>NC_142709.1:67705191-68954691 GCF_055471065.1 Atractosteus spatula | reverse complement strand
TACCTCAAACACTGGTAGAAAATCCTGCAAGGACCAGAGAGTTTGTATTTTTTTCTTTACACTTTTCTTACTTTCCTATTTTTTGGGATTCCTATTAGACAAGGGGGGATTGCTAACATGTTATCTGTTGTCCATCTTCATACAACAGCTAGAAAGGAAATTATTCATTAATTTCTGTTTACTGGTCATGTTGGTCTTATCTTGATTGGATCAGGGTTAGATCCTTTTTTTATTTGGGAAAATTTGGTAGAGATCACTCGAGTAAACTAAGAAATTAATCTTTCGCATGTGAGTGCACTACCCACACAGGTGACTAAACTTTGGCATATGTATTTCGTATAGATAGTACAAGTCATCAATATTTATAACATACATGACACCCTGTAGTTTATCTCAGCATGCATGATTGCTCACTCCCTGTATGAGAGAGTCTGCTTTGATGTCTTGAGCTTTTTAGTCTTCTTAGCCATGTTGTATAAATGCACTTCATAATTTATGGCTAACTAACTTTTTCCTGAAGAAAAAAAAGTTTAAAGTCATTACTAACTTCTACTGATCCAACCATGCTGCTATCAGTACAGTTTAAAACAAGAAGACGTTTTTATACATTCAGAAACTACACGTTATATTGGTGTACTGTAAAATTTCAGAAATGTACAACAGTGAAGTAAATGAGAGAGGGGGTTCTTTTAAGAGCAAATATTTGATAGGTTTGAATTAATAAAAAAAACAATTTTATACAGTATATACTGTATGCATGCATATACTGTTTAGTAAGTGTGTCCAAACACGCAAATGTTTCACAGCTTCGAATCAGTGTAAAACATGCTGCAGCATCTTGTAGTCCCAACTGGTTTTACAGAGCCCTAGCTTTTTTCGGATATTCAGGAATTTTTATTTGGCTGTGAACAAATCAAGACAGCAATCAAACTAGAATACATAATACTATAAAAATAATCAAAAGCCTCGTATGGTTTAGCAATTTCTGTCATACAGTAAGATTTTATAGGCAACTGGAGTTCATGAAAAAATTAAGTAGTATAATAGAAATTCTCAATGATAACCAAAAATATTATTGGATTATTGATTCCTGTAATAGTGAGGTTTTTGCATGCGATTTGTTCTGCATTGCAATTCTGTGACTCTTTGCTTTTTTTTGTCTACAAATAATGAGGTACACAGAAAACATTCTCCTTCTGCAAATTATCTGAACATCACAGCAGCGGTACGCTTAATGACTCAGTCAAAATGTCTATAGTTTGACTCTATATTCCACCACAGATGCTGTCACAGCAAAGGAAAAAATTTGAACAACACCATAATAATTTCTCATAGACTATCATAGATTGCAGTACAGATAATTTAAAGTAAAGTGATTTAAAGGGTATATCTCTCCACTAGTTTTATTATAAACACATTAATAATTCATTTAAGCTACTGCAGTCTGGCAGTACCAGAGTTTTAAAGATCCTTTGACATCAATTCTCCTAAAAGCATGCTGAATACCTTTCACTGTACAGGGAATACAGCAGAAATGAAGTCATGCCACATTCACTTCTTTGGAAAAAAGCAACTCATTCATTTAGGTAACTTTGCATGTCTTCAGGATGGTGCAAAACCTAAGATTTCTTGTCTGAGCAAGAAATGTGAAATCGTAGTCTACAGTGTTACAGTGTCTCATTAACAGAAACTCAGCTCTTTCAGGATGGCATAGAAATGGAGCTTTAGTTTGCATACAATACATGCAAGAAAATATTACTTTAGATGGATTGATTTATTGTAAATGTTTTAAACTCAGGACAGCTAGCGGCATGAACATATACAGTACCTTCTTCTTCGTTCTATCAACTGTTTCCCTAACCTAGATTCCTTTCCTCACAACCTGTGGGAGTGGGGAGCTGCTGTACATCTGGCCCTTACAGCTAGCTCGTTCTCTGTGGATTAACTAGGGGGCAGTGCGGTGGCTCTGTGGGTAAGGATCTGTGCCTGTGGCTGGAAGGTTGTGGGTTTGTATCCCGTAGCCGGAGGAGGAATCCTACTCCGTTGGGGCCTTCACCCCAACTGCTCCAGGGGCACTGTCTAAATGGCTGACCCTGCGCTCTGACCCCAGGCTTCTCTCCCTGTCTGTGTGTCTCATGGAGCCAGTTCGGGTACACGAAAAGACAAATTCCTAATACAAGAAATTGTATATGGCCAATAAAGTGATCTCTCTTATCTTAACTCTTCAATAGGTACTAAACTGGGGATCCATCCATACAATCAACAGGTGTGTATCATAACGTGCTTCCTTTGAAGCCTTTGAATACTTGAAACAGGCCCCCTTTTGATCTCTGTTTAAGACTAAAAATTATTCAGTTCTTTTATCCTTAAAGTGTAGGACATTCCTTTAAACCTACTGATGAATCAACATACTGTGTTGAAACTAAAATATTGAATGGTGTGGTTACAGGCTGTTGCTAGGATCAGAACAATTTTACAAAGGAAAGTATCTACTCATACAAATGCAATATTGCTTCTCTTAAGTGCATTTCTGTGATGTTATGGGTGTCTAGCAACTTAAACATCTTCGGCAGTCCTGCAAAAAGATTTACTGCTGAAACATTTTGTCATTGACATTATTGAATTCAGACGAGCAAACTTGAAAACACATATATTTCCAAGAATCATTTCAGATTTGTTATGACATATTCACGAATCAGTTTTCATAGAACAGAGGACATGGAGTAAAGCCAAATGCTTTAATTAAGAATAGATACTCTGTGGTTCCTGCATTTTGAACAATTTGGTTTGCAACCTGCATTATAGTCCTCAATCACCAAGATTAAGCCACCAATTAAACAATCATTAACAATCATTCCATTGTGGTAGTTTAATCACCTCAATTAATTATGCTAATACTGTAAAATAATTAGGCATATTAGTACAGTACATTGATTAAAAGAGACATGTTCATGAAATGGCTACTGACATTTATTTAATCATGCATTCCCATGACGGTAATATGTTTGATTCCATAGTATTTAGGAGAAAGTGTCAATTACTGAAATTACTGAGATGCTTACCAGTGACGTTTATAATATATCCACAAAGATTATTTTTTTGTTTTTAAGAAAGATTTTTGCTTTCTAGCACTGAACTATGGACAATTTATATACTGTATATAATTTATAAGAACTGCTTTTCATCTCAAAGGTCTCTAAAACACTTTACATATAGGAGGGGACCCACTTCATCCACTACTGAAGTACAGTACTGAACCAGTGATGCCTAGCATTCGGTAAAATAAGAAATTACACAATCCAGTGAATTATGTGGGAATTTTAGGGATGCCAGATAGTTTATCTCAGAGTGGAATCTAGAAAGGACATAAGAGATGACACACCTACCTACTCTTATGAGGAGAGTCATGGGATATGTATTAAAAAACATTGGCTGCAAGCATCCATTAATATGCTGTAGTAACTGTTGGGTACACTTGATTACTGTTTGTTACTGTTGGTTCTTACTGTAAACTATGGTGTACCCACAAAACTGTATTACTGTTGTATCATTATACTGTACAACATTTTCCTCTGTGTAACAGTATTATTTTATTTCTTACAATACATATCTTATGAATATTTATCTTTTCTCTTAATATTAAAATCTTGCATGTAACAAGGTCACACAACTCCATCATATACAACAGAGAGGATGTTCAATATACTGTATACAGTACATATACTTCACAAATTTCACTCTTATTTTTCTTTTCCTAGTACAAAGAATACATTTATTAATTAATCAATTACAAGTAAAATTATGTTAAGTATTGCAAATTCATATAATTTGATTAATGTTACTTTCCAAATATACTTTCTAAATATTTGAAAAAAAAAGGAGTTAAAGCATTGAAATATTTGACTGACCGTGATAAATACAGGACATAAAAATACTAGAGTGCCAACAAATACCCAGTAATGTTGATTAATTGTAGGATAAAAATGTGCTGTATGTACTGCTTTCTTACTTTACTGCCACACCAGTTCAAATGTTTATTTGCAGAGTTGAAAGAAGATGATCCACAGGCAGCTCGTCTTACATCCCAAGAGACCTACTGTTCTTAGTGTTCTTAGGTGACAAGAAAGTGGAAACAATGTCGTTCATAGTTGCCTATTGAACCTTTACATCGGACTTTCATTCTGAAATCCCATGAGGCTCAGCAGGAACCACAAAGGCTCTAAAGATCAGACCAGGTCAGGAAAGTGAAAAAAATCCTTCAGTATTTTATAGCTCTTTCCTGCTGCACTAGAAAGAGTTGGATTGCTGGGCAAGATGACCTTAGGGCTCACCGAGAAAAACAGCAAGAGAAGAGAAATGCCGGTGCTCCAATCAGCTTGTGAAGCTTGGTAAATGGAAATACGTAACGTAATACGGTACTACAGGAAGACACCTGATGTCTGATGACCTTCTTGCACCTGCTCAGACAAAGACTGCCCAATCCTGTCCCTGCAGGCCAGTGTGTCTGAAGAGCTGGGACAAGATGCTAAAGTGGTCCAGTTAATCCAGTTAACGACAATAGCTGATGAAGCTTGTCAATAGTGAGATGAACTGGAATGAAAACCTGCTGACAATCTAGGTTAATGTAAATGTGTAATTTGTCTTTAGTCGTTTATTATAGTTTATCTTGTATTACATCACATTTGTGATACAGACATTTACATTTTAAGTTGTGTCACTTGTTTTGATCATTGTAAAACAAAGGTTATTACTGTTGTTGTTTTTGTATTATGCCATAATATTCTGGGCTAATCGTTGGAGGAAAGCCACATGAACATGGAGAGAACATAGTGCACAAACTTCACATGAATAGCAACCCAGGAACTAGCACTGTGAGGCAGCAATGTTAACCACATGCTAGTACTACTGTTACTGCTTTGGCTACTACTACTATTACCCCTACTACCAGTCCTACTATTATCATCATCAGCAGCAAACAAAACCCACACTTGCATTAAGCCTTAAATTATGCCTTATTTAAAATGACAAATAAATCTGAAAGTATGTTTTTTTTAAATTTGAAGCTGAGTGACTACTGGATTAACTGGAAATCAGCAGGCTGGCGAAATTTATCCAGACGACATGAAGACTGAATTTAAACCTTAAAAGGATTTGAGTGATATTACTGAAAGTATAACTACAAGACATGGGAATTCTTGAAGGACAGGCTTTAACAAATGATTTGGACTCAAAATCAGACATATGTTTGGATGCAGACCTTTGGAAGATTCTATGATGGATTCACAACTCTTCCAATATCATTTAATATTACAGTACATCAATTTATTAGCTTAGTCAGATTGAAAAAAAAACTTTAAGCCATAAGAAATGTATTAATTCAATGTAGATGACCAATGTGTTACACCCTCTGCAGCCAGAGGGCCCTCCTACTCTGTCCTGTCCCTAGTTTCCTGCGCTTTGCTGTCCTTCCAGTGTCTCTCTCTCTGGAGCTACAGTATATATTTCCGGGTTACTGATTAACCTTCGCTCAGCATTGACATTTGGATGTCCTGAGACCTGCCTAGCATCCAGGTCGCCCAATGTCCGCTGCCTGAGGTCATTGGTTTCTAAACGACTGCTGAGTCCGGGCTAATGCCCCGTTCCACCGCTACGCATATGGGTCTTTTTCCGCTCTCCTGCCTCTCCACGGTTCGTCCCGTCCAACACCAGTGACACAATGTTGCATTAGAGGACATGGCACAACATAATACCATTATTCAAATGTAGATTGCATCCCAGTGCAGATTGAAAAGAAGCAGAAGACTACAATCTGCTGTCTGCAAAAAACAGCAACACCACCACATGGTCACAAATGAAGAATGGCATCCATACGTGGTAACAATAGTTTCTACGGCTGCTGTATTGCGTGTCTCGTAAAATGCTAATTAAGCATTTTCTCACAGAATGTGAAATAGCTATTTTAGTATAAAACTAATAATTTATACATGATAACTGTCAAAAGACTACTTACTGTAGGTTTCAGTCAGATTAGCATTCTGTCAGTATCCTGCATGCTTAATACTGAACTTTAGAATGACTGCAGCCAATTAGAATAATTATCTGAGGCAACCCACGGATTGAGAGCCAAAGACTTTGATTCTATTTAAAAATCAATTTGAGTAAGTGATTTTTTAATGATTAAGAGGTTTGGTGATCTCATCTGTTGGTTTCCAGGATACTCCCCAACCTGAGCCTATGCCTTGCCTTTACAGGCATATCTATAAGGGCTATAATAAATTTAATGGAATGGAATTTTAGAAAAAAGGAAAGTATCGACCTGAAACAGTTGTTTGTATAATGTACATCATCATTTCTAAACCAAGCAGAAATGAAATTCAAAACTGGCAAAACATGTCTCTTTACATTCTGTTTTTTTAGACATGGATAATAAATAGTACAACCTCCATATTCAATATACTTGATGTGGAACAGCATTCATCAAATTTTGGTTTATTTAAAGATGTGCAGCTCTTGTGGAATCAAAAAGACAAAAGTCTGACCTTGAGCTCCTTACAACAAGCAGTTCCTAAAAGCACAGACCAATTATACTGGTAACATAAAAACAAAAGAAAAATTAATGATAAGGCAGAAAAAAAGGGGAATGAAGATACAATGAAGTGTGTTACATGTCTGACTGTGTACATTATTCATCTGAACCCACTCATCCTGCTGCTAACAACATAATGATTGCATGTATACTCTTCTAGCAATGTTTCTGAGCTCACAATGCATGATAATTCAATGTATCCAAAGTCAAATGAAGGTTCTTATCATCACAAGTTAACAGATATATTCTGCATTTTTTAAATAAAAAATCAGGCGGGGCTGTGTTGGAGAATTCCCAATGACTAGTATACTTCTGAAAATAGAGGAATGTGGAAGAGACTCATGTTAGAATGCCATCACCGCGAATCCTGGCAGATAACTTGAGACATGCAGATTACACTACTGAGAAGTCTAATGCCTTTTGAGACTACAGGCTCCAGTACAGTTAAATTAGATTACATAAGGGAAATGAAAAAATAAGATAAAAAACAAGAACAACATAACAGACCAGATTACAGGTGTTTTTGGCTGAATTTTGTATCTAGTTGTCTTGAAAGAATAATGACAAAAGGCAAAAACAGAATATTATCAATACAAACAATTATGTATTTATTGAGGACGTCTACAGGGAAATTGTGCATGCTTGCAAACACGGCAGATATACAGAGTAGAAAATAATAAAAACAACTTTACATATGATTTATGATCCTGACACAGGCTCAGATGTATTCAGCAAAAGTGTAAGGAACTTGAACATCTTTAAGGAAGTTAATATTGCAGCTTGTTTTAAAAACAGCTTGCAAAGGTCCAGTACATACTGTATTTGATATTTCCTTGACATGGTGATAAAAGACAACAAACCTACTGCTGAATTCAATATGAAAATATTTACATTGTATTTGCTATCTAAATATTTACATCTCCTAATAAGATCTGCTATCTAGTTTATCTGATTGAATATTTAACAAAATGAATGACAATTCAAATAATCATATATTAGTACAATTAGATATACTTATATTATGATATACTGAATGTGTGTCAATCTCATGTTTGCTAAAAATGCATCAAGAAAATCCATATATTTGAAACCACAGATTCATATTTTATTTAATACTGTATACAGTACAGGTACTGTATACTGTATATAATGCAAAAAATATTATTTTTAAAAATTAACAAGTAATAGGTTTATTCCATGCTGAAAAAAAGAAGAAAGAAAACACAACATTTCGGCCATGGAGCCTTCTTCAGATGTGAGAAAGACAAGGCAGTAGGCAAAAGTAATGTAGTGGGAGAACAAAGGCTGAGAGAGAGGAGGAGCGAGAGGCGGGAGCAGGGGACAGAAAGAGTGTGTAGTCGGGATAGGTGTAGAGAGGTGTAGGCATCCTCTCACGAGGCACCAATAAATGTAGGGGTCTTGTGCAATTATTAATTGTAGCAGTAAGTCACAAAATGATTCTTTGATGGCTATTAGAAAACAGACCTTGCGGGATAACTCAGCACACACACGGATACTAATACACGGCAATACATTTATTAATACATAAAATGTGCATATAAACATAACAGATCTTATAGTGAGGGTTAGCAGAATACAAAAGGTATATATTCAATCACAAAGAGTTACAAACCAAGAGGGACATACATTCAGTATACCATTCATTTAGACCATTTCGTAAATTAACTTGGATTACAACTTCTACACTAGCTACTCAAAAACTCATAGGAATTAAATTGATATCAACTGGCGTTGAGGTAACAATTGAATTCTCAAGGTGTAATGCAGAATGTTGAATATTCATCCAATCTGTGGGGATTCTGATCTCCCGTGGACACAAAGGAACAGTGGCAGGCTGTTGCTGTGTCCAATCGGCGTTCTCTGGCCCGGTGCCAGGCAGTGCTGGTTCGCCGTGAGAGAAGGAGAGAGATTTCTGCTGCAGCATGCTGACAGTGACTCTCTGAAGACCGGCTAGTTAGTTCTGGCTTTACTAGCGAGAGTTTGTGCACATGGAAAGTGACTGCGGGTCCAAGCAGGTCACACTCTTTAGACGGGAAGAAGACCGGCTCGTTCCTGATGTAGCACTAGCCCCGAATCCTGAGATTCAGCTGTCCACAGTTCCGACCGTAGTTCACTTGTTGATCAGGTGAGCGTTCGCGGTGGGTTCACGAGGCTTGCTGCTGGGCTAACCTCAGGTAGATCCTTTGGTTACGCGCTGGCAACCTCTGTTCTCGACTCTTAGAACAAAGTAAAGTCCTGGCACTTGGACACACTGGCCGTTACGTGGTTGTCCGAGCTGAGTCTGAGAATGTCCTGGAGGGGCCTTGAGGAGTCCTGTGCTGCCTCTTTTACCTGGAGGAACTACGGTCGTTCATTGGTTGAAAGTTCTGTGGGCATTCGAGACCCACGTGGGGTTACCCTGCCCTGCCAGTTCCTGATTGGCTGAGGATGAGTAACAATGCACTCTGACCTTAGGGTTGTAAACAACTTGGGATGAGACTCTCCCTTGGAATCTCTCAGACAATCAGTCGCCAGAGATGACCATTTATTAGGGTTGCTGGAGAATCTCAGTATTGGGAGTTGTTCCTTATCAGGACACTCTATCAGCTAGAAAAACACCTTAAATGTGAACCAAATGGAATGGCCTCTCTGTATCCAGCACCACTGAGATGAGAGACAGAGAGACTGGCAAGGGAGCAGCAAACTTAATTCCTGTATTTAATAAGCCTTGCCGCTACAGAGGCATGAAATGAAACCTTCAATGAATGGAGAACATTTAGAAGAAAAGTAGCCTGTCGTTAAGATAAGGGGGAAGGTGTGAACCTAGCTGCAGGATAATTTTGGTTTCTGTAGTCTTTCTGATGTATGAGTTTGGAAAACCGTCTTTGAGAACACAGACGGAGAGATTAGAGTGGCCGTGGCTGTCAGAGGTGAAATGGGAAACAATGGGCTTGGAGAGATCTTTAATCTTCACAGCCCTAACATGTTCTCTGAAGCGGTCTCCGAGTCTCCTTCCTGTTTCTCCAATGTAGATGGCATTTATTTTTAAAAAGCCAGGTTTGTACAACAACACGCAGGAATACTTGCAACCTTAATGGTACAGTAGACTGTGTTTATATTTCCTTATTCTGTATACCACATTATATGTAGTTATATACTGTATACAGTACATAGTTGATTGAATTTCTTCAGGTCCTGCAGCAGACAAACATTTCATCAGCACATTTTTGTTTTAGTGTGCAACTGGCAAAGTTACAGTTCAAGACACATGAGATAATATCATTTAATGTAACCTAACTCAATGCCTAAAGATGCATTACTCTTTTTCCTCATGATACAAAGCACTGCAAAACAAGAAAAAAAAAAAACCTGCCGTTTTTACAGTATACTGTATGTTAGGTTTGTGGGCCTTTAAATGTTTCACCCTTGTTGATTTTACCATCAATTAGAATAATCATTGCTACCAACACAAAAGGTGGCAATGAGAGAGATGGGGTAACACAGAAGACTAGGTCATAGAATGTTGTTACTGTTCTTTTCAGTAAAAAAACAAAACAGAAAGAGATACTATAATATCAAAGTACAATACCTGAACAACTTGGACAACTCCAAATGATTCAATCTTCATTCCACACCTTTTCCCCGCAACTATTTAAACCCTCTGCTCACTGCTTCTGGCACTCGGTATTAGAATTTCATCTGCCCTCCTTTCCTGACACCCTCTCTCCCTCGTCTGGATCCCCTCACCTGCGACTCTTCGGCTTTGGATTTCTCGCGACCTCTCTCTTGTCCCGCCCCTCTCGGATCTGTCTGCATGACTTCGTTCCGTCTACCTGGACTACCTCGCTTGGAATTACCAATCACTCTTCTTCGCCTCCCGTCTTGGATACCTTCGCTTTCGGACCACGTCTCGAGACCCGCACTGGATTTGTTAACAGCCCAGCGCTAGCAGGTACTTCCCTGCAAACACTAAAGAAAAAAAGGAGACAATAATCTGTATGCCTATCAATGTCAATATTTTGTTGTATGTAATCAATTCTAAACACTAATGTTTCCTAGAAGGGATTCCGCTGCTCTCAAATGGGAGTCATGCTAGGGTTTGCATGGTGCCAGCTTGGACAAGTAAAAAAGATGGTGGTATTACAGTATAGGGAGTTGAATTCAGAAGCAGTTGGACTTGTTGGGTGATCTTACTGACACAGTGTCCTCTTGCAGCCAGGAGGACAGATGTTGCTCTAAACTGTTCCCTTACCCTGTCAAAAGTGGATTATTCATTTCATTAAATATTAAAATTCTGAATATTCTGAAATTCTGCTGCTTCACTAATTATCTAGTAGAATACTGTATATGCAAGAAGACAGCAGATTTGCAATATACAGTAGCTGAGAAATCATGTGGGAAAAAATGCACCACATGTGGATCAGTGGTACTATCAACATGCAGACTGAATTTGCATGCTCTTACCAAATGCTAACAAAGTGCCTTGACGAAGCAAAAATACATTCTCCAATGAATGTTTGCAACATTAAATCATTTAAGCAAAGGATCAAACAAGCACAGTATCAAACATTACTCCACTTACTTAAACTTTTATTAGTGTGGATCTGCTGTATGTAATATACAGGTATGTACTGCACTGTCTTTGGAAGGTCTTCTCATGTCAGTGTAGATTTTCTATGGGTGTTCTGATTAACTACTATCTCTAAGTTGTCCCTGTATACTGTATATTTGTAACAGTGCCCCTTCGAAGGCATGGGCTTGCCTTGTGGCCTGTGCTTTTGGAAGAGGCTCTGGGCTGCTGCAGCCTTTATCAGGAATAGGTGACTGTCTGATAAGGGATGAATAAACAGACAAGGTATACAAGAAGTGCCACTTGTGACATTACGTGACAGGTATGCCTGATCCTTCAGCCATAAACTCCATCTTATTTGTTTTTTTCCCCTTTTGTTTTGCTTTGGGCACCATTAATGATGTCAAGAGTACAGAAAAAGGATGATTCCCCCCTCCCCATTTTACCTTAATAAAGAAGAAATAAAAAGAACCTGAAGAAAGTAAAATATTTGGTAAGACATTCTGAAAACGGTAGTGCTGTTGAAATGTTGTTCTGTTCTTTTCAGAAAAGCAAGAATTAAGAAAGAATGTACAGTAAACATTCATTCATTTTTAGTATGGGCAGTCACAAAATGTTTTAGGAATTATTAGAACCAATTCAGAATTAATTTACTGAGATTTGTTTTATGCTGAAACGAGAAAAAGTTGCTTGCATCGTAAAAGCCGTTTTTTTTGTCTTTGAAGACAAATTACCAAAAACATTTTCTGAAATACAAAAATCATATCTGTGGTTTTAGTACAGAAAGATGTTATGTAAATGTTCAACACTACAGAATTGTATCTACTGTATGAAACCCTTATTTTTTCTTTCGACATGTACGATTTCAAAATGAATGCTTAAGTTTACATTTTTTATTTTCTTTCCTATTTTTTCTATCGTAATTAGAAATTTGAAAGGAAGGCATACAGTATACTGTATATTAAGTGTTTTGAAGAGCAGACAGAAAAAAACTTCTACAGAAAACCCAGTCACAAACAGATGTCTTTTTATGTTTATAAGGATGCAATAAGAGGCTGGCAAAGACACCAATAAAGATTCTGCAATTGCTATCCTGTCTGCCTCACACAATACAAAGTAAAAAAAAGAGCTGTTGCTAACAGACCAGCTGACAATAAAACAAACATGCTGCTGTTGCAATAGTACAATTTCTTTCTAGGTCTTATGTAGCACTTGGTCCTATTTGCAATGTACTGTACTAATATCTAAATAGGATTTTCACTTACAACACTCTTTTTAATTGTTTTACTCAATATCAAATAAGAATTGTAGATATTGACCAAAAGTGAACACAAAAGAAGAAAGTGAACTGCAGAACTACAGAAGACCACTGGGTGTTTTCCCCACATCTTATCATCTACTGTACATAACTGGAGTAGTGCATAAATAAGCTCAAGACTGATATTTGTAGTGATATTTGGTTATGTTCTGGATGGACATTAAGCTGTGTACATGGTGGACTCCTTGTTTCATTAAGTGGGTATGTGATAGATGGGGTTATTTGAAACCATTTTGCCAGAGACATTGATGAAATACCTTAATTTTGCACAATGTCAAATTAAGGGTAAAATATGGACTTCTCCATAGCTTTATACTGAAAAAATAAAGCATTGTATCATGATTTTTTAAAAGGTTTTTCACTCTCTCCTTTTAATCAGTAGATGTTCTACGGTCACTTGTGGATGGATTACAGTACTTAACAGACTTATTTGGAAAAAAATATTATTGGTTAAAATCAGTGTCCTAGATCTAGACTTCAAAGGAAATTCTTAAGAAAAGCTTAACTGCTGTAGTAACGAAAAAATTAGATACCGTTCAGACATTTTTGTGTATGCACACAATGGAGTTTATTTGATTTTGTGGCACAGTACTTTATCTGTGAGTACCAGAGCCAGCATTCCTAGCTGTGTATTGATGTTGCTACCTCTGCTTCCTGCAAACTAGTTCCGTACCTTTTCCACTCTTTAAAAGGATTGCATCATACCAAAGACATGTTCTGTTGATTCTGTTATACAGGGGGAGGGCATCTCCTTGGTTATGACATGCACATTAAACTGAGCACAGTCAACAACAGTAGCAAACACGTTATTAAGCATTATGAAAAAACTAGAATGACAAAATTGTTTTAAAAAGCAGCCATGTAAACAGAGGTATTACTGTTCACAGAATCCTGATGTACACAGGGAGTTTGATCTGATAGGATGAGTGAGTAAAAATTGACTGTGGCTGGTCCTTTTTTTTACTGTTTCCACAACAAATTTAAAGCATACTGTACTTTTAAGTCAAGAATAAAAACTCATGCTTCAGCCATTCTTACCTTATAATATCTAAAAGATGAAGTTAGACAGAAGAATAAGAGAATTCAAATGTTTGAATACAAAAGCTTTTTATTTGACCTTCCCTGTACAATGATCTATTATGAATTTCTTTACAATCAATACAGATAATTGAGGAATAGTTTTGTTTACTGAATGAATTCAGACATTGTCTTCAACACCTATGCCTATTAAAAGTTAATTGAATCGTGGCCATCTGCTTCAGAGCTGGAGATTTGATTTTCTTGGCCATTTAAGTAAATTTTAAAAAAAAAAGAAAATAATTACATCTGCTAGAAGAAAAAAAAAATGAGAACCATATTACAGATGAATGATACAGGCAAAAGAAATTTAATTAACTTTCTTTAAGTTTATGGGCTATACATTTTTCAGTGTCACTAGGACAAATTCTACATAATGGCACAAGGTCTTGCTTTGTGAATTTCAGATAACGGCCTAAGAGACAGGTTTGCAGTGTAACGAGAAGGGCAGTTTTTGTTCTCATGACTCTATTTGAAATGCATTTTCAAAACATTTTAGAATCTTATATTGTATTTTGCTTTTTAAAACTTTGGACCTCAAAAGGACTTCAAAACACTGAATTGTGTTTGCCAGTTATTAATCCCACTTTAAGTGCAGTATGAGTTTTATTTTTATTATACTTATACTGTTTTTTTTTTCCTTTGATGTCTGTTTTTGTTTCTATTTGGACTGGCACAGTATTCACCTTGGTGGTGAATGTTTCAGCAGATTTCAGTCCTGAAACTGTTTTTTCAAGCTGATGTGAGAAGATGTTGTAGAAGCTACAATTTCACAGTGTTCATTGAACAAAACCGTACTACTGTCACGATCGCTACTCCTCCTCTTAAGGGCGCTCCAGCCCTTCCTTGTTCTGCCCCACCACCTGCACCTGTTCCTTATTCCAGCCCCTCTTCAGTTCCCCCTTTAAAGCCAGACGCAGACGTCATTTGAGGCTCTTAATTGAATTCCGTTTCGTGAGAGCCCGGGTCCTGCTGCATCTGGCTCCGTTATGGTTTTAACTTTCTGTTCCTGATCCCCCTCGCTGGTCCCAACCCGGTTCCTGGTTTTTAATCCCCTGGATGGATCGCCTGGCCTTGGACTTCTGTTCTGCTTCTGTTTTGGTTTCCCGTTTGGACTTCGTCTTGGATTGTTCAGCCTGGACTCACTCCCCCTGGACACCTGCACACCTAGGACACGCCCCCCTGTCTCCATACCCGTCTCCTGCATGACTTTTTACTAGTGTTTCCTCACTATTCCGGATTGTGTCCTCTGCATAGGACCCGGAAAGAACTGTTCGTGACAACTACAGGTTACCTTTGAGATCCAGACTGATTTTCAGATTTATCTTTCACTTGGTACATACAGTATTAAACAGCTCTGATTTTAAACTGTTCCCTTACTCTGTCAAAAGTGGATTATTATATAAAGTACTTTATTATCAGATGAGGAAATGATAGGATACGGATTATACAGTATATGCCAGTCCTTTAAGGTAAATATATTGGAAGAAAACAGTGGAACCTACTTTGGCAAACAAAGGGAATGTCAGAAAGTTATCCATCAAAAACATTTACTGAGAAAAGTCAGTAAGACGTATTATTCAACAACTGAACATAATAAAGGACAGTTATAATAAATGAAGGAACAAAAACCTAAAAAATAATTGATGGACTTTATTAGTAAATAGATTTTTTTTCTGTAAACATATGCTTTAATACCTTGCAAAATAATGAATATTGTATTTTTTATCATATCTGTGGCCATGAGTAATGTCTTCTACTATGCAAACTGTTCCTTGACCTTTATGTCACAGAGAAAAGTATTGAAATTCCATATGGAACATGCCACCCTCCTCCCTTTACACTTCATGTAATTGAGATTGACTGTGACATCTTTAAAAGGTTAAAAAAAAAGTTAAAGTTAATACACTGTTGTTTGTCACTGAGTTGTAGTACTGTTTTGAAATAAGGCTGTCCTGTAACTACCTTTCTAGAAATCACAAAAAAACGCTTAAAAAACAACACAGAGGGACAGAGACCTTGCTTTCTGTATACTGCAAAAGAGATTGCAATATTCACTTCCCTTTATTCAATTTATTTAGAACGTTAAAGTCTCAACAAGATCTGGTTACAATAAATTTGTAATTAGTCATTTTCATGTTAAAGAAGATTAAAATTAATCTATCCTGTCAATCTAGTTGTTAAAATGTCAAAAAAACAGATGATTAAGCTGTGAAAATTTAAAAAATGGTACGAACCATCTGTTTTTTTTAAGGCAGACAACTGAGATATTCGGTTTTCTTCAAAATCCGACACTCTCATAATGGGGGAGAGATGGGATACTTAAAAAAGGGCTCATCAAATATAAACTATACATGTTTATCAAAGACAGTTCCTCCATTATTCTGAGTTAAAAGTGTAGCTTCAGGATTTATAACACCTGTTATACCTTGAAATCTGTAACCTTCTTTGCAGGTATTCATAACACTCCAAATACATTTAAAAAATACATAAAAGCTTTCCTTTTGTTTTCTTTTTTTTCCCCTAAAAAGCATTTACTTTTGTTTCCAAGCTTTGAAGCTCGACATGCAGGCACTGTGCGCCCCTTAACTTGCATTAAGGGAGAGGAGGGGAAGGTGTGTATGTCAGGTGGAGAGTGGGGCAGGGGAGGGGGCAGGATATCACTGCAAATATTTTTTACAGGGGACCCTGTGGGAGCCCACTGTGCAGGAGCCTAATCAGTCAGTTCACCAATGGGGAAACAGATAAAGCAATAGATCAATGACACAAACGGTTTGAAGAAAACAAGACTAAAGGATAAAAGTCCCCAAAGACTGTAATGTATTAGTTGTCCTGTCAGCGGAGGCAGAAAGATTTATGCCTCCCGTTCCCAGTTTCTATCACAAGTTTAGAGTAATCACATCAGACCTCATCTAATCAAGCTCTATGCGTCTAATAAGGAAACATCTTTAATTTACTGTATCTGGGAATACATATGTGGTGCCTTGAAATAGCTCCATATTTTGTCAAGGTCTGTTTTGTGCCTTTTTTAAAGTAAGGGATCAGACATCAATTCGATGAAAAAGAGATAAGTAAAGACGTTTAGTGAAAAAAGGC
This sequence comes from Atractosteus spatula, assembly GCF_055471065.1. Lineage (NCBI taxonomy): Eukaryota > Metazoa > Chordata > Actinopteri > Semionotiformes > Lepisosteidae > Atractosteus > Atractosteus spatula. The sequence continues at coordinate 68,938,044 of NC_142709.1, read as the reverse complement.
ATTGCATGTGATACAAAAGTGCTTAACCACGTGAAAAAGCCAGTTTAAAAGCCTATTCATCAGTGCAAGATCTCATTAGAAGTAATGCTGAATTATCAGTTGCCCTTTTCCCAACATTCAATAGGAATAAAGCTGATCATTCAGAGAAGATGACAATAGTTAAGGAGCACACTCCTGTGTAACTCAACCAGAAAAAGGTATTTGCTTAGAGCTCAACTTGAGTCCTAAATCCCAAGCCATGACTGTGTGGCTGAGTAAGAGTCCCTCAGCTGCACACGGTCAGGATGGGGTGGGATCCACATCGGTGACTGCTGTGAGTTGTCATTGTCACCCCTCTCATTACCCGCTAAGCATTATGTAGCTCAGGATGTGCAGAAATGCAGATGGCTTTGACAATTGCTTGCTGTGGAAAAACATGGGCTGTGCCCTCCATCTCGCCCATACCAGGATGAATGTCAGAGGTACTGGGGACAGGTGCAAAACTGACTAATAGTGACTCTAAATTGGAAGGTTAGAAATAAAAAGAGAATCAGATCCTCGAAAGGAAAATAATATACAGTAACAAGGCACTGAGAGGACAACTGGTAAACACCAGCTTGACATTTGGCAGGTAGGCTGGGTAATAGAAAGGAGCCAAGAGCCTTTACACTTTTTCAACTATCTTTGGACTCCTGACAAATCAGCAAGCCATAAACTCCAAAGAACTTTCTGAAAAATCTGCAGTTTTAATTACTCTTTCAACTTGACTTGCTGGAATTTGTCTTCGATCCTTCCATTTTCTCACCACTTTATTCAGTACAGTGTCTCAGGGCAACCAGTGCCCTGGATACACCCTGACTGGGATACCGGTCCATCACACACCAGGGCGTGTTTTTGGACTGTTGGAGGAAACTGGAGCACCTGGGGGACACCACCGTGCACATGGGGAGAAAATACAAACACCTTGCAGATAGCACCTCAGGAATTGAATCCAGGGCCCTAGTGCCGTGAGGCAGCAATGCTAACCACTGTGCCACCATGCTGTCCATTTGTCTTAGAGCAGCTTGTAAAAGAGGAACAGAGATCAGGAAAAGCACAAGTGGGGCTAACGTAGTTAATTCCTTTTAAATACCTCCTATTCAATCACTGCTTGCCCTTTCACTAACAAGTACAGTGGATGGAAATACCATTAATGAAATACCCACGGTGTAGACCCATAATACTAATTTAAATCCCTTGGCATGCTTTTGTCAAATTGGTTTTAAGATAGCAAACCCAAACTGCAAGAAGGAAAATAATAACCATAAAAAATATTCAGGTTTCACCTTCTGTAAAATGTGAGACATTGACAGAAGTGTTTGTGTTTGAATTTCCATGCTTTGGGTCCAGCTACACTTCCTGTAATATGTTTTCTCAAACTGTGTGCTCTAGGCTACATAATGTAAATATGAGATACCAAAGGCAGAATGTAATGCCTATCACCAGACAAACAAGAAAATACCAACAAGAGCCACCAAAGAGAGAATAAAATAGATGGTATCTAAAGGCCTGACAGATTGTTTCCGATTTATCTGATATTAGACAGAATGGATTATCCCCCATGCACATGTAATCTCTACTATTCACACTTAGAAAACTCATTCTGTTTGTGTGCTAAGATAGCCCTTAGTGACAACATTTCTTTCCTCATGAGAGAAAATTTAAATAAGAATTGTTTTGCTTTCTTAATGTACCTTAGACATTTCTGCACACATTCAACAGTGTTTTAGAAAAAAATGCATCACTTTAGGTACAACACAAAAATGAGATATTTCCAAATACAGAATTTGCTATTTGAAGTCCACTGTCCAATCTTACAGACCGAGATACTGTAGTTTGCATTCCATTTTCTAGTAAGATGCACTTTGTTGCACTTTGGAAGATATCCTCACTTGAAATATAAACTTATAACAAAAATGTAATGAGAGCCACGGTATTTACAATATAACACAAATTCACTGCAGAACAGAGACAGTGAGTTAAGATTAAGGTAAGAGTTTATCTAAAAGTCATTTTCATTGGAATTTGTACAATTTCCAGTCATTAATATCCTAGATTTAAAACACACAAAAACATGATTCTATATTTCAAAATGTATTTAAATATCTACTTTAAAGAGCCTTGGGTAGAGTTACTCAGATGTAAAACAGTTTATTTTTTACAAGATTATATCACTAAAACCTTAATTTCCATTTCCTGATGCATATATACTGTACAGTATAAAAATTCATTAAATGCTGCCAACAACAAAGCTGCATTTTCAACAAAACTCCTGTACATACTGTAGTAGACTTTGTACTATTTGTTCCTACATATTAGCTCTTTTTTGTAAACACAAACATGGCTTTAACATAAGATATTGCTAAACGTTTCAGCAAGATCGTATAGTTACAGACAACAAAAAATAGTATAGGAACAAGTAATAGGTTTATTCCATGCTGAAAAAAAGAAGAAAGAGAACACAACGTTTCGGCCATGGAGCATTCTACAGGTGTGAGAGAGACAAGGCCACCTGAAAAAATAGTATATACAAGTAATGCATTATTGTTACAGGGTATTGCTTACTTTTTCAGTTTTACTTTCATAGTGCTGGATATTAAAGAGAAGAAAATAAAACTGCAGGAGAAATGTCACATTAAAGCTTAAACCTAGGAGTGTAATGTGTTTGACACTGCATTCCAGACACAGGAGAGATGAGGGAGTGTATGTACTGTAACAACTTTCTTTTTTCAAGGAAAAGAGGATTGACATTTTCTTATGCAAATGTCGCCTGATTGACATACATGTTGAGTGGATACACAGAAGAAACATTTTCCACACAACAGTAGCAGGACTGACGACCTCTGAGGAAAACCAGCTTACTGCTTCAAGGGCTGTTAATGAACCAGCAGGTGGCGCTTTCCTCTATGAACCATAGTTTTAAACCAAAGTCCTACTGTGGTGGCCGTAGAAAGAGACATGTCAGTACGAGGTCTGAGATCATTAGAGATCCTTTGGACCTGTTGATGAAGAGTTCACAGTTCATTCTACGAAGGTCTTGTCATATTGGTTAACAATAAGCCCTTCCTAAATTTCCATCTTAATTCAAATGTTGAAACAACTTCTCACTCTCACACCTGATCTGCTATGCAGTGCTACTGCTACTGCAGGCACATAATGGCTGAAACATGTTTACCCGATAGGTGCAGTTCTTCAGTGTTAGATGAAGTGTGTAAAAAGTACATTAGGATCCTTTAGGATAAAAGGCACAATAGAAACACAAAAATAATTAATGTACTTACTAACTAGCTTACTGTAAGCTCAGTAGGAACACAAAAACAATTCTACTCTAATTTTTAATGCCAATGGCTTTGGGGATACAGTACCTGTCTTCAGATTATAAAAAATACATAAAACGTTTAATTGATAATTGCTTACACTTATATAGCGCTTTTCTGGACACTCCACTCAAAGCGCTTTACAGGTAATGGGGACTCCCCTCCACCACCACCAATGAGCAGCATCCACCTGGATGATGCGACGGCAACCATAGTCCGCCAGAACGTTCACCACACATCAGCTATCAATGGGGAGGAGAGCAGAGTAATGAAGCCAATTCATAGATGGGGATTATTAGGAGGCCATGATTGGTAAGAGCCAATGGTAAATTTGGCCAGGATGCCAGGGTTACACCCCTACTCTTTTCGAGAAACACCCTGGAATTTTTAGTGACCACAGAAAGTCAGGACCTTGGTTTTGCATCTCATCCAAAGGATGGAGCCTGTTTACAGTATAATGTCCCCATCACTATACTGGGCATTAGAGACAGTTTTGACTGTCAGTTTTTCCCATAACAAAAACACATGGAGGATGGTCCTGTTGGTGCTTCCAACCTGGTCACTCTTCACTGAAAACATTCTGCGGGCAACAAGTTCTGCCAGAGGTGAAAGAGAAGGAGACAAGTAGCTTTTAATTCATGTGGTCTAAAGAAGCAGAATTAAGAACTAAAAGGCCTTTAATTTAACCTTGAATATACATAATGAAAAAATTTGAGTGCAACTTCCCATACCGTAGGCATATTTTAATGTAACTACTTTTACATTTAAATGGGATATTATGCATCATCACATGTGCAGATCAAGCACTCCAACACAGCGTTCAAAGTCATCATGGCACATTTAATCAGTAACCTTCATGGCTCTGCATAGCTCATTTACTACAAAAATGGCAAAGACAAGGAGTCTTGGTAATTTTAGTACTTTACATTTACATTTACAAGAAACAAAGACTGCAGTGAATTTGAAAGGTTAAAGTTTTGGGTGCGTTTTTCCACTCAAACTGCATGTAACCTCTAGGACACATAAAACAAAAGCACTAGCAAGATTGGGAATAAACAAGGACTGGATGCCAGTCACCTTGATCTAAAAACCATCTTCCTTTCACTGTTCCTATATGGCATCATAAATAACATTACTGTATATTACAAATGGATGTTTGTCTCTTAAATCATGGTTAAACCTGCTCAGAATGATTATTTATTTTGCTCCATTAAGTGTGTTTTTTCTTCCTCCTCAAGTTCTTTGCATATTTGGATTTTTGTTGACAGAGCATTATCACAATCAACAGTTTGAACTGTTCTATGTTTCATACCATAAAGATACTGAAGGTACAAAAAGCCAAATCAATTTTCTCAGAAGCTACACAATTTTAGATCTAAAAAATTAACCTCTTTATCCTTAAATTGACATTCTAAGTTTGAAATGTTAATTCATCGTAACATTATAAAAGTCTAAAAGCTTGCAACAGCTGAATTCCTACAAAACCTTGACGGCCGGAACTGGTAAGTGTATTGTAAGGAAAAATACCTACAGTAAGAGCTGATATTAATTTAGAGATTAAAGTTTCTGAACTTAATATCCTCATTTTATTGCTTACTTAGAACATCAGAACAGCAGGTCAGGTATCACCACAGTGATAATCGTTACATCCCACTGAATCTGAAAACCCGAAACACCTCAACTGTGAAACACAGGGTAGATGGAGTTTAGTTTAGCAAAAGCACATCTACTTGTATTTCTTCTGCTATTATCATGACCAAATATAACTTTGAACTGTAGGTTCATATCATATGACATAGTGATACTGTGTATCACCTCTGGAATGATTAAGTATACACTTCAAAACACTATACAGAAACACACTCATAACACTCACCAATTTAACCATTTTACTAGTTCATTTCACAAAACTGCTAAATTGATCTATTTAAGATTAAGTAATAGGTTTATTCCATGCTGAAAAGAGAAGAAAGAAAACACATTTCAGCCCTGGAGCCTTCTACAGGTGTGACACCTGAAGGTTCTTCATGGACTGACACCTGAAGAAGAATCCACGGCCGAAATGTTGTGTTTTCTTTCTTCTCTTTTCTTCTCCTATTCAGCATGGAATAAACTTATTACTTGTTCCTTTGCAGCCAATGCATGCTGACGCAGCTACCCACCTGAACTATTTAAGATTAAGTGATGTTTCTTTCTTTCTTCATCAAAGTAATCTATGTTTACTGCCAGTATACTGTATACAGTAAGTGTAACAAAATATTCTATGATATGTGTGTTTTGCATTTGGTTGCTTACATTTCCATGAAATACCATTAGGTTAAATATGTTATATTTTAATATAATATTTTAATCCACGAGTTAACAAAGCAGCTCTGACATTATATTTCTTACTGTATGTACATCTACTGATGCCCACCTTTGTCCCACCCTTTAGACTGTTGTCTTTCTGTCCTTTCCAGTCAGCCCAACAGATGTCAGCAACATCCACACTGATTGCTCAAAGAATCCTCTGTACCCAACCTCCATCAGGAACAATCACATCTTGAACCAGGTTCTTATATTTGGCACTTTTCCTCTCAAAGGCCTCCTCACATCCTTCCTCCCTAAGATGGTAATGGAAGGATATTGTAGACTGCCAGCAAAAGGAAAGGTATGTGGAAGGGATCCCACCTCCACAATTCTGTGGAAGTCAGTTTCTTTCAGGAAGATTCCTCTTTGTCCATGGTCTCTGCACTCCCAGCTCCACTGCTGTGGACTTCTGGCCCTCCATCTCCGGATACCTCTCTTGGATCACAGAGACTGCAGCTGCCCACTTCTTTTTCTGATCTGGTGATGATTCCTGCTCCTCTTGAGTTTCTAGAGGACATCTCCACCCTGCATTTTGCTACCTCAAATTCTTCCACCAGTGAAGGTAGGGGGAGTTGCAGCTGTCTTGATCTTATATAAAAGCTTGGATATATTCCTAGCCACTTTCAGAGGTGCTTGTTGATCTTTCTCTCTACTCCTTTCACCATAGTCATGGGTACCTCATATATTGTTAGCAGCCACAGAAGTCTAGACAGCAGCCCATGTTGGTAAAGCCACACCTTGAATTCCCCTGGAAGTCCTGACCCATCAACCGTCCTCAGCCAATCACTTGCCTGCTGCTACATGTTGCTGATATTATCTCTGATAATATCTTGTCAAGCATCTTCTGGAATAGCTTCACCTATTACAATTACACTTCAAACTCAATGATTAATTTTGAAATTTTAAGGCACAGAAATCTATATCCCTTGAAATTTCAATCACTGTTGCCTTGTCCTGTCTTTTTAAAAATATACGCATAAGCAGACAAGAACCAAAGAACAAAAAAAAGATCTGATCGTATTGTTCTCAGCATATTGTTGATACAGTATGTGCTTAGAATGAACCGATTTTTAATACAAGAATGTGCCACTTTTAATTCTTCCAAATTAGTTTGCCAATTAAAAAATTCATGAGGAGTCCTTTTTCTTAACACCTGAGACCTATTCACCTTTCTGGGAGTTCAAGAAAGTTAATAGCCAGTGTGAGAACTGCATGGTTGTGACTCATAACCCTACAAAGTATTGCACGTGTTCCTTTCATCTCTCCAGTTGATGTCTCTTTGAATGCTTAGTAATTATACTTGGAACCTTTTCACATTCCTTTGAGCAGCTGTGATGAACTGAAGAAGTGACAATTATTGATGCAAATGCTGTGGAAAAAAATCAAGGCAATAAAAGACTAATCCAGAAAAGAATCGCTGATCCTGTTGTCCACAAACCTTTGAAGTGAGGAGTTGTTTGGTCTTTGGAGAAACTAGTAATGTTTCAAACTGCACAGATATCATAACAATACATTGCATAACATTGTGTAAAGCTTGATAGTGCTTTTTGTAAAATGACAACAAATTATTTTTGTCCTAGAAAACAGTGGCAATACTCAATTTTAGTATGTATTTCAGTATGTATAGGCCCTCTGACGTGCACAATATAACCAATGAAATCAAGCTGCCTTAAAAAACTCCATAGCCTTTGAATCATCTTGTTTGTTGATAAGCAAGTTAAAATTCCCCAAAATAGCATAATCTCAAACAAGGAAATGTCTACTTTGGTGGCTAAATTACTTTACTGTTGCTTAACTAGGTTGGATATGCTACGACAAGGCAGATTTAGAATGATGTTTTATGGCTAGTGTCATTTTTAATCATTTACAGCACATTCGCATTTTCACTATTACAAGCTCAATCAATCTGTATTGTAGGCAACTTCTAATTCAACCACTTATGTTCCAATAGATAAAACAAAAGGCATTTCTTATGATTTCTCATATTTGATGTTTTACAAATAACGGTATAAAATGCATTAATATTTTGCATATAGGAAAACTATTAACCAAATTACCCATAGCCTAGAAAGTTAAAAAACACAAACTGACTCAGCATTAGTAAATTAGGTATTGATAAGAAAGCATAAATTAATTAAGGTAATAAATTACCCATATTCTAATGACAAAGAAATAATGGGACAAGACGTATTTGAGGTATAGATGGTTGAATATATGATTTTAATCAAATACTATGGTCTGATCAATACAAGTTATTATCAAACTAAGGCTTTCTTTCAAATTAAAATAGTCAATCAAAACTATCTCTGACCAGATTTTGAACAGTGAGATAATAGCTATGTACTGTACAATCAATATCTTTACATTAAAATATAGCTTTAGTTTGACCTGAAAATAATTCTCATTGCAACAAGAAAAAAACTGATGCTTTAAGTACTGAAATAAACCTGAATAATTCCCATTATAAAATCCAATGAAACATACTGTAACGCTACGGGGGCTCAGGCGGGCGCCCTTGCCGCATCAGGTCGGCCCCACACTGTCCGGGGCTCGAACCCGGGACTTCCGCGTCTCTCTGCAGCGACCTAGCCCCGTGAGCTAAAGAGAGATCTCTCCACAGCCCAGTAGCTGTGGTCCTGCTATCACAGGGAAGGGCGGTGACGTCACCTGCTCTGGTACGCCGGCTCTTACACAGTACCTGTCGGCCGTAAGCGTTACACTCTCCCCCGCTTAAATCGCCGTCCCCGGCGAAGGGCTATCTCACCCCGCTTCTGACACCAATGTAACGCTACGGGGGCTCAGGCGGGCGCCCTTGCCGCATCAGGTCGGCCCCACACCGTCCGGGGCTCGAACCCGGGACTTCCGCGTCTCTCTGCAGCGACCTAGCCCCGTGAGCTAAAGAGAGATCTCTCCACAGCCCAGTAGCTGTAGTCCTGCTATCACAGGGAAGGGCGGTGACGTCACCTGCTCTGGTACGCCGGCTCTTACACAGTACCTGTCGGCCGTAAGCGTTACAATACATATTCGGCCATTATCAGAAAGCCATGAATTCCCATGAAGGGTTGCAGTAGCCAGAATGTTTCTGGAAGGTGGGAGAAAACTGGAGCAAGCAGAGAAAAACCGCCAGGAACACAGGGTGGGCATACAAAATCCACACAAAAGGCACTCAAGGTTGGAATAAAACCTGGGATTCGGGAACTGTGAGGCAGCTGCACAAACTATGTTGCGATCCAACATAAGAAATGATATGTACTGTAAAATACAGTACATGTGGAAAGAAGACAGAATCAGGTGACCTATGACAAAAATGGGTTTTAATTTGTTCTGAAATGTTCTAAATTAATAAAACCACCACAGGCAATATGCAATCTATAATCATCCATTTTCTAATTTTACTTCTATCCTGGTGTTTGCTGTGTGTGTTAAAGAATATATTTCACCATAATCTTCATATAATTATAATAAAATGCTATCATTTTGAAATAAAAAATAAGACATTATTTCATTTCATTATTATCATTGTAAAGAGAAAAATGAGTAGTAAACCTATGTTTGGAACTGTCTACTTTGTAGCAAATACAGACGTGTTGTGTATAATATCACTATTGATACATACTGTAGTACCATTGTCTTGCAATAGTCCAGCAGATAAATAATCTGCTTTGTGCCTGAACATTTATAAAAAACAATCTTTAAACTGCAGTACATTTCCTGCTCTACTTGGCTCTTCCAATACCGTCATAAGTGTTTGAGCAGCCTAGTAATTTACCGTGACATGTATGATTTATAGTTTTAGATGCAAAAGAGCACGAGTGCTAATGTTGGATTTATTTTTAAAATATTCTAATTTACTTCTGTTGTCTTAAGTATGCTTAGTTATCATCTTTATAAAGAATGACTGATCAGTGAAACAAACAATCTCACTGTTAGCATGTTTGTACTAAAAAATCCAGTTTTGGATTTCAAGGAACCAGGTACCATGAAATGATTTCAAGCGATTGATGAAAAAAAGACTGACCACATATCAAATTCAGTGCTGCTGTCTAAATCCAATTGCAGATGTTTTATGCTGCATAAGGCAAATTAGCACATCAGGAACATTCATTTCACCCTCTGCCCTCTGCATTTCTGGAATAAAACATGGACCACATCATCATTCCTTTTTTTGAAAGAGATATTTTGATAGATTCTGACTGAGGAAGTTATTTTGTGAAACTTCATGTTGGTTTCAGCACAGTCATTGCAGACTAAGACCTACCTACTCAGTCCTACTCAAGATTTATAGTTTTAAAAGCCTCTTTTAAATGTGCTGCACAAGGCAACTCAAACACAATGCCTTCTTTATTGTGATAATCTTTTCTCATGAAAACATCCCTGTTGTACCATATTATTGGAGAACCAATAAGTTCTTATAATGCACGGTACTCCTTGTGTGTCTGATATGGACTGCGATAGTCTGCCACTTCTGGGAACCTCGTTCACGTACTGTAGGTCAATGAGGTCAATGCCAAGAAAATTATAGCAACAAACATAACCATGCCCCCAGCTGATAAGCAGCCTTCACAAGGACTTTATAGACTCTCAATATGTAATTTCCCTATGTTATTTATTTGCTAGTAACAACAACAAAAAGGTGTCTGAACCTGCAGATAAAGAAGAAATAAAGCCACAGGTTTAATCAGTGCTCTGCACTCTGTGCTTGCACTGTTTGTAGTTCAGCCAGGTGCAGAGTAAAAAGAAAAAAAACAGTTCATATGGACAAGCAATTCAGATTTTATTCAGCATGACAATCCAACATAATCCATCTCATTGTTGATATTTGGATTTTCAATATCCACCATTATTAGCGAGCATATACTGTACAATCTAACTTTATTAAAAAAAACTTTTGCTTTTTTTAACGATTTTTTAAAAGTGTTACAATTCTTTCAGCCAAAAGATAATGTTTAACTCAAATGTTCAGCATTCAATTTTATTTGCCAAACATAATAGAAACAATGATAATAATTCATAGCATTAGGAATAGACAATGAACACCCACATTTGATCGTCCAGTATTTTACAATAATATTTTAAATGTAAATTTAGCAAGAATGTATTCTGGGATTTTAAGGATGAGACTATTTAAAGTGAAAGCCTACAAAATCTTAAATTTTACTTTTGTTTTATAGATCTGATGGACACATCTGATGTAGCTGTTCATTCCTAGTTTTTACTTCACCAGGATAGTTTGGAGAATAGTTTTAAAACAGTTTGGAAGCAAGGTCTATGGCAGTTGCTTTTCACTCCTTTCATTCACTCAATATGATGCATAAATATGAAACACAACACAAAATAACTTAAAACAACAACTTAATAACAATTTGTTATGGACAGGGTCTGCAGTCCGTGTTGGGTCTTCTAGTAGAGCCAATGCGATGCGGTAAGAGCTGGAGGAGACAGGAGGGCTGGTACGGGAAAACACACAGGGGTTTAATGGTGCACAAAATAATAGTGACAGTCCATGAGACATTGAGCGGGGGAGACAAAGAATGGCGTCCATATCGGAGCAGGTCCGAAGGAGGGTCAGGGCACAGTCCAGGAGTCCATCAACAATTAATCCATCCTGGGACGCGACAAGGTTAAAATCCCCGGGAAGGGGGAAAACATGAACAGACAACCGACATGGAGATCCTGGGATAACGGGGCGAGGTCCTCCAGACCCACGGGCTCAGAACACGGGAGGTGTCGGGGATGAGGCCTATGCCCTCAGGAGATGGATGTAGGGTATCCCGGTGCTTGGCGGGCCTCGTGACTTTCGTACTGTAATGTTGAGCCCCGAGGACTGGAGGAGCTAGGCTTTAAATAGCGGTAGACATAACAGGCCACACCTGGGGAACATACTGTAACAACAATCACGGAACTAATGACAGGAGTAGTGGAGTGCCCTCTAGGGGAGGACTGTCGGCCGTGACAAAATTATTTGCTCACTGTAGCCCATGAAATAAGGATCAGTTGCAGAAGTCAATTGCCCTTTTCAACTGTAAACATCTTAATTAATCAATGCTAACTTAACTTAATACGGACATCTGTAATAAGATTAAATTACATAACTTACAGTATACACTATACTTTATAACTAACTGAACTGCAAGAATATCAATAGTAGTTAATTTTTTTGTTTTAATTTATGATAGGATTTCTGGAGTTAACACTAAAGCTAACTTACTAAATGAGAAAATAAGGAAGCTGAGACACATTATATATATAAAGCTAAAAAGCAGTTTATAAATACAGCATTTTAAATCTGTGTAAATTATATCATTCCTTATGAATTAATGTGTTTGGAAAACACCTGTTTCTATACAATTTGGCTCCATTATGACAGCTACAGTATGTTAATATGAATGTATTAAACCCATTTCCCAGAAATAAATAATCTCCTTTTTAGAGTATATTTGCATAAATACATGTGCAATGGAGCTCTGCTGTAAAGCTGAGATAATTAGCAAAAACAAAGAAGAAGTACTCAAAGCAATATTTTGAACACCTTGACTCTCCAGATTCTCAAATGCATTATTTTATGAATGCACTTACCAAGGTATTTACAAGCACGTAAACGACTAGATGGTTGAGTGACTAAATAAATAAAGTTTAATGCTCCAACATACCATATAAATCAATTAATATAAGTTTCTGTGACATATCAAACACTGATAGAACTGTTGCCTCACTAAAGCCTTAAAAGACTATGAAAACTGTTTTGGAAGGAAGTGTAGCTATAAATCATGGCTTACATATCAAGACTACAGAAGTGCCTCAATCAGAGAAATTAGAAAAGCTACTGTAAATACACCACTGTTCTCAAAACACATAACCTAAAATGGCGTTGCACAGTAGACCATTAAATGCTGATAAATGTTTTTGAAAAGTCTTTCCATCGTAGTCAATTGGTCCTGCTGTATACTGTATCTAAAATGCTAGTATCTATAACTTAAAATACTCAAAAAGCAGTGAAATGTATTTACAGAATGCTTCAAATGAATTTCATTTTTAAAACCCCAGTTTAAATTGTTAGATACTATATAAAATACAACATTATGAAGAAATTCTGAAGTTGCTTTGTTGGACACTGAAGTTTGACCTTTTCTGCTCTGTGCACTACTTTGTATTTTCAGTATGTAGACTGTTGTTACTGTGCATTCTTGGATTTTACTATGAATCAGTTGAACTGATACAATCAAGGTACAAATTGGGAGTCGTGTTACTGTACTGTATATACAGAACCAGTCAAACGTTTGAGTACACCTCCTTGAAACCAGGTTTTTCATGATTATCTGTGCTTTTAAACTGTATAAATGTAAACTTGATTATTATGTAAACTTGACTATTTAATGATGTGTGTAGTTTTTCATTTTCAATAAAATGAACACCCAAAGCAAGCGGATTTCAGTCTGAAGCCCAGGTTAGTTAAAAGTCAGAAATGTGTATTACAGTACATGGTGTTAGAACACTAAAAGAAGTTTAAAATTGTCTTTGTTAGATGTTCTCAAAGTCAACTAGCATGTTACCTCATTTACCTTTTGTCAAATGTTTGACTGGTATTGTTCCTTACTATATATTGTTTTGTTTTTTTGTTTGGTAAATCTATCTAGCACCATTGTTGTAGAACTACAACAGCAATGAAGCAAATTTTTGGGCTTATAAGCATGCATTGTAAAAGGGCTGTAGAGGGAGATAAAATGTTAGTTCTTGTCTTCATCACATTCTCCAGAATTCAACAGGACGTTGGAGGACAATCTGCTGGGCAACAGCTAAAACCAGAAAACAGAGGCTTCTCAGCTGACAACCTCTGCTGTGCAAAATCCTAGCAGAACCTCTGCTGTATGTAGCACCATAGAGGAGAGAGGAGAGAGCAAACAAGGGAATGACAGATGAGCCTGTGGATACTAGAAGTGAGGTTGGGAAAAGAGTTTGGATTTTGGAAAAGAGACTTATTTGTGACAGCTAGCAAGTAGCTTAGCTGTTCAACTCCTTGTAGAGAGGGCAAGAGATATTCAGAACCCTAAAAAAAGCTAGGTTTGTGTTTTGGTTTAATGTCCACACACTGCATAGCAAAGAGCATCATTTTTATCTTATAACTGCACGATTGTATTTGTTTTGCTCTGACCTGCATATTAAGGATTCCTGAAATGTCCCTCCCTCACAGGATACACCACAATGTTTTACATCTGTGTTTGAAACCATCAAAGCTAACGTGTTTGTTTTCTGGCAATGAAGGTCATGGCAGTAGAGTGCTGACATTTCTCTGTTAGTATAGCTCTGTTTGTCTAAGTTATTGAGACTATTATACTTATATTCATGTTTAATGTTTATGCATTTGGAAGTTCACAGTTATATTACTGTAGTGCAGGGTGATTCCATTAGCTGCAGAATACCCAGACTACTGATTTTTCTACTTGTTAATGATTTCTTTTATGTTACATATTTTCAGATCCCAGGAAGCTTATCATTTTTTGATGCTTTTTTCTTTTAATTGCAGCTTATAATGTTATTATCCTGTAACATGCATGGATTGAATTCATCCATCGAACAAACTAAATGTTTTCATTTTTTATTTGGTAAGAACATTAAGATTGAGGCTTCAGGAGAGTCTGCTAATGTTCACACATTTAAAAATTATTTTCCCAGATTTAAAAATGCTTTTTAATGCATTCTTAAATGCTTCCAAACCTTTACAGATCTACAGTACAGTAGCTACAGTTTGTAGTAGTATTGCATAGCAATTGTGAAACAATGGAGTTGAATATTTAATTGATCTGACACAAAATATGCTCTTGCATTTATTATATTTTGTTTTTTAACATTGCTGCAGCACATTACTTCCAAGATATATTTTCAGTCTTCATATCTGATCATACTCTTCATCTGTGCTCTTGCGATTTGCTACCCTGAATCTCTTGTGCTAATCCTACTTCAGAATAAGTCCCATTCCAAAGAAACTCTCTTGGGGTTTGAAAAATGTTTTAAGATCACTATAATCCTGAAATTCTTTAAGAGAGGTTATGAAAAGCTTTATTAGAGGCTGCGGCATTGATTTGCTTCTAAGATGAACAAAAAATTACAATGTGTGGATTACTGTTAGAAACCATAGCTCTACAGCTGGAAAAAGAAAAATGAAAGCAACTTCCAGATGAGTAACGCAAGACATTAGGCCAGTCTGGAAAGTGATAATAAATACCCTAGAAAAGATGGGGCAGAATTCATAATATACAAGACCACTCTATAATGGTGTTCAGACAGTCATTCCAAGGTTTTCCCTTTTCTATGTTTTTCAGACCTTTATCATCCATGAAGTGCCACAAGAAACTGCACCCTCTCATCCAGAAAGCGAGCTACTGTAATTATTTAAATAGGCACAATTAAGTATCTAGTTGTGACTTTATATGTTTTTTATCATTCTTCTTTATTTGGGATTGCAAACTAGACAATCTGGCTGGGGATCCTGATTGGGATGCATCCGGGGATAATACTTTGTTGTCATCTGGTCTAAACACACTAGCTGATTCATTTTAAATCTGTACGTAAAACTCAAAATGATTGCTCCCAGCCCTTTCTTTCATGGACTTAGGGCTTTTCCTTGTACCCACCACAATGTTTTTAGAGTCTACTGTGATAGACAGCTCTTGTGTAAATGTAATAATACTTACAGTATGACTAATAAGCTTTTGGAGATGATTGTGTTGCTGATCCCTCAACAGCTCCTCTCAATGAAGATTGCCAAGTTACTATCAATTGTGAGACTCAAGTCTTTTGGTTACAGGTCTAATTGCTGCCAAGAAATCTATTTTGTAAGGTTGGACAAAGACTGAGATACCCTTGGGTCTCCTTGGTTACATTAATTTACACTAATTATTCATATGGAAAAATGTACAGCAAGGTTATGTTTTATTAGTCCTGAAAGGATGATAACATGGCCATGAAAATCTCTGGCCTATCCAGATTTTGTTTGATTAGCAAGCTCATGTCTTGTTTTTTCATGTGGTCTCCCATCATTTGTAGGTTTCTGTTACTTTTAAACTGGACTGTTTTGTTTTTGTTTTAAACATTTCAGAATTCTTAACTTAGAAATAAAGTCATTTTCCCGACAAACATATGTAAACCACCTCGTAAAGCAAGGTGGACTATGATTAAATGTCACACTCTAAACTTGACCCTCAAAAATCCTCAAAGCAGGGTAGTTTTGTGGCCAGCTGGTTTGTGTACCTCCTGCATATTAAATAAATGAAACAGCTTGTGACTCCTATAAGATGCTTCCTTCACAGTAGGAAAATGCAGTCCAATAACAATGTGCAGTCAATAACTGCTAGGATACAGGGGAAAGCATGTATTGTCATACACTAGATTAGCCTGTTGATTTTTTTTTTATTGAACTGCAGAAAAAGATATTTAAAAGCCAACAAAGATACTGAAAGATAATGCAGCTACTTCTTCTTCCTCTACCGCAGGCAAGGAAGACTTAAGTCTGCTTTTCATTCTGAAGGAAAGTAGTAATCACGCTGTACCATGTAGTTATCATAATCAATATATCAGGTTTAGTAGAGGAATGAAGGACTTAACTGGAAAGAAAAATCATGCAAATGTGCTTCAAATGCCACAAATTTCCTTACATTCCTGAAGGTAGAACAACATGAAAGAATAGGAAATGTTAATTCAGCATACTAAACAGTCTAGAGCAGACTTCAGTTACAATGTAGGGTTCAATTATAAAACAAAAATAGAAAGTGAAATGAGTTTAGTAAATACTAGTGTAATTTATACTGTTCCAGTAATGAGCATGTTCAAACACAGATTTGTGCTTCTTATAAATAGAATATTTAATACTCACTGATAATGTTATTCCATTTTTGTACCATACAGTGTCTACCAATTGTGAACGTTGTCACAAACTATATCCAAATATAATTGTAATGTCAATATGTAACGGTCAGATATCCCTTCATCTGTTGCTGAAGTTGTAACTTACCTTGAAAATGAAGAAAGGGTGTGTTAATACACTTGAAATAAAATAGAACAAAGACAGAAAAGACAGCCAGTACATATAAAGTCGTAGTTTGCATCTAAAGGTTTACTGTTTTATATCATATTTTTTCTTATATAGATCATAATAGAAATCCTTTTTGAAAGAAATCATGCAGATGTTTCAATCTTTTGATTTTAACAGTCTGATGAAAATGAAAAAGCACTTATTAATTATTTAGTACATTAGCATCATGTATTATTGCTGTAAATATTCTTTACCTTGCGGTTTACCTTGTAAAATAAAAAAAAAACACGATTGTGAGAAGGCTAATGGTACAGTATTTCTGCCCATTTACATACCTTGATTTAACGCGCATAATATAATATGAGTAGATAATTATCAAATATTCATTTAATTTGAATTAGACACATTTTACAAGGTGTGTAATACTCCTTTAGGCATCTTCATCACAATTGATCTTGATTCAAGAGCTCTGTAAGAAATCTCAAATGCAAATATGTTGTAAGCCTCCAGAAGTCACTGAGGTACTAAAACATACTTTTTTGTTAAAACACACTAAGATGGTATGTAAAAGCAACTCATTGTTGGGATGATTTTGATGATTCTCTTTAAATACTTCATGAAAGTATGAAAACTATTTGAAATAAGAACTTTAACAATGTGGACAAAAATAATAATATCATTCCTTATCCTCTGATGTTACCTAAATAACTGCTACCAATAGGTTTTCACATTTGTATAAAGTATGCAGAAAATCAAACTGGTAATGCAGTGATTGGTCTGGGGGGGGGGGGGTTGAACACTTACTGTACAAGAAAGTACAGTAGTTCATTAGAGAAGCAGTGTACCTGAAGGTACCTGGCTGTTACAGCATACCAAAGAGAACATGGTGTAAATTGAGAAAAGCTTCCATTTTTAATTAACCTGGGAGAGAAAGGAAATCAATGTATACTACAGTTTTAGATTAGGAGGAAAGGAGCAGGTCAGCAGAGGTGTCAGGAAGAGATGAGAGAAAGGCTTGCCTTGTCATAAAAGGTAAATCCTACAACTATTTAAAGCAGAAAGACATATGCACAGTAAAACAAGGCGAGGCTATGCCCTGCATTATTACCACAGAACAATATTCATATCGTCGAGCCTTTGTAAAGGACATGGGTGTAGCATGCTTGATAAGGATAATACAATTAAACATACAAAGAAATTCAAAGTTCATTTGAAAATAAATTGCCCTTTATAACTTCAGGGATTTCTTAACCCCATGTAAATAAAACTTTTTTTGATCTGAAAGACATGAATACACACACCACATGCTGTATACTGTATATTGCTACAGTTATTGCAAGTAGCTTTGGAGATGTCTGAGGAATCTTAGGACAATGATCAAAGATCTACCCTAATGTCAAGATTTAGCGAGTTCTCAGGAGCTTCAAAACAATAAAGGAACTGAAGAGTCTACTGAGTCAGACCGGGTCTGAGACACTGATCAAAGGAATTATTTGGTGTACCTTGGTTGATTATGTTCCAAGTAAATGATTGAGAACAGTTGAGTAATAGAGGTTAAAATAGGCAGGTAGTCAGAGAAAGAGAGGAAGGACATGAGAGAAAGGACAGCAAGACAAGAGAGGAGGAGATGAGACAGTGCCAAGTGGGAAGTCATTGTTCCAATCAGTCTTGAAGACCAGTTTCAAGTTAAGAATTCTAACCCTGTTAAGTGAGGTTCTCCTTGTTAGTGGATGTATTTTTAGAATAGTAAGATAGATGTCCCATTCATTTTGTAGCATCCAGGTATAAGAGAGATTTAACTGTAGGTTGTTTTCTATTTGGTGGATTTGGTTTCTCAATTTTCATTTCCCATTGGCCTTTACCAATCCATGGCCATCATTCTGCTCCCATCCCCTCTGATAGCTGATGTGTGGTGAGCATACTGTGTGCTCTAAGCTGCAATCACATCATCCAGGTGGGTTCTGCACATTGGTGGTGGTGGAGGGGAGTCCCCATTACCTGTAAAGCGCTTTGAGAGAAAAGCACTATATACTGTAAGTGTAAGGAATTATTATTAGCAATTTGGTTTCTCTCTATTTCTGGGCCAGTTAGATGTTAAATAGGGTTAAAATACTTCGTAGGATTTGGTCAGGACATAGGCCCTTGAGACACCTTGTTTGTACTGTAAATAGTGTAACCTATGCGTTGTATGTTAATGTTGTGTGCTGTTTATATTTTGTGTTCAATCATTATTAATAAATATTTGTTTAATCCAGTTTGCCTGATTTATTGCCATTTTATCAACACTGTGCCAGAGAACAAAGAACTCAGGTGCCTCTAATTATACCAACTGCTCGGGTATATTCTTGACATAATCTTTACCATTTGAGGGTAATGATTATTACTTTTAATTATTGATTATCCTGTATGGTATATTTCCTGGTATTCTCTATTTTTTAACCAGTATTTATAACAATATTACTTAGAACAAACTGTTTTTTTTACCAGTTAGATTGAAAACTTCATATTTCACATCTTTTCCTCAAAGAATAATCAAAGTAATAAGTTTATTATATTGCATACAACATTTTGGAGAATAGGATATAAGAAAGTTTCACATATTCTAAATTTGAGAACATTCAGACAAGGTGAAACTACTTGTTTGTTTGTTTTTTTGCAGCTTGACTAAACTGCTCTAGATATCCTTCACATATTTCTATCTGTCCCTCTAGGCACTATTTGTTCTAGCCTGATGCTAAGATTGCAACACATTATTTTGTATCTAGGTAATCCAGTTTTTGTAGGTACTGCAGTAAATCTTTGGTTTAAGTAAATTGGTGGGATCTTGACAACACTGTGAATATACAGCTGCCTTCATGAGAACTACAAGAATAACAACAATATTTTTTAGAAATATAAAATTAAGCCTTTTGACCTTTTTATCATTCCTACAATGCCTTATGTTAAAGATAACTGCACTCTGAAAAAAAGAGAATGGTGTGCATTTGATATTCAAGTGGAGGAAATCATACAGTATATGTACCAGTTAAATAAATGTTGTGTGACTAATATACAGTATAGAAGATATATCACATGATAAAGTACATTACTAAAAATACTACTACTGAAAAGAAATCACTACAATGCAGGTGCAATACATTAAATGTATTAAAGCAGTTTCACAATGCACTCCCTACTAAAATGACTACTTAGATATACTCTACACTCTCACAAAGACATACTGTAAAAATGCCAGCAACCACACATTTGGATGGGGGTGGTATTACTAATTTTTCTCCTGGCTCACTAAATGTCTTGGATTCCCTGAAGAGAAAAACAAGTCATTATTACTTTCGTGCTACCCAAGGTAATACCAACGTTATCTCTAGTGGAAAAGAAGTCAGAAATGTAAACTCCTTTTCACATGAAAGCTTTAGACTTGATAACATAAAAAGCTGGCAGTTCTTCACAAAAAATCTTTTCTGCCTTTTGTTGCTATGATTTTGATTCTTGGAAAAATTGATTTTAAATGACAATTTTTTGTATACTGTATGTTTCATATGTTCTGTATATAGAAAGTTGACGCTACTAAATGAGTAAGAAGTTAAAATCCGAGAATCTCATCCAGATATTTCGTGATTGAAGGCAGGTTCTGTCATGTTCCAGATCCCCACAACAGATGTAAATTATAATTTTAGAACTCCTTATTCATATAGTAAGTGTTCACACTCCACATATACAATCCACAAAACACTTTTTTTTTAATCATAGCTGATTAGAAGAAGAGTAAACTATTTATTAGTTGACTACCTTCACGTAAAAGACATTAACAGGATTAGAACACACTTTTGTTTGTTTCCTCTTATTGGCAGTGACATTGAACCTGTCAGTCACATCTGTGACACTCTAGTAAGTCCTTCTAGCAAGTAAGGTAGTGTGTTTAATGCTGGCTAATTGTTTCTTGAAACATCAGTGGGATAAATGCAGGCATTATGTAGAATGGCATGTAATAAGAACAATGTCAGAACCCGAAGCTAATGTTGTATAATAAGGATTATGTAAATTTCTGCACAGTAAAAAAGCTTTCTGTAACACAGATTCCTTTCTAGTTTGACAACGTAATTACTTCTAAACGTTAAATTGCTTCAAGACAGTCAGATAAGGGATTTAAAAAAAACTTCTGGATTTTGTTGTTAGAGTAAAACTAAAACTGAAGGATTCCCTGAGAAAAGGAGTTTAAATGTATCTGTTGTCATAGAATAAGTATACAAGTAGGTTCTAATAATTATCAGGTCAATAGATTGTAATAATCTTGCAAATGCTTTGCTACTGTAGGTTGAAGTGCAGGCGAATACTAAATGGATACAACAATGGGTTTAATGACTAGAGCTCTGAGTACTTCAGTACTTACCCTCACAGTTTCTTACTGTATAATCCTTTTGTTTCCTGAGCAATAATAAGTTCTTTTGTGACTGAAATACCATTTTTTTCCCTCAACATTTCTACTGAAAACAAATGCATCAGGTTAATTTAATCAGTTAGAGCTGCATTCACAGATGTGTGTGTGGGGGGGACAAAAAAAAGAGGTGAGATCAAACCTGGAACCATTGCAATGCTCATAGCAGAAGTGACGCAAGAACCATCATTCTTGAACGGCATCCAGCAGGTGAACAGATGGCAGCAGTATCATGCTGAACACCATTACTAAACCAGAAGAACCTTGGCTTTAAAAAAAAATGTGAATTGAAAAATGTTCTTAGTGTCATAAAGGGAAATCTGTTGATGACTGAGAACCCCAGAGTGTATATTTTGTCATGTTGCTTACATATCCTCTCGCAAAACAGACACAATCTCCATGTATACCAGGTGCCCCCTCATCAGTCTGTATCGTGTTATTCCACACAACCTTGACAGTTCAAAGAGATTTTTTTCTGAAAATAACTATTTCCTGATATAACTTTCCAAAAGATGGCAGAAATGATGTTGTTGTGGTTAAGACAACACTGCTTTTCTCAAATTCCCAAGGCTGGAAAAGGAAACAGGGAACTGAAAGACAGGTCATAAATGCAGATCAGTGAGCAGCTTAGATCTTTGACCCTGTGTTGCAGCTCCACTGACTGTCACTGAAGGACAATATAGATGAGGAAAAAGAATCTGTGCTCATTGACTCAAAGGCCTGTGGAATTCACTTCTGCTCGGTGGTAAGAGTTCATTCAAACTCAGTCATGCAGATGGCGCACAGCATATGTCACTAGTTTATCCAATAGCTGGTGACAGGTCTGATTGCGAGAGGCTACCTCTACCACTATTGATGAGATACGTACAATTACGCTTTTGTAGGATTTTGCAAAAACAGAGACCAAATCCTGCTTTTACAAAAGATAGGAAGATTACCTTCAAGTAAGCATTCCCAGACAACCTGTAAACTGCTCTGTAATTTCACTTATCTGATGAACAATATGATAAATCAATAAAGAAGAAATATAAAGTAGGAAGCATTAGAAGGATGACTGCCTTAGAGATTTTGTAAAAGAAAAAGTTGTAATGTTCTTTTGTTATACCAAAAAATCAAAAATCTTATTCTAGTCAGACGGACAGGCTATACAGCAATGAATGGAGCAAGCTGTGCAGAATGTCTCTTGGAAAGTTACTTTTTTAAAGTCATTATTAAAGTTGTCTAACAATGATGGCACAAAGGCTAATCCTATCAAAACAGGTTTATTATGGAACCTGCAATGTTAAACAGCTATGGTTATCAATGCTGACAGCAAATCATTACAGTACAGTGATGATGAATTAGAAAACAGAAAATGCAATTTGTTTGTTTTAACACCCTAATGATTCCATGTATTGTATAAAACATTATAAGAGATTCATGAAGCATAACTCTCCGTGGACCTAGAAATAAAAATAAAAGATGATATTACTTTCTGTGCTAACTGAAGTATAGTGCTACCAAGCAAACCATCCTTAAAAATAAGAGATCAAAAGATATGCAATGTGTTACAAAAAGTTTCCACATAATAGAGTAATTCAATTCTCACAAGCTTGCTCAAGGAAAAAAGTCAAACCTAATTAAATTTAAATAAGAGTCTAAAAATGGTAAAAAGGAAGGAAATGTCACTACAGGCAATCTGATTATATTCTGCATATTAGAAATATTTAAAATATAAATTACCACAGGACAGGATGCCAAATGCCTTTCAAAAAGCATTTCCTCATGGTATTTTCATAAAAGTACTGCAACTTTCCTGACTCATCATATTTTTACTGTAAGTAATATTCTCATCAGAGCATTTCTGGACAATTTCTAGCATTTACATTTGTTTTGATCATTTATAATTAATAAGACAATATCCCCACAGTTTTTCTGTACTTGCACAGGATTACTAATACTACGGCTGACTTCTGTAGAAAACTATCCTTTAAAAACAAAGTGACAGAAAACAGACTCTCTGAATTAAAATTATTTTACAAGGATTCCAACAATTTATTTTGATTGACTGAGACTGCATTAGCAAGACAAAATTATATGAAACTAGACCACTACAGTATATCCAAAATGGTAATCTTCAATTTATTTTACTGCTATGTAAGATCTTGTAACTTTCTTTGCTGTTCTTAGAATATTTTAACAGATTATGGACTCATTGTGTAACAATTAGTTGCGGTATTGCAGGCATATTTCTCTATAAGTAAGTTTTTTCTTACAATCCAAATCTTACAAATCACAGTCTCTTTAACATCTGTTAGATTTAAAGGTACAAGCAGCACAAAAAATGTTATATTTATATACTTATAATATTTATTTATATATTTATAATATTTTATATTTATATTATACAGTACATTATATATATATGACCTTCTACAGAAAATACAGTGCCTTGCAAAAGTATTCACCCTCTTCCTGAATGCTGTCAAGTGTTGTTGAATTAAAAATAAATTGAATACACATTTTTTAAGTTAATATTTTAAATCAAAACCTGCTCAAACTGAACACTTTTATGGGTTAAATAAGTTAAATGTCAGGGAAAAGTACAAGAAAAGAAAACTAGAATGTTTACTGCAGAAGTATTTGGCCCCAGCAACAACCACTGTTGTAAATCAACAATCACGTCTTGCAGCTGTGAAATAAAAGCTTCTACTAACTTTGCACACCAGGGTGGAACATTTTTTTTCCCCATTCATCTTTATATACTTGCTCAAGCTATCAGGTTTGTTGAGGACAGCAATTTTCAAAAGTCTTGCCTGAGACATGCTCTCAAATTCAAATCAAGACTTTTATCCTTTCAAGCACATTCAAAAATATCCAAAACATGTGTATATAGCATTTGTAATTGAGTAAATTGGGGTGCCATTGGAAGGGGGTAAATACGTTTACTAGATACTGTATATCCAGCTATTTTGCACTCAGAAACATTATGGAAACATTATTTCTTAAGATGGAACATGAGCACAATGTCTTTCTTTGAAGGTGGGATTACAACAAAGGAACCAGGTGGCCATGGCTGATAACCACAGTGGAACTGCAGAGATACCAGAACCATTTTTTTCACTGACACCAGTATTGCAACTGACATTCTTTTCCAGACCTTTGAATTTGCTAACATTACCCACACCCCAACATTGCAGGTGTAGATGAAGGATTTTGCTTGGTTGTGGAGAGCTCCTACGGTGGTCTGGCTGTTGTAGGCTTCGCCAACTACAGAGTCCAAAAAAACACTGATTTGTGATCCATGATCAGTGATTGTTAGACCACATAAAACATTCAAATTCTTTCAAATGAACTGCATTACACTGTCAATTCCAGCATATGGCATTAATTAACTTAATAAACTAACCCTGCATACTGTAAATTGTATTGAGATAACCATAGTTAATATCCATGTTTCTTTCAATGTGTCTTTGCTGCGAAACCAATGTGAGAACTAATGGAAACAAGCTCGCCTCTGCTTATTTTTAAAATATGAACTTATAGATGTCAAAACTCCTACTTCCAGATGATTAAGATCTATTTAATGTTTAATGTGGGATGACAGTACACAGTGAGACACCTCACAGCAACCTAATAAAATTTCAAATATTTAAACATTTAAATAATATGCAAGGTATGTGCTATAGTATAAATATTTTCTTTTTCCAGAATGTAAAAACTGCATGTAAGTTGTAAAGGGACAAGATTAAATCAAAACTTAATCCACTCACAAACCAAAAGTTCAGTGCTTGAATCCTATCAGATTCCCACATCTATCTAATGGAGTCCCTCCATCATGCAATAGGTTTGTCATTTGTGATTGTATGATTAATCAAAATTGTGATTTAATCCAAGATTACATTTCATGAGACACTGTGGGTTCCCTTCATAATTGCCCCTGGACAATGAAGACTTTAGCTCAGCAGGTCAGTTCCTTGTCCTTTCCCACATGCTATTACATGCAGGCATAGTAAGTATTTTTAATACAGGGGTCATTTACTCAATGCCTGGAGGACCTAGTGTCAATTACACAACCTAATTATTTTCTTGAGATAATAGGATGTTAAGACCGAAGATATTTCATATGGTCTTTCTTTATATTACAGTGGACAGCTCAAAACATTCACTTCACTGTAAAAGTACAGTTACTTAAGAATACCTTAGAGCATTGCCAGAGTGAGACAATAAAGCAGCTGATTAAATAATTAAACCGACTGTATAATGAGAGCTCAGACAAAAACCAGAAGATACTTGGCACTCAAGTAATTGAGTATGAAATCCTTAATTTAGTGGTTTACTGCACATGTGTTAAACTTTATAAAAAATATTTTTAAGGCAAGTTTATTATGCATATACACAATTTTTGTTTGATTTTCTTCAAGGGGAAATAGTATCATTGTAAGAAAGGCATGGAAAATTGCTGTCCACCTGATATACAGTATATTTGGTATCTTTTATTTCAAGCTAAAGTACTGATGTGAAACAAATCCTTTATTTTCTGTTTAATGCAATAAGAGAAGAGATACTATTGTGTCACAAAGGAGTCTGTCACGGGGTACAGATAGCACAGAAAATACAACATTCATACACCTTCCATTGAGCGGTTGCTAGATAAGTTCCTGAGGGTGCACACTCAGGGCTTGACTAGTAACTGCTATTACTTAATTTCATATACATTCACGTACATAAACATACCTCATTTCACATACATTCAAATACTTAAACACAGGTATGAGTGAGTATTGTATTGCTCTCAAAATGGATGTTACTCACTGTTTGTTTGGTGTCAGTACTTCCAGGGTGAGTCAGCCTATGGTGGCCTCAAAAGGCCAAACCTAACCCTAGTACTCAAGGGTTATTTATGGAAAGGGGAAAAACCACTTTGAATACGAGAAATGGTTTGTTCCAGAGGGGGAGGGGCTTACAAGCTATTTAAGCTGGCTCCTCAGCCTAAGAGTTTGGTTGGGTGTTGGTGGTTAGGTAGTGTCATACTGACGGCGAGACGGCGAGACGGCGAGACGGCGAGACGGCGAGACGGCGAGACGGCGAGACGGCGAGACGGCGATTTTATTTGAATAATTTGTTTTTGTTTCTTTTTGGGGGGGGAGTTGTTTTCTGGTGCGGGGGACTGGGAGCACTATAAATAGACTGCACTTGTTTGCTTGGGTGTTTTTGTGGCGGAGCCAGTTTGAGATAAAACGGACCTACTTTGACCTTGCTCAGGCCATTGTGTGACATATTGTTAACAAAAATCAGTGAAACATTAAAGTAACATGCAAAGTGCTAAAGCACAATTATTTTTCCTCTACAATGTAAAATTGTAACTAAACCTTGACAGGATAAGATTAAATCAAAACTCTGATACACTTACAGTACAAACCAAAAATAATCTTAGTGCTGCAATCTTATGGATTCCTGTATCTATCTAATAGAGTCCATCCATGTCATGCAGGTTTGTCATTGTTGATTGTATGATTTAATCCTAAATTAAGTTCCACTGTTTACTCTGGGTTCTGGACAATGAAGACTTTAGCTCTGCAGGTCAGTTCACTGTAGAGACCATACACTGTAAATAAGATAATAATAATTGCTTACACTTATATAGCGCTTTTCTGGACACTCCACTCAAAGCACTTTACAGGTAAGGGGAACTCCCCTCCACCACCACCAGTGTGCAGTATCCACCTGGATGATGTGACGGCAACCATAGTGCACCAGAACGCTCACCACACATCAGCTATCAGTGGGAAGGATAGTAAAGTAATGAAGCCAATTCATAGATGGGGATTAATAGGAGGCCATGATTGGTAAGGGCCAATGGGAAATTTGGCCAGGATGCCGAGGCTACACCCCTACTCTTTTCGAGAAAAGCCCTGGGATTTTTAATGACCACAGAAAGTCAGGAGCTCGGTTTTATGTCTCATCCGAAGGACGGCGCCTGTTTACAGTATAGTGTCCCCGTCACTATACTGGGGCATTAGGACCCACATGGACCACAGGGTGAGTGCCCCCTGCTGCCCCCACTAACACCTCTTCCAGCAGCAACCTTAGTTTTTCCCGGGAGGTCTCCTATCCAGGTACTGACCAGGCTCACACCTCCTTAGCTTCAGTGGGTTGCCAGTTGTGAGTTGCAGGGTGATATGACTGCTGGCCATAAAGATCACTTTATTGACCATATACTATTTCTTGTATTAGGAATTTGTCTTTTCACATACCCCAACTTGCTCTCCATGAGACACACAGACAGGGTGAGAAGCTCTGGGTCAGAGCGCAGGGTTAGCCATTTATATGGCGCCCCTGGAGCAGCTGGGGTTAAGGGCCTTGCTCAGGGGCCCTACAGAGTAGGATTCTTCTGCCAGCTGCGGGATGCAAACCGGCAACCTTCCAGCCACCTTCCAGCCACAGAGCCACTGCACTGCATCACATTTAAAATAACATTTAAATGTTATTTAAATGGATATGAACCATTAGCCAAATGATCAAGATGAGCCAAATTGACACCTCACGTCTGTAACCTTTCTCATTTTTTTCACATTCCCAGGTAAATTACACTATGAGAAGAAGAATACCTCAAGATATGAAGGACATTATCTATACATTCAGAATCTCCCTTGTAAAAGGATTTTTTATATTATGTAAAAGCTTTAAACAAGCAGTATGTTCAGTGAATGTGATAATACAGATCAGCTCAAAACATTAAATCAATTACAGTATATAGAATATATAGCTTAAATACCAAAAATAATTGACCATTTTGTGGCAGCGGATTTTTGTTATGAATCATTGTCATGGAGTGGAGTAGTAAGTACATGTTCTACAATTTAAGGCAGAGTTATCTGTGTGGTGGGTAAATGATGTTAGCTGTCCAGGGATTAGGGTGAAATCACATGGATGTTGTGGTCCTCATCCCCCATGAGTCTCATTTAGTGGCTTGCAAACCTGTAGGCAAATGAATAAAGGTAGTTACCAGTTTACTGTATGTGTCAAGGGGATTTTAAACAAAGAAGTAATCCTCTCATGTATTTCTTAGTCAAGCTACAAAGATCTAATTACAATGGAGCACCATGGTGGAGCTGCCGGTGACATAGCCTAACCATGGCAATATTAACGCATCATTGACAATAATTGTTTAATATGCTTTTCTGAAACCAGCTTGTCTGAGGTAATGCTTTTGATTTTGAGAAATGTTTCATTGCAAATATTTCACAACAAAGGCCATATTCGACCAAATGTTGGGTATAAAGTAGCTTTCTTACCTTTCCCCTTTAATAATACCCATAATATTAATAAACTCAGAAGAACATGATAATTGGCAAGCATGTCATACAGTATTTACACTGTACTGTATTTTACACAGGCATACTGTACATCAGAAATAATCTTTGCACATTTTCAGAACAGTTGTACTCAAAAATGGTAATACAATGTCTTTCCAAGACAAACTACTGCACATGATTTTTGTCAAAATTAAAAGTAAACTAAGCATCAGAAGAAACTTTCTGTTCTATTCAGGTCCTGTTCTACTCTCTGTTCAAGTATGTTTTTAGAAAAATAAGCCATATGCATTTTGAATATTGCTTAAAAAGTTGTTGCTATCATCTTGATTAACTGATCATTCAAGACCTGCTGAAGAATCCATCAATGCATCACCCATGTATAGAATGAAAAATCTATTTCAATTTTCTCTGATAGCACAAAATCCCAATAACCATTTCCAGATGTCTACTTGCCCTACACAATTGAACTATACCAATCGCACCTGTAGGTGTTATTTTTTAAAGATTCCCACACATGATCTCGCTAGCTGTATTTGTCAGTCATATTTCTTCCTGAAATGACACACACAATGTTATCAATGTAGCTTAAGTTGTGTCATAGCCTACCTAAACAAAGTTAGATGAATCAATTAAATGGATTTATGATAGTGGGGCATTAAGCGGCATTACTGACAGGTGTGCAGAAGTCACTTGGCCCCACTGACAGGAGCAGTGGTAAATTCTGGCTTACTACAATCACACAGGGAGAAGTAGGACTGTCGGCAAACCCCAGCTTCAGTGTTCCTGTAGAGCATATTGCTGCAGCAGAGGCATTGGCTAAAAATACCAGCAGCACTACTGTCACTATAGAGGAAGACGGTCTATCAGTGACAGAATCAAGCTGCTCAGATGTTGCCTTGTTCCTGCTGATGAGTCCATCTCAGTTCCATTCTCAGCCGATCCAGCACTTTGGCCTCAAGACATATGAGACACAAAACACCATGACGAGCATCAGTCCAGATAAGAGACATCGATATCCCTCAAAATAATGACCCAACTCCACAGAGATTTACCAATGACTACTACAAAATGACAATGAAAAATGGTGAGACAATCACTGGCAAGTGGCTAGTTTATTTTCAGTCTGCTGATTCAGTGTTTTGTTTTTGCTATAGACTTTTTGGGAAAAGACAGGGTTTGTCCAGGATGGGTTTTTGTACAGTACATGGAAACACACCTATCTATCGAATGGTCCAGCTTTCACATAAAAAACACAGAAAGTATGCACTATTTTCAGGTTAGATTAAACACTGGCACAGCAGTTGGCAATACTAGCCGGGACATAATGGCACTTGAAGAAAGACAGAGGAAATCCATTGATTTTCTGCTGTTGTGTGCCACTAGGAGGAATGCAATCAAGCCTTCTGAGGACATTCATGGAAACTCCATGACCCTCATATTGGAAACGTCCATGGCATAATGGCCATGAGTGAATGTATGAGAGCCAAAATGTTGACCATTTAAGATCTGTTGAAAAGGACATTATTGCATTTTGCTGCACCTTCAACTCCAGCATTTCCCTGCTGCAATGAAACTACCGCTGGGACCATTGACTCCGATGAGAAAGCTTTTCTGATATCAACAGTGTCTCAAGATAGGCTGACAGGACTTAATCATATTTTCAGTGAACACCAAATCTGCTGATCTCTGGACATGGATGATATTGAATCAGCATTTGCTACTAAGTAAGGACAGGAGAGGTCGACTAGTTTGATCCTTCTGAAGCTAACAGGTAAAACACGTCTATCTTATCTGCATTCACACTGAACAGTTTAATGTATCTGGTGTCATAAGATTCCTATTATAAAGTAAAATTAATCTTATTATTTT
Source organism: Atractosteus spatula (assembly GCF_055471065.1). Lineage (NCBI taxonomy): Eukaryota > Metazoa > Chordata > Actinopteri > Semionotiformes > Lepisosteidae > Atractosteus > Atractosteus spatula. The sequence goes on along the minus strand of NC_142709.1, from coordinate 68,907,732 downwards.
TCACAGTTACTGTAGGTTTTTGGTATGGCTGTGGTGAATATTTGAAGATAGAGGTCAAACTCTCCCCAGGGTATATGTCACTCAATATGTGTCAATTCAACTTTATGTAAAAGCTCCCATAGGTCACACAGTAAAAAAATGTATTTAAGAGAAGTTTATGTTAAATATGAAAGGGTAAGTAATGCCTTGAGTTTCTTCTGTGGATAAATAATGTGAAGTACATATAATTCCATGCAACTGGTTGTTATGGTAATAAAGTATTGGACCAGGATTCACCAGGGAGTCGTGCATGTGTAGCAACCTCTGTACATTACCTCAAACTGTTTTGCTAAAAATTGGGACTAACTCATATTCCCATCATATTTTGTGTTTTTATTGCACAAAACAGTGTAGAGTAATGAAATATTCAGTTAAAAGCAATTCTCTGTCCAATGCTTCATTTATTTTCCAAATATTTTTTATGGGTATGCTATATTTGCATTTGATTATTTTAATCACAGGGTTTTATTTATAAGTATGTTTCTGTTTTACAAAAATCATGAATGGCAATTCTCTACTTATAACCCTGATTTGGATTGAAGTGGTCAGAAGATGGATGGATGGTAATTTTCTCTATACTGTATGTGTTCACACAATGAGTAAGACAGGGTCAATTCAGACTTACATAGAAATGGAGTTATGTAACGACTTGCAGAACAGAGCCTTCATATACAGTAAGTCTTAAAATGGCTGTATAGTCATATTGCAAACTGTGGTGCATTACTGAAGAGACATGTAACAGGGCTCATGTATGACCCAGTTGCAGAACTGATGTCACCCTTTTTGAAAGCTAGAAAGTGGCAGAGGACTTGTCTTTGTCTATGGAGTGGCATCCTTGCAAGTTCGGGACCCTCAGGGGGATTTAATCCCAGCAGGGGCAAAGTGGTGGTTTATTTTTGTTCAGGGTAGATGGGTTGGGAATAAAGGGTGTATGTGAGGGACATCCTTGACTTTTTTCAAGGACCTCATAATCACTAAGTCCACCATTTCTGATAGTGACACACTCATATGACTCAAATGATTTGACTGTTGTACTAGTATTAAATCAGGTGGGTAGCTGCATCAGCATGAGTAGGCTGCAAAGGAACAAGTAATAGGTTTATTCCATGCTGAAAAAAAAGAAGAAAGAGAACACAACGTTTCGGCCGTGGAGCCTTCTTCAGGTGTGACACCTGAAGAAGGCTCCACGGCCGAAACGTTGTGTTCTCTCACTTCTTTTTTTTCAGCATGGAATAAACCTATTACTTGTTCCTTAGTATTAAATCACCTGCTTAAGAAGAGAGTCCATAGGGCCTCGTTGATGAGGTGATTTAACCTGCTGAATGTCTGGCCTTGAGAAACGCAATAATAGAAAAACACAGGAAGGGACAGATACATCCTATTAATAAAGATTTTTTTTTTCGAGCAGCAATTTCTATTACAGCTCCACAAAGTCCAGCAATGACAGTGATAACATAAGTCACAGCATCATCATGCTCCTGGAGCCAATTAGCGATGGATCAAGGTTTTCTGTAGATCACCCTGTGGATGCCTGTAGTTTGGAACAGAATGAAATGCTAATTGATGTGTACAATAGATCAATCAATAAATGGGATCGCGTAGGTAACTGCCATTGAAATAACTGATGACAATCTGACTGCACATCACTACTTTGATCAAGTGCTAGAGGTCCTTATTCATATGTTGCAACATTTAAGGAGGGTGTTGTAAGTCCTCCTGCTGCTCATGTAATGATCAGAAATCTGAAAATCAGAATGCAAGAGCTATGTCATGGATGCTTTCCTTGCCAGAATTCAGATTCATTGAACTTTTGTGGGACGATATGGGGTGAAATGAGGCATTAGGGATTCAGGCACCAGTGAATGAGTTTATGCTGGTCCAGGCTCTATAAGAAAAATGGGACAAGATCTGGTGAGACTGCATCTGCAAGCTGTTGCAAAAACATCTATTGCAAATGCACAGCTTACACTGCTTTCACAACTTGGTACATACTGTATGCTATTAGCCTGTTATTTTCACATATAAAACCCCTACTGACAGCAAATGTTAATCACCTTCTTGAATTTATTGATGTGATATCTGTTCAATAATATGGCAGTGCACATACTACATTTTTCTAATTTGCCTGGTGATAATGTTGTGACTTTGTTTCAGTTTATATAATAAGTGATACATTTCTTTTCATACTCAGTATATATTAGAACACTTAAAACACCTGCTTTAGGGAGTTATTTGATGTAATTGGGTATTCTATCAAATTAATTCTATATTGGGAGTTATACTACAAGACAGCAATGATCTGTTGTTTGAGAGGATCAGTACACTCGAAAGTAAACAAGACATAAATAATATAAAAAGGTTATAAATCTTGGTGCCTACCCCAAGGTGGTGCTGTGTCATTAACAATATGGTTTATTTTAGCATACAAGCACAAAGAAACACTAGATTTATCTGGAGGAAAACGACCATTGATCACACTCAAGTTTACTCGACAAAGCAGTACTATTAAACCCAGGACTGTGTACTGTAAGTGATGTTCTTCTTTGAATTCATACTGTATCTTATGTTATACATACAGTATATGAATAAGACTAAGCAGCTATGAAAAGTACTTTGCATTATTTTACCAAAACATCTCCCATTTTTCAAACTCAAAAAAGATACCTATGTTCTTAAGCAACATACTGTATGTGAGAGTATTTAGCATTAGTATTTATCTCATACTATAAAAACACTCAGTTTGTCTGATAAATACAGCAGACCACAAGAGTTTGAAGAAGCAATGTTGCTCAATGTAAAATGGGGCCATCTGAAGATTTTGTTTACTAAATGAAATGCTAAAAGCTACAACTCTGCGTGCTAATAAAGCTTTATAAAAATTAAAAATAATTAAACATTATTAAACATGAGCCTTTTTTCATTTCTAACAGACTGACATGCTGATGATTATTGGACATATTTATCAGTGCTCATGTTGGAAATCAAACATATTTTATCTGTGCATCTGTGCGTCTGTGCATCAACATCTTAGGTGGTTTCTGTCCAGCCTCTCCAGCCTTATGATGTTTTGAATCAGCTCTTATCTTAATTCAGTCATTAACACAGCTTAAGAAATAACGCTAAAACTACTGCATCAGACATTCTTCACTCTTTCCCCCAGTGGTTCATGATGCAGTAACAAAAGACAGTTGTACTGAATATTGATTTTGCTGTCTTGTTTCAAAGCATCATTGTTCTTACTTCTGGTTTCCAAAGCTCTTATTTATTCATTTCATTTTATTGTTATCACAGTATTACTTCTGCTGCTTAAAATCAAAGACAATGACCATTATTCAACTATATAGTGTACGGAGAAAACAAATATGTAGTTAAATTAAAAATCCTAGATTATTACAAAAGTTTGTTTAGCAATTTATGACAATCAGTGGGTGAATAAATGCCACAGACAAAATAAATGCTTGAGGACACAAACAGCCTTAACTCAATATGTTAGTATGAAACAGTCCTTGGTATTATTTCAGTAATGTTTCCCGATGGTTAATTAAAGTGCCTTTTTGAAATCCAGTTTGGCAATTTTAATAATACCACAGGCAAAATATTTAAGCTTTTAAATTATACATTATGGTACAGCTCCAAGGCTGGAGAATACTGCTACATTTGGTTCTGCAGCAACAACAAGCTTCAGCACTTCCAGTGGCTCATGAGAATGCAATTGTATTAGTCCAGTGTTCTATGCACGTGCCTCTTTCATGTTGACGTGTCAAACAGAATACTAATACTCTGTTTAGCACGTACCATTTCTCCCTCATGTAAAATTCATGTTCAGAAAATAACTCAGTAAGGGCTGTACATGTGGAAAGCACTAAATCCAATGTATCATTCAACATACCACTTACTCATGGCTGAGAAAACATTAAAAAAAAACTCACTTCCTACCCACTTATTACTCGAAGAGAATGGTACTGTACCAATGATTATGTATTCTTTCTGGGCTGGAGCTCTACATATTGGTCAGATTGTAATACCAGAATAACACACTCCTAATGACTGCTATGGCCCCTTTTGAGTAATGTGAAATAAAAATGGACTTACATCTTGTGAAGTACCCAGTAATAACACTTATAACAGCTTTGGACGAGGGAAGCGGAGCTAAGTTTTCATCTCTTTGTAAAATTATATGCATAATAAATTTCATTCTCAATATCTCATATTGAAACATTCCTGTAACTAAGCTGCGACAATAGTCAGGTGGTGTCATTCCTTACCATGTCCGTCATGTCATTAATGTTTCACTGAGTTCTTTTTACAGTGCTGAAGATTTTTGCTGATGGAGGTGGAAGGAAAAGGAAAGAATTTCCTCAGCAGCCCTTCAGACAGAGCCTTTCTTCCATGAATGTACACAAAAGGTAAAAATTCACACATAATAAAATAATTCAGGTACAGAGCAAAGAATTGGCATTCTTATTTGAAGCAATGCCATTCAATTTATTTGGATTTTGATGTAAGAAAATAGGGTTTGCAAATCAGGGGAGGTTATTTAGTCCATGTAGCTCATTTGGTTTTTAGTAGTTAATCGATCTGAAATTCTAAGTCAGCCATTACTTGAAAGAATTGATTCTATCAACTACAACAACATTGCTGGGTAGCATGTTTTGGACTCCCACAGCCCTTTGCCTAGTGAATTTCTTCCTGTTGTCACTTTTAAATACATCTCCCCATAGTTTTAATTTGTGTTTTCTGATTTGCATTTCACTTACGATTCTGAAGAATTCAATTGGGTTGACATTGGGATTTTAAACGTTTGTATCAGCTCCCTTGTACTCCTCTGTTCAAGAAAAAAAAGCTCTTAGCCTGTCAATGTAGGTCATTCCTGTGTACCCAGAAATGTACTTTGTTGCACTTCTTTTGGTCAATTACAAGAGCTGCTTTTAATATCTTTTTTGTAAAGTTGTAATTAAGTTCAACACAATACTCTGATTTAGGTCTTGTACAATTTTACATAAATGTGAATATAATTTCCACAAATTTAACAATGTGTCCTAAACTTAGTTTTACCTTTTGTGTTGTTTCTACAAATTCAGTTTTCCCTTAATCTTAAATTTCTAGTTTATGACAAGGAGAGCTCCCATACATACAGTATGCCTACATCTCAATACCAGTGGACCACAAGACAAATGCCAAGCAGTCATTGTCAAACATGCTGTTTCTGCATGCACAATGTACTGCATTCCAAAGATCCATAATTATTAGGTGGTGGGTCACAAGTTAATGTGAGTGGCAGCTGATACCTACCATACTGTTCATTAATTTAAAAATGTGTCAAGTGTTTTTTTGCATTATGTTTTTTTTTCACTGTGTTATGATTAGATACATTCTTTTAAAAGAAAATGCCAAGGAAATCCTTAATGTATAACCTTAGGGACTGTGGTTTTATCTTTAATGATAGTAGAGTCGATCATGGCAAAAGCCCATAACAGGTGATAAACCAATGTTCCTGCTAGAAATTTAAAATTTGTAGGAAATGAACAAAAATACACATCCTACAAATTTTAAGTGAGCTGCTACAAGCAATTTTAGCAAAGAGAAAATGCAAATTTCTACACTGGGCTTTGATATAACGAGAAACCTTAAAGTTGTCAAGCATTTTCTTTTGCTAAAGACAAATGTGTCTATAATTACTCTGCTCTAATTGGTAACCATGGAAGCTACAGTAAATAACCAAAAGGCTATTTACCATGCTGTTTTCCAAAAGTCTGACTATGCTTTGCTACTCATAGTAGCACACATCAAGCTGCATTCAGTTTAGATCTTAGGAAGGACATTAATGTACAAGAGAGCTCCATTTAAACACTGCTTTCAGGTAATATAGGATCAATTTTCCTATGTACTTAAAAATTCAAGGAATTCACAGTAAACTATAATTATAAGCACATCATTTTATCTATAACAAATAATTAATAAGTCACAAATTGTCCTTGAGAGCTACAGTACAAAGAGAAAACAATGTACTTCTAGACGACAGCTATTCTTGTATAAATACCTTTAAATGATGTATTTAAAAAACTCTAAATACTGTTTAAAAAAATAAGCAAAACCTTCTAACGTTTTCAAACAATGAAATATTATTAGAATGCTGTACTGTGTGGCACAAAGAGCATGTAGAGAGCAAAGTTATGCATCGATCCCTAAACTCTTGGGCTATAAAGACATTTTCCAGTAGTATGATTACACAGACAACCACAAAGATTTTTAAGTCCAAAGCATGCAAAGGTTTGACACAGGAACATTGGTATCATGGACACAGCAGCAGAATGCCATCAATTACTAATCACAGATTGTTATACGCTACCAAAGACATCAGCAGGAGTTGCCTTAGTATCCCTGCTAATTTAGTGGTGCCCTGTTAACGTTTTACGTTAGCTGTGCAGCAGGGCAGGAGACATCAATTTTTAATAAGTGGAGATCAATTATTAAGTTGTAAGGTCTTATTGTTTCACTGGTAGAAACCATTTAATGGGACAAGACATTTTTTTTCTGCCAAATGAAAGAAGAATTAAAGACAGTCCCCAGACACAATGGTAGCTAAACTACTGTACAAAACTGATGGTGATCACTTTTCCTTATAATGTCATCTTGTTTAGTGGGACATAAAGCTGGTCAACTAAAAAAACGAAAAATATTTTAGCAGTATTGTGATTTTCCTCAAAGAACAATTGTCACACAGCATTTTTTCCAAGGCATCTGTTTTCTTCACTTTTAACAGAAGACAGAAAAAGAAGTAAGCTATTTTGGCAGCGCTATACTACTGCTCAAATGTTCTGTCATTGCTTGTTTCGTATTTCAGTTCTGCATGAATTACACTTTTGTAATAATATACTGTATTTTAAAAAGAAAAGCTGGAAGCCAAGGGGTAGCATAGTGGGACAAGTGTTAGCATTGCTAGGGCCCTGTTTTCAATTCCTAGAGTGCTATTTCTGTGGTATTTGTATATTCTCCACGTATTTGCATGGGTTTCCTCTGGGTGTTCAGGTTTCCTCCCATGCTGGTACTGTAGGTTAATTGGAGTCTGGGAAAATTGCCACTGGTGTGTGTTTGTGTGTGTGTTTCTGCCCTGGGATAGACTGGTGTCCTGTCCAGGGTGTACCCTGCCTTTTGCCCACTGCTTGCTGGGATAGGCTCCAGGTCCCCCGTAACCCTGCATTGAATAAAGCAGCTAGAAAATGGATCAACTTGAAACCAAGTACTGTGACACTCTGTATATGGTACCACAGGCTTTCAGAAAAAAAAATATCATTAATTTTATGGAAGTGCAAATACGACAGATAAATCCTTATCATATGCAGCTGTTTTCTGTGTGAAATGGGTGTATTAGAAGTGCTTGCTTTAGGATGAAGAGTATGCTTTGTGTTGCTAGGCAACCCTAGCCTCATTTGAAAACCCTGCTTCAGGAGTGATTCCCTGGATTTTCCCTGGTGTGCCATCACTTCAGAATGACAACAGGAGGGACAAAAAAGTTGAATAAGGCAGTATGGGAAACGCTGTAATGAGACCAGAGATTTAAAATAACATTTCAATTTGTGTAATGCAGCTGAAGACAAAAAAAGTATTAAGGGTAGCAACAAATTCATTGCAGAAAAAAAACTAAAACAGGCTTTTAAGCTAAGCAAAAATGTTAAGAGGCATCTACTGTAAACCTTAAAATATAATGTGTATCTAAACTAAAATGTATATAATTTTTACATGGATAAATTCATGAATATCAATTTAAAAAACTGAACCCTGCATTGTGGAACAATTGAACAAGGTAAAAATACCAGTAGCGCTAATAGAAGTGCCTTTAAAAGATACGCAGAGCATTTATAAGGTACCAAATATCATGGACAGAGATCTTGTTAGTGCTCTCTGGTGCATACTGTCCTTGTGCATTGATAAGTACTCTCCATGGACCACTTCGAATGTCCACTAAATTTCATTATGTTATAACATACAGTTTTCGCGATGCTGTTGTTTGAAAAGGCCAGCTGTATCTTGCAAATGGCACTGTCACAAATTCTCACACCATGTTAAAGTAGTGCTCACAGCTACTCACAAGAAACACTGAGTGATGTGGTTTGAAATGCAGTTGCTGATGACATGGCATTCAGAAGGTGTTAAACCAGATGGAGATATTCAAAATTGAAGATTTGAAATCGAAGATTTTTGATGATAAGGAAAACATGACTGTTCTGTATTAAGTCCAACCATTTTTGGAATCTATCAGGGAGACAGATTTCAACTATCCAGTTTTAAATGGTTGGATGGAGTCAGCAGGAGGAAAGAAAAAAAACAATTTAGGTTAAGACTCTTTAATGAGCTCAGCAGCCACAGCACAATGCTACATTCTGTGTCAAACGTAAAAACAATTTGGGTTTGTGATGGATATGGACTCATGAATGCCCAAATGTGAACACTGTTGTGCTGCTTTTTTGCCAGGTCTTGGTTGTCACATGTACTGTATTTGAAACCCAGCAATCTAAAAGGGTTAATGCACACTCGTGATGATTCACTTGGAGTCATTCCTAAGGGTTCTGTCATTTCACATTCCCTCACTGTAAAAGCAGGAAAGTTTACTTAAGTCAGAAGAAAACCATGTATCTGTTGCATGAATACAGAAAGACACTTGTCTTTAACTTATTGTAACTGCACATAGCTTGTCAGCTTTTTCCAATATATTTGATCTATAGATAGAAACATGAAATGAAAAGAAAAAAAAAGAAAATGCAAAAACTCTAAAGTGAAGTCTCCAAGATATTTCAGAGCTGGGTGAGAATAATTAAAAAGACTAAATGGGTGAATGCATAATCTTGTGCCATGCTTCAAAGAGTTCATTTTACCAGCATTTTCCCTTTGCTCTCTATTTAAAAAAGGTAATTACCAATTGATAAGAATTTCATGAAGCTATTTCCAGGGCACACACACCATAAAAGCTTGATCACAAATTATGCAGAAAGAAAAAATATTTTTTAAATATTTTTTTTTCCAGTGTTATTTATTTGCTTACCTGTAAAAACAGTAGAAAATAATATTAGATCATAATCAATCTTAAAGTAATGTCAGCAATATCGATAACATACAGTATATACACATCTGAGTATTAGTCAGTTGTAAGAACATATATTTTTTCCCACTATGGGCTCCTTCATTACTTATCTGATTGTGTCGGGAACTTCATGTTGCCACTTGCTCTCTGGTATTTACCCATTATATATAAGTAAACCATAAAGTCTGTCCCCTTCATTTGATTACACTGGTGTTTGAAAAGAAATATAAGAGGTACAAAATGAAAAAGTCAAGTTACAGAAATGGATTGGGACATTACTGTTCTCACATGATTAGTTGGTAGTGACAGAAGCCATTTTTCTGAGCCCTCTGAAACACAAATGCATTCCACTCCTAACTGGGTAGAATTCCTTAATAAAAACAATTCCACACATTTATTCATGTTAGATGCCGTAGTACAGTTGTACTAAAAGTCATTTTTAACTAAATGTCGGTCCAATTTAATGTAAATTGTGAAGAGGAGACTGCTCTTGACTTATAATAACTGGAGAACATTGAGGAAAATGCAGATGTCATGGGCCCATTGATACATATTGTATGGACTGCATAACTATATACAGTTATTTCATTCTCAGTGAGCCTTTTTATGTTATTTATTAATAAGTCTCACAAAAAAAACATTACAACTATTTTTAAATAGAGTTTTAGCTGATTAATAATTGTAGACTTTTAATTAAATGAATGTCAAAGTTGACAATTTTCTTTTATTTGTTACTTTAACAATGTTTTATTTACAGTATATATTCTTTGTTAATTATGTTCTGGGTAAACGATTAAGGGTGTCAAAAGAATAAGATAAAAAGATAGACACAGGGGGAGAGAACAGAACAAGAGAGAGGGGAAGAGAGGAGACAGGAGAACACACAACATAAAGTGTGGGCCCTGCAAGAGGTCCATGACTAGATCATCCAAAAAGACCAGATTGCAGCTGAGTGTTTGAACGTTGCTAGGAGAGCTTGCCATTCTGTGTTTTTAAGGGAACTGATTTCCTGGGTGAAGAATCCCTCGGCTAAAAGCAGCCTCTCCTGATAAGTGGGTGCATTTGGTGGCATCCAGGTTTACACAGAGAGATTTAGCCTCAATCTATTTAGGAACAAGTAATAGGTTGATTCCATGCTGAAAAAAAGAAGAGAGAAAACACAATGTTTTGGCCGTGGAGCCAGAAGGCTCTTCTTTTTCTCAGCATGGAATAAACCTATTACTTGTTCCATTGCAGCCTACGCATGCTGACGCAGCTACTCACCTGAACTACTATCTATTTAGTTTAGAAGGCAGCTTTATCATATTCTGGCATTTGTAGGCATTATGAGTTTGAATACTTGGTAGAAGTCCATGGTTTTTCTGGGTGATTTAGATGTAGGCCTCGGTAACACCTTGACTATAAACGTGTAAACAGAGTAACTTTTATGTTGTATGTTTAGTGTGTGTTATACATTTTAAATAAATATTTGTTTAACCCACTGTGCCTGAATTATTACTCTTTTCAGAGAACAAAGAACTCATGTGCCTCTAAACATACAGTACCAACCTCCTGGGTATTTTCTTGGCAAAATCCTTACAAATTGGAAGTTATGATTATTGATTTTACTTATTGACTAATCTGCTTGGTCAGTTCTTGTTATTCATTTTTTGTAACCCTCCATTTGTAACAATATCTTACTTTGTTAGAAGGTTTTATAGAATATAGTCGATGTGAAAAGTTGATGTGAGATAAATGGTAGCTGCAAAGACATTGAGACAAAGACAAAGATGCCTGTTCATGGCCATGCCTACGTGTGTTCACTGGAATTAAGTCATCCTAAAAGAACATTTTAAGAGTGCCTCAGTCAGGAGCAATCTATACTTTCAATAATGCCTCTATCAAATTAATTAAACAATTTTTCATAATACCACGAGGTAGCTGAGATGTACTGTACAACTACATCACTAGAGACAGTATATATTACCAATACTTCAGTCAAGTACTATACTTTTATTTTTCAATAACATTTTTTAAGAAACTGGACCATTAACATGTTATACAGTGAACACTCTTATGGTTTAAAATGTTTATTTTTTATTATAAACAATTATATTAGAGATACAGTAACATGAAACATCTATGAAAATGCCATAAGTGATGAAACAGCTAACCAATCTTCATATGAATCGTGTACGACATCATAGTATAAAGGATGCTTTGACTAAACAAACTTGCTGTTTTATCAGAGCAGCTACTGAACATTCAAGAGAGGAACATAATTTAATTGACAGAATCTGACAGAGATAAAATAGACTCAAAATACATTTCTTCTATAATGTTGAGGATTAAAAAACTATTAATATTAGGGGTGGTCACTATTATATATTCAATATACACAGTTTAGTATATAAAAAGACAGCAACAAATGAGTACTTAATCTTAATATATAGTTAAATTCTTAAAGTAGAACCAAAAATAAAAAATATCACTCCTCACAGTATTTTGATTTCCAAGGTAGAGAAAGTTTTTCTTCTCAGGTTAAAGTAATGCCGGCATTTTTTATATACATAATGAATTCAAGAAGAATTCAAATAAAACAATAAAACAATCAACTGGAAATTCTACTTTAACTGCTGGACAAGCTGACTGCCAAGTTGCCAAGTAAATTGCTCCTGCTTAGATGTCTCAGATACTGGCATGTCCAAACCCACAAAAACAGCAGCACAAACTGAATAGACAGACTGGAAATAGCACAAAATTACAAATGATACAACTTGGAGTAGTTAATTGACATCAGTCCCTCTGCTTACTAGCAGTCTTTCCTTTAATAAGGCAATCACATATACTGTAGAAAGAAACTGAGTATCAGTGTGCTATACAATGCAACAGCGCAAAATTGAAGTCATTAAGAAAAATGTCAACCAATTTGTGATGCAGAACACTTCTTTATGTTACCTAGACATCTTATATTACAATACATTTCTTGTTATGAATTGCTTTATGTAGCAGACATCTACAGCATACATGCTGTGAGAATTTGCACGTAGCAGCATCCTACAGAAGGACAGACGAGACAGTTTGCAGATTATTATTTTTTTCTCTGAATTTCCAAGCCCAGCGTTTTAGTTGAGAAGTTATAAAGACCAAAAAAAGCAAAAAAATTACCATTTTACATCGCATTAAATTTAAATTAGAGATGTTTTTTTCCTTTCTGCTTCCAAGGAAAAGGGCACCAAACATTAATTTATTCGTAACGTTAACCTTCCCCGAAACATCTATGTGATCAAAGCTACTAATGAATGTTTCCAAGCAAGCCTTGTCAAGCTTCCCTGCTTCGCTGTATGTAGGATTCAGAAGGCAAATGCGTAGCCCACCGTTTTTTAAAAGAAAATTGGAGGAGTGTTACTTTTCACCAGTTGCTAGGGATATTAAAGTAATTACTACACACAGAAATGAACTGTGCATAGCAAAATCATGTTTAGACGGAGACTTGATCACATTTGTAGATGGAATACACCACATTAACAGTATAACAGTATTTAGAACTATTTTAGTCTACATAGTCTTCATCAATTTAGTAATTACTTGAATACTCTTCATAGCTATACATATATGCTGTATCTACTTTAGCATCAACAAAGTTCCTTTATAAAGCAGCGTCTAAGGTTGAAACAGTTATCATGTTGAAACAGTTAATAGTTGTAATATGCCAATAAAAGTTCATGTGTGAGAAACAGAATTACAAATTATGTAAAACCATTTTTAATAAAATCTTGAATGTTTAGGCTGAACACTTTCGGGAAAGAAGTTAAATGTCAACAAAATAATGTAATATGCATAGTACACAATATACGGTTTATTAAATCAATCTCATAAGAACATAAGGTCACAGACAAGAGGATTCATTTAGCCTATTTAGTTCCTTTGGCTGATGGAAACTACAGTAATTGATCCAAGGATCTCATCCAGTCATTTCTTGAAAGAAACCAGGTTATTGGTGACTGACAAGATGGCAGAGTAGTAACCAAACCCCCCAGTATCAGTTGTTTGTTGTCTGAGGGGGCAGAGGACAGAGCCCTTGTGTACATCCCTCATTAGAAGTAGAGGTAGAAGTAGAAGGATCAATCAAGGACATAAGGAATCTGCGAGTTTTTGTTTAGGTTTTGAGAAGATATCAAGAGAGACATCAGTATTTTTTGCTGAGACCAGTTCTATATGTGGTTTAGCTTCCAGAGGAAGTTATTTAGTTGCAAGGAGGAATATATGCTTTTGTTTTTTGCTGTTGGTTGTAGTGTTGGCTTGGGTGTTTTGAACATTACAACTATGTGTTTTGTGTGTCTGTTGGCCTGGTCCAGCCTTTTAAATATCCCTTTACAATATGTCCATGGGTAGTTCAGGTGGGTAGCTGCATCAGCATGTGTAGGCTGAAAAGGAACAAGTTACAGGTTTATTCCATGCTGAACAGAGAAGAAAGCAAACAAAACTTTTTTGGCTGTGGAACCTTCTTTGTGTGTCTTTTTTTTTTCTTTTGACTCGGACACCACCCAGAGTAACACTCAGAGACTTCTACAACAATTTTCTGGGAAACTAATGCTCTCTACCATTTTCTACCTCAAACAACATATTACCCATTCTGACAACGTTAAAGAAGCTAAGCTTTTATGGCTAACAGCTCCACATTATCTTCCTTTTATAACTAACCTCATCAGATCCCGGAACTCCCAACTCTACCAGTTCCACACCCGAAAAAGGCTCCACAGCCGAAATGTTTTCTTTCTTCTCTTTTCAGCATGGAATTAACCTATTACTTGTTCCCTGATCCATGAGTATGTCACAATGCATATAGTGTATAACTATAGTGAACAGCAATTTCTAAAAGTCTTCTCAGTCAAAGTGTAAATCTAGAAATGTTTTTTTAAACCTGGGTATTGGTCCTTGGGTGGGTGTTTCCATAATAAAGAAGAGCTATTTTTTCCATAAATGATTCACTGTTTTTAGGATTGTACAGAACATACATCACATACATTTTTTCATATGCTTAACTAAGAAGATCCATTTCCAATTGCTGTGCTTATGTATGAAATAAGCTGACCGAACAGCTTAAATACCAAACCCACCACTTTACACTAAAGACCAGAGACAGAAATAATACAATGAGTGATTGTGGATGTAGTCACAGCAATTTCTTTCCTGGCATGTGCTCAGGAGTCTTCTGTATTTCATTGACTCAGATGTTGCAACATCAAATGAAAAAAAGGAAGCCTTTAAAGGAGAAAGGTACAGGTAGTAAGCTCCTGTTCACTGAATTATCCATGAATATTACAAATCTTCCTTGAGAAAATGGCATTTCCCACTGCCCACTGCTGATTATGATCATAAAATAGCCCTTTTATGAGGAATTCTGCATCTCATAGGCATCTTCTGTCTGCATTAAATCACAATCTGAACATAGTCGTCAATCCACATTTTGTTTTCTTAAGTTCAGGGCACCAGTGTCCCAGGTTCGAACTGAGGTAGAAAAGGAATTCAAAACTAATAAACAATTAGAGACGTCCATCTAAAGAAACCAGTTCAAGTAGGTACTGTAGCTGCATCTGTATGCGTAGGCTGCAAAGGAAAAAGTAAAGGTTTATTCCATGCTGAAAAGAGACGCAATGGTTCAGCTGTGGAGCCTTCTTGAGGTGTCACCCTGTCACACACCTGAAGAAGGCTCCACGGCTGAAACATGCCTTTTCTTTTCAACGTGGAATAAACCTTTACCTGTTCCTTTAAAGAAACTAGGTCAAAATAGACAATAGCTGATGTACAGAAGGTGATGTACTGTAAGTTGCAGCTGGGATGCTAAGCTACAACAACTTGTTCAGTTATTTTAACTGTTGCTGTGAGCTTCCCTTTGTTTCATGTCATGTGATTTTCTAGAACTTGAGAAATAAAAAAATCTCCATTTACTTTAAGAAAAAAAACCCTGAGTGTACGAGGAAACCTCTTCCTGCAAAGTCATCCCTTCATTAATGCTGTTGGGGTGGTGAAGAAATCATAAAAGTGAGTTTATTTTATTGGATGCAGAGGAAATGCATCTGACTATTTTCTTTGTATGTATTCTCCCATACCTAAATAAATGAGGCAAGTAAAAGACAAATAGCTCTTGAATGTGAAAGAATAAAGTTGAAAGCAAGATCTGAAGGAATCCTTTAAATACCAAAGATAATGTGGAAAATTAATTTAATTTTTCTCCATAAATGTGATGCTCTCAGAAGTGTGACATCTGGAAACCTTGGATTCCATAAGATGAATTGGAGTGTTTTATGAGGAGTAAATCCTTTCAGAAATTCGAACAGAAATGAGATTAAACATCACAGGTCTCCAAAGGATGCAACAGAGTAGATTTACATCTGTCAGTGGAAACAAAAGGCTATAAACATTTGACAGCAGATTAGGTGATGCCAAGCCTCTCATATATCAAGTGATGAAGCATTCTACAGAAAGCACAGTGGAGAAACTTATACCTAAAATAAAACGCATGCAAGATAAACATCTGCATGAAATCCTCAGCTTACTGTAATTAGCTACTAAACACCTAACAAGGTAAATGGGCAAGATGGCCTCCTCTCATTTGTAAAATATTCTTTTTTTCTCTAATTCACCTGGATTTATTTCTACTACTCAAAGAATGAATCACCTTTCAACAATTTAAAACATTTTAAAAAAGTGTTTAGTTGCAATGGACGTAGTGGCTTCATGGTTCAAGCGGTTTTATGAGAGGTGTATTGTCAATACCTGACAAAAGAAAAGTGTTAACCAGTCTTAACTGGTATCACTTGAATTTATGATAATCAGTTCCCTTAATTAAAACAGAACTTTATAATACTAGCCTTCTGACAGCTCTAGACTTCTTTTTCCACACAAATTACAAACAGCCATAATAAAGACTGAGAGCAATTCATCTACAGTAATTCATTTCCCAGTGGTTACTAATGATTAGTTCCTGTCTTCCTTTTTAAAGGCACTGTATGAGCAGCCCACTATTTTCCTTTTGATTTGTACATCATCCTCAAATTCTCAGTTTTTCTACTCAGCTCAACACTTGACTAAAAAATATTGCCATCCATTTTGTTTTCTTGAATATGGACATGAAAAACCTAACTGATTTTCTTATGCTTCAGAGTGCAAATACGTTTTTTTAAAAAAAATGTAGTCCAATGCACTCTAAGATTTTAATTACAATACAGAGTGCACCGAATCCATAATTATTTATCAAAAGTCTGTAATTTGATCTTCTGTAAAGCTTTCTGCAGCTTGTGTATTTATATGCATCACCTAAAGCTCAATTTTACATCTTGTTTTTACTTATTGTATATGTGTTCTGTGTTGTTACAGGTACCACTCATTTTTAATTTGTACCGGTACATTATCTTGCATGCAAATTAACTATCCCCAAACAAATGTACAGAAAACTGACAGTGGGAAAGTATAGAGAAAACCAAATTTCATGGCACAGAAAATGGGAGAGCCCCTTATTCTCGGTTTTATGCACACATTTCAGTATGAGACATCTCCTCCTCATTCTCCCATTCAGTCTTTATGAATCTTCAGAAGTGTCTGTGTTCAGTTTACATAAATAGATGGTGAAAATTTCAAATAAATAAGCAGGCATAACTTGCAATAGAAAGCAATAGAAAAGTTCCACATAAAATAAGCAGGTTGTCCATCCATGCACTAACAAATGAAAGGTAACCCAGAGTCTATCCTGGACACAGTGTAACAGAAAGAAGTACCGTACACCCCGGGTGTGCACATGTACTCACATCAACACACAAACACACAGACAACTTAAAGACTGGAATTAGCCCCACCAGCACATCGGTAGAAGGTAGGAGGAAACTGGGAATCCAACCCAGGATGCAAGAGCTGTGAGACAGCAGTGTTAACACCTCCTCATTTACTGTAGGTTATGTAAACAAAACATTGGAAAACTTAATTTAAATAGCTCTGAACAACCCCTTTAGGAATATAAACCTAACCCTGTTATTCTTAAAGAATGAGGAACATTCTTAAAAGACAGCAACAAATTCATATATAGTATGTGTACATGCATAACTAAAAAAGCAAAATGTGTATTTTTTAAATAGTCTATGTAGAAAACTACAGAGGTTGCTTCAGTGAAGTTGAAGAGGGGGCTGCCCATATCAGACATTTTTATGATACTGTCCTCTTTGTGCATACAAATGAGCCACATCAAAGGCTATCTTTAAATTTTCATTCTCTGATCCCTTATAACAATCCCTGTAGCCCAGACATCTACAGTACATTCTGGTTGTTTAACAAATCCTTTGCTTCAGCAAGATTTTGAGATTGGCCCAAATGCATACAGTGCTATAAAATGCTATATATTGCTGATCTCTAAAATCCATTTGCCTCCAAATCTCAAAGGCCCCTTCGACATTATAAATGAAGGTCAAAGTATGAAACAAACTTGAAATGATGGAAGCCTGCCATGATGTATCTTTCAGTAGCTGTTTTATGTCATTAAGTAAATTGCACCACATCACTAAAATATGAAATGTAAAATTATACAACTTGCAGCTAAATAGACTAGGGTGTATCAGGGACATTCAGCCAAAACAAAGCACACAAATGGATCAATAAAACCTTTTAGAATGTTCAGGTTTTAAAGTCAAATATTCCCATGGTCATATAATGTTGTTTACAAAAATGGCTCAGATGCTAATAAGGAATTTAAAAATCATTTTAGTATTTGAGATTCGTGACTTTAAAACAAAAAAAATGAACAGTACATCTAATTACACTGAGAGAACCTTCTTAATGGATAAAAACATCAATTAATGTTGGCCCTGAGAAAAAAAAAGCTTTTAAGTAGTCTGAATAACTGAAGCATCGGCTTTTACATTTTTTTTTGTTCGAAGCAGATTTATTTTCCATCTAAAAATAAACCGAACATGGAGTTACCTAATTTCAGAAAAAAAATATATTAACAACTTGTTAATTTTTATAAAAAAATATTTTAGCTGTACAAGGTATCAGGTGCAATTAAAATGATTGATGTTGAAGCTAGCTGTCCTTGTTAGTGAAATTCATTTGTAATGGTTACAGTACATTGAATTACTGTATGTGTTTGACAAAAACTAACTCAAATTTTAAGATCTAAAAACAACCTGGTAAAGTGATTGTGATATGAGGGAAACACAAAGGTTACATAGCACTTCAATCTTTAGCACTCGAGCGGACTGACGAAAGCAAGTCTTCAAAATAAAATCTGAGTCTAAATCCAAACTTGTGAAAATACATCTTCAGCAACAACAGCGATACAAGTTATACTGATCAGAACATCACTACTACTAGTACTACTTCTACTAATAATGACAGTTTAACAATTTAGGACTACATTACATAATCATAAAATAACGTTTCTGTGTCATTTAAAAAAAAAAGATTTGACAAATTAATTTTTTTCCCTGGAAGAAGTAGACATTGCTGTAGTTAGTTTTTGAATGAGAAAAGATAATTTAGCTTTTAGGGCCATGTTTACTCTAGGTTTTGCTATGCGCTATTGCCCCCAGGGTTAGTACTTGAGCCAATTCATGATGAATATGCTGCTTTAACGGCTGTTGTTTCTTGAGACATCAAGAGGCAGGGATCAGCGCTGGCATTAAAATGAAGGGATTTCAGTTAATTCTGGAACAATTGGCAAAATAATGCCCCTCTCTGATCCTTGGTACTTGTAGACCAGATAAAAAAAACATCTAAATTAATACCCTGTAATGCTGGCATTATACTCCACATCACTTGGATCGCCAAAACTCCATGTACAGTACAGCTCTGTAATTCTGTAATATCAACCTTTTAAGAAAGCTGGATCAAGGCATGAATCGCTGCTGGAAGCTCTATTACAAACACGCAGGGAATAACTTTCATACTTAAGTGACTCATGCTCCGCACACATGCGAGCTTCAGTTTTAACCTTACCCAAAATTAGACAATCTCCATAATCCAATTTTATTGCTATGATGGTTTACAAGCTTTTGTGGTACTGCTTCAAATGCTAAATTAGCTCCTATTTCTTTTTCATCCTGTGGTTCAAAGCTCATTATTCCAACACTGTTCAGTGGGTGGCTTAGTGCTAAAATGATTTATTCTTGCAATAAATACACTCCCACCCCTAACAATCATAACAAAAGGAGAGTCTAGAATTCTCTTACAAAGGTGACTTTGATACTAGGCATCTAGTCCTAAGATGAAATGTGTTGTATTGGAAACCATATTTATTGGTTTTCTGAGTTACAAGAGTTCACAAGTTTCTGAGTTACAAGACACCATACATGGATTAGCTACTGTAGGTGTTTTAAACTTACAGTGTGTTTTGATGCATGTAATTACAGTATAAAGTCTTCCATAACTTTTTCAGGATTGACACATTCTATGGTTTTTTTTTAATTTTCAGACAAAAACAAAAGAGTTAGACAAAATAAAACAAACTTATAAAATATACAGAAGTTTAATAATGATTCCAAGATCAGACATTAGAGCTAAATGCTTTGGAAGTTTGAATTGAGAAACATCACATTGTATTTATTAATTCTGCCAGTCAACCTGTTGAAACCATTTCACATTTTAACTTGATCTATTTTCTAAATTGATTACAATTAGTAGTAGTACTACAGCTCCTAGAATATGCTTCCTCTTATGTTTTTTAATATTCCCAAAGTATGGAAAGAATTTGCTTGCCAGTTCAAGTACATATGAAACTCTGAAAAACAGGCAGCAAACTTATAATTGTTTTTCATTATTTTAACATAGATTCTTTTTCTCCATCCCCGAATTTGCTTGGGAGCAAGGGTCTCCTTTTTTAACTATAGGAAAGGAGAACAGGTATCACCTGGGAGATGAATAGAATGCAAATAAGGCAATTACAGAATCCAGTTCCAGACTAAAGACTTCAATCTGTTTTGAAAGATTGACTTGGGGAAAAAAAAAGCAGCAGCACTGCTCTTTATTTCTTGATGGACGTAAAGCAAAATGAGGAAAAGACAGACTGTCCAGCATTAGCTTCACTTTAAAAATCCCAAGTTTACTATTTAAGTTTCTTTTACAACCATCTGAAAGCTTTCAGATTTTTTACAGAAGAACAATAACTGCAAATAAACCAATGTATTTTCTATTTGAAAGGGTTATTTTCTAACCACTGTGAAAAGGCAAACTATTTCTTGACATTTTTTTAGATCAATTAGGAACTTAATTGTTGGTATTTGTTAATTACAGTAGGTTCTGCAATTGCTTTGTGCTAATCGGTAAGTTCTGTGCTGTGTACGAAATACGTGCCTAGGGCAGACCTGTGTGGAAACTTAGACTAGACTGGTTAGTAAGTAGAATCTATGATTTCTCTTTCTTCTTTGCTTGGCTTGTGGAGCCTGTTTATGGAAATGAGTTAAAATCTATTTTCTGTGTTTGAGGACCCTGCCAAAACTGTGGATTTTTTTTTCAATGTACAGTAGAGTCCTATATTCATGATGAATTTCTTCTGGTAAAAAAACTCTTTGATCTTGATATTGTCTTGTGAAGTCGCTCAGTTCCCCCAAACCTACATTAGGCTGTAACACCACATTAATACTAAAAAGTATTCTAATAATACTGGAAGAAAATGAAAATCCCTCAGTCTGTAAGCAACTGTTAAGTTTTTATTTGTCCCAATACTTACTGTATGTTCACCTTAAATGGGGGTGGAAAACAAAAAGTTCTATTCTAAAATATTAAAGCATATACAATATATGCAAAAATACCAAATAAGAAGTACATTCTGTACTTTTGCCTCATATTCATAATTGTTTGAGCATACAGCAAAAATAGCAGTTTTGACTTCACTCTCACAATACTTACGGAGGGCACTGTAGATGGGAGGCTTGGTGACATCTAGAGAGCCTGTCTGTGTAGAGTTTACATGTTGAGCCTGTGTTAGCATTGGTTTTCACCAGCTTTTCAATATCAGATGGATGCAATATTCTCTTTCTAAAGATAAAGGTATGGTAATTCCATCTCTCAGCATGTACAGAAAGTTGTAAGGCGTGGATTTCTTCTTCTGACCTTTGTTTTTTTTTGCTGAATCAAGTTCTTACAACTGTGTTTTCCTTTTAAAAGAGATAAGGAAAGATCAGTCGAGTACCAAGCACTTACCCATATTAAAGTTTAAGAATTAGAAATTCAAATTCTTCAGAAATGGACAGATAAAGGTTTCTTGCCTTGAATACTAATCCCTAATGTATGCAATACTGCAGGAATCCAAACTAAATCCTGGATTTTATTCCAACATAGTCCAATTAGTTAAATTTGGTTTCTAAGACATTCTACAAATATAGTTAGCTTAATGGTATTTATAATGTTAACACATTACAGTGCATATCAGACGGAATTATTTAAGTTAAATTACAATATTTTAAAAAAGGGATAAGTACATTTGAAAATAGTAACTTTTGTGTGCTTGGGAAAGGTTATACTCTGTTAAATTTGTCTTTTTTTAGAAAAATGAGGAAAACACATTTTTTTATTTTCTTTATTTACAATGAAAGATCCTCAACATTTAAATCCAATGCGTAGCCGTTTAGTCTGGGTTTCATGGCATATCAGTGATGATAATGACAGTCTTTTGTCTTTTGGTTTGACTCACTATACTAATACCATGAAGGTGCATACTGGGGCTATGAAATTGATGGGGCTAATATATGTTAAACACAATAGTATAATTGTATAGTATAGTATAATAGTATAACTATTAGTATAATAGTATAACCAGAACATCCAAATAAGTGTGTTAAAAGTGTGCTAGATTTGTAACACCAATTCATTTTGTGCTCTATTCTCAGAACAGATAGATACTTTATGGAAGTGCATTGCTGCCACCAAGGAAAAAAAAATCTTGAGTTATCTCATAATTCCAAGATACAAAATTATCTCATAATGAGGTGACGACAGATTATCTCGTAATTAGGGAATAGCAACGATCATATGTACAATATGAACAACCTGTTACATCTGCAATGACAGTACCTACAAGCTATTGATAGGTTTGCGGCCACTGTGGGTTTAGTGTTCCCTACAATGTGCTGTACATATACCGTATGTACATGTACATACTGTATATATATATAATTTTGATGGAACCTTCAGATGAATTCATACAGTATGTGGATTCAGTATGTAAAATGTTGTAAAGGGTATATTGCAGCATGCTTTCATTCTTGCTTTTGTCAATATCATTCCAAAATTAATAATGGAACATTAATATTTTAAAGCTAAATATAGACGTTCATCAGTGTCAAATTGCATAAAATAATATCATTAAGTGCTGACATTGTGTACTGTTGAAAGAAAAGCAATTTTGAATTCCTTTTTCACACAGACTAATTATCTTTCACCTAAATATGAAGAGGAAGCTATTATTTAGCATTTTATTAATCATAATGCCAAGCCTGGTCCCAACCCCTCAGCTGTGAAATTGTTTCTACTTTACCAAACAAAAATAATAGCTGGAAAAATAGTGAAATGTACAGCAAATCTGAAACCAGAGCATCATAATTATAACACTGGATTGACATTGTGATTGCCAAGACTGCTCTAAGAAGAAGAAGTTTTCGATTAATTTGCATATATGAGAAAACCTATTCATTAACTACCTTTCGGACAACAGTTGGCTCATGAACAGACCTGGTTTGCTAGGAAAAAAGAAAACAGCTGGAGCCCTATGCAAAAGATATCCGCTAAACACATTTTATATAAGGATCAATGGAATAGGATTTAACCTTGAACTGAATAGATACATACAAAATAAAAAAAAAAACATGCTCAAAAGAAACAAAGAATTCTCAATTACCACCAAAAGATTTCACCCCACAAACCTTGCTTATGGTATAGTATGCTAATTAACATTTAGAGTGTTATTAAAGGTATTATGTTGGAGTATGTAAAGAAAATCTTGTTCAAAAGCTCACGAGAAAAACTAGTGGCAGTTTTCCTTTTCTTTTGCAGATTATTGGTGCACTGAAACTTTCTGGAAATGGGAAAACAGTTTTTTTAATGTACTGTGCTGTTATTTATTGTCCAGCTCAAGTGCAGTTGTTGTCCTTTTAAACACAAATTGCTGGTGACAGAATACTCAGGGGGATAGTTATGAGAAAGACTTATGGAACCTAACAGCTTTTGAAATGGATATAATTAAATTCATTGATATCTGACCCACACTTCCAGTACTAAAGCAGTACATATATAATGATAAATGTATTCATAAGAATAAATAGCAATATAGTGTTCAGCAGTAGAGCTGAGAAGCAAAGTTGTTTTCTTCACTTGAGCCTCTTTATGTTTGGGTTGGGAAACACATCAGCTGTCTATAATATCAGGGATATGACCTTGAGCACAGCTCTTCAGACTCCATAGATCAATCCCTTTTCTGCCATTAATATAAAAGCATATCCAGTACTTAATATTTAATATAATTCAGACCTATGGGCTAGCATTATGTTTCAGAATAAATTACAATACATATACAGTATAACAACTGAAAGGTGTCATATTACTTTACAGTAATGTGTAATTAAAAAGATTTTTCTATACACCTTCGTGTAGACATTAGTATTTGAGGCTCTTTTAATATTGATATTGTTACAGCTATAAGTGACTAGGAAGTGTCTCTAAGAGATTAGACAGAGTGTGTGATACCTGTCAGTGTAAACACTTGTAGCTTCAAAGCAGAGGGGAAGTTTGCTAAAATGTGTGGATTCCCTTGATCAAAAACAATTGTAAAGTTTACCTTGGTATACCTAGCTAATTAAGTTGTGGGTTAATAATTGTCAATGAGCAGTCCAGAATCACACCATATCACATTAAGACCACAGAAACTAAGAAAAAGGCCAAGAAGAGGATGAGGAATATGAAAGAAAGAAGGTCAGACTGTGAGATAAGAAAAGAATCAGGAGGACTTGGAACTTGAAGCTTGTGCCAGGCGAGAGCCCCTACTTCATTATCATCCAGATAAAACCTTAGTGGAGCAAAGTATTTGAACCTTGCTAGAGAGAGCATGCTGTTCTATGTTTTTAGGGAATTCAGGTTTCCCATGTAAAAGATACCATGGTTAGAGACGTCTTTCCTCCTTGTGGGTGAATAATTTGTAGAATAGGGAGACAGGTTCCCATTTAATTTGTAGCATCCAGTTTTGCAAAGAAAGAGATTTAACTGCAGGTTGTATTGTATTTTATATGAAGCTTTGGCCTTTTTTTTGGCAAGTTCAGGTTCTTGGGGTTTCTGCCCATGTCACTCCTGCCCCAGTTCGTCCCCTGCCTCAGGATCGAACCCGGGTCTCCGGCGTCGCTCAACGGGGACATTTCCGGCTGAGCTAAAGAAGGCCTTCCTCAGCCCGGCCAGCCAACATCCCTGTTATGCGCAGAGGAGCAGAGGGTGGTGCCATCACCGCGCTGCACCTGGCTCATACGGCCTGTATGTCGGTTCAATACTTAGTAGCTGTCTGGGGTTTCCTGGGTGATTAGGATGTTTGGCCTCTGAAATGCCTTGTTTGTAATACTGTAACTATAGTAATTTGTGTGTTATATGCTTTGTTGTGTGTAGTGTAGTGTTTGTCTTGTTATTGTTAATAAACATTTGTTTAACCAAGTGTGCCTGGATTACTCTTTTCACCAAAGCTGTGCCAGAGAATAAAGAAATCACATGCCTCTAATCATACCAACTGTTTGGGCATACTCTCGAGAAATCACTTACAAGCTGGGGGTTATGAATAATTCTTTCACTTACTGACAATACTGCTTGGTCAATTCCTGATTTTCACAATTTCTGTAACCCCTCTATTTTAACATTATAATATAGTAATAGTATTTTCAAAAGTATATTTTACATATTGCAGGATTTTCATTGATTAGAAACTCTTTCATATATCAATTCAATAGGTTACATTGTTTTTGATGTATTTTTAGAAATTCATTTTATAAATTTTATCAAATGTATGAAAAGATTAATCACACACTTTAACCTTTACTTTTCTAGTTTGATCTACCATATCTACCATGTACGTTCTTATGGAATATTTGCTAAATATCTGTGGAAAGGCTGATAACAGTAGCCACAGGGATGATTCATTATTATTGTGAAGTTAAATTAATATTTGGTAAGACTGACATTATTCTACAATAATGAGACTCAATGTAAGTGTAACATCAAGTCATTAATATGTTAAATTTTCAGTAAGAATAGCATTTGCTTCAGAACAATAGTTACAGGTATATTTTAACATTTCTTAGGAATCCAAATATAACAAGTGTACTGTACTGTATATGTACAAGAACAAATACTGTACATCAGTAACTTGCAATAATGCTGAACTCCTAATTTAAAAACAATGGAGGAAAAAGTAATTAATGTTAGTGCTCTCAATTGTTGTAGGTAAGAGTCGGGATCTTAAGCCAGTGAAGGGAATTTAACATGTTTTGTGTAAAAGCTGCTTATGAATGTTTATTTGGTTCAAGTAAAGATTAATCGAACAGGTCTTAAACATTTTTTGGATGCATGTCAAGGTACATTTCCAAATGAATTAACCATCTCTGTTAATAATACCAGATTTTTATTTCTTTAAAATAACAGTTACATTGTCTGATATTTACCTGGTTAGTACTGGTTATAGTATTAATAAGTACTGGTGAACATTTATTAGTATTACAACAAAATAGAGGTAGCCACTGTTTAATACAGTAGTTTAAATACTAAATAAAATATGAATCAATGTTGCAAAGCTGTATAGTTAGAAATGCACAAATTAAAACAAAGCTACAGGGAGGGCATTTTAAATCATGCATGGGACTTGCCCTAGATATTTTAAATCCTAAGTAAACAAAAATTCCCTGTCATGAACATCATCTGTTTACCACACAACACAGAAAACAACTCTGATCTCAAATGTAATATTTTGGAGCAAACACGGAGGTGATTTTACACAATTCCCCTTTTCATTTAATTAAATATTGATGCAATACTCAATCTACCCCGAATCAATATACAGTATAGCCACCACTACACCTTGACTACAGTGCTGTAGAATTAGATCAGATAAAAATTCGAAACACCAGACAATGCAGATCCACTGACAGTTATTTGCAGTCAACCAAACAGAAACTTTCAAACTGCAACTTTCATCACAGTGAGGCTCATTAAACCAACTTTACCAGAAATGGGCATTTTAAGACACTGTGAAATGAATAAAATGAGTGTACTAAATGGTGTAAATGTTCAGAAGTTTCTACTATCTTAAACTGCGTGGAAGTTTTGTGTACCAAAATGGATGCTTTGTTAATTGTTGATGTCTAGTGAAATTTGTGAGTTTATTACAGAAACTGAACTTTTTTGTGTAAATGCCTTTATGTAAATCTAATTTGTGTTACTGTGTTTTTCAGATGAGAGAGATATTTTTTACATGAACTAGAAATTCTTAAAGAATAAAAAAAAAAAGCATCACTTGACTATCAAAAATATTCTGGCCTGAATTACTGTAATCCTCATCAAGGTCAACAATTCAGGATACTTCTGAATATATCTGTATCTCTATCATCTTAGACAAATTGGGTGATCTTGCGAGCACAATCTGCATAACACAAATAATACAGTAAGTCTTTAGAAGAAACTTATAGAATTATAGGTCTTTATTATAAACAGTGCATTGGTCTTTACAGTACATATGTAGATTTCAGCACAAATGAACTGCACTGTTTTTAAAATTAAATTAAGAACATTGATTACATTGCCTGTATGACAGGAACCAAAGTTCTGCCAAGAAGTCAGAAATATAGTAGGGGTTCTATTTTCTATTTTTATTTTTGTTTTTTGTGAATTACAATATAACCTTTATTGTTAATGAAATATTGTATAAAGTGCACAATTAAATAGCCAACTTGTTATTTTGATTGCGAAATAAGGTATTGATAATGAAGCCTAATTATTTGCAAATAAGGTTTTATTAAATCTGCTCTAATCCATGAGTATTGAAATTGTATAGTATTACATGTTCAGAATACAGTATACTGTAGTTACAATAGATCTGCATTAACTTAGGACATTCAGTTTCTTGAAAATACCAAGTATATAACTGAAAATATACTATAATACTTATACAAAATAGTATTTTGGCCAGTTTCTAATAAAGAACCCAAAAGGTGCATTAATAGTTTGACCCATTTTCATTAAAACAGAACACAAGGCTAATATTTTTAATGTGATACTGCACTCATATTTCCACCCTCTTAAGGCGACACATTTATCTCCTGATGTAAAATAGTAAAATCACTACAAATGCCTAATATAAAAGAAAAAAAAACATGTACCACCAAGTATCGGACTGGATTTATCATCTGTAATTCAGTAATCAAAATTACATTCAGTTGTGATTTAACATGAAAAAGGTACAGATTTTGCTTTGAAATCCAAATCCATAAAAGTTAAAAAAACACAACTGCTTAACATTAATAATGCAATATAATGACCATATTAAAAACCTAATTAAACAGATAACAGTGTATCCCAATGACCTTCAATGATTAACCTCATGGAGAAAACAGCATAGAGAAGATCAAACATGATGTTTAACGATGGTTTTTAACTGCGGTTTGAAACATATGATACATATAAATTGCGGAGAAAAATGTTTAAAATACTTCTTAGCTCTACCTTTATATATGAAAAAGGGTATCATTAGTGCATTTTTTTAAATAGGGCATGGATTCCCCACATTCTGAGCTAAAGTGCCAGATGGTAAACAACATAATTATATGAGAAATGCGTGGGTGGTATTGTCAGCAAATATGAAAATGCTGACTTTGGAGTGTTTATTTTTTATTAATATAATAGGTTACTGTATGAATGACAGTACTTTTGACAGGGGATCAATCCTGGTCTTCAAGAAGAGATAAAGAGATAAAGTTAAACAGCAGTTTCTTTAAGGGCAAAAAAAAAGTGAAAAACAAAATACAGAATGTTTTCACTAAGGTATTGATTATAAAATAGTTTCTTTATTGTTGAAACTGTTGTTAATTTTAGAATATGCCGTTACAATACAATTTAATAATCACCTCATTGCAAATATCCTCTTCATACAATTCCAATTTTGTTTCAGACAGTTAGACAGCACAGAAACTGGCCTTGTTAAAGTTACTAAGGATCTTATAACAGCTGATTCTAGTTCTCTATCTATCCTAATTGCTGCTTTGTACACCGTTCATCATGATATTTTACTCTCTCATCTTGATTTGGAGTTTCTGACATTGCTCTTAAGTGGCTCAGCTCTTATCTCACTGATCACCAATACTTTGTTTTTCCTGGGGGTTTGAGTTCTGAAGTTGGGTTCGTTAAGTCTGGTGTTATACAAGGCTCTATACTGGGTCTTTAAAAGCATTTAAATGTTTCCACTTAGTCAGATATTAAAATTACGGTCTGAATGATCATTTCTGTGATAGTGATAATCAAATCTATGTCCATACTAAACCGACACTATATATATATTTCTGCAACGAATTGCATGCCTAATTTAATAACCTTGATGACCCACAGTTTCCTTTACTTAAACTACGACAAGACTGCGACAAGACTGAGGTCATACTACTTGACAACGCCTATCACATACTTAATGCCAGTGATTGAGAATTTAGGGGTGATACTATATTTGGCTTGATTTTTCACCAAGAACATTGTAAAAACATCATTCTTCCATTTTAGAAACATTGCCCGACTATGTCGTATGTTGTCCTTGACTGTAGCAGAAAAGCTGATCAACATGTTTGTCTTTTCTAGAATTGGTAACTGAAACTCCCTTATCACTGGGGTATCTAAATCCATACTGAACAATCTCCAATATGTTCAGAATTTGGCTGCCAGAATCCTGACCAGATCACATGCAGGCGATCACATTATGCCTGTTTTTGAGTCCTTGCGTTGGCTTCCTATCAGGTTTCAATTCGACTTCAAAATCCTCATGCTCACCTATAAGGCTTTACATGGCTTGGCAGCTCAGTACCTATATAACCTTAAATCATTTCTGGGCACACAAATAAGGTGGTCAATTTAGAGATGTGAATAGTTTTCCTTGGACTGTGGGAGGAAACCAAGGAAATTCATTTGACTGTGGGGCCAACAAGCAAACTACACACAAAAGCACCCTAGGGCGGAATTGGACGCAGGAACCTGCCAGGGTATGAGAAGCTTCATATAATGTGGACAAATCACATTTTTTAGCAATATTGTCAAAAAGAATACCTTGCGTTCCACCTGCAAATGCTAAAATTACTTCATAATTCCCTACTTTAAATTGACATCCATAAGATTTTGACTTAAAATATTGCTCTGAGCACAGCAATACTGAGATAAAAAACAGGATGATGTTCGGTTTGTGCATTAAATTCTTTTGATTTCCATTCGCAAAGTTATATTTCTCATTCTGGAGTGTCAGTTAAGGAATTTCATACCACGCCGCTAAAAACATCTTTTATACAAGTTCCTTTCGAATAAGTTTGAAACTTCTTAATTTAATAGAGTATTTCATCAATATGTGCACAATCACTACAAACTGTGTAATCAAAGTATTTTAAAAGACTGGGAAACTGAAGAAGCTCACATATACTGGTTGTTTTAGAATCAAATATGTTGTTTCATATTCAAGCCTGGCTGCTTTATGCATATCTTATTACCTCATTGTGTTTTTAATTTTAAAGGCCATAATTGCTTGGAGAGCTAAAATATTCAGCAGTCACATTAAACATCACAGTTCCCTTCAGGGAGGTGCACTTACTGTAAATGTCTGCTGTATCTAGTGGCTCTTTGTGAAGTCTGTTGCTCTCCATGGATTCAAATGACCTGGAAGAGTCCAAACGATGGTTTTGTGAAAAAAAAAGCAGCATCAAAAAGAAACAGATTCAAGCTGCTTCCTAAGAGGCATGTTGGTTGAAAACAATATTTAAATGTTTTAATATGTTCTGCAGAAATTTTAGAAGTTCCTTTTCTGTTTTTCTTGTACAGCATGACACTAAAGACATAAGGTAAAGAGGATTGCATTACATGTTTTTCAATTCACGTCACTGAGGTCTTCAAGTTATAGAGAAAAAGAAATGCATGAATTTATGTTCTATCTAAAGATATAGAAATGCATCAATGTAACAAGGATTTATACTGTATTCTGCTGTAGCGGTGAGGCTTAATAATAAGGCAGAATTAAGTGTTTCTGAGCTTCCCAAATGAGGCCCCATTTCTCTGTTCATCTCTGTGGTGCAGCCACAGAGAGACCATTAGTGCAGGGTGATTTAAGGTTTCCTAGGACAGCTCCCAAAGGGGGATGCACTTAGCTAAGTCTGGCTATCATGATCAATGGTCATCCATTGGCGCCTATCTGTCTAGGGAGTGCCAGTTGGACATCTGGACTGCATTACTAAGTGTCAGGACTAAGTGACTCATATCTCACTGTGATCAACCAATCAGGGACTGGTAGGGCCGAGTAACCCACGTGGGACTCTGATGCCCATGGAACTTTCAGCCAATCAACGAGCTGAAGTTCCTCCAGGTAAAAACAGGCAACACAGGCCTGGAGATTCAGATTCAACAAGATTAAGATTCAACAAGATTCAGATTCGGGAGATTCAGTAAGATTCTGGAGAGGATTCTGTGGACTGTTCTAAAGGGAATTCAAAGGAGAATTCCAGGGCAGGACGGCCCAGGAGCAGAAGGCTCCCAAGGGCAGGACATTCTCGCAGCGCGCCTCCTGACCATCCCGAGACTCAGCCCGGACAACCACGGAACGGCCAGTGTGTCCGAGGGCCAGAACTTTCCTTTGTTCTAAGAGTCTAGAGTGGAGGTTGCCAGAGAGTAACCAGCAGCAGGCCTCGTGGACAGGTCAGAACTGTGGACAGCTGAATCACTATTCAGAACTAGCTCTTCATCAGGAACGAACCGGTCCTCTTCCTGACTTGCTGGGATCCACAGTCATCTTTTCTCCTGTGCACAAACTTTGCTAGTTAAAGCCAACACTAACTAGCCGGTCAGTGAGCATCAGCAGCGCACCGTCGCAAGCCGCACAGCACAGCCTGGCACGGAGCCAGAGAGCGCGGATTGGACAGCAACAAGCCTGCAGCTGATTGTTTGTGCCTGCAGGAGATCTGAATCCCCAGAAATTGGATGAGTATTCAACTTCAATGCATTACAGCTCGAGAATTCAATTGTTATCCCAACCAGTTGATATCAATTTAATTCCTAAGAGTTATGTACTTGTTTTGAGTATCTAATGTAGAAGTTATAACCAAGTTCATTTACGAAACGGTCTTAATGAATGATATACTGAACGTATGTCCTCTTGATGTGTAACACTTCGTAACTGATTGAATATATACCTTTTGTATTCTGATAACCCTCTCGATAAGATCTGTTAGGTTTATATGCATATTCTATGTATTAATAAATTTATCCTCGTGTATTAGTACCTGTGTGTGCGCGTTGTTTGAGTTATGTCGCGTGGTTGGATTCTAAAGCCATCAAAAGAATCAACTTTGTGATTTACTGCTACAATTGATAATTGTCTCAGTAAATGCCCAAACCCTACAGAACTGGTGCCTTCAGAGAGCCACTATGATTACATATTTGGCGTCCCTGAACGGCTATGAAACACTACACTGCAAACATGAATTTTAATAAACCTTACTGTGTAAATGAGTAAAAAGTTTCAATTACTTTTGAGATTTCTACAGTAATACATTTTTGCAAACAAATGTGCTGCAGACATGAGACCATAGTTGAAAAATGGGACTTCAACAGCTGAATGTTAACACTCATATCAAGTAATGGGATCATTACAGAAATTTGTCATTCTCAATGATACGATACAATCACTATTTAATGACATCAGACTGACAAATGACTTTCCTTATTGTGTGTTGTACATCCTAGCAGAACTAATTTTAATCAGACCCTGGTAATAAGAGACTTAGGGGCAGGGGAACCACAGTACAAAACTGATCCATTTTGTCTGAAACAGAAGAACAGAGGTTTCTGTTCAAATAAATATACAATAAAATACGGTTGTTGATATTATAACCAATGCAAAAATAAGATTAATAAAGTGGATACAATGACCTGAATTTCCCAAGGCATTTTCTATTTCATTGCTCTTATTATGGCACATTTTAAATTTCTAAACCCAGTGCACTGACTCATAACATATCAACTTACATTTGTACATCTGAGGTGTGTCTTATAGGCTCATGCCAGCCAAATATATCTTAAAGATGCCAAAAAAATGTCCTTGAATCCTTTACATACTGTTAGCAGTAGTACCGTATAGTTGCTACCTCTTCTCATGTTTGTGTGAGTGATGTTACAGAGACAATATCTTTGTGGCCACATCCATACGGTGGGGATATAATGAGAATGTCAGCTCACTGGACTTATATAGTAATTTTAAAAATGCACCAGGGTATGAGCAATGAAAAAAAAATACATATATACTTCTAAAGCTTACTCTAGTGTTACCTCATGAAGTATACTATTTATTACAGATTCTGTAGTGATTGTCTCTTGTTATAATAAATGGGTACCAAATAATTAAACATAAATTAAAACAAGGATAAGATTTATGTATTTTTCTCAATCCCAATTTGTTTTCAGTGCTAGCTACATGATGTTACAGCACTTATTTGTTGACCAGTTTCTTTTTATTTTCAATAAAATTTATTTTCAATAAAATTCTATGTAAATCTATTACATACAATTTTATTGAAACAATAAATAATTAGGATAAACTAGAGTATCATCTGTGTGACAATGGGATCTTAGGTGTTAATGGACACTAAAGGTGTGAATGGCTTAACTTCTTTTAAGAATTGAACAAACAACACATCAACTGCGTACAGAAATTTTGTGTCACATTTTCCATTAGGATTATAAGAAAGCTTTTGATTAAGTTCCTCTTCATTTGCACACATTACACATTAGACACAACGTCTGACTTTGGATTAATAATTGAGAGAAATCAGAGGCAAAACTGCATAGATTGAGGCAATGTATTTATGGAGTACCACATGGATTTTTATTAGGTCCATTGCACTTCCTGAAACATTAATAATCTAGCTTATTGTTAGTAAGATATTATGGTTAGTAAAGTTGCACATGATACTAAAATCTCTAAGGGCCAAACCTTGGATGCTACCCAGTTTATTATCCAAATTATTTTCCAACAGAATCATAACATACTGTAACAGGAATTCAACATTTAAAGTATGCTCTGTATATTTCTGCAGGCCACATGAATTACAAGAGTGTAATACTAAATGTAATACCGCAATACAGAAATATTGCAAATGTCCCCCTTAATTTAATGCTAGCGAAAAACAGTGCTATATACTGTAGTTTTTTATTCACTTGGGTTATTATCCGGCCAAGTATAAGTTGTAAAAAAAATCTGAGTGTATTTCTTGCACTATGGTACGTTTCTGCCTGAACTAACATTTCTTGCAGTGTAAAGTTCTCTCTTTGATTAAATGCAACTCTTGGAAAAAAGATGTACCTTTGACACAGTAAAATAATGGGTTATTATTATAATTGCTTATAAGAAAGTTGGTTTCTTACATTCATACTAATGTGTATGTAAGGAGCTGGAGAGCAGTGAAATGACAGCAAAAGATAATATGAATTGCTAAGTATTTTCTGGATGGCAGGGATGACTATAGAATATCATTATTACTACTAATATTAATAAATGGAAGCTGAAACTCAATGATTTAAGGCCAGAGGTTAAAATCCCACTGATATCCACTTGTGAGCTGAACATTTTTCATCCTGCAGACATACTGTTGAATAAATTAAGCTGTCATTTAATTCTAAGAATTTATCCTAACTCCTAAACCTTTTTTTTAACCTAAAATAAATGGTTTACTTTTTAGAAAACTACTGTCTCTGTTTTCCAGTTATAAAGTTCATTTTACATATTGTATGCAGTATACACTTAAAAGTATGTAAAAGCTCCTCTGAACCTAATATTAGACAAACAACAGAGAATTGTCCCCACATCCAGACCTCCACAGGAGGACCATTCTGAAAGCTCAACAACCAAATGTCAAGGAAGTGCCAGCCATGTTGTAGAATATGGAACCATGGGAAATTAGACCTAGCTCAAAATAAATTAATTAATGGCAAGTTGGTTTAAAAGAAATAAAAATTCTGCCACATACATTGAAAAGAATGTATCAGCAAGGCTGATTTCTTTCACATGGAAAGCAGGAGGCGATCATCGGTGGTCCTGGCTTCCAGACAGGAGAGAGCAGATGGCTTTGTTTCCCCTGATGGTTCAGAGCAACCCTCCAGGGATCAGGCAACATGTACACAGGCCGACCAAAGGCCTGATTTCATTTACATTTCATCCTTCCAAATTCAGATTTCTGTGGCAGTGTTTACTTCCAACATGAATACTAAACTCTGAGAAACCTTTGTGTTTTTAGATTTCTGTCCATTTAATTTAGAAAGTCTGCAGGGTGTACACTGTGTGAAATGAGAGTGCCAGCAGCGAGGTTTGTGTTTTATGTTTTGTAGTTGAATTCATACCATACAGATTATTTTTATTTTTAGATCTAATAATACTGTAGGTAGCTTGGTCTGGGAAACAGAGGATGCAATATAAAAATAATTTTAAAAAGGGCATTTGAGGCTTCTTTTTTTTTTGCTTTGCCTAAGCAGAGCACATTGCTCTGAGCTCTAAACTTCTTTTTAATAACTTGGTGTCGAGAAATATTTTTGACACAAACATAAGAAAAAGAAACAATTTCTGATTAAATGCTAGGTATCCCGGTTTTTGATTTCCTGACCTGAACCTGAATGTTGAACGAGGTGGTACAGTATATTCCTCCTTTCACAGGGCATGCAGAGGGACCTATACCTGTAAGTACACTCCAAATTTGGAAAAAAAATGTTTTTTATATCTTTATGAAACCATTACAGCACCCGTAAAATACGAATAAGGCTAATACTTTGTTGGGTCACCATTTGCCTCATACAAGGCAGCAACACAACATGTACTGTAAACATATTTACTGTAGAGATCATCATTGTGGTTTTGACAAAGGCAGGATTACCATGTTAGCCTCGGCAGCATTTCAGCAAATCAAGTCTAGAATTTCTACAGTGCTCATTACAGCTTCATTCTAGGGCTACATATAATTATGCAGCACAACTGTAACGTTAGCATAGTCAAACTTGGGCCGATTTGGAAATGTGTTTGGGGATCTTTGTTTGATGCTGTAATCACTACGAAACCTCACACACAGAATTAGAAAATTCTTCTTATATATTTACATCTTAGAACAGCTGTACTACCCATTATATTGCAAATAATTTTGATTCTAAAGTAATTGATCACAAATTACAGCTCATTACTTGAGGCACAGTGAAGTGTTTTAAGCCTCAATAAAGAACTCAGGTTTTAAAAACGGTCCTTGTGAAAGTTCATATTTTATAGGTGTATAAAAGTAACCACGTGCTTTTAAAGATATTGCAAATCCTTCAGCTGTCTAACCTATACACCTCAATCCCAACTTCAATAAAGCACACCTTGGTTTATTACTTTTTAGCAAAGCTTTGTGGCTCTGACCTGCAAAGCCTACAGAAGAGTTGACAATTTCTAGCATTTGTTCTCTGAATTTCATGTCAATTTCATGCAAAGTGGCCAATCTTAAACAGCCAAAAAGCACTGTGAATCAGCATAATACTGTATAATATTGCAATCTAATAAAAGTATTAAGAGGCATATTTTAAACAAAAAAAAACAAATAATTTTAACTCTGGGTGAAATTAGAGTGCCTGTATAAAACATCTGTCATTAAATCTTTCCTCCAAACAGAAGGAATATACTGTGAAATATTTTATAGATAAATAAATAATACTATGAACTTTTTGCATGCAACCGTAGTTGGCTTTACTAATGTCAGAATATAAAACATAAGGCTTTGGCCTAATAAGAAATTATAGCAATAAGAAGAAACCATTGCTGCTGAGTGTGACAGGAAAACATGGAATTCTATCATGGTTTCATTAACATGCATAAATAGATTTTGTTTGTGGTGGAAAACTGCTGTCTTCTTTGGCAGATTAAAGAAGTCAATATTGCCTGTAGCATTTGGCTCAGGGTAATATAATCTCCTACGGGTTGGTATATCTGCCTCTGGAGACAACAGCTTTCCATAATGTCAGCTGCTGTCCTTGCTGTCTATGGGGAGTGCTAGCTACCTAAGAAATGTTATCTTTTATTTAGTTTTACACAAAAGATAACTTCACAACACCAACATTCTACTCCCCTTGCCTGTTCTTTTTGCACTTTTGGTGTTATACAGTAGCCAACGAAAAATGCTTTGCTGAGTGATGTCACATTCACACAGCTCAGGGGGGTGAAGTCTCAAGTGGGTACTAGAGGATTATTTTGAACACATAATTTCCTGGAGTGGTAAGAGCAACACATCTGGTAATCACCTGAGATTTCGCCACCAGGAATTACGGTAACTGCACATTTGTCATCATGGTGTTACTCCTCCAGTTAACCAATAAATACTATTCACTACATTATTCAGAAGAGAAGAGGTTGTTTTTACAAAGGAAAAGAAAGATCCACACTTCTCGTGAATATGACTTTCCATTAGGATTATTTCCATACATTTTTCAGGGATCTCTAACCCTGTTGAACAGGTTTTCTAGGTAACCATTAAATCAAATTTCTAAAGACTAAGTACAATTTAATTATGAATAGAAATCAGAATATCCCCCAGCCCTGAAGAACCACAGTTGTCTTAATTGAACAATGTGCTTGCATAATTGATGCAATTATGCAATTGAACTTACAAGTATTCCCAATAAATTGTAACTGGTGATTTAAATTGACCTGTAAATCATACGGGAGTGAAGCTCTTCAGGAAAAGGATTACAGACCCCCGTTCTGCTTGCACAATATCTGGAAAATCTGAAAATATCTGAATGTAATAAGCAGCAGGAGGCTTTTGCTGATTTGGTCATCTACTAAAGCTTTTAATTTATACTTTACAAAATCCGCCATATAAGGGATTTTAACAGGATTTTGCTGAATCAAGTCATACACTCAATAACATGAGCGAGTTCCGATAATTAAGCCCAATCATCTTAGGTGTGAATTCCTCCATTTCCATATTATCTTTTTCTTGCCTTTCTAGCTGCTAGCACTGGAGGAATAAATGGCAAAGAAATTCTGGTAACCTAGCAATATATTAAGGGGATGAACCAGAAGCTGATGGAAAAGGTAGAATATACTTTCAAGCCGTACTCTGAAACTGAAATAATCACACTTAAAGCAGTTCTTCAATGGAAGCAAAGAATTCTAGTAAATTAAGTAAATATTTTGTCAATATCATACTAATAATTCTCAGAAGGAAAACTGATTGTCTATATTATGAATGAATCTGTGATTTTCTGAATGAATCTGTGCAAATGAGCTTTGTAACTCAAGCGTAAACCAAGTTGAATTTCAGGGTAAAATAAAGGTGCTGTAGAGGCAGACGTAATGAAAGTGTTTGCAGGCTGTACAGTAGGTGCATGATTTAAGTATAATTTAATCACAATATCTGTGTGTCGAGTATCCAGTAAGCATGGTGCCCTCTGTCCTGCCACATTCCAGTAAGGATGTATTTTCTGACCATGTTAATTAGGACCTCATTAAACTTAAGTAAAAAATGATTAAGCCACTATTAAAGCAACTATTTCATCTCCTGTGGTTTCTGTGATTTAGCATGGTCCACAACTAGAATCACTATTCTCAATTATGTATCAAGAAAGTATTATTATACAAATAATTACAAAATTGTATTGTATTTCAATAAAAAAAAACATTAAACCAATTCTCTAAAGATCAATTGCTTCATGGGTGAAGATGAAAATGCATATTTAACCTTGGGAAAAGAGCTACCTGTATTGATCCACTTGTTATACCTTCTCAGAGTAAAGGCCTATTTACTGTCAGTAAATTCAGTGGAAGACAAAAGAAAACAAAGCAATTTCTCCTATTCAATATAGGGACAGTAACTTAAGTGCATTTTTAATTATGGTATTGAACGTGGGACTAATACTACAAAGGCCCCGCTGCTTCTCAAACATGTGTTCACATCTAAATAACTGCTACTTAAATATCCAAATTTTATTAACTGCCATTTGTATTAAAAAATAAATGTAGAGTGCTATGTCCTACATACTTGAAAGACATACCACTCACAGAATGTGGGGCTGAGCAGTGGCATTGTGGCTAAGGCACCTGTGACTGGAAGGTTGCTGGTTCAAATCCTAGAATCCTACTACGTTTGGCCCCTGAGCAATGCCCTTAACCCCAACTGCTCCAGGGGCACCTTATACTGTAAATGGCTGACCCTGTGCTCTGATCCCAAGTTTCTCTCTCCCTGCCTGTGTGTCTCATGGAGAGCAAGCTGAGGTATGCGAAAAGATAAATTCCTAATGCAAGAAATTGTATATAGCTAATAAAGGGATCTTATCTTACAGATCATGCAGTATAGTGCTTTTTTTTACAATACTTCTTAGGTCTTTGGGTAGCGTGTTTTTTGCATGTTGTTCTCTAACGTCAGGGTGTCAGTTTCCATAGCATCCTGCGGTTCAGCTTCACCACTTACAGTATGTACAGCACAGCACTAACAGCACTAACAAGAATTCTTATTTTAGTCTCTGAACACAGCTAGAACTCATTTTTGTAGCAAAAGAGATGCCTGTGTAGATTTGCCTTTCTCCACCCTACATGACTTAAAGTATGGGATAAAAAAAAAACAGTCCTTGGGGCTGTGCGAGTGCAGATTCTGTTATCATTGTTTCCCAGCATCCAGCGTGATAGCTCAAGGCTTAGCCTGGTTATGGCAAGATTTCGACATTGATTTCCACGTTGTTCTGATTTTTGGAAAGCTCCATTACAATGCAAAGCTCAGCATCAAAGAGCATGCTTTCATTCTGGTGGAAATAAAAACAGCACCGGGTGAACTGCCACAAAGGGTCTGTTTTAAAAAAACATATATTTCTATGTATTGTTTGCAAGTATCTGAACCTACTGATAGTGCTGAATGTGCCTGAAAAAAAGTTAGTCTTGGGATTTTGCACCATATACAGTAGTATAAGGAAGAAATGTACAAATCCAGTCCTGAGGGTCCTGAAGAATTTCATCCTTACCTCATGTCTGAAGCACTTAATTGAACTACTAATTTGGATTGCCTGATTTTAAGTAACTTAATCAGTTACTAATTGAATAATACTTGTAAAAACTTCAGGAATCTAGCACTGAATGATCTTACGCTTTGATTCAAGGGATTCAAGTAGCTGTCTCCTAAGAGTCATCCCACAGGACATTGACCACGATTAAACATTAATTCATTCATAGAAAATAAATTGCTAATAAAAATATTACATTTTTTTTCTAATTAATGTGAGTGAAAAGATTATGCTTTGCAACTTGGTTCTAAGGACAGTATATTAAGAAAAGATTAAGACTTTATTGAATTTTGTTTTCAGTGTCCTGACTTTGCTTTTGTTTCTGTGAACATATAAATATTATATCACCTTTTTTTAGACACTTCAACAGCTAAAACTGATGCTTGAAGAGACTTAAGAGGCATCTATTTTTCACACATTTGTTACTTAGGTAGTATCTGTTACCGTAGCTGGGAAACCTTGAAGCAAACTTTGAGAAAGCTGTGAATGTAATATAACAAATGTATTTTAACAGAAGGAACAAATAAAAAAGCTAATTAAACTGAAAAAAAAATACTGTGAAACTGTGAAAGAAGATTAACCTTATTGTACATCTCTGCTGTTTTTTCAATGTCTTATTGTTTAGGAATAATGCTTAGTTAACATTTTAGGTTCACAATTTAAGCTCTTTCTGCTTAGTGTTCATAGCCTGAAGGTCCTGCATATTTAACACAGTACTTCTGTCAGAATAAAAAAATTGTCTAAAGAACAGATGATTCCATTTAAACTCTTATATTAGATACATTACCCCTTGGATCATATATATTTTTAACTAAGTCAGGGGCAGTTGTTTGCATGAGTCCTGCATGATATACAGTAAATGTAATTTAAAGTCAATGCAGTACACATTCAGGTAAATTTTTGAAAATAAATTCTTCAGCATACTGTACAGTATGTTCTGACAGATTAATTAAAACCTTGTAGTCTCCTGAAATTTACAGATTTCTAGAGATTTTTTTCATCTGGGGAAACAATACCCTGTGTCTGAAAAAAATGCAAGTGTTACTGTGACAATACTCATGTTTCGCATTTCTAAATGTCACTTAATGTATTTTTCCCTTAGTTTTCATACATTAATAACTGCAACTCCAAGGAAAATCTCAGGTACTGTAAGTGTTGCCTTCAGTTCAGTTTAGTGTGTGTTCTATGGGAAAGTGAGGCAGAACATAAAAATAATAATTTCTTTAACTATAATGACCTGATGCACTTGGAGTATTTAAAACACATTGTTTTATTATACTGTAAATCAAATGATACCCATAGTGTATCCCATTGTTTGGAAAGAAACTAGATTATGTATAAAATCTGCAAATATTCAAATGACAATCATTATCCAAAATTATAATGCTTCACAATAAGTGTTGGAACTTGCTTGAATGTGTTTTTTGTTTCCTTTTTAGTATTCTTCATATAAAAATAAAAAAGAACAAAAATACAATTTTAAAATCCTGTCTGAGCTCTAAACCAATCAACCACAATTCTGGTACACAGGCAAATGACTTTTTTTTCCTGGAACCTATGAAAAGACAGTCTTTAATTACTTCAAGGATCCACTTTAGTGGATTAGCATATTTTTCAATTCTGCTCACTGAGTTAATTTACTTTCGGCCTCGCAATATTGACTGAGAGAAGAAGAAAAAAATAGTATGTTTTTGAATGGCTGTCTGCAAATTCTGAATGCAGCACTGAGGAATCAGAATTGGCACAAAAAACAGTCATGTTCAAGCCATAATCAGCTTCCTGAGGTGATGGACATTGGGTAGCAATATAAGACATTAAGCAGGACTAGCAGAATAATTGAATTCCTATCTATCGTGAAAGAACACACCTCTAAAACTGCAGGTTCAATTAAGCCAGAAGGAATAGTTGGTTGCACTATGTGGCTCTGCAAACCGTACTACTCTTCAAGGCATGGTTTTCTCATCAAAATTGCATCAAGTTAAAGTGGAAAAGCTAATTAAATCACATTAAATCTATTCAAAGATGATTTGAGTCAGAATAAGCTTGCAGCCAATCTGTTAGGTGCAGAAACACAACAATGTAGAAAAACCAGAAAGTTTCAGAAAAACTAAAACTGTACTATGTTTTAAACTGACCTTTTCTGTTTCATTTAAAATGTGTTTGTAATAAAATGCTCACCTAATGTTTTAGGAACATTATTCGTTACTGGCAACACACATAAATTTAACCATTTTTATGATACATTTCATAATGAGTGTGCTTCTTAAAATGTGAATTAATTAAGGAGTGAGAAGAATTAACTGTAAAATATTTAAGAGCATAAGAAAATTAGACAAATGAGATGCCTGTGCCATCCTCAATTCCTATGTTCCAATCTAAATGAATTCACACCTTTTATCTTCATACTAACACAAAAATAACTTAATTTCAGCCTATGAAAAAATCAGTGGTCAGAATAATCATAATACTGGTATACTGTAGATCTGTAGGTACAGTATTGATACAAATTACAGTCATGGGAAATTATTCCTTGAGATAACCAAGAAGAGACTTCTCTGAAACTAAAATATCTTTGAAAAAACATTTTTCTTTTTCAGAAAACATGCTTGTTCGGCAGATCTTGAAACCCATACCTACAGTAACTTCATTACACTATCAGTTGTTTCTTTTACTGTGAGGGAGCTAAAAAGTGAGCAATTCCGTTTCTTTGCAGGGCTGCTAAGTAATGGGTTCAGATTTAACAGTTTTCACAGCTAAAGCCCTGCTCTCAGCATTGCGGGCTGCAGTAGGTCAAGGTGAGAAGCGAATATCGGTTTTAGAACAGCAGAGAATTAGGAAGATTATAGGACAGGCTTGCCCATACTGCTTACAGAGGAACCACAGAATGGCTGGCAGACTTCACGAAAGCATTTTGCATAGATCACCTAGAGGTGCTAAAACCCCAGGCAGCATTCAATTCATCATCATTGAGCAGAATTTACTCATGCAATCAGCTTGGGACTTGTTTTAAAATGTATTGATCAATCTCACCTCCCGCCCCTCACACCTTCTGAATTCAGATGCAAAAGTGTTTGGTTGTTTTTATCTGCATTTTTTCCCCATTTCATCCAATATCGAATCTCTGTTTTAAGTTAAGAGGCAAAACTAATCAGTTTCCAGTCTTTTTTTATTCCCCACAGCACATTCCATGGGCACCAATAAATTCATTGGGAAGTGTCACAAGTGCTGTACTGTATTACGTACTGTAATTTCTTACTAAAGCAAGAGCTAAAAATGTATGTCAATGTTAATTTAAGTATAATGCTCTCAGTCTGAAAAGGGATAAGAAAATAAAATGACGTGTCCTGAAAATCAACCCGAAACCACAGTGGAAAAACTCATAAATAAGGTACTGTAGATGAATTCACAGTAGTTAAACTAAATATTCTCTTAAAAGTACTGAATTTTTTTATGTATTACATTTTTGCAATTTATGGTTGTTTTTCATGAATTTAGTATGTAGCTTATTATGTTTTTTGAACAAATTGTTTTAGACAATAAAGAAATTAGGTCTTTGTTCTGAAAAATGATAATGCTGATTGGGATACTAATGTATTTATAATATTTATAGATTTTATCATTAATAAAAGAACAATTACTTTATCATAGGAAGCCTACAATATTAATTTAAGAAATCAAAAGGATTTCTCCATACAGTATCTCTGAAAAATACTCTCCTTAATATGGTATAGAGCAATATTTTGAGGTCCTTTGAAGCTTTTACTACCAATATCCACACTATCGCGGAAAACTAACAATTAATTTCTCATACCATGTGTTGCTGTCTGTGTAATACTTTTAATTGTTTCAAGTGTGTCACTATGAAACTAGTGTACAACCACTGCTTTTTTTAAATGATGTAAAACTAAGCTCTGTGATTTGTTAATCAGCTCAGCTTTTAATGCCAAACAAATCTATCTTCCTTTCTCTCTACTCGTCTTAACAGAAACATGTAAACAGAGAAGTGTGTTTCAGCATGTGTCACAGTTTTCTTCAAATAATAAAGCACCTTTCAATTAATTTTGAAACAAATTAACTGAGCAACTGTGACAAAGAATTGGTGCACATTCACTTTCTTTTTTTATAATAATAATAATTGCTTACACTTATATAGCCCTTTTTCTGGACACTCCACTCAAAGTGCTTTACAGGTAATGGGGACTCCCTCCACCACCACCAGTGTACAGCCCCACCTGGATGATGCAACAGCAGCCATAGTGCGCCAGAACGCTCACCACACATCAGCTATCAATGGGGAGGAGAGCAGAGTAATGAAGCCAATTCATAGATGGGGATTATTAGGAGGCCATGATTGGTAAGGGCCAATGGGAAATTTGGCCAGGATGCCAGGGTTACACCCCTACTCTTTTCGAGAAACGCCCTGGGATTTTTAGTGACCACAGAAAGTCAGGACCTTGGTTTTACATCTCTTTCGAAGGAAGGAGCCTGTTTACAGCATAGTGTCCCCGTCACTATACTGGGGCATTAGGACCCACATGTACCACAGGGTGAGCGCCCCCTGCTGGCCCCACTAACACCTCTTCTAGCAGCACCCAGGTTTTTCCCAGGAGGTATCCCATCCAGGTACTAACCAGGCTCACACCTGCTGAGCTTCAGTGGGTTGCCAGTT
Source organism: Atractosteus spatula (assembly GCF_055471065.1). Classification (NCBI taxonomy): domain Eukaryota; kingdom Metazoa; phylum Chordata; class Actinopteri; order Semionotiformes; family Lepisosteidae; genus Atractosteus; species Atractosteus spatula. The sequence continues at coordinate 68,863,663 of NC_142709.1, read as the reverse complement.
GTGAGTTGCAGGGCGATATGGTGGCTTTTTGTTCTCTTCCTGGAACAAAGTTGCTTTCCATGAACTTCTGTATGGTGTTAATTATTCTAATTAATGTATTGGTAGTTACTGTCATATTTGTCTTACCTATTTTGGATTCACATTCTTGTCCTTATATACTGTATTTCACCATGCTGTGTCTGTTACTAAACCTGCCTAGTTTAAACGAAGACTTCCCTATCCATCAGTTTTAGCTAGGGGTGGAGCTTAGAGTATTTATCCTGGCCCTTATACAGTAGGTATTTAACCAGGCCTGTTTGTTGTACTTAGTCTGTGTGTTTATACACAGATTAGTGTTTTTTAATTTATTTTTAAACTGTTAGCATGAAATGTCCTTAAAAGATTGCAATTTACAATTGTTGAATGTCTTTTTCTACTTTTGTAAATATTTTCCCTGCATAGAGCACTTCAAGTTAATAAAACCCCTTTATTTAGCTGTTTTTCTAAGCATACAGTAGTTAAAAGTAGTAATATCTTTATTAGAACCTCAGAAATATGAGTAAAGACTGTGTTCACACCCTCTTAGCACACTTTGCAAGTGAAAATGTTCTCCAATGCTAAATAAACTGGAATTACCACACGACACAAAGACAAAAATAAAGCCGAGAACAAGCAACTAGAAGGAAAATGACTTAAAATCACTAAACTTGACTAATTTTACAGGCTCCTGAGATTCTTGTAAATTAAAACCAAGACTTAATAGCACCACACCCCCACAAAAAAACAAAAGGTGACAATTAAGAATAATGCATATTGTACTATACAGTATATACAGTACAAAACAGAACATACAGTTAATACATTTTGATACCCTCTAATGTTCTGTGGAGGAGAGACAGTTCACAGGGTAAAAAAGCATTTCTAAACATGCATCTAATTTGAAAATAACTAAACCCTGAGGCTGTTTATTTTATATTAAAAGACTTGAAAATTGTACTTATGGTTTGTTACAGGTTAATATGTTTTAATTATATAAGCGGAACCCTAATCACAATGTGATAAACAGTTCATTACATCACTTACTGGTTAGCAGTAGTTGCAGATAAATTATCCCTTTTGTAAAGAACATGGAAGTATTTCAAATTACAGTAACATTGTGTGATAAAGGAGCATGAGTTAAAAAAATACTTCATTGAGGACACAGTTATTGAAATGCATTTTCTTCCTTTCTAGGGCAGGAGCAAAGCTAAACGGTTTCAAAAGTAGTGTAGGTTTGGTCATTTGCTTTTATTCTTTTTCTCTACTGATTATGAGGAACAGGAAGAACTCCTTTTCACACATTTTTGAAAGAAAGGCAGAAAAGCTTCAGTAATTACATCCAATTGTCTGCAGAACTTGTGCTGGATTATCATGCGTCCATGTTCTGCAGTTTTGTAGCTAATGTTCACACCAGATGAAAATTTTTAAAGAATGCCACTGCTTGACAAGCAAAGACATCTTCCCTTTGGAACTCTTGTATTGTATTCCTGGCACGCTATTACAGTTAATACTTGTATATGTGACAGGTACATAATTACTATTCTCTTCCAAGGTTCAATATGTTAAATATCATTTTTACACCCCTCATATGCTACATAAGACAAGCAAAATACCTCACAACATAATAAATGCTGAATCACATTTTAAAAGCAGTGTTTTCTATTCTTGTTATCAGAATTCTAGGGCACAAGCGTCTTATACATGCCTGTGGTATGTTTGGATTTATAATGACAGTGAAACACCATATTATTCATCGCAAATGACATGCTAGTTAGCACAACACAATGTTTGATCTATGTGACTCACATCTACAATATTACTATACTAATGGTGTGAAACTGCCCATTACAAAACAGTAGCATTAAGCCTTAACAAGCAGAGTATTCAGGGCATCTCTACATGATCCCATAGGTTAGAGTCACATGAAGAAAAGAGCTGATACACCCTCTTTGAGCCACAATAACATCAAAGTTATCGTTCTCCTGGGACCATAGGCCACCTTCAGTATCAAACTTCTATCCTTGGCATCTCTCATCTGCAACCCTGATGTGAACTGAGTACAGACTGGTTGTTTTAAACACGAGTAGTGCATAAGTGAGTAAACAGAAGATTTCTTTCCTTAAGAAATTTAATCTTAGTGGCTGATCTCAGTGATTTCTGAGATGTTAACAGATTTGCAACAAAAGTACTGAGATTGTGTTTTAAATTAAGCAACTTGTCTGAAATCAGCCTTTTTTAAAAATAGTAAGTACTGAGAATTTAAAATATAAAAGAATTTACTACTGAACTTTCCTGCATGAACATGTTGCATGTGCTGTGAAGTGGCAATTTTGCTGTGACGAAAACTAAAAAGTCTTCTTTCCAACCTACGCAATGACTGTATATGCATGTCTGGTCATTACCAAGGTGTGATCTGTGTGTCGCGGATGTCGGAAAGGGCAAGCCGTGGAATGACAAGGAGAGCAATAAAGACCCTATGCATAGCAGTAAAAGGGGCAACACAGGGGTTAGCCCAGGCTCAGGGGGGTCAGACAATGTCGAAAAGAAACCATTGTCCACAAGTTACGGGCAGGAGCGACCTGGTGCTAGGCGGGTCTCACAACATCCGTACCCTCAATGCTGAGCCAGGAGCAGAGCAGACACAGGAAGTAAATAGGCTACACAACAAGACACATCGGAAAGACATGAATAATCACAGGGAACTAGGAACAGGATAGAAGTAGAGCGCCCTCTAGGTGTACTGGGCGTGACACTGTGCTGTGCAATATCTTATGTGACCTCAGAGATTTAAAGGCAATTTTCATCAGAGGATAATGCTACAGTGCACGAACCCCAACAAGAATTTTGCGAAGCAGAACAGCTGGGTTAAACAGAGTTATTGTACAGTGGCCATGAAAAAAAAACTGATGGCCCTCCAGTCATCAGATATGAACTTGGATCTCAAACCAAAAGGTATGAGCCTACAACAATAAACATTTTTGTAACACTCTCTTGGAAATTGATCGTCTTCAATAATGCGTGCTCTTTAGGAAAATTTTAAATCATTTGAAAAATGTTGTAAAAATGGTATTGAAATGAGTTGGTATTCAGGCCAGTGTAGGGCTTGGGCTACAAGATTCATTAAATGTTGACTCCAGTTATACATCTAGTTGCACATTAAATAAGAACATTAAGAGGGTTTACCCAATAGAAGAGATTTTCTTACAAGTTTTGATCTGACTCAATTTTGGAATATAATTCACAGCACAATACAGACAGTCAAAAGTCTCCGAAAAAAATGTTGCACATAGGAGCAAATTATCACTCGTCCTAATGTTCCCTTGGACTCCAAAGTCCAGCACTGAGTGTAAAAAAATGTCTATGGACTGTGGGAATGATAACCCTAACCCTAGCTGGGGTTTCAGCAGAGTAATTCTGCAATGTTCCTCAAACCAAAAGGTACAGTATGAGCCTGGTAAAAACACTCTGCCACTCGCTCTGGGGATGCAGGTGGTCATCCATGTTTGTTTTTTTCCCCAGGTGCTGACACACCAGGCTGTAAACTTGGGACTTAAAGTTGAACACCTGGTTACTGTGGAAAAAGCACAATCCTAATGTAAATTCCAGTAGAAAATGTTCATATGGTATCAAATAGTGACTGGACCCTTCCAGTTCATAGCTTTTGGAAACCCAGCAGAAACTAATTTATTACAGCTACTCCTTTAAAGTGACAGCCTGTTGCCCAGTAGTATTACTAGTAAAAGTTGTGAAAAAATTAAAATTTTTTGCCTGTAAACAGTATTTCAGGGCATTTGAAAGCAGTTGACAATTTCTACAGCAACCAACTGGAATTCACACATTTGATTCTTACTTCTGAAGCATTGTGTACCAAACAGAAAGAGAAAGTCAAATTCTGTGCTGTATATTGTAAAGTAAAGTATATATTTTAACTTTGTTATTCTGAAAAATTCTGATACACAATAACACCAGATGTAATTATGATATCCAGTTCTGGAGTATTTGAAGAGATTCTAGTAAAAAATAATAGAGCTGAGAGTACAGTCATTTGTGATTTGAAAACTGCATTAAGATATCTACTGTATTCATTATGGATTTGTTTTTTTGTAAATTTATTTTTTCACTTATTTTCTAAATGTTTTTGTCATAACATTGCCAAACGTCTTAATTTCTCATTTTACAACACTTGAGCATTGTACAACACTCACATTTTACACGGTGAGTGGCTCATTTCACAGTGTCATACAAAAACTAACATTTTTAAAAAACACAACCTCTGTTGTGTTAATCAGCGAAATATAGAAACGTGAGGGAGAAGCAATTTAACTGAAAAGAAAAGACAGCCAAGGTGCAACACTTTATGAATAATTTTGGAAAGCAAAGAAATGCCAGCATCAGAAAGAGTTTTTGCTGTCCCCCTTCACTGAAATCAATGCAAACAGACAAGGGTCACCTACTGCCTGAATCAACATACAGGAACAGAGACAATTTAAAAGAGATGTACTGTAAGCATACTGTATGCTGATGTTACAAAGACAGGAATGTATAGGTACTGTACATATCTCAACAAAATAGAGCCCATTTTTCAAAACAAAAATAAACGGTGGATGTTTTTTACCTTCTTTTCACTTTCATGTCACTTTATTTAATGGAATCTGGAGCCAATTGGCATTGTCAGCTTCAGAACACAGACTTGGTCTTTGATAGTTGGGTTTCTGATGTTTTCTATATTCATGTGTCAGATATGTACATTTCATTACTGTTAAGGGCGTGCAAGGCTTGCAAAGTAAAATCACAGCATAAAAGGAAGACAGGAGCTTTTCAGTTTTGAAAATAAAGGAGGGTATCACCCAGGGCTAGAATAATTTATAAGATGCCACGAAGCCAAATTATTAAACAGCTGCAAACGTCCCACCGTCAAATCCTGTCAAATATTTTTTACACCTTTCGATAAAGCTGTTTTTTTTTCTTTTCATGTTTATTTGCTTCCATTTTAAATAAACTGCATCCATGAAATAAGTGAAAGAAATACCCTCAAACAAATCATATTAGGCAGGCTTACATTAGACAATTTTGTACCCCACCCCTTATCCCCTTCAGAAACCCAGTTAGGAGCTGAACTTCATGACAGGTGAGGCAGAAAAACACATAGGAAAAAGGAAAGACAGGCTAGTCGAACACACAGATGTCAAATTGTGTTAATACTGATGCGAGTAAGGAGTTACATATTAATCTTAGCTGCAGGGGAAAATGCAAGTGGGCCTTAACACTTCTTGCTGCATATTGATTATTACAGCAATTCTGTTATGCAGTGAGAGTCTTTCAGGCAAACTGCAGATGCAGTCCAAATCCTGCTTGTAAAGAATTGCAAAGGATTTAGGAATGGTTCCACAAATCTAAACTGGCAGAGGAATAAGGCTTGTAGATCTGAGGCCACCTCCCACATGTTGCCTGGTGACAATAAGCCAGTCCATCATTAAATAATACAGGAAAACAAAATGTATCACCGTGATGGTGGTAATGCCTATTTACTTCTTTCTCTGAACCATGTTTTGTCATTTAAAGACAAACACGATAACCCCTTGCCCTCAGCACCTGAGGGTCCCATATTCCTTCTGTTGCATCAGTGTAAAGGTCTTCTGGTACATAATATATATGAAAGGTGACTTTAGAAATGTGATTTACCTTATACAGTAAATACCACCTAAGGCAAAACATAATGAAACAAAATGTGAGCAAACCTTAGGGGAAAAACAGGGGACGAAGAGCAGCACAAACAGAGGAAAGCATAGAACATGCTTCAGAGATCTGATATATTATGTTCAGCAAGTTTTTATATAATATTTAACTACAGAGAGGGTTATTTTTCCTTTAGATCAACCATAAACCTTCAAGTGCATAAAGGTTTTCTGACATAATATACATGTAAAAAAAGATATCCAGGGTATGGAGAAAATATCAAAATTATGGGATAAAGCTTTCCTACAGACACGGGATGAACTGCTGTTCCCTAATAGTCAGAATTATAATAGTAACTTATTAAAAGTGGCTTCACTAATGGCATTCACCATATTAAATGAGGCCACAAGGAATCCAAGCACAAAGATACTCCCATTACATCTCATTGGAAATATAAATGTCATAATAATGACATGGCCAAATGTGTAAAGTGATATTTGCCCCAAATAATACAAGATGTTATATGCATATTTAGCTTTAATTTCACACAAACTCAATTTAGTAATTAAATATTATTTTTCAACATATTCATTGTTTGTAATTCGAAAAAAATTACTATGCATTTTTGACTGACACTGATATTTTAGGGCTGGCAATGCAAGGGGTCATACTGGGAATATGCATTTTACAAAACAAATTTGTTGGAACAAAAGGCATCTCATTATCTGGACAATGATAACTGGCATAAAATTCCAGCTTGGATGCTTGAATATGAAGAGCTCATTTGTTCAACATCTCTACTAACAGCTAACTCAACTCTGGTCCTGGGGACATACTGTAGCAGAATTTCTATATCTTTTGGGGTGTTTTATGCCTTTTGCACAGCCTTAAAGAACTGGAAGGATGGAATTGCATTTGGACTAAAATTGATCCTGCAAATCAATGTTGTTTCAGAATGAAAATCTCTTAATGGAAGGAAATTATACAGAAAAGTAAAGTGTGAGCTGCAAAGTGTCTGCCTATATAGGACAATTGTGAAGATCTGATTGACATCTGTGACATTTTGCTTTGCTTTTATTTTCTAGACACACATAGGCAGACTAAGTATTTAGTCCTTTCCAGCTTTCACTAACATATAATGTGTATACAGAGCTCAAAGTACCTTTAATGTATGAAAATAGAAATACATTACATGTCAAATTAATGCTGCAACCATACTACATTTTCATTGTAGCACTTTGCTTCAGCCACATTTTCCACATATTTCTTCACTCAGTCGTGCTTATTAATTTATATGCATTCCCTAAATGCCAATGTTATAGAAATAATTTAGAACTAAATTCAATTTCCTTCATCCATATTTATGACACAATAAAGAGAAAAGATCTACACTGCCTGCATGCCAGAATTCACGTTAATAAACTCATCAATAAGTGGATTCACTTTTTCTTACTACAGCTCAAATAATAAGCCTGCTGAGTGTTTAATGTTTTCAATATCATCTATTTTAAATGAATAATTTTGCCAATAAAAATAGGTTTACATGTACAATCCTATAGCAAATATAGGTTAATATTTCACTAGAATATGACTTTAGCTTTTTCTTATATCAAAGGCTCCAAATGTATGCACATCTTTTATGTAGTATACTGTACATTCAGTATAAATGAAAACATGAAAACTACTAAGAGTGTTAGTAGCGGGTATTACAAAAACTCAACATTGATGATTACCTATCACACTCTCCAGATCCCAATGCAATAGAGCATCTGTGTCATGAACCAGAAATCAGTTCACAAGTATAAAGTGTACAATATGAAGGAGCTGAAGATTGGAGAAACTACGTGGAGAAATAGTCACAAATCCCTCCAGAAAAGTACCTGAATCTCTTAAAACGGCTAAAGGAAGAGCTGTCTCTAGGCTGTCAGAGCCAGAGGAGAATTAACGAAATATTGATTGCTAGTGTGTGAATAATTTTATACAATCTGTTTAGAAAGATGCAATTATTTTGGAAAGGCCAATTTTTGTTTTCTCCTATACTCACCGTCTTAAAGCTGTTCACATTTTCCTTTATGCAGTAAATCCTCAATGTATAGTTGCATGTTTTACTAAAACCCACTTTCAGTATCATTGCATCAGTGGTAATAATACAGCTGGAGCCAACTGCAGTTTTCCTCTTGCCCTCAGATTTTTGTAACATCTCATGATAGAGGAAAAAGCAACCACAACAACACATCTTCTGTCCAATGTCAATTAATCTGGAGTGCAAGGCACAATGATACAGAATTCTCCAATTTTTCCATCTGGATTTTTGGAAATGGTTGTATTGCATAACCTTGTGGAAGAAAGGTTCTGAAAGTAAAACACCTGTCTAAATCTGCTGTCTTAAAATCCCCCCCCACCATAAGCACAACTTATATTCTTAAGTGATTTTTTCTATGAGTAACCTGTCTCAATAATATCGGTCTGTATTGCTAGACCAGGGGCGTCCAGTCTTGGTACTGAAGAATTTGTGAGAATGCGGGTTTTCTAGGTCTATTTAAAGCAGCAGCACCTGAAAAGCTGGAAGAAGGTATTAAATTGCTCCAGTTCTACCTGCTTTGTCTCACTTAATCACTGGTTCAACTGACAGACATATTGTCTCCATGTTGTCTTGCCATGTTGTTTCCAAAACCAGCATAGTTTTTTCTTCTTACAGTACAATGACCTAAATCACCCACACGCCTTTTTTTTCTTCCCTACCAGTTTCTAATACTTTAGAATATTGCCTTCAGACACCAGATTCTGGGCCCTTTGAGATGAGTTCTTCAAAGCTGAAGCTTAATCTATTCTTTATTAGGTTCCTTAAAGTAATTACTCCTCCAGGGCCCTTCTGCAGCACTAAAAAGGAAATGAGAGTTCTGTTGGCAAACACATCTCAAACTGTTCACTGTGAACTTCAGATTCACTTTTCTATCAGAAGCCAATTAATGAAAGGGAGGAGTGAGGTTACCTTATAAAGGGTACACCTTTTAAGTTGCATTTGTTTGCACGGCTGGACAAACAATATTCCAGCTGCAGGAACACATTTCAGATATCGGCACTTCAGACTGCCAGATGTTCCTCTTTGTCAAACTCCTCCCATTCCCAACAGTATTCTAATCAAATTATTTTACTGCTAAGCTGTTATCTTCAGTTACAGTGAGCCAGCTATCTTAGCAGTGAAATACATACAGTATTCATTCAGGGCTGAGGGAAATCAGAACACTATTACCGCTTCGAAAAAAAAACAGCACTTTGTCAAGTGAAATAAAGATGTCTTTTTTCTACAAGTGACAAAATATTAATTGTAACTATAGATTTAGGAAAGTTCCAGATTCTATTGTTTCCCACTTGAGCACAAATGCTAACAGCTGACCTGTAATGTTAGCAAGTAATTAGAATACTGCATACTCTGGGGAAATATAATCTGAGCAAAAAGACCTGAGCTTATTTGCCACCCTGATTGTGTCTCCACTCCTCACCTCAGTTCGATTAGATGAGCCACAAAGAACTAAGTGGTGCAAAATTCAACACCCAATGCACAAACATTGCATTGCTTTCTTTAAAATAGTAGGCAGAGCATTCTTACAAACAAGACAGTGTTTATTGTGGAACAGAATTTAAATTTGTCAAAGAAGGCAGTCAGAGAGATGTCACAGCCCACACAGTCCTTCTTTTTTAAGGCATTTATTTTTAAATATGCAATATAATCTGAATTCTCAAGGCTTCTTAATTGCTAACCAGAATGTACAGTATTCCACACTGTTGAGCAGAAAGGAGGTCAGGTTTCTAGTTTGTGAACTTGAACAAGCCTATTGAGTGCTGGTGGTAAGGACTTTTTATTTTTTTTTAATTAGCTAGTGGACAATTGTTATGAAAATAAATTAACAATCTACCCAACAGGAGCTTCTCCTGAATAAGCACATGTAACAAAATCATATATATTGTATACAGTATTAAGATTTTGAAACAAGCATATACAGTATGCCGACTTATTCAGGACAATATTAACCTCTGCAGAAATCAAGGAATATATTAAGATCACATTCTTATTATTAAAAATATACCATTTAGGCAATGTAATACAGTACATGTTCAGAACCAAAATGTACTACAAATCAAGATCACATATAAAAGTACCGCCCTGTACTTAGGTGTCTTCCTTTAGCTTCCAAAATTAAAAATGTATGTAGCCATGGATGAGTTGCTGGCCATTGACAACTGTGGGTTGTAGGAAAGAACAGCTTGCTGCAGACTAACAGAACATTTTAGTAAGGTTCAGATGAAGATGAGAGGCACTGACTAATCCAGCACTTTTATACTCTTTAAAACTCTACCCTCCCTCTTATATCACTTGTTTCCTTAGTATTTCAAGGCGTCCTTAATAAAGCGCTGCATAGGTAACCTGCTCCCGAGCAGAACATGTAACCAAAAACACACTTTCATAAAAAATACTGAGGATGTATGTTTAAAAAAGGCAGTCCAGAACTTCTGCAATGGTTACACTTACTCAATTCATCATGGCAGAGTTCTGTGAACTGTAACTAAAATACCGTTAGTGAGAAAAAAAAACTGGCATTTGCATGCACTGCAACACTTCTGAATTGAGAGATAGATAAGATTCCCTCAAGGCCAAGAAAAAGTAAAAAATCTGAGCACAATGTATGGTCTCTACCTCTGTTAATTATATCCATATTTAAATGGAATGAAATAATTTAAAAAAGCTACAAGTATTCTTACTAAACCTTCTCTCAATGGTGTAATTAACTCAGCTGCTTTAGGTTAAACTGCACATGCATATTTTGGAATCCATAGGAGAAAATATAAAAATGACAAATAACAATCAGTGTCCATTACATCAAAGCTGATATGGATAATTTAATCTATAAAATTGGCATTGGTAAAACAATAAAATTGCCAATAAGTTAATGGAGGTAGAACTACAAATAAAAATGTATTAATGTTAATGCAATCTGTTTCCAAGGGATTCTATCTCAAATTACATAGATCTCAAATCCTGCATGAAATGTTTAATAAGGTAATAAAGATAATCACACTTGTCATATGCCTTTTTAGCAAGCATTGGCAGCTCTCTGTGGTGGGCCATAATTACAGTATACAACTGGACAGGATTGACTATAATTACTTTCCAACTAGGATTACAGTGGTCAGAGTCATACTGCACATAAAGGAGCATGCCAGCGCATTTTATTGTTCACAATTCACTTGTTTCAAGAAATGTTACACAACTGACAGTTATTGCACTGAAGTATCAAATGAATTTGTCTTAAGTAACAATTTAGCACTTAACAGCATTTGTTTCAGGCTAGATGTATTCCAAGTATAATGACTGTTGCATTGATTCAAAATATACTTTATGTTTACCTCTTGTTTCTTACAAAACCTTTGTCTGATTGACAAGGGAGCCAAGAAAAGTGTCATCTTCCCCGGATAACAACCCTCCCGCTATTTCCACATGCTGAAAGCTGATGAGATATTAAAATGTCATCTGAAAATGATATTTTGCAAACATACAAAATATTGAGATTTGTATGTTTGCAAAATGCAGGAAAACTTTAGATACAGTATACTGTAATATGGTTTAGAATTGGTTCATTTCTGCCTGGGCCATAGAAAGCTACTGCAATCATCGTCTCTAAAGTGGCAGCTTTCCAAGTGAAAGTGCAAGGAAGGCACGGTAACAAATCGAAGCTGGATCTGTTCTTGTACTGTATGTTCTCTTCACTGGAAGTGACAACGTCCTTCTCCAAGTCAAAATATACAAGTTTACCAAGGACTGAGTACAAGTCTAGACAATGTCCATAAGGGGGAGGTGTAGGAAATATATTAAATACATTAAAGGTTAACTTTGGAATGATTTTCTTATGTCTGCTTGGTTTTCTACGGAGCTCATGAAATTTAATTTTTTCAACTAAGTTTTTATTTGTTTTTGAAAAATGTAATTTTTTCGATAACTGGATGTTCCTTCTCGGACAAAATGCCAACATTACAGAATGGGACACTTATAAGCCACTAGCTGTCCACTACAGTTGTCCATCTAAATCTGTCACTTCCTGCTGTTCATTCTGCTTTTCTGATGGCAGTTGAACAACGCAACTTGTCGCTATTTTTTGTCTCGCCATTCCCCTGAAAGCAAGTCTCTGATTCACTGAACAAAAACTTCTGCATTGCATTATTTTTTTATACACCCTGATCCTGCTAAACCCATACCAGAATTCCTCCTGTGAAAAAATGGATTTGCTCTTTCCTCTCTTCCATCATTTTTGTTATTATTTTACCTTTGGGTTTCACTTGTGTTTTCTGTTCTTAGAACTTTGGATCTTACCGATAAGTGCTGTACATGCATTGTGCTGTGAAGCATGTGTCCTCCACCAAGCCCCAGATCTGGTGCACTACAACAGTTGTGCTCTGTGAGATTCTCTGTTGTGCCAGTGAGCCCTGTTACGGTGGCTGCACATGAACCATCTGAGCTTGGGAAGTCTCCTCAGCTGTGGACTTTGCCGAGCGGTTGGCACAACCAAGTCTGCCAAGGCCTGGGGACACATCTGGAAAGCCAGAGGACATAGAAACCTTGTAAGGCCCACCTGGCTAATGGCCCATATCAATGCACTCAAATTTCGAGTGTTTTTGGCACTAAGGCTCTTCATAGTCCACAAACTGATCATAATAGATAGTAACACAGCAGTCATCTACCACAGTGATCACAAATAATATTTAGCTTAACTCTTTATATTCATTACTAAAATGGAATGCACACTGCAGTTTAAGAATTATTCCTATGAGGAGCTTCATCAGTAGCCTTCTGAAAGTCTGTATATACACCATGTCACAGGCTCTGTTTATACCCTTTGCAAAAAGGGGTGATGTGGCAGGCCCCACGGGATAGCCTGGGTGTACTGTGCAGTATGCGCTCAGAGAAGTGGTTGTGAAGAGACATACAGAAGCAGTGGTTACAGCACTGCTATATTTCTAATCTTGATTCTGTTTGTTAATGACCATCAGTCACACTTGAGCAATTTTCTTGTCTTTTTTTCAGTTCCCTTTCCAATACAAACAGCTGCGTAAAATCCCAAAGCACATTATATAACAATATTTTTTTAAATTGCAAGTGGTGTTACTGCCTCATTTAGGACAAACATGACCCAGCTCTTAACATATTTCAGATATGAATTTCTTTATGTCATCTGAAACACTTCACAATGTTATGCTTTTATTCAACTGTAGCTTCTGAATTATAATGACAGGAACTATATGCACATTTATCAGCTCGTGCACAGATACAGACATCATGGTTAGCATTGCTGATCCACAGTGCTGGGGCCTTAGATTTTATTTCCAGTGTGGCTATCTGTGTGAAGTTATGTTCTCTCCATTTCTGCATGGGTTTATTCTGGGTGCTCCGGTTTACTCCAACAGTCTAAAGTTCTACTGGTAGGTTAATTGACTTCTGAGAAAATGTGTGTTTGTGTCTATTGTGTGCTGTGATGGACTGGTGTCCCCTCTAGCCTGTATCCTACCTTAAACCGTATACAATGGATGGATGTACAGATATAAAACTAATATGTTTAATATATTATACTTTTGCACTGTATTCCTTGGCTAACTTTTCCGCAAGTAATCAAAAATTTCCAGCAATAAGAACCCCTGAAAAATATACCAAAGGCCAAAACCATTATAAAAATGAAAGATACGGAAAGGCAATTTTATATTTAAAGAGAAGATTCCTAATAGGTAACTGATTAAGTAACATAGACCAAATCTTCCCTCCATTAAGACCCATAATTCATTCCTTTCAATGTTTAATTATGATTAAGTCCAGTAACCCCTATAATATATGTAAAATCTCAGTCTAGACTCTTCTCTTATAATCTGTACAAGAAACAACAATGTTGTCTGAAAGAAATATCAATAATTACAGCATCAAAGACTAAATAATATAGCCACTTGAAATCAAAAACTCACGTGTAGCTGTACTTAAGCACTTTTTTTTAGTATTCAACGTTTTTCTTCTCTTAGCTTAATGGATATAAAAAAAACATTGATACAGGAGGAAAAGATTAAATGTAATGTGTTCCATAATAGCAGAAAAGAGCACTGAGATTATGAAATGGGGTTTGTTAATTTTCCTCTCCTTGGCAATTATAATGATCTAAGAGACTCATTGCAAAGACACAATATGAGCTTATTTCTTAACATGAGTTGCCCCTTTGCAAAAAAAGACCTATACTTATCTGTTGAAATGAAGTTTTTTTTTTTATTTTACTGCTGCCTTTGAAAACAACTATAATGAGCTCATTGTGACTGCAATCTACTAATTTGGCCAGTACAGGGTACTTGAAAAATGCTCACAATAACGTGCTGGATTTTCTAAAATTACTTAATAAACCATTTACTTCACACTTCATTGCTTGGTGATACACAAATGTGCTTTATTTCACTTTTAAGTGAGCCTAAGATAACAGACTGTGAGTGACCATGATGCAGAAATAACAAATTTAGCCAGTAGATACTGTACTGCAGAAAAGATCCTTAATTACTTGTGCTTTTCAGGTTGTATATGTGTAACTCCTAGAAAGAGCTGTGAAAATAGGATGTCAAAAGAATTGACTTTACAGTGGAAATATTACTCTTCCACAGATTGATTAATAACTACTGGCAGCTAGTGATTGTGATGAAGTAGGATGACGTCCACTTCATCGATCATATTTCACCTACAAAAAGCTTAGAGAATTCAACACAGTTCCTGGCAAAATATCTTACGAAGAAATGAGACTTCTTGCAAGGCTCTGCTGTAGTTGCTACTTTAGAAAGAGCAAACTATATTTTACTTCTTAGGCGTTTAATAATAACAATACAGATTGGTGGCAAGTCTGTTTAAACTGTGTAAGAATGTCTATAATTAGTTAAGCACAGGAGATTATGAACTGAAGATAACAGCGTCCAGGAGTAGGTCTATATACTTAAAATTCTCATTCTGTACACTTCCATTATCATCTGCATTCCCTGTTAAAAAGGAGAAATTTAAATATATACTGTAACAAACACTTATGTATATCACAGGGGTTACTTTGCAATTCATTTATACTTAATACATAGTTGCAGAAATCAGCATGTTTCCCATGGAACAGAAAATGACCAGACAAAAATACAAGATGTGATTTTCTTGAAAATGGGGTCACTTTGAAACACTCTATACACACTGTAGTGTATTGTTATTGTCCTTTGATATGTGTGCAGTTTTATTGTTCTGATGTGCTTTTTTTGTAAAAAATGTGGGAAATGACCAACTAAGTTTATAATCTTTGTGACAGAATTAGGATCCTAGGGAATAGTCAACATGGATTTGGAAGAGAAATTAATTTGACAGAGTTCTTTGAACAAGCAACAACAGTAATGGACTGTCACAAAGCACAAGATATTGCATATACAGGTTTTCAGAAGGGTTTTGATGAAGTTTCTTCAAAAAGTTTTTTTCTAAAGAACAGTATTAAATTACAAGCAGAAGATACACATGGAATATGTATGTTTTTGAAGAAGTACATAGTGAGTACAAATAAGTCAAATGCAGATATAGTAGTATAGTCAAATGCAGAGTATTGCAGTACATGTAGGAAAAGCTATGAATACACAATGGGGAATGCTGATTTGCATAGGTGGCTTACAAAAATGTCTTTATCTTGACATTTTCAGCTTCCGGACAATAATAAAAAATAAAAATTGAATTAATTTGTATACTATATTTATATTTTTATTAATTTTATATATCACAATATGTTAAATATTCACTTTAGATTCATGATCTCTTAAGACTTTAGCAGCTACTACAATAGGCTCTGGGGACATATCAGATATTAGACTGAGGAAAAGGGGCAGGAGAAAATACCTTCAGCCCCATCCCCCACCACCCGGACAGACTGAGAAAACAATTTGGAGACAGTAACTATCCAGTCATTGCAAAGAGTGCAGTGTCACAGAGATTAGCTCATTTGCAAGATAATGCAAGGGTATGAACTACATTAGGGTTGTAGGCTGCGCAGCCATGAGACTTTTTTTCCTGATGCAACTAGGACAAAATAAAACGTTTGCCTCTACATTAGGACACAGGAGTAATTATTTGGATTAAAAATCGAAAGTGTAACAAATTATGTCACGTTTTACAGTCTTGTGTAACAATCATGACACTTCCAAAGATGTCGAAGACAGAGAAGACTACTGAGGAATCCTCCATGACATAGCCAACCCAGTGGACTCTATCAGAGTAAACGGTGAAAACACAAACCGCATGATGCAAGTGGAAACTACATGAAGTGCATTTAACCCTGAGGAGAAATACAATTAGAGTTTAAGGAGTATTAAACTAGATGTCCAGCCATGTTATTAAAGCCAATACTCGGGCTTCTTTCCAGAAACAATCCAGGGCTGGATGAGATCCTTGGATCAATTAGCTACTAACTACCAAATGTGCAAGATGGACTGGTTGGCCTCCTCTCATTTTAACCTTATGTTCTTATGATTGGCTCTCTAATTCAGCAGTTCTTAATCTACCCCTGTGTCTACTTGCTCTAAATAGGCCCTTTATTACCTGGACTTCTTGGTGCCTACTGTATAAGTGATTGGCTTGCTTGTTCATTTTTTTCTTCACTTGGGTCACAGTTTTAAAACACTATGAACTCTCTGTTCAACCTGTTAAACAAAATATTCCCCAATTTTGTGAGTAAAAAATCAAAGTCTTAACAGGAAACCAGTTTCTGATTAACAGGCACAGGCTTGAATGGTAATGCATCAGACACACCCATGGTGAGTGAGTGTTTTTCCTTCTGATTAAGTCAAATTCACCAAGTTCCAGCTAATAAAACCTCAACATGAGCAGCTCTGAAACTCGTTTATTCATACAGGGATCATGCCAATGACAAATCTCATTCAATTTTTAGGAGATTAAAGCAAATAGGAAAAAGGCCTTAAATAGAAAACTCAAATCATTTACCCTATGATTAAGAATCCAGCTGTATCAAACACCAAAAGACACAGGGGTCCCTCAGGAGCATGACTGAGAAATACTGATCCAATTCAATGGCTGCCATCTTTGGTCCTGAAGGACCAAAATATCTGTTGGTTTTCGTTCCAGCTGAGCTGTCAGTTACCATCTCCACTTAAGAGCACAAAGCAATTGCAAATGTCAATTGCTAATTATTTCAATTAATGATTCAATGAAGTAATTGAGAGCTCAACTAGAATGAAATGCAGCAGGCAGACTGATCCTGTAGGACCAGGGTTGGGAAATCACATGTTTAATAACTTCTATTTAGGTATTTTATGAATTTCTATACAGTATATGAAAGGCAAAAGTGAAAATAATATCTAGTGGATATAGTTTCACAAACATACCAGAAAGACATGGTCAATGTATTTTACCAAATTATTTAAAATTATCCTTATTTTACGAATTAACTCAAGCATTAAATTTAATTCAAATCAGATGTGCAGTTATTCTAAAAACGTGTGTCTGCATACAGCGTCTTGCAAATGTATTCATCCCCTGCAAACTTTCCTGATTTTGTTGTTTGCTGAGCTTCATGCAATCAATGTGCTTTCAAATAGGTCTTTATATTCACAGTCTACGCAATGTACTCCAAAATGATTAAGATAATAATGCAGATTGAATGTAACTTAGATAAGAAAATTAGAATATTTATAAGAACAACTGCTTAGGTGTTCCTCCCCATGCTACATCAACCCTAAAGGAATTTAGGTGCAAAGGAACTGTTTCAAAATTCAAAACAAGAGTGCAGTGGTTTGTGTGTAATCAAAGTGATCAAAGTGTTTTAACTTGACCTCTGAATAAATGTATTTGACTCTATATGGCACCTCCCAGTTGTCAAGTATAATAGTGACAGCATCATATTATGAGAAAGGTCTCATGAGCAGCGACTGATTGACTGATTGACTGATTGAGGATCAGGATTGAGGAAAAAAGTAATAGTGTAAGTACCGACAAATCCTAGAGAAAAACCTGTTTGAGTAACCCAAGAATCCAACTGGGTCAAAAATTCACATTTCAGCAGGACAATGACTTGAAGCACAAAGCCAAAACCACAATGATATTTTTTTAAAAAGAAAATGTGAAGGCCACTTAAAATCCTTACCTCTAAATCCAACAGAAAATATATTGCAAGGTTTGGCAATTGTAGTTCATTAACTACCCCAATGAACTTGTCAGACATAGGTTTATCAGGAAAAATGGGTAAAATTACACCACCCTACTGCGCAAAGTTGGTAGAAAAACTTAGTTAAAAATACTCATAGCAATAACTGCGGATAAAAGATGCTTCTGTCAAGTACTGAAATGGGGGGCTGAAAAATTGAGCTAACTGCATACTGTATGTATACTGTATGTTACTCTTGATATGATATGATATTCACAGGTTTTCAATTGTCCAGTTTGATTATTATTGATTTGATTAAAAATGTTCATTTAAAAAAACTCTACACATTATTTGTAATTCATCCACAAGATAATATTAGGAGGTGAATGCTGTTATAGTTGCATTTTAAACTACAAGTGAATACTTGTATTTTGTTGGAGAAAGTGTTAAATACATTCTTTGAAGCATAGAAAGAAGAATAACTTTAAATTTAAATACATTTAAATTATTTGTCACGATTGAAGTCCTTCCCCCTTAAGGGCGCTCCGGCTCTTTCACTTCGGACTTGATTTTGTGCACCTGCCCCTTGTTCCAGCCTCCTTCCAGCCCTACTTAAAAGCCAGACGCCCACTCAGTTCGGGGCTTTGCATTGATTCCCGTATCGTGCGAGCCTGGGACCTGGATGCGCCTGGCTCCGTTATGGTTTTATTTTCCGTTCCTGTTCCTGTTCCCCGCCGGTTCTGATCTGGTTCCTGTTTTTATCCTGTCTCGTCTCAGATGGACCGCCCGGCTTTGGACTTTGCCCGTTTTGGATTCCCCGTTTGGACTACTGGACTCTCCCCCCCTGGACACCTGCGCACTTTGGACACGCCCCCCGTCTTCATTCCCGACCCCTACATGCCTTTTTCCCCTGTGTTTTCCTCACTCCACCCCGGATCGTGTCGTCTGCACAGGGCCCTGAAATAACTTTTCCATTACATTATTATTGTTTAATTCTGTTGTTCGGTTTTAATTAAGGCTTACAAGAAATGGGGCTTGATGCAAACTTTATAACCACATTACACATCAAGAGTGTGAAACTAGTCTTTGTAAAACTACTGTTATGAAATTCATTCCAAACTTCTGGAGAATGAACAGAGCATATTTAAGAATTAAAATAGGTTTACATACTGTTCAAACTGTGAGGGGCAAGGCAGCTGTCACTCAGAAGAAGCCCTGGGTTTTCCCATTATCAATAATTCAATTATTTATTGAAGACAGGAGCTGTTGTGTTAGTGGTATGTGACTATACCCACTAAATAAATACTTAATAAAATGTCTCATTGTTGAGCTAAAATGTTCTTTTCATTGAAAATTCTTTTTACATTTATAATTCACAGTGATATGCTGTATAGATTATTAGGAGAAGTGAAGAGTATAAATGTAAAAAATAATATACCATACTTTTGAGCTAAAATGTCTGAATCCCAAGGAGGTGCCCACTCTAAGTGCGTCAACACCAGCAAATAATTCTCGTTTAAGTTATGGACATACAGGATGTCCGTATGAACAGAGGATAGTAATGGTAACTACTTTAATATAAAAACAATATAGACAAAATTCAACAGATTGTTCATAGGTGGGTCCTGACACATGACACAAGGTCTGATATTCAAGCTACAAGGTCTCTGTCAAGCATAAAATGAATGGAAAAAATCCCACAATCCAGAAGTCACACAGGTTTGGAGGTGTTGATCACAGTTGCATGCACATTTCCCTTGAGATGTTTTTATAGCTTTCCAAATATGAAACTAATATATCAGAGTGTGTAATGTCACATCTTCTCAAACCAAAAAGACATAGGATTGAGTTATTGAGGCCATTTCAGGTCAGAAGCTATGGCCTATAGATGACTCAGTAGAGTATTTTATACCAAAGACAACCTACAGTACCTCACCTAAGATGTTTATATTATTCAAAATTATTATGAATATACTGTAGAAACAATAACATGATATAAAAACAACCAAAAGCTGATGACAGTTTTTCTTTAAATTTGTATTAATTTAATACAAAATATGCTTAAAATATACAGGCGTTAATTAGAATACATCCTGCTGTGCACAAATTAGAAATTTTGCATTGTTCTAAACTTTTCAAAGTTTTAATTCTTTATGAACAATCACATGGAAATCTACTGATATGTAAGCCATTTTGTTTTTAGCTAACACTTAACCCTGAAGGATTTGTACTTTTAGTAAAAAAAAAGTATAATTGTATCTGTAGAAAAAGGAGAAGATATAAACAGAAGAAATATAGAGAAGAAAAAATGTGATGAATTACCTGCTACAACTCTCTATATTGCTTGTTCCCATATAGTGAACTTTAAGTTGCTGTGAATGAATAAGGCCTAAATGCAAAATGGAAGAGAAATGAGTCAGACAACGAAAGAATGGGAAATCACAGCAAAGTGTAAGAATAGACCAAGCTAGAAGAAAACAAGAGTTGTGTGATAAGAATAAAAATACTTCAACATTATGGAAGAGGACACTATAATTGGTCCATTACTGGACTGTTATCCTGTGATGACGTTCTTCAAACACCAATGTTTCATGTGTCATTTTCCGGGAACTTCTGAAAGCTCAAAGGTATCAGATCACTAAGTAAAATGCTTAGAAAACACAACTGTTAAGCCTCAATAGAAGAGGAATTACAGCCAGCTCAAATATTCTTTAGAAGACATTCCAACATTAACACATTTGTTTAAAGATAAAAGATTTATGCCATTGCATGCAAAATATTTCTACAGTATGTTACAATTTGAAAAAATCGAATTATAAAAGGTAGAACATCCTCATTATGCAACAAGGTCTGATGCCTTGACCAGTTAAACATTTTTGTATAAACAGCTAAAAAAACATATTTTACCAAAGCAAGTTAAATAAGTCACACACCACTGTACTACTACAGTAAAGATCACACAAAGGCAGCAGAGTCACAGGTAAAAGTCTCAAAAAAAGTGGAGGAGAGAGACAACAGAACAAGACCAGCAAAGTCAAAAGAAACACATGGAGGTCAGCCAACACAGAAACAGGGAAGCAAACAAGTAAAAAAGGCAAAACTGGTTAGCATGACTGAAGACAAGAACAGGATGAGTCAAACGGAAACAATAACAGGCCAAGATTAAGAGGTTAGAAACGGAGCCTATCCCACCAAGCTATAAACAGTTGTTAAAAACTGCAGTATCCGAGACAACATAGCATCAGACTAAGGAGAGGGACTAGCACAAGCAGCAAGCGAACTGCTAAGATTTTAAGCTCATCATTCCATCAATAAGCCCTAACAAATCAAAAAGGCAACGACTGCCGCAACAACAAGCAGTAATCAAAAATAGTGAAGGGGTCACCTACAGTACAGCTCAGCAGTGATGCCAGTCTGGTATCAGAAGAGGAGTGAACAAATGTTACACAATCTGAAAACTCCACGGTAGCTGTGGATCAAACACCAAGGTCAGGAGCCATGGAATTTCAGCACAGCCTCAGAAAATATTTAGCAAGATAAAAGGCAAGAACACAGAACCAGATTTCGTCCTTGATTACAACGTTTTTTAATACAAAGCTATCTTCAAATCTGACTGAGATACATGGACATCCCAGCCTCAAACCCAACACTTACACAGTTTCTACAGCTGCATAAATGTTTGTAATGCTTTGTAAAACCTGGATTCCCTGTTCTTCCAGAACTCAAACAAAAAAAAGTCACATTCATGATCTTCAGTACAGCATTTATTTAATCGAGAAACATGCTTTGGAGTCAATAATACCATAACATATTTTAGATTATCCTTAACCCTTTTACACTACATAGACTCTGTAATGTGTATCTTTTGGAAAGGCTTCTCTACTTCCACCTTGTCGCATTCTGTCCACCACAACTAGTTTAATTTCAACAAGGTTTTAATGAAAAAGCCAGTTGGCATCTTCTGTGCATCATACTGTTTACTTGCAATGTTTATAGTCTATTTGCATTAGAGGGAGAAAGGAAGCACCAGACCTGCTGTGTTACAGTATATTTGATTCCATACTATAAAATGTCATTTTATAACACGGTAGAACTATATTTTGTTGTCCTAAGGAACAATACTACTCAAACAATTAATCATCAACAAACCAATTGACTCACTATTGAATGTAAATAATTATTATATTAACTATGTATTGTAATATTGTAATAACTATGTATTTTCCCATTGAGTTACTGATGTAAAACAGACAATTGTATTTTCATTGTGCATCAATATGACGTTTCCACTCTAAAGTCTAAGTCATGCATGTGCTAACAGGAAAAAGAAAACAGTACAATGCATCAAAATCAAACTTCAGTGTTTTTTACTCTTCCACTACTGTTCTTTACTGTAGGTATAGAAAGTCAACTAATTGCTGTGAATTTTCAGATGGATACACTCAATGTATTTTAATGTGAAATAAGTAATGTTTTAATTAAAAACACCAAACGAATAATATACTATGATTCAAATGAGAAATCCCATTACAGGGGAATTGGTTCTCAGCTCCTAATGATTGTACTATACTTAAAGATGAGCAACGACTTTAATGTAAATTCATCCTTCATGCAGTGTATTCAATTTCAGCGTTCCACTCTAAAAAGACAGGAATTCCTGATGCATTTTCTGGTTTGTCAAGGTCAACCTCCCCTCAGCAAGATTAAGGCTATGCTGCCTTGGACTATGCCTACTGTTTGGATGGTGACATTTCATAAATCCAGCTTCAGCCTACTGTATGTTTGCTCTTCTTTTTTCTTTCATAGAGAAGTTCTCTTTCCAGATCTAATTGAACCCTGCACGGCCATTCTGTCCATCTCTTATAAACCAGATCTACTGTATATGAACCTTCAAGATGCATATTTAAAAAGATGGACATTTCCTAGATGCAGCAGTTTCCTCACCTGTTCAGTTGACATGGTGAAGTTCAAAAGCAGAAGTTAACTTAGGCAAACTATTACTCCACTTGTTAAGTGCTGGTTTATGTCTTTGATCATTACTGCAATATGGTAGTGGTAATGCAATGACAAACAGTATAGTATACTCCCTAGGACTGCGATGATATGGGGCACAGACCACCACTCTGCAAATTGAAAAGAACACCCTTAGCTTGAAGCAGAAGATGGGAATGTATAAGAGTTCTGAGTCAAGAAAGAAGGTGGAGAACAATGCTTTGTGGATTTTCTTCTTGTAAATAATGAGTAAATATACAAGTGTCACAGATGTCGGACGGGACGAACTGTGGAGAGGCAGGAGAGCGGAAAAAGACCCATATGAGTAGTGGTGGAACGGGGGATTAACCCAGGCTCAGCAGTTCAGGAGTCATATACCATAGAAACCAATGTCCTCAGGCAGCGGACGTGGGGCGACCTGGATGCTAGGCGGGTCTCAGGACATCCGAACGTCAATGCTGAGCAAAGGTGCTCCAGAGAGAGAGACACCGGAAGGACAGCAAAGCACAGGAAACTAGGAACAGGACAAAATAGGAGCGCCCTCTGGTCCCAGAGGGCGTGACAGCAAGCAGTCAGGATAAGCAAGGCTGCAGCAGTTCAAACTCTGCTGTCACTGGACATCAGCACAATGTCTTCCTTTCTAAGCCCTGGTCATCCTGGCTCAAGATCTAGGAAAGCAATCAGGCCCGGCACGGACAAAGAAATGAAACGACACATGTGGTCATAAGAAGCCTTCCTGCTTCGTGGTAAAAAAAAATACAGGACAAAAACAACAGAAACCCTGAAGTGATAAGCAAAATCAGGAAAACATCTATGGTGCAATTTTTAATTTAATGAAACTACAAATGAAAAAAGTGATATTGGATTGATTTAGCTTTGTAGTAATTAAAAGATAAGACTTAAGGTGGTGCTACATTTGATCCATACTAGAAAAGAAAAAAAAAATCAAATCAACATCAGCAACAAATAATAGTAAAAAAGAAATAGCATAGGACTCTGCTCCCAAACAAACAATATTTATACAGAGGGCTGTTCTTTCAGTGTTACTGAATGGAAGGTCAATATTCAGTGCAATGAAGCTGAGTTTAATCAATACCACACTGAGAATAACATTGGGGCTTTTTAAATTTAATAATTCAAAATTTTGATAACAATTAAAAAAAACTAAAGGAAATGAAGAAAGCCAAAAAATGCACAACTAAGAACTTTAAAAAATCATTTGAGCTATAGTATTAAACATTACTAAAACCAAGACTTTTATACCATGCGCCTTATTACATTTGAAGAGAAATGTTTTAGTCTAATGTTGTTAATAGAATTTTTCAAACAACAGTTTTTTACAGTAGCTCAAGATTTAATGCTAATTAATTTAACAGCTCATGAGAAATGGCAGGTTTTTGGTGAGAGACTAGAATAAACCCTATGTCTAAAGTTCATTTAACACACTTTTGGTTTTGAAATACAGTAAATCACTGCTTCATATAATAGATGTCACATTATTGTGATACTGTATACTCCTTTTCAACGTCTCAAAGCCACGCCTAGGACTTACACTCAAAGATAAATTACCTTCCAGGGGAACCTTTACCATAATAATTAATCTAAAGATCTTTCCAGGTCAATACCACAGCCATCTTCATTCATCTTACACATGTCATAAGAAAAGTTTTTCTGCACTTCATTTCTCTGTAAGAGCATCTACTACTGAATTTCATAATCAAGACAACATAAGGAGAGCAATAGGTGCTATCGCCATCAAAAATCACTCTACATCTTTGAAAATAAGGTATACGTAAAGCCTAAAATTCAAACCACACAATCAGAAATATTAAAATCAAAGGGTAATGTAAATACAGGAAAATCAGGTCTGATGATTTTGCATGCTGAACGTTTGATAGGCCATGTGTACAGCAACATTACCACCTTGTAGCCTGATCTCATCATATCTAAGAGGCTAAGCAAGGCTGGGCCTTACCAATTAGCAGGATGAGAAACCTAAGAACAAACAGGTTGCTGTAAGTGGTACATGTGGAACAGTAGGTGGCACTCTTCTCTCTAGCCAAGACTTTCGCAACCATTACCCTAGTATTGTGACCAGGGACACTGTGCTGTAGGAAGTGTTCCAAATCAAAACTCCACTGGCACTGTTAAGAGTGTGGATGTTAACTGTGTGTCATGGCTAAATTCCACTTTGAGTTTGGACACTTTGGACTCCTAAATTTCCCCTTTAATTTAATTGAAGTCGTTTCACACATTACCTATTCTGCTGTGTAGCAGGGATGCGTGTGCATAGTGGCTGCTGTACTTCAGGGGCAAGCCAAGTGGGTCTTCTCCACTAACATGAAGCTCTTTGGGATCCTTTGGGAGGAAAAGCGCTAGACCAAGGCAAGCAATTATCAACACATCTTTCTTTATGTATCTATACACATCTCTGTAACTTTTCATTCCTCCTTGTCATCACATCCTCCTTCTGTCAAGAACATGTCGCGTCTTGGAATCCTGCCTCTGCTGTTAAAGCTAATATCCTTTAGAGTGTTCACAAGGAATTAACTTCTGTTCTGTGTAGTTACTGTATGTGAAATCTTCATTACCCCCCTCGCATTATACCTTTAACGATACCTGCGGGCCTTATGATGCAATAGGTTCAATAATTTCTTCAAACCCATCTCTGGGTGAAATGTAATTAAATGTATGTGACAAATTAAATAGTAAAAAGGAAACAGTGGTATTGTTAAACTTTGAAACAGTAGAATGAGCAGCAAATGTTAAAACAGTGTAATTTACCACCTTTTAAGAAGATACACTCAAAAGAAAGAAAGCCTGTCAACCATTAAATATCTGACATTAGCTTGTTCCAAGCTTTTACTTCTGAAACCTTCAAACCTCAATGAGCAATGTGGGTCACGAGCATGAAGTAGACATTGATATGACAGCTCTTTC
The DNA here is from genome assembly GCF_055471065.1 of Atractosteus spatula. Lineage (NCBI taxonomy): Eukaryota > Metazoa > Chordata > Actinopteri > Semionotiformes > Lepisosteidae > Atractosteus > Atractosteus spatula. Next base: position 68,837,852 of record NC_142709.1, on the reverse strand, counting down.
TGATACAGATCATTCCTTTGCAAATTTACAGACACTGTTATTACAACTGACAGCTCTGGTTCCTTAACTATACACTCTGTAAATAATTATACATTAACTCAAGAAACGACTAAGCCATACATGTACATAATGGTTTTAATACATATCGGTTCTAGACTACAAGGTGAGATGGACAATTTGTTTTGCATTAAATGGTTTCATCTATAGCTTGATTGGGTTTATTTGTGCAGTGAGGGTGGAGTATAAACCTGTCTTTATATTTAGGGGACACCAATTGTTTACTGAGCTGTTGATAAACCCAATATGTACAGAAACACTGTAAACTTTGAGAGAAAGAGATCCCTTCAGCCTTTACATTCAATTTGCTGAAGAACACCTGTCTCCATAACAACCTTTTCTGCAGGAGGAGGATCTCTCCTGCCACAGTTGAACTGTTGACATAAAAAACATATAATTATCCTCCCACTCCCCGGAAGGAGAGCAATAGGTGCTATCGCCATCAAAAATTACTCTACATCTTTGAAACTGGTCCCTGAATTCCCTGTGCTTTAAAACTCTGTTGGATTTCAGTCTCTTTGGCGTCTATACACAGCTGCTGTGTTCTTAAACACAGTAAAAAAAACAAGCATAGTCTGTTCCTAGGCCCTGTGTAAATGTCTGATACTGTATATCAGAAACATTCAAATGCTTTGCCTCCTCTTACATTTTTTATATACTGTAATTCTGTTTTATGTAATGTGTGTCTCTGTAAAATGTGCATTGAAGATCCGCTTTTCTTTGACACAATTTTTTTTTCTCCATAGATGGAAATTCTTAACAGCGAAGATGGAACAGTACTTATGGTTGGCATTTTCATCTGACATCGATTTGACACTGTAATGAAAGATCAAAACTTTAAAATCACTCTCTAAAATCCAAAGTGGAAAAGGAAATTAAAGAACCGTTTTACTGAACAATTTAAAGGAATTACAGTATACCACAGCATGAAAAAACAGGTAAGTACTTACATTTTCAATGTGGAATTTTAGGTTGCTTTCGTACTTGATCAGATATTCATATTCATATTACTTTATTATTAATTCATTGATGTTCTCCTTGTTCATTACAGTAAATTATGCCAGATTTACCTTTTACCTTTAGGAAACCTTAGATTTTCTCTTCATTTCTTACACCCACTGGGGCTGCAACAAAGTAACCCACTCAGAAAACACAATTATTATAGGTGTAGTACTTGCTGTAGAAAGAATACAGATAAGTGATGAACGTCTTGGTCATTTCCTTACAGATAATGCTTTTTACAGCACAAAGTAATGAGTAGTTCATTACAATAGCTCAAGGAACAGTAAGAAAAAGCCCTCCTAAATAGAAGCTATTCAGTAACTTTTTTTTCTTGTTTGCACAATTCAGTCAACTACTTTACCGGACCGTAGTGTTAAAGTTTCTCATTTCTAAATCTTTAAGAGTGCATTGAACAGCCAGCAATGAAGTTAATTAACCAGAGAATTGGAAGAAGGCAATGGATAAAAACTTGAATTATACGCCACATTCATCTGTCTTAGGTCAGATTTGTCTCAACTTGTGACAAAAGCAAACAAGCTCCAGTTGTTAAACCACATGCTTTGGACGTGTCCCAGATCCGTGTCATTTTTCCTACCAAGTATTGTCCATGTCCCTTGAGCCCACTCCTCCAGTTCTCATATTTGGGATAATTCTAGAGGATATTCAGCTATCCAGGGCACAGTGAGCTGCCTTAGCATTTACAACTCTCCGGGCCAGATGCCTTTCATTTTAAACTGGAGGCTGGCTGTATGATACACACACATTGGATAAGCAATTAATGTAGTATTTCTACTACATTAAAAATGGCATGCAATCTGAAAACCTTTTTTAAAAGACTTTGACTAGATTTATTTCTCATCTCTTCACCAGTTCCCTTTGCCTCATTTAGGACCACTCAAAGTGCAACCCTGACCCTAGGCGTAACCCTTTTTTATTCATAGCCATTATAAGGCTCTTATCGTGATGGATAAATGCACTGTAAAAGGCATTATAAACAATTGCTCATTAATGAATGTCTTGACTCAGCAATTCTACACAACATTTTTCTTCTCTTTCTTCACTTCTACTTTCAGTTTTGTATGCCTATTGATTCATGTATACTCAGCTCAATCTTTAAATTTCCCATGTATTAAATTCTCAAAGTTCAAAAAATTAAATTACACTTCATGGAGGCAATAAGAACAATGAATCATGAAGGACAGGCATGAGGGCTAAGCACACAAATCTTTCTGAAAATATTTATCATAAGAAGGATTTCTCATCTCTCTTGCTGTAAATGCTTGTGCTTCCAGACTTCCAGACTTCCAGTTGTATTCCAAAAATGTGAAGGAAAAAAAAACAATATAAATTTTAAAAATCCTTTAAATATGTGTCTTATCAAGCAATGAATGAGTTCATAATTAAGAATATGCAAAGGACATGAAATCATAGCATCCTATTCAAATGAATGATCTCAGGGATTGCGATTGCAATTTTGTTTGCTGGTTTTAATTTTTAATTTCATTCTCCTTTTTTGGCTGTCAATAGTGGAACCACTCATACTGTATGGCAGGGCATTAAAACCAGATCCCTCTTCTTAAAAGTACCAGCTTGGTGATACCATTGCCAGATGCCATGCCACCTGTCCTCACTGAGGAACTAAAGCTGTAATTATAGGACCTGTCACCTGTAAATCTGCCTGTGTTAAATCTGGTGTATTGGAAAGGTCTCATGTCTTTCCTGAACATATTTCACTTACAGTACATTGATCCACGGCCTGGGATGATACAGAATGATGTACTGTACTACTTCCAAAATCCATTTCTTACTTAAAGTATACTGTTACTTAAACTGCATACATTAATACAATTCCGAATAAAACCCCGGTGTCTCATGTAAATGTTAATGTACTTACATTATGTAATAAAATTATGGTAGTACTGAAAGCCATTGTGTGCACTAGGTGGTAGTACACATTTCTACTTGTGCTGCTAAATCTAAAAATGAAATAGTTTCTTTCACAGCTTACCTAAAAGGAAGGTTATCAAAAACATCAGAAAAAAGCATGACAATGGAGTAGGAGGTTGATTTGCAAGCAGCAAATATTATTTATTGTAAAGTTTAATCAACAGTCCAAAAGATATGGAGAAAATAGTTGTATTGTATACAATATTCACTGTAGAATTCCCTGTAAATACACCTCTTTGACAGAGCCAAACAAGAAAGGAGCACATTTTGAGGTACTGCATATAACTGTACAGTACCTTCCTGTTTTTGTACTGCTTTGCATATGTTTAGAAAATATATCTAAACTTACAAAACTATGATAATTCTGAAAGTCATAATCACTTAATAGTGAAAAAAACTTAACATTTTGCAGTATACAAATATTTAAGATGAACAATCTAAAATATGTTGACACTAATCTGATACTGCCCTCTAGCATTTCATGACTTTGTTGTTGTGAATGTATCATAGTTTGCTTCTTGTTAAATTATTTATGCAGTTTTCCTGTAAGACTCGGCTTCTTTCACAGATAATGCATCCTCATCAGCCTATCAACCAGTGCTTCTCTGGTTACCATTTTAAAATGTGTCAAGCTTCATTCTGAATAGTCATTAACACCTGTGGAAATTTTGCCTCAAAAGGCCCCTTATTCCTTTTAAATTATGCCATCATTCTTTCTAAAGCTTTTTTTTATTTTGTTTAATTAAATTTCATCACAGGAGGTGAAGCACAAGAAAACACTCAGTTTTATCCTCCCCTCGGGAGCTCATATATACAGAGTTTAAATTTGCTTTCATCTTTTCTTGTTGTTCAAATCATGTTGTAGGCTATCTGAAAATGCACAGAAGCCTACTTCAATGTACTTGTACCCAAGAACAACCTGAAAAAACGTGTCCCAGTTTGTCGATACCAGGTTACTTGTGGTATTAAATCCTAATTAACTCACTACATTTAACAAGTAACACCTAACCTGCAGGTATGAGTCACATGGTTTGTATGATTATTTATTTTATTACCTTATGGCTCCTTCCTAAGAAGTACTTCAAGTTAATGCCCTGTTAACCAGTTTATTTTATTCCTTTTCAAATTTCCCATGTCCTTATTCATGCATGGAAACATACTACAGTACCTCAACATTTAATTCGGCCTATTAAATAACTATTAACATTCTCAATTTTACCTTTTCTCTGTTTGGAGATCAAACTTTAGGACTCTCCCTAGCAAGTCAGAGCCTCCAGAGATATAGAGCTATATATATTTTAAATTAAGAACATTGACATTTAAAACCTAACAGGTTTCAAATTACCAGTGATGAGAAGATCAGATTTTAATTGCAGATAGATTAGAATTAGTGTTTCAAAAATGACCTTAGAAACACCCTGTCATTTATCCAAAATGACAAATAAAAGAGTCAGACAGCTGGGTAGTTCCACTGGCAGGAAAAGATGATGACTTAAACTGTGTGAATGCTGTATAAGGTGCTTATTTCCCCTTTATTGTTATACAGATAAACAAATACTACCTTTTCAATTTCAAGTCTATGGTATAAATGTGTCAGAATTATGCAACTAATTCTGAAGCCATGGAGGATACATTTGCACATCCAATTCATGTCCAGTAACTCAAATGCCTACTGTAAATTTCCAATTCAGTCATTTGTCTGGTTGAGTGGATGAAGAATGACAATTTAGTCAACAGATGGCCCTGCCCAATCCTGCCCACAGCACCTTTCTCAGCAAGAAGGAATCAGCTGCAGATATAATGCTGTCAGAAATGGTGGCAGACCGTCATACTGATTAAATAAGAAAATAGCAAGCTTGACTTGTATGGAGAAAAAACATGGTTTGACACAAGAAACCAATAAATGCAGCATTGGATTTTGGGTGAAAGTGTCTGAAGGTAAACATCAAATGAGATATACAGTATAGACTAAAGAGGTCTATGAATAAGACTCAGCAGTGCTGCCTTTCTCTTGCTTTTTATCAAATCACAAGAAAATGTTTGCTCAAAAAGGTTGTTAATCTGATTTATCTGTTACATTTGTCTTCAATCAGAAAATCTGATCACCACATTATCACTACTGTGACTTTGAAATACATGGAAGACACCATGCAAAACTAGTAGGAAAGTAAAAAAAAAAATCAAGTAATCTGGCTCAGGAACTGAGATAAATTTTTCAAGCCTCTTGTTTTCTGAACCAAACCACCATCATTATAGCCTTTACATAAGAGAGCAAAACAATTAAATATGCATTTATTGAATACAATTGCATTATTAAAGAAGAAAACAGGAAAACATTTAAGACTCCCATACATTAAACAGCAGTTTAAGTTCAGGTTTAAAAGCTTGCAATCTCTAGTATATGGATATACTAATAAAGTAAAGTAAAGTTTTTACTATCTCAAAAGGAACACCTTATCAAAGCAAATTTACTCAAAATGAGGTAATAGGACTAAAATATCTTCACTCTATTCATTTATTCACGCATTAAAATGCTTTGCATGTTTCTCTAAAACATGTGGCTAAAAACACATTTAAATTCAGGGCCACTTTAATTACTCCAGCTCAATTGTGTACATACACATTTGTTCTGACAGGACCTTTTGCAGTATAAAGGGTTTATAGTCCTAATTCGACATGGAAGCAAGCTCTAAAAATCACAAACTTTTTTTCCTGTAGACAAATAACGCAGGCATCCTGCTCCATAACAAAGACAGAACAGCTGGGAATGAGAAAATTGTGAGCAAGCCAAAAATCAAGCTTTTGACAGTTTAACAGTTGGTAGCTTTTTTGTAATTATAGGACCCAAAAAATTACTTACAGTAATTCTATTTTTAGCAAGCTCTTAGATCATTACTGATGATTAAATGCATGCATGATTGTCTTGCAGGCAAGAATGAGTGGAAGAATAATACATGACCATATTAATTCTGGATTAGACTATACATTACTCCCCTATTTATGAACAGTCAGCAAAACAGACATTAAACACAAACCTTGAAATCATGAGATGATTTACTATGTAGAGTAGCTGTTTAGCTCAGGACAGCTAGTGTGGGCTTGTTACAGTAAGCCTCTAGGCATGTAACTAGAAAGTTACGAGTTCAAATACAGTATAAAGTAAAACATTGCTACTAATAATCAGCCAAAGATATTGTATGAAATTAATTAATAAGGGGCTATCCCAAATCCTGCAGGGGCTCAGTCCAGTTAGTCTCATGAGCCAACCTAAATTATATATAAAGGTATAAAGTATTGATCAGTTAAGTACTTAATTTGTTTAAACTAGGGATCTGAGAGCTGCAGGGAATGCTGGTTTTTGTTAAATATGTTCTTTAAATTGATTCTTTGAACAACCACTTAATTTCATTGATCACAATTAAATTGTTGCATGTCTTTAGAAATGAATGATTTAACGGATGCCTTTAAACGCTGCCTGTTATGACCCCAAGTGTCTAGGGGTAAAGGGGTGTAACATTTAAGATAATTTTTGGATGCAGGTGGGTTCTGGTGAGGGACTAGGAAGCGTGATAACAAGGGTCACTGCAAAAGTGATGATTTTAAGGTGAATAAGTGACTGGTACGAAATAAGACACAATAACACACAGGGTAAGGGAATTAGAGTAGTGCCAAAGAAAAGAAAATAACAAACAAAACGGAGCTGGCTAAGAAAGTGAGGGAAAGCTGACCTAACTACAAAAGAAAACCCGAAACACACTGTCTTCGGCGTCTTCAACGCCCTAGCTAACCTCCACTGACTACCCAAAACCATATAAGACAAATGGCACTCACCCGTACTAAACTAGTGTGACTCATACAAGAATCAACTACGCGTGTGCAAAATGTACCCAACAACCTGAACTAACTCTATACACAAAAGTTCACACAAATACACAAGTAAACTACGAATACAAACGAGAGTAGACAAGTAACAGGGTACAAAAGAACACAGAGATTGATACAATAACAAGTTTGGGCAAGGTAATGGCAAAATAAGGATAACACAAACAAGTGAAAGTACAAAGACGAACACAAAATAACTAAAAGCCGAAGCTATACGAAAACATACACACACAAAGCAAAACAACAAACCAACAAAGCCGAAGCAAAACCAAAAGCGAAGCGAAGTGAAGCGAAACGAGACAAGACGAAAAAGTCAAACAAAAGGCCTCTTCCTTCTGAAAACCTCCATGTTTTATACTGAATAAGATGAGTTGTGATTGGTCGAGAAGCTAATTGAAGATGATCTCATATGGAAACAGTGGTGTAATGATGGACCAATGGGGGAGGGAGAACAATCAAAGTCAGAAGTGTGGAACATAACAACAAAAACACACAGAGGCCACACACTGGGACTGGACAAGGTCATTACAGAACCATGGTTGCAGACCCTTAGTTTAACTCCTAATACCAAAGATTCTTTGGATTCCTATGATCTGAGATAAAGTTAAGGCAGAGGTTGCTTTAAAAAGAGCAAATAAGGCCAAAGCTCGCCAGGTTTTAAGTACATGCAGTATGGATGAGCAAAGATGAAAGGAACCTGTAGAACCTCAGTATGGAATTAAGTTGGAATTTCAGACTTTCATGAGGGCTTTTTAGCCTTGAGGTAGAAAAGTGGGGAGAATGCTCGACCGCTCCCTGGTGGAACGATACAGTTCAAATGGAGAAAAGGCTGAAACGAGGGTGATAACCCCTTTTGTAATTTCATATTTATTCGAATTTAAAATTCTTCTGGGTCATGGCAATCTACTTTTTGATCTCAGAGTCCCCCCCCCCTCACCCCCCACTGCAAGCAGCTGTTAGGGGTAAAGTACTGAACGTTCCCACCAGTGTCTAATCTCTCAGACTAGTTGGCACACTACAGTCTTCTGTAACAGCTGTTATTAGACTGCACCTGCAGCCTTCTTCCAGCTGGTGTTGGGCCCCCACTGTCTTTTGGGAGGCACGTCTTATGTTACTTTATTGCTCTAAAAATGCTCCAGGCCTGTCTTACTCATCACAGTCCTGTGACTGCTGTTTGCAGCAATACTCAGCATTCCTGGTGTTGGTTAAACTGCATGCATAGATGCCCAGCGGAGTTCTTCCACTGTTTTGGATTCACGAATCAAATCCACAGTTCTTCCCCAGGTGCCACAAGGTGTTACTAACATTGTTAACTTCACTGTAAGATGTTCACACAGTAACAAGTGGGTTTCTCAACTCAGCTCACCAACAGTACTTTACAACTTAATTTAATTGCAGTCAAATTTTAGATATGGTTTGGTTTAATTCCCAATGCATTTGAATATCAGAAAAATAAAAAAATAGCCTTTGGTTCATTTCTCTGCTTTTTCACATTCTTCCACTACAACACAGTCTTGATGATTTTAACTACAGAAGCCTAATACTGCACCTGCTTCTTCCTTTACACACTTCTGTTTATTTGTTTAAAAAAAACTGACCACACATTCTCCAAACCAAGGGAGATCTATTCCATATTCATAAAATGAAATGCATATGATGCCAAGCTGAACATTACAAGAATAAATCTCACCTGGGCCTGGCTTTCTGCAGTATTTTTCCCCCCTGCAGGGTCCTTATTAAAGATTACCATGCATGGAAATTGAATACATTTAACAATATCATGACACCTGCTGTGGTACTGTGCTTCACTTTTATACTCAGTATTTTAAAGTGACATATTCAATCAGATACCATTTAATGTCACATTCACAGCCCTAAAGATAGGTATTGACTGAAGTGTTTAGATTAACTTTATTTCAGTTTTTATGAGAAACATATAACATGACAGTTCATTATAATGGGAGTCATTTTCATAAAATTATTCTGCCATTTAGCAGCCTGTAGGACAGTCTTTCAGTTTTAAAGGTACTCTACAGTTTTTCCAAAAGCAATAAACATCTCCATTTATGTACTTTTATATCCTTGCAGTTTCAGCAACAAAACAGATGATATACACACAATTGCTTAATGTGACTAAAGTTCACTCTTAAATCCAAAAAGTCATTACTATAAAGGCAAACAGAGAATGTCCTCTACAAAATTTGTTAGGATCTACAATACTTGCAAAACGTACCTTGGCTAAAATTACAGTACACCATAAAGCAAATTCTTATAAATCTCAGACAACGCTTTTAGCATCATACACCTGTGTAGTAGTAATAAGAATACAAAGGATCAAATAATAGGTTTATTGCATGCTGAAAAGAGAAGAAAGAAAACACAACGTTTTGTCCGTGGAGCCTTCTTCAGGTCACATCAGCTCTCAGTGGGGAGGAGAGCAGAGTGATGAAGCCAATTCATAGAGGGGGATTATTAGAAGGCCATGATTGGTAAAGGCCAATGGTCAATTTGGCCAGGATGCAGGGGTAACATCCCTACTCTTTACAAGAAATACCCTGGGATTTTTAATGACCACAGAGAGTAAGGACCTCGGTTTTACATCTCATCCAAAGGACGGCACCTTTTTACAGTATATATCTGTCACTATACTGGGGTGTTAGGACACACACAAACTGTAGGGTGAATGCCCCCTGCTAGTCCCATTAACACCACTTCCAGCAGCAGCTTTAGTTTTTCCCAGGAGGTCTCCCATGCAGATACTGATCAGGCTCACACCTGCTTAGCTTCAATGGGTTGCCAGTTGTGAGTTGCAGGGTGATATGGTAATAATAATACACTATACACTATGTAGAAACTATAGAAATGTTCTTTGAGCTAGACATCTAATGAACCCATAGTGTTTATGGAAACAGGTCTTCCCAGTTTATATCTGAGAAAAAAATGCTTAGGTTTTAATATGATGTACATTTCTTTGAGGATATGCAGGTTACAGACAAAAGTTGAAAAAGCAGGCCATTTGTGCCCAGATCATTTGGTTGCTAATATCTTAGTGACTAGAAGATTTCACCAAGCTGTTTAATGAAAGAAGCTAGAGTATCATCTTTGTTAAAAGCACTTCCCTGTAGTTTGCACTTCTATCCTTTGAGTCATGTTTGATGACCACTCCTGAAGAAATCTAACTGGTTGAATTTGTCAATGCCTTTGAGCATTTTGAATACTAGAAGCACTTTCCGAAGAGGAAAAGAGAGACAACTACAGTAAATTGGAGGCTTTCCTCAGTCAGCCCACCGTTGCTCACTGTCTGGGGTATCCACTGCCAGCAGTTTCTCATGCGACAAGACATTACAGCCAATACCATGCCTTCAATATCAAGGCAGCAATACAGAGAATTGTTTAGGGGTTTATATTTAGGACATGATGGGGAGTTTGTGGGTTCAAAACTGGAGTGGGACACTACTGTTACACCCTTGAATCTGAATCATGAAATGTCCTGCTGTTTAAGTGGCATCCCTGAATTTGTTCTGAATTCATTTACCTTTTAACATAGAACAATAATTGATGGAAAGATTCGAAGTGTGATATACTGGGCATGAGAATATCTAGTTTCTACTCAACTCCAGTGGTAGCAATTGATGGTAACCTGTTTGAGTCCTGAGATCAATGTAGTTATTAATGTTCTTCCTTCTAGTCTATGGCAGTCCACATACTGTAATTGACCGCTTACTGTGCAATGACACAGAATTCAATGCCCTTCTGCACTCTGCACTTTTTACTTGGCTGCCATGAATCTATTTTTCTGAGTGCTTATTGTTCTTTACCTCCCATTGTATATGGTGCTATGTTGTGTGTATGATGGTTGGCTGTGACTGTCGTTATTTATTATTTATTGTTTTACACAGTCCACATTTAATATTTACTCCACAGCGGAAACGTCATGTTTCTTTTCTTCTCTTTTCAGCATGGAATAAACTTTTACTTGTCTATTGTTCATGTCCCGTTGTGCATGTCCCAAGAGCACGAGGTGCAGATTAGAATCCCAAGGTACAGTACATGTACACATGGCAAACAAACTCCTCTTTCTCGCTCTGTGGACTCATCCTGAGGTGACGCACTGCAGCTGGCACTACTTTCCAGCATTCAAGCTGCTCATGAAACAACAGCCTTGCAGGATGAGAAAGTGAGAGTTAACAAAGCACATGTACTGTACAGGAATGGTGTGGCATCTTGTATTCAGATGAGTGAACGAGCTCACGCGTGCCCGGGCTCTACTGAAGGAATGAGCAAGAATTCCCCAAGACAACATCTGGAACCTGGTGCAAAGCTTACATTGCTTCCAGAAAGGCCACAAACACTACTAGTCTGTAATTAATCACAGTAAACATCATGTTAATCAACCCCGCTAGTGACAAGAGATAATCAGATGCATTTATTGATGTCATTTTTTGTTCAGTAAAGGACCTGTACACCTGCTGTAAAATATTGCCATACTGTATTCCTGTGAGTATGATGCAGTTAAAAAGTGATAAGTATCCTTTGATGTTCAGTTAATCAGACTCGGTAGCTGTTGCTGTACTTACTATAAAAACACAAATCCTATTCGAATTTCCAAATGGTTCACTCAATTGCTAGCAATAAACTAGCATCAGCTGCCACTGTTTCTGAAAAAAACAGAAACCGTTGACAGACTGGTGCAGTCTTTCACTCTTCTTATAATAGAATTAACAGTCAAAGGGCAACTTGATTTCTGTAACAACTTGATTTCTGTGAAGCATTTGCTCCTAGAACCTGATCACAGTAAAACTGTTTCATCCAAATTGTACAGTATCAATGCACAAATCCTCACAATTCGGTCTCAGCTTGTCTCCTGTCCACATGTTTAAAATGTCTTTGCCTGCTGGCAATATTTCTTGGAAAGCGGTTCAATCTGATCATGCAGAAACTTTGCAAATCTTCTGAATCCTAACAAGAAATTATGGAATTATCACTTGTCAAATTGAGTTCAAGTGCTTACTCAGGCATACAGAAAAAAGTGGATGTTTTTTTTATAATTCCCTTTCCAGAGGTGGGCTGGTACGGTATATCAGAGGAAATAAGAATATGCCAAATTAAACTTTTGGATACTACTCAGACCTGTGCTTTAAAGAAATCCTACCTTGTGTGATCTATTGTTTTATGTAATAAGAAAATGTTAAATATTAACTAGATTATTTTTAAATTGTTACAAACAGTTCATGGTTTTGAAAAAATAATATTTCCACATTCATCTATAAAGTTCATTATACTGTATATATAAATCAGGGCTTGAGTCTAATGTATGCAGAAATTCATTATCTGGGGTGTGGCCTTTTTGTCTGCAACATTTATTATGTTCTTATGCTACAATTGTAGGCTTTGATGTTTGACATGTATAAAATCCCATTGCAGCAACATAGTTTAATTTGCCTACACAATATAAACTACTGTAGAAACCACAGCAATTGAAAACATGGAGCAAAAAGAACAAAAATGCCTATAGGGGAGTTTCAGCATGTTTATAGTCGCAGACAAAGTACCCCTTGGCGGTCATCATAAAAGATCCTTTGATGTTTCTGTGATTCATCAAAGACAGATCAAGAGAAGAAAAGGTATGGTTTGTGGATAAGTGGTGGCCAACAGAAGTGCTTCAGAGAATCTTAACCAAGATATCACAGCCTGCAGAACTAACAACAGAGGATTGGAACAAACTGCCCAAAGAGAGAGCATCTGGGGGGAAAAACCAATCCACACAGGCCTCAATGAAGTACAGAAATCTCAAATACATGTCTGCAAGGAATGAGGAAAAACCTAATGAAAAAACAAACAGAAATTGAGCAGACACCGAAGAGTATTTTTTTTTTTTAGAATTGTAGATCTGGGTGAACCTGTGACATTAACCTTCTTGACATCAATAGATATTTACTGTATCGATCTTATCAATCACTGGCGGAAGAAGTGAAATTGTTGAGGGTCGGTCAGTTGAGAAATACATCAACTGAGCCCTTGCAGAAAACAGCGCAAAATATCCCAGGAATGAATCATTTCTAACACGAGTGAAAAATGTTAGAAAATAAATTTTCTGTATTTTAAAAACTATGAAAACTATTAAATAACTCCATATAATCAAGCAATAACCCTTAACTAATATTGAAATAAGTGCGTCACTTAAACCTCGATTTTAAACACTCATTTCCTTCTTCGCGGGTAATATATTAACTTTTTTATATTACACTAGTTATTATCACTCTATGTTGCCAGTCTGTAATCTTAGTTATATAAATGTTAGACTAAAAGAACTTTCTTTTTCGAACAGATATTTTCAAATAAATAACACTGATGTTCTTACCGTGTAATTATCTTGGAAACCCACTCCAGTTCTTGAATGATGCGCCGTGCAATGGCGTGAGATCGTTGAACTGTATCTCTAGAACTTGATTCAAAGTTCATAGTTTATATTAAATCTTTTTTTCTTTTCCGTAGCACATAACGTGAACGTGCAAACGGGATTATAGAAAAGTAATTATATACTGTAACATATGTATGATCTACAGTAGCTTTACGTCTTCAAGAGAGTTTCAGTCTCTAGACGATGTACAGTAAAGCCACTGTACGTCGGTTATAGCTACAGTACGTACAGTACAGTATTTTACTTTTCATAATTACAGTACGTTATATACTGTCTGCTGTTTTTTTTATAACGCATTGTTATTGTACAAAAAGCAGTGAACTCTGCCATTTTATACATTGTTCCAAATAAAGTATGTACTGTAAGAGTGACGAACCTCGATAATTTCTGTGTACTATACAGTTTGTACAATACTAATATTCACCTCTGCAGTTAGCGGATGCGGATGCGAAATACAGTACCAGAGTTGTCAAGGTTTGTCTGCTATTAAGTTAGATTAATAGACGTTGCAAATGAACAGGTAAAGGTATATTCAATTCTGTAAAGAGAAGAAACGTCGTGTCTCTTCTTTTTTTTCAGCATGTTATAAATCTTTACCTGTTCCTTTGCAGCCTACAGTACGTACTGTACTGTACGCTGACGCATCTTCCTACAGTACATCACTTAGACGTTGCAAATGTTGCTTATTCCTAAAGAGCTTGGCAGCCCGGCTTTAGAAGTTTCAAACTCCGATCATAGGAGACTTCTCTTCTTCTTTTTTTTTATTTTACACAATGTTCACACCACAGTTGATTTCATTTGGCTTTTTGGGTATTATTTCTAAATTTTATTTCAGCTAAAAATTGATTTGGGGATTTGCAATTGATATTAACGTTATCTCAGTTTCGGGTACCCTGTTACCTGACACGCAACCAACGAGAAGAGAGAAAAGCACGCGTTAGTGGAATCTTAAATGCGTTATTAATTCGACCCATGTCTGTTTATCCTAAACTGATAATCTATGAAGAGTTGTTCAGTCAGAATTAAGCAAACAGACTCTTAAAATTGAGATATCATTTACAAATGTGTGTGCTGAAGTTATTGGGGGGGAAATGCTGGAAGCAGGACAATTTTCGAAAGAAGGCAGGCGTGCGGAAATAACTTTAAAGGTAGCAGAAGTGTAATTTTAGGTGCTTTAGGTGTCATGAAAATGCATTAAAAGTATTACTTTTTGAAGAAATTCAAGTAGGTAGCTGCGTCAGCACGCATAGGAACAGTAAAGGTTAATTACATGCTGAAAAGAGAAGACAAGAAACACAACAAGTCCTTCTCTGTGTGTTAGCTCATGTTAAAATATTTTTAAGTGGTTAATTCTATTTTAATTGTTTAAATCTTCATTTCAAATTGTTATAATACTGCAGAGCTAAAGTGATTGTGGCACATTTTAAGACAGGAAAGGTCTGCAGTATTTACATAGTGGTTTGGAAAAACAAGCCACTAAGAATTAAATGTATCTCCTAGGATTTTTTTTGGGGGGGTGGGGGTCACAATATTTAGTATGAAATTAACCTACTGTGGGGATTTACTTTCACATTTTAACTGCAAAAATATACAGTAGTAAGCCTTTCCATAACTCCTTTTGGCACACCTGTGTTTTTCTTTAAAACCTTTTCACAACCTTGAGTCACAAGATTTTCAGGACTTCTGCAGGGAAAAAAAAAAGAATACTTGAATGGCATTCTAATGTCATCAAGGTCTTTTTAGCAATTGAAAGTGCAGTAGTTGACTTTGTTGTAAAGCCAAACCTGATTTCCAATCACTTAGAAGCAGGGAATAAATTATAGAGACTGTTCAACACAAATGTAGTTACCAGAAGCACATTCAGTTTAATCAGTAAAACAGTTTGGAAGCACTGTTGTGTGCAAAGTAGTTTTAAATTTAAATATAGTGCCAGCATAAAGTTATTCATATTTGTAGTCATAAGGGTACAATGCTCAAATATGCTTCACCAAATATGCTTCAATGAAATGAGCTTTTTCTTTTTTTAAAAATGTGCCTCATCTCAGCTGCCCTTGGTAAAGGACTACTGTATGTATTTTTTTTCTGATCAGTTAGGTGACAAAGGTCACTTTGAAGATCTCGTTTTCACTATTTATAAATATTCTCAAGCACTGGAGCAAATGTATTCTAGTTTGCTAGATTCTCTAGGTAGTTTGGTACAAAATCATTGCTGGACAGAAGAAATAATCACCTGACCTCTTAGAAAGGATCATAAAGGGAAACATGGAGGAAAAAAAAAGTACTGCAGTTCTTCTTGTTCTTTAACAAAGGTATTTTAAAGAATATCCTTCTTCATTCATAGCCTGCCTGTTGTGCATTGTGCTGGAGCACAAGGCCTGCTGTCTTCCTAACAGAGGTGGATATGGTGTCCTTGATTTGACAAGGGTATTCTTGTGAAGCTCTCTGGGACCCTTCTTTTTGACAAGAATACTTTTTTTATTTCTCATTTTATTTCTATCAACACCTTTGGATCCTGATCCACAAAAAGGCAATTATTTGAAAGATCTTCCCTGATAACACAAGCTATATCTTAGTTTCATCTGAATTGGGTACAATTGTATTTTGCAAATATAATCGCAACGTGTCCTGATGGTTAAGCTTTTGCCCCTTTCAGTGCTCCATTCCTCTATCGGTTTTCACTGATTACCTGAAAATGCCTTTTGTGAAGGAAGTACTTTAATTTGGGCCGGGCCGGTTGTTTAAAATCCCTGCAACACAAGTTGATCAAAGCCTTTCTTCCTTAGGTTTCTTTATGTCTAATTAATCTGATGGTAAAGAAGTGATGATTGTACCACCCCAAGGCGTTATTGTAAAAAGAGCTGTGACAAGGTGGCATATAAAAAGATTGCAACACCAGATGAGATGTGCTGCAAAGGCTCCCAGCCCTCGAACAAGGTAAAACAAGTACAAGTTTACTACAGAAGGAGTAAAGCTGCACAATAGAAATTAACACACCGAATCCCAAAATCTCAAAGGCAAAAGAATGGAAAAACGGACCTGTACAGCTTTGCTTGAAGCAAATAGGTAAGAAAGAGAATGGCTTCGGCCTCATCCTCACATTCCTAGTCCTTTGTCTTTCCTCCCCACGGGCTGCTGGATCAATAAAGAAACTCCCCTGAAAACTTGGGAGGTGGGAGATGGGTATCCTCACAGACATCCTTCATCATAGGCAGAATGAAGGTGAAACATTTAGTCACCCTTTGGCGCAGGCTACCAGAAGTAATGGGATTCTCACAGACGGACATGTTAAACCCTAGACCAGCTTTATTCCATAGTAGGAATGGACTACTCTATCAATGAAAATGGAGAACAAAAGAAACCAATTGACAGTCTCTTCCAGCCAATGCCACTTTATTATGAAAGACACACTTACTCATCTTTTAGATGGTATTTAGGGGTAGATGACATTAGAGAGTGGGTACTTTTAATACTTTTGTATTTAGTGGGTACAATGACACTTTTGGCCCAGCACATTCAAAGACATCAGATGATACTGTCATGTTCTGACCACTGACTCACCAAACTAGAACCCCAACTTCAAGTTCCTTGCAATCAATACAAAATAAAGGTCCAAACTCCTTGTCTTTGAACTATACTACAGTATATATTGTACTATTATAATCATGTCAATCTTCATCTTTCATACCACATCAGTGTCCTAACTGATATAGTTAAGAAACTTTCTAAATGCCATTCATTGGAATCCAGATGCCCTGACAAACCTAATATGCACCTTGTGCAAGGAACCTGTGCTGGTGGTGGTGCTTGGTTCTTCCTCCAAACAGACGTTTCTGAAAGACGGATTAGGCTAATACTACCATAAATGAGGGATGAGACAGAACATCTCAGCCACAAGCTCCTTCCCAGGGGTGGAGAAAGTTCACCTGTAAACAAGGAATTAGAGTTTTTCAGATATTGTTTGCTATATGGAGACTTCATCCTGGTGGCACATTTAATAGCTCCTTTATTTTGGATGAAGAACAGCAGAGAGAAGAAATCTTCTCTGTAACCCCACACAGTTTTAGTAGAACATACAGTATCTACCATGGATTAGCGGCACTCTGTGCTAACAGAATTGCTTTAAAATGTTAATCATTCAACCTGGTAGTTTGAGTCTGGGAGCAGGTTATTTGACAAGATGGCACAAAAAGACCACAATGCCCCTAAGACACACTACAGAGACTCAACTAAAACTGAAAAAATACTCCAGTCAGCTACCACCCCTTAGTGACGCTAGCCTGTCAGACTTCACCATTTCCATAGGATTTCTAGAAAAACATTCTAAGATGGGAGGTAACATTTCCCAATCTGTACTGTGATTTTCATCATATATTTGAATTATTTTCATGTGCACTATTAAGGTACTTAAAACAGCAAAACATTATGTAGGAGTGAGAAGATGAAAGAGCACTCAGTGCTGAAAAAAATGCAGACATAAATTTATACAGAAAGTTCACTGAGGTTTATTTAGGGCTGACAACACTAATGACTGCTCTGACTGGAAAGAAGGATTTTTTAGAATTACTTTTATTCGGGTGTTAAAGCTTTTCTATTAGGCAGTAGAAACAATACTTTTCCTTTCATTTCACACTGGCATTTGAATGCAGATCTGCAGAGTAAGTACCTTGCAATGTTGCAATGACTGTACAGTCGCCTTTGAATAAGATACTTCAGCTTGTCCTGCTATATAAAAGGGTTCTGTCTATGTCAACACTGGTCCTCAATTGACTTTTCTAGTTAAATAAAGCATTCAAATAACTTAATTTTACTTACTTATTAGGTCTATTCAAGTGTTGAGTGCAGTAGCGCAACAAACCCTTTTTAAAAATATAATAATATGGTAGGAACAATAGGTTTATTCCATGCTGAAAAGAGAAGAGAGAAAACACAACGTTTCGGCTGTGAAGCCTTCTTCAGGTGTGAGAAAGACAGGGCGGACAGACATGACACCTAAAGCACCAGTTTAAATAGCACAGAAGAACAAAAGCTGGGAGGGGTGGGGTAGGGGGGAGAGGCAAAGAGTGTGCAGTGGAGAGAGGTGAAGAAAGGTGTGAAGTCAAAACCTGCATGAGAATAGAGAAGATTACATGAAAATAAGTCTGTCATTGAGAGAAGGCGGAAGGTGTGAACCTAGTTTCAGGATGAGTTTGGTTTCTGTATTCTTTCTGCCATAGGAGCTGAAAAACCCTTCTTTGAGAACAGAGACAGAGAGATCAGTGCGATCATGGCTATCTGAGGTGAAATGAGAAACTATGGCTTGAAGAAATCTTTAATCTTCACAGCCCTAACATGTTCTCTGAAGCGGTCTCCTAGTCTCCTTCTGGTTTCCCCAACGTACTGTAGATAGATGGGCATTTTTTGCAAGAGATATAGTACATGAGGTTGCTGGAGGTACAGAATGTCGTCTGGGTGATCTTGAATCGACCTGAGGGGCCCCGAATGAGCGTGTTGTTAGATATGTATTTGCAGGTGATGCAGCGAGTTCTGTTGCAGGGGAAGGTGCCTGGTGGGGATGATTGCCAAGTGCAGTCAAGGGAGCTGTGAATAAGAGGTTTACATAGATTGGGTGGTAGGCGGTAAAAGATGATTGGGTGGTCAGAAAAAAGGGAACTGATGGAGGGATCATTCTGTAAAATGGAGTAGTTGTTAATAATAGGGGTAGAAAGTGTGTTAGGGTGGTAGGGAAGCACCAAGGGAATGTTGTTGTGAGACCAGGAGTTCCTGATTGAGTTGATGGTCCGAGGGCTGTTTTTGGCCCGGATGAGGGCCCTATCGATAACATGGGTGGGGTATCCTCTGTTGGTGAAAAAAGCATACATTTTGAGTGCTTGGTTCTGGAAATCCATGTCGTCATAGAGTCAACATAGCCTGAGGAACTGTGAAAAGGGGAGAGAGTTATTGGTGTGAGTGGGGTGAAAAGAGCTGTACAGGAGATAGCTGTGTGAATCTGTGGGTTTGTAATAGACCAAGGTGGAGAGTTGTGGATGGTTAATAGATAAATTTATATCTAGAAACGGAAGAGTGGTGGTAGATATGTTAACTGTATATTTGAGGGACGGGTAATAATATGGTATACAGTAACACAAAACTACAACAATACCATTTTTATTTTAAAACCCTACATGAATTTAACCCTAATGGGACTTGAATGCATGCTCTCCTTCCCAAAAATCACTTACTTCAAATTTCCATCAGCAAAGGGCATCACAAAAGTGCAAAAAAGTCTATTTTTTTTCTTTCATGTCTGAGATCTCTATCATCTAAAAAGTAGATTCTAATCTCCTTTGGCTGCAAGGTGCATGTTCCTCAAATTACTTAAATTTCCATGTTTTTACCAGAGGGATCAAATGACTGTGTAATTCATGTATTTAAAAATATATTTAAAGTATGGTGACAGTGAAATGAAACAATAAAGAAAGAATGATTTGTAAGCTTTTGTTATAATACATTTGGAATTTTCTCCAGATCTGAATGTTTACTTTGTACTTCTTTCCTGACACCACATTCTAATACTGTACTGTTAACAATCAGAGGCAATGTTATGGCAGTAGCAGACAATCAGATCCCTCACTTTGGCATTATTGTAACCAATTTTACTTCAGGGAGTCATCGTCAGCATTAGCATTTATTTAATAACACAACTATGAATGTAGTTGACCTAGGTGGTTTGCACTGCTTTGTGTTGAGGTACTATCATGAGTCATAGATGTGGTATTTAGCTAGCAGATATTTTCACAGAGCAACAGCAAAGAAAGTGGGGGGTGAGTAGAGTGGTCTAAAGCAAAGCTGTAGGAATCTGAGCATTCATATTTTTAACTTGCTTAAAAGGTGAACGTTTCATTCCTAGTTTCACCCATGGGAAATGTAATCCCTCTGACAAATAACGCATAATGCATTTACTGAAAAACTTAATCCATTACTTCATATCCTTGTATCATCTCTGAGTAATGTTCTTTGTAATACTAGTTTTACTTATTTTTATTTTATTGCGCTTAGTGGAAATATGCTTCCTTTGAGCTTAATTCTAAGTACTTACCGTAAAACATTTGAAACACCACAATAAGGGCATCTGCTCAGCACATAAATAACAAGAGTAGTTGTTATGACAGTTACGAGGCAGTGTGGCAATTAACGCTACTATCACAAATCCCTTGGGTCCTGGGATGTATTCTGGGTTTCCCCATTCTCACATTTTCCCCATGAGCTCTAGTTTCCTCTTACCTTCCAAAGACAAGCTGTCAAGGTTAATTTGTATCTCAGAATTGGTCCTGTGTAAATGACAGTGGCTCCCAAAACTGATCATAGAGAAACACTGTATCTTCTGGTCTTTGCTTCAGTCAAGTTTTTAGTCATGGGGTAATTGATTTCAGTTTTCTATCTGGAGCATATTTGTGAATTTGCTTTTAGCTTTTAGGAGGCCAAATGGGATTTGCAATTGGTATCAACCCTGTACCAGTTTCCGAGCTTCAGAACTGGCTCCATTCAGGTCAGTTGCCTGAAATGTAACCAACTGGACCTCTGCAGACAGAAAAAAATCCCTTCCTGTGGGAGTGTCTAATATAGTGTCATTCCGAATCCCACCATAAATTGATAAAATAGCTAAACGTGTTCAGTCAAAAATAATAGCAAGTAAGCTGAGTCTGAAAAGCTGGAGAATTCTTTGTGTTGAACTTGTTAGAAACAGTACCCTTGAAGTAGGGAATTTTTAACACTCCAGACAGACTGAATACTCTAGTTAAATAAAAAATCTAAACAGGTAAGCAGATCAATTACAGCAAGTCATCAATTAGCACTGGAGATTTCAAGCTCAGGTGGAATGAATAGTGTTCCTATTCCTTCAGGGTTGGGAACTACTGGTCAAGTGTATTGGCCCTCTGTACACTCCTTGCCTGCCAAGTTATCCTGCAGCTTTCAGCAATATTTTTTCAAATGAGGTTGTTATGGGTGCTGGATTGATGGATTAATAGTTTTAGGACTTGGAATTTTTGCTCTGCTTTTCAGTATGTGCTTCTGAAAGGAATGGGTAATTTCCCAGTAAATGCACCAGAAAATAAGATGATATTTATGATCTGTTTTTACCCATGTGGGTCAATAACAGCTTAAAATAAGTGTTTATAATGAAAAAAATATGTTGTGCCATTCTCAAAAACTAGCGGTAGGAAGCTTATTGGCACAGCAGCAAACGGTAAAGGGTCAAACATTTGTCTTTACATAGCGGCCATTGCTGGTATGTTTAGTTTCACCCTAAGGCATGAATGTAAGCTTTTGCTTAAGTAGCACTTGTGATGGAAAAACCTCTTTCTTGAAGTTAGTGGATCACAGTGCTTTTTAAGACCATGAATAGTGTTTTACTGCTTAAACCTACTTAATTATATCTAAATGTTAAGGATGCACTAGGGCAATTCATGAGGCATCAGCACAGTGGTTTATTATTCTAACTCATTCAGCATTTAAAGGCCAAATTTTAAAAGACTAAATAGAAATTAAAATGACATTAGTTTTATTATTAAGTGAAAATTTTGTTTTATGTGTTTCACTCTGGGTTCACCTTAGTGTTCAGCAGAGGAAATAACATGTATTGTAATAAGCATTTTGTTTTTTACTATTTGCTCATTTAAATTTAGAAAATTTAATCTTTAGCAAGTTTTCAAATTCTGCAATTTCTCATTTTCTCATTACTGCTAATACATCTTCTACTGCAGAATTTTATACTTTCTAGATTCACTTAAAAGGTATAAATATATGTATACTTAATAACTGCACAATTTACAATTTAATATACAACTAAAAATAAAACAATTTTAAAGCATAAAATACTATAGGGCTTATCCATGTGCTTTTGAAAATTATCTTTGTTATCTCAGAGGATCTGTCCTCTCCAATGTAAACCATGGTAATCTGTTTTTAATGCAACAAAAGGACATGAATTCTTTATTTTGTAAACAACTGGGAAGAACTTAAAAATGAGTTTGTTTTATTGCCTTACGCTCGAGCATTAACGTGAACAGGTGTTGCAAGGTCACATACTGTATCAACTCAAAACGATGAAAGATAAGATAAAAAGATTACCTGATTGCCTGTTGTTTTTCACTTTCTACTAAAAGCAGCATTTTGACTCGGGGATAAAGGTTGGTAGAGAGAATGAACCCCCCTCCCCCCCAATCCAGATGGTTCACTAGTCCATCACAGAGGCAACATTTCTGGTCCCTATTCATTCATGTGGGCAGAATGAAGCAACTGGGGTAAAGTAAGTCAATGAAAGTATCGCAGCGATGTCTGTAACAATGAGTTGAACGCACAGTCCCACCAGTTATGAGTCCAGAGATTTTCCCACTAGTACGCTGCCCCCCTGATTTATTGAAAAAATGCCGTTCAAGTCTTTTCAGTGCAAAGATTCTTTCCTATGACCATTCTCTACAGACATTTTGTTTCATCAGTAGTGAAATCACTGAAAATCCCCAAAGTATGTTGCTTTCTTGTATGGCATGCACAGACTGATCCCAGCCAGGACTTGATTACTGTGTCTCAGCCATGCTCCCGGCCTAAAGTCACACAGCCCTCTCTGATACAGTAAATTCTAACATGCCTAAAGGCAAGTCCTCCCAATATGGAAGAAATCATCACTACTGGGAATTCAAGGGGTTTACTTCATTGTGGCAGGCTCGACTTCAAATGCTGGTGTCCCTGTTAGGCTTTCAAATGAAGACACTGTTAGTAAAATAAATTTCTATATTTATCAAGCAGCATGAGAACATCCCCAACACCTGGCACATCCATATTTCTTACCACTCACGTAACTCAGATCACATTTAATATTCTTCTTCTAATCATTGATAGATTACTGATGACTTGCCTAATGTGTCAATCTCATTTGACCCAGCATGACCAAATGTGATCTTCTGACATGGGGATGCCCATAATTCCATCTCCTAAAAGAATTACTAAAATAAATACACTTTTTCTTTTATATAACTATTGGTATATCCTACTATGGCTCACTGTAAAGTGCTTCAATTTTGTTCTTATAGTATAATGAAATTTTGTAGCATCAAAAAATTAAGACTTAAGTTTGATTTCTTGAACAAATTCATGTTTTGACACCTACAGTACTTCAAAACAGGGTAGTTCTTTAAATTGGAGGTTTTCTTACCTAATTATATCTGCATAGCTAGTGAGCCCTGCAAAGAGATATGACAATCTGCTGAAGGACTGAGATTTAGCTTATGTGCCAGATTGAACAGAAGTGAGAAGAACTGCTTCATAAGGCAGCATCATTTAATAAACCATTTGGCAATAGTTCAGATAGCATGTCATCCAAGACATGGAGCCCATGACACCATCATCTAATGACTTTTATTTTCGGGAGTCTGTATTTATGAAGGAAATAAGTTCTCACTGAAACAGTAAGGATATACTAAAATTTCATAAAAAATGAGAATGGCAACACAAAAGTGGTGCAGGGAATTCTAGACAAGCCCAGACTTTTTTTATGTGGTTTCTGGGAAATCAGACTGTGAAAAAATCATTCTTGTTGCTGAAAAAGCAGGAGGGGTCAAAGTTCAATGTTGTCAATGCAATTTTCTAAAGTCTGCAAGGTAGTGCAATCTTAGCCCTCAAGACAGTTATCATGCAAGAGTATCTTTAACCAGGCACAATCAGAATCTGGCTTTGAAAGGAAGAGAAAACTGAGAAAAATGGTTTTTAGCTCCCACACGTTTCATTGCACTTGCTCACATTTGCGAGTTTCTGTTAAATTTGATGGATACAGTTGTGCCACATCTATCGAATATCATCATTTATCCTTGTGAGGGTAGCCCACAGAATGCAAAGCAGAACTGAGATGACATTCTGAATGACACAGCACCCAAAGTCAATCAATCGATCGATCAATCATTAAACACAACTAATACGTGTTGAAATTGATAGCGTATGTTGTTTGTTAGAGAGTACTGTATATAGGTGTACAGTGAGGGTGATAACAGAATTCTTACCCAGATTAATGTAGATGAAAGTCCAGGAAGCATCTGACAGACAATAATTATTGTTACCAAAGAGACTAGAAAATATGGTAATTTTGTACCACTGTACACTGAAAACTGACACAGAAACCCCCCTGGTTATAAGCTGCTGCTGCTTGAATTGAGTAAGGGCTGGACATGTTCTGAAAAGGGCAAAAACATGGGATAAATAAACATGTAAGCCCCATCTGCTCACGATGTTCTTACTTCTAGAGCTCTCTAGCAGCCTGTTAAAATAAATAAAAATTATAATGCATGACAGATTAATTAATTGTACTACCTTTCGACCTAAAAATAATTGTTGCTTCTTTTACTAATATTAGCAGAGAAACAAATGTTCATGTTGTGGCATGAAAAAAACAAAAAATAATTTCTGTTCAAACCTATGTATTTTCAAATTATTTTTTTATGGAGAAGATAATATGTTAATGTTTCATGGCCAGGCGTGGGTTGTTAAATTAGCTTTCAATTTACAAAGAACTGTAGTAGAATAAAATTATCATACAATTTATTTAAGTTTATAAAAAAATGCAAATGTTACATTGAATGGCTAGTACAGATGTCTAAGCACCTTGCTCTATATAGAGGGAAGAATGAAGTGTTTTTGAAAAATAAACTATCAATTAGAAGATAATAAAAGTGAATATTTTTTTAAATGATCACTATTTTGTGTAAGACTTAGCACAATAAAGTCACAACGTGTAGATCAGATCTCGATGTTCATGCATCTTGACAGCTTGATTTGGCCTGTTTATTTCAAACCATAGCTTTGATTTAACATATTCATTTTTTCTTCACTTATTTTTTCCTCAGTAGGCTGGAAACTTAATACTATATCAACTTGTTCCAAAACAAATACCGTGCACACGCTGTACCAAAACTGAAAAGCAAATAACTCACGCCATATGATCATTTTAATTATGACACAAATGACTAAATCACACAATGACAAAAATAGCCATTGAGAATGTAGTTTATATAGCCAGTCAAAAAGGTAAAATAAATGATGTTTTGGAACAGCACCACACTTTATGCAGTTCCTTTGGTTTTGTGTAGATTATTGAGAGACAGATACTGCACTATATATCTCATTTACATAACTGAACAATTAAAATGCTTAAATTATTTCCATTTTTAAGTGATTGGTATAATTTATATATATATACCACCAATTAAATATGTCTAATCTTGTGGGTTTTTTTTTACACAGATTGAAATTATGGCTTTTCTTTCAACACAAGTTGCTAAAATCAAGTAGGAGGAGGGATGCTTAGCCAGGCAATAGGACAGAGCATAGAAGCTTGCAACTGCAGACAGCAGCATCTGAAAATTATCCAAAAATCAGTTGAAAACCAATTACCCTGACAGCTTATTTTGCTTTCTGTAGCTTCAGACTAACCCTAGGATTGAGCAGTTTAGCATGCGAGTAATTTGAGATACAGATTTGGCCTTCACCCATTTGGCAGATGGAAGGACAGGCTGGCCATCAGATCAAGGGCATCAGAACCCCCTCAATCTTCCTCTACAATGAGGTGCAATAAGCCGCTGAGCTCCTGCTTGCAAGGCTGCTATTGCAGTGGAGGGAGGGACGCAAAATATTGATTGCTGAGGAAAAAGCTGTTCATTACCCATACTTATACTTAGTTGGGCGTGATCTCTCACATTCAAATGTCAGTTATAAGCTCCATTAATAAAAGCTGTATCACTTTTCCCATAGTTTTGTGGCAACCTACTGTATGCAGCAATACAAAGCATGAGTAAGATTTCCCATCTGGGAGTCCAAATTACCGCTTAGTGTACAGTAAGTCACTAATGAAGCTAAGATTAGATAAACACAAAGGAAGAAAACCAAGTGTGCCACATTGTATATGTTAATAATCAGGTTTTACACAATGAGATCTAATAATTATTGAAATGTTCTAATATGTATCTGTAGGTTTCATTGATTTTTTTACCAGCTTAAATTTAATTGCTATCTGAGGTCAAATGATGCAGATATACTGGCGGGTTAAACAGCAGCAGGAATAAGGAAACATTATTAATAAGGAAAACAAAAAATGATATAACTATAGTGTATAGATTTAGAAAAGTAGCTACGTCCACTTTAAAGTTAGCAAATGGTTTATGCTAATTGTCCAAAATTGGAAAACGGCCAAAAAGTGCATTAATTGAATCTACCAATCTATACATATCACTTGGGTATGTACTTTGATTTTTAACTGACTTCAAACCTGCACTCCAACCACTATACTCAGAGTTTGGCTTCTCTTCTAAAAAGAAATTATTTACTTAAGGTCTATTTTAAACTACTATTACAGGGGTTACATGTACACAGCACACAATGTAAAACTTCATGTTCTGTAAAAGCATGATTTACTAAAATGTTACTCCTTGAGATTTCTTGAATGGCATGAATGGCAGAACACTTACAACAAATATACACATACAAAGAATGAGAACATTTTACACCTAGGAAGACAGAAGGTTCTCACTTTAAACTTCCTTTACATGTTTCAGCAAGACAATGCAAGACAACTCACTTAATGTGTTGTTAACTAAAAGATCTAATCCCTTTTGCAATTAATACAGCAGATTACAGAGAGTCCTCTACAAATTCAATGTGATTTTTCAGTGCTTAGATGATGAACATTCTGAAATTTACAGTGATCAGGTCACTTTTTAAAGTAAGGTACCCTTTTAAGTGTTCAGAAAAGGTGAATTATAGTCAATTAGATTACATATTCTGTATTAATGGTAAAACAAATGGTAAAACAATAAGAATTTAAACTGAATGTTCCACATGGGCTCGGTCTTTTCTTCTGGGTCCTATATCATACTGTATACTTTTAGCAAATTTTTGTATATGCAAAATCTACTTTATTTAAGTTGAC
Organism: Atractosteus spatula; assembly: GCF_055471065.1. Lineage (NCBI taxonomy): Eukaryota > Metazoa > Chordata > Actinopteri > Semionotiformes > Lepisosteidae > Atractosteus > Atractosteus spatula. The sequence goes on along the minus strand of NC_142709.1, from coordinate 68,810,595 downwards.
ATGGATTCTTTACATGGTGGGTGCTGTTCCTAAATTCTGAGACTTCTTGCTGGAGAAAAGTGAAAGGCATTTTTCTTTCTTACAACCATGAAAGGTCAGATACCACTATTATTTACAATTTAACGTGCATAGCTGCACTCCAAATGCAATATGAAATATACTGAGAGGAGGGAAATAAAAGGAAGCAGACATTTTCATTAATAGAGCTGTGCCCTGACCGGTTTTACAAGAGGAAATAAAGAAAAAGTTGCACTTTAAAGTTATCCTACAGTTATGGCATAGTGGTCATCAATAAATTCACAAGTATTTTATGAAACATTTTTAGCTTGCTAAATAAATGTTTCAAGACAATCAGATAAAACATTTTCTATAGTCTGCCTACAGGAACACCAGCATCCGGTTACTTAGCCCTGAAGTTTGAAAGACTGCTGCAAACTAATCAATAATTCAAACAATCTACTGATGTAGTACCACAACACGTGATTGAATGACTGTGCAAATTATATATGCATTAAGAAACAAATTTAAAATGTCTTGATTGTTCAAATCAATGTACAGTATGTACCTTTTTATCGTTGGATAGTCTGTAGACTGAAAAAGCTGAGACATTAATGATTTAAAGAATGTTAACCTTTATACATTATCTGTAATGATTTATATTCCTTTAGGTTATCAGAAAATTCAGTTAACTACAAATTATAATTTACCAATGCTAACCTGAATGTCCATTTATAAAGCAGCAGTATTACTTAAGTAATTTGGAATTAAGGACCTTTATCAAGTCTGAAATAGATTTTAGGGCTCTTAATGAAGAGTGAAGAACCTATCTAGGGTTAAACTCTTTAGTTTTGAATCCTATCCACTTCTCCACTTTTGGACTTTACATTACCAGAAGAAATCTAACATTCAAATAATTGTTTTCCTAAATGTTTGCTCTTGTCTTTAGCATCCAGAAAACATAATATTAATGTGCGGATCATCCACATAAAAACACAACCACATAAAACACAGTTAAAGACATTTAGCTGTTTTCTTTCTTGCATTCACCATTGAGAGGTGCTGAGGGAAATACAGTATGAGATTGGATTTTAGTAAAAAGCACTTCTGAACATTTTGTATGCCTTGAAATATTAAAAATACAGAACAATTTTTTGTTTGTGGAATATAAAGAAATCAAACTTTATTCTTTATTTTCGGATATATTTTATATCATAAACAAGACAGCTTGCTTGATGCTGTAATAGTGCTCTGAAAAATGAAAAAGTTATTTATTAATCCTAAAAGCTTCATTGAAAATCGATCTCTTAAATTGCAAAGTTCTGGAAATTGTGCCAAGCTGCTAAAATGACTCTTCAAAATGAGTGATTGTTTTAACTGCAGAAACACATGTGCAATATGTTGAGATTTGGCAAGAAGCCTGTATAACACACATACTGTAGTACTGTAGATCCCCTAAAATGTTTTACTAAAGTGATGTACTAGGTAGGCATGAGTACACAGCCATCAAACTGAAATATTATAAATTTGACTATTTTCAACAGCATGGGGTTCTTGGCTATAAACATTAAGGTAGATGTAACCCTAGAAATCTGCATGATTTATAATTCAATGGAATGTTTCAAGCTTAGCAGGACCCACAAAACATCATGGACACCCTGAGCTGCTAATGAGCTTAACCAGGTTCTTTACAAGCTAATGAAAAAGAAAAAGCTTATAGAAGTATTTTCTTTAGCAACATTTATAATAAAGCATCTTTAAAATATCCTTCAACAGAAGCATTTATTTCTAAATTGTCTCTAATTTGTATCAGTACTGCAGCAGAGATCTTCTTTAAATCTGTAGATCACACAAAAGATTCATTATTTTGTGTCCTTTTGCCCTTTACAAGTTTTTCCTGATTGACCAGAGGTGCTCATTTGATGGGTATCAGTGGTAGATTATATTTGCAATATTGCTGTGACAGTTTTAATGAATGACATTGAAAGCACCTTATTAAATTGGAAAGTGCCTTCAATGATGTTAAGCAAAATGATTAATATTTAAAATATTTTTATTTGTTTTCTAAAGTATTGGATTTTACTATTTTTATGTTCAGATTTATAGGTATAAACCCCTTAATCCAATGACAATGTGAATAGCACAGATTAAAAATTCAAATCTGAGGAACATAAACAAGGTTTAACAAGAGCACAGTATAAGGAGAAATCAAGGTTAATATATGAATGTCGCATTTGTATTTGCTTAACAATACTGTACTGTATCCTCTTGAAAAAAAGTATTCAACTGTGCCGCTGCCATTCTCTGTCTTCTTTAATAGACTACATAAAAATAGTAAACCTATTCCAGAGCAGCGGTATATAGAATCAGTTTCTCAGAAATGTACTGTAAGTCATTTTGACTCGGATGAATTTTCCTGCATCAGTAATGACATCTGTCCAACAGTTGTAAAACTCTTACAATTGCACTTTGCATTAGAAATAAGATATTGATGACAAAAAAAAGCAGTGTTTGCAAAATGTCAATGAAACTACTGTACATGCATATGAAGGGTATACAGTATACTGTATGTACTCACAGTGAACATTTTTCGCAGACTGTCAGCTCTGTACCTTACTTTTATGACTCCTCTTCCTTCCAACCTCAACCTTCTCCTGCTCAGCCCTTCCAACATGATTTCCTTGTCACTTCCTTCCACTGTCAGAAGCCGAGCTTTAAGTCATTTTGGTGCTCTTTGGACTTTACAATTAAAATTTAATAAATCTAATGTCATAATATTATATACATTTTATGCATTTTATATACTGTACATTGTTCATTGCCCTGGATAAGGGTATCAGGTAAGCAAAAAATAATATAAACAGTATACTAAATAATAACCATCCTATTCACACTATGCTGATGAGTACTGGTTAGGCTTGATTCTTTCTGTCAGTATTCTTTTTTAGGCCAGAGCTGTTCAACCACAAAAAAACTAATCAAGCCAATGCAATAACAATTTGAACCACTGTAAAATACCTTTTTGCTTTTCCATTTTTTCATTGCCCAGAGCTTTTTCTCTTCTGATTTCAAAGACAGGAGCTGTTTAAAAAATGAAATGAAATTAAATAGCATCAAAACATTTCTCATCATTTTTATGGAAACTAAATCAATTACATAACATCAACTTAACTACATCTCTTACTTTCTGTTTGGTACTTTGCATGCCCTTAATTCCACCATATGAGTGTTGCTCCTTTGGGCAAATGTTTCTAGCTGCATTCCACCAAGTGTTCAAGCATGACTCACAATAACATTTTATACAGGACTTACCAAGGATCATGCAACCTTGCAAGTCTTTGCAGACTATAGCATTGTTTCACAGTCATTTCTCTTCAGTTTCCTCCAACGTCTATTTGTTTTTAGACAAAGTTGAATCAAGGGCTGCAAGTGCAGGTACAGAACAGTAACTTTGTGAGATGTCAGCAGATTTACTTAACACCCCATTGCATCTTCTTCAGAGACAGGGTCAAGTGTTTCTCTCTTTTCCTGAATGCAAAACGCTTTGTAGTCATTCCATCACCACAAAACTTTTTCAGCCACTAACACTCCCTGGTAGCACCAATCCATCCATTTTCTTAACTGCTTTACCCAACGCAGGTTCTCGGGGGGGGGGGGGGGGGGGCAGACAGACAGACACACACACTCACACTCGCGCCAATTTTCCCAGAAGCCAATTAACCCCCCCGGTATGTCTTTTGACTCCTGAGTACCTGGTGTGAATCCATGCAACCATGGGGAGTAGATACAAACTACACACAGATAACACCCCAAGAGCTGAACCCAGGGCTCCTACAAATGCTAACCTCTGCACCACTGTTTTGTCTTTGATCTGATCATTTTATACAAAACACCCGATATACATTTTTTTTGTCGTGTTTTGCTCTCTGTGGATGTTACCGAGCCTCTTCTTTCCTATTCCTCCACTTCCTAGGTAAGAAGTGAAAAGGTGAAGTCAATCTGTAATATTACAACAAAAAGCAAAGGGCCAGCTGTGCTCTGAGGTACTCTTAAAAGGTACTATTTTTGGAGATATAAAAAGTTATGCAAATCTAAACATTAATAATATAAAATATTCATTTCAAAAAATCATTTAAAAACTGAATGCTAAATATGTACACAAAGACAGGACTATGCCATCAACAGGTACTGTATTTAACAAGCAGTATGCCGGCATAAGTGAAATTTATTGATTTCTTGCGAGAGATTGGGTCACATTGCTGCCAATAAACAGATTAAGTGTAGTGTAGTGTAAGTCAATGTAATGGTGCTCTACTCAGTGTTCTGATGACTTTGAGATGACATCAGACCCTTGAGGACATAGTTGACAATGACACTAGCAGAATTTTTATTTTATGCTTTATTTTTAAAGTGATTTTCATTAGTTGAAATTTCCTGACTTAACTATCAAACAAGTACTGTATATACTGGTGCTGTCTTCAAAATTATTGAGGAAAAAAATGGACTATTAAATTGTAACTTGATTTTTCTGCAGCTATTGTTTTTTGGAAGTATGACCAGCACATGACACTGTGACATTAATATGCTAAAAATTAAATTACATTTTTCATTTCCCAAAGAGAAACTACAATTCTCAATTGTTTTACTTCACTAACTGAAACAAAAACTAAGTATTTTCAAATGAAAAATAAATAATCTCTGAAATTAAGTAAATACTGAAACTGAAGTCAATTGTTGAAACTAATAACTTACCAAGAGAGTACACCAAATGGTCCTTCCAAACGTGGAAAAAGAGCAGGTGTTTTATTTTTAGACCATACCAGTGTTACAGCCATCAGATTGTGCTAACTGATTTATTTGACTGCAAAAGATAGGATAGTATGATAGAAGAACCAAAGCCATCAAACCCTTCTGCACTGAAAAATAATATAGAGACTGTCTCTCAGGCTCTTAAAGGGAATAGGGGGAGATTCTTCAATATTGCATAATTATCACAATATATGATGTGAAATTCATTACCATAAATTGGAATTTGGCAAAATAAATAGTTGTTTCTTTATAGTATATAGCAGGCAATTTATGTCAACTTTAAAACTCGCCTTGTCTTCTTCTGCTGATTCTCATCCACCCTACTGAATACAGTATGCTGTTAATTGAATTAATGCACTTATTTTAGCTTCTTGTGATACACTAGACCAGACCGTAGTACGGATTTTTGTATAATCACTTTACCTCTTTTAGAGAACCAGCTGTGGAAGCAGATGGTTTGATCTTTTTAAATGATTCTGCCTCCACATTCAGAATTACTTTTCAAATAGCCCTTGTCTTTGCTGCCCTATTTTCTTACACAGCTTTCAGTATTACAACAAATATTACAACAACTTTGCTGTGCTTTATAATTATCATTGGCAATCACAGTACTACTAAATTATAGTAGTAGTACTACTACATATTATGGTAGAAGTAGTATACTACAGGACTATTATATTGCCTTTAAGCTAGAGAATTCCAGCCTCTCCTTGTTTTCTGACTTGCAGAAACCAGGACACTTTTAATTTGGATACCAGCCGGAAATTTCAGAATCCCATTATGTGGAGTTGATATCTGGGCCAAAGAGACATGGTGGCCTGATTCACAGAGAGAAAATAAACATGTAAATGTGTCCTCAGGACAACCAAATGGTAGAGTAGTTGACTTAATGTAGATGTGCTTCGGTTTGTGGGGAGAGAGAAATTCAGAATGTTTACAGATGGCTGTTAACTATTGAAATTATCTTCACCTTTAATGGAAAAAACAAATCTATTCAGTGTTTATAGTTTAGAAAGAATGTAATGAAATGTGTCTTGCTTATTTATTTGTATACTTCACTGCCTTTTTGTGCCTAATAGTTAATTAAGAACTTAAAAATCTCAGTCGCTTTAGTCTGGATTACACAATAACATCTTCATTCAATTTGAAAATTTTGAGATAATTGCAGATTTCATCCATTTTCTGTGCTTTCACTTTTTCTTCATTTTTTTATCTTCCCCACAGATGAAAAACAATATTCTTCTTCTCATCTCAAGTGTTATGACTCACTTCTTTTTCAAAGAGCCATCTGTTCTTTTTTTCATTTATCATACTTTTTTTGTTTTTCATTTATTTGTCTTATATACTGGCCAGATCTTGCTTACTCTGATATTATGGCTTGTGTGCATGACTTACTTTTAATCTAAACTTGTGTCATCAGGTTAAATCTGTCTTCAAGTGGTGCCTAGGAACGTAGGGTTTCTGATTTGTTGTTCAAGGTAACCAGCGCACTACACTAATAATATTCCATTGCTGTGAAGATACTATAAATCAGCAGAGCCAGAGAACTGCCTTATAATTCAGGTTATAAAATAAAAACTGAGAAAGTACATGTAGTTAAATGCATTTCAAATATAATGGCAAAATATAAATAAGATGGATAACTGACTGCAGGTTCTTCAAGTAATTTATTTTAGTAAATATGTTTGCCTCAGTTTATCACCTTCATCCAACACCATTGTCATTCTGTGTACCTGGGACTTTTGGAATCTCTTGCTGTCTTGTCAGCCTTGCTGTGGGCATAGGCATAGAGAATGTTTGTACTGTACATATAATAATTAGAAAACCTATTTTCAATTTTCATTTTGTTCGTAGAGAAACAGTAAACATTCTGCAGCTCTTAAGTATATTAACAAAAATGATCCTTATAACAATAACGCAAGATCAGGATTTCTGTGTTAGAGAATTTTAGGGTGCAATAGAAATAAAAATTGCATAGAGAAAATAATAGCTTCATCCTCTTTGATTTAGGGTTAAAAAAAGTCATAAACCTACAATAGTGAATTTACAAATCAAGCAACTTCTTCAAAAGCTATCGAAGTACCACACAGTGAAAAATACAGTGCAAAGCTGTATGCATGCTTTTGCACAAGGTCAGAAGAAAATCCAGTCATTATCTATGTTCTCCCCTTGGGCCAATCCCTGATGGCAAAAAAAAACTTCCCCTTCTGTTAATGAAGATTGAATTGTGTGTAGGCTGCAAATTTGTTTCCAGTTATTACCCACACAGACCATACACTGGCTCCCTGCTTTTTAAGTGTCCATTCACAAGATAAAATAAGCACAGCGTATAGTTTAGTACCTCTGTGAGTAGAAAGGACAGATCTAAATATATATATTTTTTTTTTACTTTGTGGAAACACTACAGTAAATTATTTTTACATCATTCAGCTTCAGGAAATAACCTCCATCTAAGGACGGAGTACAAAACTGCCTCTGACATCAGGCAAGTTGTGTTGGCTAAGGCCTAACAAATTATTGTATTTATTATGTCAACTGCAGCAGATAAAATGGGTAGAAAACATAATTGTTTTTAAGGACATCAGCATAAATAAAAATATTTACAATGTATTACAGTACATAATCATTGAGCCATGTATTGATCTGATCTTGTTTGCAAATACTATGGTTTGCCTAGCTGGCTGTAGACTCTCTATAAGCATGCAGTATTTTTTAATGCCAGGGAATGAAACTTCAGTTTGTTCAATAGAATTAAATAGGTGAGTAAATGTTGCAGAAGAATAATGTTTTATTCCAAGGACCACATCTTTAAACATCGCCGTTAAATCAAAATATGCAAAAAAATTCTCGTGAGAGATTAGATTAAGTCAGGAACTGTCTTTGGAATCAAACATGTTGCAACTCCTTGTTTTACATAGATAAGTATATTTCATAATGTTCCTGGATGGATAAGTGCAGTGTGGTAAGTGATATTATAACATTAATATAGACAGGAAGCAAAATAGGAATGACTTTGACCAAGCAAATCCTGAGATCTTCACAAAACATAAAAACCATTAAAACACAGTCCTGTGTATACCAATTAAGTATGAGTGTTGCAGTTTTTCAGGTTCAGATGCCTAAGTTACTGTAGTTGTTTTTTATTGTTTCTTGTGGTTCTTTCAGAAGTGTGATTTTTTTTCCCCAGAATAGAGCACAGCCAAAGCATTGGTAACTTAGTAACCCCCACTCAGACAATTAGACGCTCCTTGTGGCAAGCAATGTGTGGTTCAACTTGTGAAGCACAAGACAGACTTATATCACCTTCCTTGGCCAGATCTCCTGATCCCAATTCTATTGAAACTGATGGAACTGATTGATGCAACATGCAGTATAACCCCTCAAGACATTAAACTTATCTGAATGCAGTCCTGCTAGAAAGAACAGAACTGTTTGCTATTTTAGAAATTTTGGTATAGGATTTGTTCTGTAATTGCTTCTGTGTTTCCTCCCTTGAGGACTGGGGTTTAAATAATTTTAAATAAGTAAAAACAAAAGAATTGCTCAAAGGCCCAACAATTTGTTCAAAGATTTTCCCCAATATTCTGGCAAGCAGGTGCAGAACAAGCATTTATAACTGCAAAAATTCATAAAGGAAAATGACAATCTTTTTTGTTGTTTTTTGTTATAAGGATACTGACAATTTATAAAATAAACACAACATAGGTAATTATGTTGATTAATATTTGTCGCAAACAAGGTTGATCAACAGGGTGTCTACTGTGAAAGTCGCATGCAGTCTGTGGCACATGCTTTTCAACAGATTGCAGGTGTTATCTTATGGCATTCTGTATCATTCCACTAGTAAAACCTGGACAACCATGCGGATGCTTGTTGTATGAGCATTATACATGATGTATTTTATGTGCATATGGAATATTGTCCCTCTGCATGTGCACTAGATACAGTATTCTTGCCCACACCATTGATATGCTTGGAGGTCACAACATGATCTTTACATCTATACATCACATGCACTGTTGTCCTCCGGGATAGTGTCTAAAAATCTTTGATTTATTACTAAAAAAGGCTCCTGTCACGGGAGCCGGTTTTGACTCCCGTGTAGTACGTTATTAAAGACCCTACGCGGACGGTATAATCCGTAGAAGACGAGGGAGGAAGGTACAACGGGGTTATGATGGGTTGACAAGACGGGTGCGCAGTCCGTAATCCAAGAGCCGGGAGATTCATCCAAGACAAACGGTTAAAACCGGGAACCGGGTCGGAACCGGCACAGGAACTAAAAACATAACGGCACCAGGTACTCTGAATCCCGGACCCAGGCGGTCAGGACACCGGGGAAAACACCTGCCTTTGGACAACCCGAAAAATAGGCAAGACTTCTGGCGTCCGTCTTCCAATACCGAACCAGGAACTGCAGAGACGCTAGGTTTTCAACCAAAAACCAAACAAGACGCACCAGGAAATAACAGAAACTAATCATAACCAAAAGGGGTAGGAGCGCCCTCTAGAGGAGGGATGTGGAACGTAACAACTCCACTGTGAATGAGTCCAACCAAGGTGTTTCCCCAACACTGATGGCATAAATGTATGTTGTTCTCTTGATATGCAGGACATATTGGTTTATTCAGTGAAACAATTAATTAAATGTTTTCTGTCTTGATTTATACCAGACTTGACATGCATCAAGTTAAATCAACTCATCACCTATACCCCATCAACTCTATCTAATGAGATGATTTAATAATTATGCAACTGTCAGACTCAAATATTTCACAGTCAATCATAAATGACCAATCAAGCAAATAACAGCACAATATTTAATCAATATCCAAAATCTGTATTTTTTTCTAAAAACATACATGCATAGATTAATATGTTTCTTTTGATGATGAATAATATATTTCAAACTCCATTTGGGACTGTTTATAAACAATTTGTGATTTAGGAATGAGTTATAACTTTCTGGATGGCAAATAATTTGAATGTTGTTATGTACTGTTATAATTGACTTTGAATATAGATCAATATTATTTTCCCAAGTCACACCTGACTTTTGTTTTAAAGCTCGGCATCATTGAAAGTGCTTAAACTCAGGGGAAATTCTTGTCAATTTAAAAGGTCAATGGAAATTCAGAGTAACTGAAAGAGACTGGCAATAAGAGGCATAGCACAGTAACAAATGAAATGAACTCCAAAAGAAACATAAGTTTAATACAATTCTAAATTACATTTTAAGGGATAAATTGAAAATACACAGGGATCCTCTTAAAGCAAAGACCAGCACTGGGAAGAAACTGAAGTGCAGGGAAACGGCAGACAAAATATTGTGTTCATTTGCATACACATACAAGTCTGAAAATAATTAGAAACTGAGAAGTGATGTTGAAACAGCCCAGGATTACTGTAGGAAATACATTGACTGTTGGCTCATGAAAGAAGGATCTGGCATATCAATTTATTTGTAAAAGACCTCAAGCTTGGACAGTCAAGCCTAATGATTTTTCATTTAAGAGTGGGGGGTCGAGGTCCTATTGTCTTTATTAAGAGGCTCTGTATTGTGTTTTTGTTCAGGATGGGCCATTGTCAGCAGCTTATTTAGCCATGGGATCCTGAAACAAGAAGTGTCAAATGAGGGATGATCAGAGCTTTAGCTGATAATGACCTGTCCTGAAGTTGTCAATCACTGACATGTTTCCACTTGAATCACAGAGTTGCAAACAGAACCCAAACACATTCATTAGAAACATCTTGTCCTGAAATAAAAAAGAGAGTTGCACTCTATGAGCCTAACATGACTTTCCTGTCATGCCCCACCAAAATGTTCATGCATTTTTATAATGATGTGCTTTATCCAATTTCTCTCTGACATCTTATTTTATATTATATACAGTATAACTAACAAAAAGCTCCTTTAGTGCATCACTCCTGGACTGCTGCTGCCACTTTCTCATGGTCTTTTCTGATGTATTTCTGTCCTTTCTGATATATCTCTTACCGTTACAACAAACAGAATGTTTGAAAGACATTACCGGTGTTTAATAATCAGTTCCTACTAATGTATTAGTAGAACTACTGAAAAATAAATAAGCAAATAAATTCTCTTGGGATAAGACTTGCTTAAAAAGTATTTTCACTGCAGGAGAAGAGGGGTGGGGCTTGAGAGAACAGTTAGACATAATGTGCCAAACCTGATGACATTCACCGATGAAGAGCCATGTTCTTCTCGGTGGGATTTTTATTCACTTTCACGGCAAGTCCTTCTCCTGCCCTGAACTTAGCCTCTGTAAGAACTTGGCAACTGCAGCTCAAATTAAATTTCAGAAGTACCTGGGCAGCTGCCAGGCTCCCGCTGCTCTTGCTTCGAGAGTCAGGTCATAGGACCAGTGAAGCAGACTGACACTGCTATGCAAATGCCATAAGCCTGTGACAGGTAACAATGCGTACTCTGGGAGCCCATATACCAGATATTTCCCTCCTCCAAGACCTCACTTGACTGAAGGAAAAATGAAGCCAGAGGATCACAGGCGTTGCATTTAAGAGTACTGTGGCTAATAATGAGCTTAAAGTTAAAGGAGTGTAATAACAAAATGTACAGCAATAAGGACCTAGTCTGTCATATTCACAGAGCATGTTTTTCAACTCAGATATTTTTGTTTTGACAGTTGCTTCTGATCCAGCTGCGCGCTGTCACTTTTGCTTTGCTGCTTTCTTCCCTCATCGATAATTTCCAAGTTCAATAACAGCTCTAAATAACAGGATGAAGAGTTCGTAGCCTTTATGGCGGATGTCGGCTGGAAACTGGGTTATTTAACTTTCCAGTTGTGACGGAAGGGATATACAATAAGTGCGATATCCCTTCTGTTTAATAATGGAAGTTTAGCAATCCTGAAGGAAGTATTTCTCTTCTATACTGCAAAAGTAAAAAGGGGAAGCTGAGCAAGACAGAACACAGTTATTTTGGGTGAGTGGGGGAGTAGTGTCAAATATGCTGAGCTTCAAAGAAACATGCCCCCTGTATTCAGTATTTGTGCTGTTTTAAAGTGAAAGGACAGTACATACTGAATATATCATGAATAGAAACCAATAAAGCCTCCAGCCTGTGTCAATGTGCTTGTGCTTTTTGCTAATATATACTGTATATATCATAAGCAAAGGAGCTCTAACGTAAAGCAAAATACAAGCACTGTCATTTTCAACAGGTACTGATACAGTACTTTAAACACGGATATTATTCACTGCTGTCCCTCCCTTCCCTGGACTTTAAATCACCAAAAATGAAATAGTGAACAATATTTAAGTATGTAATAGAAATACAGTGTGGTGTGAAAGAAATAGTGACCTACTATACTACTTTGATGTGTATAATCGTTCCTCTACAGATCTATATAGATAGATGACTTACAATGAACATGTTTCAAAGTTATGGTGTTTTTTGAGGACAAGCATAAGTCACTAGAATTATGAGAATGTGAATATTAATAATCTTTCATGTTTAAACAATAAGCAGAAGCGTCTAAATAGACTCTTAAAACACTCAGAAGTGCATTCAGAAAGTAGAATTAAAACTCTCTTTAGATGGATTTCTTAAATTGTGAAATGGTCATAGCTGATTAATATTCATGCATTCCATAACAGACAGATGGCTAGATAACAGTGCATGTGAGTGTCTGTTATACTAACACAATTTATATTGTTTTAAATGTAAAAATAACATTGTAGCAGTGACAAAGACTGATTTATCTTATCGGTTCTGATCTGGCACACCATGCCCTGAAGCCAGTCAATAAATTTAAGTTACAGAATGTATTTGTGCACCTGCAGTTATTGCATGCATCGTTACAGATTCTCTGCTTTCTGTTTCCATCAGTGCTTTATTTCCCATAAGTAAGCAAGACACCCCAGGCAACTCAGGCCTGAATAAACCTACCAACCCAGCACTTGCTCAATACACTGAAGTTAACCCCCTGGTAGCAATATAGCTGAATCTTTAATATCTAGTTCTGCTAGCTATAGCTATAACTTTAGACAGTGGGACTGCAATAAATACCTTCTGCAGACATGGTCGTATTATGCAAAATAACAGGGTAGGACCTGGAATTTAGAGAAATGATTGAGATCTAAATAACACATTAAGATAAATTATTTCTGTTGAAAAAATGATGATGGATCATGATGATGATGATGAAAGATTTTTGCACTAAAGAAGATGACAACCACAACATTATGTTGTTGTGTTATTGTGTATTTTCTATCAGGGCAGTAACTAGTCTCCCTTTTCCTGACAGCTCCCTGGATGGATTGGATTTTGCTGCTCTTTGTTTTGAGCAGGATACATGCATTTAATGACAAGGGCTCTTTGCCACTTCATGGCAAAGTGCTTCTCATTAGGAACCCCATAGACTGGGACATAAGAGGAAGGCACATATTTTTTATTACTGTCCTTTATCATTAGAGTCAGTTCATAGGTCTGGCTACATACTAAATGTTTACATTAAGGAGAAAACAAGGGCACCAATCAGCCCTGTTTGCTGATTGTCTGATTTGTTCACTTCTGGCTCTTAAAACACTCACTGCGCCACTGATTCCTGTAAACTCATTAGAGCTTTATTTCTTTTCTTTCAGCACCAGGTTTATCATTCCCCTCCTGTAACCTCATTTAAAAAGTGTTTACATAAGCATCTATTTTATGTCAAAAACAAGGCTGCTAGCCCACCACAACCATTAGTTTACTCACATCTTAAATTCCCTGTTTCACATGTCAAAAATTTTAATCTTTAAAAGGTAAAAAATGTAAAATGGCAACATTTGTATCCCAAGATTAAGTAGTTTAAAGTGTCTCATTTCAGACCTCCTAACAAAAGTTCAGGGGGGATGAAGGCAGCCAAACTAATTAAACTCATAACTCGCACCTAATCCTGATGTAACCTCCTCAGTTCACATACTGTATATACTGTACCATACGCTATCTTCTCCTCTTTCTTGCTTGGTTTCGCATCCCTCCTTCAATCCATCTCCACGTTTGCAGCTACCCTTGGTCGCCTTTACACAAAGCATGGGGGTCCTGGCCTTCCTGTCCTACAGCCGGGAGTTTGGCCTAAGCCAAAGTGCTCACTAAATTCAACAGACGATTCTACTGTCACACAGACTTCAGCTGTGGTATTTCCTCGTGAGCCAATATAATGGCAAATTGAGTATTATCTTTATATCACTAACTTACGAACAGAAGTTCAGAAGGAAAGTTAGATCCCAATCTTGCACGCTTCCTCTCGCCTTCATTTCTTAGTCTCTTACCTTGGACTTTCCTTGTATCTATGTATCTCTCTCACACCCCTCCCACCACTCCATCTCTACTGTAGCAGCTCCCTAGTTCTTTCCTCTCAGCCGTGAGTGAGGGTCTGGGCAGACTTGCCCTCTCGGCTAGACGGCCATTCCATCAGCTAGGCGAGTTACTCCAAATACACTCTATGTATCTCACCTCTCCATGGCATTCATTAGGATCTAACCGAACTACTCAACCAGAAACATATGTTGTTGGTTTTTCTGGCGATGACAATGAGACAAAGTGAAATATTTAGTGACCATCGAGTTTTGCATTGTAAAATCACATACAGTAATCATCCTTCTATCCATTTTCTAACTTTTCCTTATCCAACACAGGGTTGCAGTGGACCTGAAGCCTCTCCTATCAAACCACAGGACCAAGGCAGGATACATCCCGGATAGGATACTAGTCCATCACAGGGCACATATGGACGAAAGCATGCTCACAATTACACCAGGGTCAATTTTTCCAGAAGCCAACTGACCTACCAGTGTGTCCGCAGTGAGAACATACAAACTCCACACAGATTTTAATTTAAGTGAGGTTCCCAGCTCTGCAAGGCAGCAATAGTAACCACTGTGCCACCATGTCACCCTTACATAAGTGTTCCATCAATAATTGATTTTGCATAACTTCATACTGTTGTTAATAGTGTAAATATTTTATTAAACATATGAAAAAAAACACAATTACAACTCATGAACTGCTCTAATTATTTTTGCAATAGTCATTGGGGATGAGTCCTAAAATTTGACAGTTACATAATACATTATTTTCATGGCACTAAATCAGATTCAAAAACATCTTCACTGAAAAAGTTTCCTCTGCAATATGGATTGCAGAGGAAATGTATTTTATGTTATTTTTTTCCTTAAAAGGTAGATCACAGTTAACACTATTTTGAAATATTATTTAGCTAAAAATGGGTTAACTTTTCCATATAAATTTCACTAATGTTTAATTAAATTATTTGTATAATTCTTATTGTTGAGAAACTGTCTCAATACTGTATATGACATGTTTTCAAGGTAATATACAGGAAATTCACTAGACAAAAAAAAATACTAGACAACAAAATCAATACAATGACAAACTCTAATACTGAAATAATGTAAATGTTTTTTATTGGCTCAATACCGGAACTCCTAAATTATTTGTATTTGTAGAAGTCAATAAAGACAATGAATACTTAATAAGCTCTTAATATCTACTTAACTATTGATCTGCAATTTTATAGGAAGTGAATAGAAGGAAAATAGTATTAAAAAAGCAGGAACAATGAAGGGAGGCTCTTTTTCAGCACAGGGAACTTACTTTTATAGCACTCACAAGTTTGCTTTAAAGCTGTGAAGAAAAAAGGTATCTTGAACACGAGCCAGTTAGATTCAGTCTCTTAGCTTTTCTTAGATCAGTTTGAGTAAATTACCCATATTGTATTCTTAATTGCTTGAATCTCTGTACATAGCATGAAAGAGTTACTCAAACCTTCCAGATAATATGTAACAGTTAGAACTGGTAAACTATTTTTTATTTTTTCCACTTAAATATTAAGGTATAAAAGATTCTAATAAAATCTCATCATAATATCATGTCTATGCCACATGTGAAAGTATTGGTCAGCTTCATGAACAAGATGGTACTTTACAAAAATGTACTACTTTATAAAAATAAGTTTTAAGCAATTGCAATTTTTAAGTGTTTTTTTTTTTGCTTTGAAAGTTCCTTCTGAGTCTTTAAATTATTTGAATAAGTCTTTTTATAATGAATGAACCATTGTCGACAGTTTGTCCTTCACACAGAAATACATAATATTACACAAAATATAATATCCGAGTTTCATGAGGGCATTGACCATCTATCACAACTCCTTGAATTACAGTCTATTTTGCCAACTAGTGTACATTAATCTTGAGACGTTTAAGAAAATTTTAAATATCTAATCAGAGTGTGAATGTAATGTGGGGAGGGAACTTACTGTAAATGGGTACTAAAGAACATGTGAACACAAGTTTAATCCTTGTTTGTTTAGTACAGGATTTATTCCACTACTCAAAAGCTTACTATTCATCTTTATTATGCTGTATTTTCAAATGCACCAATAAAACAGAGATCACAGCACCTTTTCAGTGTTAAAGAAACCAACATCTGGTCACTGACATTCTACCAAGCAAGTATGTATTTCTTGGGGTCCCTGCTAGTGTATCAAACATTTAATGATAGTGTTTATGTTGGACACATCTAGACCTGAAATGATACCAATTCAGCTTTCAGAAATGATGGGCTTCAACTCTTCCACTCCACCACAGGCATGTATTTCCTCTAATCAGGGTAATCAAGATTTAACCAGTGCTACAGGGTTTTCCATTAAACCATTCAGTGAAGCCTAAACATTACACCCTCCTTGAGTCATCATGAGATTTTCTGTTTCTCTTTATAATCAAGCAAATTCTTTTCTCTCTTTTAATCAAGTCAAATAGTTGTAGCGGCAATGCTTGTTAATAAGACAGAATTAAGTGTTGCGGTGCTTTCCCAAATGAGGCCCCATCTCTCTGTTCATCTCTGTGGTGCAGCCACAGAGAAGCTATTCATGCAGGCTGATTTAAAGATGTTTTCTTTTGATAAGGGACAGCTCCCAAAGGGGGATGCACTTAGCTAAGCCTGGCTATCATGATCAATGGTCATCCATTGGCGCCTATCTGTCTAGGGAGTGCCAGATGGAAATCTGGACTGCATTCCTAGGTGTCAGGAGTAAGTGACTCATATCTCACCTTGATCAACCAATCAGGGACTGGTAGGGCCGAGTAACCCACGTGGGTCTCTGATGCCCATGAAACTTTCAGCCAATGAACGAGCTGAAGTTCCTCCAGGTAAAAACAGGCAACACAGAGCTCCAAGACTATTCTAAGAAATTCTAAACAGAATTCTAAGGAGAATTCCAGGGGTGCGAGACAGTTCCAGGGCAGGACAGCCCAGGAGCAGAAAGGCTCCCAAGGGCAGGACATTCTCGCAGCGCGCCTCCTGACCATCCTGAGACTCAGCCCGGACAACCATGGAACGGCCAGTGTGTCTGAGTGCCAGAACTTTCCTTTGTTCTAAGAGTCGAGAGCGGAGGTTGCCAGAGAGTAACCAGAGGATTCACCCGAGGTTAGCACCAGCAGCAAGCCTCGTGAACAGGTCGGAACTGTGGACAGCTGAATCACTATTCAGAACTAGCGCTTCATCAGGAACGAACCGGTCTTCTTCCTGACCTGCTGGGACCCATAGTTATCTTTTCTCCTGTGCACAAACTGTGCTAGTTAAAGCCAACACTAACTAGCCGGTCAGTGAGCATCAGCAGCGCACCGTCGCAAGCTGCACAGCACAGCCTGGCACGGAGCCAGAGAGCCCGCAGGAGATCTGAATCTCCAGAGATTGGATGAGTATTCAACTTCAATGCATTACAGCCCGAGAATTCAATTGTTATCACAACCAGTTGATATCAATTTAATTCCTAAGAGTTATGTACTTGTTTTGAGTATCCAATGTAGAAGTTATAACCAAGTTCATTTACGAAACGGTCTAAATGAATGATATACTGAACGTATGTCCTCTTGATATATGTAACTCTTCGTAACTGATTGAATATATACCTTTTGTATTCTGATAACCCTCTCGATAAGATCTGTTAGGTTTACATGCATATTCTATGTATTAATAAATGTATCCTCGTGTATTAGTACCTGTGTGTGTGCGTTGTTTGAGTTATATTGCAAGGTTGGATTCTAAAGCCATTAAAAGAATCATTTTGTGATTTACGGCTACAATTAATGATTGTCCCCGTAAATGCCCAAACCCTACAGAACTGGTGCCTCGTGAGAGCACACTACATAGTTAACGCTTATGTTCTGTCTTTGTATTGATTTTCTGAAGGCATGGGGACACTGAAGAGCCCAACAGTGTAAAGACACATTTCATCTGAGCACAAGAAAATCAATTTAAACTTTTTTCTGTAGATCGCAATATACTGTACATGTCTAAAAACTCTTCCCAGGCACTGCTTTATTTCTATTAAGCACAAAGTATAAAAAGAAACATATCACTCTTTTTATGCACATACACTTTTGGAAAAATGAAGCATGTAGATTGTGGATATTGATTAAATGTTTTTGTTCTTATTTTCAATAATTGATCATCCATGACTGACAGTGATACACTGGAGTGACTTTGACTGTTGCAGAAGCACTAAATCAGCTCATACAAATGAGAGTCAGACACAGGTGATGAGATGCTTGAACTCATTGAATGTCAAACTAGGTGAAAAACAATAATAACACAGAAAGGACCCAAGATGAGCTGGTTCTAAAGATAACAACTCTTTTGTGTCATTATTATTTTGGAGGCTGGACTATGACACCTCAGGTGGACTCACCAGCAGTGGAGATCTGTCCTCTTTAATGACAAAACAAGATTTTTATGCAGAAGATCTTAATGGACATTAGCATGTGTGGTCATTATTAATAGTCAAATTGTACAAATTGTGCAAAAAAGAGTAATTTACAACATATATTTAATTAAATATTCTTTATTGTGACCAAATACATGTCAAATTAAATGCAACTCTCACCTTTTTTCAGTAGTGGTTCACATCAAATTAGGTCATCATCAGAGAAGTGTTCTTCTATTCTTCACTGCTGTAACTCCTAGATCCCATTACCTCACATGGAAAACAATTTTCAAATTGATTTCCATAATTGGGTTTCAGATTATTATAGCTATTTGAGTTCTAAAAATACACTGTAATTTATTTTTGGAAAGATGTTCTCATTTAAGTAGCAGTGTCTGCTCTCAGGAATTAGGGCAAACATTCAAAAAAGTTGTGACTTTTTCATCTTTGAATATTAATTCTAGAATTATATCCCCAAATATCATGTTTTCAATCAGTAGTTTTAACCAACTAATTCTATGATATTTTAAGAAGGCTCCATCTTACACTTCTTACCATTTTTCAGCTACAGTCATTCTGGAAGTTCATCATAAATATTCTGTACATAGACATCTCATGATTAATAGCAGTTTCACAAAGTTTAAAATTCTTGCCCATCACGTTTCCATATATTTTTTGTTAGATCCAAGTAAAATATTAACCTTAGGCTTTAATTATACTTTTTATGACCGTGTGACTGTGCCTGACCAGGAAACATTTTTACAGTACATCTTTATTTTCTCCGAGTTTGAAGAGGACAACATTGTTTGAAACTTGCTATTTCATTGTGACACCTTCCCTGTTTCAGTCGAGCACGACAATGATGAATAATACAAAAATGATCTACTAATGATTTCTTAGTATCAAATATGAATTTATGGTTTTCCTTATTTTTCTTTAGAAAAGCTGGATTTGAATTGGAAATTACCACAGAAAACACCAGAGAGCAAGAAGGGTGTATTGTTAGGAAGTGTATCGATATCTCATGGGCCTACTCTAACCTTTTTCAATTAGTTGAATCAATGGTGGTTTCTTTTGGGATGCTTCGTCCAAGACCACAATTCTACACTTCCACTTGGCCTAAGAAGAGTAAATGGCTATCTATACTTAAGGAGCATCAGCTAAGGGTCTTATTTTTTCTTGTTTTACCAGCAAAGATGAACAACTGTTGTTATAAACAATGATCCCCCAGGCCTCTATATCTTATATTTTAAATAGTGTGGAGTTCAGGTGAACCTCTGAGGATGAATTTCATTCATCATCCCATTTTATGACTTTTACTGAACTTGAATCCTTTAAATGTATGTGAATGAAATACTTTGAGTGAAGGCTAGCTCTATGCAAGAAAAATTCCGTTAAAATAAAAAGCAAAACAGTGTTGAACATTTGCTTGCACAATATAAAATGATACATACATTTCTGAAAGGGTCAATTCAGTGATTTGTCTGTCATTTAGGGCGAGCCATTACTTTACTGAAGAACCTCTACAACATGTTTTGGGTGATTCTGAAGAAAAAAAAATAAAACGATTTGACACAATGGAAGATTTTTTGTTTTCTTTAAGAAACAGGAGGATGGTGAAGACAAAGTGTCGGAGCACAATTATTCAGTGGCTTGAGGGAGAAACATCTGCATGAAAATGACAGGGGGAACGTTACTTTAAAAGACAAATAAGTAGAATCTGATGTTATCTCTTTGCATACTTTTTAGAAGAGTCTCTCCAGCAATTAAAGAAAAAAGAGCACTGCAGTAGATATGAAGGCAAAGGCAATTATCTTCCTGTATCTCTAATCTCATTTAAAAGCCCAAAAGAATCTGTAACACTTTTGCAATTACATCAAATGAAAATGGCATGCATCACCAGCAAGAATGTGTTTTGCATTTCGTTCTCTAGACTCCCGCTTTGTAGAAGCTAAACACATGGTGCAACAGATGGATGCAGAAAATATGGGATAAAGCAAAGCCAGTCCTTCCAATTTTAGTTTTAGAAGAATTTGTTTAAAATCATGCTAGACACTTTTCATTTATTTATGTCACATTTTCACGAATTCAACCATCTGGATGTAATTGTGGTAACGTAGGCTAATGGCCCAACCAATAAAGAATACCCATTACTGTACACAGAATTATCACACCTCCAAAGACGTGCTTTTATTTCACATCACAATATTTCATTTTATTTTTCTTCAAATACAGGAGTTGTATTTGAACCCATTTTTTATTAATCTGTATTTTTGACTCTGATATTTTTCTTAACCTCAGTAAATACAAGCATTTATAAATCAGGCCAATGATACAGAATTCAACTCACATTTAATACTATTTTATCTATGCACTGCACAGATGTAATGTTATGACAAAATTAAGACAATTCCTATTTTTTGTTTTTAAATATATACCCTAAGAGCTACAAGGAGTTTTCTTGCCATAGCCAGCTAGCTATACAGTAGCTGTTCAGATAGATAAATGATAATAAATAAGGAGTGTAATATTACATGAACAGAACAAGAGTCAGAATCAAGTTAAAAGACTTAGTTTATATACAATATACAATCAAATGAAAGACACCTTCCAAAATCTACGCTGAACTGAATAACAGTTCACATTAGGTTTGTACTGTATATCTTCTCCACCCATCAACTTGGTTTGAGGTGTAAACCACTAAAAATTTTATTAGGTAGGTAGGATGAAGCAAATGCCACTCTCCTTTGCAAAAGGACTTCATTATTACGCTTCCCATTTTGGTGCCATATCATAAATTAGAGGAACATAGTTATGGGGTAATTATTTTCATATTTACATATAATTTCAAATTGCCAAAAAAATGACTTGAAGATTTTTGTAGTTTCCAGAAATGTAACTCAGCTACATTTCTTGTTTGTTCCTTCCATAATGTGATTTGTCATACAAGTTTACTAAACTTTTTCTATAACATTTGCAAATGTCAATTTAAGGAGTTCCATGTACTATTTTCATCTCATCTAATTCACCCCACATGTATTTGGTGCAGCTGTGTCAGTTAACATAATGTAGCTGAATATAATAGATGGTATAACCTTCAATGTTAAACAATGCCTTGAGTTAGGAACCTTGTGATTCATGAGTGACCTTTTAGGCATTTCGTCTTCAGTTGATAGTAAGAAGAAATGAAAGAGCTAATTAAAATGAACACACAAAGTGACGCCTACCTTTTTTCATTTTATGTATGCTATTTTTTCTTATCTTACTTGGTTAGTTAATGAAAGTGATCTAGATTAATTTTGGAAACAGTTCTTTAATACACTGAATAATTAACTTTGGATAATTAAATGCAATTGATGCATGAAATGATATACTGTTAGCTTGGTTGGCAATTCTTAATTTTTAGTTTCTTGTATACTTAATAGCTCCATACTAATTAAAGCCCTTGGAGTGGTAATATACATGTGTTATTTGGTACTCTTGTAGAATAGAGAAGTCGTTTATAAAGAAGTCATTGAAATTATGACACTATAATTTTTCAAGACATTGCCAAATGGGATTAACATGTCATTGCAAAAAATGCATCAGATGACTGTAATGAGCCCTGATCATTTAAGAATAGCATGATGACAAGAGAATCAAAGGTTTATCTTTTTGGATGTATCCAAGTAAAGAGTATTACAGATATCTTTCTCAAGTTTAGCTGTCAATGCATTGAAATGTAATTTTTAATGCTTAGAGGCAGGCAAGTTTGACATATAATAAAGGGCAAGATAAGGATGAGCAATGATATCAAATCAAAATTATGTTTAACAATTTGGAAAAAAAAACATTAGAATTTAACAGTGTTTAGTAACTGTTAAAATAGGGTTTTCACACAGTGAAGATCCCCAGAAAATAATAAAAAAGGAACAGTTTAGGTGATGCAATGGAATACAAGGTCTGCATTTGGCCACCACAAGCTTATTTTGGAAGGCTTCCACACAAAGTTCTGTAACCATGATCAGCAAAAATACTCTGGAAATCAGAAGCTGAGCCTTAAAGTTTCAGAACCTTGGAGAGTTCCCAGAGTGACAAATGGGTTGCAACACAAGAACAGTGGTTTCTGCCATTAGAGCACAGGGTTGTATGAAAAACAATGGGAAATAGCTGTGGATATTTAAAGATAAGTGTTCTATTCAACTTCTTAAGAGAGAGTTGTCCTTTCTGGAAACCCTAGAAAGTAGCACTGCCCTAGTTTAAAGAAGGTTTTGTCAAATATTGACTATATGATGAAGAATAGTTACTGACCTACTGTAAATACAGTGTGACCTGATGTTCTGAAATAAATTCAATCATACAATAAGATAATTAAAAAGGCTAAATGAAAGGCTAATGAATCAAGTAGTATTAAAATATGTTTCACACAGGCTTATGTAAAAAGTACACAAAGTGAAACGTGGATAGGTTTTCTGAAGAGTTGACAATACAAATGTTCTGCAGAACTACGCTATGAGGATATTACATCATTGTTTGAATTGAGTACTCAGTATAGTCTTAAAATAAAAAAAAGCTTTTTAGATCAAACTGGACAGTTTTTACAATATATATTTTAAAATAAGCTGTCAGCACAAAGGACAAATTATATTGTGGTAAAAAAAATGTGTTTTAAACATGTTGTACAATACCATGCTATTCAGGCAAATATTATAATACAGAATAGGTACTGTAGATAAAGATACAGTAAAGGCATATCCTTCCCCCAAATTTAGTGATCAATGAGTAAGATTAATTATTCCAGATTAATTAATTATTAGAGGCTGGTGAAGTTCTGTCAGCAGTTCTATGCCTGTGATGTGTAGTAAAGGGCTTTAGTTTGCATCTTCATTCTGCTGTTTTGCTTGCAGCATATTGTAGAATTAAATAAAAAATAAACCCTTAATTTAGCTTTATCCAAGAATACTTATAATTCTTGCTTTGATTACATGTACAGACTACTATCACAGTGTGTGGTTTTTAAAATGCACTTTATACATAAAATTATCTAGTCACTCACCTGTCTAAAATGACAGTGAGAGTAGGAGTGGATTAAACACAATTAGGGAAATAGTGGCATTGGTCTTGGTCTTGACCTTTGTCACCATTATAGATGGTCCCTTTTCAATGAATGCAAGTATTAAAGTCGGTGCACTGATCTCTCATATAAAAGGTCTTCTAAAATATGAAAGAAAGATATCAGAGAAATTTATAATCACAAGAATACTGCTAATAAGAAAAACTCATGGGCTCTTGCATTCAGAAAAAAATTATAGTATAAATGTATATCTAAAGTAGAGCAGTAGAATAGATTTCACCAATGTAGGATATAGCATAAACTGAATGGAATCTATAATCCTGGCTCTGTAGTATCCAGTTGATTTTTACTTTAAAAGCAGCCTTTTAATTCTAAAACGTAGCCTTTTAGTTTCATGCATATTTGGTTTCAAAATAAAATTGCATATTCTGAGTTCTGCACTATGCATTAGTGTCTGCATTGTATTTCCTTAAGATGAGAAGTACGATTCTGTGTTCTGGCAGTTTCTTTTAATTGGTTAACCTTTTCTTCTTGGAAAAAAAATCTTTGAGGGAAAGGGTCATAAGATTAAAAAGATGTTCCTTCAATCACTGTAGGATTCTTTTAATGTGGAACAAGAAAAAAAAACTGAGAGGAGAAGAAGTAAAATTGTATGGAAATATAAACATTGAGTTGCTTTAACTTTTTAATTAGCATGTAGTACCATTTATGTTTAGATGGGCTTTTTTTTTTTCGTTTTCAGATAAAGTTGTTACAAAGCGTGATGCCCCGCAGCAAATGGGGGCGGGGGCAGTGGTGTCACGGACCCAAGAGCGAGGGCGTCAGTCCAGGGGCAGCGGCGTTGGCTCACTGCATCTTGCGCGAAGAGCAGGCTGGCATGGAGCGGGGCCAGACTGGGGAGAGACCGCCAAGAGCATCAGCGGCCAGGCTACTGGAGCAGAATCTCCAGAAGTGCTGTCTGGATCACTGGCAGCTGGGGTCCAATAGAAGGGGCCCCCTGGTGTGAAGGACAGTCCTCTGGAATCACCTGGGTTGCAGGCAGCTGGGCTGGGAGGGAGCGCAGGAATGGCAGATGAAGAACAGGAAGAGCCTACAGGGTTCTCTTTGTCCAGAACATAGTTCAAGTTCAAGTTTACTGTCATTATACTCATACACAGGTATATGGAATAACTGAATGCTATTTAGCCACTGTAGCTCACAGATGGTAAGTAGTACAAAAAAAAGACAACAATACAATTGTATAAGAAGAGAAAGACGGAGACAACAGGCAATGTGCAAAACAGCCACCGAGGATGTGCAACACAACAACAGATAATGTGCAAAACAACAACAGGAAACAGGTAATGTACAAAACAACATCAGTTGTGCAAAATCATACATCAACAGAATGAAATAAAGGATCTAAAATTATGGTGAGTGAACTTCTTGACATGTGAGGTAGAGGTAGATTTCAATGTGTGTTGGAGTTTTGGTAAAGAGAGAAGGCACTGTTAAGGGTTCAGATCATGGGTGAGAGAGGCAGGGAGTTTAATAGTTTGATAGTGTGGGGGTAAAAACTGTCTCTGAGTCTGGTAGTCCGGGCCCGGATGCTCCGGTGCAGGGTGGGGGAGGGGGTCCTGCAAGGTGGGACATGATACTCGAAGTCAGGGCGGTTGTACAAAGGTGTGCCAAACGCCAGGCTGAATGCCTGCTCTTTGGAGGGTTTCCTGCCGAGACGAGGCCAGCGTGAGCAGGCAGGGGAAGAGACCAAACCAAAGCGGAGTCCCGTTTTCTGGCCCACTCTCAGCACCCTGAATCTTCTGGACAGCACAGCCGCGGACCAATGCTCCCTGGTGGATCCGGGAACAGAAAGGGCTCCGCTGGGAAGCTGTAAGTTGGCTCAGGAGTGAACTGAAGTTTACGTCGATGACAGATTGTCGGGGAAAGCCTGAACATGGTTTAAATTGCAGAGCACCATATAGTGTGAGACATTTCATGAAAGCCAGGTGCTCCTCAATCCTGTCTCCTCAGCGATCAGTAAAGAGCAGGGGTGTGCCCATAATAAAACTATTCTGATTGACATAATTCTGAGTATAACCATAATGAAAAGGAGGGGAGGCCAAGTTTGTCTCTTACAGTAAGGTGTGAATAAAGCATAACGTTTTTGGGGACTGATTTAATCTACTTCCCTTTTGAATGATACCATGTGCTTTTGTCTGACCCATTTCACACTTGTTTGCTTCTCTACATTAAAAAAATATTTTTTATCCCCATTCAGTATCATATTTATGCAGATGCTAATTCCAAAGATATTGCTATTGTTTTTATTTGAAGTGCTTCAATTAATGAAGCAAAATGTATTGTCTGTGTAAGGAACTGGATTTAAAAACTAACTTTAGGTACTGTAAGCACTCAAATTAATTTTGAAGATAATTAAAAACAGAACCCTTTATTACTGAAATTATTTCAAATTATGTGCAGACCGAACAATTATTAAATTGTGGATTTAATAACAGTTTTATTATTCATTTTGACATAATGACATACTATAATCCATTTTCTTGCTCAAATACCAATAGAAAAAAATGGCTTTCTTTTTTTTTAGCAAGAGTGGATTAGCAATTTAATTCATGAACATGTGTAAAATATTTAACTAGTGTTTGATATGCTCTGTGAAGAAACTGATTGAAAGAGTGAACAAATATATACAAGGAATCAAAAGAGAAATAAATTGATATATACTGTATATATAGATGTCCAAAACAAGCAATATTCAGGTCTAATGGATATAATCAAATATTTTCAACTGATGAAATCCCAGAAAATGTTAGCAAAAATACAAATAGAAGTGACAGGATCTATTTTCAAAATTAAATGTGATACACTGTCAAAATAAAACCTTTATAGTGAACACAGTCATGACAGTGTTTAACACCCAGAAATGTTTGTGGAGACTTTGGTGTTCCTCCCCCTGTGCAGCTGGAAAAGGATGACCACTGATTTTCTCTTGATGGCATCGACGAATCAGCCTCACTGGTGTTCTGTAGGGCTTAGGTAGGGCTGTGGCGGGATCTCAGCATCTTCCAACAGCAATGGATGATCTTGCATTATCCGACTACAAAATCGATACATCTAGATTGGTTTTGGAGGACTAGCACAACTGTTGGCTCAAGGATCTTGCGAATATATTTCTAAGCACTTAGTTTGTCCTTCCATGTTGTCTTTTTTCAGGTCTGACAAAGGCAAAATGGCAATCATCAGTGAATAATACATTCCACCATCTTGTCTGCCACCATCCAGGACGGTCTCTGGTCCACAGAAGATGGCTTATCAGGCACTAGTCAACATGTCAATATGTCACCTGTGAATGGCCTCCTAGCATGCAGGTCATTTTCATGCAGTCAGCAAGTTATAAACATTCTGCTGATGCACAGATTATTTCTTCCTGGAATTTACTCATGCTGTAGGCACTGCAGTCAGAAAACAATTATACAGATGGATGTAATGTGGTGGACGTGACATTCCTGAGTGAGTGTGTCTGCCTTCCAGAATGTGGTGTCTCCCTTAGAGAGCTGGTTTTCTGCTTGCTTTGTCTGGACAAACCATTTGAGTCTCGATGCAAATCTTTGAAGTCTCTGGAGTCCATTCCTCATAGATGGACTGTCTTCAATTAAACTGAGAATAACTAGCATTCTCATCATTCAGCGGTTTATACAGTATATTGTTTTTCAGAAGACACAAATGAGCTCTACTAATACAATTGGAATAAAGTGCATTTCATTGATGTTATGCTTTGAGCCCATTGGTTCAAGGGGAGATAGCCTGCCTCCTCCACCTGTATGGACAAGAAAGTCAAAACCAATAAAATGACCAATGATAAACCAAAAGGTTGCTGCTTTGGCAATGGCACTGTGGATGGCAATTGGGTGTCTGTGTTATGAACACTGGAAAATACTACTCTAAAGGTCTACGTTCATACCTTCAAGATCAGGATGAGAACCAGGGTTTACCCATCTCCCAGACTTTTGTTATGAACTCTGAATAGAAAAATAAAGCACAAATGAAAGAGTATTTAAGAAAATTCAAAAAGATGGTATAGTAAATCTCAGCACAAATGAAAGTAGGCTAAAATGAGAGAGTATTTGAGAAAATTCAAAAAGATGGTACAGTAAATTTCAGTTATGAGATTTAATTCTACTCAAGAGTATGGATATTATATTTTTTGTTATATTATAATTATTATAATATATATTATAATGTAATGTTACACTATATAAGAAAAGGAAGAGTATTTGAATATGATTTATTTTGTATATATTGTACCCTGCTGTGAAGAAGCACAGCTACACTGAATATGTGATGGCTATATAAAACAACTGCACAAGACAATACAGCCTCTGTATTGGGTACAAGTTTTACAGCAAAATGATTTCTAAATGTTAGTAGTATCTGTCTGAAAGAGTGAAATCAAGAATTAATGTTCAGTATTAATGCCTTTATAAGCAAAAGCCAATAAAAACGGGTAAAACTCTTCTTTTGCTAATTAGGTGATTTTGTTAATCAAGGCCAAATCAAGGCAAAAATCTGTTTTCTACCATTATGCACAAGAATCACAATACAAGGTAACTAAGTGCGAATGCCACTATCTGTGATTGCTGCCTTAAGGTAAAAATGCTAAATTCCAAACAGATGTACTGCAACAAAGCAATTCTCCATGATTCACACATGACATAACTCTCCATAACTTTACACATGACAATATCAATGGATAACCTTGATACATGTACAGTATGCAATAAGATACTGCAATAAAGAAAATGACAGAATGGCCTTGTACTTTCAAGATATGCTGCTAGGGGCAATGGTAAAAATATTGATATTGATTGTCTCTTAACCTTCTAAACTAGATTTTCATTTGTCTTAATTAATGTTTCAATTTTCCAACCTATCTTACCTTTCTCTCCCTGACGAAAAGTCTGTGAAAGAAGTGAAAATGTACACCGAAGGGAGACAAAAAGAAAACTGGAACTCATCTTTGTACAATATAATGTATACTGTCTGTAATGACAACGACTAATACACTAACCTGAGATTATTGGTCTCATCTGAACGCTTTATCCTTCATGTGATGTAAGCACCCAGTGCGTGAAGCTTAAAGGCCTAATTCAAGCTTATTTGACTGTATTTAACTTCTGTGTTGTTTATGTTGGCAGCTGTAGCTCCAAAATTCAAGCTTGATTTGCTTATAAAAAGCAAATTTTGAAAAGTTCACAATTAAGGTAAAAAAGGTTATTTTTTAGCATAGCGGTGATATAAGTATTTTTTTGGTGCAATCTCAAGTAGTAGCATTTTGTTTCTGAAAAGGTACTGCTCTTTCAGAAACAGGTTATGTGCATTTTATTATTCAACTTTTGCAACAAAAACAATTTAAAAAGTAGTTAAAACTGCTAAACACATGGATAAATGTCCTAATAGCTACACAGTATGTTTGTAAATTAAGAAATCTAGAAATCAACTCAATTACTTACATTGCTGTTATAATATCATCCACTATAAAAAAAATAATAGATTGTAACAAGCAATGAATTACAATATTCTTTGGGAGTTGTTAGGTTTTATGTTTTATACGAATATTATTTCATACATTCAAGCTTTTTCAGACTCCTTATTTCTTTCCAAATAATTATGCCATTATATACTGTCCCACTCAAGAACATTAGTTTTAATATAACAATTTCCAATGTGTTTTTCCACTAATCATGATATAATTATGTAGACCATTTGTAGACAAATTCCTGTGTCTAACACATCAGTCATTTGCTAATTTACAAAACTGCCTTTCAGCTCTGCACATCAAGTAAAATATTGTCTTTTTAATACCTCACAGCCTCAAACCTGATGTGACTAACACATTTGACTTGCCAGTTACTAAGAAATATTTGTTTCTTCTGTCTCTTTTTGAAAATATATTAATTTCATTTTATTTTATTTTTAAAAAGAAGTTCTCCAAGACCTGTGACTGTCTCCTCAATTATTTAAGGTCAATTCAATTAAATCTTCCATCTTCTGAGTTAAAAATAAATGGAAAAAGGAGCAAAATATTCTCTGTCATGCAATAGAAGTATCCTGCAGAAACAAGATTTATGTGTCATGGGTTTACTTTGATAAATTAATATTCATTAACACATCTCTTTTTTCCCTCAAGCCATAAACATAGGGGTCGTCTGATCTTTGTGGGCTCAGTGTTGGCATCATTGGCATTTCTTGTTTGTAGTGTCATTAAAAGAAAGACAAAAAAGGTCTCTTCAGCTCAGTTTTTCCCCAAGATAATTTATTCTCTCTGAAAACGTAATCAGTTACATGTGTACTGTTGCTGTCTTCTACCTGCACATGTGTCAGCATAAGTCTGCAATGCACAGATTAAAAATCAATAACAAACACCTCAGGTTTGTCAAGCAGGCAAGTCAGTGTCTTCAGTATTCAATATGGAAAACGTGTACACTTCCTCAGTTTTAACAGATGTGTCATAATTTTGCAAAGCTCTCTTTAAAGGAAGGTCATTGTTAAAGATAGTTTTTTCCATTTTCTCTCTCTCTCTTTTCATTTCTAAAGCGTTCAGACTTCAAAACCAGTGATGATTACTTTGCTTCTGCTTTAAACGATAAACAAAAACCTAAATAGTAAAATGTAATTTTTGGTTAATTTGTGAGTGTAAATTTTAATGCACATGACAATGTAGTTTCATTTTCTCATTAGGTATTGTGTTTAATCAAAGCTTCACTGGACTTTAGATTCTTTAAACTGCTTTGGTAAAAAAACAGACTGCAAACCTACAGTAGGTATTCAAGCTTCACTGATAAAAATAATAAGCTAAAGTATGCCCCTGGATATAACTGCATTAGACCAACAATTTTCAAACTGTAACCTCTTGAAAGCATCAATTCCCAGTTTCTTGTTTCTATTTAATCTGCCATTTACACTACCAACTTTTAAACATTATTGCATTATTTTTCAGCCCTAAACTAGACTTTTTTTTTATTTCAGCACAGTTTTTCGTCTTCTAATCATCGGTATTCATTCAATTTGTATTATTATTTTTCTACACTATCGCACTTCATGTCACATTCTGGAAAGTTCGAAGATATTCCTTTTTTTGTCTTAAATTGCTAAAAAAAGGGGAACGTTTAAGGTTTGTTTTGTGCAAGAGGTAGATTTTATGGTCATATGTGTAATACATTCTTTTAAAATCATATTTAGACTTCACCTTATATGCAAAAATGTACCTCTTCTGCAAACATGGAGGTTGGTTTATTGGTTGTCGATTAGCTGAAAGACATTTTTGACATGAATGTTCTGTAAAAACTAGGGCAGCTTGGCTGTGAGAACAAGACAAAAAGAAGTGTTGTTCTCGCAGCCAAAAAGACAAAAAGAAAGAAAGAAAAAGAAGGAAGCCACAGAGGTAGCCAGTGGTGTCTGCTAGGGTGGAGGTAGTAGATAGAATAAATAAATATAAATCAATGCACAGAAAGAAGGAATAATGTTGAGATTCTTAACAGTAACAGATGATGCAGTCGTCAGCATTGCTGTCTTGCAACACCTGGGCCCCGGATTCAATTCTTGTGGTGCTATCTGCATGTTCTCCCTTTGTTTGTGTGGGTTTCCTCCAGGCCCTTTGCTTTCCTCCCTCAGCCAAAGACATGGGAAAATTAGCTCTGATGTGAGTGTGTGCATGTTTGTGTCTGTCTTTGCCCTGCGATGAACTACCATCTTGTCCAGGGTGTACTCTGCCTTGCTTACCAGGATAGGACCTGGTTCCCCCATACCCCTCTACTGGATAAAGAAAATGGACAGATGGAAGTTCAGGAGGAGATCAAATTGTAATATTTTACTTCTGCTCTCTTATATTTATATAAGACTTCTATAATTCTTCATGTACTGTGCACTCTCTTGCACACATTGGTTCTATCACCCCTGCCTCCACCCAAACTTCACCCTTGCAGCTGCCTCCTCTTTTCATTCCTCACAAGTGAAGGAGGTTGTGGCAGGCCGTGCCCTTACAGCTTACATTATATTATGTACACTATTCCTTTATATTCCTTGTCTCATTAATTAGAATTTGACAGCAATACTGAACCTATTTTGGAAACAACTTTTGCTAATAAAAAGGTATCATAACAATGATCAATGGTACTTTATTTTGGAAAAGGCTCTTTTGGAAATCCAAACAGCTCAAAAATATAGTGATCTGTTTTTATCCTCAAAGTACAAAACAACACTTCTGCTTCATATTAAGTGCTATTTTTTAGCATGAAATAAAGAATGAAGATCATATGAAGAAAAATATTTTGGCAAATTATATTGAACAAGTCATTCAGTAGTTTGGAATTCATATTTAATTTAAGAGATTGCAGAACAGAAAGCATTCAAATTATTGTTTTTCATCAGTAATGCTATTACACATATTTTCCACTACCTGACAGGTTTCACTCATTGTGTCATTTTTTTGCCAGTGTTTGAAATATATTGGTATATGAAGATATCGCCTGTTAAGTTGAATAGCAAAAGGAAAAAATACAAGCTAAGTTTAAAGAATGACAGATACTGTAAATACACTAACTTGTAGAATAATATATACTGAGAAAGGATTATTCATCATGACACCTTAAAAAATAATAGGATCAGAACAAACAAATCTTGTCTTTATCTAAGGAACAACAAACAATGTTTTGTGTGCTCCAAAAACAAAATGTTTCTTCAGGCAAAGCATCCTCATAAATCAAGAATAAAATGAAATAACCTCATGAATAGCCTCACCTTTGTCCGTTATACTTAATCAAATATTTCACTTTTGTATTGCTCAAATGAATCTTTTAAGATGAGCAAAAACCAAAGCTTAAAATGTATTCCAAAGCATTGCAAAGAAATGCATAAACAGGTCATATTTTTCACTCTTCTTAGGACAGAAGAATGGAAGACTTTTAACTACTTAATCAATCACTTTGATAACATTTCATTCAAAAATTGCATTCGTCAAGATACTTTTGAAAATACTACTAAAATTTATTTTAGTCTATCTCACAAACGTCTCCTGGGTACTATATTTCCCCAAATGTCGGTCAAAACATTTTGTTATATTTCACAAGGACAAAATAAATAACACAAGCCTTAGTTGTTAAACTAATTAAGGCCATCATTTCTTATGCATTTAGGATTTTGAGCCAGAGAATGCTTAGTTTAAATAATTCCTTGAATTTATACCATGCTTTTTCATCTCAAAGGATTCTAAAGTGCTCTTGCACGCAGGGGGACCCACTTCATCTTGGTATAAACCACCTGGGTGACACATACTGTAACACCAATTATGTGACAGCAGCCGAAAACACAATAACTCGGGCAGAGAACTGAAAAATCACTTCGCCCATTGAATTAAGTGTGACTTTCAGGAAGGGCAGAATGCGTGCGTGCAGAGAGGTATTTTGCCAAGACATTAGGGTTATGATCTCCATTCTTCCAAATGGAATATATCTGCACCAGCTGAACTATTTACAACAGTTTAATTGAACTGCCATTTTGCCCTTAGCAGCAACCCCTTTGTCATTCTAACCCCCTCAATTCCACTTCCTGTGACAATCTGCCAAAGATGCGCCAGTCTGACCCCAAATCGAATTCCTCAATGTAATGTCTGTTATGTAATGAAAACTTTCTCTGACAATTAATGGAGTTTATAATGAATTTGTGGGAGAGTGACAACAGCCAATCACATTCAGACTCAGCTGTCAGTAATTCGCAATCAGTCCTGGAGTCATTTATTCACCTTAAACATTATACATACTAGATGTAATCTCCTTCTTTCTCTCACATTCATTTTTTTGCATCTCTCTTTCATCCCATCTCCACCTCTGCAGCTTCCCTTTGGTCACTCCTCATGGGAGGTTCTAGTCTCCTTGTCTTATGGCCAGGAGGTTTGC
This sequence comes from Atractosteus spatula, assembly GCF_055471065.1. Lineage (NCBI taxonomy): Eukaryota > Metazoa > Chordata > Actinopteri > Semionotiformes > Lepisosteidae > Atractosteus > Atractosteus spatula. The sequence goes on along the minus strand of NC_142709.1, from coordinate 68,777,041 downwards.
TTTCACTCCATAATTCTTAGTGAAACTCTTATCTTCACAAACAAAGGAGTTTTGGAAAAGCTTGAATTACATCTATGGTGAAATAATAGGAAATGAGAGAAATGTTCAGCACTTTCCTATAGTTTGGAATTTTAAAAAATGGCTAAATCTTGCAACTACTGTATATGAAACTGCACATGGCTTATACAATATACAGTTATACCTCAATCACAATACTTCTTCAACGTAATTGTAAGCAGAAGGTAATTTGAAAATGTAGAAGAACATAAGCTTAGTTTATTAGTACATTAGTTCTCTGTCAGCAGGTGCTGATCATAATTACATGCTTTTGTTTCTTAGGCTTAATGTGTGTGAGTACACATTTTTGAGTTTTTTTTTCTGAACAAGCTATGAATATAACTGTAAAAATAGATATACAGTACCCAAACAGAATTCTCATGCAGACATCCTGTAAAGGACGCTGGATCAGCCAGATCATCTGCAACAAGAATTCATGCCAGGCAACCAGTAAGAGATATAGTAAATAGAACAACATAGAGCAGTGACAAAAAAGATCTTTAACAAAAGACTTAATTAACCAAATCCCGGGAAAATAATTATTATAAAGGTTATTTCTCAGAAACAAAGAACATATTGTATTTCATGAAAATTTCTAAAGCTAAAACCTCACCACTGCATTTTGTCTCTTCTGATACTGTTTCACACATTGACCACCTGTATGGTTAATGGCTGTATTTTTCTGGGGTGATCTTGTTCCAGTGTAAAGGTGCAGTCTGATCTTGCATATACTGTATTGGCTTTTTGCTGGTGTGGACAATTCTATAAGGAAGATAAAGAAGGTGGAAACTCTTTATGTTGTCCTTTCTTATTACAGTATCTTGAATCATGACTGTAAAGTCCTCAATTGCAGATTCTTATTTTACTGTACAGACAAATTGGTGGCATCAGTGATTGTACACTGGACTTTTTAATCGTAGACTTAATACACAACATCTTCAACTTCAATTTTTTTTGAAGTCCTGTAGAGTTTGACTCTGGAATTCCTATATCACCTTAACTGTGGTTCTGTATACACACTCTTATTATGTAAGGTATTATAGTATATGCAATCACGAATGAGAAAATATTGACTTTCCTACAATTACTTTCCTATAATTTGCCTTTCTGTTTGTTTCTGAAATTATACTTTTACTACATTTTAAAAACTAAATGCTATTATGCATGTTGGTGAATTCCTGAATTCATTATACTGTATAAAGTTTTCATGAAGAAATATACTGTACAGTATTGTATAATACTTCACACATTTTGTTTTATTTTTTTGTTACATTGCTAAGATGGTAGCCTTTAGTGTCAGATAGCATTGTGATGACTATTTTGCAGACTGAGGAATAAAACAAATTTAATCAAACACATTAATAACCTGAAAAGTTCACATTGTTTGATCAGATAGGAAATTATGAATGGAAATTACACAGAAACGAAATATTATTTAAGTTCCTTTTATGTCCAAGGAATAGTGTAACCACATTTTGGTTTTCAACTTAATTTAAGCAAGACCGTGAACAAAACCCAGGTATGTTTTTTTTTTGTTTTACTTGTCCAAATATAATTGCTATATATCTGAAGAGAAAATGTGTAGGTGTTGGGGGTGTCAACTTGTGAAATGGCCTGGAATAATAAGAAAAAGCTTATTATTTAAGCTGTCAGTGGCAAAGCACCATGACAACTATGTGCTGAGTGACAACAGATTAAGTGTTGTGTGGCTCATTAACCCAGTTGCTATTTTGAGTATAAGTTTATGCCCAGCTGGCTCATGCTCCAAGTGTATTTATTGAATGTAGCATGCTCATGCCTTTGACTGAAGTCACTTCAGGAAAGTCACATGTATTGTTCTCAGGAGATCATACAAATAAAAAAGTGCACGGAATAAAAATGCATTGATATCAAACTGTCAGCTTTTCCATCTTAGATTTCTTGCCCCTTTAATCTAAGGGCGGTTGCAGGCATCCATGCAGAACATTATATTGGCAGTGGTATTTACAGTACTCTTTTAAGACTCGGCAGTCTTGTTCTAGAGGTCTTTGTGAATCTTTGTATCCCTTGAATGACTTTCAAACATGACAGCCTTCCTTTGTGTAAGAAAATACATTATTATTCAGACATAATCCATCTGAAGTACTTCTGCATAACATTGTAGAACTCCTCATAACACCTCGTGTTGTGGGTTTATTTAAAAAAAATCAATGTTATAAACTTCACTATAAACTCACCTTCGGCAATCAAACTTTGTTTCGCTACAGGTCTGTAATATTTGAATACACAATTTTCTACCAATGTCCTTTAGATTATCTAAGCGTATGACCTAAATATGTGTAATTCCATGTATGTAACTTACATGTTTCTTAGCAAAATATGTATTACTGAACATTGTTGATGTGACATAGAAAACTCCATTCAGTGCCACCTGAGGTAGCAATTTATATGAAATTGTTGGGAATTTATCAGCAATTCAGTCCAAATCCTAATTCAGATGGAGGAAAGACACAATTTGTACTAGTTGCTTCGGCTTACCCTGTCTGGCTGAGGGAACGATATTTTGGCCATACTGGAATGTGGCAGTTGGAACCCCTGGAAGAACAAGTGGGAACCCATACTGTAATTGATGTAGACGTCTTCATTAGCAGAGCTTTCGGTGAGTGTGCTTTATGTGGATTGGATCTGATTTAACCTCAGTAGGCTTCCAAAGCCCAGCACCCGAAGGATTTAATGCAGGCGTTTGAGATTCCTTGAGGAGTAGGAGAGCAAGCTGGGCAAATCTGAAAGAAATTGTTAGAAAAGAGTTTAAAGCTGAATTCAACTTTTTTCAAATGGAGTAGAAACCAGTGGTGGGTACTGTAGCTGTGAGTAGGTTGGGGTGGTCGATTGAGATAAGTGTGACCAGTAGTAAGAACAGATAGGCTCGATAGGACTGTTTGTAGAAGCTACTTTGAAGTCTGGGATTTTATTCTATACTAAACTCAGTATAACACAAACGCATACACTTACAGTATATGATTAATATAATATGATATACAATATATTATAATTTGATATATTTTATATATATATAATTTGATATACAGACTAATCACATAATATGACTTGACTATTGCCCAGTATTCATCCCAATTCATCAGCTCATGCATTACAAAAGGTAATAAATGATTTTGAAAAACATCAACACTGCTTGTGATTGACAGTTCTTTTTGGTATGTCCATTACCATTTAAAAACCTTTTATAAGCCAGAATTTGTGTTTTGGGAGATGAAACAGAGAGCGTTCAATTCTGTGAAAACTCCTCCGCAATAATTTTCAAGCTCATTACATCAATCCATCACTCACCAAATTTCTTCCACAGTCACTTCTCAAATTGATGAGCCAAAGTCATTATCATTTAGATAACTGGATATGAGGATGGCAGAACTAATACAACAGCAGCTGTAATTAGCCTAATCGAATGCAAAGTTCACCAAGGGGAAAAATTGTATATGAATCAGTCTTTAGTTATCCAGCTCACATCATGGCCACTGACAAAAAGCGATGAACAGGGTCTATAAGTGTACCGGTCAAACCATTGATAAAGCCTGTGATAGTAAGGGTTCTAATGAAAGAACCTCGAGCAGATTATACAGTAATTGTCTTAAACTGGATATTTTACAATATTACACTAGTGAGCATTGTAATCTTAAAAAAGATTATTTGGGTATTTTTCTTACCATGTCAGTCCCTGTAGTCCTAAATACTGATTAACAGCTGATTATGTGACTGTACAAATATGCAAGCCACTGATCGTGGAGTACTTTTGAGATGCCAAAAGCATGAGTTTTGGTATGGAGTAAGAAAACTACTGCAGAAAAAAAAACATTCCCAATTGGGGTATAGCTTGTAATAACATGAGCATGAAGTCTATGGTATATTCCAAAACCCAATTATAAATTCTGGATTGAGCTTGAGTTACAGTAGCTGTGCCAGTGTTGAAGAAAATGCGTTTAGGCTATTTTGGAAGAAAATCATACTTTAGCAATATCTATACAAAATTGGCTTTAATGACACATAAACTGGGAAAAACCTATAGGAATGTCTGCAGTAGAAACCATGATAAGCAACCAGATATATTCCAGGATTTAAAGAAATGTCCTACATTGACAGGCTAAAAGATTTACTCTTAAATCTAAAGACTTTTGATTCTTCAAGGGAGAAGGCTGTGAAAGGACTTGACTCTAATGTTTAAACTTCTCAAAGGCACTGATTATGTCCATCCAGTGAACGTCTTAAAAACAACAGGGAAGTGTTTCACAAAGTGTTTCATGGACATGGACAGTTCATGGACATGCATTTAAAACTGAGAACAAGAGGTACATCTTTCCAAAAACTGTTATGGGAGTATGGTTACTCACCTACTGTATGTTGCTGAAACCAGTGCTCTGGCTTCTTTCGAGAAATGGCAGGATACGATCCTCAGATCTTAGCGTGAGAATCAATTAGCTGCTAACTACAAGTGGGCTAGAAGGCAAAAATCTGAAGCCTTTCATAGGTTTTTCTTATATACTGTAGGTATTTGTCATTATGATAATTGTTAATAAAACTTTGATTATAGTAATTTAAAGATCCTAATGATAATTGCTTTGTTTGTTAAGCTCGGAAATGCCACTTAAAAAAATGACATTTTCAATTGCTTTGGTTTGCACAATGAATAATATACAGATGTTATTTTCAAATATTCACAGCACTGTCAGATATGTGTAATGTCCAATAAAATACCATTTAACACAAAAATACTATTGTAAATAGTGTATGTTAACTGGAAGAAGCTGTGACTTTCTTGCTTTAATATCACAAAAGGCTTCAGGGTTTTTCTTTCACTGAAAGAATATTTGAATGCTGATTCTATGTTGGGCTTACTTCACAAGCTGTCAATTAGTTGAATGCAAAGTGTCATTTTCTTTGACAGCTTAATTTTCATAACAATCGCAGTTCTGTTATATTCATATATCAAAATATTATTTTTCAGGGAATTTGTTTAATGCCTTGGCATGGCAATTTTGAATCATTCTATATATGAATATTCCCTTGGTGTTGATATAAAAATATTGCTTATGTATTTATGCAAAAAACCAAGGAGCAATTTCATCTTTTTCAATTGTGTAGTAACTAATGTATTCTTTCAAAATATGTTCAAAAGGTTTTTTTGCTTTTAGAATAAGTTCAATACATTATCAGTCTGCATTCTCTTTTTAGTTTCTTGTTTGTCCACATTATGTTTGCTTATTTTCAATATTTATTCATTCCAGTTCAGAAAACATTTCACTTTCAGGAATATTTTTATTCGGCCTGTTTCAGACCATTCTTGTTTTTCACTTTTATTTGTGTACTGGGTCTTTGCTAAGAACTGATTAAGGTTTTGAATGTGATATTTAGCAAGTAAAGTGAAAAACAAAGAAAGCAAAACCAGCTTACTTGAATTAAGGAGACATGACATTTATTTTTCATTTTGCTCAATGATGACCAATAAGTAAATCTGGATCTTCTTTAGATCATTGGTTGAAGATTTTCATTTGCTTGTATCTGGAAAGATCTAATATATTATCTTCATTTGATTCAGATTATTAATCTGTCATCAGAAAGTCACTTATTTCTAGTAGTGTCTCAGCTACTTGCAATCTGTCCTGGAAGCATTAGGTGCAAGACAGACTACAGTAGTCCATCACACAGCATACTGTACAAACACATGAACCCTCATGCACAAGGGGAGAACATGCAAATTATACACAGAAGATACCCCCACTTCAAACAGAGCCCTGGACCCAAGAGCTGTGAGGCAGCACTGGTAACTGGCAAAGCACTGTTCTGCTTTGAATAAATTAGCATTGCTGTCTTGCAGTACTGAGGCACCAAGTTCAATTCCCAACCTGGGGTGCTGTCTGCATTTAGTCTGTATGTTCTCTTCGTGTTTGCATGGGATTCCTCTGGGTGCTCCAGTCTCCTCTCACAACCCAAAGACATACTGGTAGGTTAATTGGTTTTTGGAAAAATTGGTCCTGGTGTGAGTGTGAGTGTGTGTGTGTGTGTGTGTGTGTGTGTGTGTGTGTGTGTGTGTGTGTGTGTGTGTGTGAGTAAAATACTTTTGCAAAGGAGTGCCTTTCAAACTTAAGGTTAGAAGGAGGACTTGCTTTTGCCAAGCAAGGATGGGAAAACCATCCTTATCTCAAAATGAATGAATTCAATAAATTGACAAATCATCTGTGACATTTTCCATAACCTGCCACAAGGTTATAAAAAATGCTGCACTGGGAAATATTAACAGTATGGCATCAGTGACACAAGACAACCAGGCACAGAAAATTTGTGAAGGTTGTGTCAGAATCAATTCTGAAATGCAAGAATGAATGATATTAATAACGTCATCCTTAACACTGGGAAATTTTGTCTTGAGGCAATCTCTTGACCGATTCTTTAATGGAGAAGCTGTAAAGAGCTTCCCCCCAAAAAATAAGTCCCTCTGATTTCCCGACAGAGGACTACAGTATTTGAAATGCCAGTATATTGCACTGGAGCTTCATATTTTAAGTGCTGCACTTCAAATATTATTTATTGACTTTGTCAAATTAATACATTAGAAAAAAAGACATGACATCATAAGAACAGATGTGATTGGACCCTGCCTGGATGCTTTATTTTAGTGTTCTCATAATGACAAGTTTCTGTTTTTTTTCTTACTGTGTGACTGTTTTCAGGAGGCTTAATTAACACTCTACAATGAAAGCAGAATTTAAAGAATACTCTTGGCCTAAACCGTGGAGTTTAGTCAAAACAAATACAAATAATTGATTGATAAATTAATATGCTTTGGGTAACTAACAGTAATGTACAGTACAAACTGAGGTACAGTATGCTCTACAGAACAATCTCTGACAGAGTGTTTTTATACATCTGCAGATAGACCTCTGCCAAGAATCATCATCATAAGGTCAGAATGACCTCTGCATGGCATTTGCTGCTGTCTGAGTTTACAGCAGAGTGATTTTTAATCAGTGCGTTTAAATTTGTGTTACATATAAAAAATAATGTTTGCAAACTAATCCCAAAAACTTAAATAGTATGGCAAAAATATATATGACCTTTACCCATATCATGCTATTATATATAAATCTATTTTCCTTGCTAAAATGAGTTGTATACAACCAATACAGTAAGTAAACATGAAAAAGTAATAAGCCATGAACAAGCTTCATTAATATTGTAATTTATAGTGGTTGGTTATGCTGCAAAGCATAACAAAATAAAAGTATTTAATTAAGTGGCTTAAAAGTGTACATATTTTCAAACAATACAGTGAATGTATTAATAGTTGTTTTTGAAGTGGTTTTTCCTCCCGTAATATATGATGACTTTCACATCAACAAATGCTACTATAATAATAGAACAGGTACTCTAATTTTCTCACTAATAAAACCCCAAATAATTATCATTTCTCATATCTCCTGCTGGTGTAAGAAAAAACCTCATCTAGATTATCTATTATGCTTCTAATTTGCATCTAATTTTATTGCTTTCTATGTTTCATCCCCCTAGAGGAAGTGCCAGTTAGAGCAGAAATCAATTAGACGCATATTTCTAGACTGTTAGTCCTATGCAGTATGTATTGTTGTGTAAATAATTGGCCAATGTATTAAGATGACTGCACTGAATTATGTGTTACTTACTGTATATGAATATACAGTTAGAACATAGAAAGAACACTGCTGGACCTCCTCAATACTGGTCTGGATCCCAAGAGACATAACAAACACCCAAGGAGTCCGATTTGAAATCAGGATATTTACAAGAGCAAGTTCAATGGCTGAAAACAGACAGTTGTTCATGCTACAGTAGGATGAAAAGGAGTAAATATTATGATAATGTAAAGGAACAAGTAATAGGTTTATTCCATGCTGAAAAAAAGAAGAAAAAGAACACAACGTTTCGGCTGTGGAGCCTTCTTCAGGAAGGCTCCACAGCCGAAACGTTGTGTTCTTTTTCTTCTTTTTTTCAGCATGGAATAAACCTATTACTTGTTCCTTTGCAGCCTACGCATGCTGACGCAGCTACCCACCTGAACTTATGATAATGTATCTTATTATACATACTGTGTACAGTATATTATATTATTATATATATTATTAATATAAGAGGTTCTGGAGTAACATTTTATTAGTTTTTAGATGATACTGAAAGATACAATAGAATTAGAATAGCCTTTAAACTACATAATGCCACTCAATGCATATACAGAAAATAACAATGCAAACTATGTATTTCATGATTAAGCAATAGATCCTAAATAACTTTTATTTGTATTACAGATTACCTAAAAAGAGAAACAAACAAGGTGTTCATACTTCAATCAGTCTCCGACAGTAAAAGCTTTCTGTCTCATTGCCACCCTGACCCTGGAATATTCAGCCATGCATTCTGTAATATTATAGATAATATTATTATATTATAGATCCTCCATTTCTTGTTATCCAGCAGCCTCCATTATATAACACCAGTTTTCCAAGAAATCCTGATGGGCCTGTCCAAATACAAGTCCCTTTCTGCCAAATGTATGATAAGTTCCTGAAATAAAACAAAACAATACATTTTAAGGAATCTCTTCCCAGTGAAATATTTTCTGGTTGCATACAAAGGTATCTTTGTGACTGTTAAAACAGATTTGCTTTTAAAGCTCTAGGAAATAGGATTATATATAAATGATTTACTACTATTCAAGGTTATTTCCGTCTGGCAGTGAGTTAGAGCACAACTGAAAAGGATACTGATGGTGTTAGTTCAAGTATTTCAAAATGCCACACCACTCTTCATTGCATTTGGTGAGGTAGTCAAGCAAAAATATAGGAAGATAGATAACAGGAATATCTGGTTATTGCATGCTATTAAGTTGGTGAAAAATATTTAACAAATAATGGACTAGGGTCTAAGGCCATAAACAAATACCTCTGTTAAATATGATTTCAAAATTAATATTTATGATGGTCTCTGTCTAGACAAAGGCACAGTTTTTCTTTTACTTTTCCTCATATTAAAGTATTTATTTAGAATAGAAACATATTTCCTTTCAGCAGACTAAAAACTGAGCTAGAGCAAAATATTTTCTTTAGTCTTAAGCATTTTGTATTTCATGAGATAACCATTTTACTGAATGTTTCAATATGGAGGCCTCAATGTTTTTTGTATTTTTTAAATCAACAGGTTACATACAGTATATCCTGAACTACATTACTGTACATCATTGTCCTGTGTAACTTAGTTACCTGTGAAAATTGTACCCAATATGAGTATGTAAGGGAAGACACCTTAAATAAAGGTGCTGGTGATTAATATTTAAGACAATTAACATATACAAATCTGCATTGAATGATCCTTGTACATGTACAGTACTTATAAAGAACGTGCAAGTCCTTTCATTGTTCATGCTTTCAGTTAATTTAATCATCTAACATGACACTGACACTCTTTAAAATAGTTAATGTCTGCCATCATGACCATAAACAGTATACAGTATATTTGAATTCACCATTAACAACATCTTCCATCTCCTATCAAGATACAAGTTCCTTCTACAGCATTGTTTTTCAAAGTAGCAGCTAAATACTAATCTCAGCATCATGTTTCACGTTCTTGATTCAATTGAACTTCACAGCTCTTCAAAAAGTGATTTACTGAAAGAGCTGATGGGACTACTATATTATTTGTTATTCTTATAAGAAGTGGTGATGTTGTAATGATCTACTTGATACTGAAGTGGTCTGATGGTTTCTTTTTTCCCAGGACTGTATTTAGTAAAAGAAAAATATTTTTCTACACTACAACATAATATTTATTGAGTGCATGTTGATAATATTTCAAATTAGACTTTATTTAATTGCAATTAGGCTCGATTAATTGGAGCAGTTATGAGTGAGTCTCCTCACTCAAAATCAGGAAGAATAATTCATTGTGGCTGGTAATTAAATTTAAAGGTCAAAGTGGGACATTTTCTATTGGCTTTGAAGTGTATTTTAAAGCTTTGTTTTTTTGTATGACATTCGACCATCTACAGTAATACATCCCACAGCCACTTGAAACTTCGTCACCTGTTCACTTTACTCCATGTACTGTATCTTCAGTCACCATGTAGCTGGCTAATAATAATCTGACAGCTTTAACAAGGCAAATATACAAGAAAGCTCATACCTCTGTCATCATGTTGTGTGTGAAGTTCACTCTAGTGCTGGCTTGTCCATCATAGACTACATCCACAGTCTGGACTTTGATGCTTCCTGCTCCCCACACTTTAACTTGTCCAAATATGAGAGTGTCATTCTTGTTTAAATTGTTTTGTACAACCTGGCTCATCAATGTGCTCTGATATCCGGAATGACAGAGGGAAAGGCAACAAAAAACATGAGCAATGGCGAATTCTAATTTTCTTCAGATAGAAAAAAATTAAATACATCAGAGCCATCAGGTGCAGTCGGAGCAGGAAGAACATACCTGGTTTGCCTCAAAGGAAGTCAGCATGTACAGCCCTTTCTCATAAGTGTCTAACAGATTAAAACAAAAATAGCTCACATTAATGCAAGTACTGGACATTATGTGTCAGGGTTGGTACAGGAAGCATGACTGAGATGACATCCATTCATTTGTTGCTGCTTTTCTTAATGTGCTATCCAAGTGCAGTTCTGAATTCACACCTGCTCGAATTGCTATCCTATTGCTGTCCTGTGGTTTTTTACTGTATACAGTATACTGTATACACTTCTAAACATACCAACCCACAGGCTCCCCGGGGGTGGGGGGGATGCTGGGGTGCAGCAAAGTAAGACCCCAGCCACGTAGCACCACTCACAGAACTGAGACCTGGAGACATCTCAGAGCTTGGAGGTCTCAGTCACTATTCTGAACAAAGCTTCTTTGTAGGCTAATAACACAGGTCATATATTGGCCAATGCTATACATCTGATACATAAAGGAATTACTATTAGAAAACAGATTATTTCTTGAAAAAATATCTTCATAATTGGAGCAATGATAATTGGAGTGATGGAATGGAACACCATGCTGCTTGAATTTTATGGGGGGAGTTTACTAAGAATTGATTGCATAGTACAAGGACATTCTCTAAAATACCTTCTGACTGTAGATAATTTTACAAGAACAAGAAGAATATACTGACAACTTACCAATGCTTGATCCATCATCCCAGAAAAGGGAACCCTGAGCTTGCCCTTGGTCGCTCAAAGCAACAATTAGTCCCATAGGATTTTTTCGACTATAAAATCAAGAAAAATAGGTGGATAATAATCAAGCAGAGTTGTGTTTTAACATATTCAAAAGTACACCTTCACGGATGATAGATTTGACTAAAGCATTGTGAATGAATATTCAGAGCATGCACACTTTTAAAAGAAACAGAAGAAGAAATAGCAGACTATGAAATTGTTTTAGGTCACAGAGACAGTATTTCTCTCCATTGCCACTGATAGGCAGACTTGTAACTGCCAAACATTGTACACAACATCCACTCATAGAGACCTCTGCGCTGTTGTGAGGCCTGGTTCTTGCCATGGGAGAATGTATCCGCCTCGCACGTGAAGATTAATGTGATTGAGAGGTGTTTCCATGTTCACCCACTTTGGGGTATTTCCAATGTACTCCGCCTGGAAACAGACACAGTTAATCAAATCTGTAACATCACTGAAACTGTAGTCAAGGTTTAAGAGGCATTTAACATATCAACATGGAACAATAATTTACCTGTCGAACAGGGTTGAAACAGGAACATATTCAATCACTTAAAAGAACATTGCAAAAGACATGCAAACTGTATCCACTTTCATAAACAAATAATGCTGCATCTACAAACTACTATGACATACAGTATTCAAACTTTCAGAGTTCCAAGTATCATTGGTACTATAGAATGTCAGAATATATAAGACACACAATGACAGTTTCCCAATTTATACATAATTATCTTTAATTTCACAATTTATTTGCAGGCCTTATACACTTATTAGCATGGAGCTTTCTAACACTTACTGTATGATAGTCATACCATCGGGCTTTTGGAAAATAGCCAGTAACTACTCTTTGACCCTGTGGAAAAAAAGAAAAAGAAATTAAACTTAATATCTGCCGATCACACACATCCACAATTGCTCCTTGGGATTTCTTTCATTCAGTCTGGGTTAATTTGCATGTCTGTAAAACAAGACTGAATGCAGTTTAAGATCATATGGTTTCCGATATCTTAGTACCTAACTTGGCTATTTTTACTGCACATGTTCGGCATAATGTGAACATTTGATTGAGAAGTCGAAATCAAGGGGTCAACGTGCCAAGCTAATTTGGAATGAATATAATTTGACATTTTAAGAGGCACGAGTGGAAAGAATATGAATTAACAGTACAACACAAAGCAAAGCAAACAAGTGAAGGCAAAAGGAAAGTGCGTTTAAGACCAAGAAGAGCAGGCACTTATATACACAATGTGTTGAGGCAGACTGGCGACCGGCCATGTAATTGGAGCTGATAAACGTAGCTTCATTCAGGAAATGGCTGGATAAGATACTAGAAAATTAGCTATTAGCAAACACATGAGCTAGATGAACAGGATGACCTCCTCTCATTTGTAGCCTTTCTATTGATGTTTCAAAGCACAAATTCTTAAATTGAACATATGTAAAACACAGATTATATTAATGCTGTCATTCATTCCGAGGCACAACATATAATAATAACAACCATATGATAATATGTATTTTAGATATTTATGAAAAGCAATTCAAGTTGAAGGCATAATGTCCTTTTAATTACGTTAAAGAACCATTAAAAGTTCTACACACGTCTTATGTTTAAAAATTAAAGGTATATGCCATTCAGAGTAGACATTACAAGTGCAGTACAGTATATAGCACAAAAACACATTGATTACCTTAGTATTTTTCTTTTACATTTTCTTTGTCATTTGGTAACTAGAATTAAGTTTAAAAAAAAGAACAGCTTTCCTTTACTTAGAAACAACACCTTCAGTTAGGGTTATTTAAAAATAACACTTTTGTAGTACTTACATCATCTAAAGCTGGGCTTATCAGTAGAGCTGGCCCCCACAGGAACTGCCTATAGATATCCCATGTTGTAGTGTCTTCAACAAATCTGCAGACAGGAAAAAATAAAATAGAAACTTCTGGTTTAAAACATTCTAAATTAAAGAATACTTGCTATCATAGGTTTATCTCATGGAAGAAATCCAAATAATTTAAAAATAGGCTCAGTTTAGTACTTTCTTTTTCTCTTCCTTTGTTTAAATGATTTGAAATTAATTCATAGCAAAAACAACAATAAGGCTTAATGACAATAATAACACACTTACTCATGTAAAAGCGGTCTGACAACAGTGCTGCCTTTGCTGTGGGCTTCAAACATGAGTGTGTAAAGGTAAGGCAGCAAGGTGTAGCGAATGTTCAGGACATTTCTTGAAGCATTTGTGAAATTTTCATCCCATGCGACTGGATCTTGACGCTGGTGAAATACAGGAAATCGTGCATGGTTATATTAACCTGGCTATATGTAGAGTTATATGTGCCTTTTATACTTGAATACATCCATAATTTATGTTACAAGGCACACCATTCTAATATACAGTACTGTATAAGTCCTATAGCAATAGTGATTACTACAGTATATGATTGGATAGGCTACGACGATTATGCAGCGACGACATCGACTTCGAGAACTAAGCCCTCGAAATGTACTCCTTTTTCATCAACAGAGGATAACCCAGCAGTGTGATTGACAGGGCCCTTGCCCGAGCTAAAAACACCCCCCGGACCATCAACCCGATCAGGAACTCCCGCCATAACAACCACATTCCTTTGGTGCTTCCTTACCACCCTAACAAACTTCCTATCCCCAGGACCATTAACATCAACTTTTCCATCCTACAGAATGATCCCTCCATTGGGGCCCTCTTTTCTGATCGCCCTATCATCTCATATCGCTGACCACCTAATCTGCATAACCTCCTTGTTCACAGCTCCCTTGACCGCCCTCAACAACCATCCACACCAGGCACTTTCCCTTGCAACAGAGCTCACTGTATCACCTGCAAGTACACATCCACCACCACACTCATTCAAGGCCCCTCAGGACAATTCCGGATCACCCAGACAGCATCTTGTACCTCCAGCAACCTTATTTACTGTATCTCTTGCAGTAAATGCCCAGCCATCTACATTGGAGAAACAGAAAGGAGACTCGGAGACCGCTTCAGAGAACACGTCAGGGTTGTGAAGATTAAAGATCTCTCCAAGCCCATTGTTTCTCATTTCACCTCTGACGGCCACGACCACTCTAATCTCTCCGTCTGTGTTCTCAAAGACGGTTTTTGGAACTCATACATCAGAAAGACCACCGAAACCAAAATTATTCTGCAGCTAGGATCACACATTCTCCCTTCTCTTAACGACAGACTACTGTTCTTTTAAATTTTCTCCATTCATTGGAAGTTTCATTTCACACCTCTCTGCACCCATTCTGACTTCACACCTCTTGATTGGCCTCTCTTTCTGTCCCCTGCTCCCGCCTCTCACTCCTCCTCCTTCCCAACCTTTGTTCTCCCCCTACTTTACCTTTGCCTACTGCCCTGTCTCTCTCACACCTGAAGAAGGCTCCATGGCTGAAACGTTGTGTTCTCTTTCTTCTTTTTTCAGCATGGAATAAACCTATTACTTGTTCCTTTGCAGCCTACGCATGCTGATGCAGCTACCCACCTGAACTATGATTGGATGAGAGCAACTATTCAAATCCATAACACATTACATTTACAATATACTACAGTTAAAAGCCTGTACATGCGCAGAGACATGATTAGGCAAAACAGTAATTTCCTTTATAAATTATAAAAAATGCATTGAGTTGATATGGCTAGAAAACACATTCAGCACTGTATCTACAGTGCTTCTAGCTTAACTGGAGGATATGTGTGACAGCACAATGCGGAATATTGACATTAGCCAACACGACTCTGATGGCATCTGTTGGGACAGAAGCATTTGAATGATTCCCACATGCCAAGTAAAAAAAAAAACTTTTAATGATATAAATTAACCAAAAGATTGATGCTTCCTGAAACCAATGAAGTCATTTTGCAGTGATACAGTACCCGCTTACTGCAATGAACTGAATGTAGCACACAGGAAGTTTACTGTCATGACAAATTTAAGACCAACGCAATTTTAAAGGAACTACGCAGAAGCTTAATGAATCTGAAAGTGCAGGTGAACAATGAATGAGTTGCATAATCTGTAGGACCTGGGGATTTCGTTTTTCATCGGAGCAACACAGTAGTTCTATGATATATAAACACATTCAGTTTCAGACTTGCTGAGGTACAATAAACTTGAAACCAATAAAGGACTAATAATTTTAGAAAATCATTATCCATCAGTAATTAACTTTGAAATTACAGCCCCTCGGCAATGTTATTGAAATCAAATCTGCCTCTAAACTGTGATTACCCTGTGCCTTGTGTATTTCATACAACCTCTGTATGTTAAGCATTTGCTTTTCTTATTGTTAGTTCATTATTTTCCATTTAGGATACATGGCAATCATTTCCCCGTTGAAGGCAGAGAATGTGTTTGCACATGTCCATGGTTTCCCAAAAAAACTTCTAATGATCAAAATCAAAGCCATTTTGTTTCTCGGGAACACCACTGAATATTGCAGCTTTCAAAATTCAGAGTTTTAGCATTGTTCTGCACATAGCTGCCAGGAGATTACACAGTCCAAAGCTGAAACCCTCAGGGCAACAGTGCCTGCTGGAAAAATGCCATACCATCCCAGTGGGACAATCATTTTTATCTAAGGAGAAAAGACAACAAAAGACATCTATATGGGTTTTATTAAAGCATGTTTTACTTTTTCCTACAGCAAAATACTTTATTCTTTTGAATTATACAACATTGGCTGAAAGCTTTACAGTTTACAGCTGCTTTGGTTTATCAGTGCAGTCACATAGATTAGCATATTTCCACACAAGTTGTATTTCAAATAATTCTGTTATCAATGTGTTTATATTCAAATACTTTCATAGAAATATCTCTGACTGGGCATTGCCATATCTCCTTAACAGTTGTCAACAGCGAGCTATTACTGTTTAAGTTAATCTGAAAACACATTCATCAGCTGGCAGATCTTGTGTTGCCTTAAAGGTAAGTTTAAGAAAGTGGAAATTCAGTCTTTCTTTTCCTTTAATGTATTACATTTTAGACATTTAGACATGGCATTTATGAGGAAGTCAGAGAACAGAACAATGACAAAAGATAATTAGCTGGCTATTCAATCCTATGTAGTACTCTTATGCATGAGTGAATATTTTCACATAAGGGACAATGAACCATGCCTGAGTGACTTGTTCCATAGTCAGGATTTTAAAATGGACAATCCAACAAAGCTTAAGTATAGCACACAAGTTAAATGAGTCTAAAGGGTGACCAATCTTATTTCTATGTAATGCACAGTATGGCATCACTAAATAGGGATGAATCATAATAATTGCTTCGGATAACTTATTGTGGGTTTTAAAACTTTTAGTAGCTTTGAAAGAAAACGTTTAAATGACACTGAAAATCATTTCATGAGGGACATCGACAAGCAAGGGTTAGATGCTTTGTGAATTTGTTAATTATTTTGGTAGGATAGGTTTGGCTTAGCCTGCTTAGTTGAGGCCAGGGTTGCCTTCTGTCCATAGGATGAGGGAGCTTGGACCCCAATTCAGAGAGGGGAGTTAACCAAGGCATAGCTGCAAAGGTGGAGATAAGGTGTAGGAGGGATGTTTGAGACAAAGAAAAAGAAGTGTTTGTGTTCGATATATATAGCTGATTTCTGATTGTGATTAGGAACAGCAATGTGAGATTGACTTGCTGTTGTAATCGCTTGAGAATGTCAATTAATAACTTCCGTATATGATATGAACACACTAGCCATAATAAACAGGAACCTCAGTCTACTACAAAAACTATATAGTTGCAGGAAATGCAAAGATTTGAGGAACATGAGACAGACTTGATCTTCCCTGGCCAAATCTATCCTTACTTTTCAATCATAATGAAAACTGGTAAAACTGCTGGAAACATGCAGTTCAGATAAAACACACCATTACCATCATCATACTGTAGCTTTAAGCAAAAGAAGAACTAGATTTGGGGAGGCTGAAAATATTCCAACCTGGGGGAACACATGTTATATCCTATTCAAGTTGTTTATGTTCATCACAAGTGCCCAACCTGTTAAACAACTGGTGTTCCTAATATTCTGACCAGTAAGTATACAATTTACAGTAGATTTTAAAATCAGTGGGAACATCCCAAACTTGCTTTGAAAGTGAAAACACTTCCCAGAACATATGTGTTCAGCATAATACATTTTTTTATTTTTAAAAAGTTTTTAGAAGTGTAGTTTTAAAGATTTGCAGAGATTTAAGTTCTCAGGGACTTCACAAGTTTCAACAGTAGAGCCGGGAGGTCTGTATGCAAAATCTTTGTACTTCACAGCCCTGCTTTCAATTGAAGTGAGTGATGCTGAGCCCAAGACAACAGCATCCAAGAATAGGGCAACATAGCATGACAAAAATGTAAGAAAACACTGATATAACAATCATGACAATAGAATGTCATGATTACATTGATATTTTTGACATAATGTTTGACAAAAGCTTCAGATTAAAGTAGAAAATAACCCCAAAGACCTGACAAGTTAAATTTTGATTTGTGATTGAGATGAAGTTACTGGATTTATGATGTAGACTTTGGCAAAGTACTCAAATTTAAAATTTCATTTTTCACTAAAAATAAAAGGCATTTTTTGTACATCAGTTATAACTTTTCATTTAAAGGATTTTTAAATAACAGCTTCATTCTTCATTCTACTCCTAAGGTCACTTTAGATTGCTTCCTACAGTTTTTACAGTTTTGTTAACCTTTATCTTAATGTAATAAAGTATATGTCCCTTTTTCTTCAACACCAAAAGGATATATACAGTAAATGTAATTTAAAACCTTAACAAGTTATTTTGTGTTGTGTTTATGAATGAATGCTGGATTATTTTACATCAACTCTCAACAATAAAGTGCAGATATTCAGTATATACTGTGATAACTCTATATCTGTAAGTGGTTCACATTTGTATTGGCTGTTTTATTTCCACAAGACAAGTAGATGTTGTTAGTAGCTGAACATTAGTCTTCAAGACAGCTAATATTCTGGAGCAAAGCCATTTACACAAATAAATAGCCCCTTTAACTGTGACAGTCCTGCGATTGCTAGGAATCTATAACTGAGTGCTGCATCAGGACCCAGTGTTTTGATGTCCTTATGGCTTGTACTTAAAAAGTAAAAATATTTTACTTGTCATTCTACAGCTTGGGTGATCAGAGAGGCAGAATTAAACAATTATAATTCTATGAACCTCTTCACTGAAAGCATGTCTTTCCATTTTAGATGGCAGGCTTAAACTGATGCACATGCATAAAAGCTTGGTACAGCCTCATACTCAAAACAGCACTTTATTTATTATTGCTCTAATAATAATTATTGCTCTAATCTGTCAATGTACTGTTGTTCAAATAGTTGCAGTCAATAAGTAAAGACTAGAGCGCATGTGAGACAACTGAACCCCAGAAACTGGCTAACCCTACTGTCTAGCTGAGTTTCTTTGCTGTCTGTATTCTAGTAACTTGTTACACATAGTTATTCCTGGAACAATGATTTTAACTATAACAATGCAAGGAACAGGGGAAAGAAAAATAAATGTCAGTAATATTTGCTCTGGGGATCTCTGCCTACATTTATTTATATTATTCAACAGTCAGATGACTTTCATTTCAATCCAGTATATTAATTTAGTCTAAAAACAACAACTTCTTGAAAAAAACTGTGCTTCATAAACCTCGGTGCATTTAAAATAAAATAGTTCAGATCATTTTAACAGACATAAAATTATCCATGTGTCCATGTAATGTATTTTTGAGGTAAACTGGCATGTTACTGGTAACTTGAACAGCCATCTCTTACTTTGTAATTATGTACATGAAATTTAAATACATGACAAATCAGTATTTAAATGATGATACATGATAAATCAGTATTTAAATACACGATACACCTTTCTTAGAAGTCAGATTGATTAAAAAAAAAGTGGCATGTTTCAAAGTGACCTTAAAACTATTCTCAATCGCCAGGGCATTACGGTCATAGTGCTGACTTGGTGCTTTCCTCTCATGTCTCATGTTGTTAAAATGCTCATTTGCAAGGCATTATGAAATGATTGGACGTAAAGGGACAACCCTGACAATTGACTTTAATGTGCACCCATCAGCAATGTAGTCATAGTGGATCTTAATGAGAGTTTAGAAGCACCATTCTCAACATAGGCCTATTTACCTCACACCCGAAGAAGGCCTCACAGCTGAAACGTTGTGTTTTCTTTCTTCTCTTCTCAGCGTGGGATAAACCTATTACTTGTTCCTTTGCAGACTATGCATGCTGACACAGCTACCCACCTGACCTACATAGGCCTATTTAGTTTGCTCTTACACTTGATTATGATGATGGATAATGGAATCTAAAGAGGTGATAGAATAACAAGATCCCTTTGATAGCCAATAGCCATAATGACATTCATAGACAGATATAAAGAAGCAAATCGGTTATGCAGTGTCTTTCACTTGTGAACTTACCTTGTTTCCTTTTCCATTGTGATTCCTGGAATATGGATAAAAAGCACCCAGCTGCATCCATCTTAGGCACATTTCATATGAGGCTTCATTGAAAAAACCACAAATATCAGCCCCAGTCTAAAAAAACACAAACCGTGGAGATGTCCCATACTGTAATGAATGCCATATTTTTCCAAACAAACAGAAATGCAGAAATTAAACTAAAACACTTGCAAGGAAATTAATTCAGTACTTACGTAGGGAATTCCAAACAAACTAAATTCCATCATACCTGCAAAAAGAGAAACCTTTTCTATTAATCCTCAATATGCTGGCTAAAACAGACAAAGCTACACTAACTTTACAATGTGATCATTTAACAATCCCTGTTTAAAACTACTTTAGCAGAAATGTCAAATCCAGTGCTTTGTCAGATAGTTGTCTCTATAGATTAACTTTAAAACTCAAAAAATAATTGCCATATATTTTATTTGATTGTTATGTGTTGTGTTTAGCTTGTTTTAGATACACACTAAAACAAGCTAAAATTATGTACTATCTGTATTTTTTTTCATTTGAAGTATTTTGCCATGTGGTACACTCCTAATTTTATTTATTTTCACTCTATTGATGCAATTCATTTCCTTCATATTACTTTTGTTGTGCATGCAATTTTTAAAATGAGGAGAATTTTGAAATCTTGAGGTTAATTAGGTATAATGTTTCTCCCACTAAAATACAATATCTATATGATACATAAAAATTGGTCTTGGTTACATGAACATTAAATAAAACTTTAGTTATGAAGTGTATTTGTAAGTTCATACCTATGATAGACTTGAACAGCTGATCCCAACTGGCATTATTATCTCCAAGCCAATGCCCTGCCCATTTACCACTCGATGGGTAAGTGGATCTTGTGACAACAATTCCTCTCTCTCCGGTAACCTTCAATAAGGCGCTTTTTCATGGAAAAAACAAAAGAAGAGAGAAATTAATTTAGTTATGTTAAAATATTCTATAATTCTCATATATGTTCATATACAAACACACAAAAACAGAGAAGATTCGAAAGGAGACAATATTGTTTTCCTGAAACAGAACCAGTCTGAAAAAAAAATGTTCTTTTGAGAATGAAAGATCCACCTTAAAACGTATTCTCCTGTCTCGTTCAATTTTAATTATGTCTGAAGTAAGATAAGAGTTGACAGATACAGTATATTGGTTCATCTGGGTAACAGTCAGTCAACAGCATTCATCCCAGAGATACAGTATTACCACAGTTGTGAACTTTTTTTGCCAAAAAAAGCCCCCTTCTGACAAATAAGTGAACACCTGTACACTTATTTCTATAACTGGTGTGTCCCAGTTGGGGGATTACAAGCCATATGACATGTTAAACTGAACACACTGCATTTTAAATAAGTGTGCCGAAGTGTGCGATGCTCAATATGTACTGTATATTAAAAATCGTAGTAATAAAAGTCATAGCTACATTAGAATACTTACTCATATGTTGGTTTTGTATGAGACCATCCATAAAGGTTGTGTACATCATAGTGCCTGACTGGAGTGCCATCAGCCAAGATCTGTTGGCTTTCCATGCACAAGGTTTTATGTTGGAGCCCTAAGCTTTTTGATTCCAGTGCTTGGAGAGAGAAAAAAAAAGTGACAAAATGCAGGTAAAAAGGACAATGGAATATCCTGCTGTATATGTCTGTACATGATGGAAAATCAGTTTATGCAATTCTATTGACTTACGTGGCATGTATGGAGGGAAATTAAGAGTTTGATCTCTACAGCCATCAGGACTGCCATGAACAAAGCTTGCAGGCTCATTCATATCCTAAAAAAGAAGATGAGAGGGGGAAAAAATCACTCCTCCTTTAAATGTTTTTACTAAAGCTTTGCCTACGACTGAAATCTTGTGGATACTGGAGCAATTCGTTTCGCATAGTACCTAAAATAAAATGATCTTTCCAGTGCTGTTTTAAGCACAACCAACAGTTTTAGAAAAAATATCTTGTAAAGACTAAACTGCTACGAAGAGCACATGACAAATATTTTAGTTCAACAAACAACAAGAATAAAGAAAAGAAACAAGAAAGCAAAATATACATCACTGCCTATATACTGTATACAGTAGTCAACATGATGTCAATGTCAGTTATACTTACTATCCACAGGCCATCAAATTTCATAGTATTGTTGTAAAATTCTTCGATTTCTCGAAGCCACCACACAGCTGTCTGATTGCGGAAGAAATCAGGAAAAGCTGCATATGCCCTGTAAATCTAAATATAAATAAATGAGAAACACGTCATGGTTTACAGTCAGGAACTTAAGGTTTAAGACAGGACAAAGACTGGAGCGGCATTATAAAATAACTGAAACAAGAGTTAACTGTGCAGAAGGAAAAGAATGTTGTTTACCTGCACTTGTATTTCCCAGTCCAATGATTCATCAACTGTAACATTTGGCAAATCAGGCCAAACCTAGATGGCCCAGAAAAAAACAAAAAATTATATCTGGTGCATTTTAGAATTATACTGACTAGTACAAACTTATGAAATCTAAAGGAAATATCAAGACTTACTTTTACTTACTTTTTTTTACTTAATATTACTGCATAAATTAAGAACATGCACTGTAGCTTTGAGTCCTAAATGTTTAGACCACATGCCAACAGATCAAGCCTTATTACTACAGGACTGGATACTTTTTTAATGAAAATGAAAGTTAACATTATTATTATTAATTACTGTTTTCAATACCTTTCCCCACACGATTTCATTACTGTCAGGCCATTTTATGAAAACATCATCTTTAACTCCTCGATCAAAAGCAGGGTAATGAGTTTCATTTCCTGAGATTGCAGGATCCTAATAGAAAAGGAAATACTGTATCAATTCATTCAGTGTGAAAACATACAAATTATAATCCAATATATGAGAAGCAAATATACATAAAAACATTAAATGTATTGGATAGCATTGCAATATATTCTGGAAATCCAACAATTTTCATGACAATAACAAATGCAACTAACATTTTAAATTTTAAAATTAAGCCTTTTCTCTCTTTTAAATCTTAGTAGAAGAATTTTTTCAAATTAAATATTTTTTGCAACATTCTTGAAGCATTACAGTGATATTGCAGTGTGTTTGAACTTTATGGACCATGTGAAGAACTATCCATAATGCATCCTGTATCATAAAAAGGCACAATTCCTAAACATGGAATAAAGTTAAAACTGCAATTTGATACTGAAACTTCACAACAAATAATCAATGCCAAGTACTAAATTCCTAAATTATTAAACAGGAATACTTTTCCTCTTAGCCTGGCAACTAACCTCACTTATTCATCAACTTTGTACAAAACTCCTAAACTTAAGGTGCACATAAAGGGAAAACCTCAAGCAATGTATATCACATACAGTACAACGTTTCCCTATTTTACACCAGGTTCTATTGTTTTTTTTTCATCAAACATTAGATACTTACCAGAATAAAAATAAAACGCATACCCTCACTTCTCATTCGGTCTACGAGAGCTGGCAACCCCTGGAAGTCTTTGTCAAGAACAAAATCAAGTTGTCTTTCCATATAATCGATGTCTGCATATTGAACATCCTGTGACAGAAAGCTTCAGGTAAGTACAATTATAAATGTGATTCAGTATATGTAGCTGGAAACCACTGGGGATTTTTAGAATTCAAAATATCTTTGGTTTTGTCTACATGGATCTGAACATTGAATTACGACCTAAATCAAAATAGCTTGTACCAAGCAAGTTGAGAAAAGGATGCCCTATTTTTAATAGCATTTTGGAATCTAGTCCATAGATCTAGAACTACATACAGTAGATGTGATTATTGATTTGGTGTATTGGATGGGGTATATTTTATGCTATGTATTTTATGGCATATTTGCATTTAATTACTATAATGAAAAATTGAAAGGGGGCATTAGTATGTATAATGAGTATTAGTAATACAGTAAATGCTTTGAAAGAAAAGGATAATGGTTCAGGTTAGGACTACTTAGGGACCGCACTGTTTTGTGTGGTCATGTGTAGAGACAGAAATAAAATATAACCCCCCTATTGGAAATATTCTCTTAGTATAATCCTTTAGAAGGTGCATATTAGCTTTATCTGTTAAACTCTTATGAAATACAATTTGCTGTACAGAATGGGCCAAAAATATTTACGTATGGGATTTCAGCAGCCTTCATTTCATAGTAGAGTTGTTCTATTTCTGTGGTATTTTTATATCCATAGCGACAGAGCTGGAAACCCAATGACCAATAGGCTGGCATAACTGGACGACCAACAAGCTGTTGACAGCAAAAAATGTAATGTTAGACATTCAGAAAAATATTTACGGAGTTATTTTCCATCCCAGTTTTATCTGATGCTTAGAGTATGCCATCTTGATGCTAACTTATGGATGCAACCCACACACAAACCATATAACCTAAGCACTATAATCCCAGTGTGTTGCAGCTGACACTTTCCACTTAATGGCCTGATCAATGAATGTTGCCAAGTTTCTGAAATAAGAAGGTCAGGGCTCAACTTAGATGGCCTCTCTGGATGATTACTTAGTAGGGGATGTTGCGGTGCACTGACGCAAACAGACCCAGCTGTTTTCCTTTACAGCAAGCCAAATTGTTGCTCCCTGAGGCTCCTCATCCTAGATCAGCAATTCATCAGGAGCACAGTTCAATCCCGTGACCTGTACAGAGCATGTTACTTTGGACTAGGTGTTACAATGAGCAGGAGAAGGTGGAAGATTTGACTTTCCACATTCATATAGTACTGTATTTGTTATTGGCAGGCAAGTATTAGCACTTACAGCTGTGTACTGTTGGACAACAAGTTCAGGTGTAGGGCCCATAACCATATAAAAATCCAAAATCCCTCCTAAGGTACGGTATGTTAGAGCTGGAAGAGGCTGAAAGGTCACATCTGAAAGTTGAAAATGGAAAAACACAAATTCTAAATGCATTATACTCCAAAATAAGATAAATATCAGTGATTATGTACAGTATGTACAATATATACTATAAAAGAGAATTCCCTGGATAAAAGGCTTTAAAACTGCTATGATTTTCAAAGATGTTTTCAGGAGCTTAGAATTAATTCCCAATATATGTTTTTAATTTCTACAGTAGGTTTTCTCAGGTTAATCATTAACTAAGTGAATTTATTTTTGTTAAATGCTCTGTGGTTTCGAGACTCTAACAGCAACAGAAATATAGCAGATCCAGCTCCCAAACCATCAACGCAACACAGCAATTTTTAATCCTATGTATCCTATGGTTCAAATTATTAAGCACAGTGTGTTTTAAAAAATCAGCAAAAACAAAACTATACATAAGGAAGCACATGGATTTGGATAGATATTGTCACCAGCTTACAAATCAAAGAAACTTGATGACTCGTTCTCCCAAAAGGAAAGAGCAAGACTGAATACCACTGAACACTTTCATTGCTCTGCAGAAAGAATGTGTAACCAGAGCTGCCCTCGTAACAGAGGAAGCTTAGACCCAGCGGTGCAGATGGTTTCTGGGTTCTTCCTGACAGATAATTTCCGACAAGATTAGACTACAGCTGTGAACAACAGATGTGAGCATCTCTGTACCTGCACTGTATGTTCAGATGAGCGGGATAGACTTGCTTTGCCCCTAAACAGCCATGTCACTCACAATTCAGAGAAGGCAATAGACTCGCAACATGTCATACCATGATTAATCTACTAAGCTATGCGGCTGCTATTTATTAATCATTTTCCCTAACGTGTATTTCACTTTGAGTTACTACAGTCTATAGTTTTGAAGTGCAGCATTGTTCAAAATAAACAAAGTGAAATCATTCATAGTGTGGAAGTGGATAGCAGTAGAAAGGATGTTACATACGGCTGTTTGGGTATTTATTGTCATGTCCCACATTTCCAGGAACCCCCCCCCCCCCCACACACACACACACACACACACACCACCACCAGATCCCTCAGTAACTGCAAGTCACAGCAGCTACAAATGCCATGAGACTTGTGCAAGTTGTTGCTTTGATTTTTAAAGGCAAACATTCACTGACGTTCAGAGAGTTTCAATGGTCTTGCATCCAGGTCTTTGAGAAATCACAGACTCTAGGCCTCAGTAAATCTAACAAAGTAAACAGTATCCATACAGATGGTATGCAATCATTAAGTACTATAACTACTAATAATAATTTGTTCCGCAAGCTACAGCTTCATAAGCTTTGGCTTTTTCAATCGGTTCTCATGCTTATAGTTAGAATCCCCATATTCCCTGCTGATTGTAACGATAGCTGCCAGAATGTCTGGATTGGTTTCCTCCAATCACTTCATAAATCTGATTTAGCAATCAATATTGGTTTATCAGATTTATTTTAGTGCTGTTCTTTATTCCCTTAGGAAAAAAGGCGAGCCTTTTTTGATTGCCCTGTGTTCTCTACTTGAACAAAGAAAGTAGCTGCATTTTCATTATGAGATTAAGCTTCTGATTGGGAATTCAAAAGCAGTAGACATCAAAGGATTGATACACATCCTAGATATTCAATACAGAGAGTCACTTCTGTTTGAGGCTGAACCTGAAAGATCTGCAGCTCAGTAAGACTAAGAAATAAAATATATTCAACAGTGTTTCTAATTAGTTTTGACAGAGACAATAACCTTTAATAAGCAGTTATTTCATAAAGAGTAATAAGTTCAGAAAGGCTCTTATAAAAGAGCAACTAACATGATTGTGCGTAACTGCTTGTAAGAAATACTGTATATACAGTAAATGTAAAGTAATGTATATGAAGTAATGTAAACAATAAAAAGCATAGTCCTTACCCATTGCATTGCTATTTAGTAAGAGAACTCCGTGTGTGTCTGTAGTTTTTTCCAAGCCCATGTAAAATGGGTGAACGCCATAGCAATTCAGTTTGTACTGTTAAAAAATATGTATCATATATTAACATTTTAAAAACAAGGGATATCCAATGAAGTAAACAAAGGAAGTCTACAACTTTTGTCAATGACAGAATGACAGGCCCATCTAATTTGTTTTGGTTTTGTTTTCTGAATTTTCAAGAACTTGTAGCAATTACAGTACTTTTTAAACTACTTACTCCCTGTGCTCTCCCTCCTTTTTAGCAGCCTCCTACAGGCAAAGAATAATTAACGGATAGTATTGTATATGAACTTTTTGGGAAATATTCTAAAATTGTCAATTTGCAATAACCTTTCAGTCAGGCATTAACATACCAATATATTTCCATACAGTATGTTTTTAACATAGGCTGTTGTTAAAACAATTAACGTGATCCATTGCACACAACAATAAAAGAAAATAAAACACATTTTTTATCTGCTGTCCTTACTCTGGAACACGATGGAAAACTAATCTTGTTATATACACTTACAATTTGCAAAGTTCCTTTCAGGTATCGATTACAGTAAACCTTTCTTTATATATGTTTATTCATGCTTATTCATACAACATCTATAGAGTAACTACATAAGAAAATGCTGCATTTATGTTCCGTTTTAACTGTCTTCAATTTTACTTTATAATCTGCTAATCTAAAAAAAAAAATGAAATCACCGTGAAAGATGAACAGTATACCTACACCAGGGGGCTGGTCTTTGTTAAACATTCCCCAAGTGTGCCAGTTCAAGTCATGACGGAATGTGGGATGCTCTGTTTCTCCAAAACCATAGACATAGCTTGAAGACAGTCGAGTGGAGATCTGAATGAACATGTCACTGAATGTGAATCCAGGGAGCTGAGAATCCCAGCTGCATAAATGGACCAGAAAAGTTTTTCAGGAAACAGAACACAGAGCCTCTGAATGTGATGTACTTTGGGTGTCTGATATTGTAATTTCAGTAGGTGTGCTACAACGATGGCATAAGGCTTCATTTCAAACTCATTTAGCTGAGAGTTGATCAAGGCACAGGTCATGATAAAGGGACAAAAGGTACAGCAATTTTATATTTGCGTGTTGAGGAAATAGCTATTATGGCTATTACTGTTTTTATTATCATTTACCAAAATAGAATTTAGGCAGTCTTTGCAGCAAAAATCAAACAAACCCAAGTTCCCAAAATGATGAAAATTAGATGTGAAATACAGTACTTGGACTTCAAGAAGATAAGGAAAAGATTTTGCATTTAATGACCTGGAACATTAAAATTGCAATGGTTTCTTTGTACATCATGTCACCAATAAAGTAATAAGAATATTCTAATATT
The DNA here is from genome assembly GCF_055471065.1 of Atractosteus spatula. Taxonomy (NCBI): domain Eukaryota; kingdom Metazoa; phylum Chordata; class Actinopteri; order Semionotiformes; family Lepisosteidae; genus Atractosteus; species Atractosteus spatula. The sequence continues at coordinate 68,748,985 of NC_142709.1, read as the reverse complement.
GATTTCCCTGACAATTTAGAAATATTTTCTCAAACATTTCCATTACTTTAGGATAACTAGCAGTTATTGGTATGTCAAACTGACATTTTAAAACATCTACATTATTCTGCATTATGAAGGCTCTTGGGTAATGCAAAAGTTAGGATATCATAAAAACATAACTACATTAAAGCTTAGGTTATTTGTGATAATTAATTAAATATATTCTGGAAGAGTAGCTTCTACGAAATGCTGTCAGCAAATCCACAGTATCCTTTCTAAATTGTGATAAACCTTAATGCCATCAAGTTCAACATGCTCTTTGTTAAAGATATGTAAACTCTTCATAATCTGATACATATAAACAGTAATAACAGGCTATTACATGCAGTTAACAAAAATATTTTTTGTGAAAGCAGGGCAAAAGTTTTATGAAGCTAAATCTATCTTTGAATATAGCATCTCTTACAATGACAATTTCAAAAGGAGGGCAATTAGTTATCAGGTTTTAACATACATGACAGTTCCAGTGCTTTTCCTTTTCACCTTAATACCAAAAGGTTCTTTTTCCACAGTAACTTCATACAGCTGGTTGACTGGATCAGGTGTGGAGGGGATATTGAGAGGAACAGGCACTTCGTATCGTCTAGCACTAGGGTCATATATCTGAAAAAAGACAAATTTTGTCCGTGCAAAATGTTAAATATTTGGTGTCTGTCTTGCTCGACCTGTTTTCTTGAGAGCACATTTCTTAGAGAAAGGGCTTTCTTCAGAACTTTGCCTAAAGCATAAGCAATTCCACAGTAATCCGGGCATCACTTACACAATGTAACATATTCTCTTCTTATGCCTTCACCAACATTTTATCATACAGAAAATCAACAGATGAAATCACAGTGTGCATTAATGAGTTTCTCCTTTTAACCTCAGTCCATTCAGCAAAGATTATATTTTTTTGTTTTATAAAATAAAGTTTCTATCTCAAGTCAATAAGTCAAGCAAATGTCACATTATCTTTCAAATGCCCTTTACAAATCAGAAAGCTGTTTTCAAGACAGTCCTCATCCTTACCTTAAATTGCAGCAGGTGTTGGTTTAAGTACTTTATTTCAACTTGAAGTCTTTCAATGTCAGCGGATTGTCTTTTATGATTCAGAGGGTATTTATTGTTCCTTCTGATTTGAAAGAACATTCCAGATGAAGTGTTTGTAATTGTATCCGCAATGTACCCAAAGTCACGAGGATAAAAACACCAAGGCACCTTGGGAGTACCTGAGGGCTAAAAAAAAACATATAGTTGTAGTAGATGAATCATGCGTTATATTGAGTAATGCTGCAAATAACCCAAAAGGTCCAGACCGTTCTTAGTTCTTCGTTATTGAAGTATAAAATGCTTATGGGCTAATGGACATGTTGATGAAAACTCAAAGGGTTTCAGATGACATATTGCAAATGTTGAGAAAGAGAGCATGGCACTTATCGTCTTAGAGAAGTCTTTTAAGAAACCAGTTCTAATGGAACATACTGCAGATGGCTGGACATATCAGAGCATCCATTAAGTAGGAAATGACAGTGCAGATGGCATGCAATTCTCATTTAACACGATATATCTGAATTTTACGTTGGAATCTGTAAGAAATAATAATCACCTCCCAAAGACAGCCACGAGCTTCGCATTTATCTTGATTGCTGTCTTCCTCAGGATAGCAGTCAAATCTTTCATTTTCATTTAATACTTGATTCCATTCTACAGAATAACTCTGACCTAGTTCAAGCTGGAGACCTGTTAAGTGAAGAACCTGCAAAAAGACAATAAATTTATTAAACCTTTTAGACGTATAAAGCTTTGCTATCTAAACATGTGCTTTGTTAAGGTTGCAATTATTCAGGTTCAGAATCAGAAGAATGGGTGTAATTTTTCAAACCTTACTTTTAATACAATTCACATGTTACCAGGACTGATATAATTGGGTGAATTACATCTTTATACTTCTGCAAACAAGTTAAGATTTGATTTTAAGAAATCAGCCTTTGGTTTTAGAAGTACATTCAATATAGAGATTATTATAATGCTCTAATATACATTATACTAAAAATGGCTTCTAGAGGAATTTCAGTTAGGCTTTTGTAATTTTTTAACATTTGATACAACATGTATGAAAATGAAAAAAGAAAAAGACTTCTGAGCATAACTGAGTTTATGTTTAAAATGATTGTTACTTTTCTGGCGAGCTTTATTTTAATACAACAATTTTAAACCCTCACTTTACATTGCACCAAGATGGAGAAGACATAATACTTTATATCCATATGAGAGCACAAAAAGTGATATGTCAGTTTTAATTAAACATTTTATTTAGAAACAAATAATGTTCAATAATGGTGGAAAAACACATTTAGTTACCTAAACTTGGTAGGAAACAGTAAACTATTAGTTCTATTTCTGAATATATTAATTGGTAATAGTAATACAACTCTTATTTAAAAGTAAATCAAAATAATTTAATTTACAAAGCCCATGGATGGCTATTTGCAGAATTTTAGATTTTTGAAAAGGAGTATGTTTGCAGCATTGTCAAAGAAAACAATTGTTTTTTTCTTAAATTGTCAAAATAAATGAAAATGTGACATATTCAATTTAAATTCCAAGAAGTTCAAAAGGGAATGGAATATCTACCTTGTGAAAGAATAATTAATAACACATAACAAAACTATTTTGTAATGGAAAGATTAGACATAGTATATAATTTACCTTGGTAACATTATTGTACTGAATGTTTTGAGCTGGCAGTGATATGTTATTTAGTCCTTGTTTGATTACAACAGAGGTTGGGCGATTTGCCACTCCCAATATTTTAATTTCTTCAAACGTCAGATTATTTGGGTCAGAGTAGCCATTTTTCAACACCTGCATGTTCAGAATTCCCTGGTGGAGCAATAAATAAAATACATAAATTAATATTCATTATTGAGTGCTTTAATATAAAACATGGAACACTCTGATTCTATTTTTATCTCTTTTTCTTGAATACAGTGAAGTTTGAAAATGAATGTCATTAATTGTGTATTGGCACTAGTTCAGAAGCAACTTAAGGTTTCCATGAGATCTTCATATACAGTACATGAAACATTCGCTCAGTCAACTGATTCACAAACTTTAGAGTACAGACATGCTTATAAAAATCCTTAAAAAACTGAAAAGAAAAACATTTAGAAATTGATAAACACGGGGAAAATTTAGAAATTATTTCTAAAAATAAAGGATTTTAAGATTCTTATAGGAAAGTTGATTGATTTTAACAAATACTCACTGAAATAGCGGAGAACTGGTAATGAATATATGCTCCACGTGACACAGTATCTGAAAATTATGAAGATATTAAAACTTAATTATATGTTCTCTTAGTGTCATATTACAGACAGGATGATGTGGATGTGCAGTCATCAGAAACACAACACTTAAACACAGAAAGGCTTTTAACTAGAAAAAAAAATAAATTGAACTCTGACCTGATTACTGACCAGGGACTTATCACCTAAGGCACGTGTTTTATTAATGAGCCAGAAAAAACATTTTGCCTTGACAATGCTCTTATAACAGGGAGGGTTCAGGTGACCTACTTTAAAACTTAATCTAAAATGATAAAACACTGATACTGTAAACCTGCCTGAAAAGTGAAAAATATTTTAGCGCCAGTACAGGTAAATTCTCTCTCAAAAAGAAAATATAGATGAAAAATGAGCAATCCACCTCTGAAAATCTTTTAATTAACACTGCTTCGCTGAATACCTCGAGAGTCTCCATCGTCCCAGAACAGCTCTCCACCTGCATTGCCGCTGTCATCCAGTGCTATAATCAGTCCCATAGGATTACGGCGACTGGGAAAAAGACAAGCAGTTCTTGCATCTTTCATCATTTAACATTAAAGAAAAAGATTTGTGATGCAAAGATATTTGTTGACTACTACTTCAGGCTTCCCTTCATAGGATGCATTTATGAGTTCTATAAACTACAGTAAGCATGCAAATGCAATTGTAACAGTTGTGGATTGCCACAGTTAGAAGAGAAAAAGCTAACCAGCATCATTCTGGAGAAGCAATGCTATACATCTAATTATTTATGGCATGCATAAAAAATGTTAATATATTGTATGTACATCAAAAAAAGCTCATGTCTGCAGTATTCTAAGTTGGGATAATATGTTTTATACATTTGTATCTGTTGATTTAAAATAATCTTCTACAAATCTTATGAAAAACGAGTGTGAAAAGCTAGTTGAATTAGCAGTGGAAAAAGGCAGAGACCATTAAACCCACTGTAATAAGCCTGTTAAACATAAAAGAAATGCAAGTCTGTTTGGACACGTGGAGAGCTTTAATACCTGTAAACTGTTGTGACAGCAGGCTCTTGAATTGGAAGGATAGCACCACCTCTGACATGAATACCTATTTTGTCAATAGGAAGGAACAATTCCGTTTCTTGTTTACGGGCAGCAAGTCTTTCCTCCTGATAATTAAGAACAAAATGGTCAATAACATGAAATGTCTTCTTACAGTATTTCAATATGTCCTGCAGGTAAAATGGACTTTTCCCAGTTTTTTATGTTGGAAAAACAAATATTAGAAGTTACACAGGTATGCTTTTTTTTTCAGGCTGACCTCCAAATAATCCAAGGAATTAGCCACAGACAAGTGAGTGGGCATCATTATCAATCTGAACATTCCCCAAGTTGCCTTCCTGTGTGTGCACTTCATACATAAATGCAAAAGGGCTTGGGGACATTATACAGCTGAAACATGAATTTCACTACAATTAATTTTAATTCCCAAAGGAAATATCTGACAGAATGGGGAAGAATTTAAAACACTTTTTTTGGAGTATCCTTTCACAGGCTTGATTTGTCAAATGCTTTAATCACCAAAGAATACTATAAGCAATTACAGATTGTATCACACTTCATTGTTGGCCCTGATAATGTTTCTCTCCCAATTTTAGAATTGTGTCAAGTCTGTAAGGAACTATTGTATTTCCTTAATCAACTGTGACTACAGACACTCCACCACTTTCTCTGATGGACACACAGCAGTTCACTGTCCATCATCCATTTAAAATTGTATTCTCTCTCCTTTAGAATGAAGTGCTAATGTCACTTTCTGTGAAAAAGACAATTAAAAAATCTACAGATCTACTTTCAGAAATGTAGATCTGGCCATACCTAAAAGGCATATTTGAAGCTATTGACCTGAATAAAGAATGCAGATATGGAAGTTTCTACATACAGCAGTAAACATTTTATCATATACTGCTATGTTATGCAAAGAGTTGTTTAGTATCAGCTATCAGCTATTTTGTTGAGAATGGTATTGTGAATGGTGGATTTAAAACATTTCTGATTGCTGAACTGTGATCAAACTCCTTTGCTAAAGAGGAGAGTAAACAAAATACAATCCTTTTCCAGATTCTAAGTGTTCATGGAGGTGATGAAGAAGTAAATTTAAACAAAGACAAAATAGTTTAAATAAGATGAATATTACTGACCTTTAAATAAAATATCTAGAATAAGGCAGGAATGTGTGGTGGTAAACAAAAAATCTTAGGTTTTACATATTACAAATGAACTAGGCTAATGAAACACTGTATTCATATCATCTCACATACTGTAAAAGGCAGAAAAAATCCAGACTGAATTCTCTTTGGATCTGCAGAATGGTGAGGCCACATAATAAAAATGGTCACAATCTGAATTTAGAGCATTTTGAAGGAAATCAGAATTTCAAATAAACAATATCAAGAGAAGAGATCAAACAGGAACCTACATAGTGGGCACAAAACTCTATTAACCTCCCTCAGATCAAAGACTAAGCTCAGTCCTGTTACACAAGATGTGCTCACAGTATGTTCCTTTTTACCCTAATAGGTCAAACTTTCCCAGGTGTGTAAAATATTGCATCTATCCCACCTTTACAGAGCACACTCCATTCAATAAGGAATTCTGCAGCACTGTGATTACAGGTAATGAGATTTTTTAAAAAGGTTGGCTATTTAAATTGAAGGATCAAAGTTATATTATTGAAGTTTATAGAAGTGAATCTTACCGTTTCATAGTCATACCAAACTGCATCTGGCATGTAAGCTCTCACTCTGTTAACACCCTAGGTAAAAAAAAACAAAACTCCTGTATATACTGTTTAAATTCTATAGAAAAATAGCAATAATTTTCCTTAAAATTTGCAATGACAGCTGTGTATGTCTTAATGGTTCTGAAGACTCTAAATAAAATGCTTTAATTGCCGTGTAATTGGAAAGACGTAATTATTCATTAGATGTGTAACTCTTTATCTAATAAGCAGCACTAATGACACACATCGTTCTGTATGTACTATGTCTGATAAGAAAATCCAATCATTGAATGTACAATGTTTCTACAGCAGGGATACTAAATTAAATCTTTATTTATTCCACAGGGAGAACTAAACATCACACTAAGTCTGTATACAAAGCCTAACTAAAGTTTGACCTTTTGTGGACTCAGGACATTTAATCCAGAATTCAGCTGACATACAGTAAGTGCTACAATAATTAAGGAAGAATAAAATAATTGGGAACTCTATATCATCAAGAGTTTGGAGTTTAAATTCCAGATTTTAAATTGGAGAATGAAAATGTGTATTTTCATTCCAATCAATTGAATTAAAGTAATAATTCGATTATTAACAGATACAGATGTTGCTCATATAAGGAATAAACATAATCATGAATACACAGCATCTGTCTTAGACATTATTCTACCTCCATTAGGATAATTGTATTTGCTAATTGGGTTTTAATGGTAAGTCAAACAGAAGCATTCTTTAGCCAATTCAAGAATGACAAGTTCTTGAAAGACATACAAAATAAGTCTCAGAAAATATGACACCCAATGCTTCTCTATATTGATAAAACACTAAATATAAAAAATTATGTTCTTGTAAATCAATATTTGAATTGATAATTTGTTCTCAATAGATTAATCTGGTTACATGAAGGATTAATATTACTCTTTCTAAAACTATTATTTCAAAACTCGTATTAAGAATTACCACTCTTGGAATCCTTAGAACTATTCCAGAAGAATTGTGTTACGACCCCAAATGTCTAGGGGTAAAGGGGTGTAACATTTAGGATAATTTTTGGATGCAAGTGGGTTCTGGTGAGGGACTAGGAAGCGTGATAACAAGGGTCACTGTAAAAGTGATGATTTTAAGGTGAATAAGTGACTGGTACGAAATAAGACACAATAACACACAGGGTAAGGGAACTAGAGTGGTGCCAAAGAAAAGAAAATAACAAACAAAATGGAGCTGGCTAGGAAAGTGAGAGAAAACTGACCTAACTACAAAAGAAAACCCGAAACACATGGTCTTTCTTTTCGGACTTCAAACACTCTAGCTAACCTTCACTGACTACCCAAAACCATACAAGACAAACGGCATTCACCCGTACTAAACTAGTGTGACTAATACAGAAATCAACTACGTATGTTAAGTGTACCTAATACATAAGAGTTTACACAAGTACACAAGTGAACTACAAATACAAACGAGAGTGGCACAAGTAACCGGGTACAAAAGAACACAGAGGTTGAACATAACAAGTTTGGGCAAGGTAATGGCAAAATAAACGATAAACACAAACAAAGTACAAAGAGACGAACACAAACCAACAAAACAACAAAGCTGAAGCTATACAAAAACACGGAGCGAAACCAAAGCCGAGCAGGACCAAAGTGAAACAAAAGGCCTCTTCCTTCTGAAAACCTCCATGTTATATACTGAATAAGATGCACTCTGATTGGCTGAGAAGCTGATTGATGATGACATCATACAGAAACAATAGTGTAATGATGGACCAATGGGGGAGGAAGAACAATCAAGGTCAAGAAGTGTGGAACATAGCAACAAAACACACATGGACCACACACTGGGACGTAACAAATTGCATTGTTCTAAAAAGAAATGCATGTTTATTTTGGCTGTTGTTTTTTTTCTCTCATTAATGCTAGCATAGCCATGTTATTGTAATATTGAACATGTGTTGAACACATTAAAGAAAATTAATGATTTGCAGTGTTTTTGAATTATGCATAAACAATACAAAGGACTGTGCCCAAGATGAGGCATTAGGTCATACACATCACTCATATTGACTTCAGAGTCTTCTTGCCAATTCCTCAGAGATACAGTAATACATATCGCATCCCCTGAAGATAGTCTAACTTTGTGTCAGACTCAGGTGAAGTGGGGGCCTTTATTTTTCTTTAGGAAGCACAAACAAAAGCAGCACAAACGTGGTCTAATTGGAAAGCTCCAAAGAGATGTCAGGCAGCCTTAGATCCATTATGTGAAAGCAGAGCTCTCTCTTCTTTGATGGTCACAGAGGTCTATATTATAAAATAATTAGGTGAATTTAACTGGGAGCTGCTGCTATCGAGATCTTATTAGAAGCTGAAAAGAGGTATACATTTCCCTAGTCAATCCTGTGAGAAAGATCAAGGTTTAAAGTTTTCTGATCTTTGGGTAGATCTTGGATTTCATTAGTCTAACTGTTGAGATTAGTTTAACGGAGAGTGTTTTTTTGTAGTCTGTGTGTTTTCTTCTTTGGAAAAACAATTTAATTACTGTGAAACACATACAACCAATTGCCATTCATGCACAATATAAAAATCATTCAATTAATTCATGCCAGGAAGATATTGTTATGTACAATACATCTATGACCTACAGTATAATTTAATATGAAATGCCAGCTGTTAACTAGCTATTTTCCTTTTTATTTTTTATAAAGTATTAGTTTGTATTATATTGTTATAGTTATTAGTTTTTATTTTATTTGGTAATTAACATTCAGTGCTATCAGTCTTCATTTTACTGTTATAACTATGATTTTATTTCTCCAATGACTGTTTGCTAATAATTCTCTACAGTAATCAATACTTTACTCTCCTTATAAAATAATGTTTTCATTCTCTAGTAGAAAAAGCAGCTTACGGGGTCCAGAACAGGTGTGATGAGAAGAGATGGTCCCCACAAGAACTGTCGATCAACTCCCCACGTTGCTTTATCTGTGTAAAACCTGAAAGCAATAAAATACACTTACAGTATTATCAAATATAAAAATAGATCAATTAAGATTTAATGGGGAAAATGTCATACAAAGTAATGCCTGTAAAGAAAACCCGCAACTATTCAAGTTTTTATTAGCTAATACCATTCACTGCCCTTACACTCTGCGTAACGAAAGCACGGATCTTTTGATGACATGCAATGCTACTCCAGAAGACAGAGTTTCGTACTCACTCGTGCATCATGGGCCGGACTACAGTGTCCCCATTGACGTGAGCCTTGAAAAAGAGAGTATAGAGGTATGGCAAAAGGGTATATCGGATGCTCAAATAGTGCTTCGAGGTCTGTGCCACGATGGAACTGGAACCAAAATATGCTGGATCTTGCGGCTGTAAAAAAGGAAGAGAGTTATTAGGACTTGTAACACCTTTCAAACTCTAAAAATTCTTTCTTTGTAAGTTTGGTGGTAGAGATGTGCCACAGCTGAAAATGTACAGTATAAAGTACTTAAAGGTCAGATTTTCTTTTTTAAAAACCAAAAGGAGCAGTATTTATCACCTTTCCCAACTTTCAAAGATAGACAATAGTCTGTGGCTTAAGTTAATGACTTTACTCAATAACAATGAATTTGGTCAAATAATCCTAATATTATGTTGTACAGTAAATCTGTGCAAACTAGATGATGTACTATGCAATAAAGATTAAAATTCAGAGCAATCAATATAATAAACAGCCTTTCAAGGCTAAACCTTACAATTCAAAAATATGATTGTGAATATGTTATGTAAGCGACAAGTAAATAATTAAGCACAATGATACAATGGTCAATGTTTGTTGATTTACAATGATAGTAGAAATATTTTAATAATCTAGATAAAGAAATGCGTAGTCATATTGTAAATGCAGGTAAATGCTTGGTACACAAACCTTCTCTACATTTGTAGCTTCATACAATTTTTTAAAAATATATTTCACCTTTCATTGAAATACCTACTTTATATCCTTGCGCATTATGATTCCGGCTAAAAGGGTAGAAAGCTCCAACTTGCATCCATCGTGCACACAGTTCTTCTGTAGTATCATCAAAGAAGCCACAGATATCTGCTCCAATCTGAAGCAAATATACAGTATTTTTCAATTCTAATCACAACAAATGCTACAGTGCACTGCGAACGTATTCACTCTCTTCCATGATGTCCCATTTTGTTGAATATTTTAAATCTAAACTCAAATGTTCAAACAATTTTATTGGTGAACGGAGTTAAATGTCATAGTGCACAGAAAAATTAAAACACAAAATCCTGTATGTCAATAGCAAAATTAATATTAATTATGGGAATAGCATAAGTATCCATCCCATTTAAACTAGCTCAGGTGCACAAAACTACAGTACCTTGTCACACATTTGAATGGATTCTGCCAGTGTGCAATAATAGTTCGCGTGATTTCAGAATAAATACACCATTGGTTAGCTCCATAGATCAATAAATTTCAAGCAGAGATTCAACCATGAAGACCAAGGAGCTTCATTGGAAGAGGGGAAATACCTTTGCAGACAAATGTGTTGTAAAACATGATCATACAGGTCTGAAAAGTGCAGCTTAAATAATCTTTAAAATAAAGTTGAATAGGCAAATATAAACTTTGGCAGTTAAAAAATTGCACAGGTGCGAGACAATGAAATCCTTTCCTTCCGCACAAGACCACAAAGTGAATCAATCAACAGGGAGTGAGTCAAAAAGTCACGGAAGAGAATATGCCAAAATTTCCTTCAAATGTGACACACAGCCACATTTCTCCCAGCTAATGTGTATTGTTTAAAAGGTTAGAAAGAACAGCTTTTCTCACTTTCACATTCAGTTCTTTAGTCTAAACGTCTTGAACTGAAAGAGCAGTACTACTGTACATAATATAGCCAGGCATTGGGAGAAAGTTGCTTGATCCTGGTATGATGGCAACCTAGAGTCTAGCCTTGAAATACAGGGCATGAGGAAGGACTGAACTCTGAATGCAGGATTAGTCCATCAGAGGCCACATCCATACACAGCACTAATTCAGAGAAAACCTTGTCTTTGAGAGGTGGAAGAAAGTCAAAGAATCTGGAGAAAACCCAAGTGGACACAAAGAGACCATGCAAATTCCATATAGATGGTTTCCCAGGAATTAAGCTAATTTGAACCTACAGTTAGTATTGTGAGGTAATAATGATGGCTACCATCCTTCCAGGCCACCCCAATAGAACAACATTCTGGCTATTTCATTTCCTATCTTTTCATTTGTACAGTAACTATTTTTAGAAGCCCAATTCACATCATCCGTGTCACAGCTTCTATGGTTGTCAAGTAACTGCTCATGTAAAACACAAAATACTGCACAAAGAGACAGGTCAGTCTGAAACCTTTTTTGGACGGTGACCCTAAATATTCAGATGCCTGTTGGAATTGAGGCTGCATTCAGAAGGAAATTATTTCAGGTTCCAATAATGTAATGTTATAAGCATAGGGTACAAACACAAAGTAATCTATGTAAAACAAGAGTATTTTGTAACATCTTCTCCTGCCTAAGAAAGGTGTTTTGAACTTTTTCTCTCACCTTGGTTTTGTTCTTGAAACTGATTCTGAAGTGTTTATTTTTTGTGTGTGTGGTGATCCAAAATAAGGCCAACAACAGCAAAAAAAATGTATTTAGGTCACTGGAGCAAAAAGTACTTACATAAGGAAATCCAAAAAGATTAAATTCGAGCATCCCTGGAATTGCCCATTTGATGTCATTCCAGTTGGCAGCGTTGTCTCCGAGCCAGTGCCCTGAATATTTCCCTGCCCCGGCAAAGGCAGACCTTGTAAACAAGAAACTTCTATTGCCAGGAAAGACGCGGTTTAGAGCCCTGATGAAATCAAAAACATCGTTGGGATTTTTTCATTATTTCCTGCCAGGCATCAGACCGGAGGAGTTGCAGTGGGATGATGGCTTTGCCTTGCCACAGTACAGCTTTGCTGAGAAGACTACGCTGAGACCAGATGGAAGTGAAGGCCTACTGTTCAGCAGCTTTTTGTTGCTCAAATACTCACCCAAAGAATCACAGCAGGGCTTGTCTTGTGTGTGTTCCATTTGGGTGGTACTTAGAGTAATTTGTTGATTTAATTATGTACTCAGTTGCTCAAAAACCCATTCTCTCACATCACAATAATGTGCTACTTCTTGGATACATGTGAAACTACAACCTTACTCAAGCCTCTGCATGTATTTTCTTATCTTCTGATTTTCACGCAAGTTTGCCATAACAATAGATTTTGCGATGCTTTCACAGTGCTTTGCTGTGTCTCGTTGTGCTTTATGCAGTGCACAGGAAAGAGGTGATCATCTGTTTACCTTAATAACTTATGTTTCAAATAACTAATGAATGAAAACCTCTCCACTACAAAAAAAAACAACTTTACAAGAAAGCATCTAAAACACAAAAAAGTCACATTAAACTTTTAGATAATTTTAAATAACATTGTGTTGGTATTTTTTTTTTGTGACACACAAAAGCAGTGTTTCAGAACCATTTGAAGCAGCATTAATTAGACCAAAAGTAGCAACTATCATCTTTTTTATAATTAAATATTAATTCAGGAATACGATGTAAAGGGAATGTAAACAACAACAAAAATACAAAAACTGAAAAAAACACGACAAGTAACGCCTCCATAGCTAGGTTTAGAACACTGAGAGGGTGTGCTAAAATCTTTGACTGTAATATCGATTCTGGCTTGTGCCCTGAAGAGCCTTTCTTTATATTTTCTTAGCAAGTAAAATTTCATAATTTCATGATAAAACAACATAATAGTTCAAAACGAGCAGCAGCGATATTTTATTTTTAATCTCACAATATGTTTTGTAAGTAAAGAATATAATTCTAAAACATGTCTTACTTTTCAGTTGCCAAAACCATTGAGTAGCCATATAGGCTGTGGACATCATAATGGTTTCCCCAAGTTTGTTTGGAATCCATACAAAGTGTCTTGGAGTACATAAGATTGTCAAGAATTCCTACAAAACAACAAAAAAAATAAACAACATTAAAGAGACCAGAAGACAAACATTTCTCTATATAAATCATTTTCAGTGCCAAATTTCTTGATATAAGCTATATATATGTGTATATTTACATAGACAATGAAAAAATAATTTAGAGACACTTGAAGGACTTCTTCTTTCCAGGACTAAAAATGTTGCTTGAAAATGTTTTACTTTATTAGGCTGACATCTAAGATTCATGCTGTATACTGTTTGTCTCTGTATATTTTTTCTGTGTAAGCTATTGAACAAACTGATTGGGAAGTTCAGTTTTTTATTCTCTCTCCTGGAAATATATTGCTTGCACTGCATTAGTCCATTCAGTCTAGAAATCAGGTTACACTGTGTTTATTATACTTGTATACTTATACTTGTATACTGTATGTGCCCAGCCTTTTTAACAAGTCATGGTTAATCAGAATCTTCAGAAACGTGATCACAACAGCACAAGGGAAACTACATGAGTTGTGAACATGAGATTTTGTAGCTGCTAATCTGCTACGTTCATTTCATTATTAGGTATGTCTGATCATTCATGGCTGTCTCCGTTTTGTACTGAAAATTACAGTTCTATCATGATTAATCAAACAAAATGGCTACAGTTGTAATAGAAGATCACTACAGAATTTTGAGTATATTGAGTCAAAAGAGCAGAACAATGCAAAATTCATAAGATGTTTATAATATTTAGGTAAATCACTTATTAGTCATATAATTTATCAACCATATAATATATAGAAGTGCTTATAAAGTAAACTTACTTGGAGTGAATGGGGGATAATTTAAATTATTGTTGGCACATCCTTTGTCTGAACCTTTCTTGAAGCTTGCCACCTCATTCATGTCCTTTAAAAAGAAAGCGGGGGTTGAAGAAATACTACAACAAGGCAGATGGATTGAGCCACACAATGGTGGATCTCAGCAGCAGGCAAGAAGTTTGCTAATCCCTGATTTCTGTACAATACAAATCACAGCAAATGACATACATTTTGCTATGTAATTCTTCGGTTTTCTTTCAAATCACAATCACACTTTGGTTTCATGACCTTGATCATTGACTTGCAGAGTGGTAGTGTGTGTAAAAAAAGAGTTCTAAACCTGATAATCAGTGACTCATCATAAAACCATCAGCATTTTTCTCTTTGTATTTACAACACTCCATAATGATACGACTCCATAGAAGAAGCTGATAAGACTCTTGTTACTAAGCAGTTTGAACAGTATCAGTTTTTTACCTTATGAAATCATTTTAAAGTACATAATTACATTCCTCAAATAGAAAACTGATATACTGTATGTAAACCAAGTTTAGATTCACACAGCTGCCTTTTTGCATTTACTCAAATTAACACTCAAATTAGCATTTTCTTGATCATTTTTTTCGTGAAAAACACTTATTTCTCACTGATAATAAACAATGAGATTACAGTAATGTGGATTCTTAAAGTACATGCCTTTAACGAGAAAGGAAAAAAAGGGAAATAAAACCTACAATCCAAAGGGCATCAAATGGTACTTGTTTGTAGAAGCTTTCGACTTCATCAACCCACCACTGAATGCATGACGGATTAGTGTAATCAGGGAACACAGTTTCTCCAGGCCAGACCTAGAAAATATCAGATAAGAAAAAAATATGACAGTGGAAGATAAAACTGGATAACTTAAAGAATTATGAAAACACAAAGTGGTTACAATTCAGAACATTTCACTTATGGCCATGTATTACTATGTTATGTCTGTAAAATATATTGTTGAGTGCTAGAAGTTGCCTAATACACACCTTGTAAATGGTGATAAGAACCTAACTAAGCTTTATACAGGGGTGTCCTTGTGAGCTAAGAACTAGTCAAACAAAACTAACACCTTTATAGGTAAGGCTCAAAATGCAGTGTGGTCAACAAAAGCTATATTACACGGTGTATTTGTTTAAGCTCCTCAGCATCATCTCACATCTTACACCTACAGTTTGTTTTAAAGAAACAAGACAGAACTTTTTATATTAATGTTCTTTTTAGACTGTCGCTTCCTAGTTTAGGTGAATATTTTCAAACTCTAAAAAAACTGTAATTGACGTTAGCATACATTGAAAAATAATGGAGCCATGAATCAGAGGTGTGCATCGTTCCATGAAACAGCTTTGCCTTGGAAAAGCATTTCACTAGAGGAGGGAGGGAAGGCATAGAGAAGGTGGTGACAAATGAACAAACATTTACTCCTGCCATGGATAAGTGTGTCAAGTTCAAGTTCAAGTTTATTTGTCAGTCCAGCCATATACAAGTATACAGGGGAGCAAGATATTGTTCTCCAGGTCTACGGTGCGAACACAGACAGACACTGACAAGACAATGCTATAGACATTGAGACATAGCCATTGAGAGGTTTCCCATTCTCCTGTAAGAATACAACGGGGGTTGTCAGGTGAGGATACAGACATGGACAGCTGGCCATATTGCTTGATTAGCATTCTAAATGTTTGTTCGGTATGAAAGGCTGTGGTAAAGAGAAGGTAATGAAATAACATTCAGTTATATACAGATCAAATTGCAAGAGAATTTAGCTAAAGATTGACAACAATCACAGTTTGAATCTTGCTGATGTCTCTTATTACCCAGTTACTGTATGTTTACCTTGCAATTACGCACAAGATAAAGGTGTATTTTAAAGAAAAATATATATATATTTTCCTTATATGTTTATAAAACAGTCAATATACAATATATTTTCCTGTTCCTTATATCATTCTCTGTAGGTATTTTAGAATATGTTATAGAGTTTTGATTGGAATTACATTGGAAGCCATATACAGTTATTGCATTTTTGACCTATTGTCCACAATCAAAGCTTTCATGCATGACAGTATAGAAAGGTCTATTTGTTAGCTGATATAGGAAATTTCACTTTAGAAATCTATAGTTTTCCAGAATCCCAGTGCATAGTGAAAAGTCCTGTAACAGAAAGGTGTTATCTGAGAGTTTGAAAGGCTAATAATGTGGATTGAAATCTAAAAGACAGCACCTTTGATGTACTGGATCCTTCTACCAGAATAGGATGGTAAAAGTTTTTTTCACTCCTTTTAAAGAGTAATAGTTTCCACTTAAAATTTCAATATGAATAAACACGGCATTTATTGCCTATTCTTCATACTCATGCTATTCCATGACATTTTTATAAGTTTAAACTTTACAAATTGCTTACAGAGCAATTAGGAAAAGGTTTTTGTCTGAACCAAAATGAAGAAAATTACCCATATTGTAAATGTCAATTTTGCTTTGCTAAATAATGCTCTTCCTCAAAGTTCTGTAGTTATCTTCATGTATCCATTTGCAGTGACTACTGTCTTCATAAAAGTGTTTTACACATTTACATATTTTCATAACGATGCTAGCACTGCTTTTTTCAAACAAGTCTTGTTGAATTAAACTTGTTATTGAGATAGTAAATGAGATAGTAGCTCCTCTTTCAGTAGAAATCTGTGTTATATTATTCATTCACTCAAGAGTTAATTGATTGTATGCTTTTAATGTTTTTGCTTACACTAAATGCCCTATCCCAGCTGTAAAATATCTTGTAACAACTATGTCCTGTTTTGTGTCAAGGGCATTCATCAATAATAACAACACTAACAATAAAAAAAGCAAAACCCTAATGTCTCAAAGCAAGATTGTTTTGCCATCTAATCTATATGATAATTTGAGGTGAAGCTACATTCTGTTGTTGAAATACTGCAGCCTTCATACAACACTATTTTCTTTTATCTGTGCTTTTGCAATGAAAGACCTTGTTATCTTTTGCACAGGAATAAAATATATAGGTCTTGTCCCAATGTTTATTCTTATTGATTGTGAGATCCAAACAACAGGAGGGCTCATTAAGTAACATGGCACACCAACTTACCACTGATTCACACATGGCAGTTTATGATTTTTTTCAGAACAACAGAAGTCTTCAATGCTCAAAAATATGTATTGTTTTACCACATAGATATTTCTTGGTCTTATTTTCTTAAATAAGTATATGTAAAATGAAAATAATGAGAAGTGACTTTGAGCTATATTGGAAAAGTGGACTTGTGGTGCTTTTAGAGGGCAGTGGGAGCTGGAGTGTAAAATAAGGGGTTAAATCACCAAAGGAAGGCTAGAGTCCCTCCAGATTTATGAAGAAATGCTTTAGTAAACTGCATGCAAGGGAGCTGGTGTCACATGCATGAAGTCTGTCTTACTACTGTATACAAGATTTAGTGAGTAAACAGTCCTCGTCCACTCAGGGGAGTTGACCCCTCACTGGCAGTGCTGTCAGCGAGTATTAGAGCTCATGGGGAGTCTCTAAAGCTCAGCTCATGGGGAACTAGAACGAGAGCCTCCCTGTCAGGAGGACAGCAAGGTGCTGAGATACCATCTAACACTGGAAGGGGTGGGTTCCAGGAGCAATGCAGGAGGGGACTAAGCGTTGCTACAGGCAGCCTGTTCTAGGGGAAGAGAACAGGGATGTCTGAGCAACAGACCATCTTGGAATGAGACCTCGGATTCTGTCTGCTCAGATAAAAGCTTCAGGGCAAACTCAGTCTCTAGTGTATTAGCGAGACGTGGTTAGTCGAGAAATCTCCCAAGGTTAAGCGTAAACTACCCCGGAGCAGGGAGACTCCTAAGCATATACAGTATGTTTATCCAGAGCAGGAAAGCTCACAGAGTAGAGGCCTTGGTCTGCCTGCTGGTAAGTAAGACGGTGGTTATAAAGTGGACCAGCCCAAACAGATTCAACCAGGGTAGGTTATTCCACAGCTACTCAGCTCTAAGGTACTACAGGTTTAATTACAGTAGGCGTACAGTTATGGACTGAAAACAAATTGTGTGGGCACTGCCTTAGTGTGGCTAAAACAGACATGAATGTGGCAGATTCCTCCCACACTTGGCTACCATCAAGGGAGCTTTGTTACAGGTGACTACCAACACAGCTCTTTTAAAATAAATGTCTTAATTTTCTCTATAAGTATTTAATGTAAAACTAATCATCATTTCAAATCCTTTTTGTATTTTGTAGCATTAGAAGTTTCCAGATTTTACTCACTACTTCCAATTCAGGGTCACAGGGGACCCGGAACCTATCTTGACAAGCAAAGCAGAGTACACCCTGGACAGGATGCCACTCCGCTGCAGATCTAATTTTCTCAGAAGCCAATTAACCCACCAGTACAGTATGTTGTTTTTTTTATTGGCCTGTGGAAGGAAACTGTAGCACCTGGAAGAAAACCACACAAACGTGGGGAGAATATGAAAACTCCACACAGCTATCATCCCTGGGCCCCTGTGCTGCAAGACAGTAGTGTTAAGCACTGGGCTGAAGTGTTTCCAATCTTAAATAGTTAAATGTAATGATTATTCAAGATTACTTATTCAAAATTCTGTTTTACATTAGGATTATTGTTTTGTATGGTCATTGCATTTGCAATAGGTAATATTAAGAACAGAATTTCTATATAAATAAAAAAAACAGCATCTGAACTTCCTATAAGGCCTTGTGAATGATCACTGTAAAAAGATTTATGTGACGTGTTGCCTCTTCTTTTTGTTGTAAGAGTACTGCTGTAGTTGTAAGAAAAAGGGCAGAACTAGCATGGTGGTAGAAGTTTTATCTCAAGAGCAGCCTTTGAGGTAAGAAAGAAGAAAACCTTGGTAAAGTACCAAGGAAAATCAGAAATGTGTTTTAAATATTTCACTCCAAGGCTGTCTTTACCGAATAAAATTTCAATTCCCTTGGGCAGCTGAACTTATAAAATAAATATCATAATTGCAATATAGTGTACTGTACATAAGGGAAAGTAGTATTGTATTTTTTTTCTGCAGCTTGTACTTACTGCAAGTGAAAGCTTTTTTTTCCCCAGATACTGCAAATACAAAGTGTATTTCTATCAGTCTATCAGTGTATTTTGGAGCAGTGCCATGATGTAAACACGATTTTATCAAACTCTTAAAATGAAGCTAAGTCCTGAGCAGTAGGGGGATAATAAATGATAGTACCGCCTTTACTTTTGTAGGGGTAGCTGAAACCTTTGTCTCTCCACTACACTTGTAGATTGTGTTACCTCTCCAACAAGCGGGGTTCTTCCATCAGCCAGAGTGACCCATGCATTCATTTTATTCCCATTTTCATAAGTGTGGTAAGGTCCACTGATTCTGGGACTGGTGGCTACAGCTGGATCCTGAAGAAAATAAGAGGCATTAGAATGTCCTGGTGTTTGACCTGCTTTGTTAGTTTTCTTCCATTAGAGCCATTTATTTCAGAGATTCAGCATTGAACACGGTGGAAGAAAATGTTCTAGGTGAACAAAATGAAAAAGATGGTAAAAAATGGCATAAACAGTGGGTATATTTTTCTTATTCCATATAGAACAACTTACTAATATAGGTACATATTTTTGTCCGGCCTGATGTAAATAAGCAGCAAACTGAGGTAGCTCCCGAAATTTCTCTTGGTCATATGTAAAGATTTTCTTGTTTTCCATGTAGTCAATGTCAGTGAATTGGATCTCCTACAAAAATATGGAGACAAAGCAGAACACTTATGAAATGTTAAATATTAATGCATTCTTTTATTTAATAATTCCATGCACGTCTTTTATAAAAGTTGTCTAATTATGTAAACATTTGTGACATTGATTTTTTTCTCCCTTTTTACCATGATACTAGTATTCTAAGGACATTCACATTCTCATCTGCATTAATTGACTTCCCAGTACAGTGTTATTTACCAGATGGTAATGTCTCCTGCCAGTTCTCAGATAATGTTAATCAGTCATTTATTAGGGAGCTTAATTATGTTTTTCTTCATATTTAATCGGTATTCACATTTAAATATCGACATACTATGTTTAATGATACTTTTTTTTTTCTTCTGGTGAAATCTTAATACGGAAGGTTACTTCAACGGTTTTGTTGTATATACAATCATTGTATCAGTTGTATATAAGGTCAGGCTCACACCTGCTTGGCTTCAGTGGGTTGTCAGTTGTGAGCTGTGGGGTGATATACTGTAGCGTCTGGCTACATCATCCTAAATATAGCTATATACCTGTATTTAGTTTATATTTAGCTAAAATATAGCTATTTTAGATGGCTGTTTTAAGACATACACAGATTGCATAGAGGTACTAATAAATTATAACAATAACTGAAATGCTCTGCTATGGACATTCTTAGGTTTGGCACCTGATTGGACATTTCACTGTGTTAAAGTAGCAATTATCAAATCACTCAGATGCTACCCTATTTATTACTGATTATTGACTGTCACTGAAATTTTGTAGCAGAACCACATTAGAATGAAAATTGTGTCATAATTTTCTGCATTACACAAACCCCAGACTACCTCTCATACCCCACGTACAAATCTATTTAGTTTTCTACATCGTTTACACCCAGGCAAGGCAACACAAGAAATAATTCAGGGTTTGATTGAAGTAATGAGTGACAGTGCTAGACATTCCTCTTACATATGGAAGTCCAATCGCTCTGTTTCTGTCCACTGTAGCCTTAACTTCCTCTAGGCTTCCGTAATCCCAGCGTGACAGCTGGAAACCCAGGGACCAGTAGGGCAGCAACACTGGTCTTCCGATGAGCTGAACAAAACACAGAAAGGACAGTAAAGGTTTGGCCAAGGTCCCTGATCTTAATCCTCTTCCCATCGACTCAAAGTTAGAAATCACCACTGTCGGGTACTGAGAAAAACTTTCTGAATGAATGGTTTCTACCTTTTCTACATTATGATGGAGATACAATATATATTGTCGACTATTTTAAGGAAACCAAATTTCTCACCTCCAAAAATTCCCGGACAACTTCCTCTGGAGAATCTCCAAGGAAAATATAAAAGTCTAGGACACCTCCAATTGTCCTGTAGGTTACAGCTGGTGCAGGTTGAAGAGTAACCTCTGTTAAAACAAACAAAATATTTTACTCTCTAAAGTTTGAATTGTTTAATAAAGTGCGCTGCAATATGAGCTTCCAAACAATTACTTCTCATATTAATCCATGAACCATTTAATGGGAAGAATATGAATGCTACTGTATAAAACAAAAAAAGACATACATGAACCCTCAGAATTAATTCATCTTATTTACTGTATGGAAAGTGCTGGTCTTAAACTGATTTTCAGATGTAAATTACTCTCTATGCATAGTTTAAACTATACCTTCAGTATCAATCCAAAATTAGAAGTGTCTCTATATTTTCTTAAATTTACATGTGATATATAATAGTTAAGTACATGATATGAACTAAAAAAAGAATTTGAACAAGAAATATTCTGAAAAATAAATAGTATTTATACACAGACTGGAAATGCTTACCCATAGCATTGCTGTTCATTAGGAAAACACCAAAGGACTGTCCAGTTTCATCTTCCAGACACAAGAAAAAGGTATAGTGCCCATATAGGTTGTGTGTTCCCTGAAATTATACAGTAGGTCACCTTAAAACACAATAATTTTAATTTTGTGAAATTACATACAATATAAAGCATTGTGTGCACTATGCAGTATTAAATAAAGATTAACTGAAAATGTTTAAAAGAAATCTGCACTGTTTTCATTTTTAATGTATTATTACTATTATTATTTAGCTAAACACAAACAAATTTCTCTGTTGATATCAAATGCAAATATTATCTCATGGCAATGTTCTTAATATCATACCTGGCCCTTTATGTGGTGTCAATTGAGTGGTGTCACTAATACTACATCAAGATATAATTTCAAAGAATTGAAAAATGAATGACACATAATCACATGAAGTGATGCATAACAGACGGTAGCACTAGTAATGCATTTGTTTCAAACGCTTTATGACTCAGCTATTAATGGTGTTTTTAAAAGAATTTTGGACGGAGATCAAATTCCTAATCTTGGCAACTTCCACACATAAATATCTCACTGCCTTGCACCCCCTTTGAGCTTCTTTCTCACATCCCTGTTTTCACCCCAGATTCACCCTTGCAGTAGCTCCCTTGCTCATTCCTCATGGAGGGGAGGCGGGGCTGGGTTCTGTCAGTCTCATCTTCACAAAATTTCAAACTTTCAATACATTCCACTTCGTTGTCACATTAGGTTTTAGCTGAACTACTGAAACCTCAGCTAGGTCAGATCTTTTATTTTTATTTTTAATTTAGATAGGAAAACATGATAGAGCTATGGTATGAATATACTATTGATGCTTTCATGTTCAATAAGATTTTGGCTTTCTCTCATATCTGAATTAAGGGGCTAGATTTTTAGCATTGACTGTCAACTTATTGTTAAGGGGAGGGACAATTTTTTTAACAATTTTTTTTTTCCATTCAACGAGCCAACACTGTAGATATACAGTAGTGCAAATTAATGTTAATGCATGAGTGTGTTATTTAAAGTGTTGGAGGAAACTTACAGTACATCTTTGCATATATGGTATCTAATGTTAGTGTAACATTGAATTGTATGTTTGAGTTGTTTGCAACATTGGGACAAGGTGTTCTGTCTGTCTCATTTGGGAAATTAAGTGAGACAGAGAGCACAACTGTATCAATAAAGAAGAAACTGAATATTACCCCATTGGGAAAGGCATCCCTTGTAAAAATGGGCCATGTTCTCCAGTTAGTATCATGAAGAAAATGCTGGTGAATGTGCTCTCCCAGACCATAAATATTATGAGAGGGCAGTCGTGCAGACAACTGTAAATACTGATCAGCAAACACAACAGGACCAATTGTTGTATCAAACCTGTGAAGAGAAGCCAGTTGAGTTATCTGTGATGAGTAGAACAGACCAGTAGCAGGAGACTTTATCTTTGTCCATACATATTCCTATACACTTCTGATGGAGAAAACACTTTTCTGTCCATGTAAAGTTTTAATAGTAATTGAAAAGAAACAGTAAGAATATGAATATTGCAAAGAGTGTTTTTTCAAGCTTGTATCTCACGTCTGTGTAAACTGGCTTTATTGTTTATAAAACAGAGACATTTGCTGGCCTGGCAAACACAATAATGGGGTTGCAGAGAAGTCCAAAGGTTTGCAAATATCTCCTATTAAAAGATTATGTTTATACTGTTACAGCTTTATGTGACTAGGAAGGGTCTCTAAGAGTTTTGATAAAGTTTTGATGTTTTAATCCAAATAAAGGGATGTTTGTTGAGATGTGGGGGTTCCCTCATCAAAGACAATTGTAAGGTTTACCTTGGTACCTTGATTACCTTGTTAATTACCTAGGTAATTAAGTCATGGGTTAATGGTTGTAAATGAGCAGTATAGAAACACACCATATAAGAGCACAATACCACCACATGACAAAACAACAAGAAAAAAAGAAAGAACAAAACCTGACTGGAGCTAAGTATTTGAACCTTGCTAGTGAGAGCTTGCTATTCTGTGTTTTTAGGAAACTTGGGATTCCTGGGTAAAAGATACCTCAGTTAGAGATGTCTTTCCTGCTTAGAGTGCATTTTTAAAATAGGGAGATAGGCTCGCATTTATTTTGTGGCATCCGGGGTGCAGACAGAGATTTAACTGCAGGTTGTATTGCATTTACTTAGGAAGGCAGCTTATCTCTTATTTGGCCTCTGTAGGCATTAAGAGTTTAATACTTAGTAGACGTCCGTGGTTTTCTGGGTGATTAGGATGTTAGGTATCTGATAAATATAGTAACTTGTGTGTTGTATGTTTTGTTGTGTGTAGTGTAGTTTGTATTGTCATCATTAATAAATATTTGTTTAATCAAGTGTGCCTGGTTTATTACTTTTTTCATCAAAGCTATGCCAGAGAACAAAGAGTTCACATGCCAATAATTATACCAACTGCTCGGGTATATTATTGAGAATTCACTTACAAGTTGGGGGTTATGAATATTTATTTTACTTATTGATTAAACCGCTCGGTCAGTTCATGATTATTGCCATTTTTGTAACCCCACATTTGTAACAATACATATATTCTTTTGTATTTGACCAACACTTTTAGCAGGCAAATAACATACATTACTGAAAAAGGGGAAAATTTTGAACCTATCCAATAAATTTAGGTTATTTAATTTTTTACACTCAGTCCTGGAACATCTAAGTAAATAACTTGCTTAAAACATCTGATTGAAGTCTGAACACAGGCATGCATCATCTTTGCTTTGAAGCATGCAGCATCAAAGTACAAGATCATTTGATAATTACATTCCAAGTACATGAAATGTCATAAAGATAACTATTTAATGTGCAGTAAATTATCTGTAAAACCTTGTGACCCATTACAAAATGTTAGTTTTCTATAAATGCATTAGCACTTATCAGGTAAAAGGATGGTTGAATTGTTATCGTTGTTAAGAGTGTAATATTTTTAATATAAATCTCATATTTGTTTGATAACATGTGGGCTTTGAAGTTACACTATAGACTGCATCTCTTAAATTATCTTTAATCCAAGCCGTTGAGCAGGGAGGACTGCAGTAATAAATGTTTTATTGTGTTTTAACTAGCGTGTATGAGAGTGCATTCTCATGAGCGTTTTTGCTTCCTCTGATAATGTCACCCTGCTGGTATTTACACCACTTGTTAAGATTGATAGACATGGATATGGAAAATATATACCATTATTGTATAGGAGTGTATTTTAGGATTCAGTATAAAATTATTAGTGTTAATTTGAAGGCATTCTTATTTCAACCAGCCTACTAGCTACTTGACAACATTTTATTGTTGGAAACAACAGTCTATGAAGCTACGAATTGACACAGTTATTTTGTAGCCCTTGAAATTCTCTAGTCCTTTAGATGTCTGTCTTCATTTGCACATCTCTACCAGTGTTGCCTTGTTTGTATTAATGGCACAAGTCCTTAGCAAATCTCATTGTTTCAGTTTTAAATACAGTACCTTCCATTTTGTAGTGAGTTTAATGTATTCACATATGTTATGATATGTTTGCAAAACAATCCGTCAGGTCCTGGTTGATTTTTGGTATTAGACCAGACAAAACTACAGAGAGCTCTTGTAGTGTCAAATTCTCTTTCAAAGGACTCCTTAAAAAAAACGTTTCAAGAGTTTGATTTCTTGGTTGTCTCTACTGAGTAATCCATATACATGCTGGTCAGAGTAGAAACCCACTGCCAACTTCTGGATCTCCCAGTGCTAACACAATGACTGACCCGTTGCTGGTCACACAGTATATTCATTTTCCCTGCTCATTTTTCTTGTCAAAGCAAAATAAATCTTTCGATTCTGTATTAGTGTTACTTAATCAAGTGTATAAAATGTACTGTACATTCTTAAATGAAGTAACAAGTTTTATCTCTTTATCCTTATAACCCAGCTGAATCATAATAATCTCTAATATTACCTGGCCATGACAGCTCATTAGTGAGCAACTCATTTCTCAAGAATGTCAGGGTATTTGGCATTTACTGTAACTTTTCTCAAAGGCACAGCAAACAGGCACAATAGAAACTCTTGGTCATCTATTATTAATGTTTATATATATACAATATAACACTTTGATCCTCTAACTCTTAACTACTCACAAGACTACCACTCTCATCCGAGAAGCCATTTTTTTTATTTTTCCTCTCTAGAACTTTAGCTAGTTCAATGATATTTCTTTGCAGGGCTGATGGATGCCATTTCTTCAAAATAAATTCTCAAAGGAAGAATCAGGTCCTCTTGGGAGTCCCTTTGTACAGCAATAAGAGCAATATTTATAGACAAATGTCAGCCTTTTACTAAAGCCCAGCCAACCAATCAAACAAATCCACCAAGACACATAAGAAAGGAGAAAATACAAAGAGGAGAGAGACATTCGCTCTTACTTACAGAACATTTCTGGAAGACGCTCTTAAAAGTTTAAATCCAAAGGGGTTATTCACAAGCTCCAGCTCATAATTGGGGTTGGAGGCTGGTGGACCATTAAATTGTTTTACATGCTCGTGTGGAACTTCAAATCTTTCCTTGTTGGAGTCAGTTATCTATAATAGCAATGTAAATACTAAATGTAAAACTCACAAGAAAAATTTTAAAAACATGAAATGTTTAAAAAAATCACACAGGAGCCAGATAATAGTTGGGAAGTCTCGTTTTGCCTAACTGGAAAATATCCAGTTAAAAATGCAGTTTTATCTTTTATTTAATTCCTTGGAGACATATCCCATTGCTTTAAAAACCTAAATCGCAATGAAGTTAATATCCTGCGCATTTCTAACACAATCAAAACTAAATGAAAATCAAACCAACAGCTACTGCCATATCCAAACCTGAACAAAAGGACTCTTTAATGTAATATGCACAAACCTTAAATCGAAAGCGGTTCTGTGTCTGCATCTCTGCAAAGAAATTGGCATTCTCTATGTCATTTCCAAAAAGTGATGGGGCAGGTCGTCTCTTGAGTTTCACTGTGAATCCTTAAAAAGACAAGAATTGCAAATTACAACATGCACTTGTGCTCCTTTTCAGAGTTGGAATACAGTCATTAATTACTAATGAGGAAAGACCACATCGGTGTCCTTTGATGAGCAAGGGAACCCAATCCAAAAGGTAACCCTGCCATCCCACTCCAGTCAATCCTTCTGAGAGCTGGATTCTTTCCCCTTTATGGGATGTTAGTCATCTGGTCTCATGTAGGATCTAAGTCCCCTGGGAGCTCAGAGTGCTCAATAGAACTAGAGCATATCAAGGGACAGCATGGTGGAATAGTAGAGACCATCCCTGCATCAGTTCCAGGGTTGCACATTCTGCTTGCATTCCACTGAACTGTTTCTATTGGAATCATTTCTTAATGTTTTGAACTCACAGTTAGTATATGTTGGCGTTGTTTGTTGTTTTTTCAAGATGGGGAATTGCTGCAATCCCGGATTTGCATGGTTTCAAATTGACTTCCATTTATTGGTCAACGGAAACTTGATAACCCTGCGCACAGCTCCTGAGGTTCCTGCCATGGGCTTCTATGTGTGTGTAATTTGTGTGGTATCTCATGCTGGCATTGGTTTTTGACTGATAGGTTTCCCCCTGTCTATCAAAAGTGTAGTAAGTAGTCTGACTGGCTTTAAATTGTCCATTCCACAAGGAAGCTAGGTGCTATACACTATTACTCTACCTTTTTGACAGTGGTTCTTCTACCTTTTTTGCAATTAACATGGACTCACGTACAGTATGAGTCTATGCAACACAATCAGATACTACGTGGCCCAAAAGGATTCACCTTTCTGATCAGGAGTCTGACCGTCCACAACTTCATAGCCATGATTTGTGGGGAAGAAACACCAAGGCACATATGTTTCATTCAAGGGCTGCCAACAGCATCCACGTGCGGAACACTTATCCTGCCAACATCCAAGAACCAAAGAAGAGAATATGGTTACGAAATTCAATATCATGACAGCATTTTCAACTCAGTATTTGATATCCTCAGACGATTCCTCATCAAATTCAAGCTTCATTAAGGGAAGAACCCTCTGCCCTACAAAATCAGCTAACCATTTTCAGAAAGCTGCTTAATCTGGATAAACATTGTGGCAAATCAGAGTTTTCCCCAGAAACACAGGATGCAAACAGGCCTATTAAATTCAAATTTAAACCAAACTACATGTCAAACATCCAAAATGGGAAAACTGTCTTAAATGGATGTTCCAATTGTTTTTGCAGAATACAAACTGCATATTACTGCATATCTCAGTAATTTATTTTCTCCAGCAGAAGATGTAGAACGAACCTTTGAAACTCCTCCATCCGGAAAACAGTCAATCCGTTCTGATAGCACAATACTGGGACACTCTGGGGTGAAGTTTGGTTGTGTGTTGTTAGTTTCTGCAAAACACATGATCCAAATAAATAAATATTTGAACTATATATTTAATGAAAGATGTTTAAGTTTAGTTTCAGGTCAAGGGAAATCTGGAAAGTTCTTTAAAGGTGCACTTCATTTAACATTAATAACATACCAGTTAGCAAAAACCTGAATCTAATTTTGGCACCCCGTCCTTTTCCTCTAACATCCTGGTTCAAAATATCTTCAGAATGGAAACCTATTTTAATATAACACTTTCACTTTTTTATGTTAATAATGTACTATTGTTTATCTAAATCTGTGTTTGTTTTAAAATAAACATTGTTATTTCATGCTTAATTGTGATTCTGCCACACATAAGCCAAAAAAAAGGCTGTCATTACCTAAAGAAAAATCAAAGTCTTTACTCCTAAAACCATTCTTATACAGAAGTTCTTCCATTTCAAACAATTTATCAAAAAGCTGTAAAACTGGACAAGGAAAACCTTCTTGTTTCTTACCATTCTTAATAAGTGCTGGTTCACCAGTGGCCAGAAGAATAATAAGAGCAAGAGCGACAACTGTGACCAGCAGAAACAGCACAATCAGTGTAACTTCCAAGCCTGAAAATTTTTTCTTCATTTTCTGGAAAAAAAAAATGTACAAACCTTACTTGTTTACATATGTTTCACATTTACTACATTTAAATATATAGTCTTATTCTCCACGTAGAGATCAAATTAAATTATTTATACACATGCATTTATGTACATATGCATGAAGACAATCTATGAAAACCGAAGCCTTGATCAAGTATTTTAAACACGCATATCAAATTGATGGAAAATGTATGGTAAAATGTAGGGAAAAGAAGTTTTGTTTTTTGGATGAAATATGACACTCTATCGAGATGAAAACAGTAAAATGTTAGTCAGATCTTCCTGTGTATTTACAGAAAATCATGAACACATAGTTTTATAGTTTCTTTTTTTCCATCATCTTTTCCAAACTCTGAAAGGTATAGCATTGTTTTTGACTACTTCTTGTACACTTCACTTCCTTTTTTCCATTGTCCATTGGTCTTCTGGTTATAAGAATCTGCAAGGAAACATTTCTTCAGCTTCAAATCCCCTTCATCAGTTCTTTCTCTTTGCAGTCTATTCAGGTCCGCAATATAGTGAACGATTCACAATTTCTTCCAAGAGAATGGGACAAGGTGCAGTAGAGGTGGCCCTTGCTGTTGCAAGTTCACTGTATAACAGAGCCAGTCTCCAGGGTACTCATCTAATAGTAAGCTGTTCCTTAAATCGAAGGTCCAAATTCTCAAATTATCAACCATACTGTATGCAGTTGTCTTTAATTTTTTTGCTTTTCTAGGGAAATGGCATTAATTTCTTAAAAACTATATTTTCTCCATACCCATTTTTCTTTCCTTATCAAGGAATGTACTTCACTTGATACACTAAATCTTCTTTTTCATTTAATTTGAAAAGCTCTTAAGCCTTAAATTATTCAAAGACCTTGCATTTCTAATATCAGTTGCTCTTCAAAGTATCTTTGAAGTTCCTTTCTGATACAAAAAGAAGCGTAGCTCAAGTCAGGTATGCCTCATTAATAAAAGTAAATACAGTATATATGCGAAGCAACATCATATAGTACAATGGTCTTTCAGTGCTACTGAATCATTGTTTTTGGGAAGGACTAGAAAAATATTTAAGATTTAAAGACATGTTAACTCAAACTATGCTAAAGTCTGTCTGAAAGAACATGCAAGTGTGTAAACTGCTGTAGCTGTTATTGTATTTATCCTGTCATAAACACACTTCCCACCAGTATAATTAATAAGAGGAAAATTACATTACAAGTGTTACTATTGAAATAATTAAAATGCTCAGTAACAATAAGTTAAAGACAGATATGCATATTTAATTTTGTTTATTTAACAAAGGCAAAATTGTCTTTTTTCTGTAGTATACTATTAAAATAACAATAGGTATTTTTTCATTGTTCTTTATCAATAGATTCCAGTACACTCAATAGATGCCAGTACATGACCAAAGAGCTTACCATGTTGCTGTTCTGCGTGCTGCCAGCTTATGGTAGAGTGAAAGTCCTTTGAGTTTTGCATATACACTATGTATTTTGGAATGATCCTTAGCTCATTGGTTAATGTTTCTTGCCATAATGTTCTGTTGTGTAACATGGTTATACCTTTGCCATATTAGCGCTGCAAGATAACTTTATCTCTTTTTTCCCATTAACCTATGATATAATTACAGTGTCAGATAACTGTTAATAACTAGATAAGTTTATTACCAAGGAAGCAGCTCCTTTGGGTTTTCAGAGGGAAGCACAAAGTTTATTTTAATTCAATTTAAAAAGAGGGAACAAAGAGGGATACTGTATACTACATTCCCTTTTTCTCCTGTCTCCGTCGTGAGCTATGTTAAGACTTAACTGTTTAACGGCTGTGTCTTAACATCTTAATCACTGTGTAAGCACTGATGTTCTAACCCATCTGGAATGTTTAATTATCATATGTGAAAATCATAGACAATAAGAATCACTGAAGAATGTTTAAGTGAGAAAAATGCTGTATAATACATTGTAATTGTGTTCCTTATTTGCTCTTCACTTTCAAATCTTAAAGCTTTGTAAAATAACATTTTATTTACCATTACGTAATGGTTAGTCAATCATTACCCAATGATCAGTAAAAAGGAACAATGGATCTGCAATACATTTAAACATACTCATCCATCTGTCTAACACTGGGTCACACTTAGAAGATTAATACCACCTGGTTTGCATAAAGGGGTACCTTATTCCTTTTCATATATACAGTTAGTTTGAATAGAATTTCAAGAAACGATATAGATATTCACATCCAAACTTTTTAACGAAGAAGGAATGCAATGTTAGTGTTTTTTTTATCATTCACCCATCTTAAACCATTTTATCTAATTTACACCTTGGACTGGACACCAGTCCATTGCAGGGTACACACTCTCAAACCAGTACCAATGTTTCCAGGGCCAGTTTCACCTAGAATTTTCCCTACCAATATGCTTTTTGGACTGTAGGAGGAAACCAGAGCACCCAGAGGAAAACCATGTCAGCATGGGGAGAACTTTAACTCAGCTAGCACCCCAAGAATTTAATCCAGGCCCCAGCACTGCAAGGCAGCAATACTAACCACTGCACCATAATGCCACCCAAATATATTCAACCCACTTTTAAAAAACAACCAAAAATATCATAAAATTTCAATGCTGTATTAAAATGCACAGATAATGCTGTCTGAAATGTTTTGCCAAGGTACTGTACTGTATTTTTAAGTTATGCAATTTTCAGCCCTCCCCACCTGACTGTCACTGTCACTTTAAGGCAGGAATGTTTTCCAGAGCTGTGTTGCATGCTACATGCAATAGGCTGTCAGCTTCCACATCCTGCACATCAAGGAAAGGTGGAAATGGATTTCATACAGTATTTCATATTTCAAGACATACTGTAGCACAGCAGCATGAAGACAGGGTTTGACCATACAGATGAACAATTTAGTTGAAACCATGTTCATTCTTAAGGTCTCAATGTTAATTTGTAGGATTTTTAGTTATAATTATCAACAATTAAAAGGCACATTACTGTATCTGGGGCAAAAATACTGTGCCTTGAGAAAGTATTCAGTCCCTTACACAGTTCTCACATGTTGTTTCAAAGCTTGCAGTCATGGCACTTTGTTATACAGTATACACAACCTACTCCACACATTATATAAAGCAGAACACAGAAAGAAAGAAGTAAATCATGATTATGGAATTATTCAGACCTTTCTGTGGCAAACCTACATTAATTTAGATGCACAAAATGACCTTAATGAGCCACACAAATAGTTGAGAATTAGTTCAGAATAAACCCTTAACACTTTTCTCCATGAGGTTCCCTGCAAGTCAGGGATAAAGTAATTGAAAAGTACAGATCGGGAGAGTATAGAAATCTCACACAATATCCCTATTAGCACACTCTACTGTGCTGCAAACTGAGCACCCAGGGAAGGAGGAAACTGTTGTGGAAGGCCACTGTGAAGCTAATGACAACTATAAAAAGAGCTACAGAGTTTAATGGCTAAGGTGGGAGAAAATGTGCATCAGTCAAAGCTGGCTTGTATTGTAGAGTGGACAAGTCATTTCAGATCTCACATGGAGTTTGCAACAAAGCACCAGAGCAATCCTACAATATTGTTGCAAAAAGCAGTTAGATGAGACTGAATTTGAACATTGTGGTCTAGATGGCAAATGTCATGTTTGGCATAGACTCAACACAGTACATCTCACTATGTCCAATGTCTCCCAATGTCCCATACCATACAGTCAAGCATGGTGGTGGCAGCACCACAGTAGGGTGATGGGGATGTTTCTCTTCAGCAGGGACTGGAAAGTTTCTTAAGACTGAAGGAAAAATGGACTGAGCAAAGTACTTGTCAAATGTGTAGACTCCCTCAGTTTTGGGAAACTGCAAATTTGGCTTGAGGATTATTCGACAAACATCCATTGACTTCTGTGGGCAGAAGAGTATCCAGATCTCTCTGTATTGAGAAACCACACAAAAAACTCTTTTTTACATACAATTTCTAAAATTCAAAACAAAAATTAAAGTTCTTGAATTAAAAACATCTCGTCTCTACTGTATATTGTAGTAGTGATGAATGGAAAAAACAAACTCTTTGATTTCTTTTACTATTTATACAATCTTTAGTTACCACCTGGTTTGCTTAAAATGGTACCTTAATCGAACTGTATAACAGTGAACATATCCCATTTTCATTTGTAATTAGTTTGAATAGAATTGCTTTGGATTCAAGCATTCTGCAATAACCTCTAGATGTATCTAATAGAGTAGTTCTTTTATAATCAGTTATAAAATGACTGGTTCATCAAGATATCACACTTTTATAATTGACTCTGTCACTTGTAAATGATCTACCTGCCACTGGTTCTTCCATTACATTGTAGTACATAATTAACACTTCTTTTTTTTTACAAGAGTTTCAGATTCATGCGTTTTTTCAGGTTGAGCAAGATTTTCACCCTACAACAGACACCAGATTATCTGAACT
The DNA here is from genome assembly GCF_055471065.1 of Atractosteus spatula. Classification (NCBI taxonomy): domain Eukaryota; kingdom Metazoa; phylum Chordata; class Actinopteri; order Semionotiformes; family Lepisosteidae; genus Atractosteus; species Atractosteus spatula. The sequence continues at coordinate 68,715,972 of NC_142709.1, read as the reverse complement.
GTAAAATTTGAAACTTCTCAACAGATAAGAAACACTTCATTGTTTTTAACCAGGTAAGAATTTCAAGAGAATGTTAAACATTTATTTAATATATAAAATGCAATGTTGTGACAAGCACAGCATGCAGAAAGACTTTTTAAGGTGTATACTTTGTCTAAGTATTTTTCAAAACTGTAGTAGAATTTCCTTTTTGCTTTGTTGCATGAAGTATTGCCAAAGAGATGAAACTTGGAATTTTCAATTTAAAGTCTGAACATTAATTTCACACCTGAATTGATTTCAGATCAATCTTGGGTGAAAACATAACACGGATATACAAGCCTTTTGTTTGATTTTTTATGTAACATTATATAAAATGTGTTAGACTTAAGTTATAAGCATTAAATTACCTTTTCTATTCCTTTAACTTTCCATTTTCATTCAAAGTAAAAGCAGCATAATCATTTCTTAGAAACATACAATGACATTTACCCAGAGTTCAAGATTTTTGTTTTAAATCAATTTGTTTTTTTTTATCACGAGTAAGCTGACCAAAGTTAAATTAGATAGAAAGTTACATTTCTCGTGCAAGTGTACTTTTTTACTGTCAAACTTAGCAGCAGTTATTTTATCTAATTGTAAAATGTCATCAGGCATCTAATGTATGTCGTTGATCTTTACTGCATTGATTCCAAAGCAAAGATATATTTTTTGTAATTGTGTGACCAAAATTGCACACCATGTTCTGAAAGAGGCCTTACTGGAACATTTTAGCATTTTTGCATAACATTTCTTTTTTAGATGTAGCCTATACGTTCTGTTTTCTTTTTTATTGCTTTTCCACATTGTCAAGAAGTTGTAATAAATGTGTCAACACAGATTCTTTTTATATCGTCTTTTTATCTTTTTTCATATCGGGAACTTGTCCAAGCTCAATGTTTTCCAAAATCTTTTTATAAATTACCTCTCTATTGCCTGCACATAAAACTCAGCACTTGCCTACATTTAATGCATTTGCATTGTTCCCAATCTTGAATTTTGTCTTTTTGAACAACTTCTGCAGTTTCTACTTTGTTTATTAATCCTTCTATTCTGGTGTTCTTTGTGAACAAACTATACTCTGCTAACTGTTTCAGAATCAAAATCACAGATATAAATTAAGAGCAGTGGCCCTAATACATATACCAGGGTTGCTCTGCTTTTTACATCACCCAAATTGCACATTCACCCTGATTCACTCTTATTTCTAACGATTAACAAGATTTTGATCGAAGGACGTGCATTTAATACCTGCAATTATTTTTGTGAGGAACTTTATCAACTGCTAGCCAGCAGCTATATCACCCAGCAGCTCTCAACTGGCTACCCACTGAAGCTCAGCAGGTGTGAGCCTGGTCAGTACCTGGATGGGAGGCCTTGTGGGAAAGCTATGATTGCTGCTGGAAGTGGTGTTATCTGCACCCACCCTATGGTCTGTGTGGGTCCTACTGCCCTGGTATAGTGGCAGGGACACTGTAGTGGGTGCCATCTTTTGGATGAGACATTAAACCGAGGTCCTGACTCTCAGTGGTCATTAAAGACCCCTGGGTATTTCTTAATATGAGTAGGGAGTTATCCCAGTGTCTGGGCCAAATTTCCCCCCTTGTCCTTTACTGAGACCTCCAAATTGTCCCCATGTATAATTGGCTTGCACTTGCCCTGCGATGGACTGGCGCCCCGTCTGGGGTGTACCCTGCCCTGTTTCTTGCCAGGTAGACCTTTTCCCAAGACACCGTATGGTATAAAGTGGTTTGGCAAATGACATGACTTTATCGGCTCCTTCCTGAAATACGCTATGTATCTATTACTGCTGCTGCATGTTCATAGAATTCTAATAGGTTAGTTAAACAAGACCCATCTTTTCAAATTCATGTTGAACATATTTTATTTTTTATATCTTTTTTACTTAGTTCTGATTGTTGTTTAAAAAATTGTACATGTTAATAGTAATAAAAGTCATTGGTCTATTACTTGATACAGTCCTATTTATGGCTCCTATTTGTATATAAGTGAGATCTTGTTTTCTTTAGTACAATTGGTAGAATAACATCAGAAACTAGAGATTTGTCTGTCTTAAATGTTTCTAAGTCCTGTGACACTTCTGCCTCTTTTATGTTAAAACTATTTAATACACAGCTTTGCTTTTGCCCAGCCTGTGGCGTGTTGGTAACGTATTCCTTGGTATATACCTGAATGAAAAGTTCATGTTACATTAATTTTTCTCCATCCTTTACTGTTCTTTCACAGTTACAGAAAAAACCCTTCTTGCATTTTGGCCTCCATTACAATTACGCAATAAGTCATGTTTATTGTTCCTCGCTCCCTTCCTAGAAAATCTTCATACTGTACCACACCTCACCACCATCTCCTGTTGGATGTGCTGTACTTATATCAAGTAAAACTCACCTTTACTATATCCAGATTACACTACGTTGCTTTCCCCTCCTTCCTCTCTCTCTTCATTCCCCTTGTGTCTTTAACAATCTCTCATTGCTCCTCCTCTACTTTTGCAGAGAACACCAAAGAACTTCTCTCAATCCTTCTCTCTTCCCCAGCATGCTCTTGCCTTTTCTTTCTAATGAATATCTACAGACTCTGCTCTTTCCTGACCTGTTCTCCTCAGCTACTCTGATAGGAGCAATTTGTTTCCCAGCCCAGACTGCTGTGGCTCCCTGCATCTGCACACAGTCCTCTTCAATTCATCCAAAACCCTACTACTCACATCAGATGTCTTTGCTTCACGTGCGCCGTGTGTAGACTCTTCACTGGCTGCTTTTTCCTGTTTGCATTCACGTCAGAAATTCATGGCATTGCTTAATATTTTCAATATCACTCCACTCCCTCCTATCTCCAGTCTCTAATCTCTCACACACCCACCCCTCTTTTCATCCTCTTCATTCATTTTCTGTTGACTGGCTGGTTGCACCTTAACCCGTGCTTATTCCCCTCCAACCACCTCTTATTCTCCACTCTTGCCCCCCTGTGGCTCAACTAGTTACCAGAGAACATCAGGATCACATCATCTCTGACTGCCTACCAGCACCTCCAGGAAACTCAATTATTTAAGCTGGACCTGAAGATCTTACAATTTGGCAGCCTTGCAATCTACAGACTGTTTTCACCAGTACTGTGTTGATACAGTACCTGTCAGCAATCACTATAGGAGACCAAATCACAAACAAGCACCTGCTTCTGAGCTGTCCCAGCTCCGTGAATAATAATAATATAACTTGCAAAGTCATCGCATCCATAATCGTGTGACAAAAATGGACTTCTAAGTTTTCTAAATGAATATTTTAAAAATCAAAGCCGCCTTTGCTAGTTAATTAAAATTATCTTGATTACTTCACATTCTGAAATGCAAAAATGAAAAAAAAAGAATATATTTATAACCTTCAAACGTGTTTGGGATCTGATTTAAAAAGCACAGGAAAATGAATGGATTATTTTTCTCATAACAAGTTACGGTATTGTAACTGTACTTAAAATCACAATAGAGACGTCAGGTAAGAACAACTCACTTCCAGGTATTTTGCATAGAAGTGTGTGCAGTGGAGGTGGATCTCATGGTGTCACTCTACTGACTTGATTTGCAGATGGCAGTACTCAGAAAAGGATGAAAACCATTCTTTATTTAAACAATGAAAGATGTTCAGTACGTTTGTCTTTGCCTTCCATCTCCCCTGCCCCAGTTCACATTCTGGTGGACAGAGTGCTAGTTTCCATAGCAACACTGTGTTCAGCTAGTGGAACTCTATGCTGGTGCTAACTCTGAATTGAAAATGAAAGCTGTAGACTATTAAACTAAGATGTTATTTAAAATACTTCTTCTAAGCCCTGAAATATTGATTACTTTTTTCTCTGATTTCTGAAGTGCTGTGAATTATGTTAAAAAGGAAAATAATACAGGTTTTTTTTTCCCTGAACCGAAAATTGTTCATTCTGTTAAAGCTCTAAACTTTTCAGTTTACCAACATATGTCCAGTGCTGACTTCTTCCATAAGTAAAATACCATTCCAACTTTTCTACACCTTCCAGAGAACATTAAATGATATTTTCATAGGATCTGGGGACATATGCTTGGTGCAACTGAGATATAACAGCCACAGCTATCTACCATATGCTTGGCAGTATTTGTCAACCCTGTTATTATGCTGTTTATCATCATTTACATTTCTGGCGACAGCAGCTTGGCTACTAGTTGTTTTCAAATGTTAAGGAATAAAAAACATCTCACACCCACATACACAAATTTGAATAGTCCAGCTAAAAAATAAAATTACTTATTTTAATTATTTCAGTTGTGGTTGTATTTCCGTGTAGCGTAATTATGTTGGATACCATCACGAGTGGGGAAACTAATCTTTGGCCTCTGGTGCCCAACTCTTGGCATTTGGTAATACTGGTTACATTCCTAATTCCATTGACATTTAGATTTGTCAGAGTTTTAAAGAAAATGGGTTCCCTCTTTCACACAAGACAGGTCTACTTGCCTTCCTCCAAAGAGCACTGCCTGCTGTTACTGCTGCTGTAATTTTTGGATGATCAGGGATGGCCACCCATGAAATCATCAGCTATCCCCTAGTATTTACGGAGGTTAAATCGGTAATCTCAGGCCTTTGCTTCCGATTATCAAGCACTGCTCATATTCACAGGGTTAAGAACAAACAAATGCCCTGTAAAAATGTAACAAGGAAGACTAAAGTAGGGGGTTATTTAATGACAAACAAAAAAAAATACGGAACCATTTGGACTTTGGATATTTTCCCTGTTTTTTCTGGTGTTAATAATTAAACCAGCCTTCCCTGATATGTTTTTCTCCACAGTTCTCAGAACAAGTAATTTTGCTTTTACACTCAGAAACCATCTCACTTACCCTTCACTCCCGACTTATTTTTGCTGTATCTTTAGCCGTAATGCTTGGCATATTGCACCCTTCTTGAAAACTTGTGTGGCCTTTCTGAATGAGAAGAATCTGTAAGTTAAGCAGCTACAGTATATACAATACAGTACCTTAGAAAAGGACCTTTTTTTTTTTAGAGACAAAGATACAGTACATAAACCCCCACAATAGCAAAGCTGCTAGACTTAACTACAATTAAAGCTTCTACACACATTAAATCGAATCTGCAAACCTAAATACCATAGTGGTTTGCGTATCGTATTGCAATGAGACATTTGCTAAAATTAGATTTGAGTTTGATTTTCTGCAGCTGTTAGATTCTACCATATATTAGATGAAACAGATGACACATGCTTACTGTATGTCAGGGACAGTCCATCCTCAGCCTTTACAAGTCTTTCACATTAATATCTCTGGAAAATAAGAAATGAATGCGTGCAACTTTACAGCAGTCTGAACAGCACTTATTACTCTCTGAGAAGTGAGACCTATTGAGGTTAGAAAATTTGATACACACTGATAAGTCATCTTGCTCAGCAGCACTTAAGGACTGTTACAACTTTTCCTTTGTGCTCTTATAATATAAAACAGGATATACAGTACATTGCAATATTTCTTAGAAACTTTTCATTCTGAGCAACAGTCAAACTGTCAATAGCATATGCTAAGCAAAAACCTCTCTCAACTCATTGCATACAGAAACAAATAATATGATTGCAGAATGTTCAAGAGCAACATGGAAATAAACTTATATAAATATTTCTCTACTTTTTCAGCTCTACCTAATGTTGTGTGTTATAACTTTGCTGTGAAAGATTTGTATGAAATAAGTGATCACACGTACATAACAATGTAAGTACAGTAGCTAACAGGGTTTCTGCTGTAAAGAAAGTAATATTGCACTACTAATATCATTATGATCACAAAAGACCCCAAGAAATTGAAAAAAAATGCATTTACAGGTAAGAATTCCTTACCTTCTTTATTCCTAACTACATTTCTATTATTTCTGAAATGTTGTAACAAATGAAGAAATTAGCTGTTTCCCTAGAGCACAATACGAATGCTAATATAGCATATGTTTATACAGGATATTCTGTATTATACATGAACATAGATGTGCTCCTGTCATTCTTTCTAAATCTGTAGCCTTTTTCCACAGTTTTCACATGATTATTTCACTTGCTGACTCATAGGGTTCACCTTCACTGTCTTATCAAATATTTTCAAGAGAGCAGGAGATGATATCCACATCTCAAACACCCGGACATCATCTTTATCCGGAAGAATATCAGCAAAGATTAGTTCCTTCTTCACCCAGATAATGAGAAAAGTTGAGCTGCTGACACTAATCCTTGCAACATAGCCTGTTTCTTTGGTATGAAGGATTTAAAGAACACAGTATTCTAATCCCTTAGAATACTATATAACCTATGTAACTAATAGGCTTATGTATGCTGCAGCAATTCTTTCATTTCTTAAAAAAGAAATTTAAGATAAAAATAGTGAATCAAGGCTGCCATCACATTCAATTCTGTAACAGTCCAAGTAGCCATTGCAGAGAATCCTTCTACAATATAGAAGTACATCCCTGTGAAATACTTGAGTGAGTGCATGAGGTGAAGAGATCCCTCAAATGCAGTAAGAAGGGATTGCTTATTCTTAAAAGGGAGCAGTAATGTAAAAAGTCACAAGCATATAGAAAGGTTACCTAGAACCACAGGATTGTGATGTAACAAATGCCAGTTCTCTCAAACACATTTACAGTAGGTATCACATTCATTTTCTTCCTATATTCATAATTCCCATAACGAACAGAACACATGAATAATTATAAAAACAGAAGGAGGAATTTCTCAGCCATGATGACAAAAATGACACAGATGTAAGGAGTGCTTTGATTATCAACAGTGTTTGCATGACAGCTTTCATCTTTGTATTGTTCCATTACTGTCACTCTCCTGTTGGCTCTTTGAAACAAATCACAGCCTGTATATCAAACCACGGGCTTTGAGTTTCTTTTAAAGTGCTTGGAAATAGAAAAGTGTTATTATTGTTGTTGTCCCTGCTCATCTGTGTTCTGTGCTCTTAAACACTGGACATCGCAGATCCCGTTCTGTCTTCAGAGATCGTAGGTGCCATTGATGTCACGTACAGTAGCTGAGGTAACAAATGATCATAAACACAGCTTTGAAAACAGTACTTAAAAATTGCAAAGCAATCAATTCAATCCTGTAGTGTGGTTTGACATACATCATAACAAGTGGCTGTAAATGGGACACCTTCAAGTATTAGTGATCACAAAATGTTAGTGTGGTTTCTGCTGAATTTTCTTAGGAGAGCACAAGATATGTTAGTACAGAAGGTACTGTACATCAAAATGAAAAGATCCAGAAAGAATATATTGATATATTAAGATTACACTTAAAAAAGGAAATATCAACTGTAAGTGATAATACTTCATTTTATTTGTAAAATATTAAACCATAGACTATTTCTCAATGAAGACCACACACTATTATATATACTCTATAAACAACCACAGCTTCTTTTCACTTTGGATTAGTTGTCAAACATTATCTTGAATCTAGACGGAGACAAGTCTGGCACTTTCTTAAGAACTCAAAAAACCTGGCATCAAGAAGAAGATGCAGAATATCGCAGTATCCATTCATGTGGACAGGGGAAACAGTAATCTCTCTTGGGTTTTGGAGTGACCTGTCACAAGGCTTGGTCATATTGTGAAAGGCTGTCTAGATCCAAACTACATAGCAAATAGACTTCAAATATAGGAAGGCTATGATTATATCAGAGTAATTTATCATTCTGGGTATAAGAATGCTATTGGTGGGAACTGGCATGACCCCATTACTGCAAACTGCATAGAAAATCGCATTGCATTGTGTCAAAATCCTTCAGAAATGGCAACAGTAAAAAAAGCATCTCCTAGTAAGAGTGGTTGTCAGAGGAGGCTGTTAGAGCTATGAATCACTTATATCCTGACAGCATGGATACTGCCAAGGTTGCCAGGCTCAATTTATTATAATTCCAGGGTTTGCAGGTTCAGGGTATAGCAATAATTTTGGAATCTTTTTTTCTATATCACCTCTGTTTTTACTGAATACCAATCCATTAAAAGTCAATGGAATAAGTCTGTGTATCATCCTCCTTACAATTACAAGTATACATGCCACATTGTGTGGGTTTATTAATGATCTCCAGTATCTCACCAGGCCTTTTCTATTTTCACAATTGTAGTCACAGATTCATATTTTAAAGCAACCATTTTCCAACCAGTAGAATACAGTCCTGCATGTTGGAACTATGCAATATACAGTACATTACATACATGCTCCAGAGCTGCTTTTGAAAGCAACTTACTCTTCAGCCCTTTTATTTACAACTGGCAATGACTTTTTCTTGTGACTTGCATGGGTAACAAAAGCCTTAAACACTATTTTGACAAAAACCAGCAGTTAGTCCTAAAGTCAGACCTTGGAACATATTTCCAGAAAAGAAAATATCAAATTTCAAACATGAGGTAGAAAAAGTAGTAGTACTTCCATAGTACTATTTAAACATTAGACAAGGTTGACTATTTAAGGGAAAATGCACAGGGGAATCCATTTTACAAAAGGGTTATTCTTTAAAAAAACACCCCACGACTGTAAATAAACATTGATCAAATTCAAGTCTTTTAGACAAATAGTTTATCCTGCTTTATTATTCTCATTTTACAAGAATGTGTGATTCTTCAGTATTTGATTTAAAGAACTGTGGTACACTGGCTTTAAACTTACTTGTTTTCTCGTAAAAGAAGGAGTGTACAATAGAGTCACATTGTCACATTTGGGCAGTAATCGAAAGAGGTTGAGGGTGTTCTCGATGACATCAGAGTCACTCAGACAGTACAGCCTCAAACCCACTGAATGCTGTGGGGAAGTATCCTCTTCTGCAGACCTCGTTTAATTTTTTTTCTGTTTCAAAGGAATATTTTCTTTTGCTATGTTTGTGTACCTTGCAAATATATGGAAAAACAGGAATAAAGATTAATTTCGGTGCAGCATTAAAGCACAGTTCTCATGCTCTCAACAGAACTAGAGTTACAGTACCTGCAATACAGAAACCGATTATGGTGTGCAGTATTGGAATAATAATCATATTACCGATGCTAATTAATATTAACCTAACAAATCTTATGTTTAATTACATGCAGCCATTCAGTATATTTTAACTGAGTCTTTTATCTGAGGTGAAAATGCTGAATTAAAGTGAAAGCAACTGGCACTATGCAAGTTCTATTGGGTAAACTATGTTATGTTGCAAGATTCAACCCCAGTAATCTATTAGCAAAGGCACAGACTATGAATCAGTGATTCACATGTTTTGTAAAATTCTTGGTGATTTTGAAACATGCTATACCATAGTTGTTTTCTTAACATTTCTCACTGGAGCCTCTGCTGAGATTGAGGTGGGGGTTTGCGATTCTCCCTTTTAAAAATGGTGACACACACACACACACACATTTCAACCTGACAACCAGACTCCAAAGAAGCCAGTGCTTTTAAGTGTCATCATTTCCACTGTTTCTGCCTATTACAACACTGAACCAGAATATTAATTTCCGTCCTATATGTACAGTAAGAGTTGGAGAGGGGGAATGGGCAATGGTGAAAACTCAACTAGACACATTTACAGTATGATGCAAAAGCATGCTGCTTCATTGTGAATTTTTAAAAACCCTCTTTTTGATTGTTTTCTTTAGCACAGAACTCATTTATCATGCCCCCAATCTGTTCTAACATAAGAATTTTTTGATGAGTCACTATAGCATAGCACAATATATTTAAAACATCACGGGGCCTACTTTTGTGTCTTATTCAATTAATTTGAAGGTATTTCACAACAGACTGACCACACCTTGAAATGTAAATGCCTCAGGATACAATACATAAAAAAGCCTTTTCTAAATTTTAAAGCAAATATGCACTTTTAGAGAGATTGACTATACCTACACATACATTTGCTGATAATTTCTCTTTTAACTATAAGTGAAAAACTGACAATTGTTATGGATAAACACTAAGCACATAACCATGGAAGATAAACAGAAAGATGTAAGGAAACTAATTTATGCACATAATGGTGAAACTTCATGCACAACATTCAGTCATGTACTTTTCTTTAGCAATCAACACAATACATGTGCAAATTAAATCTATTTACATAAAGTGAGAAGACCCTGTTAACTGTCTATGAACAAGCAGGTGTTTTAAGCAGATGGTTATAGTTTGGTTTTGAAGCATTGGTAATATGCAAAAACCAAGTGGAAAATTAAAAGCTTCTTTATTAATCAATGGATGCTAATACCTTTCCCTTGCAAAAAAGCTATAAAATAAACAGCTGGTGAGAATTTTAAATGAGTAAATCACCATTAACTGATTGATAGATTCAGTGTAGAAATTAATTATTTTTGCAAATCAAGTAGAGTATGAAATTATTTTAAACCTCTATGGTACTGTGTATGCTTCAACATACAGTACATTAATTAAATGCAAACACACATAAAGAAAGAACAGTACAAAAAAGGGGGCATTGTTCATTCTTTCTCTCCACAATGTCTTGATTCATCATTATTTTTGCATCACGTGAGATAACTGACTCCTCTGTCAACATATGCTGCAGGCATCGATGAGAAAGTTGTCTTGATGAGAAAGGTGTGATTGGAGCCCAATATGTCCTCCATTTGCTTGAAGTGCTGTATAAGCATGTGTATGTTCCCATCTTAAGGAATCAGCACATGAATTATATGGGTTTGTCTAAACAGTTACTTTCACTATCTACTATTGTAACATGTACAGATATATTAAGGGACACTATTATGAGTTCTCCTTTGTGTTGATCACTGTGTTACTAAAATATTTTCACTGCAGAGCAATCCTTTGTCTAGTCTTGAAACATGTATGGCTGACATTGACAAAGTCTTTATCTCATAAGAGTGATCACAGCCAAATTTGTCCTCCTTATAATAGAAAATGCTGTGCATTTAGGGGTCATGTGTATTGCTTGATAAATCAGGATAAATAGATACAGTATGTGAACCCCTCAAAGCTTTTCAATACTTCAGATGAAGTATACTGTATGTCTAGAGCATATCTGGTACCCCAGGTGCTTACAGTACTTAAGCCCTCTCCAGCAGTAAGGCTTCCTCTACTCAAGGAGGATGTATTAGGCTGCCATCACACTTGCACATCAGAATCTGCAGTATACAGCACAGTGTACCGAAATCAACTGTGTTTTTGTTCAGAGGTTTAAAAACATATTAGTGAATCTTGGAGTTAAAGAATTAATGTTATTGCTCTCCTTAGTCTTTCTCTGCACATTCTAATACTTGTATCTTTATATATATATACACACAGTGTATCTGGAACATGTACTGTAAGAGAGAGGAGAGGAGGCAAAGATAAACTAATGATTTGAACACAAGACTTTGTGAATCACACTTTACAACTGAATGTAATGCTATTCAATTGTCTGTTAAACAGTCTTTGTCATTAAAGAAGAAAGATCAACATTTATTATACAGATGAAGAGCTTAATGCCTAGCCAGATCAGACTGAGTTCTACTGCCTATGCCACAAACTACAATATAAAAAAATCTCCTCTTCTCAGGCTGCAGCAGTGAAAGCTATCACAGAAGCTATGCATTTAAAATAGCTATGATTTCGTGTTCTGAAAACCCAGATTTTATGTTTAAGAATTGAGAAAGTACCAATTCTAAAATACACTGTTTCTAATATCATCAGACATCCAAGGCATATTTCACGTAAAAATACTGCATAGAGCCAATATGACATGGTCTAAAACAAGAATAGGGAATTTTAAAATCTAATATCACAGTCTTTAAATGTTGAGGGACAAGCGTGTAGTTCTCTTTTGAAAAAAGAGATTGCTAACCAAGACAGCAAAGAGATTTGCAATCATTGAGTTAGTAATGATATTATCATTTATGCATTCACAAAACATGATTCATTATTTGTATTGACCGCTGACACTGTTGGCATAATCAATAGTTGTACTACTTTTGACTTGGTGCATTTTAATTAGTCTGATATACATAAAAATTAGATGAATCCATAGGAAACGGTTGCTTGAAATTGCATTTATGTGCCATTGCACAGTATTAATTCCAGAAATGTTTAATGCTCAGAAACCAGAAGGACTTGCATTTCATAACTGAAAAAAGATAAAGATGAGATTGTGTAATGAGCACCATTTTATCAAATGGAAAACATTTTGCATCATTCACAAATATCGCACACTAATAATAAAGTAAAGAGAACACACAGGGTACAAAGCGAACGTTTCCAGAATCACAGGCTTGAACAAAATACAACATATTTAAGACATGAAGAAGAATACCAGTATATGCTATGAGGTTGTCGTATTTATCATCTAACATTACAATTGAAAATACTTACTCTTATTAAATGTCTTGAGATTTAGAAATAGGTATTTATTCGGTGCTGAAGAACAATCTTTCTAAGAAATGCAGAGTATCGTATACTTACCACTGATGTAGAGTGATAGCTTTAAGAATATTTTTCTCACAAATTTCTGCCCAAATAATTCTATCAATAGCTTTCTCACCCCCTGGAAATACCTTTTTGTGCAGGGATTTCAGTTGTCTAGTTACAGTATTTAGGATCAAGTCTTGGCAAGGGAGGTCTTGAATAAACCAGGACTTCTTGTTGGTTCTAATCTGAACAACTGCATTCCAAGAGTCTGTGATGATTATATAGTAGTATTGCACATGTGATAACCAAACTTTTATTAGAAATCTTATCTTCCACTGACATTTTCACAGCTGGATCAAATCAAGTTGCAGATTCTACATAGCAATGTTGGCTCTGTTTTAAACCATAAGCATTAGCGACATAATACATACTACTGACCTAAAGTGTTCTCTTTCATGAAATTATAGTACAAAATTGTAGAAAACATGAAGATTTGAGTTGCTTTTTTCAGTTTTCCAACTCTAAGTTTACATGAAACGGTAAAAGTGTCTTTCACACATTAATGAAACACAACAGTCCTGCTTGCCTTCATTTTTGAATTAAAAATTAAAATCCACTGCTATAATGCACAGCTATTCATTAAATTCCATTTGAGCAAAGGTCACAATGCACACCTTAGTTGTTGCTTTAGAATAAAAAGTGTACAGGTAGATCAGTAATACATTTATTAACTTGGAAAACTCATACACACTATACTATATTGATAAGCAACATTAAAAAGTCTTTTCTCAGCTACATATATAATATTAAAGAAAAATATTTTTGTTGAATTAAGATTTACAAAAATCTGACCAGATTAATTTAGTTAAGATTTTTACTCCTAATGTTAAAAGTTGTCTAAATTTCAGACATTAATCAGAATGATATATTAAAGTCCATCTTATACATCACCAGCAATATAAAGATGGATTTTTGGCAAATCATTTTACATAATATTAAACAGCAGAATTAATATTTTAAAGCTGAACACTACTTTACAGAGTTCATGCAAACCAGAAAGCTACTGATGAACAGGAACTGTTGTCTAGGATTATGAAATACTGTAGAGGAAGCTTGATTCAAAATTATATATTTGCACCTAGAACCTCATTGGCATAGAAAGATTCTCTGAAATTATAAGTGAATGCATAATTGTAGTTCTCCATGGGTATCTCTGCAACATGATTGTCAAACTAAATTTAAAAAAAGCAATGAACTTTCATGTTAAATGCAAAAATATAATATTCAGAATTCTTATTCACAATAATGCTACATGAGGTACATGTCTAACAGACAGGAAGATGTTCTGATTACTCAGTAGCGTATTGTACAAGCCTATATATTTATGTTTCTGATATAATTATGATAAATTAATTTAATTTTAGGGAAAATATTTAATTTCCCAAGTACTTTGGAAATATGAGCGCAAATCTATAAATTGTTCTGTTTTGTAGAATAAAAAGCATAAAAGTAGTGCAACTGTAGTTCTCCCAAGAGCCCCACTTGGCTTTAGAAAGAATCTCCTAAAATTACAGTGCTGCTTATTTCTAAAGTAAACACTAAAATGCTACCATTTACCCTCTAAAGTCTTAAACTCTTTGCAAGTTTGCAAGCCCAGACTGAATGTCCATTTCAGACCTATATTAATACAACTCTAAGTTGCACTCTAACTCTGTATATTGAAGCAAACATTAATCGATGTCTACAAAAATACCCCTCAAAAACAGTAAAATCATTGCTTATCTTCTACAGAAGAACGAAGAATTTTATCAATTAAAATCTCTCGCCGTAAAAAAACCGCATATTCTAATTATTTGATACTTTCTGTACTACTCAATTTACACGATTGTGGTGTATGGATAAACAAACCCACACATAAAATCAATGTTAAATGTTGCCCTCTTGTGGAGAAAGAAATAACTAACAGTTTGCAGTGCGTGGAGTAAAGTAAATTTGATACTGTCTCAAAATGAAACCACTTGCCGTAAGTATCGATACATGCAGTTAAATCTAGGTTATGATATTTCAAAATTAAACAAGGTTCAAAAAACAATTTCACGAATTGAAATACGAAGCAGTTTTGACTACAAAAGCTTTCCTTTCTTTTTTACACCAAGAAATCAGCAGTATTCAAAATCTACTAGATCAGGAGGTATTCCAAACCTACCGCTATTGCTTTTTGCACCCGAATCTGAAGACTTTTTAATATCCTCCAACAAGCTCATACCGTATGTACTGTATATTCATAAATATATGGAATTGAATTTTAACAAACTATTATATACCCAATAATAACGATCCAATGTCATTTACCTCACCTTTGATATTTAGTCACAAATTTTATATTTTTAGCACCCTTTATTTGATTTCAGAGGTTTTATTAAGAAGGCTATACCAGACGCATAATCACTATACATTGATTTAACATTACCTTTACAATTAAATTTTTCACTGAAATTACAGAATAAATATATGCACATTTTTTTCAAATCTTTGTGAGAGAGAAAACATTAAAAGTGCTTCCTACAAAGCTGTTAGTGATAATATCCAGAAGCTTTTAAGAAAGTGCGTTGGCCTCCATAAAATCTTGAGCGTCATATTATATTCACAAATGATGATCCTTAGGTGCGTCCTTGATACATAGCTCATGTGTCCTTGAATATATAAAATTAAATAGAACACTGAACAGTAATGCGTTGCAGTATCTCCATTATTAAGTGAATGATCTTTTGAGCGATACCCACACCAGCAGTTGAACACATGCGGCAAACTGCATTAATCTACAAACTGTGCCTTGGGCAATTCTACATATAACACAGCCACACAGACATCATATTTCTCGCACGTTCAGGTACGAGTGATGTCTTCCAGCTGAAAGAAGGCTTCGTCTAGTATTTAGAAGTAAGAGCTCCCCGTGCCCCCGTCGACACAAACAAATCTGTTCAGTATAAAAATAATGATTGACAACATTGCTGGCTACTCTGTAAAAAGGCACTTCATTGAATATCTGAGTATGGCCTTTCCTCCAAAACAACTTGGGGAAAATATTTCTTATCTTTTAATATTTAGTTATCATCATGCTGCTTTTTGGGCTATGAAAAAAAAGGTTTTCTCTGTAGTTAGAATCGATATGTTGATTTCTCCAGGACTTCGAGGTAATCCGGCTTGGTTTGGAGTTTGGCCCTTAACTCGAGGTATTCGCTTTGGGTTTGGTCAGGCAATCCTTTTCCCGTCGTGAAAAGCAGAGTTTCTTTCAGTCTGGCGTCTTGCTGTAAATCGGGATATTGCATGCCCGGGGGGTGTGCGTGCAAGTCCTTTAACTTGGGCACTGTGCCGTACAGACAGTCCACAAACCCCACTGTGGGCGCGGGTCTCTCCCTGTCTGTTACAGTGGGACACAGAACGCCATTTTCATGAAAACCGCCCATTTCCCCTGACTGGTTGATGGCAACTATAGTGTTGAGCTTGGAAGTGGACAATGCCATAGTCCATTCCTTCTCCTTCTCTATTAAAGTCCTATAGTTTGTGTTGTTTTCTTTAGTCTCGGCAAACTGCTCCTCAATTTCTCCCTCGCGCGGTTTGTAAATGGGATTGTTGCACATCTGTGTCACGGGATGGGGAATATAATCATACACATGGCCGGGAGCTTTTTCCGGCGAGGCGTTTTGCCGGTCCTCAAACATCCTACACTGCATCTGAATGCCTGTCAGGTCTACTTCTTGCCTTTTCCTGAAGGGCAGTTTCTTGCGCCTCCTCAACACGAAAGCAAAAAGTCCAGCAGCAACGAAAACGGCCGAGATAAATAAGATTAAAAGACTGAGAATGAGCACTGACAGAGGAATAGCGCCCCTTGTCGGAGAGAACCCTAAACCAGAATTACTCGTTGAAATCATGTCCTCTGGCAGAGCCGGTGATGGTGCTGAGTACTTTAGCTCTGGGCACAGGAGTTCTGCGTCTAGGGACCTCAGATCCTTACCAAACACGAACTCGGGGGTTTTACAGATTACCTCCCCTACCACTATAACAGAACTAAGCTTTTCCATCCATAGCTTGAGAGGTATTATGTCACACGTGCAGTCCCAGGGATTCTGGTGCAGATCAATCTGCACGATGGAGTTAAGGTGCTCAAGAACCCCGCTCACGGGCAAATAGAGAAAGTAGTTATTTCTCAGATTCAGCCTCGCAAGCGAAGTGCCCGCAAAAGCGTCAGCAGGCAGCGTTCTGAGCAGGTTGTCATTGAGAAACACCAGCTGCAAACTGGGCATTAAACTAAACGCAGCGGGCTGGATCTCTCTGATCACGTTATATTCAAAGTACAAATACCGTAAAGACTGCAGCCCTCTAAACATACCAGGGCTGAGTTTCTCAATATCGTTCCCATTTAAGTACAGGCTTTTCAAATTGGGAAGATTAATGAAAGCCCCTTCTTGGACATAAGAAATCCTGTTGTTACCCAGATGCAGTAAATCCAAACTCGAGAAGTTCCAGAAGTCGGACCTATATATTTTCTGTATCAGATTTCCGCTCAAGTAAAGCTTCTTTGCGTTAAGCGGTCTGGGAAGGAGTTCTGATATGTTATGAAACCCCTTTTCTTTGCAATTGACCGTCAATCCTAAATCATTGATGTGTAAATTGCACATACATCCAGTAGGACAAATGATCGGTATAGGCGGTCTTGTCTGGTACGGTTCTATGGGAGGCAGATTTTTACCAGGGTAAATGGTGCGTGGAGTGGGTGGCATCTTCGGAAGTCTTGGCCTTTTAGTTGGCCTGGACTGCTTATCCGATGTCTTATATTCGACTGAGGAGGCAGTGTTATGGTAAGAGGAGAGCATCGACGACGGCTTCGTGGGCCACGTATTCTCGTTATTAAACGGCAAACGGGGAATTCCCAAACTAGCTTCCACCTCTGCGTCAGACAGCAAGGGGCACAGCTCACTCCTTTTAATTTCCCTCAGATCTTTGCCATGGAAATGGAACGGGGATTCGCACGTTATTTCGCCAACTAGAGCAGTGTAAGGAATTCTCTCCAGCCAGGTTTTTAACTGCACAATGTCACAGATACAGTTCCAAGGATTTTCCTCCAGCTGAATCTCCATTAGACTCCTGCCGATATATTCCAACGTGCCCCTGTAAGGCAGATGTTTTAATCTGTTTCCCCTCAGGTCAAGGTGCGTTAAAGACACGGACCTGAACAGAAAGTTCGGCAGCAACGGGATCAAATTGTCATTCAGAATAAGTACCCTTAGTTTATTCAGGTTTCTAAATGCTCCACTTTCAATCCGTTTGATGACGTTGTAATCAGCCTGCAGGTATTCCAGACTCTCAAGTCCCATAAAAGTGTCATTTCTAAACACTTCCAGCTTGTTTTCGTGTAAATACAGTCGTTTTAAAGCGCTTAAGCCGTTAAACGCACCTGCGTGGATGTCCTGCAGCGCGTTGTTTCCCAAGTTAATTGACACGGCATTG
This sequence comes from Atractosteus spatula, assembly GCF_055471065.1. Taxonomy (NCBI): domain Eukaryota; kingdom Metazoa; phylum Chordata; class Actinopteri; order Semionotiformes; family Lepisosteidae; genus Atractosteus; species Atractosteus spatula. The sequence continues at coordinate 68,698,026 of NC_142709.1, read as the reverse complement.
TTCAGATGCAGAAAACTGTTAAAATACAGCTTTCGCATGGAGTTTCTTTGTAAGTAAAGTTTGAATGGCCTCGTCCATGACTGTGAAATCTGGCTAATATTTGTAAATCCTTTGCTGTCGCAATGTATGTGGAAAAGACTTTCTTTAACTTCACAGTAGCAGGGGTCAAAACAAGGCTCATCTATTTCCTCTGAGTCCTCCAGCAAGGGGATTGGTGTAGTCCATCCTAAAGCTATTGTGCTTAATAGAGTTATCCACAGCATCCTTCTTTGTAGACCGGATGAAGTTATAAATGAAAGCCAGTTCACAGCACTGTAAAACACAGAAGAGTTAAACAGCATTCAGTTCAGTTATCGGGGCTTCTTATTCGTTGCAGTTTAACTTGTACTTGATAATAGCGACGATGACAATAATAACAAGGTTTATATAATATACCCAAGTTGAACTTAAACGTTTGATATGAGCCGTCATCTTGCTATAATAATAAGCATATGTGGTTTTATTTATTCGTTGGTATTTTTCAGACAATGTTCGGTTATGCAGCTGGACAGTGTCAGTGGTTTTCTTGAGCCATTATGCTACCCCTCTTTGTAAAAAAAAACGGGAGAGAGATACATCTGACTGTAGCTCACAAATACAACATTTCAGATAAAAAAAAACATTGTATAAGACGCTTGATAACAATGTTTATCTGCTGTAATTTAATAATTTACAGCCAGCATTTCTGTGCATATTAAAACGTTTCCGTTACTGTATTACATTATGTACAATTCGCCCTCCGGGAACCTGACTTGGTGAGTGCTAGTGTTTTAAAAAGCAAATGCCAAATGCATTCCAGGGGGTTATTGCGTCTAGGCAATTTGATATCTACATGAAATGGTTGCATTTCGTATCTTAAATAAACTTAATTAGCGCAGATTGCAAATTCTATGCTATCAGCAAATCTGAAGAGAAACTAAAAGCCAAATGATGCTGAGTCTGATAGGCACGGTGATTTAAAGGACTGGTAATCCCCCGCATTGATGTTTGAATGTAGGTCTACTTGATTATCAATAGATTTGACATAGGATTGTCAGCCTCACCGAGGAGTCAGCAGGTATTAAACGTATGAAAAGCATTTTCGAGTTGGACTCAACCCGTCAGTGGTTAAAAGTGACAGAAAATTTAAATGCAAAGCATACTTTGCGTAACTGTCCTGGTCTATTCTATTACTGCTGCAGGCTGAAACACGGAACGAAAATAAATAAATTCCCACACTTTGCCATTCGTTATTTTCAAGAAGTCGATCAATAGAACAAATACCTACTCGTTTTTGCTGGGGTCTAACTTTACATCGCCTCCGAGAAATAAGAAGAATCGGGCGGTCCCAACTAGCTTCAGATTGATTCCTGCAAAGGAATGAAAAACGACCTACATGATAATATGAGGGGGGAAAAGCATTTACATTGGAAGAGTACAGAAGAATTATCAAGTACCCCCAAACAAGTCAAAACAGCCCTAAGGAGAAATGTTATGGGTCAAATAAAATACGTTAAAGACATTTTATTACAGGCTATTATTTGACTAATTATCAATATTGCAGTTTTTCATTATCACATCAGGCTGAATAAATATATACATAAGCTACATTCTTGAGAAAACCAGTTTCATTTTCTGTGTTTTTCTCTCGCAATTTAAACTATGCAGCAAATGAAGCAAATCCGCGCTACTCACCTTTTGCGGTGGAATTTTTGACCGTCTGAAAAAGACTAGAGTTTAAAGATTGTTGGATCTCTCTCTCCCTCTCCTTTCCCTCTCCCTCTCTCTCTACTCCTGCTGTGGCTGAGGCAAAGGGGGAAAAAAACCGAAGACGTGATGTGAATGTAATGAAGCCTTTTTTCTATATGGTTGCTTAGAATGCAGGTCTGCTACGAAGCACGCTCAATGGAGTAACAGGAGAATCTGCTGCTTAGAGCCCTGATGCTGCCTTTTCAGTGCACCAACACATCACTTGGATGCTGGATCACAACGAAGAATCGTTTTCCCCAGATCAGGTCTTTTTAGACGTCATGGAAATGAGCTTGAAGAAAAGGGAGCAGAACTGGTGGGGGCGGGGACGCGCTTGGCACTGCATCGGGGACGCGCATCAGGGCGCTTTCTCATCTCGTCTGTTTTTATTATTTTTTTTAGATCTGCCTTGGATGATCAGAACTGTATATCAGAAGCGACACGCAATCCTCATTCTCTTTACGCGACAGAACCTGTTTTAACATCTATATGTATGTGAGAGAGGTTCAAATTGCAAGGAACGGCGAGTCACTAGTCACAGCCCCCCTTTGATGATTTTTAAAATGTTCATTTTTTACCTCGATTTACATAAAGCGGTCTCAGTAAAGCTTCGTGTGACGATTTTTTAGCGAGCACAGCCGATGAAAACCTTAAGGTATGTTTTTTTTCTAACACTTGGTTTTGGAGAAAAGCCATGACAACATCCCCTTTAACAACTTTTGCCGGAGGAAAGCTACTGTATCTTGCTTCGACCTCCCTGCAGTAAGGTTTGAAGAAAAGCTTCTCTGTTTTCTCTGTATGTAACACTCATCTGTATTTAGCCTCATCTCTTTTCTCTGCCTTTATAAGACACCAGAAATCATGGGAAGGGGAATCGGAAACACTTGAGTAGTTGCACATTTTTTTCATTCTGCTGTTACAGAGAGAAATCACATTTTAACGTCTTTTGTGGTTTTACAGATAACATACTGTATATCAACCAGAGGACGAGTACGATAATTGCATGATTAAAAACTTTTAAAGATACGATTTTATTCAATAAGCTTATTTTAAAGCTGTTAATAAAGCAAAAACTCAGGAGAATGAAAAATGGATGTAGGCAGTGATACGGAAAAGATGAGGGTTATTAAAAAATTAGCTGGTTATTTTCAGCTTAATGTCAAACTTTTTTTTCCCATTGAATTAGTCACGACGGTGGGCTTTGTCTTAATAAAATCTGGGGAAAAAATCGCAGTGAAATGGATTACAGATTCTTTTTACAAATTATCCGAACATTTGTAATAAAATATATTATTAATAAGATGAAGATGTTATAAGAAGTCACCTATCTAAAGAAGAATTCTAGAGGATAAAGAAGTCAGTTTGTTTAAAGTAATGAATAATAATAATAATAATGCCAATTCCACCGTCCTCTCATACTAAAGGTGTTTTTACTTATAACTTTAACATACTGTAAATCGTTTCTCGGCGTGTAAAAGACAGACAAATACAAGTTATGTTCACACAACACACGTTTTCCGGGATTCTAACCTTTCAGAAGGTTGTACAGCTAATTTTTGTATGATGCACGATGCTCTCACGTCTGTCACGTGTAGAGAGGGTTGACTGTACTCTCCCGTTAACTCCAGCCGCTCTCGATCGAGATTACAGCTATTGGCTTTCAAAAAGACATTCTAATTTTAATTACCATGTACTGTACAACAATGGTACTGTATTAACGCGTCTTTGGAACCTTGTCTTCACAAAATGTTATAATTTTTTATTAATGATTTTATCCCAAAGAGCTAAGCGTCTGGTAGTCAATCAGTAGAATTAACGCTATGTTATTGTATGTAATTTATTTCTTTCATACACCGAATCACGACTGAGAAGGATTATTTTTATGTTTTGTTTTTAACTGGCTTTGCAGAGGTTGGTAAAAACACTGTTGATAAAGTTATGTATGACGGAGAATACTGTGAGTGCGAAATGGTAATAACGAAGTCTGCCCACTGTCAAGTTACCTGACATTGCAGGTACTTGGTAGATGGCCTTCGAAACCACTCAGGATGGTTATATTTTCAATTTACCAGAAGATGAGGTCTCCTCTGCTCAAACAGATATAAAGCACAAATGCTGAGATGGAACAGACCAGGAGTATCTATTTTGAGCGCTCTGTTCTAACATCTGGGTTGTTATGTTCTGTTTGTGTCGAAAGAAAGACATACCATTCTAAAAAGTATAGAAATGTTCTAAAATGGTGAGAATGTAAAGTGTGCATGCATATTCTGTCATCAGCTATGGGAAATGCATTTTGATTACAATGTTCCAGAAACTGTTTTCCACCATTTTTAATACACCAGCATGAAAAAAATGCAAGAATCACACTTGCTGAATTTATAACTTATTTTAGACACATATAATAATATTGGATATATATTTTTTCTATACTGTAATTCAACATACGTCATGACACTGGAACAGTAAAACAAAGAAATATATTACATTCAATTTGCATCAACCTTAACCAATAGAGTTGGGTCTATTATTTCCATGATACAAGTGTGCACTCGTCTAATTTGAGTGAGTCATGGAATCTCAGATTTTTCATTCCAACCACAACATCAGTGAGACAATTCAGGCCACTTCACCTTTTATTTAATCAGTATTAGACCTTTACCATTCAAACCGTAGAGAGCTGTGAGCATACTTTACTGCATTTCTAAAACTGCAGTAATCTTGCACTTCTGAACTTTCTCCGAAGGGGAAACAAACTGTTTACAGTTGGTCTTTTTAGACCCCTGAAAAAATAAAGCAATGTGGCTTGTACAGTATGTATTTACTTTATTTTCCATATTTTAAAAACAAACAGTTTTAATCACTACTTCTGCTAGTGCTATCATTACTGCTAATAATATAAATAACTTTACTGAAGATGCAGCTTAAGAGGTTTTACTCATAGGTTAGGCAAATTGTGAAGATATTTAAAGTACCTTGAAGATATGACACAGCATTTCTAAAGGAATTCCACAGCAGTCAGATTGGTGTCTGAGAGGAAATATATTAACCTATTTTGCTTCTGAGAATGGTGTCTTAAACATAATGTGATACCTTACCAGGGCTTTTAGTAATTTGGAAAGCAAAGAAGCATGCTAGGCTGATCGGAATATCATTTTTTCTCTCCATCTGAATGGTTCAGTTGATAGCAGGTGGGAAATGTACTCCATTACCTTCACAGAACACTCTGCATTGTTGCAAATTGATAGGCACAATGTTTCACATTCACAATACAGCTCAGCGTCAGATACTGTAAGTGAAAACTTACCCATCTGAAGATAGTGATTTTTTTCTTAATGTACACTGTCACGTAAAAAGAAAAGATCATTGTGCTCTACATACCTCCAAGCATCACTATACCAATAAAAAATAAATAATTACTCTTATGACAACTGTTGTTGTTACATTGATTATTGCACTAAGGCACTTCATTCAGAGCATTACATAATAAACACTAGTATAAAAATGGGCTTGAAACGGCTACTCTGTGTTACATGTGACACCTTTTTCCAAAGATACATTCACCGGCACCAGGCAGTGCACAAGCCTTTCGTTTGCATGTTGTTAAGGATACTGCACAGGAAAAGCAATAGGTGTGAAAAAGCATGTAGGTTTTCTGCTTGTGAATGTGAAGACTTTGAGTCTGGTAGGCATAGTTTGTAGCATTGGCAACTGAATGTATTTCAGGGAGTTTCCTATTAAATTATAATGAAAAACTGAATCAGTAGATTAACTGTGAATGTGTGAAACTTATGTTCTAGTGGATTTTATTAAACAGGGAACATATTCCTGTCATCATAAAAGATTACAAATTAAACATAGCACCTCACAGTTTATTTTTTTAGATGCTGTTAATTATGTTAACATGTACTGTATACAAATAGGAAACAATACAATGAATGTTGAGACTAGAATTCTGCTTTTCTATTGCAAAATGACACAAAAAATAACACAGAAGTTATAGAGCTATTATTCAGAATATAGATGAACTAAATGGAGGGGATTAATAATTTAAGATATAGGACATTCAGATCTTCATGTTTTAATTTTTAAACAACTACTCAGAGATTCTGAATGGTCACTAAGAAAAAAAACAAATGAAAGCATAATGCTACACAAGGATTATTCCCTAAGAAACTAATTCCCTGGTACACTGCATTAAGCTTGGTTAGGCAACACACTAAAAGCACCCACCGATACAGGCTGCCAGGCAAAATGTGTATTTATGATCATATTCTCAAAAATTATCTAAGAAACTACAATACATTCCCAACATAAGTTGATCAATTAAAAGTTGATCCATTTAAATTACAAAACCTGCATATGAAGCAATGACATGTGGCGCATGCCCAATTTGGACCAAAATGGAATATCTACCCATAAACAACAACAGTAAACACCAGAGGGCACTAACATCACATGGAGGACAGTTTGCTCTTGGGGTATAAAATTGCCAATAGGTGCACAGATGCAGTGCCCTTTTGGTATACATTTTTTTTGTGTAGGGGAATACATTCATCATTGTATCATTTGTCTATGTACCAAGTATCACTGTTCCAGGGTGCACAGTATTCACAATATAGGTAATAAAACAAAATAGGTAATTTCCTAAGGAAATGTTCATGTGTTTCTGGTAACTTATCAATAATAAAAATATAAAATAATAAAAGTAGTTCAGGTGAGTAGCTGCATCAGCATGCATAGGCTGCAAAGGAACAAGTAATACTGTAGGTTTATTCAATGCTGAAAAGAGAAGAAAGAAAACACAATATTTCGGCCGTGGAGCCTTCTTTAGGCTTCAGGTCTGAAATAAAAAAAAACATCTTGCAGAGTTAACCCCAGCAAGCTGCAGGCCCTTCACTGTCACCATCCATTATCACAAAATCACTTATCCTGGTAAGGGTCACAGCAAGCCAGAGCAATGGACAGGTCACTGCAGCAGTGTAGGACAGTGGTTAGGAATCTAGACATGTAGCTGGAAGGCTGTGGGCTCAAATTCCAGGTGAGATACTGGTATTGTAACCTAGAGTAAGGAAGTTCACCCAGTTTGCTCCAGCTGTATAAACGGGTACAAATGTAAGTTGCCTTAGATAAAAACATCTTTCAAATAAATTAATAATTAATTACAGGATGCTAGGCAGGACTGAGAGTGGGGAACTGGGAGGCAGCTGTGCTCTTCAGCATGCCAACTGGTAGCTTAGTTTAAAGTGGTTTCCTAACTTTGTACAATAACAAAGTGTTGTTTTGCAGTTATCATCAACAAAAGTCACTGGGTACTTTCTGTACCCTCACCTCCATATACTGTACATCTCCTCTTTTTAATAAATCCACCAGTTTTGGAAACAAAACATGATGCTCTTCTCTGTATACATTTGAAAAAACAATCTAAAAAAGGAACTCTAAAAAAAATACATTTTTGTCCCTTTTCAATCATAACCAAAATTTAATTCAAATCTCAAATGCTGCAGGAAAAACAAACGTTTGCAATTCTGCTCCATTTCTCAGCCATGCAGGAGAAGCATGTGGGCTCAATCTGTCCTACTGTATGTACTGTAAAAGATTCATTTTGTAAGGCAATGATTCATCACAGGATTTGATTGAAAATATACAATATTTTCAGAAGTCCATAATGCTTATGTTTTTTTTTTTAATTTCAATGATAGATCCTTTAAGTTATGTAACAGGTAATGGGTTTAAAAACGACATTTAACCTACCTGAAAAAAAGGCTGCTGCTTAATTGCTTCTGTTTAAAGCTATGTTTTTTCCAAAAAAACATATGATTGAACAAACATGAGTTACATAAGTACTTATAAGCCATCAAGACGGGGTGAGAACTACAGAACCCAAAGAAACAGGACAGTGGATCTCTGGGAGTTGTAGTTTTTGCAGGCTGTGATTACTTCAGCTTTATCTATCAGCCTTCTTCTGTTTGATTCTCTCCAGGGCAACGTGTTTGTATGGAATTATTTTTCCCTTCTCTAACTGATTAACTTCTTAAATACATGTCCCCTCAAATGTGAGAATTTGTTTTTCCTCAAAGGTTTGTTGCATGTTTTAAAATTCAATGATTTTAAATAATTAAACATATTTTTTCTATTGTCAACTATAGTATATTGCTCTCATGTATTTGTCTAACATAAAAGGTATTTTATTAACATCTATTTTGTTCAGTTTATACTGTATCAGACAGAAAATAATATTATCTAATTAGCTCAGACTGATGTACATTTTCATTTTAAATGTGAACTTAGTGTCAAAAATGTAGTACCACAGAGGATTTTTTATGATTTCATATTTATTGGATGTTTAATCAAAATTCCCATTTAGATAAAAACAAACTTTGAATATAAATAGGTCAAAGGACTTATGAAGTATTGTATATCCATGAAGCATTTTTAGTGACCCAAACATATTTCTAAATTATATGCTATACAGTATTTCTGTACCACAGTTGACAACAAATACTGTACCATTTACATTCATGATAGTAGCAAATAACACAGCTTGGTTTTTCCATTAAGCTGCACCTAGTGCTTTTCCTATATATTTTAAACCATGTTATCATAAAACATAAAGGATTTTTGAAAACGAATATTGTCTATGATTTGTAACTTTTAACATTTTACAAATTTCCCTGCAGTTGTAGAATCACCCAGCAGTTCAAGGAGAGAGCATTTGCATTCATTTCCCTGCCCCTACTCTAAAACGTTGCCAGCAGTTGGCAGAAAGCAGTTAAATAGCAAGAGATGTGGCTTTTATCATGTAAATCAACCCATTATTGTTTTTTGTCAATGTACAACAGGGACAAATGTTGTGACACCATGTATAATAAAGGTCAACAGACTAGTTTTCTTCAGGAACTCAGCTTCTTTAAGATAAACAAATCTATTTTAACCCCTTGCAAATGTGTTATGAAATGCTTCCTAACTTCTTTTTTTGGCAACATCAGTAACATTACTTGTAATATGTTGGTAACGTTAATGAAGATAAGAAGCAAAATTATTGAAGCAAATCAAATATGTCTAAATGCCCTAAATACCCAACAGAACCCAACAACAGAGGGTTCTAAAGAAGGCCAAGAGCATAATGGAGTGTCCTCCACTACTCCACTGAATTTACACTACTCCCATGTGAGAAATACCTCAGTGTCTCCAGGTGTAAACTTTTCATACCTTCATTGAACTGCTCTGTGATTTCTTGCATCCCTACACATTGTAATTCTGATTAAGGCAAGCAATTTGTGAACTGTTAACTCTGCTAACCATTCTGAAATTCAAAAGTAAATGAAAGCTAGTAAACTCATTATCTTTGAAGTTTATACTAATTTAGAAGGATTAGCCAGCACTGTAGAAACAAAATGAAATTTAAAAACATTTTGATATAATGCACATCTGTTGGTACAGTAGGTGATGTGTAACGAACAGTTCTTTCCGGACCCTATGCGGACGACACAGTCCGACGGAGTGGGGAAACACTGGGGAAAACGTCATGCAGGAAAACGGGGCTGAAGACAGGGGGGCGTGTCCAAGGTGCGCTGGTGCACGGGGAAGGTGTGGCCGAGGCGAACAATCCAAAAGAGTAGTCCTTAGGGAATATCCAAAACACACGAGTAAGTCCAAAACCAGGAGATCCATCAGAAGAAGGATTAAAAACCACGAAGGCCGGGTCGGAACCGGCGGACGGGGAACAGGAACGGGAACAGAGGTTAAAACCTTAACGGGACCAGGCGCTTCCTGGTCCCGGACTCGCATGATATGGAAATCAGATGCAGAGCCCGGATGAGCGTCAGCGCCTGGCTTTTAAGGTGGGCTGGGAATAGGGAACAGGTGCAGAGAATAAAGTCTAGTGAAAGGGCTGGAGCACCCTTAAGGAGGGGGAACTATAATCGTGACATGATGTAGGTAAATGCCGGGTTTTGCGTGCAGGTAGCAAAAATGTGAACTATAAATACAAAATTACTGGTAGAACACACATGTATGACTCACAATATTAGGTGATAAACAGTAGAATCGCAATTATATTTGCCATTGTATTAACAGATATAGTTTATTTTGCCACTGAAAATTAGAAACTATACTGTAATTACGACATAAAACAATATGACTGGTTTCCTAATTACAATATGTACAGAAACATTATTAATTACTGTATACATTATATAGTGTTTATTAAACTGGTGATTTTATTATCATTGTTACATTCTGATAACTCACGTTTGGAATTGTCACTGTGGTATTGACGCTGAAAAGGAGTGTATGTACAGTACAATGTTGTTTCACCAATTGTTTGCTGCTAATGTATGATTAGTGCATGAGAGTACTAATACTAACAGGAACAAGTAACTCTGCAAGATGTTTTTTTTTATTTCAGACCTGAAGCCTAAAGAAGGGTCCACGGCCGAAACGTTGTGTTTCTTTTCTTCTCTTTTCAGCATGGAATAAACCTTTCCTTGTTCCTTTGCAGCCTATGCATGTTGATACAGTACCTACTCAAACTAATACTAACAGATTAATAACCATTTAATTTTGATTCACCATAGTACCTACAGTGTGTGCTGTGCCCCAAATTGGGACATTCTGCTGGTCTTTTACATCCAGTTAATTCCATGCAATGCATTGTACTGTTGATATCTGATGAATTTTAATTAAAAAAAATGTTCATTTCTGAAATGGAAATTACAAATGGTGATGCACAAAAGTGTGAAATGTTTTTGTGAGCATCCACTAATCGATTACAATGCATCTTGTTTGATTTTTGGTAGCAGCTAGTGACAGAATATTTTTCCCTGCATGTCAGAAATTATTACATAGTGTTTCGCACAGACATGCTATTCTGTCTTTCAATCTTGGTTGTCCTTCAGACCCTCCCTCAGGCTTTATTATATATTTTGACCACTAGCTCTGACATGAGGAGAAAAAAAAACAAACATTTACAAAACCTTTGGATTCTGGGAGTGGCATTTATTAATTTGACATTACTAAAATTTTAAGAATTTGTTATTTTAAAATGTTTTTTTTTAATGGAATAGTATCTACTTCACAGTACATAGTTTTTAATTGCACATGTGCTGAAGACATGGACAAAAGAACTACATTTCCTGACATGCCACACAAGTTAAAGAATTCTGAGAAGTAATATCCATAGGTATCCATACTGTACCTAAAAATACAGTATTAACATCATTCTTGCAAACTGCCTTTATCTAGGTGCCATTATTTATGCCACTGTTTTCCAAGCGATCATTAACATGATATTAAAATGTTTCGATCAATGCATACTGTACCTCAACAGCAATATTAACAATTTTGATATATTAATCTAAATATAGTGCAGACTTTCATCAGCTACAATGCATTTTACAGTATGTGACAAAGTCATTCAAATCACTACTCAAAAGATTTATTTTAATCTGGCCTCTCTTTTGTTTTTATGTGCTTAATTCCTTTTAAATGTTAAATGTTTCATAAACTACTATTTAAAATTCTAAAATTATATGTTCTCTAATTACTATTTATACACAATTACTAAAAATTTTGTAAAATGTATGTAATTAAAAATAATTCTATTAGTGTTGTATGGTATTGTGACAAATCTCATTTGGAGTTGTGATAGCTACATGGTAACAGCATCCTGTATCAACAATGTAATTATTGTATCTAATTAAACTTTCCATAGTATGCATACAGTATGATTAGTGCAGGAAATCACTAATGAGTTAATATACTTTTAAAACTGTTATGATTTTTCTGACAACCACATGCAGCTGCCATACTTAAAGGATTAGATGCATAACCAGGCAGTTTTACAGAGTAGTGCAACCAGATTATTTGAAAAAAATAAAAAAGCCATGATGTGTTGCTGTCCATAATAGTGAGGAGCCTAAAGCATAACAGCTGACACCACACACATTCTAGATGGCTGCATCTGCATATACTGTATATATTGAAAATTCCCATAACATGTTTCCCAAGAAGGAAATAAGAAGAGAAAAACATCAGATTTCAGTAAGAGACATCTTACAGTTCCAAAATGTACATATTTTTTGTTTTGTTTAGAGAGACAGATAACACTTACATGGGTCATCAAATTAATCTTATATTGTCTTTAAGGTCCATTGCTCATGTTTTATACCAAAACATGTAAAGAATTATTCAGTAGTGCAATGCAATTACCCAGGTACACTGTCATTCTTGATCCGTAAAATTCTTCTCAGTTTGTCTCAGTTGCAACTAGCCATGTTGACTTTCCTCAATGTCATTAAATGTCTGTTATCTCTTAAATATGAATATTTAATAAATATGACAAGTGTTTAGTATATTAATTTTCTTCAAGTACAGAGAACACAAAAGCACAGAAAACTAAGCTTTGGTGTTTTGTGGGTGGCAGAGGATTGGGTGAGGGGTTGCAGTTATTTAGAGTTGTTAAACATCTGTACTGACTTTCTCAGAAACTTGGTTTTAGATGCTTTCCTAACACATCTAAGTACTGTAATCCAAAAATAAAACCCAGAGCTGCCATGAAAACATATGCAGTATTGTGTCTTCATCAGGTATGACAGTTCTGCTGTGGCTGATGGCACTTTGAGGTTATTCAATATGATTATAAATACATTGCTGATGTCTATAAAAATAGTAGAATGCAGAGCTTATCTTTTCATTTTTCACTGTGTTAAAATGATTACATGTTAAAACAATATTTTTTTGTTTAATTTAGTGTTATTTCATTTAAAGACAATATACAACTTTTTGCTATATGGGAGATAAAGATCTGTAGATAGAGTTCATTTAGCATGATAACCTTGTTGTGCTGCAGATGTGACAGTGTCATGTTATCATGTAACCCCATCTACTGCAGTGTATCAGCTCTTTCTTATGCTGAAATTGGTTTAATACAGTATGTAGCTGATTTCCATTTTCCATTTGGTTTAGTAATGAGATAAAAACAGTCATGAAACCTTAAAAAAGATCCAGTACTCAGTAACTCACATTTAGTTTTGTAATGCTTGCTCATACATTATGAAACATAGTGTAAACACAGGCCCACACAAACAGTGTTTTGCTTGAAAATTCTCCATTACAGTGGAAATCTCAAGTCAAGAGCAGTGCAGTACAGTACATGTTTGCTCACATGAGCATTCCTCCGTTCTGCACATTTTAGGAAACAAGTCCCCTGCATAATAGCCATGGACTTCACCTGTGCCTGTCAGGTTTTTTGAGTGAATACAGTACTGTACATCCCTGGACTATGCCTTTTAGTTGTTTTACTGTACAAAAGTGTGCAATCTCTAGTATTTCAACAACTAAATCATGTCTGAATATGTAAATGGATAGATTAATTAAGTAAACGATTATGCAACTGAGAGCTGAGGCAGATCAAAAACATGCATACATAAGGGTACACTAGGATCAGGGTTGAATACTTCTGTTCTTTATGAAATATATGCTAATATACAGATTAAGATAAGCTTTTACAAGGTCACATCTGATAGCTTAACTTACATAGAGAAATAAAGATTAGTTGTTTAATGTTTCTACACCCTTCAGGATGTTTTCTTCTTCGCTCTTAATTTATGAATTGTAAGAAGAACGTGTTCTTGCAAAGCAGATGATGCCTTGGTCTGGTCATATAAAACAGGGTTTCCCAATCCTGGTCCTGGGAACCCACATGCGTACTGGTTTGCATTGCAGCTGAGCTCTTTACTTAAATGAATCCTTAACTAAATCAACAAGTTGCTTGGTTAGAACCTTTACAATTTTTTTTCCTATTCAAAAGTAGGAGATTTTAAGTTACTCTACTTAAACAGAACATTTAAAAGGCAACCTCCTACATTACATGTTTAAGTTACCCTATTATACATTACATTAAGGGTTCAATTATTTAATTGAGGTTCTTAATGAGTGTTCGGGCAGAACCAAAAGCAGCTGGGGAGTGGATCCCCAAAACAAGGATCGGGAACGACTGTTGTAAAGTATCACGACAGCCTGTGAGGGCAAATTCTAAAGCAGACATACTGTACAGTAGGTGTGATGAAACTTACCTGATTTTAAATCAATCAGAGTAGGTTCCCAAGATAGTGGCAGTTAGAATAGGCAACCATAGCTGTTTATGCAGAAATCCATTTCAGCATCTGATGAGTTTGTTGTCTCTAGAACAATAATTACTATGGAGGTTGATTGCATTACAATTTGCATAGAGGCTATCTTTGGCCAAGCAGTTGCTGACCTGCTGTAGGTGGGAAAATAATTGTATCAATACATGAGGTGCAAAACAGGAGTAGCTTTGGCTGTTCTGAAATCCACCATGTTCATGAAAGTTTCAAGACTTAGCAATAGATTGTGTTCTGGTCTGCAAAACAACAAAAGTAAACTGCATTATGATTTGCTCATAAACCATACTTTCACATTTTTCATCCTGTTCATAGTAGAATTATACCCGTACTGTAAAGTCTGGTGCTAATTGGTTAAACAGGTTGTGAATAAAGGTAACTTGTGTGATGTACCGCATTTCTCAAAATGGTTTATGACGCAATGTGGGCATAATAACTATTGCAGTAACTTTTATGGTGTAAATTTGCAAATTTGGCTGTTGATTTCAAATGTTTCAATTAATTTGTTACAATAGCAAATAAGTGGAAGATTCCAAAAAGATGTTTGAAAAAAAAGAAATATACGACCTTCCTCATTGACGCAAGACCAAAATCTTGTCTTAAACGTAATAGGTTAGATGCTCCAGAGTACTGTGCCATCTTTTTATGAGGTTGGAGGCCTTAAAACACATGTAGTTTCAAAAGTGTGGAAAAAAAATCCTTAGAGTCATTATTGGCTTTCACTACTTGGAAGACTAAATACAGTATCAGTCATGAAAAGTGGGACACTATATGAGACTCAAAATAAATCTAAGAATTAGGTCATAAATGTAAGTCATGTCATGTTAATTTGAGAAAATCTAATACCATGTACTCTTCCTTAAACTGCTATATCATTTGTACTTTGGCATTAAAAACAGACATTTTGAAATTGCATTGATATCCTATATCCATTGTTCAGACACCATTGCTGACACTCAATGAATCTTTAATTATTTCAATAACAGATTTTTCTTTGGGTTCTTTCCCAATGAAAATGTACTGTATACTATCAAAAGATATGTCACCATTTTCTTTTTTAAATTACTTGAAGGGTAGCTGGATCACTTTACAGCTTATTGTCTTTAAAAGCTCTTGTTCCTAAAATCTGAATACACACTCACAGATGCTGACCACTCCTAACTTTAACTCAACAGGAAAATAAAAAGAAACTGTTAGAGATGTTTGTAGCTGACTAGTGAATTAAATGCATTAGCTATTACATTTGCTTATGTAATATGCTGTAGAGACTGAACTGAACTTGTAGGTTGAAAAATTATATCTCAAATGCTTCAAATAAAAAGTGCTTCAATATGCCTTACTAAAATAAGTGAAGGTCCTTTTGAGTGATTTTCTGTTGATGTAGCAGGTATTATTTTTTGACGATAATAAAGAAAACAATTAGAAAAGTCCTACAAATAACAATGAAACTGCAGTTTATCTGTGCAGTGCCCACAGTGTTTATGCCCTTGTACATCTTGATTATTGTCACGATTGTAGTCCCTACCCTTAAGGGCGCTCCGGCTCTTTCTCTTTGGAGTTGATTTTGTGCACCTGCCCCCTGTTCCAGCCTCCTTCCAGCCCACCTTAAAAGCCAGACACCCACTCTGTTCCGGGCTCTGCATTGGTTTCCGTACCAAGCGAGTCCGGGATCTGAGCGTCTGGTCCCGTTCCCCCTTTTTCCCCCCGACCCTCCACCGGATCCCGCTCTGGTTTTTAATCCTGTTTATCCTCGTCTGGGATGTACTGCCCAGCTTTGGACCTTTTATCTCCCTCTTGGATTTCCTTTTGGACTCTGTTTTAGATGGTTTGCCCGGACTCACCCCCCTGAACACCTGCACACTATGGACATGCCCCCTGTTTACATTCCCGACTCCTGCATGCTTTTTTCCTTGTGTTTTCCTCACTCATCCCCGGATTGTGTCGTCTGCATAGGGTCCGGAAAGAACGCTTCGTATATACTGCAAAACGTATGTTCATGCAACCTCAAATATATGGATCTTGTGCGAAAAATACTTTTTGAAAATAGAAAAAGATTACTCCAAAAAGAAGAAATATTCATAAGCTATATCAGAACACAATTCCACCAAGAAAAACTATACAATTTAAAATGTGTTAAAGTGATCTCAAATGTTGACTTATCCATCTGCAGCTCTGTCTTGCTCTATCTCACTTTCACACGGATGAAGAATGCTCAAAGCCCATACAATATGTATTATACAGCATATGGATGGAAAAGAGTAAGAAAAAGGAGAGGTGAAGGTGTAAGTAGTATTCAGAGGTGCTCAGAATTCATTTTCCTGTGGTCATTCTACATAAAATGCTTTGCTACTCAATCAACACATTGAACCTAAACTCTTAAAGCATAAGAGTGCTCTGAAAACATGGAAATCGAAGTGGACATATTTGCCTTTTGAGACCTTTTCCAGTCCTATTTGGGGTTAGTCACTTCAATTCTCAAATTTAATTTTGGAGATCACAGCTTCTTTTTACTTAGTAATTATTGTATACATCATTGTGAACTATTTTTTCAGTAGCTGGCAGGATTTCATTTCGGCCTTTTGTCTTTGTTGTGTTTTACGGCACTAAAAACAATAGCAGCTGTTGGTCCAGTTTATGTGGATTGATTTGTATCACTGGGTTGAAATATTTCCATGTGAAGTTTGCATGTTTCAGTTCTTGGCAGCAATCCTTACTATGCCCACAGAAACCAAAGAAAAACCTTTGGTAAGGATATCCTACTCCTAGATCTCTCAAGAGTAAACTTTATAGCACAAGGTTATATGTTTTCTTTTCTAGCTCTTCCTCTCAGAAAGAACTAGAGTTACAGGTTCCCTAGCTTTTTGCATCAGTGGAAATATTCTTTACCTTTTCCTGAAAGATAAAATTTCAGCTCATGGTGAAGCCTTATACAGAATATTAAATCAACTGCTCCTGCTTACCAAGGTTATCATTTGTAGAATTTAGAATTCTAACTTTATTATTTTTGTAGCAGAAGACACATTTGGAAATGGTTGTAAAAGCAGCTGAAGCATACCATTACTTAAAATGATAAATGTAAAGTATTCCTCAATAATAATGTTTAAACTTTCATGAAAAAAAAAACGTTTGTGAAAAGAGCAGTCTGTTACTGTATGATCTGGATTTGTACAGATGCTGCCACACCAAAATATCTTAAGCACTGACTAAATTTACTTTTTGTGCATGGCGAGATGGAAAGGAATAGTCAGTGTTAAATTGGCAGAATGAGGGTAAACAGTTACTGTATGTTGACATCCAGAGGGTTGAATGTGGTAAGCCGACACTGATGCGTATATTGATGGTGCTATTTCTGTTCATTTTGATGATTCAGTGCAGTGTGATCACCCACTACAAACAAGCTGTGCTTCAGAAGCATAGGCTTGCTTTAATCAAACTCACATATTAATGGCAAAGGATATCAGCTTTAAACTTTTAATATCATCATAGCTTCAATTTACATAAGAGAGAGTGAGCAAGGTCTCCATAGTTTTTGGTGAACTAAAGAGGGGAATTGATTGATTAATTCAGCATTGTAGTTTTAAGTCTGACTTCTCAAAAGGTTTATTTTTTTAGTTTTACAATATTTGGATTTAGAACCTTAAACACAAAACAATAAACAGGTGTTACAACAAATATTAAATGTCTAATCCCATATAAAGCAAGTGAGGCAAAGCTTCTTTTGGCAGAATAAATGATAATATAAATGTATGTTTCATAAGAATAACATTTACAGATAGGAGCAGAAATATGGATTTCATATATACTGTACTGTACATAACATTGGTATATCCAGATGGCCTCCTTAACTTTAATCATCATTATTTTTAGTGGTTTAAAGCAATTGCTATTTTTTTCTTTTAAAGTCTGTGCTGTTTTATGTACTTAGCTATGACTTTTTCTCCATGATGCAAAATGTGTGTTTTTTATCTCAATAAATTAGGCTGAGATTAATGTCTTCCCTAAACCACAAATGTTGTGATAAGATTTCAGGTTTCTCAGTCTGTTGCAGAAAAGAGGACTTATTGGTTATATCTTTTTTTTTTAAGGGCGAGTATTTCTATTACCAGTGTTATGACTTTGGAGGGTACAACAACTTAGACATTGCATTTTATCTAACACTTGCTTCTTAAATTTCTAGCTTCACCGTATAATGGTAACTATGGAGACGGTGAGGTAAGTGACATTAAGCACTGACTGGAACTCTACTCAGCAAGTTGTTTAATAAATTATAACTCTACAAGATTCCATTAAACAATGATACACTTTTGAGACTAGCAATACTAAAGTACAGTAGATCTTTGTTTGGTCATATCATATTTCACATTAACAGGACAATACACTTTAAACAATACACTTTATAAATTCATAAGTCCAAGAAGTAAACTCAACAAATGCTCTTTTCTTACAAACATTAGCTATGTATAGTTTAATGTTGGGAGTGTGGGGGCATCACTAGCAACCACTTTGTTTGCACTAGCACTTGCTACTAGCACTTGCACTAGCAACTAGTTGTTGAGTAACCCCTCAAACTGATTAATTTATCTTCAATGTTTAGTACACCATCGTAAATACTAACATAACAGAGGACAACAGAACATAACCGCTTTACAATTTAAACTTCAGTTATTACTTAGAAATGGTTCAGCGTTACCTTCAAAAGCAAAAACAAAAACACTTTTTTTCTGGTACAGGAAGCTACAGCTTCCCCGTGACTCTGTATTGGACGCAAATGCACTTTATACCAAGCGGCAGAAAGGATCAGTTATGATCTTATTTGGCAAAATAGTGCAGAAAACTACCAGCACATCTTTTTACACTATTCAATATTTCAACACCGTTCCTATATCCGGGGCAGAGCGGTGGCACTGTGGCTAAGGATTTGCGCCTGTGGCTGGAAGGTTCAAATCCCGTGGCCGGCAGAGGAATCCTACTCCGTTGGGCCCCTGAGCAAGGCCCTTAACCCCCACTGCTCCAGGGGCGCTGTATAAATGGCTGAGCCTGCGCTCTGACCCCCAGCTTCTCTCCCTGTCTGGGTCTCATGGAGAGCAAGCTGGGGTATGCGAAAAGACAGTTTCCTAATGCAAGAAATTGTATAGGGCCAATAAAGTGATCTTATCTGAGGCAGCAAAGAGTAGGCATTTGGGCTATGGTCTCTAGCTGGAGCATTGTGGTTTCAGACACTGATGTAGCACCCTTGAGTAAAGGACTGAGATACAGTTGCCAAATGGGTCCTACTGTAGCATTGCTGAGGTTAACCGTGCAATTTTTTAAAATATAAATGCAGGGGGTTCACACACTCTTAATCTGCTTAATGCTGCAGAAACTGGGACGAGGTCTGGCCTGATGATCCTTTAGGCTTCAACATGGTTTTGTCAACACGGGAGTGAATATTTGTTTCCATGGGAAACCAAAGAGAAAAGGCCAGCTTTTTCAAAATGAATTTCTTTAAAAACCAATCAACTAAGAAATATAAGCCTTACAGCTCATAATAACATGTTCTTTCTTCTTTGAGAAACAAAATTACTGTTGAATCAAATTCAATGGAACATGTTATCTTGAGAATGCATGCTTTCTTCAACTCTTTCCCTTGAAGAATCCTATGAGTTTTTTTTTTTTACAAAGAACCCCATGATTGTACTGGGCATTTTTTTAGTATATTATTTAAATGGTTATTTAACATATTAAGATGTACATTATTTCAGAAAAAAGCCTTAACAAAGCGACACTATGAGAAATATTTTCTAATCTTGCCTTGGTAATCTACTCACATTAACTCAGAACAATTTTTCTTCCTCCTTAACAGCAGTAAAAGTGGCAAAAGAGACAACCCTTAGCTGTAAAAAGTCATAATGGTGATCTTGTTACCATTACTGGAACACATAAATTGTGTTTTGATTAAAATTAGAAAAGAAGGGCTCTGACAAGAACAATCTGAGGCAAATGAGATGACACGCTGCCTGTCTGAAATGAATTCATGTACTACAGGGGAATAAATCAAGAACTGAAGAATACAGGAAAGAACGGGCCATTCAGCTCATTGTTATCAATTCATTTGGTACTAATGAAGAAGCTGTGTGCATGCATTACCCTTCTTAAAGCACCCTTCAGAAAAAAAACTGTTAATCTTAATGCTCTCTGTTATAGATTTTCATTTGCTCTCTTTTTAGTTTCCCAACTCAATCTTTTTAGAATAGAGTGGAGTTTAGACATTGTTTCAGAAAAGAATACAGTATATAGCCCAGGAGTGATTCAGCATATATCCAATTCATATCTTTTGGCACATGAGCCTATTACTGGATACAAGAAAAAGTTATCTTGTGGGATCAAAATGAACCATCCCTCTGACCCAGAGTACTGACAAATGTCTATGTCATCTACAGTATTTACAAATAAGTAACATTTGTCAACTATGTCTTGGGGTCTTTAAAATGTACTGATCCTCTTTAAGAGAACATTAAATGCACACCCATATTAAATAATTCTAACCAAAGCTGAGAGATGAATTAGTTAGTGCTCATGACATGCAGCCTCTGCATTATTCTTCCAACATGGCTGCCATTGGTCCACAGGACAGATTCTTTGCTGAAAACATTACACAACAGAAGATCAGAAACTCATGGTTTTAATTCACTTTTCATTAGTATGGTCAATACATTTTTATTTCTATCACACAAGCCTTGTTGCCCAAAACAATTTCATCAATTTTTTTGAATTAGTTTTATTTTTAATACTTTGTGTCTATGAAAAAGTTGACAATTTTCATAATTATAGGTGGGTATAATTCACCCCTGTAGTTCAGTTTTAACCATTTTTTTTATTTTCACATTTATCCTAAGTTCACCTAAATTACAGTATTGTGAACAGACAAACATTCATAGAGAATTAAGAATAAACTGGGTCTTTCATGTATACTGTATATATACTGTATAGTCATACTAGCATATTTGCATTGAAAAAATATAATTTTAATAAATAGTAATACCAATTTGTAGTACCAAGAAGCTAAATGTACCAAATAAAACAAGAAGGAATGAAAATGGGGCTTTGTGCTCTTTAAATAAATGGAGACCAACACTGAAACAATAAAACAGACCATTGTGCTAAGATCCTGGCATATCAAGTTATTAGTGTACAGAGATATAAGAACGCATTTATGTAGTACAACACCAAATGACAAGTCTATTCAGTCTATAGAAATATTAATATCACACTTAAAAAACAAAGCTTTTCTAAAATAACTAAATCATCATAAAAATTGCTTCAGGACTTGGACTACAATGGATATCATAGACGGAAACATCTTAAATTAATGTCAATTATGGAAACATTAAGCCCCTCTTAATGGCATTACAAGTAACAATTTTAAAAATCAGAGCACATACCTCACAGATTTTTTATGATAGGATTACACTCTTTTTAAAGAGTGGGGTTTGCAATTGCTAAAAGCACATATCTGCCTTGGCTTCTAATCTTTATTTTTTTGTGTGAATTGTCTTCAAAATTAAAGGAGAAACATACAGTACAAATTTTCAGCTAGCTCACCCCCTACTATAAGGCACCCAACCACAAAATGAATCATTACCCTGTGCTTTGTCTTATACTGTGTAAAATCAATCTCAGCTGAAAATTAATTACTTTTTTTTTTTAAGAATGAAGCTGTTTTTCACTAATGACAACTCTGGACTCTATAAAAAGATGAATAGTTAACATTTGTCTTCATAAATTAACAAAACATGAAGTGAAAAGTAAATGGTCTTAGGTCTTCTCAAAGCTTTATGAACTTTATCCTTAAATGTACAGTAAAGCTGAAAAAAGGCTAAAAAGCACAGCAAACGTAAAAAAAAATTAAATTTCAGCCCATTGATTTCTTGGCTGGACGGGCATTAAGACACAAAACCTTGCATAACAAAAATCTACCTAAATAAATTACTTTATGATTTCTCCTTCTCCTGCATTGTTGAACGGTACATATCACATGCATTGAATGGCTAAAATTTTGTCTTACATTTAGCTTTAAATTATCAGCTTTAGTTCTGCAGAATTGTTCCAGCTATAGAAAAGATCAATACAATTTAAAAAGGGCTTTGAGCAAAAAAAATCTTCATCCCTCAAGGATGGATGATTTACAAGTGTGATTTTAGTTTTCCTTTTCTGGCAGAAACTACAGTTCAATATAGCCCTGTTTTGTTTTTTTTTAAATACATGTGTGACTTGAAAAGACTGACATGAATGGATACACATTAATTTTTATTCTTTTTGCTTCTGTATTTTTTTTTTCAAAATCATACAATTAAGTTTTAGACAAAGAGAAAAAAACAACGTTTATGCAAAGGTCACCATTCCAAAAAGAATAACTTAATTGCAAGATTCCATTATGTTAAAAAAGGTAAAAACAGAATATGGAAGAAAAGAATGACAGCTGCCAGCAGGAGGCAACAGACTGCAATGCATGTCATGGGGCTCTTATTACACTGCATTGGAGTCTGAAATAAATTACACCAGCAACAAAATAGAAACCTATGTCTAAGCTAATGAGGCTGATCACGAGCTGCTGCTGCATTATCTCAGACCTGCAGTTATATCTGCTCCCAATGGAGAATGAAACTGCAGCTATTACATCTAAGGTTTCAACATTAAAACAAAACAAAAAAATCAATTTCTTCTGTAGATGGCTTTCTCTGGTGCCACTTCTTCTTTTTTTGTGCAATGGGGGGCATGACGGGGAAAAAAGCAGTTTTGTTTGGGAAATTTCCCTTTTTCAGGGGAGTCCTGCCACCACGTTCACCAAAAGCTACGTGCAAAGCCTGTTGCTTGTAATATGTGGCTGCATATGTTGAATACATTCTATTTTGGGGGGACAGATATTGTAAATATAGAAAGGAAGCAAATATGATGTCGATATACTGAAGAGGGTACGACCGTAAAGGCTCTGCTCATGATTTTGTCTGCACTTCAGTACATTCTAAATTTAAGAAAATTCACTTCACATTATTCACGGTGCAAACAAGACTATGCACGCACTGCTAGGGACCGGTTCATATCATCTACAAAGATGCGTCTCCTTCACAGACCCACCTCACATCTAGGCCAAAAGCCAGCAGCAGTTCTGACATAAAAGTTGGGGGTAGTTTGAGCCTTCCCAGTTAAAAGAATACGCTACCCCCAGAAGAGAAAGCCATTCAGTTTAAAACAAGATTTACAATAGCCTTAACTTGGTAGCAAAACTTTTAGAACAGTGATAGAGAACAAGAAAACTGTGAGGGACATTCTCCCCATCCTTCCCTAGGAAACAAAATACCTGCATCCCAGCTGAGCCACCCTACCCATAACCCAGGGCTCTGACCCTGACAGTAACAGTCCACCACTTCTTCTACCTTGTCTTCTTTCACCAGTAATTGATTAAGTGGCAACGTGAGGCACCAAATCTCTCAACAACAATAAAAATGTTTGAAGTGGCTTGCATGGGAAAAAAAAATCATCTGTTTGTGGTTTAAACTGACACCTTTCAAGCATGGAGGCCACTGTCAAGTAAAACCAGAGCAGAGCTGGAGCTTTTGATTTAATTAAAGACTGTGTCAGAGCGAGTCTCTTGTGTAGAACATGTAAGGAACCCGGGCGATGTTGTTGACCAGGTTCACAGGGCTCAGTGGATTCAGCTGCTGTATTCCTTCTGCTGGAGCTATACCCAGGGGAAATTAGAAGAGCTGAGACATGTACTGATTCTAATGCTGTTTAAACATTTTACATGCCAGTGCTCTCTCAGCCGCCACTTAGCACTGCTCCCATCTTCTGTCAATATACATTTTGTTATATTTATGTTAATGATGTTGCATTACTCCAAATGCTATAAAGCACTGAAGGTAACTCAAAGATTGCCTTAAATGCTTCTTAGAATATATGACATTTGTTCGCAGGTTTACTCTTGGTTCAAACAAATAACAGTCACCTAAATTTACAGAAAAAAGGGATATTCCTACTGAATGGAATTTAATTTGACTAATTTAGACTTCTATTCTGTATTTTGTCATGATGTAGTTGCCCATATAAGTTCTGTTATAATACCAAGCTTTCTTGATAAAATATTCCAATCCCCACCCTTAAGGGCTTGTGTTAAATGGAGTACATATTCCTGTCACAACTCCTTTTTGACAATTCTTTTGCTTCAGGAGGAGATTTTCCACCCCTGTGCTGAGCCCCAATATGAACTACACATTTTTGTTACATGTTCTCTGCATCTGTGCAAATGTTCCTGCCCTGTAGCAGGTGAACAGCTGAACATCTGCCATTTAAAGCTTCAACTGAATCTACAGTAGCTGTACTGACCGCAGCTCAACACTTACTGCATACAGATGGGGACCCCTGTTAGAATTTTGTAAGAATGTTTGTTTTTACTACAGTATATACACTTCTTTTTCTTATAGATTCCTGTGTTTAACTCTATATTTCCCTCTTCTGTGCCACATGGCCAAATACGTTTTGGGTTTTCAGGAGTCAGCTAGTAAAAGCAACTTCCCAATATTTAATTGAGGTTATTGCTATAATGCAATACAGTGCTAAAAAAAGTCTGTGAACTCAGGTTGGTTCGTAATTTGTTGGGCATTAACAATCCTTTTCTCAGCAATGTACAAAGAAAAGAGAGTGAAAGATTAAGCTATAAATGTGGGACTGTGTTTACCAATTCAGTTTAGCTCCAAAATGGTTATTTAAAGTGGAGGCACTTTAGTAGATTTTGTTTAGTTATTCCTTTTTTTGCATTAGGCTAGGACTTTACAAACAGCAGCTGTTGTGCCGCTATAACCTCCTGTGTTGCTTTAGAGGAACCTAATCTGTAAAAGCAGGAGGCTTCATCTGTAGTAATACTTCAAGGATCATTGTTTTCTTATTCTCCTGAATGTTATGAATTCATATTCCTATGATGGTGTTTAAAGCAAAGTACGTGAAAAGGAGCTTCATTTTGCACTTTATATATGAAACCTTATTTACATATGAATGAGGTGCTTTGTCAATCATTGTAAGGTATGTGGTCTTTAATTGTCCATTAAGCATACAGGAAACTGTTACAATTTTTCAGATATGTACAGCATTTATTTAAACATACTGCATTTCCTAAAGCGTTGAAGGTGACAAGGAAGGACACTGGTATAGACACATTCCTGGTATGCTTAGAGTTTCACATGTTGTTATCTTATTAGAATAAGTAACCAATGTTATCTGGATATTTACTGTCTGACATTACAAGCAGGCCTTATGTCCTTACTCTGTGTAACATTTAACTATAATTTAAGAATGGATGACTTCTTCTTACCTTTGTTACCACCATTCCTTCACATCCCAGGTGAGTTTGTAGTCCCATGGAACTGCTGGTTCCAGTCAGAAACAACATTTGCTGTCTGAAATTCAATGAAAGCCTTCTGTTCTTACTCTATGTAACAGCTCCTTCCAAATATATAAAGGTCAACAAAAAACATTACGCTTGAAAAAGCTATGCAACTCAGTTTGAAACTATTTTGAGTTTTTCAATAAATATCTCATCTAGCAGCAAATGCTATGAGGTGATATGTCAAGCCAAAGTTTGAAGCTCTGCTTTTTCTCTGTCATCTTCAATATATCTCATTCAACAGGTGGGCTACTTATGCAGCACATGTTTTTTGAAAAGCGCTTATAAATAAAACATAGAAATAAAATGAAACCCAGTACAAGTGAGGAACAGAACAATTTCTGTAAAAAAATGTATAAATAAAATCCTTGAGCCTATTAAGTAGCGTGATGGTTTCTATGCCACCCTTCAGCATAGTGGTGTATAGTAGCACACTACTACGCTGAGAGCAGTAGTATACACTTCAGCATAGTGAAAACTGTACCTCTGGTGTAGATGAATGCAGAGAACATCAGTACAGATGAAAGCAACAGTGACTTCATTTAGGTGTTTGCCGGAGGTTGGATGGTCAGTTAAAGTGTGAAATGTCAGCATGCATTTTAAATCATGATCTATGAAAGCTGATTGCCACTTTGCTCTCTTCAGGCAAAGCACAGGTGACTCATGCTTTAGGATTAAAAATGAGTTCTGTCATCAGTGGACAGATAGGTAGTTAAATGCCCTTACATGTGTATATAGACATTTTTTTCTTTATACTGTACTTGCAGTAAGGAACCAGCAAGATTAAATTTGAGATGTATCCTGAAGGACAGGATACAATCACATCACAAAGCCACTAGCAATGAACTGCTGTCATAATATAGCCATGTTCATTCTTCTAATCAGAGGTGACCAGGCATTTTTTTTTTACAGTTCACTTTGGACTTCATTTTAATCTGGATAAAGACTCTGCTGATCTACTGGATGAAATTGTCTGACATTGGAGTTACTGGTGCTAAATTAAATCATATGATTGTAAGCTGTCTGTGTCTATGAATGGTCACTTTAAATGTTCTTTTTGAAAAAAAAAATGATTTGGATTTCCAGTGTCATCACAGTTAATATTTGTAATATACTGTACATGGTACACCTCTATGGTAGAGGTAGTCTGACGGTGAATCTTTTAAACCTGCTAAATTGAAATTCTGGGAGGCATGTCATTGCTGCCTTGCAGTGGTGGGGACCTGGGTTCAATTCTATGTTCTCCCTGTTGTGAGTGTGTATCTGTGTGTGCCTTGTGATGGAGTGATGTCCCTTCCAGGATGTACCCTACCTTGCGCCCATTGCTTGCTGAGATTGACCGCTTTCTGAGCAGGAGCGACCCGAGAGATTGAATCCTGATTTGGATAAACTGTGCAAAATATTTCTCACAAAGCTAACTCTTCTGTAATTGTAAAATAACATTAAAAACTATAAAGTAATAAAAAACTTTACAATCAATAAAACATATAATAAAGAATAATTACTAATCTGTTTAACATAATAAAGTGCTTAATATGTGATGGGAATCAGATGTTTGTTTGTCTACATTTCCATGAATTTGGGACTGAAATAATAGGACTGTCTACTGAGCAATATCCCTGTTTTAGATTCCAGTATTTTTCTGTATGAAAAACAAGTTGCAGTTAGAATTTCAAAGTTGTTTTCTTTCTTCAGATCCAAGTCTGTATATCATTAGTGCCATCTACAACTTAGAAAGCAGTTTAGAGCTCTACTTAAATAAAGCATTGCTCTCTAAGGTCAGCTGTCATCGCAGGAAAAATCTGACTTAATTGATTGAATGTTTAAAGAATGTTACTGTCATTTTACAGTAAAATAATTTAAATTTATAATGTATTTGTTCTTTTTCGTCTCACTAAAATTCTGACAAGTACACAACTTAAAACATCCACTATACTTTTTATAAGTAACAAAATTAAGGCTTTTACAAAACCATAGCACTAGTGAAATTCTATTTAAAATAACGCCAAATGTAGCATCATTGTCTATTCAGTTTCTTGTTACAAAAAACATAAGGTAATATATTTAACATTAGCCATTGTGTTCAGGTAATAGTGTATGGGTAAACCAGTTTGACTGAAAATTGAAATATAATAGCTTGTGTAATGCTCATTTGAGTCACACTAGTTTAATGTTCTTGGATGACCCACTCTGTTTTGCAACTTTTCTAAGACTGTGTTTTAATAATCACCAGAGTAAGGGTGTTATCCCCAGTGTTCTGGCTAAACTACACTCTAGGCCTGTGTAATTGAGCCTACAAAAAGATCCCCCTTAGTTTAACTGCTGAAGCAATTTCTCATGTCTCCACCTAACCTGTGTGCAGTGAGGCTGCTGGTGCATAATGCCTGTCACTCGATTGTGTACTGCACTTCAGTGGTGGTTGAAGTGAATCTCCTCCTTTATGTAAAGTATAGAAGTGCTTTGGTATGCTTTTAGATGGAAAGTTCTATACTTTAAATGAAAGAAATGAAAGGAATTAGAGTTATTAATTTATGTGAGATATGTATAATACCACTTACCTCTAATTTTTATGATGGTAAAATACGATTCTCATTTGAAACATGGTCAAAGGAACGCACTAAATGTTTGGCATAAGCGATGAGGTGGACATATCCTGACACAGCAATTTCTAGATCTTGAAAATGTCATCCTTAATAACATTAAACTACAGTTTGTCCTCAATGGCCACTGTCCAGCGGGTTTTGTATGTGTCTTTGAATCTCCAGCTTCTTAAGAACAAGGAAAGGCTTCAGCTGTATCAACTAAGCAAATAATGAGCTTAATTAAGTAAACAATTTAGGGACTCAGGCATAAAGAAAACCACTCCAGCACTGGAGTTGTGAATCCGTGGTGTTCATGACAAAATGCTGGGAAAATCAAGACTGTCTGAATGTTATTATGAATGATCAGGCAGTACACATAAGGTTATCACATCATCTGTCTTTTCAAGGATCCCTCTTTTTAAAACACCCCTATTTTCACCATCATGTACAAATGTTATAATCACTACCAATCAGCCACCATATTTTTACAATGTCTTACACAGCAGAATCAGGATCCATCACTGGTCCTTGACAATACTGAAGTCCTGTTTACTCTCGCAAGGTCCTCAAACATTTCCAGATATCTTGTCATCAAATTTAATTAAATGTAAAGCTATGGATCAGTGAGAATAACTGTTGCATGACTCGATATCTACAGTGCTGAAAAAAAGCTTATGAAGTTTGGCCGGTCATCTGCCATGCCTGGGTGAGCTTTCCTCAGGAACCCAGTGCATGTGCACAAGGAGTCAAACATCTCCTTGGGCTTTGCAGACTCGCTTGGGCCAACTGTCCCAACTACTACCTTCACCCAATTAATGGATGCTAATTCCGTCAGTCTCAGGATATGTCTACCTGCTGTGCCACTGATCTGATGATCTGTCATTGAGCTCCCTTCTGACCAGGGTAGTGCTCTCAGCATTACTAACCTTCATCTCAGAAGGACACGCATCCTGAACATAAACAGTCTGTGCATTTTAAGTCTCACTTTAAGCAAGAAAACGTTTAGCTGAATACACTACCAGATATATTTAAAATGTAAAAAATTGTGTCATTTGTAAGCTGACCTTGCTTACTTGGTTATACTCAAGACCAGAGACTATGTTAGTCCCCTGAGCCAAATCTCTAACTTTAACATAGACAAAAATGCATCCAGTACAGCAGTGTGAAAACTCATGCAAACATGGGGAGAGCATACAAACTCCATGTAGATAGCCCCTTGAAATTGAACCTTGGCCCCTGAAAGGCAGCAATACTTACTACCGTCCCAACATGCAACCCTGTTTCTGCCTTATTTACCTTGTAATTCCTTTGAAGTGTAGAGTAGTTGCGAAGGCATTGGGCTCTTAACTACAAAGTTTTGGATATGAGTTCCTGCTGCAGACAATGCTGTTGTGCCCACAAAGCAAGGTATCCCAATTGCTCCAGTTCCGACAGCTGTATAAAAGGATAACACAACCGTAGTGTCCCATCTAGAGGGAGTCAGATGCTCTGTACTTGACTTAATGTTACAGAAACTGGGAGAAGCTCTGGTCCCATTAGCCTCTGCACTCAATTATAACCTTTACCTAATCTAATTATTATCCCCCCCCCCATTTAAATGATACAATAATAATTAACACATATTTTTAAATTATATTCTTTGTTTAAATTTCCTGTTTCCTAAAGCATTGATCTAAACTATCTGCTATCCTAAGACACATTGGAAAGCTTCCGTTACCTGTCCTTTAATCAAGTCATCCAGACGAAACTTTAGGATGGCAAGTTACTGTTGGATCCAGTTAGTGTGGAAGTGGGAGATGTGATTTCACCCATGCTGGCTGTGCACGTTCTTTTCACCTTTGCCTGTGTGTGTGGAGCAGTGCAGTGCCCTGTGACAAGTGCATAAATCTAGCCTTTCCCTGTGAAAAGTTAATTTGAGAAGAGAGTGATAATGCTTCAAGATTATTAAAACTGTGGCATCATAAATTCAACCTCACCATGTTAATTCACAAATGAATCCCCCCCCCACCACACACACACACTTTATCCCTCCTTCTCAGCTTCCTGACATTCCACTACAGAGTCCCTAGCCTTGCACAGGAAAGAGAAGTCATTTTTTTGGAAAAAGCTGATATGAGAAAAATATGTCTCTTATTCCAATACCTAATCTAATCTGATTGCAAGCAAATAACCTATTCATTCACTTTGGATTATGTTGGCATGGTACAGTACTTCATTTTTTCTTCTATCCTTGTAACATTCCAGCAAATACTTCTGAGTTAAACACCCACAAATATTAAAGAAAAATCACGCTTGCACTCAGAGATTCCCCTGTGAGGTTGTGATCACAACTGGAAGACTACGGACACTAGGAAACACAATGCAAAAGAGAGCTCTGGGATGGCATCGGCCCCTGAATGTTAAATTAAAGTGATTTGCTGCCATTAGCATCAGGCCTTAGGAAACAGGAGCAGTGGAGTAGATTTCCATCCCACTGTCATCTGGAGAACAGTATATGACCAAGTTCCCAGAAGCTCTGGAAATTCTCAGACAGCTCTCGGGTATGGTTTGGAGTTGAGACTTGGAGTTAAGAGAAAAAAAGCAAAGAAACACCAACTATATATTTTCACTTCAATGAATTAGAGTGGCAAGCTGACACATTAGTTAGCAGTGCTGCCCCACAGCGCTGGGGTCCTGGGTTCAATTCTGGACCTGGGGTGCTATCTGTATAAAGGTTGTGTGGTCTTCACAGGTTTGGGTGGGTTTCCTCTGGGTGCTCCTGTTTTCTCCCAAAGTCCAAAGACATACTGGTAGGTTAATTGGCCCCAGAATTGGAGTACAGTATGTGTGTCTTTGTTTGAGGCCTGAGATAGACTGGCATCCTGTCCAAAGTGTATCCTGCCTTGTGCCTGTGGGTCGCTGGGATAGGCTCCAGCTGCCCCTTGATCCTGAATTGGATAAAATGGTTAGAAAATAGATGGAAGAATGATAAAAAAAATAAAAAAACCTGCATTGTTTCTTTGTTAGTGGCCCTTTTCAGACATCTTCCACCTCTGTTAAAAAGTTCAGATGTAAAAATCTGTATCGTTTCTTGAAAATTATTCAGCACATTCTGTGAGTAATGGATTTTCCATTGCAGATGTGCCATGACATTTTGAATAATATGCCTGTGCTAGAACCATAGCCAAAGTTATGAAATAAAAAAAACTCACTATCCTCCCAGATGCTCACTTTCTAAGAAAATGTAAAATGAAAAAATGGTATCAGTTACAGCACTCTAGCTTGCTCAATTTACACATATATGTGTAATAAATCTATATCATTTACACAGCTATGATTTTGCAGGTGACTGTATATCAATTCAAAGTATATTTAAAAGTAAGAAATATGTAAACACCTCCTTAGAAAATAAATTAACATTGGTTTAATGCGTTTTTACTTAGATTTCTTTCTCAAGTTTTTCAAAAAAAATTCTCTCATGGATTGTTGTGTGTTCATTAATTTTGAACCCGAGAGAGATTCTTTTTGTTGTTGTCGTTGTTTCAGTGCATATTTATAACAATCCCTGGTAGGTTTTCAAAGAGTTTAATTCAGTGGCACCATTAGAAAAAAGGGTTTCTAGGTTGAAATGTACCCACAGCACTGATTGAAATGATTTGCCTTTTTTTAGTCTTGTATTGAAATGTTTGCTTCTCTTTCAGAAGATGCAATGACATTGTACTATATGAACCAGATAAATATTGAAAATGAAAAACGTACACCAATATGTACAAGTAAATTTCTCCTGTGGGAGCAAGATTAGGTAATTGCTTATTTCATATTAATTTATATTGCCAAGAAGCACAGTATGTTTTCTTACATTGTTTAATATTATAGTTACATCTTGTTCTTTCAAAGAAAGACTATTTACTTTTGTTAACAGGTAAGCAGATAGTAAACAATTGTTCATTAACCTTAAAATAGCAAGTAGATCATTTCTCACAACTTAATGCTGAGCAGAGAAACATTTAAAGCACTTACCGTGCGGTTTATACTTCTCATAATTAAGGTTATATCCATTTTTTTTTATTAAATTGTTTTCTTTGGAGGCTAGACTGGGGTTGGTGTCAGCATGTGGGTTGCAAAACTGACAAGTGAGGTTAATTCCAGGCTGAAAAGTAAAAGAAAAGGGAAGAGTGAGATGTGGCTCATGAGATGTGGATAAGAGTGAGAAGGAGATACAGTCAGAGTGTTGTTTTATCCTCTCTTTCTTCTTTCTTTTTAGCACAGAATTAACCTCTCATACTTTCTTTTTTTTTAACCTAGTTTGCAGCTTATCAGCGAATCCAAAAACATATTTTGAAGAACATTAAAATTCATTATATTGTTAAGGTTGCATGCCTACTGGCAGTAAAACTAGTTATATTTCATCAAATTCTCCCTGGGATCAAAACACTAGAAACTTGCCATGATAACAAGGTATACCATCAGTTCAAAGAAGTACATACTGTATACAAAAAGTGAGGAGTTATGTTTCATTTCCCAATAAGGACATAAATGTCTAAACCACTTCTTCCAAAACTAACAAAAACAAACGGCGACAGCAGGCTCATTTACTTTGTCGGTATAAGCTATCGTGATGGCTTGCAAATTTATTGTTATTATTAGCAATAAGAAAAATAATACAAGAACAAGAAGGAGAACATAAAGGTTACAAATGAGAAGAGGCCACTCGACAAATCTAACCCATTTAGCTAATTAATCCAAGGCTTTCATCTAGACACTTCTTGAAATAAATTATAATATACTGTAAGGAAGCAAAGGAAGGCATTTGAATTTAATATCTTTTATGTACAGATAGCAATACAGCAATGTTAATTTTGTATCAATACTGCATTTTCAACTAATGCATCCTAAAAATGTAATTCATCAAGCATCAAGCATCACCACTTGATTGAAGACCATGATGATGGGTGAAAGCTACAACATGTGCTTTAAAGTGTGGAAGATACAGTTTTCAGGGAATTCAAACCTCTACCTGTATCACCAGCACAGTGTGGTTGTACTAGCTCCTGAACCCCTACAAAGACTGAAAACCTCAAAGAGTTAATATTTTCTTAACAGCTGTATGATTGTCCTTCTGAATCACATCAAAATAACAAAGTAACAATAACACACTCCCCATAAATTTTATGGACACTGAAAACTTTGTTTCTGTGTAATCTCAACAAGCAACATACCTTATTACAGTATTACAGCATAAATACAGTTCATATTTGTTTAACCATTCTTTTTTTCCCATGGCATGTCTCCAGGATGTTTAAATTACAGTTTGGAAACATGTGAGTCACTGTGCAAACTGGAAGACTTCCATTCTTTGTCACTGACACCTGCTACTGTAACTAGGGATGTGTAGGAGGTAAGAGTACTCCACGCGCAAGCACAGACAGTAATTTATTACAAAGATGAGCTGCTCCGCCAATCTAAAATGACAAATGATAAGTGTCCTAGTTTCAAAATAACTGGGAACTATAACTTGTCCCATTTGCTCACAGTTTTTAAAGTTACTCTGTTTTTTTTTCCAAGTAAAGCTGAGAGACCCACCCTAAAAGGTATGTACATTACCAACATTTGTTACCTTTCAAAAAATAAATAATAAAAAAACAACAATATGTAAGATTAACATGTTATAACATCTACTTGACAGCATGGAGTATGTTTGTCATGGTTTTTCTTTTATTTTTATTTCAGAATACCTAGATTACTTATGGAAACAACTACATCTCACTTCATATCTCTGAAAAATGGCAAGTTCATGAGGAATGACAGCAGCCGAAGATTGGGAGAAAGTAGAATTGTTTATTGAGAAGTGAAGAAATGATTTAGGCCACTTATCTGAGGGCCAACCTCCTGGCCATTGGACACAGAGGATAGGGCCCCCATGTGGCCAACAGGGGAACTGCAAGGTGGCGAAAGGTGGAGGAGGGACGTGAAAAACGAGTGAGGGAAAGCAGACTGACATGTGGTATATATGGAGACTGAGCACTTGCATCAGAATTAGTGCAAGTTGCGGCAGCCGAGTTCAATTAGTTCGGCTGCCTTTGACCCTCCCGAACTTTCATTAAAAACTCTAGAACCAGTTTGAAAACTTTAATGCATACACATAGTAACACATATTACAATCATCATAGCTCTCAGGTAGTTCTCCACAGTCCCTGTTTTCACTTCTAAAGCTATGAAATAAACATACTGTATAATATACATGTTGGGTAACTAAGAATATTCACGTTTTTAGAAATAACTGACTAATCTTCAATTCCGACTAAAGTAAGTAAAGAAAATGGATACAAACTTGGATGTTGCTATTTTAGAAATTACAGCTTTACAGGACAATATTAAGAAGCAAACGTTTCTCCACATGCTCGGAAAAAGTATTTTTTTATGTAACAAGACTTGGATAAAATATAACAGCCAGGTCCAGGTGTAGTTTATACACTAAATACTGTAAGTAAGCATATATTTATTTTTTATTCAGATCAATACTTTCTTTCTCCCTCTCCTGGAGATACCAGGGTACCGCTTAATGCAGGATGAAGTGGAATTGCTCTGGTTGTAATCATGTGCCAGCCTTAAACTACCCCACGAGCTGGTTATTTTCTTTACTCCTTGTACAATGATCCTAATTGGGTGTTTGGGGAGCTGGAAAAAGGCTAGCCCATCTTGGGTTCAGTGCTGGTACAGATTTAGTTTACTTTAGAGACGCTCCCCATTCTTATAAGGGATGCTGTTAACTAGTTTCGCTGATCATTTTCATTTAATGTTTTTTAAAATTATTTTTCAGGCACCATCACATTCAGTGCACTGCAGAAATAACAACCACAGTTACCCTGTGGGAGGCAATTATTTTAAAGGTCATGTTAACAGCTAGACATTGAATCATTTGTAAGAATACAGCAATGCGATACTTTACGTTGCACTAATGAAAATCTGCAATAATTAAATAGCAACAAGCAAAAAAACAAAACAAAAGCATTTTAGAAAAAGTCTAACCAAGATAACAATAGTCATGATGTCACAGAAGCCTCTGTAAATCATCTTATCTTTCCAAGTTTGAGAAACAGAGAAAATGCCTGCTTATACTGTATTATGCTATGGATAACCTCATAATAGAAAGACAGAAGCAAGATTCTTAACATTATATACCGTACCTTTACTTGTCAGGATCCCCAAAAATTATCTGTTATATGATATATTTCTTTGTTGATATTATCAATATAAAAGATTAATATATACTATATCTTATAATGTACTGTATTATAATATAATAATATATTTCACATTACTTTACAAAATTGACAATAATATATAAAGTTAATATGTAGAAAGCGGAAGTAGAAAAAATAAGTAAATGCAAAAACAGTGAGGTTAAATTTCACATGGTTTGACCATATTCCAAATGTTTGTATTCTGGAGGTTTATTCTCAGTGACTTATAAAAGAAACATGCAATTGTCTTTTCACAAGCTACAATCTCCTGCTCTGCCTCAAAGGATCAAATCTTGTAGTGTGAATGTGAAGTGATTATCCAGTCAACAAATATTACAGGCCATCTACTGTATATATGTGCTCTTTTCACTTATTTTCTTTGGTGAGAATGTGTATTTTTCTAAACAGCTGAATAATTCAATTAGTTGCACTTCCACTACAGGTTAAATAACATGAAGGGATTTGGTTCATACAGGAAGAGTCTGTAGTCTTCAGGACTGTGTTTGTTTCTATTAATCATTTAAAACTGTCCTATAAAATTCAAACTTTCATAAAATGATTGAAACATATTCAATCACTTGAGGATCCCAAAAAGTAAGGTAATTAATATAATATCGATAGCTGTATTGTAAACCCCTTTAACACCTCTGCCAAACTATACAGGAGAAAATAAAAGAAAATGATTGTATCAGGGTGCAGCCAAGCCAAGTGAAACCTACTTTATGTTATGATCATATTTAATGCTGATGTTGTGAAAACATTAGCTTTCTCTTTAAAAGTGAATAAATAAAACCACCCTTCTAACATAAAAAATCATTTTGGGCTTACAAACTGTGACTGCATTTCAAAACAAGCAAATAAAGATATGAATGGCTGAATGTCTTTCTTCATACTGTATATTAAGGACACTAACCACGTTCTCCAAGTTTTTAACAATTTCCAGCTTCAGGGTCCATTTTTACCATGGACATCACATCCCAAGGATTTCTTTTTTCTTTTTTGCGTGTCCCATCACTGTAAGAGAACGAGCAGTTCTGAACCCTGTGCAGGTTGCTGAGAGAGTCCGATGGCTACGAGTCCGAGAGGAGTGAGGCGGCAGAGTGGTTGGTAGTTCCAGGCTAGAGGTCGGAGTCCGGTTGGAGAAGGCAGGCAAGCAAACAATTCCAAAAAGGGGCGAGACGAAAAAGTAGTCAAAAGGTCCAACGCTAGAAAGGTCTGTATTTCAGTAGCCAGAGGTTCAATGATGTTGCAAGCTCAGGTGGCGGATAGATTCCTAATACCGAGCGATATTACCGGGTGAACTGAGGGTTTAAATAGTGAAGGAAGGGGTGTGT
Source organism: Atractosteus spatula (assembly GCF_055471065.1). Classification (NCBI taxonomy): domain Eukaryota; kingdom Metazoa; phylum Chordata; class Actinopteri; order Semionotiformes; family Lepisosteidae; genus Atractosteus; species Atractosteus spatula. The sequence goes on along the minus strand of NC_142709.1, from coordinate 68,661,561 downwards.
GAGGGAAATTGGGTAATGAGGGGTTAATTAGGGCCAGCTGCAGCCATAACAATCACGCACTTTCACACACACACACACACACACACACACACACACACACACTTTTTGTACAAACTAAGATCTTGTTTTGTTCTTGCCTTATGTGCCCTGCTCTACCAGACTGGACCCCAGACTGGACCCCGCTAAATAGGGTAAGCCCAGCCTGGAGGTTATGAGGCACAGCAGTACACTTTCTTTTTGTATTATTTTTGGAACACTCCACAGCCAAAACATTTGTGTTTCTTTTCTTCTCTTTTCAGCATGGAATAAACCTATACTTGTCCTTTTGCATGCTGATGCAGCTACTGTACCTACTGTACTTGAACTACTAAAGAAAGGCATACTCATATAGTTCTTATATTAGTCCAATAATGAAACCAGAATTGGAAGCACTGTTTTATCACTGTATGCTTCTAAGCGCACCTAGTTTGGAGCCTTGGTTTATGTTCTTATTACTATTATTTGTCCTATAGATTTTCTGACAGTTAAAATGCGGCAATGCTGTGTAAAAGCTCAATGTACATTTTACTAGCAACTTCACACTTGAAATATGTGACGTCCCACAATAATGGCCAATAAAGAGAATTTTTATGAAAAAGAAAATGACCAAGGGTATTTTTCCTTCCAGCTTCAATCCACTGTTCTTACATAACATTAGACAATCTAAAGGCAGAAGAGGGGTGAGGACAATGCTATTTTCTGGCTATCTGCCACATAACTAAACACCTAGACTCCGCTGTGGACAATTAAAATCTCCCTACATAGTGTTATTTCACAATTACCCTATCATATTGCAGAAGAGTATTATTTTTAAAATTCTACAGAAATGCTGATTCTTGTTTTTTGCCATACTGAACTATTTTAAATTGATCAACCCTTCTCAGAGATTGTACCCTGCAAAAAGCTTTATGAGTTTGGTAAAGAAAATAATTAGATGATGTCAGTAAAGTATTTTTTAATGAAAATAAAAGAGGTGTTTTTGCACCTTGCTCCCTGAGGTAAAATTATTTTTTACATTGCTAATCTAAAGATTGCTTCTCCTTTCATACTAACACACTGTATCTGTGTATCACGGGGTAGTTACCTGGATTACTCTGTAAGTCTTGGTTTAAGTAAAACACCATCAATCCATTTATTTCAAAGAAATATTGTAATAGAGGAAGGTAAACGTTCTGTGGAACAACCACCAGAATACTGCTAAATGCAATGTTTTAACTCATCCTTCATCTTTTTCAGCAATCAACTGTTCTACAAAAATATTAATTTAGACCAAGAGACAACAAGAGACAACTGACAATGAAATCTGGAAAGTCTGTGTACCCAGTAACAGCTACAAAAACTGTCACTTCCAAAATGTGATTTCATCTTTATTCAAACATTTTAAATCTGTCCAAAGTTTTTGCTCGATAGAAACATTTCACATCCTCTGTCACTTTATCATTTCTGACATTTGCCTACTTGGCATCTATCATCATTTTTAAAAGGGCTCTTGCAGTATAACTGGCAACCTAAAAGACATCAGGACAGTACTTTCAAAAATCTTATGAAAGCGTCCATAAGCTTTCATTTAGTTTTTGTGACATGAGCTTTCAAAATGAGGTAGCAGTGTGTCTTTTGAGACACAACAGAATTATTTCTCTAAATGTAACCATTTTGGTATCTGGTGAATTTACTGGAAGAAACTGGTGTAAGGATACTATTCATGCTTTTTAACAAAAATAAAAAATCTTTCAAAATGCAATGTTCTTTTTTCATCTTATTCAAAAGACCAAAACAGGGTTTTTTTTTTGCATCATTTACTGCATATTACATACTGTATAACTGGATTAATGTCACCAAACCATAAGGGAGATGAAGAGGTGAGTTTTATTTAATGTTTTCATTTGAATTCATTGAACAGCAAAGATTTGCTCTTGCAGCCAGTATTTAAAGATGGCTGTGGCGCAAAGAGTAATAAAAAGGAGGAATGAGACATCCAAAGGTCCCCTTGTTCATAAGCAAACTGGGAAGGTAAGTACATTTCAGATTGCTGGGAATAGCAAGGGATGATTGTAGAAACTGGTGAAGAGAATTGCAAATGCAGGAAATCAATGACATTTGTCCAAGACACACTGAAGCACGTTAATGCAGGAAGTCCACAAGAAGAGCGGATGGGGTGATACCACATCATTGTGCAACTAGTACACAGGTATATCCACAAACATAAAGCACTACACAGCCTGATGCTCTAAGTCCCCTCTTGCATGGCACAGCATAGCACCATTTGATGTGATGATGATGAGTACTGTGACTCAGATAGGACTGTGATTTTGCTTAGCATTTACTTTAAAGAAGTACAGTACATGTATTATAAACCTTTGTAGTAACTGATTCGTGGTGATTAGTGATGAGTTCTGAAGATAAGCCAGGGTGGGCCTAGGATGTACTGAGTATAGTGACCTCCAATTAAACCCAGGATACTGCTGTCAGTGGAGTTGGTGGACCATTAGGTTGCACTCTTTGCGCTTGACTACATTTTCCAAACTCGAGTATTGCCCCAGTAAGGCAAGATTGGACAGTGCTGTCATTCTGATGAGACAATATCCTGACTACCTGGTTAACAAAGATCCTATGACACTGCTTATAACTGTTTATTTTAAGTAGGGATGTTTATCCACAGTGCCCTGGCTAAATTCTGCTCAGGACTCGCATGTTTTGACTAAAATCTTCCCTTGATTTGATTGGTGAAACAAGTTCTCACTTCTGTACTTGATATTCTGTGTAGCGGGTCTACTGGCATGACTTCCACACGTCAACCAGGTGGGTCTGTGGAGTCGTGGGTGCTCCCTAGGTGTAAAACACTTAGGAATTGTTTGGAATGAATTATCAGAATGATTAATTAGAAATGAATCCTGTTTGCTCTATCCTACACATTTATCCACTTTATTTAGACTAGATTTAATTTTAGGTAGGGTACCATTCGTCTTTTTACACTGCTGCTGCAACATATTTCAGTGCTTTTCTCATATTGATTGTTCCTCCTGCTTGGATGTCGTTTTGAGCAACAGGACTGCCTCCCACAAGTCACTCCCGAGATACTGACTGATTCACACATCTGAAAGGAAACTAAGGCAAGTTAAGGGATGAGGGTTGTGAGTGATGCATAACCAGCAGGGGCTCCCCTCCGCCCACATCTACAATCTGTACTTAATACCCTTATTGTACCTTCAGTACTTCAGCAGAATGTGACTTTATAACTATCCATTGAGCCACTATAATAAAGTCACTTATTTCCACATAAGGGTTGCGGCATCTTAGAGCCTGTCCCAGAAGAATGGGGTGCAAGGAAGAACTACACCATGGATAAGGATGCCAGTCTAAATCAGGATAAACACACAATCAAGCACACAGGGATGATTCTGAAACGCTAGTTAATCTAGTCAGAATGTCCCTGGGAGGTGGGAGGAAACTATCAGCTGGAGAAAACCCATGTGGGCACAACGAGATTGTGTGAACTTTACAAAGAAGGGATCTCCGTTCGGAAACAAGTCCAGGACCATAGATCTGGATGGCAGCAGTTCCCCCTCAAGCTGCCCGTACTTTTACAGTTTAAACAGTTTGCAACAATTTCCAGTTATGCTAAAATTAACTACAGTACTTTATGCTGTGCCCATTATAATGCAGTGTATAAGCCAAAGAATTGTAATGCTTAAGGGACACAGAAAGGGTTTTACTTCCATGTATAACCATTTGCTTTTCTGGAATTCTACCTGGTTAAGACTGGTGCAGTGGGGGGATTATCAGTGCTGCTTCACTGCTGTGTTTATTTTTGGCCTTTGGCTCCCGTGGGGATTTCCCAGGTTCTCTGTGTGTTTGCATGGATTTTCTCCAGGTGCTCCAGGTTTCTCCCGCTGGCCAAATGCATGCTGGCGAGGTCCGATGGTGAATACTAAAGTGACTGCCAAAGACTTACCCCCATGAGGAAGGCAACTGGACCCCATAGCCTCCACATGAGTGGACTGGCTTTGAGGCCTCTGTCCCCTAGAACGACTTCTGATTATGGGATTTCATGGGCAATTAAAGCAATCTTTCTGAGATACACTGAAAAAAAGGTTAAGGAGCAATGTGATTGCATTTTAATTACCCAAATCAACACACAGTGACTGATGAGGGAAGTGTTATATTTAAAGAATTCTTGTAGGAAATTTCTTATTAACATTACTTCCTTGTTTTTACCACTGTCCATTTTCTATTCATACTTTTTCTTTTTTCGTTCCAATTAATGTAAATGATCATTATATATAATTATAATTATAGTTAATGATCATAATATATATATATGTACAGTACATCATAAGGGAAACTAGATCTTCAATTGGCTTTAGTACGGAATTGCTAAAAATCCTATTGCTTATGTTCGAATCACTTAATGGAATGGAAGAGGAGTCAGAGATGCACAGAGATGCTGTCTCCCTGTCAGCCACAGTGTCTTTTGAGGTCAACTAATAATGGCCTTCTCTGTATTCCAAGTTTGAGGCTCAGAAGGAAAGAAGAAATTGCTTGTTGTGCTCAAATTTTTCAACTAAGGAATCTAGCACTGTACTATGTTAAAGAGTCATCTTGAGTAACTATTTTTAAATCAAGGTGTAAGACTTACTGTATTTTTAGAATTTAGTTTTATCTTTTATTTTTTGAGCATTTGTATTGTAAAAAAATAAATATTTGGGCGTATCTTTTTCTTTTTATCCTCTGTTAACTATTCATTTAACTTGTATAAATAAGGCACTGTATTGTAAATTTCCAGTTCCCACTCTGTTCATTGTTTTGAAATGTCTTAATTTCTTTCTGCAGGACTATCAGGAAAAGCTTATCACTGAGTATTAACAAAAGGTAAAATTACAATCTGAAGAGATGAGGAAACTTGTGTAGTTTTGCTGAAGCTTACCTATCCCCGGAAGAATTATACAGCATGCCAAGGTTACTGCATCACACTATAAGACCATATATCATCCCTTCATCTCAGACTCTTTCATAGCCAATAACAAATAAGTAGTACCAATAGTAGACAGTGCTAAACACATGGAGTACTGCAGGAGTCTTACAGAAGACTATTTATTGTGTTGAAATGAGATTTTGGTGCTTCAGTATCTGGCTGTTAATAGTTCCTTTGAAGGATTCAATTGCACTGGGCACCAGAATAAGTATATAGTACAAATGTACAATACTTCTGTTTCCCATTCTTTTCTTACTCCTTAGGTGGTGCTCAATTCCATGCAGTCCAATTGTATAACTCTGGATTCAGGAATGCCCATTTGATGCTGTAAATAGTTTTAAACAATTACATGTGACAACAATATATGTATGTGAACTACATAGCTACATACACATACAGATATCTACATACATTTATTCATTAAAGCACTGGGAAAAAGAGAGCAGCACTTGGGCCAAACATTAAGCACCACCTATTATAACAGGGGGAAGCCCTTACTGATTTATCCATTTTAAGGTAATGATTCTATATATTGATCTTTACATTGACACTTTAGGTCTTTATAAACTGTTTGTGTTATGATATCTAAAAGTAAAAGTTACTATAGGAAGGACATTTTTAGAAAGTCTTAGCACTGAACTATGCTTTTTAAGGTGATGCCTAATCCACTTAAAGTAATCAAGAAAACAAAATGTAATTTGAAAGAAAACAATGAAAAAGCTGATGAAATCTGGAATAAATCAATGTGCAATACTGTATGATTTCTGAATATGAATATGTCTGAATACTTTTACACTATCATTATGATATTCAATCACAATTGCTTCCCAGTGTCATTTACTGAAACTGCGACATACGACAAAGAGCAAAAATCTAAAAGAAACACCACTTAATATATTCAGGAGTAGACAGATACAGACTGTGTAATTTACTCTTTGTTCTTCTTAAGCAGAATTTTTCAAAGCAAGGAACATCCGTCGTGCTTATATTGTGGCTATTGTGAAAAAATTACTGAGGCGTTTGTACCACGTTAAAAGAATTTAACTTTTTTATTTCACTTAGAATAAAAGTTGGAACAGACTCGCTCTGACAAAATCAATAGAACAAAGTAAAAAATAATTGATGCAGACAAATGTATGACCAAGCACTGCGAAAACATACTTTTTTAGGTAACTGCTGGAAGTGAAGCATCTGCATTGTGGACTATACAATGGACTGTATGACACACTTTTGACCAAAATATTTTTAAAAACAAGGTAAAAGAGTACTTTTAGAAAATTAAAAGTTAATACAATTTAATCTGATTGCACTTCTGTATGATTTTCAAATAATGTACAGGACATTTATTGCAGTCTCAATAGACTATACAGAAAAAATACTATACAGTACATCCCTGTCATTGACAAAAGAAGATGAAGCAACAAATATATCAGTTCTATATAAAAACATACAGACAACATATTTGCATGTCATATGGAAGTTCCATACTGTGTACTGCAAGAGAAACGAAAATTACTTTTTGATTACAGTCCTCTATCTCACAGTCTGAAAATAGCACTTGGCATAGTGTTTGTACTTTTACTCAAGCTGCTCAAATCAATTAAACCAAAATAAACCTGTCTTTTTAAACTAGACACAGAAAGCAAGTCATATTTTATGCTGAAACTAAGGTAGTGCATCCAAACAACCTACAATTAAAGCTTTTATATGTATACAAGGTACAACAGTAAATTATTTTACTTTAAATCAATGTTTTGGCTTCTTTATTGCTACAAAATTGGCTTATTCATTGCTACAAATTTTGACCAACAAAGTTTTCCCCACACAAATAGTATGGAGAGTCATCGACTGGAAAACAGTACCAACAAAATCAGTCACAACCCCAAATTTATGTAGAGCGCAGTTTATCTAAATTCTGCAAGGCATCCTATCAAGCAATTTGTCACCATCACTTTTTTTTCTCATTAATAGATGGAAATTACTACAGTGGGTGAGTGCAGCTTGCTACTCTGTGTGGTTTCTAGGCAGGGAAAAGGGACTCTGCGTGAAGAAAAACTGCTTGTTTATCCTTGAAACAATTGCCTGCATCTCCTTCTTGTGTCCTTATGCAAGAGTTAAGAAACCAAGATAGGCTGCCCTGTCACGGATTGATTATATCTGGGATTGGGTAGACCATGTGAGAGGGGATGCAATGCACGTGCAATGGCAGTCCTCCAAAAGAGTCAATTAACAATTAACTGATTTGAGAATAAAGGACCGGCACTGTCCTTAAGGGAAAAACACTGTCACAGGGCTGTAACAAACTGACATGTCTTGGCCATAGCTCTGCATTGAAACCACATGGAGTTTGAGCCCCAGTTCACAACAGCTTAATAAATGCTTTCCAGGTTGTGTGACATCAATTAGACTTGATATAAACCGCAAAAAAAGAGAACGTCTATATAATTTACACACTTATTAACTCTCATATTTAAAAAAAATGTGTTGTTAAAATAGTTATCCTTCCATATTGTAACGTTTTTGTGTTTTTGTGGTTGAATGCTTATTGAATTTGGTCATCCATGGCCCCTTCCATTCAGTCTGTCAGTGTTCAACCTTAGCAGCTCTTGACCTTGGGTGTTCCTTTGGGTATTACCAACAGTGATGCTAAACTGAGGAAAATTTTATTCCTTGAAAAAACCCACCTTTTAAAAAATAATAATAGTAATAGACCTGCAGTAAATTTACTGAGTTTACAAAGGTATTTCAATGACTTCTATACACTCCATCAACTATTTTCCAATAGAATGCTTTGAGCTAAATATACATTTTTCTATAGTGACAAGTGGCAAACTCATGTCAGGTAAAAATCTTTCTTGGAACTCAATGAGCACTGTGAAGCAAAGCATTTTCTCTGTTGTCTGTATCAGTATTTCAGCATGACTGGCAGCCCTCACTCATTTTAGGGAAGACAACAGAAATGTGAACAGCTGATGAGCATTTTTTGAGTGCTGCAACAGAAGATGGGGCAAATAGGTTTTACTTATTACTATGGCAAAATGTCACTCTTTGAAAGATTGAGCAATTAAAGAAGCTTTTACAGAAAGTCATTGACATCAGGCAGACAAAATCCAATGTTCATGCAGAAAAATGTACAGTACAGATTTGTACAGTTCGAGACCCAGCACTTTAAGTCAGTTCATCTAATTTGAAACATACTGTATTAGTGGAGGAAAGGATGTATGCTGCTTCTCTTTTTGTTATTATGCCATATGCCATACTATGCATGAAAAAATCTTAGTAGCAAGTTTTAAATGAGCTATTTTCAAACTATGTTAATCTTTTTCAGAGAAAAGTCCGCAAAAGAAATACACAGGGTTTAGAGAGAAAACATCTTATTATCTTTTACAAGTTTTAGTTATCTTAAGTTACAGGTTTTAACCTAAGCATAAACATAAAAAGCCCACACACTGTAGCAAAAGAAATATTAGAATGCTGCTCCAGGCATTCCATCTGTCATGTGTAGTATGAGCTCTTTACAATAGAAAGTGCCTAAAAATCAATCATCTCTGCAATTTTGGGAGGTGTTAATGGTCTTTCTTTCAATCATTCCCAATACCGTCAAATGTCATCTTTGTTGCAGTGTCATTATCATTTTTCCTAAGTGTTCTGCCAGTCATAGGCCAAGATAGAAGCTCAGAAGATCCTCTCTGCATTACCCAATAATGGAAGAAATGATGAGTTTTTTTTTTCTTTGAGATTCAAAATAATGAAATTAAAAAAAATCACAGGAGCTTGAGTAGGCACCCAGTTTTTTATAGCAACAATGACTTTTGATGTGTGCATCTTCAGGTCTCCTTCACTCTGCTTTCAAGCTGTGCAGAAATAAAACAAATCCTCTTGCAATCTACATTTGAACGGTGTTTGTATAATAGGCTTACAGGGATGTGGGGAAAAGAGTTCTTCAATACAAACCCTTAATTCAAAAGCGTCCCTATGATATCATGATTAATGGGACTTTGTTAAGTATTTTAAAGAAGAAAAAACAGACTATTAACTCCAGTGTTTTAGCTTGTTTCTACTTTTAGTGTTTAAAATATAAAACATGAAGAAATACACTTGTGTATGCTGTTGTAATGGTGACAGCAGTTTTGTAATCAATAGAGTATCAAAAGACTGCTTATTTTAAAATATTTCTTAATAAAGTGTATTTGAAATGTATTAGACAAAAATAAAAATGAATGAATTGCAATTCTGGAGGTAACAGTGTCTGTCAGTTTGTGATTATAAATGTCCACAACACTCCATCCTTTTGAAAAAGCTGTCATCTGTACCTTTGTCTTTAAATCTTGTTACATTGTCCTCACTGAATGGCAATATGCTGGAAAACTACCTTATACCCAATAATAATGAACCATAAACTGTTCAATATGCTCTTACGCGGTAGGAAATGAGCATATCTTCCAATTTACTATGTATTTAATCTCTTTCAATGGAACTACTATGTACATTTAAGGCAACGGAAAGCTTTAAGTGGTGAACTTGAGCCTCTGAGTAGGAAATAATGATCGGAACACTCCATCTAAATCAACTAGGATGTAAGAAAAAATGAGGGCACTTTGCTTTTTGTAGGAAAAGTTGTGCAAAATCTTCAAGAGCTCACCAGAGGACATAAAAATAAATGATACTGCACTCCTAAAAAATACTGAAACTATAATATATGGGAAGCCATTTCTGACCCACACTCCTTCCCAATCCTATCCCATCAGACACTGCATGCATTTTTGTTTTGACAAGGCTTATCATCAGACTGCAGGGAAATTCAGTTATGAAATACAAAATATTAACTAAGGTGATGTGCATTGGAATATTGAAAGTGTCACCTTAACCTTTGTCGTTAGAAAGTTATTTTGCAATGTTTCCCTAACAATACCCACTTCATGCCCACAAACAGCTGAAAATTTTAACATTAAAGTCTTTCCTCTAAAAAGGTTTTTATGGAAAACAACCTGCTTCAAAATTTTCTACCCAAGATTCATATCCTGGCATAGAGTAGTTCATATATTAGTGTAAGTTTGTAAAAGAAATGCATTAATGTTTCCATGCCAAAAATGAAACGAAGTGTCTCTGTGTAAGGTCACTTAGGATTAATTAACCTTAAGGTAAAATGTGCATGGTGCACTAATGGGCTGAGAATTAGAAGTGTCATTTTCAAAGACGCAGTGAAGAACCACGAGTTTTGAGAAATTTATAAAGGACCAGTAGCATATCTCGTAGATCCTGAAAACCCAAAGGCAATTAACATATCAAGGTCATAAATGACTTACTCATTTCCAGTGAACTGCAGTAGTCTTTCAGATTGACTTCTGCTTAATGTTTCCATTAATTTCTCACAATATCAGTTTCCAGTGCATGATTTCAATTTCCAGATGAGAAGCGTCAGCTAATATTGACCCAGATAGATAAGGGTGACAAAACCTTTAACAGAATGTTAAACTCTATTTTCCTTCTTTGTTTGGTCTTAAAATCAGAAAATTCCTAACATGCTGTGACTAGAAGGAAACATGGTAGCTTAAGAGTAGTAACTGTTACACTAAAAATACAAGATTCTAGAACAAAAATCTATTTTGTCTGATATGTTGGAATAAAAATGTCTTTTAGACTTTTGTCTCAGCATTGCATAAAGTACTCGATTTTCCTGTCATATATTTTTGAAAACAATGTGGTTGCATTTTGTCAATTAAAATCCCAGCCATTTAAAGACAGATTTGTGCCTAACCATAAAACATTGAAGTTCTATGCTTTCTTCTTTGGGTTTAAGTGTCATAAGTGTAGACACAAGCCCATTAAAAAGATTTTCCCATCATAAAATGACTTAAGTTCCACCAAACCAAAAGGAAAAAAGACAATGAACATTGGTATTTAGATAAATATAAATGCTCTTTCATCTTCTTACACATGGTTGCACTTATTAACCATACATTGCCTAGATAGTCTCAACCAGCATTGGAGTTCTGATTATTTTGTATTCAAAATTGTTTAGCCTTGACCCAATGGGTCAACATACTGTAGTTGTTTTATTTGTAGATTCAAAAAAATCCCCAAAAATTAAAAAAAAACTTTGCACCAGAACACGATTACAGGGTGAGTTTAAATGGACTTCATTTGTTGAATATTTATGAACCAGAAGACTGTAACATGCATACACTGTTGATTGCTGGCTTCTTTTTAATAATTAATTGGTTATAGTCAAGCTAAATACATCACGTACTACACCATACATGGCCAAATACATAATCCGTTATTTACATAGTTTTAATTTGAAGATTGGATAATTGCTAGGCTTAACCTCTGAGAGGAAAAAAAGCAAATCACTTACACATTTCTAAACCCAAACCAAACTAATCTCTCTCCAGTTCTTTTGCTTGTCATTTCATTCTTTTGTAATAAACTGTTCTTGCATAGTTGCAGAGGGCAATTCAGAATTGCAATTCTTTTCTTATTGAAAGTAAATGGGTTTCAAAAGGCTTGCAGGGGACAGAAATAGCTGTATAATCCTGAATAATGCAATTTAAATGTAACTAAACATCAGACAGTAGACAATATATTAGTCTTACAAAAGAAAAGAATGCAATGATTTCCAAGGTTCATAAAGTTGTCCCATCATGTTCCTTAACAGGTGTGAATTTAAAGAAAGTCACACTGTGCATGAACATTACTACAGTTATTTATTGTTAGGATATCAAAATGATTCACGGAAGCCTGATTTATTATTTAAGTGCTCTTAAAGGTCAACTTATACAGATGTAGATGCTGTTTCTTCTATTTTACAAGAGTAAATATACTATGCCCTCCCTAGTCATAAGTAATTTGATTTGTTTAACTGAAAATGAAATTAAAATGGATTTATTTAGCAGACTGTTCTTGAATTACATTAGTGTTTCAGGGATGAAGGAAACATAACCTCTTTAAATCAATATTAAGCCATTATGACTCCACAACACAACTTAGGATTCAGCTAGGCATCCCATATTAACTATACATGTTATATTGGATGACCGTTATTCTGTCTTTGAGTCCCTGGAGCCGAGAGCACCTCATTCATTCTTCTAATGTCATTGGAACTTATCTTTAGATTCTGAAATTGACCAAAAATAAAGTTTTCTATAATAACATCTTCACTATAAGCATGCAGAGGGTTATTCAAGCTTCTTAACTATAAACAGCTCTGCTGAATATTTGAGTGTAAATATTTGATGCATCAACATTTAAGCTGATTAAGATTTGGGTCTTCTGAAGCAAGCCTGGGCAAAGCACCACACTCAGCTGACTTCACAGTAAAGTGTACGCTTTTTTAAGATTAGAAATAATATCAAATCATAATAAGAAGCTGTTATTGACAGCTTATTTCTCTCTGCTGATGTCAAGGATTATGGGTCTATTTGAAGACTCTTGGTTGCCTTCCTGAAGTTAAGGAGTGCTTTGATCATGCATTTCAATTTCTTTCTTGTACAAGATTCTTATGGTTCAAACTAAAGCACGATGTGGAGTATCGACTTGTAAGTAAGAAAGCAAAGTTACTTACAAAGTAATGCTGTATTACATTTCAAGAACTGATAAGCATAAAACAAATAAATGGAGGTGCTTATAAGATTTTTTTTATGATCTGAACAAGGTTTTTGTGCAATACATAATATGGTATACTTTTACAGTGCAAGGATTGAGAATCAGACTATGAAATTCAACAAGACCACAATTCATCTTCGATATAATTATGAACCACATAGAATGCCTTACATGCAGACACATGAGAAACCCACTACCTGTTAGAATTTGAAAACTCCTGTTGTGCTATTTCAGCTATTTTCAAATGCAGGCATTAATATCAAAATGACCTTTTATTGCTCTGCCAAAAAGCTTCCAAAAATAAAATGAAAAAAGAAACATCTATTTCTTGATTTGCTTCTACAAATCTGAAGGACAGAAAAAAACATCCTTTGAACACATTTATCAATTTTTTCAAGAACAATACATTTTCTCAATGTAAGTGTTATGAATTCCTTAAGGAGTAATTGTGAAATATACTGTAAGTTCTAATACATAGGGGATATATATTTTTTGTAAATAATAAGTGAATGAGGTGGAGCTTGAAATACACAACAAATACATTGAAGGAACAGTCATGTGGCTGTCATCACATGTAATAGCTTGCTATAGCAAGCCCACCAAAGTGAAAACACAGTAGTTAATGAAATCAGCAAGGTGTTGTGATTCACAAACCTAATCTAAAAGACTGCTGAGACTTTCAGTTCCAAATTAAATATACAATATACACTAATAGAAAATAACAGGGATCAGCTTATTGGGGTTTTTTGTCTTATTTCTTCATGCGTTCTTGAGAATCGTGGTTTGAAATTCATTTAATTTCAAAACATTTTTTTACAGCTACCTTGACAAAAAAGATTTCTGTTTCACAAAACCAGAGAGCATTCATTGTGTTACAGGACTATATATGTCTAAAGATAGACAAGAATTACACTCATTGTTAACCACAGTACAGGATAGTGATAAACTCTAGTGGTGCAGCTGTTGCTATTACTGCTTACAATGGAGAGAACCAAGACCTACCACAATCAGTGCATTCATGTAAAACTGACTATGGAACATGGAGGCTTTCCTTAATAAATCTAAAAGATCAGTCACCACCACTGCAGCCGAGAAAATCTAGTCAAACATATTTGCCAAATTTACATTTGAAAAGGAAGGAACTGTATCACTCATAGTCCTCGATCTTCATTTGAAGTGGGCTCAGCTCTTTTCTAAACACTCTGCTTGATACAGCTCGACTAGATGATTGTGCTGCTAAATAGAACTTGAATTTATGTAAGTCTTTCATATTTTGAAATCACACAGGGAAAAGGCAGCCTATCATCTTCTTAGGGTGCATTCACGCAATAACTTATATTAGCATCACTTTATGTGGTTTAAGATGAACATTTATATAAAGGGATAATTTAATTAATATATATATTTTTTCTTCTACATGTAAATTGCAGCAAGGCCACATACAATACAAAATAAATTTTCCATATATCACTCATTTTCTCACTGATAGAACACAAAATGTATCTATTAATGGTTTGACATCTGATATTTGCACTTCTACTGGTTCACCACAAGGTTGTGTACTTTCTCCCCTCCTTTTCTTCGAATATACTGATGACTGTCGAAGCAACTGTGAAAATCATTACATCATCAAGATTGCTAGTGTATTAGTCTCTCTCCTCTCAGAGCCTGAACAAACACATAGACACATTGTGGACAAATCTGTCAACTGCTGTGATACGTCCTACCTAGAGATGAATGTGTCAGAAAAAAAGAAAAAAAGTTGTAATCCTCAGGTCTAAAATCATTGGCGAGTCTTTAACTCCTCTGGCATAGCTGTATGCCCAGCAGATCCCGAGGAAGGCCTGAGCCACCACTGAAGACCCCTCTCACATCCTTCATCAGTCTTTTGAACTTTTGCCTTCAGGAAGACATTTTTGCTGTCCACAGTGCAAGACAGATAAAAACAACTTAACTTCAGTCCAGAAGCCATCTGGCTTGCAAACAATTATTGTAAAGAAGTTTTATCAACCTGATGTCTATTGGTACCCACACCCCCACAAATGTGCATGTACTAATACCTTCCTAAGTACTACACACTGCCTTTCATTCACTTCTATGGTCTGTTTACTGCAACGTTTTTTTTTGTCTCGTGTTGTATGTTGCACCACTTGCTACTAAAATTGCCCCCTGGGGATGAATAAAGTATTTTGAATTGACTTGAATAAACAGGAAGAATAGGTATTCTATTCCAGAATTAACAACTGAATTGTACTTCAATTTGGACTGTTCTGCACTCGTGAATACAGTATATTGCCTGGTACATCTTTTTTTGGATGTACTGTAAGTTGGGATCATCACATCCATATTACATGTATTTGTGGGAGGAGAGGCAGTATATAAGATAAGATAAACACTCCTACATCAACACATTAGTTGTGTGTACATTATTATTTTATACTGTTTCTCAAGTGGTTATCCTCATAATTTAAAACTTATCAGCACCTCAACTTCATATGCTTTTTTTAACATTCAGGATTGTTAGTGCAAATCCATGCATGTAAACATCCACAAAGGACTTTTGTTATTAAACACCTACCCAATTTAGCTATGAGAAAGTACAGTAGTTTCAATCTGCCATCCTTCAGCTGAAAGCTTACAGGAAATGTCAGCAGTTTTTTGTTCAGTACCAAGACATTCCTTTCTCATTAAAAACGTGCAATCCAAACATTAGTTATAACATTGATTTTTTTGCAAGGCAGCAATCCAGCTTTTTTTATATGAAACAAATATTTTGCACCAAAAATAACATATGGTAATTTCAATATACCATAGGAAGTTTAACTTGTACCTAACATTATTAATAACTTATTTCTTGTCTGAAACACAGTAGATTATATGTCCAACTTTGGACCATTTCCCCTCAGAAATCAGAAAATGCCAGATTTATATAGTGTAACTTGTGGGGATAAGGACAAATGCATCACCTGTCTCTTTGGCAATGGAAAGTGTCAGATAAGTGGTGTTTTACCTTAAAACTGTCCTTTTACATTCTAAATCCTACAGTGGAAGCTCCAAAAGAAAAGAAACGTTATCAGTTTATTGATTGCATACTCTATCTTATGCTCCAGAAGCCCTCATAGCAACCAAGCAGACCAAGGCAGATTAGCAAGCAGTGATGAAACATGATCTGAATTTATTAATATTCTTGTAGAATAAAAATGACAATTTCAAGCCCTTTTCAGCTGTTGTTGGTCGTCACTCAGTTAAGTTAAAAATAAATCAAATTATGGTGGTTTTCGTTGTTTCTGTTTTTTTCATGCACTGAAAGATTTCAGAAAAAGCTGAATGTGGAGGAGCTCTGATTACTTAGAACATACAATATAATTATATAATATTGGAAAATTTTGAGAAGGATGGCTAAGGATGATGAAAAAAGCCTTCTAATCCCACAAAAAGAAGACACTAAGATAGGACTGAGGACACCACTGCTCTTCAGTAAGTCTATTAATAGCAAACATGTAACCGTATTCTCCATGCAGTGATTTTTTAAAGCACTGAAACTTTGGCAGACGGGATTAGATTGTCCACAAATGACTGGAAACTGCAGAAGCATAGTTGCAGAACACAAACATATAAAAAAACACAAAACCAACAAAACGTTTAAGCAAAAGTCTAAAATTCACTGAAGAGCTTAAATAAAAAACAACTCAGCACTGCCAGCAGTTGAGTTCAAACTCAATTGCTTTCTTCTGCTTTATCTTATTTCCCTTAGAGCCAAGTTTCTTACCAGCCTTTTAAAAACTGAAGGTTGCTACTTGAATACTTTTTATTGATTGCCTAGCCAACAAGAGGGAGGCACAAGCCTAAATTTTAATGCCAATCAGCCAATTAGGCACCGCACAGAAACCAATACTCAAGCCACAAAAGTAAACTCATGAAAGCACTCAACGGCCACCATGACCAAAAAAAGCTGCAGTGAAAAAAACGTAGAGCACTCTAAAGACCTTTATTTTATTTTTTTATTTGCTGGAGTATTAGCAGTGCAACATGTTTGAATTTAATAGGTTTGCATCCACCTTATTGTCATTGTGCGAAATACATACTGTAGGGCCTAATCCACAATTCACCTAAGAGTCAGAGTAACAGTTTAACCAGGTTAAAAAAGAAACATCATCTGAAATATATCCTTATGAAAAGATGCACGTTAAAAATGTGCTTTCAGAAAAATATCAAATTTTTTTCTTGGTGTATTTTACAGAGATCAAAAAAATTGTCTAACTGGTTTGTAATTTCCCAGTTTTAAATGATAAACAAAATATTCAGAACTTACTGTTGTCCATAACCTCTCCAATTTTGTACTCCCAATAATTTGCGAAATTATTTATGAATTCAGTCTTTATTGCTATTCTGTGGAAATAGCTTTAAAATTGTATCTTTAAATATGTCTCTTGATATGCTAAACATTTTGGAAGGTTTTAAAAGAAAAAAAGATGCATACACTGCAGAACAATGCATGTCTAACCCAAAGTGCCAAAAGCTGTTTTCTGCTGCATCACTTTCAAAAGGTCAATAAAAACCACTTATGAATGATTAACTTGCAAATGAATGAATGACATTTAAGATTGAACTTCATTTTTTAATAAAAGAAAAATATAAAAACAGCAATCTAACATACATTTTATGCTAGAAGGCAAAAATAAAGAGGACTTAAAATCATCACATACAGTATAGTACAATAAAACAAGAAAACTAGTTTTTACTCCACTAGGAATTTAAAGTTTATTATACACCTTTGGGAATTGTGTAGTATGAGAGAGTTTACACTTATATTATTAAGGTAAATGACTATCACTATGTCAGAGATCATTATGCATTTGTTTAATGACACCTCAAAAAAAGTGCACACGAAAAATAAATTCTTAATTCTGTTCACATTCTCCGTGTTCATATGGGTTTTTATTACATGTTCAGTGTTCTTCCATGTCCAGAACACATGCAGACTAAGTCTGACTCACTACTCTAAATTGTTCCTTTTGCCTAAGTGTTTCAATGGACATTCCCACCCTGGATCTTCTTTTTCTGGGACACCCTTGCTGTGACTCTTACCAGGATAAGCAGCTTTCTGATAAAGGATGGGAATCTATATACAATAGCTCCAAGTTCTGGTCTTGTAGCACAGGGCCGTTTTTCCTCTAATGGATGAAATAGAGCACAAACAGATCTTTCATTATGTGCCAGCTTTCTTTTGAACACTGTTTCGGACAAGACATTAATCTTTACTTTGGTCTACCATAGAGACAACAAAGGGACTGTGATATGTTATCACTTAGGACCTATTACAGTCTAAACTTAAATGCTTAAACGTAATGATTATTCCAAAATACACTAAGAAAAGACTCTTAAAAAAAATGTTAATTTTTTACCAATTGGTAATATCTGCAACAATCAAAATGAAAAGCCGAATCTTATATTTGTATTCAGAAAACATTCCCTTCATATTAAATGCTTTAACATTGGTATGACTCCACCAAGTCTGTAAGAATACAGTGTAAGGCACTCAGTAAGAACTGTAATAAAAATGTGTTTTTATTAATAACAAAGGCTTGGTATTTGTTTACAGTCACATACTAAAATTGATATATGTTTTTTAAAAAGGTTAAAAAATATAAAGCCATTTCTTGCATAATGCTTTTTAAAATACAATACAATAAAAATCTTAAACAATCAGGGATCTTCACATTGTTGCTGTCTACTGTTGTAATCATTGAACTGATTCTTCCAATCCAGCATATATGAATACCATCGATGAAATTCTGTCCTCCATTGTTGTTCTGCTTCTTCAATGTCCACTGGGAAAAAAAGAAAACCAAACATCAGTCTTAAGCAAAATATCTATCTTGTCAGTTCCTATGCTAGTAGTTTTGTTATTTCTGTCCAATGTCAGCACGCTTAATTTCTTCATGTGTAACCCCAAACAGTGCAAAATGGTAGCATGATGAAATTAGACAAACTATGAGGAAGACAGAGATATAAAGACGTCATGTGCTTGAAAAAGATTGGGCAAGTGTTACCAAAGGAGCAGTTAGTGTGGCCTTCCACCAGACAAAGTTCTTTAAATAAAGTCAATTACCACACAAACAAAAATGTACTTCTCCGTAACTTCTAATGAAGTGTTTTTGTGTCAAAATGTATTGTTAAATCTTAATCCCACAGCTGTATTGCAACAGCTACAAAGTCATAATTGAATTAAACAATTCAATTCCTCCTCCTGATCTGAACAAGTATACTATAAATGCCTGAAGGTGTAAATGTACGGACTGAATGTTCATGTTGGAAGATGGGAACATTTTGGCATAAGACAAGTGCTTGCTAGAGCACTTCACACATGAAGCACCCACTCTAGTGCAAACTGTCCTTTAACTCTCCCAATTGTTAGGACGGTTTTACTGCCTCCAAGTCTCTATCACAACATTCCTACTCGTGCAATGGAAATTGTAACATACACTGTCACCACCTGACATATTCTGGGTGTTTGTTACTGTATATAAGAAGCAAGTACAAATGTTGAAGAACTGAAGTCCGCAACTTCATATTTTTAGCTCACTACCCTTGCCTTCATGGCAAGTTAACTCAGGACTGAAACTGTTATTACCTCAGATGGCAGTAAATATAAGTGAGCTCACGGTGGGCTATCACAAAGAGAAAGAGAGGACAGAGTAGCTCAGAAGTACATTTAATACTTTGAGACCTGAAGCTTAGTGTGGAATAGTGTGTGTACTGGCGGGTTATTCTATCAAGAAAAAGGAAGGAAACAGATTTACAGTGGTCCAGCCTCAGAAGCAAATACAAATTGAAGTAAAAATTTCACATAGCTAATGAGAAGTACAGTGAATATTTTAGAAGATATTGCAGGATTTTCACGAAAAATTAAGAACAAACAGACCTCACAAATTATTTTACTTTTGTAAATCAACAGTGACTTGTACCTTACCAAACTAAAGATGTACATTCTCTCCACTCTAAACATTGCATTTAAAGAATGACTTCTTATGTGCAACGTCCACTAGTACTAAGCCACTGTTAATTCTGAGGAATGCCAAGACCAAAGCTCTAAGACTAAACAGAGGAAGTGGTGTGGAAACTGGTCTTCAATATCCGGTGCTAAGTGATCCTTAATTGCAAGCAGGTAGTATAGATTTTCACCCACAGTGTGTAATTATGGTGGTAGATGAAGTTGCATGGGTTGCCAAGGAAACCATGTACAGGTACTGGCATGAGGGAGTGTTACAGAACTCTTGAATGATTCATTGAAAAATTATTTGTAGGATGTGTATCAAATATATAAAAGGTTCAAAAAAGGTTATACTGTTACACTATACCTTTACAAAAGAGGTATTACAAAAAAATTAAAAATGTGAGACTGGTAGATCTCTCAATTTTGAGTAAACTTTTTTCCCTTTTAAAAATGTTTTTATTCTACTTAAACATTAGGGTAAAGTTATAAAAAAGTCTCAGAAAGTGCAGAACTGTACTGGCATGAAAAGAAACATCCCTTATATACTGCAATGGCGACCACTATTTGAAACAATGCAAGGTTTGCTCCAGGTTACAAACAGGTAACTCATGAGGTCTCTGAGCCCTGGAGTGCACGTCATCACAGCTCATCCCAGAAAAGTTCAACGGGGCTCAAGTCTGGCAAGCATGATATGGAGAGTATAATTGTCATATTCTCAGCATGTAAGAATACTACTGTAATGAGCAATATGAGGATGTAATACCACAGTCTTGTTGCCATCAATTACTTCAAGATATAGTTCTGTAATGAAGGATACTCCAGACCAAAGCATCAAATTTAGGCCATTGATCTTGGTGAGATGCTGTGAATTGTGGTATGAAGATTGTGGTAACTACATATTATTTTATGCCATAATGTCTTCACGGGTTAGACATTTCTGGTATCCTCCTACATACTGATGGTACAAAGGCATTGTTCTCTGGATAAGGGATTGTATTAATCACTTTCAGGGTTTTCCTTTCTTGATTTTCAACAAGCTTTACATTCAACGGGTCATGATCATCTTATCACCTGTGCCCAATCAACGCTCATACTAATGTGGTGATTTAGTGCTTATGCAATAGTCAAAGTCACATGAATTACAGCCATGAGTGATCAATCCATCAAGACAATGCCAAAATCAATATTTGAGATATGCATGCACAGCGGATACATCCTTTGATCCTCAGTACATATTTACAATTTTAAATGCATCCTCTAGCTTTATTTGTACTCCAAAACCACTTTAAACAGTAAGTCGTATTATTCTGATTGCAATCATGGACTCCCACTGACATGTATGTTTTACAATATTGAATTTTTAAAGGTAAAAGCCTGAACGGAAAAAAAAAAAACTATTTGTTATTTTGTTATATTTATTCTTTACCTGTCACTGCAAGAAGTTTTGGGAGGAAACTGTTCCAGAACCTGCACAGCTGGACACGCAGCATCCCGTGGATTTGTGGGGACTTTGTGTTTAATGTTATGTACTCTTGGCTTCTTGAGGAAAATGCTGGCCATTGTGAGCCTTGCCCATTGGGATCCCTGTCAAACACAACACCATGCAACAAACAAAAACATGCTTCATCTTTGTTAACAACAAAAAGGTAATGCAAATGAACAGCAGGCATATCAGTTTTTTTACCAAGTAAATTTATACGCAATATAAACAATATGATAGCATTTTTTTTTCTATCTTACATTCTGTTAAATTTTCTTTGTTACCTATAGGGACAAAAACATAGAAAGAAAATGGATATTAAACCTCTGTCAATGGAGCTAAATTTCTTCACAGATTCTTGAATGTGAAAATCTGAACTGCTCCAATACACCGTGAAGCCTAGTAATCCGTTTAGTGTAGAGACACTTATAAAAAACTTGTATTCAAGTACAAATGAACTTACCCTGTTTTTGCAAAATTCGCCCAATAGTTCATGACTCTTCTGCTCAAAGCTTCTTCTGCACTGGTGTATCCCAAACTTCTGTTTAAGGGCAGTCCGAATACAAATTCTATTTCATAGCCATGAATCACCCCCATCCAGTCTGGCCAGGCAATTCTTGTAGAACGGTGATCAAAAAAGTACAAAAAAGCTTTGTTTCCAAATTCGACATACTTCTGCGTGAACGCCAGCAGTGGGCATACAAAATTATAATCCCCAACAATGCCACTCAAAGCATCCCGATTATTTTCCGGATTGAACTCATCCGTCCAGTTAGTATACTGGAAAACGGCAGCCTCTCGGCCAATTTCACTAAAGTGTGGGAGAACAAATTTCACACCCGACAGGAACTGCTCTCTTGTGATTAGGCTTTCATTATCTTTGCTAAATCCTGGAACCCCATAAACTAAAAAATAAGTCCCTTCATCTTTATTTACTCCGAGCAGAATGTCAGTTTTTTTAAACTGTCCAGAAAAAATCAAAACATCAGGTGAATCGGTGAGAAAATCACCGTCAATTGTCGGGGCAAACGAGGTACTCACTAGTGGCGACTCCTTCATTACAGTAAACTGCTTGTCCACAATTTCCTGCGGATCTTTCTTGCAGAGGCAGGCAATCACATCTGCATCATCCTTAACTGGGCATCCAAGGAGTTCAGCCAAAGTCAAAGACCTGTTTTGTGAGATGCTGGCTGGTATGGCTGCCCATGGAGTGTTGATAGAGCCGCTCTCCATGACTGCCCTCGAAAAGAAGGGATGGCTTCCTGGGGAAAGGATGTGGAAGTTCACGGAAGCCCCGCCAGCGCTCTCGCCGAAAATTGTGACACTTTTGGGATCCCCTCCAAAAGCCGCAATATTGCCTGTGACCCACATGAGGGCCAGCCTCTGGTCAAACAGCCCTGCATTCCCAGTCACTTCATCGTTCCCTGGTAAAGACAAGAAACCCAGAGCCCCGACTCTGTAGTTCATCGACACTACGATTACGTTCTCCGTGTAGGTCAAGTACTTCCCATCATAAACATCTAGTGAAGACGTTCCTGTGGAAAACCCCCCACCGTATATCCATACCATCACTGCTGCATCACGTGGCTTAGGTGAGGGCACCCACACGTTTAAATAAAGACAGTCTTCACTAAGCATGGTATTGGGGTTCCACATTTCAGCTCCAGGAAACCCCGGAAAAGCCTTGTCAATGTATTGGTAGCAAGTGTTTGGGTATTTTGTCGCATCCAAGATACCAGTCCATGGCTTGGAAGGTACAGGCTTCTTGAACCTGAGATTATCTACTGGGGGTTGTCCATAAGGAATTCCCAAGAAAGCAGTAACGGATCCTGAGAGCACGGGCACTTGTGTTCCTCTGACCTTCCCCTTTTTAGTTAAAATCACAAGCTCATCTTGACCATGTGAACTGGAGAACAGATCAACAGCCAAAAGAAATACACTGTAGTACAGGAAAGATACTGTCATGTTCTCTTCAACACAAGCCTATTGAGAGGAAAAATAAATACAGTGAGATCCTTTTTAAGACAGGAATTACACATATGGTTAATTATTTGTACAACAGAAACAGATGTTATATACTATACATCATGAAACACATTTGGTAAATGGAACAACAATGACAGAAATGGTGCCCACTTCATCTCTTTCTGCTGATCATAAACAAACAAACAAAAACTGCCAATGTTAAACCTATAGGGAAACAAAAATGGCCTGTACAGAAAGAAATAATTACACATCATATACAGCGGACTGAAAGAAGAATGGGAAAGATGCAACAAATACATTGCTTTTGACAGGTTTCACGTTCATTTTCAGACTTCATACCACTCTGAGAGATTACTTTGTCTTAAAAACTGTAATTCTAAAAATCAGAAATTCAGAGCCCTTGCCTGGATAGTGCCTAGATCCTGCCCAATGAATAAATATAGCAACAAAGAACAAGGTTGTTCTGCAAGCTGCAACTTGAGAGGCAGAGGAGCTTAGTTTGCAAGCTCTACCTGAGACAAGGAGCTGCCAGGTATTGCTTCATGGTTACACAGTTCTAGCAGATGGGACAGCACACATAGAAAAACTATTCAAACAAGATAAGAAGGTTTATTACATTTATAAAAGGTACCCACACAGAGCTGGGTTGCTGTATATACTGTATAGTTAGGATCCCTGAGGTTTACTTTGTGTGTGTGTAAAAAGATCAATAAGTCAATTTGTCAGCTTTCAGGAGCTGTTTTGGCCCTAAGTCCTTAGTCAAATGTTAGTACTCATTCAATACATATTTTCTAAATCCGTTCAGTAGCAGGGCGCTGTAAGTTTTTAATAAAATCACTAAGACTGATTTTACCCTCCCAGCTTTGCTCAGCTCAGACTGGGCTTAAAAAAAACAAACACAGGCTGCTGCTGTTGCAACAAACAAAAAAAGGCCACATAGAATAAACTCAAAATCCAAGGCACGGTACTTTGTTGTTTATTGTGATTCCAAAAATCATAAACCAAGCTGTACACGAACTCTCTCCATGTTTCTGGCACCAAAGAACACTGAGACCAAAGGACTTCTGAGAATAAATATTGAAAACATTTTCTGACACCAAAGATTTGATTGGAGCTTGATGTTACATTTTTTAACACCCACTATAGTCGATCTGAAAAAGAAGTTGTGCACTAAAAAGTGTTAGCAGATGTAGCTAAGTGAGCAGCAATTGCTATAACATTCCCCTTAGATAACACAAGAGCTGCATACAGTATGTGAAAGCAGCCTTGCTTGATTAACAGGCTCTGGAAAATTGAAATGACCTCTGAGCTCCTATAATGAGTATGTTTTCTCGGGCAAAGCTGAAACTCTCTGACAGGTCAATAAGGGAATTTCCCGTTCTGATAAATCGAAAAATTGTTCACTTCTCCTATGTTAATGGGTAGGAAACCAAAAATATTAAGAATCCCGACATTACACAAATTGGTTTAAAAACAAACATCATACTGTAAGTATAACACATCAGACAGACATACATTGCAACCTTCTATTGCCTTTGTTACTTTAAAGGCAATGACTCAACAAAATCATGTCTACATATTTCAAGAAAGTAATGATCCATTGACGACAGCAGGGAAGGCCTTAAAAAAAAAGACTGACAAAATGAATGTCCCAAAGCTAATATGCAATGCTTTTTTTTTCTGGAGAAGGTTTTACTGTCAATGGGGGTCCACAGTACATATTGACAAGTAGACCTGCTGTAAAATCTTTAAATAAAACAATGAGGTCTTGTCCCGAGATCACAACTTAACAAATGCTGTTCGACGGGCACCTAAAATGGATGGTGCCGTATTTAACAGATATTAATCAAGTATAACTTCTGTTTTGGAGTCTGTACAAAACCCTCAAAAGAAGACAAATATTAGACATGTCTAATTCCTTAACCACTACTAATATTCTTATCTTGGCAGTTAATGATCTGCTCAGGCAGAGATTAGAAATTGTGGCAAAACAACTCCAAGCATTTTATCATCCAAACTGTAATGTCGTGCACACTACTGAGATGGGACTATTAGTGTGGTCCGGGAGAGGACCCAGGTGCTGGGTGACAGGCAGCTGAGTCAGGGAACCTGCAAGCGGCACAGAGGGAAATGTAAAGAGCTATGCACGAGGAACCAGACTGAGCGGGGAATGTGCACTCTGGAAATGAGCTGCAGGCTGACTGCTGACCGATGAGCTGAGTAACCAAACAAGCAAGCTGACATGGTGCCGTGGCTAGCTAGGGACACAGAGAAACTCAAGTTTGCAATGGAGAGTGAATCCAAGACTCTCTGTCAAGTTTCAAACCCAGCCCGAAGCAGGGCAGAGCCTGGGTGGTAACAAGCTGTGGGGAACCCAAGAGGCAGGGTGAAGAAACAAGCAAGGGTCAGAGCCAAGGAACACATTATAGGCCAACAAAGCCGAGGGGTGATCCGGGCGAGGAAGTACCAAGCAAGTAGATGTCAGTGCATCTAACAAAGCACAGGGGAACAAAGCATTAGGTGGAAAGCAAGCGAAACACAGGAACGGAGAAGGGGAGCTCAGTGAAGAAACTCAGGAACTGGCCATGAAGGGCTCAGAGCCGAAACTCAATGACAGAGCGCCATGCTGTGTCAGGTCTGGAACGGGCATGGTCGTAAACTGACTCCAGGCACTCCAAGTCTCCAAGTGATTGTTTCCACAGCAACTGGCACAGGGAGACGGATGGATGGTGAAAAAAATGGCTGCTGTGTCACTGCTAACTCACCCCGCTGCTTGACTGCCGGAGAAGACACAAAACCAAACGCCTCTGAAACACTTCCTTTTTGTTGCATGTTTGTTTCCAATATGCATCTAATTTGGATCTGTGGCTTTTTTCAAACTTACCACAGAGCAGGGAAAACTAAAACCTAAACTACATTCTTCACAATATTAATATTCAAAGTCTCCGTTCTATTCTTGTTACAGTCAGACAAGAAAAAAACAACGAATCACTAGGAAATACTGAAAGAACAAACAATTGCCTCCAATTTTATATCCTATTTTAGATGGAATGTATATTTTTAAAAGACTACAGAATTTCATAATTAACAATAGCTCTTGAAAAAAATGAAAGCCTGGAAAAATGAGTTTACATATAACAATCCTTATAAAATGCTGTAGTGTTGTTCAGGTTTTGTAATGTAGGCCAAGAACACTACATCAGAAGAAAAGCTTTGAGTGTCATTCGGTCTTAAGAACAACAATCCTTGCCCACTCTATAAATTGTGCAGTGCTCTTCAATCTTTATGTAAACCTGCGATTTAACATCTCCATATAAACTTATAATTTCAGATGAAGCTCATACTGAGGACATACTTTTAGCAGAAATGCATTTACTTTTCTTAAATTTGGTATTCAGGGAACATTTCTTGTTTTCCTTTTTTGCAATAACTGAGATGGAAACAATTTTCTTCATCAACACTGTATTCTTTCTGGACGATGACAGTCACACAGCAGGAATATCTATGATATCACAACAGGATTTGAAAGAACTTCAACTCCATCTAAAAATACTCTGGCTTCTACCGAAAAGCTGCTGGCAAGGTTGACTGTTTTGTTTAAAATACACCAGCGATAAATACATAACTGACTTCACACATCACTTTACTGATTTACATTTTTCTTTCCAGGACTTATTCTTAATTTTAAAAATAACACTGAAAAACATAAATTACATTGGGAATAGATGAGAACCCTTGAATATTAATTTAAAAGATCAAAAGCAGAATTTCCTTTTTTATAGCAGACCACAGCCTAAGTTACAGTATGTACAGTATAACAGTACACACATTTGTATTTGTTTGTCGGGATTCCCTGTTCTATTTGCATATTCTATTCCCTACTAAAAAGAAACTGCACTCAAAGACCATAAATATTATTGCCGTAAAAAACATAGATAAATACAATGGTTCAGGTGGGTAGCTGCGTCAGCATGCGTAGGCTGCAAAGGAACAAGTCATGGGTGTATTCCATGCTTCACGGCCGAAACGTGTTTTCTTTCTTCTTTTTTTTCAGCATGGAATAAACCTATTACTTGTTCATAAATAAAAATATACCATACATTTGGTTAATTAAATCTTAAGATCTTAAATTATTAAGACTCCCCATGAGCTGTGTCTCAGGAACTATGGACTTTGTGGGTAGAGTTTCTTGCACTTTGCCCACACAGTAACAGTATTACACACACACAGAGATAAAAAACAAAACAAAACAAAAAGGCTTAGTTGTGATCGGTTTGTGACCGGTTTGAGGTCAGTAACGCAGATCCAGCCAGGAGGATTCCAGAAATCCAAGATGAAAACTCACTGATCATATCCAGAGAGGATGTGTGTAAAGTTTTTAAAAAGACCAATCTACACAAGGCTCCTGGCCCTGATGCTATCCCTGGCCGTGTCCTGAAGGCATGTGCAGACCAGCTGGCAGATGTCTTCTCAGACATATTCAATCTCTCTCTAGCTCAGTCTGTAGTTCCTTCCTGCTTTAAGAAAACCACCATCGCCTCTGTCCCTAAGAAACCCAGAGTCAACCGCCTGAATGACTACCGCCCCGTTGCACTCACATCAGTTATCATGAAGTGCTTTGAGCGGTTGGTCAAAGCATACAGTACATCACCTCCTCACTGCCTGACACCCTAGACACAGTACAATTTGCGTATCGCGAGAACAGGTAAACAGAGGCTGCTATTGCCACTGCCCTCCATACTGCCTCTCACATCTGGATAAGAAAGGAACATATGTGAGAATTCTGTTTGTTGTACAGCTCAGCATTTAATACCATAGTGCCCTCAAAGCTTGGGATTAAGCTCCAGGACCTGGGACTGAACACCTCCCTTTGTAATTGGATCCTGGACTTCTTGACGGACCGTCTGCAGGTGGTGAGGGTGGGCACCAACATATCCTCTACCCTGACTCTAAACACTGGAGCCCCCCAAGGCTGTGTGCTTAGCCCTGTCCACTACTCCTAATTTACCCATGATTGTGCTGCCAGGCATAACTCAAACTCCATCACTAAGTTTGCGGACGATACAACAGTCATCAGCCTGATCACAGATGGTGAAGAGTCTGAGTTCAGGGAGGAGGTTGAAACCCTGGCAGAATGGTGCCAGGAGAACAACCTATTTCTGAACATCAGTAAGACTAAAGAGATGATTTTGGATTATAGGAAACATCAGGCAGGAGATCACACATCTATTTACATCAATTGGACTTCAGTGGAGAGTGTCAGCAGTTTTAAGTTCCTGGCAGTTAACATCACAGATGACTTAACCTGGACCCACCACACCAACATCATGGTCAAAACAGCACAGCAGCAATGTTCTTTCTCCATAGGCTAAATATGTTTGGCATGCCATCACATATCCAGGCCAGCTTCTACAGGTGCACTATTGAGAGCATCCTGACTGGCTGCATCACTGCCTGGTATGGGAGCTGCTCCGCCCGGGATCGCAAAGCACTGCAGAGGGTGGTGAAGTCAGCGAAGCTCATTACCAGCTGTGAGCTACCAAACATCCAGGATACCTACTCAGCTAGATGTCTTAAGAAGTCCAGGTCAATTCTCAAGGACCCCAGTCATCCCAGTCACGAACTGTTTTTTCTCCTACTGTCCGGTAAATGGTATTGAATCATTCAGTCAAACAGATTACAGAACAGCTTCTACCTCCAGGCAATAAGACTGGTAAATGGCCAAGCTGCAGCTCCTTCAGCAAATCACCCGTAATGGCTACATGGACATACAGTTTTCATTGTATTCACCATACTGCACTACTTGGACATAATGTATTGCATACACCCTGGACACATCGCAGCTCTATTTATATTGAGCTCTGTCTGAGTTTATTTTATTTAATTTCTATTGCACTGTTATGTATTATTTAACCTTATTTTGTTACTTTAATTTTGTGATTTTTATTCCCCCCTCCCCCCAGTGAGCTCATAGAAAAGAAATTGAATTGCCAGCAACTACTGCTGCATGCTGTACTGTTGTGCATTTGATATATACATGTAAACTTTGATCGATTGATTGCTAGTAATATTTTTTGCTTTAATTGAATAAAAAACTTTAACATCAGAAAAGGGTGGTTATTTAAACATGTTTGTGACAATTTACATCAAATCGCCTTTGACAGACATTTTTGCAATTTTTAGATGTAAGCAAACAACACTGGTATGCACACACTGACTTATCACTCAAGGCCCTGTGCTTTACAAGAGCACACTATCACTCATGCTGCTCATATTATGCATGGCTTCTCAGTACAATAATGTATATTTTACAGACAATTGACTGTGCAGCATAAGTATTGCCTATATATGCACTATTCCACGGAATGCTAATTTTTACCATGAAAAGATATCTAAACTGAAAAATTCAGAAGAACTTAAAAACTGAAACTGAATTGACACTCGAAGAAGGCTCTACAGCTGAAATGTTGTTTCCTTTCTTCTCTTTAAGAAGGGAATAAATCTTTAACTTGTTCCTAAACTGAAAAATGTCCACTATAAGAAATAAAATGTATCATCTTAATAGGGGAATATGCTGTTTACATGAGAGCAGTCATTAAAGTTTTGTTTTTTACGTGCCAACAATATACTGAGACCAATGACTTTAAATGCAGTCCTAAAAACTGGGCAATTCTAAGCTCCGTAAATAATGAAAACTATGAACTAATCTATTTATCTTGTGTTTAACTCAGCAATTTCCAGAGATTTTTTGCTATGAGCATTTCATTTGGAAAGTGAAATGAAGTATTGCCTTTTTTCAACTCATTTTCATTTGCTGAAAATTCAGCCATTTGCATCACTGCTTTTCAAGATCTTGTGTCTCTCCTGTATAAATGGAAATCGTGGTTTTATTTTGGTTCTTTAAAACTTTTGGTCCTTGTTAAAAACAGGTGTTTTATGAGCTTCTTTGGAATGAATGACTGAATGAATTAATTCCAAATGATGACAAGGAATCTTGCAAACTATGTTGCGGAACAAGTCTTCTTCTTTAGATGCTCAATAAGGGTATCATTGTCCAACAGCTGTATGTCTACAGGGAAAATGTCAAAAGAATTTGAACCAATCCCAAGAGTTTTTCAAATTCAGGACTACCACATGAATGAAGAACATGCCAAAGAATTAAGCAGCTCCACACAGTCCTGCATTATCTTCTCCAGATATATGGAATTGAATCTTGTGATTTCTGAACAACTCTGTTCAGGAAAATGTACATACTGTAACGATCACATTACACTGTGGAACAGTATGCCATTTAACATTCAGAAGAATCTGAAGCAATCTTTCCATGTAGCATCAAAAAGACAATGCCTTTTAACTTAAACTCCATTAATCTCAGTCAATTGTGCACTAGTTTTCAGATGCTTGTTCCAGTGCTTGCTTTTGTAGGAAAGTCAAAATCCAAGTTTTAATGTCACATGTAGTGTCTTGTCCAGATTCATTTTCAAGCACATCTTTCTTTATGATGTGTGATAGCAGAAGAGGAAGGTGTTTCTTAGCAAAAAGAGCACTACAGATGCACTGGTCTGAATTTATTTCAGGAATGGCTTGAGTTTTTTGGCAGCTGAAGCAGAAAAATACAATTTTGCTTCATTAAGGAGGTTAGCTGTTGATTGATTTCCCAGAGAACACTGAATCTGGAACTGTGCTGATGGGGAGATTCTTATAGCTGTCAATGACCTGGATAATGTCTGACCACAGTTCAAGTGCATGCTCTACTACATTTCCACCCGTCTGCAAGGGCAAATTGTTAGAAGAAAACTAAGTTATTTTATTACACTCATTGCTTTGTATACAGTAGCTCCCCAGCTTGTGTCGATAATTTTGCCACTTTAAGAACTGCTATGAACAATGTGAAGGGCACAGCTTTCTAGGTTAATGAGATTCAGTAGTGCTGGGTCCTCCTTGTTCCCGTCTTCCTCTCAATATTTTAGGAACTCCTGGTGTTGCTCTGGGACTATTCATAGAGATCTGTAATGATTTTTTTGGATCAAAGAGTGTCAAACTCTTAGACTCATTCCACTTTCATTAAATGATACACAACATGGCTATTTGACATCTTCTGTCAGACTTTACTTAAAATACAGTGCCAAGCCAAAGTAAGCTAAGTAAGCAAAATGTTGTTCTACAAGAAAACCGCTGTGCAATATCCCAATAATGAAGCAGGAGAACAGCTTTGGCACTTTCTTTGCATGATTAATGATTGTGAATAATTAATGTGGCATTATGACTTTAATTGCCCTGGGCGTTTATGTGTATAAGAAAAAGTTAGTTCAGGAAACAACCTGAAAGTGAAGTGGATGCATGGGCACTTAGTAAATTAGTCTGGTTCACACTAAAATTTAATCTAGTTTTTTAATTCAAAGATTGCACAAGCCTTGGATCAAAGATGGTTTAGGAGACACATTTGCTTTACTTCATATTCTGTTGTTTTTTTTTCCAGTTGCTCCTTGAAAACTGTCTTCGATTTGAGGTTTTGATACAATACCATCAACAAATCATGTTATAGCACTCCAAATTCAATCATGTCTCTACCTATTTTACAGATTTTTTTCTACACAAAGAATAATAAATGAGATATGACGGCAAAATATGTTTTAATATTACAGGTGTTATATGCTACATTACACAGGTGGGCCATAATGTCATTGAAAGTATGAATTTAAATTGACAATTGACATAGCAGAGAATGTTTCAGGAATAAAAAATGATTAACATTTTAATATAGCTGCTTCTGTTTCAAGTAATACCTATGGATATTAAGCATTTTACAGAAGAAATGAAAAAATAACATTGTGAAAATGTTGAAAGTGGAAGTGGACACCAAACCATCTTTGTGCCTGTTTTAAGCCCTGTTATATTTGTTTCTGTTAATGTGTATTCCTAAACTATCCTTCACAGCGAAAGACATTAGTTGCAGTTACAGTATTTATTCAGTTGTTAATTGTGTTTATGCCAGATATTGGTTAATATAGTAACATTTTCAAAAACAGAAGCTTCGGAAACAGAAGAGTTAAATAAAGCATGAGCAGGGGTCAATCTTGTTTCATACTAAGAGACTCAGAAGGTTCGACTTGTACACATGTTCTGATTAATCTAGCCCAGGTGTGACGAGGTCAGCTCTCCCTGCCTCGACAGAGATTCAATATCAGTTGCTCGTGAAACCCACACACATACTGTACAGCTCCACTCCTAGGACAGAGGATAACTCCATCATGGTTTGACTGCTTCCACAGCTGAGATCTTCATGGTCCAGATTTCAGAGGGGGATGACATCACTTCTGTAACTCACTCAAGGTTTTCTCCTATAGTTTTTAGACAAGCTGTCTTAGTTAATTGGTCTCTCTAAATTGTCTCCCATATGAATGTCTGAGTGCACTGGAGTACACGTGTGCATGTGTGCCTGGTGATGGACTGTGTATCCTGACTCACATCCACCGCCTGCCAGGTTAAGGCAGCAGTGTGGAGTAGTGGTTATGGTGCTATGGTGCTAGTTTGGTGCTGTAACTGGAAAGATATGGGTTCAAATCCCAAGTGTAACACTGCTGTTATGCCCATGAATGAGGTACTTCACTCAGATTGCGCCAGTTAAATATCCAGCTGGATATATAAAATGCCTTAGACAAAAGCATCAGCCACATAATGTCACGACCGCCAGGCAGTCAAGACCAACTCTTAAGCGATCTAATCAGCACCAGCAGCGGGTGATTATTAACAAACGCCGCCGCACGAGTTAAACCACCTGCACACGCTCCACCGTGCGGTACGCAGTGCTATTTATACCATCTTTACCTGCTTCCCGCTGCTCGGTATTGAGTCTACTCCTTGAGAGCTCTACCTGGCGTTTTTCCCCCGTACCTCGTTTATTCTGTATATTGGACTCCTCTTCTGCCTTTTCGACTTTGGACCTCGCCTCTCGCCTCGGACTGTTTGCCACCTGTGTTCTCCCTGGATTACCAACTTACCTTACGCCTATTGACCACGACCTTGCCTCTCGTTTTGGATTGTTCGCCTGCCTCATCTACTTCCCGTGCCTGCGTCTGCACAGGATCCTTGGATCGTCCCACCAGGGATTCCTAACACATAAACTGTTAAAGGATCCAGCCCACTGTAACTCTGTATTGGACTAAGCAATTATTGAAGATTGCTGGAATGTAGGAGTAAGAGGCTTTTTATAGTCCATTTTTGTAAATTACAAATAAATTAAATTATACATCTTAGAGATTTATAGTATTAGTTTCTAATTTTAGTACTGCATTTATCAAATTCTGAACACATAATCCCCATAACTGGCATTATGGTTAAAAATTCAATAGTTCATAACACTTAGAGAGAACTATACAATTAACCTTCACATTTAATTAAATGTACTCATTATTCAACTCTTCAATTAGCTCAAACTAAAAACTTCATTTAGGCAGAGTATCTGCCATTATATTTATTCAAGGCATTTTTCACACTTTCAGACAACAGCACGTTCAATCAACTACCCCAGCAACAGAACATGTAATATATGTTTATCTTGTGATAAACGTGACGCAGTGCTAAACACTCTGCTTTGGCCCGCCATGAACTCAGCCCCCAAGCCTACACTTTATTCATTCAGCTAATATAAATGTTTCCATCATTTTCAAGGACTTTCCCAGGCATGAGTTTTCAAACTAGACATTTTGATGTGTTTTCTAGCATGCTCACAACCAATAAGACTAGCTGTGGAAAAGACTCTTGTATCAGGGAACTTGGCCTGGGGTACACATGCAGTGCACCCTTATTTATCTACTGGATGCAGAGCGCTGATGCAGAGTGAAAATACTCACAAATACAATGATTCAATACAGACTGCTCATAGGGGGCAAACTCCTAGCTATGGTATTTGCATATTACACGTTTAATAATTAATAAAATCCAAACACAGAAAATGAACATGTCAATAGGAAATCAATATGAACTAAAGTATTGGAAATATTTTGACATCCCAGAGTTAGCTTTTTTTCTTACCTTGTATTACATTGTGGTCTTCATCACAGTTTTATTCTGTTCCAGCAGAATAAATATGCAAGCTGTGCACTTGTTTGTTTTGGTCTCAACAGGATTCTCAGCTACTATAAAGTAATAAGTTCTCCGAACTAAGAAAATAATGATTGGGAACATTTCAGAGATAGAGAACTATTGTAAAAAAGATTACATTTTTAGAACTAAACAACTGTAAAAGTATTCATTTTGGCAATGGCCTTTGAACTCTGCACAGTAGCATACTGAAAACTAAACAAAAATCAATAAGTGTGCTTTTTTTATACTGTAGGTACAGCAAAAAAAAAATGCTGTACTGTGACAGTGTAAATAACTGATAACAGAGAAAGGAAGTATGATTGACTTTGCAAATATGAACAATGGTCCCAGATAGTATTTGCACTCTTTTCTGAACTTATTGCCTGCTCATAAAACACTATTCTTTCCAGTAGTCCACCATAAACCATGTTAATGAGTACTAACTACAAAGGTCCCTCAAGATACAGTTGCACAGCATCAGACATTTAAAAAATAACTATGAACATGTTCAATATCTCTGGAGTCGCTAGTTGTATTAAACTGAAGCTTAGGATAAAAAAAAAATGTAACTCAGTATTCAGCCATGTTAAAAAATAACTGTTAGCAATTAAACTTTAAAGCAAAAGTCAAATTCTGCTCCTTTAAATGCAGGATGTTGGAACAAAGCGCTACTATAAATGTTCAGTTAACTAATTATTAGTAAGTTCAATTATATGATGAGGGAGATGGCTTTACAATGCAGTGGAAAAGTTTGAAACAGAGACTAATTTGGATTTTACTACACAGTCCAAAATGGTTTTTCCAGATCAGCGAGATCTAAAAATGATAAACGTGTCCTATTAAGCAAACTAATTCAAATAAGTAATGAAGAACTCAAAGAGAACAAAGCCACAGGAGATCCAGTTGACCAGAGCTGCTCAATAGACTGACAGCTATAGCAAGCGAAAACAACTCTAAAGGCTCCAGTAATGCCAAAGACCTGAAGTCTGTTAAGCCAGTCCCTAATCAGCAATAAGATATGAGGAAGGGTATTAATAAGCAAGATTTCCTCCTACCAATGAACAAGTACTTTCCATCATCTTGGATATTTACTTTCATCTGTAGACAGCTTTCATCATTACAATGTCAGTTTCTGACTTTGATGAACGGTTATTTTGGTAGTTTTATTGATTTACCTGTCTCAAGTGCCCTATAAAATTTGCTTTCACCCCACAATAAAATTAAAAAAAAACTTTTGGTACAGGATTGCATTTAAAAAACAGGGAACTCTCAAAACAGTTTCTTTCATATTTGGACTTCTACATCATTACAGATTCTTTAGGATGTATAATCATGCCACAGTGCTGCCACTTGGTAAAATCTAAAAAGCATAATTTATAAGGCTACAATCACAGGGCTAATTTTTACATTTTCCATTCACTTCATCTCAAAAGAATGTATGTTATGGCATTTTTATATTTTGGGAGTGTGCAATTAGAATATTTGTCTGTGCTCTCTGTGACTTCCCCTCATCTTATCTTTTATTTCCTTGTCTCATCCTAAACCTCCTATGACTGTGGCTGCTTTTCCACTGCCCCTGAACCTGCCTCTTTGCCTCATTTCTTCCCCACAAGTCCCTAAACCCCACGTCCACTCCCCTGACCCACCCGGATTTGAGAAAACATCAGGATTTCAGCACCACCAAAACCTTCGTGCACCCCTTCTCAACGCTTTTCAAACTGCACTATACAGTAGATCCCGAAATATGTCTCCTTAACTCGGCAGGCAGTAAATTGTTGCCACTGGCACTGCTTTACTTTAAACAACCTTCTACAGATCACCAGCTTGCAAATACCTTTACTGAGCTCTCAAGAGCCAAACTTTCGATTTGCTGCACATTCCTCTTTTAAGCATATTGTGAAGTAACTCTGCTGCTACTTACTTGCTGTAGTTAACAGGTAATGCCACTGTACTTCTTCACTGTTTAAATTCGTGCAGTATCATGCAGTAGGTGAAACCTCCTCTTAGCACTGCACTTAGTGCTTTTTCTTAGTTCCCTGTAGGCCACTGGGTAAAAGCACTATCTAAAAGAATGCAATAATAAACTGCATTGATATTTTAAGGTGTGCCAAACTGGGTGTTTTCATCTGTAATATTAAGCTAATTTGCCACCTGCACTGAATATTTTTTTAACTTTTTGATAAAGCCAAAAAAATCGAATATCGTAGCTGTGCAATTAAGTTTGTCATTGGCATGTTTTTTTTTAGTGTTTCTTTTCATTATTAGAATATAGATGCATGCTTCCACGTAATTTACTTGCACGTTTTTTGAGCGACCGACAGCCACCTTTTACATTTCAAAAGGCGCTGCTAACCCGTTTATACTACAGAGCTACTACACAGACAAGGAAACGCCCTGAACTACAGGCACAGACCTGTCTCTTCACCTGTCAGAAGGAACTGGGACAGAATGAATCAATGCCCCCTAAACGAGGTTCCCATAGAAAAACTTGCCCGAAAACAAAAAAAAACTTGCAGTCACAATGGAAGTACTTGTTCTATATTACTATTATTAGATCAACAATTCTAACTATAGACCGTGTCAAGAGCGACTTTAAAAGGTAACTACCGACAAACGATACTGTAGAGGCGCACTGCTATGGAGAAAAGACGCACCGTATTGTTTAATTACATAATGCTGTAACGAATTCGCTACAATACCTTTCTGATTCAAAAACTTCATGACTCCCCAACCCCTACCATACTCACACACACTTAAAAATGCTTTTTAAGAAACAGATTTTCATGTACTGTACATGCAACACGATCATGAGGATAACGGAACCTAAAATTTCGGACGTGCACGTTTGGAATCAAACACGATACTTGCACATTCTAAAAATACACCATATTCCTGGACTTAATGCATCACAGTACGGCGTGCAGCCAAAAAAAAAACAAGGAAAAAATACGGCAATGAAAGATTCAGCAAGTCTTTCCTCTGTCTTTCCCTATGTGAGCTTCGCTGTGTACGCACAGTACAACATATTTTATTATAACTGCAATGGAAGCTTTATAACTTGTAATATTCTCACCTGCTTTGATAGTTCGATCTCTGTTTGTTTTCTCTTTCGGTCTTCCAGCAGAGAAGCCTTTTAGGTTATTTCCGTACTTATTAATGGAACTGACTCCTACTGCTTTTGTCTCGGTTACCAAGCAGCGCTATCGCCACTGGCACTGCTGAACCCTATGAAAACCTCGCGAGTGTTTAACGTGGGACCCTTCCTTTTATCAACTCCGCTTTTCCAGAGTCGCCCAGTTAAGAAATGATCTACTTTTAAACACGAATATCATTTTCCAATTTGGTAGCGCCCCAACCTCCACTAACCAGCTACGCTCATGAAGTGGGGCAGATTTTAAAGCGTAAAAAAGTCAGCGGTTGAATTGCTACATTTTGGCCGCAATCAGCAGGCATTAGCAGAATTAACACATCGGGCAAGGAAAGTAGCTGTTGAAGCTATCGGGTGCATCCAATAGGAAATATTTATATTTCAAATACTGCACAGTAAAGGGCACTAAAGACAAAATGTATGTGCTGTATATGGGTGTTAGATCAGGCCCGCAAGACCAAACGTGTACCAGCATCCTAATCCTGTGAAGGTGGTCTTTTAATGGTGTAAAAAATAACTCCCCCAAAACTCTTCACTCCCTTAAAAATTCGACATTGGACAAATCTATCAAAAGTCGCATTGCTTACTTTACAAAGAACGTATGGTTCAAATCATCCTAATTATATCCAACATATGAAACATTTACATTTCATTGAAGCACTGCAAAGTTTAAAATGCTGCTGCCTGAAATAAAATTACATTCATCAAACAAATCTGAGACGAGTGGGCCGTCGCTGGATATTTTTTTCTTTTCCCTTATTCTCTGTGGGTCCTGTTCCTTCCTTCATATGTGTTATCTGGAAACCCATTAAGACCTTCTTCTCTGTGTTAGTTGCAACTACGCAAATAAAAGCCAATGGATCGATTTATCCTCAGCGGCGTGTGCAAAGCGCTGTTGCATCACACTGCTCTGTATGTCCTTGGAATTTAGAACTCCGTGAATTGCAACCCCAGATCTATAAATCTTGCATAATGATAAATTATTTTAGGCTGGCAATATTTAAATAGTAATATGATAAATCTAAATGAGTCATACATACATTAACCTTTCATTAACAGACAATAAAATGAACTTGGATAATTTAGCCTTTCAGCCCTTCAGAAGCAGCCGCTGATGCATACAAAAATGTCAGAGGTACAGCTTACACATTGTGTTTAGCAGTGAAGGCCATCTGTTTCATTTTTAAACCTTTTCCTAGTTCTGGTTACTTTTGCTTGGGGTCTTCAACAACCCAGTTATCTTGTTTTCATCTGATAACATTGGCCTCTGTGATTCAATCATATACTGTACATAGTCAGAGGTGTTCTGACGAATTGCAAGTATAACATATTGTTAGGGATTCGGGTTCTCTGGGTATGTGCCCTCGCCGCTCCTATCTCATGGCGGCCCTCCACTGCTGGGGCTCGAACCCGGGTCTCCGGTTTCACGCAACAGAGAACTTGAGCTAAAGGAGAGCTCCCTCAGCCTGGGCTGCCAAGCTCCCTGTTATGCGCAGTGGCGTTACAATTCGTTACAATATTAAGCATTTGTCTGTCATGAAACACAAAATAATTGTGCTGTGTAATCCCCACTCCACCCTTTTTACCACTTCTAAGGCTCTTCTTCATGTTTGTATCAGTTGGCTAATTGAGGAGGCCTTTTATTAAAACCTACTGTAACTGCACTTATGTGTATGAAAAATTAGAGGTGTTACGCGTCCAGCTTTGTTTGCCACTTTTAATCTGTTTTATTACTGGATGTACACATTTCTGTAACCAACAGACTAGCCAATAAATTGTGCTTCTAAATGCCTGCCGGTGCTGGTTTTAATGATGAAGTTGTAACAATAAAACTTTGCTTTTGTAAGCAGATTTTTTTCCTCCACCTTCTTGGAAAGAGCCCAATCTGGGAAATGCAAGTGAAGTAAAGAGCACACGTTTTCTTCCTTTTTGTTGTTCTTTTTTTCCTGGACACAAAGATATAAAAAATTACATTGACATTTTAACTCTCACATTTGCACGCTCTCTACATGGATTTTGTAATGAAATGTGAAAATAATTTTCATTAAGAAGGCATTATGTCAAAAATTCAATACATGTAGGAGTGCTACAAAATTGGAAAATAAAAGAAATTGCATAACAAAGACTTGTTACTATTAGTCTGCTAGGATAGAAGGTTTCAGAGTTTGGAGTTTCTCCAATCTAATAGCGCATTCATATTATATGTATACCATCACCATTTAAACTTACATATTTTATTCAGTGAGACTGGCCTTCATTAAATTCTGTATTAATGTAGGGACTGCTGACATTTTCTCAAAACAGATGGTGCAGATTTGCTATACACTTTTCCATCCATTTTCTAACGGCTGTATCCAGAGCGTCACAAAGGGTGCCGGAGTCTATCCTGACAAAAGCTATACCGTACATTTACAGTGATGGCCATTGTCTCCACAGCAGCAGACATACAGTACCCTGAAAAGTAAAAATTAATATAATGACAGCAATAAGTCTGAAGTTGAATGTTATGCATTTTTCATTACATCTAGCATTTTTTAATTCAAAGTTCTTTTTTAGAATCAAATCTTGCCGAGGGTGTTGAACATAATTTTTTTTTTTTGTGTGAATATATATCCAAAAATCCAGAAATTGGAGAAAAAATGCAGGATGATGTGACAAATTGAAATAAGTGCAGAATTTCCACACAGTGAAGTTTGGTTTTAAAATGACAGTTTCTTTAACTTTATTTTATTTTTTTGGAACGTGAAATGGAAATCTCCATCTAATTCATTTAATACAGAGAGGGCAGTGTGCCAAAAAACGAACCCAAAGTTGCAGACACAATCTTTGGATAAAACTTGTCTTTTCCCCACTTCCCCCCACCATCTTACCCATCCCCAAGTTCTCCAGCCTCTTCAGCACTCTCCTGAGTATCATGTCATAGAACCCTGGAAATTACATCTTACAACCATGACACATGAGTGCCATGAGTGCAGTCAGGACCTGACCACATTAGCAGCAGCACTAGAACCATAAATCTGACTGACAGAAAGTTCCATATAAACAACGTCAAAAAAAGACCAGGATCCAACAATGCCAGAGGAGGGAGTGCATAGGTTCCCAATGAAGTGTCAACATTAATACATCATAGTGAGGCCAGCCAACCAGATCAGTTTCTGCTGCTCTGAAAAGGCTGGAGTCATCGTTCAACAGGAGCACCAGGGATATTCTTTTTTTTTTTAAATAGCGAACAGAGAAGAAGAATCCAGCCTCCATATTGGCATTAGCCCCATCTGGAAACTTCCACAACATGGGTTTAAAGGTGTCAGGAAATGTCTTTGTTTATAATACCGAAATCACTGTTCCAAAGAGTGTGACATCAGAGGTTTCCGAACGATTTCAGTTGTTGTTCTTGAATTTGTGTTATCACCCAGACCACTTTCCTGATCACACATACTGTATGGGCAAGACTGTCTTGCATCTTCTTCCTGTTGGGTGAGCTGTCATCACTTTACCCTTTAATTTCTTGGTAATGGACAACATTGTCAAAACTCAGGTGTCTTATTGATTTTGTATATACAGTACTGAAGCCTAGAGTTGTTGAGGTT
The DNA here is from genome assembly GCF_055471065.1 of Atractosteus spatula. Classification (NCBI taxonomy): domain Eukaryota; kingdom Metazoa; phylum Chordata; class Actinopteri; order Semionotiformes; family Lepisosteidae; genus Atractosteus; species Atractosteus spatula. The sequence goes on along the minus strand of NC_142709.1, from coordinate 68,620,662 downwards.
GATAATCTTTACCTTAGCAGAGAACTTCAAGCAGCTCTTTGACCTTCCTACTGGTGATTTGATATTAATGATTTGCTTCTTTGTTTAGTCTTCCTTAATAACCAATGGCAAAAGATGATTAGCATTGTATTTTGTATTTTGTAGGTGATGGGGATTTTAATTTACTGTAACAATCAGAAACTGAGACAGTAAATTGCAAAAGTACTTGCCAACGTTTTGCACCAGTCAGACATAATGTACAATCCTACACGCAGTTTCTAAATATACTATATACAATTTATTGATATAACACCAAAATCATGCATAGCAAGCAACATACTTTCTTACTATATTACTGTATATTTGTGAACGATATACTGTGATACGCAAGGCTGATCCTTCACTCAGGTTAACTTCAGAGTTAATATATATTGACTATAATGTGTTACATTCTAACTAGTAGGTTCTATTGGTCTCATATAAATGTATCACATTTACTCTCAGATACAGGTATTATGCATTTACTATTGTGAGCTAAACATCAAACGTGTTTGGAATAAGTACAATAAGAATAAGTACAGAGTCGATGGGGTATGTCTGTGCTACAGTATATATCATTTCACTGTCCAGCGCTGATACAGTTTTACGATGTCTTTTATCAGAGGAGCCTCCTTAACCAAATTCCTATACATTTTGAGAGAGGCACCAGACTGCTTGGTCAAGACAGCACAAAAATTGTAAGAAATCTTTAATAACACTTCATTTTAAGTGTAAAAATATGATTTTCCTCTACGATATGTAGGAATATGTAGTTTCTATAGTCATGCTGATATATTCAGTACTTCTTTGGCAGTACTTTTTTGGCATCCTATTTGATATCTGAAACGTTGAACAATCTTTATGTACAGTCACTAATTTAAATCTTTTAATTACAGTTCAGCAAGGGTTTGAATAAATTTGGTGACACCTGTACTGTATCTTGAATCTGTAATAATTGATTCTACTAAAAGCCTAGATGGTATTTCAATCACAATATAAATTCTTTTGCATATAAATTGAGGAGGTGCTCAGAAAATCGTCAGAACACTACACTTCCCTTGGGAGATCAAAAGCTGTCACCATCTTGGAAATGAACTGAAACATACCTTAATGAAAATAAATGACTGATAAAGTAACACAACAGAAAGAGAAACTTGGAGCTTTTTAAAGAAGTTGACCCTAAACCTATAGCGATTACATAAAATAGGTAATTTACAGCAATGTTGAAAAAAAACACATTTGTTCAAGCTCTTGTATTTTCTAACACAAATTACTACTGCTTTATTGGGTGGTTATAACCAGTAATAACTTCTAAATACAAACTTTATGTTGAGCAATATTATTGTCCATGAATATCTTATTTTAAAAGGTTTTATACAAGCAATAACAATTGGGATGAAATTATAACATCTTTGTTTTTACTTTTTTATGAAGCTTGCTCTTTCTACCAAATAAAAAGCATGCTAACTCTGAAAAACAGAAGAAACATATACTATGCAAGACCTACCACATCTGTCAGAAAAGTAGTGAAGTAAAGTGCATATCTTAAACTTCCTGGCACTTGCCCAGGAATTCCTTGCTGCAAATGTGATTTTTACTGGTGAAATGTGTAAAAACTCTTACTCAAAAAAACAACAGCTGTTCGTCATGGATCTCACTCTGTGAAGTCTTTCTGATTTCTGCAAGATCTGCACTTCACAGCTCTAGAAAGGAGGGTCTCATTCTTTTGATTTAATTGTTTAAACATGTGGTGATGTTGTACAAAGTTAGATCTGTAACATACATTCTATGATTAGAGGCTGTCCAAAATTTGTCTAAAAGTGGTCTGTATGTTATATTACACTTCTTAAGGTCTTTCCATCTGCTTGCTGCTTTATTCATCCTGAGTGGGATGCCAGTTTATTGCAGAGCATGCACTCACACACAAATTTGACATGCCAATTTACCTGAAATTGAAACACCCAGAGAAAAGTACCAAAGTACTTAAAGCCCCTTTTTCCTTTAAAACACTAATGCAACAGTGTGAGAATGTTTGAGTTTCATCCATACAGTACATATGTATATGACCTGACCCCCTATTTCTTCTATACAAATTAGTATGGGACATTCAAAAACATTCAAAAGACTATTTGAGTGTGTCCATTCATCAAGGTATATTTAATACATAGTATTAATTTTCCTTATTTGTGCAATGTAATGTTATTGAAGTTTTGTCTCTCACTTTAACTACTGTATTTTATTGATTGAAAATTTTGATTTTTATTCTTAATACACTAGCATACTGGGCTCATATAAGCTTCAGTTTCATAATTATATGAATGATCTGTAAAACTGACCTCATGAACTCCTGTATTGCTTTTCTTCCCTGAAAGATCAAAGCTTAAATTCATCTTAGATGTTGATAGTTTTAAGTTGGTTTACAGTATGTTCCCTGTTGCAATGAATGTGTTTCACCTTAATAAAGAGAAAGAGGCCAAACAAATGCATAGAAGACATTGAACTCAGTAGGATACTCGACTATTTTCAGCATGTGTGTAATTTTTTTTCAGAAAACATACATTTTTACAATAGTCATTTAGGAATTTAGGAAGGCAAAGAACAGGAGCAAGTCCAGGAAATTCACCCATTTTGCCTTAGCACATTTATTTGTATAACATACCATTTAAAGCTCTGACATATATACCAATAGAGATTTTATTGGTAGTGTACATTTGAAGCAAGCACTGGTTTTATTATAGCAATAATTCACATTGCCCTAGTTTCCTAATATGCTTCTGGGCTTGAGAGTGAAGTATGGAATGTTCACCTTTATAAATTAGAAAAAAAGAGGTTTTAAGCAATAGCAATGAAAGACCTAATTGCAACTGTGAGTCAGTTACTGTACCTGTATGTGAAAAAAGATGCCATTTTCAAGTAAACAATACAGACCTGGTAAAGTTAATCCTGATCTCAAGATGAAATATGAGACATCTATAAACAAACACTGAAGCTCTATTCTTATTTCATAAGACACATGTTATGGTATGATACAGTACTGTATGTCATTATACAGTATGTATAATGGAAGCCGGTCCAGGGTCCCGTGAAGTGTAGTTTAGGACCCTATGCAGACGGTATAATCCGGAAGTAAGTGGAGAAGGACAACAGGGAAAAGAAGTAGTAGAGGATCAGGAGGGGTTGGCAGACAGGGGGGAGTGACGACAATGATCCAGTGCTCGGGGAGCGTGTTGAAGGCAAATAAGTCCAAGGGGGAATCTGAGGCGCAGTCCAGGGTCCAGGTAACGGGAAATCCATTCAAGACATATGAAGGTTAAAATCCGGAACGGGATCCAGAACAGGAACAAAGAGTTAAAACCAGGGTAACGAGCCCAGGCGCGCCGAGCCCCGGACTCAGATGGTCAGGACGCCGTGAGGAAGCCTATGCCATCAGGTCTCTCCTGGGTCTGCTGGTAGGCGGACTTCTGGGCGTCCATCTTCCATTGCTGAGCCAGGAATAGCGGGAGCGCCATGCAAAATGACAGACAAAACAGGGGGCAGGTGCACATAATCAACCAAAATATGAAAGGGTCAGAGTGCCCTTCAGAGGAGGGATGACGATCGTGACAATATGAATTTATGAAATCCATAAAACATTGATTACAGGGTTGTCTTATACCTTATACCTTGGTATCTTATACCAAAAACTTACCTTAAGAGACAAATTTAGATTAAAGTTTCATGCATATAATGTTCCACATACAGGGAGCCTTTGTAACATGGAAACCTTTGAGATTTTATTTTTTATGTAACGAACAGTTCTTTCCGGACCCTATGTGGACGACACAATCCAGAATAGTGAGGAAGGAATACACTAGGGAAAAGTCATGCAGGAACAGGGATGAACAGGGATGAATAGGGGGGCGTGTCCATACGGTGCTGGTGATCCGGGGAGGTGTGGCCAAGGCGAACAGTCCAGAATAAATCCAAAAGGGGAAATCCAAAAACGAAAGCAAAGGGTCCAAGGCTGGGAAATCCATCCAAACAGGAGATTAAAATCAGGTGCCGGGTTGGGACCGGCGGGGGGAACAAGGACAGGAGCCGGAAGTTAAAAACATGACGGAGCCAGGCGCCACCAGGTCCCGGGCTCGCACGATATGGAAATCAGATGCAGAGCCACGAGTAGGGTGCGCGCCTGGCTTATAAAGGTGAACTGAACCGGAGAGAAACAAGGAACAGGTGGCGGGAGTGATGCAAATGAGGAAGGGCTGGAGCGCCCTTAAGAGGAGGGGTTTGCGATCGTGACATTTTATGTATGAGTTCTGTATGGTCATTGCTTTGCTGGGTTTCATGGTAAGTGAAAGCCCATAAATAAGCATTTGCCAGCACCAGAAATGAATACTGGGATATAATGGGCTGCTGTTGTACACTAAGCACCTCGATTGGACAAACAATCAGGCTACTGGATGTGAGAAATTCTTCAACAATTTGTGGAAAGGGACAGAAATGCCTAGAAGCACACAGAGACAATGTGAAATGTCTAGGGGTTTCCTCAGAATATATTCTGAATGAAGAGAAACTGTCTGTGTCAGACAGCCTTCCTAAAATATCCAGCATTATGGATGCTGTATTAGACTGTTTGAATGGGGCACGGTGGGGCTTGGCCTATGTGGAGAAACTACTACTGTCCAGCTTCCCGCTGCAATGTGTGTGGCAAGGGTGGATATGGCTTTCGACATGGCCCCTGCTCTTTTGGCATGAAACAATGTGTAAAAAATAGTTTTATTATGTCGCTTCAGACACAGATCACAAGTCACCTGAGGGTGGCTATTTGCTTTTGATGAATCCCCTTGTAATCCTGTGGTACTTTATGAACAGTACTGTACTGGAAGTCCCACAGTACAGCTATATTTCCAGTATATAAGGCTTTATATAGGCATAATCAGATTTTATAAAGGCTTATTCATTTTGCAATTACTTCATTATGTACTAGTGTTTATGATGTTAATCAGTCAGTTATGCCTGATATCAAAACGTCTTGCATGGATATCCAGAAAGCAGGTTTCACGGTAGTTGACAAATGAGTAAATAAATGGTCTGTATTGACCAGAAAGGTCTGCTCTATATATTGTTAGAACTTTCCTGCTTCCTTCCAAATTAAATAGACTGAAGTAAGTACCATCACCTTAAATTATTTGTTTTTATCAGCTTGTACATTACAAATTCTATGAAATTCAATTTGAATGTCAATAATATTTTATATGCATGTAATGAAGCAAAATGATTTACTTTGTGACCAAAGTGCATATTTAGCTCTTACACTTGTGTATAGATTTTTTGTCTTATGAGAATGAGTTTTAGATCAATATGGGTCTTTACAAGAACATATACAAGCACTGAATTGAATATTTTTAATAACTACAGTACTGCATGAAATCTTTCAAAATGAATTTTAAGCCTTCAAAGTGATTGCAACCTTTTTTCATTTATATTATTTCGGCACTAACTTATAATCATTAAGTATGAGAACCTGACTTTACATTTGTAGAGGTAATACTGTAATCTTACAAAAGGAAGATGTTTTTGATTTCTTTTACTTTATTTAATATAAAGTAAGCAAAAAAACATTTAATACTGAACTCAGCAAAAGAACAGAGAAAGTTACTGCATGACAGGCAATGCCGGGGGAGTTAAGGGTTGTGCCGAAAGTGCAGTACTAACCATATTCTTGCACACAGAGCATTTTAGCAGGTCTGTATTCAACATTTAAAGACATGCTGTCAAACCTCTTTTATCTACATAACTCAGAAAGTAGGTGGCTTCATGAAGTCCAGTCATATTTAATGGTAGCTACCTGGCCTTTGAAGTAAGAAAACATTTTCAGAATTTTCCAGTATTTGCAATACAATTTTTGCAGTTGATTTACTTTGTTCAAGCTGTTGTCAGAAGCACCACTATATGTGAAGTTTGAATCTCATCCAAAGACAAATTTAATCCCCACCCTATCTTTAAAACAATTCTACATTCACACACACAAAACAAAAAGTACACTCAAACCAGTTTTCTCCTACTTGTTCATAAATGTGAACTGTGTCCATTATGGAAGCTATGGACCTTGACTGCAAAGTGATAGACATAGTGTCACAGTCAACCTCACTTTTCTAGTGATAGGTAAATATGAAGACACGGTAGCTGCAAATTGGATTAGGATTTTTATTCTAAAAATCTGGAATTTGCATAACATTAAAAACCACTACTTATAACTCCAACACATTCACAAAGTGAAATTGAAATAATAGAATGTAACAGGTAGCAGGTACACTAACATTTTATTGAGCATACATGCACAGTTAGATTAATTATGCTTGTGTTAGAAGCAATACAAATTGTACATCTGTGACACGTGTTCTGAACGTTGGCTGCAGATGTTGTCCTGTGGGTTTTTTTCCTATTCCAGCTTGTGCCCGTTCACTGTACTATGAGCCCGAGATGCCACATGCTATCCCAGCTCATCTCACAAATGTGCCTTGGGGCTCAAGTCTGATGAGTGTGGCATTCTTATCTTGCAATAGTGTTGTTCTACAATCTACAGGAGGACATGTGTTGTAATGCTGAAATTTTTACTTGTCAGAATAGGTCTGCAGACAGGGCAGCAAGTTGAGGTCGCAAGACTTGGTGACAGCAACACATTGCAGTCAGGATGTGTTCAGTTGTTACAGGTGGAATTCTGTAATGAATAGACACTTGCATCTAACTGACCACACTTGGACCTGCTCATCAGCTTGTTGTACATAACAATTAGCATGTCATTCTGTACATCTGTACCACACTCAATGCCATTCACTAAGGTAGTGTACATAAAATCTTGATTCATCAGGACTTGACCTCACCGCTGGAGAGTACATTGGTGGTGTTGCTCCAAAACATCTACAGTATAGCACAAAAGTGTTGTTCTCCTAATAGGCGAGGCATTTTCATTCCTTTCTGTGATTTTACTTCCTTTTTAACAGGCTTGGCATTCAACGGGTTCAATCGCCTCATCAACTGTGACCACTCAGTTATCTCACTAATATGGTCATTTAATTGTGCTGGTGTTCCTTTCATTAAAAATAGCTTCATGTTTGGCAAACATGTTTGGTAATTGCATTTGTTAGCTGTGCTATTTTTTTTTCTCTCTGAATTAAGAAATACTATGAACTATTTGTTGATGTTGAGGCACAAATAAGGAATTTGAGGAACCTTCAGAAGATATTAGCATCCTGCTCTCTGTTACAAAGAAGCCTATAACAGGGGAAGACAAGAGTTACACATGTGAGAGCCAGCCATTCCTCTTTTCATTCATCTCACCTGAAAGGATTTTCTGTCAGTGCACATTAAACACCGACCTTTGAGAACGAACGTCTGATCCATTGCGATCAATTCACATCTGCATACACTAGCTTGAGAAAATTAAAATGATGCATGATTAGTTCTTCTAGGCCTCAGTTTCTTCATTATTACTGTATAATCAGTAATATTCAGACAAAACAGAGGGGAAATAAGTGAGATAAATGCTCATTTAGTGCAGAACTCTGAAAGGATATACCAGGTGAACAGTTCTTGAATGTGAGTAGCAGAATATGGTGATAAATACCAGTATGTTAAAATATTGAAATATGTAATCTTTTATAAATTAAAAATCACATTCTTCCATATCTCAGCAAATTTCATTTACTAGATTTGACATGTTTGGATAGTTATTCTGAAAACGGTAACACAACGTGCCTTTTCTTTGGGTTATATAAATGCATTTTCTGTAATTTCAGGTATCACATTATTTTCCAGAAGGGGCATTTTTTTTATCCACTTATAATAAAAGATTCTTTCTGGATGCTGAAAGTAATTGTTTATGGCCTGTCTTTTGTAACAGACATGTGACTGTACAACCCCTGTCTCCACATTTTCACATTGAAATCCACATGGTGTGGTTCCAATTATAATAATTACTTATGAGATTTCTGGGGTGCTTAGCAATAATTGACTGCTCTTTAGTATTCAGATAATACGTGTTCTCCTGGGCTTTAATTTCACAGAACTGTAAGGCTCAACACTCCCTAAAGCTGCTCTATTGCTTCCCAGCCACTTGGTTTCTTTTCAAGAGAACAGGGCTATACTGTACATACTGTGGTAAGCATTTTGCTTTTTTGCACAAACATGGCATTCCCCATTTTCAGTTCCTACATGTTAAAAACAGATTTTTAGCTGTAAGCTATTTAAATACTGCTTTTTTCCTTTCTCACAAGACATGCAGCGTACCTTGTAAAGATGAAAGGTGCACACCTAAATTTGTTTCCAAAAGTAAATCTTTTTATTGTAAAGGAACAAGTAATAGGTTTATTCCATGCTGAAAAGAGAAGAAACACAACGTTTCGACTATGGATCCTTCTTCAGCTTTTTATTGTGCTTTGCTAATTTAAAGAACTTTTCTTCTTTTTTTATCAGTTTTCATATTTTGAGGCATTTCTCTCTTATATCTTCAAATTCAAAAAAATGATTTTTATAATCTGTGTATTCTTTTTACTTTTCCTGAAATTAACTTGTCTTGTTTTTTAAAAATGATAACATTCTAACATCTGTATTTGTTAGATGTCCCCCTGCTTTGCACTGTGCTTGTGGCTTCTTCCCAGTTTTCCCACAAGGTTTATCGCAGCAATGATCTCTAAACTGTATATGCTAGTGCAATTAGGAATGTGTGTAAACAGGACCATACCAAATGCAAACCCAAGGATTATAGATTTTTACATGTGCTACTGTACATTACGTAATGTTTAAGAACTGTCTTAATAGTCTATATACAGTACCAAATGAACATAAGTGTTGTAAAGGTTTTCTTTCTTTCTGTGATGATCTAGCATTTCATTATGGCTTAATTTTGAAAGACGAAATTTAAAACAAAAACTTTACATTCGCTGACATTTAAGGAGGTGACACACCTTGAAAAAATCATGTGAATTAAATCAGAACCTACACTAAATTAAAACTTTGACCCGTCTGAAAGTTGAAAATTCCAAACCTATCACTAGATAATTGTTAATATCAGGTGGTGGAGTGGTGGATTTCTGGTTGTTAGAAGATTCTCATTTTTCCTAAAGACTGTAGAAGACGTCTACTGTAAAACAGGGTTTGAAATTGAATGTTGTCAGGAGAATGGAGTTTTGATTTAATCTGAGCCCACATATATTTGCTGTTAGCCATTATTTAATAATGAAGACTGAACATGGTATTGTGACCGAAAACCAAATGCCGTAAAAAGACCAAATTCATAAAGATAAAATCACGTTTTTGGTAGGACATTGTGGATCTTAGCTTCCAAAACTGTTTAATGTTTCTCCACTTGATAGAAATCAATCATCATCCAAAAGGTACAGAACAAGTAGATAATTATGCAACTATTACTCAAATAACAAACAGCCAGCAAGAAGAAGCTGTTGATTCTTCAAATTAACCTTTCATTCATTATTTGTTAACCAACACAGTCAGAAAGTGTTCAGACCCCAAAATCGCAACTTATGATAATAACATCCAAGTCTTTTTAATTATCATAATTTCCAATCCTGAAAGTGAATATCTAGACATTAAGGCCAGTTGATTACACAAATCAGCATACATTTCTAAATGTGTGTGGCAGCATGTCAGGGGTGGATATTTTTTCAGCCTTAAATACTTCTCATGTGTTCAATTCAACTAAGATAATTAAGTTTTGATCTGGATCAATGGTAGAAAAAACGGCTGTATTTTTCTGAAGAACGGTGCATTTTATCCGAGTGGTGGCATTTATTGAAGCATCTTACACATTTAGAATGAGTTAAAGTCTCACCTGTAGTGAAAGCCTCACCTGTAGCCTCACCTTGGAGATTTTCCGAGAACTTTCAAAACTGTATAAAGAATCACATTACTGATATTCTTTCCAAGAAGATCCGTTTTTGTATTCTCTGGGTGGGACCACATGCTTCACAGAATCTCCAGGAACACAGTTCGCCTTCAACACTAAGACATCCCTGTCTTTGACAGCTCTTTCCTGATTGACCTTCCAAAACAGAAAGTAGAGACGATTAAGACCTACAGTACGCAGACATAAATCTCTTGCTCATAGAGTCAGTCCAAAAGACAATAAAGCCTCCTTTATCTGCCAATTTTATAATTAACATAACATCTCCTAGTTCTTTTAATGTCTCCCTCTTTGCCTTTGACAAATTATTGTGCACCTTTTAGAGGCTTGTCTTATTAAGACTCTTCATCACTACTTGATCTAATAGCCTGAAGTACAATAGGCTTCTAATGGTCTATTACAATGCACTGGAGGGATATATTTAGATACAATGCTGTGTCTGTCGTAAAAAGCTTTATGCATATAGACTTTTCTCTTGATACACAGCACAATATGAATGTTTGATTTATTAGCATAGGAAATCTTGTGCATCTGCACAGACAATTTTATCACATTATGTTGATAAAAAGAGCACAGCATATTCCATGTTTCAGTTTAAAACGATCAACTCTAACAGCAATATTATCACTTTCCAACCTAAACTCATCAGATCTTAGAGGCTAAGTAAGGTTGGGCCTGATCAGTACTGGGCTGGGAGGCCTCCAAAGAAAACCATTTAAAAAAATTTTTTTGGTTTGATGGACCAGAAGGTGGCACTCTTTTATTCTGGAAAAGAAGTTTCAAAAACCAGTCTGCTATTATGGTGGTACAGTATGGACAATGTGCTATTCTTTGGATGAGGAATTAAAACTTAGGTCCAGACTAGTTGGCCATTAAAGATCCCATGGGACTTTTTCATAAGAATTTGTGTACAGTATGTGCTTAGGTGTCCAATTTAAGTTTCAAAATTTGCTTTATAATCTGACCTTCTTAAAGTTCCCCTTTAATTCAACTACTGAATGTCCACCTAATCTGCTCTGTATTTGGACTAGTGGTGCTGTGCCACTAGCAATGTCAGCTGTGGATCACTATTGGAGGGCATGCAGTGGTCAGAGTGTATTCCCTCCAATATGTGAAGTGTTTTGGAATACATTGGGTTGACAATATATCAATGCAATATAAAGGTGATTAATTGATGATGAAGTTTAAATGGTCACAGTACTGTAGATATTGTGAATGATGTGAGTTTGTTTTATTATTTGATGTCAGGAAAAATAACTTTGCCTGTTTGAAGACATGAGAGATGGACTAATATGGGAGAGGGGGTGGGTGTTGGGGTCAGATGAATAATATTACTCCCTAAATACTAAGGTATTTATTACTCTTTACTTTGCCATAGGAATCACTGAAACACTTGAACATGAATAATTGTTTTTAATACAATTCAAATGTTTTATGTAGATTCTTTCTTGTGCTCTTTATTTTTTCTTATATTTTTTATATGATTTTTATATTCTTTCTCTTACCCCAGTTGTGCTTGCACACAGTTGTCGCATGCTTTTACTATCATTAAGTGTTTGAACTTAGATTGGCTCCTGGAGCTTTAAAATGTTCAGATAATATTCAAAACCTCATAAAAACACTTAGCCAAACCTTCATGTTCCATTGTGAAGCTATTTTCATTTAATGTCTCACTCCTTTATAACTTCAAGGCATGTAACGTTTGTGTTATTTTTATTGCTATTTTCTATTTTTAATGCATTTCTGTCCAAGGAATACATTTTATTCATTTTTACTATTAATAATTAATATTATACAACACATTGATTTTTCTTTAGCCCAGCGGAGTTGAGAATTTGAGACGTAACTCTTTAAATCAAAAGCAGAAACTAATATGATACCACTTAATTACAAATGCACTCTAAAACAAATAATCATTCCTTAACAGCATTATATTCTCGATATAAACCTAAAAAATGGTTCTTTGAATATTTTTAACAATCTATATTAAAACTATTTAAAATGATGCTTCATAGCAAGTATGATGTTATAAATAGTTGTACTGCATTATTTTTATAACCAGAAGTGTTGGGTCATGTAAACCATTTTTCCTTTTCCAAATGCACACAATATTTTGACATTAGAGCCCTCCTTGCCACCTAAGGGGCTGTTCAGTCTATGCAATATGTGTGAACGCAAGTTCACTAAGGCATGATTTAAAGTCTTACTTTGATTAAACAACAGGATGCACGAGAGCTTCAAGCACAGGCTCATTTCGTACACTTTAAGCTGCTTAGGCTGATGCCTGTGTATGTGAAGTTGCCTTTTATATTGATAGAAAAAGTGAATATAACTGCTCTCAATGGCTAGAATTCTGAAATAGCAGCTGAAATCTCTGCTCAAGAAAGTAGGATCTCTGAATTCTGTGACAGAGAACTGAAATGGCTTAGCAGCCAGTAGAAATCCTTTGAAGCACATGCATTTTCTTCCAGGAACTATCATCTAGCACCAGGTATTATGGATAGTGGACATTGTATACTTGAAGATACTATAGAATACATGCCATTTTTTCACAATAGTGAAATGTACCCGCCCTTGGCGCCATGAATGGCGCTGTGGTGCTTGACGTTTGTAATAACCCTTACTCTCCCTTCTCCATATCTTTTTAAACATGTCTTTTTTCCTTGTACAACCACCCCCTCGCTAAACTCAGGCAAGCATACAAATATGGCCTCATTGTATCCAATCAACCTCTTAGATCCACAAGGAAAGAAAAAAAAACTACATATAGTCCAAATATGCATGCCATATGCATTTTTCAAAAGCATTATACTGTAAATGCTTCTTCACCTGTTGGTAAAAAATAACAAAGGAGACTGCTGCATGTTTTCCACTCCACAAGTGACAATAATTGTCATTATTGTGTCTGTCATGGAGGTGACAATACCTAAATGGTTTTAAAAAAGTAATAGCATTGTAGTGATTTGGGAATGCATTAGTATACATAACACACTAAATACTTTCCTTTTTAGTATTACATTATTAATTTCAGTTAGGAGTATGAGTTTCTGAAAACTACAGGATACAGGAGCTTGTTGGTATTTTTCAGATATCTGAACTACTTCAGTAAACACTATCTACTTCAGATAAAGGGTGAAACAAAAATCTTCCATGTGTTTAGAAATTGATGATGCATGTTACAGTCTTAGTTTTCTATGTCTTGTATTACACAGAAATTGGAATGGACTACATATGAAAACACTTATACTATTTGCAAATTTTTTAAGATATAGATTTATTGTGCTTCAGGATTTAGCTACCAATACTGCTTTATTCACGCTTGTCATTTATAGTCTTGCGTAGTTTTGTCTCGGTGTTCCTGTTTAATTTATGGCTTTGACAAGTCCTTCGTTGCCAGCACTTGAAAAACAAGATGCCTGGATTCCTAACCCATGCTGCAGAAGGTCTTGCTAGGCAGCAATGTGGTAATGGAATTTCTTTCTGCGTCCTTATCTTTAAATCCTATGTGTTTAATCGCAACTAGGAGCTAGAGACAAGATACAAAGATTTTACTTTGGTTGTGCATCCTTCGTGTTTTCTGAGATCAAATTAAATGCTTTGTCTGAAATTAAATTAAGTCATTATATGTTCAGTTAGCAGTAAAGCTTATGAGAATATAAACTCCAAACAGACACAAGTTTTCAGAGATCAGTAGTGTATAGAGCTGTTGACAAGTGACATGTCTTCATTACGTTCTCATACAAAGGGAATAAGCAAGTGTGTTGTGTTATGCTGGATTAGTGTAATTTTTTTTTCACTGAAAGGAAAAAAGGTATAGATGAAAGATGCTATTGGGCATCTGAAACTGGAGCATTCTGTTAATACTAACAAATATGTCTAATTGTTTAAAAATTATTTCAGTGGTATTTTTAAAATTGCATTTTAAAGAATTCTTATTTTTTCTTAAAAATTATCATTTCTAAAATGCAAATCCCTTTTAAGGGAGTGTGTGTATACTCATGTATTTTGTTTAAACTAGTTGTTTATTGTAGTAATTTTCAACTTGATTTGAAACACAAAATGGGGGCACATCCTATACATTTAACGCTTTTATTTGAAAATTATTCTCTCCCATTCTTTCTGAAATAAAATTTTAATGTATTATTTAATGTAGAACAACAAGGAAGGCTGTTTATGTTCTTCAAAATTTGAAAAGTACACCTTTTTTTCTCTTTTTAGTGACCTAGTTAAACTGTAACCTTTCCCATAAAATTAAAGTAGATAAATACAGATTAATCACAAAAAACACACAGATGCAGTCTAGTACAGAAATATATATTTTTGCTATTTTACCGTGCAGCAGGAAAAATGCCACCTAAAGAATGTACAGTAGCTCTGCATGAAACAGCATTTTTGGGGGTAAAGATTTTTATATGATGAAATTTTAACTGGCTGTTATTTTTAGCAATATGTTCTCCAAATGAGTCATGCTCCAGTCAACTCTGTGTTATACACCTAATCACATTTGTTATACTCAGTTTGCCACATACTTTATTTAAAATGTCTAATATCAGCCATGTATTCAAAGATAAAAAAACACAAACAAAAAAGGTGGCAAAGCGAACACACTATGGACTGAGAAGGTAAGTCAATACAGCTACAGTATAACACCAAGCCATGATATCCTGCTACAACACACAAGTTGATTTTCTTTCAATTGTTGGCATGGTGACGCAGTGGTTACAATTACTGCTTTACAGCGCTGGGGCCCTGGCTTCTATTCCAGACCTAGAGTGCTATTCATGTGGATTTTGTCTGTTCTCCACTTGTTTATGTGGGTTTCTTCTGGGTGCTCTGTTTTCCTCCCACAATCCAAAGACATGATGGTTGGTTAATTGGCTTCCAGAAAATCGGCTCTGGTGTGAGTGTGTGCGTATTTGTGGTTGTTTGTGTCCTGTGATAGACAGATATCCAGTTCAGGTTGTACCCTGCCTTGCTCCTGTTGCTTGCTGGGATCAGTTCCAGCTCATGTTCGGTTCCAGGTGCATGCACTCAACTAAAATACGAAAGGGCCTGAGCGCCCTTAAGAGGAGGGATTACGATCATGACACAAACCTGAATTGGATTAAGCAGTTAGAAAATGGATGGATGGTAGTTGACTTAAAGATTACATCTTCACAGATAAAATGGTAGCGTAGTTATTCCAAAGTTAACTGTTAATTTGACATTCCAGTGTAGGTGCATGCAGTGCTTTCATGGTTCAGCTATCCTTAAGAGTGACATTTAATCTCAGAAAAAGTGAGGTTCAAGGCCAAAGAGTAAGACTTGTATGAGCAAAACATATGAGATTTCTAACTTTGACATACTGTAACTTTGACAATGTCATCACATTTCAAATGCATGTGTCTTCCTCTTCATATATTATGCTTGGCAGCCCTGGGTATGTTTGCATAGGGTTATTGTAGTACGTTTTAGCAATGCAATCAATTAATACGTTTTAGAATGAACCAGCCCTATTTCAAAATCTGTTGCCTGAGGGAAAAAGGATACATCTTTTTTTTCATTTAATGCTGTATGCTTTTTCCAACCTGACACAGACATCTCACACAGGAATAAAATGGTTTCAGTGTTCAATACACCTACTTAATGGAAAATTCCCTTAATATAAGAAAATCTACATCTCTACTGTCTTCCTTGCACATAGTTTACTGTTGCAGTGTTATAAAACTTCTCTGTCAGTGATGTAAGATATACAATATGAAAGGATCAGAGGAAAGACTAAAGTGGCCTCAGTATGCCAAAGACCTCCATGATACAGCAAGCTAAAAATAAGAGTTAATTTAGCATCAAATGCTTTTACTCTTATAAAAAAGGATGGTTTATCGGTGTGCATTGTGACACATCTACCCTCATGTTCTTGTACAAACAGAAATGCAAGTATTATAGTGCCATCAGGGAAAAACACACACAAGAGCAGTTTATCAGACAGAAAATTGCCTTAGGGCTAGTGCAGTAGTCCAGGAATAAACATCACCCCTTAGACACTAAGCCTCTATTGTGCATAGTGGAGCTCTTGCCTCTGTGACACTTGGTGAAATTTCATATCCCTAACATGTGCTGTTCTGCACAACCCCATCCCACCCACATGCAGAGCCAGAGTACTAATTGGTGTCTTTCCCTCTTTCCTCCTGATACCAATATAGTGTCTTGCACTAAGGCAGATTTCCGAAACAGTGTTTTAACAGATTTAATTTAAAGCCCAGAGAATACAGCAATAAAACCTTTACCCACATTCCTATCTTTTGTCAAGAAATGAGACAGTGGGGAATTTTACTTTGAGTTAATAAAGCAATCAAAAACTTCCCAAGTGAAATGTTCAGTAATTGTACCTTAGAGGATTTTTACCTGTTATCGGGAAATACCTCATTTTAAAATCTTTTTTTAAGATCCCTTGTCTTTTCTGAAATAACTATGATTTACTGCAATATTTCTTTCTCTCTCTCATCTTATTATATCTTGCATGTATAGCAGTGAAATCTTTTCAATGGAGTTAAAACAAACAGAGACTCATAACAAAATTATTCAAAAAATGACAGTCAGGGGATAGTGTTAGCTTTCAAGGCTTGTCCCAGACTAGAAAATCACCCCCAGGGTTAAGTAATCTGTGCTTTGATTTTAATTAGTGGCTTTTGTATAAGTATTTGTTACATATTTTGCAGACACCTTTAATGTTCTACAGAGGCTCAAATTGCATTAAATTAGATATTCTCTTTCATACGTGTTAATGATAACTCCACCTTGCATGCTAATTAAGAGGAATGGGAAGGTATTTTGAAAATGGTGTTTAAAATATGAAATGTCTTGGAGCATGCCAGAGGCAGTGTCATATGGAGTCAGCCACAGGAAGGTCGTTTTTTACGTAAAAACAAGGAAAGCCATATTTAGCCAATGCTACGCTCAACAGCCTACTAAAATCCAGTTCTCCCTCTACTTTTGACATCAGTTCTCTTCCTGGTTATTACATTTAGTGCTTTTTCAAGTACTATCAAGTACCCATTAAAGACCTGAAGTCTTACTATTACCTATTACTAAGACTTTACCAAACGGAGCAAACGGAACTTTTTATAGTTTGCAATACTCCAATTAAATAAAGACCTCCATTTCAATAAATGTCAAATTTTTTATTTCTGTGAAATTCTAGCTTCTTGTGTATATTGTATGTTGATCACATGGTAGATTGTCCATTTGTATTGTACTCAGGAATTGGTTCAGATTTTAATTTAAAAGTGATTTTGTTCATGGCATGCATTAAAAGCTTTTTCTGCAGGCATCACTGATCACCAAAGCAGAACTCTGAAGACGTCTGACAATGAAAAACAGTTGTATCGTGGGATTGACACTAGAAGGCCCACAATATATACTGTATAAAAGTACGATAGGAAGTCCAATTTGCCTGGTTGGTCCTAAAAATACAAATGGCTGAGCAGTTAAGGTAACTGCTTGAACTGTGCCTTAAAATTTGTTAAACAAAACCTACTATTCCTCAAGTTGCAGTCAAAAAGCTAGTCATTTGCATTATTGTTATAAGAAACTAAAGTGGTAATAGATATGTCATACTGTTTAGTCTTGATATCTGCTCAATGTTCTTCAAAATATTTAAATTACATATTTAAAACATTAGATACAGATTAGAACATTAGGATATGAATTGGTAAGATATAGGACTATTTAAAATAGTTTGTTCATTTGAAATCCTCAGAGTACCCCCTAGAGTGCAGACACATGTCAGCTTTTTCTCGAAGTTTTTATGTAGACACTAAAACATATTTTATAGTGCAACATATGGAAATCACTCATGCTGAGGAGGGACTTTCATCATTGAGCAGCAAAAGCACATGCATTGACTGTAATTGTAAAAGCTGTGTAATCTGAATTGTGGGTTTATCTTTTTATGGTTGTTGTTGCTGCTAATCACAAAACTAAGAAATTCATATAATCTCTTTCAGATTTAATAAGCATTAAAACAATTTGCAATTATTACAAATATGAAAACCTTGCAGTGGGTAATGAGGAAAATTAAAAAGATCTCTATTTCACAGACCTTCTCTCACCTTAAAAGAATCAGTATGGATTAAGGATGTTGCATAATCAGATAAGGCAGAAAGTGTTAGAGGTTTAGTTACAATTTTAGCACAGCCAAGCTTGGCTGGTATAATTCCATAACAGACACATACATCAATAAAACAAGATCAATGTTTCAAGGTCTGCTTAAAGGACCTTCCATTTCTAAGGGAATTTAAGTCAGTCATAAAAGACACGGAAGAGAAGCCACACGTTTTGACTGAGCCCTATCGACAGACAATTAGGGCTCTGTCTTTGGTGCTGCCCACAGGATCCCTGCAGATGACTTCATTGCACTAGCTTCACAGCGACAGAAAGATAGACAGGACAATTACACTGATGTGACACACGCCGGTAGAACATGATAGGTTATAGAGACAGGAGTGACAGCAAAAGACATTCTGATGAGGTCAGGAATTAGGATTTTCAAATGATCTTTCACCACCAGATAAATATGTCCTGGTAAAAGGTCACTATGATCTTTCTTAATCAGCTTAAGCATGACCGTGGTAAAAAACTTGACTTCAAACATAAAACATGCACATATATAAATAACAAGGCAAAGACAAAGTTGTTCCTCACCAAACTATGATTAGGAACAATCACCACTTAGGTGAATCTGACAGACTACCTACAGTATGTGTTTATAATCTGCAACAATGAATAATTACAGGAAAAAGTGTATTCAAAAAAGCATCTTATATCTTTTGTTTTGGCAAGAACGTCTAAATGCAAATAATCTAAATGTAACCACAACGCATTATCAACTCTTGTCTTGTGTAGTTTTCTTTGGAATGCATAAATGATCCTGCTGAAATGCGGAAATCTCCACTTGCACACTTTAAGGATTATTATGAACTTCATTCTGTCCACACTTTCGAGCTGTGTCTAATTATGCTTTTTAAAAAGTGTTAGAACACATTATTGAAGCAAAAACACAATGTTAGTTTCCTGCTTTTTAATAATCACCATTTTCAAATAAAGTGCAGGTCAGTCATATTACTGAATCTGCTGAATCATTATACTTTGGAGATAAAATATCTTACATTGAAACTTTTAAACTCCTTTTTTTTCTTGTCATACCAAGAAAGTGCCTTAAATAAATGTTAATTACACTTATAAAATGTATAATTTAATTAAAAGGTACATTTTAATAAATAAAGCTCAAAGAGACCAATCATTCCAATGTCTCTTATGCTTCCTGAGCTATTTGTTTTATATATCTAGAAAACATCAAATTAACAGTATAGATGGATTATTCTCTAAATACAATAACCCAGCTACAAAAATAAGGGACACTATTTTCATGAATGGGCAATGCATACATTTGGAAAGCTAATCCTACAATAATTTTAATTGTGCATAATTTCTAGTATTTCAGATTTTCTTTCTTTGAAAAATAGTTTTAATGTTTCTTGATATCATTAAATTGTGTTTATGACTTGTCTTGGCCAGTTTCACTGGAGACAACACTACACGGATTCAGTTGTTTCACTTACACTGCAAGTCTGTAGAGGCTGACTCAAGCTTTGTAGCTAAACAGCATTTTTTTCATGGCAGGAAAATGAAGTGGAACAAATAGCATTGCTGTCTCTGTTAATCCTTTTCTTATTTTAAACAGTTGAACACATTCTCAGTGAGTGTGTCACAAGAAATCCAGATTGCTGACTTTTAGACTAAAGCAGGACACTTCTAAGTTAAACCTGCTTGACCTGGAGCTTCCTTTTTTAAAATAATTGATCTATTGCTAGTAGCTACAGTAGCTGTACGCTTTTAGAATCTCTCTGGATAGATCACAATAGTGTAAGAATAATTTAACATCATGTTCATTGCTTTTAGGAATCTTTCTTAACTTTATATTAAATTTGATAAATCTGCC
Organism: Atractosteus spatula; assembly: GCF_055471065.1. NCBI lineage: Eukaryota > Metazoa > Chordata > Actinopteri > Semionotiformes > Lepisosteidae > Atractosteus > Atractosteus spatula. Next base: position 68,600,761 of record NC_142709.1, on the reverse strand, counting down.
ATGCTTACCTCAGCAGACAAGAAACTGAGATGGTTTTAATATATTGAGATAATATATTTGAACTGGATAGAAAACTTATTTAGCTCCAACAAAAATAGTCATACAGAAGTTGAAAAGGAGTAAGAAAAATGCACACCATGTGTTTTTTTACTCGTACTGTAGGTCATTTGTTAGGTTCTGTAATTTGGAGAAAGGTGCATGCTTTTTCATCCTCACAAAATTAAATAAGTAGTATATACAGTACTATTTGCATGGGTTGTTGTATATTAGAATTTGTTTCTTCTTTCTTTATTGAAATTATTTTTGCCCTTCTGTGGATTGTGGATATCTTTGAGTTACATCCTTTCAAATCCAGCATGTCCGGGTGAATATTTAATCTTCTCTGCATAACAGGTATAAGATATAAGAAATCTGAATCACGGTCTTCCCGTTCTCTGCTGGCACCGCTGGAACAGCAGGAGTTTGTATAAGAGAGTTGCAGAACATTTACCATATTTGCCTTCTCTGATCAGTAGAATTCTACAGATAGATCTACGTCTCCTTTTGAAAGTGAGCCAGAAATGCAAATTGCAATGACCTGAATAGATATCTCCCCTAAGTATGTATAGAATTAGAATCCCTCTAGTGTTTGAATATCTCTTAACATTAACTTTTAATTTAGTCAGCAGAAATCATACCTATAATGTTTCTTTGTGGTGATTCATTGATATCATTCTAACACAAAATTACTTTACTTCATATAAGGAAAAATATTTGGTCAAGAAAACCTTAACAGCTGCGCTCTGGGATGATGTTTCTCCTTTGAGGCTTGTGAATATTTTGTAGAAATGTTTGTCTTCATTTAACATGTTGTTAGTTTTGTAAATATTAAGTTTGTTTATGAGTTTTTGGTATTGCTGTGGCGTGCATCAAATGAAAGTGTGCTAAAAATGCTTTCTTGATTTATTAAGAGTCATAACAGAACATAAAATGTATTTGAAGATAAAATATTGAGCACTTTGTATATGCCCGTATTTAAAATTTCAATGTGCAGTGTTTACCAAAGTCCTTTTCCTTCTGCTTTATCTCCACAGATTTTGTCACTTGACACTATTCACCTAAGCTTCAGCAACATTCAGATGCAAAATAGGTGGTATGCATCCTTCAGCGGTTGGTTGTCTATAATCTTCTTTCAGCTCTGCTAAGTAGTCCAAATGCACAGAGAGCCCTGTCAGAATTCTGAAATGGTGATGAGATGGATCCATTGTAGCTCAGCATTAATCACATTCCTGTTTTGCTGATATTGTAGACTACTCCAGGTTGCTGGCTCTCTGTTCCCTTCATATCTCCCCTTGCACCTGGAACTTACAGAAGCCTGCTAAAATATTTAGGTCATGTACACCACAACATAAACAATGACCTCTGATGCTGTGCACCTCAAATTGGACGCCAAACATACGGACTGTTGAGGACTTAGATTTAGTGCTTCATATTTCATGTTATTCAGTTTGGCTCACATCAGTACTAGCAGTTTTGCAACTAATGCTAAGTGCTACAGTAAGTATCCCTTTAAACAATTTCACATGTCAGTGTGGTCTTATACAAAGACAAACACTGGAAGAACAGTATCTCTGCAAATAAAGCTGAATCTTGATACAGAGTGAGATTTTTATTCTTTATTTAGTACCTACTGTACATGAGGTCATTGTTTGTATATTATAAATGCAATAAAGCTAACAGTTATTATGCATAAGGGACATCAAATAATGCATGAAGAAACATAACAAATTTTGAAAATGCACATATACACCCAATTCATATTGTGTTCCTTTATATGCTTTTAAAATAAATGACAATGATGGTCTTCTATGCCACTGTGATCTTTTACAAACTACTGAGTTTATAAAATGAATGTCTTTAATGGCACTGCAGAAATTCAATTATTTAAACCCTGACAGATAACAATGTAAAAAACTGAAGAAATCATTTAATTTACAAGATCATTTAGATCCTAAATATAACTGCATTTTTTTCCCTGGCTTTTGCAGCCATTAACTCAAGTATAGCTTTACAATATTAATTGCTATCATGAACTCATCAGAAAAATATACATTTTGCTAGTTTAACTCCAAGTCTTAATTGCCAATAAATAGTCACAGTTTCACCAAAATGGAGGAGCACATTTAGTTATAATAAATTACTCTCTGGAAGTTATAATGCTAGGTAAAGAGAACTGTATCTTCCAAAACTTTTCACAAAGTGCTATGTTTGTAAAGAAGTGTAAATAAGATTTTAATAAAAGTATTTAATTAAAACAATGTGATGGCATAGATTCTATTTTTTTTAATATAGTTTGTACTTTGTGATGTACACTAAATTCCTAAACTGTTTAGCTGTTTAATTGTCTTAATCAGACTTGTAGCAACATTGAATAAGAAAATTACTTTTGATTAATAAAACTCATTAGTAAGGAGGACAGTGAGAAATGGTGAAGAAATGTGACACAGCAGGGAGCAAGGCTGAAGCCATAAGTTGGAATAGTTTCTGCTCTTTATCTCTGCTGACTCTTACCTTTCAATGTGGTACAGTCCAATAATTAATACCAATTTGATATATTAGGGACAATGGCTATTTGTTTCGTAGTTAACACAAATTCCATATTTTTGATAAGGCTCTTTACAACATTGTGCATTATTATATCTTAGAAATGCAGACAAGTTAAGACAAAAAATAAATAAACACTAGAAAGCAAAACCCCCTGTCTTTTAGTTGAGAAAAGAAACTATGAAGGGGGTTGTATTTTTCTACTATAATCTACATCATTACAGAAATAATGGGGCTGATGTTGTGCTTTTTACCAATCTATTCAAAGTACTGACAGGCTTTGAAGCCTACCAAAACTGCATGCTGGCATTTTATTGCCTTTGAAAGGTCTTGTCATTTTGTGTTTATTTTCTCATCAAATCTTATGCAAAACAGAAGGGTCGTTCTCCAAAAACTGGATAAATTGCGTTCCTGCCTCTAAGTAACTGTTTTTTTTATGTTTTGCCTGATGAAGTAAATCTGATTTTTTACTTATTTTAATTAACATATTTTCCAATTCAAATACATTGAATAAAATTATTTCAAGCCTAATGTTTTTTAATACAGTGTGTATATTGTAATCATATGCCACATCGCACCTTTCATGATGTGACTATTTCCAACTTTTTGCATACATGATTTAAAAACAAAATCACTTTAAGTGCCAGAAGACCACTGACTAAGTTGTTTTTAATCGATATATAAATTTATATTCATTCTATAAATTAATTCTGCCATTGCTTGAATATTTTACTAAACAAATGCTTATAGGTTTGGATTATTTAAAGACATACGTGTTAAAAGGCAGGAAAGGTCAAATGCATTAGTTTTCTATGAATTCATGAAAATGTCTGAAATGCTCATTACCGTTGCAGTCAAAACATGACATTTTTGTTCTGGTAATGACTGAACTGATATGGTAATTACTGTTTTTAGGAATGCTTTGTAGGATTTAAAAATAAATTATTCATTTTTTCATAAAAGTATTTTCTTGGTATGCAGAATGTTATTTAATGCCCTCCAAGATAATAATCCATCAATTCCTGGGGAATATTTTTGGGGTACACATGTCTTTGTAATTTAAATACTTGCATAATTATGTTTTGTATAATTACATAGATAAAAAATGGTTTATGCATAGATGGCTTTATTTTACAACATCAAGTAATGTGCTAAGTCAATAAAAAGCACTTTAAATGCACATCATGTGTCCAAGTAGAATTTGGTAACTTTAGAAAATGCCACTTTGATTTCTACTCCTGTTCAAGTGACACAGAGTCACTTAGAGTTCTATTGTAATGTTTAAGTATCAGAAGGTTTTTTTTTGTTCTTAAAGACAAAGGAAGAAGAAACTTTTAAAAATGTATTGAATTGGTAAATTCTGTCTAAACTCCTGACCTGTGATCTTTATTCAAAATTAAATAATTAAAAAGGGAATACTTTTAAATTGAATGAAGCCTGGAATTTCTATTCAAAACAGTGATTCCAATGTCCCTCTTTTGTAAAACATTTTTATGATCCACTTATGAAACTTTTGACAGTATCATTGCGGAAGATATTATTTACTAATAATTGTTTTGGAAAATAATTTATGCTCTCCTTTAATGTCTAATTTATGTTTTTTAGGAATAAGTTAAAGGTTTATTCCATGCTGAAAAGAGAAGAAAGGAAACACAACATTTCGGCTTTGGAGCCTTCTTAAAAATATATACAGGATATACTGTATGTTTTATACTGGTTAAATTAAAGTATGATAAATTAATGGTAACTATTACATTTGTTAATTACATTGTATTACAATATTGTTCATTATTTATTTTGTGGGCTGGGAAACTGAACGACCTGAGTAGTGTACATGTCCTTTGTATCACCTTTGTTCTATACAGTATGCAGAACATAAAAAAGTTATAATTTAATTACAAATGGAAGGAGACCATTAGGTGGGGTAGATTTGGTAGTTAGTAGCTAATTGTATTGGCTTCAATAACATGGCTGGGAAGCTTGTTCCATACTCCCATAACCCTTTGTGTGAAAAATGTCTCTTGCTTTCAGTTTTAAATGCACTTCCACTTACTATCCACATATTCTCAAATTTGCATTTCATTGTTTATTCACAGGAAGTCCACTGCTATACATTGGTTGACTTTTTCAGTGCTTTTGCAGATTTTGAATGCAGGGATTAAGGACCCAAGTCATAGTTTAATCTTTAATGTGTTCAACACTAAACATTTCTTTAAGACGAGATAACATAAGATCACTTTATTTGCCATATACAATTTCTTACATTAGGAGTTTGTCTTTTCGCATACCCCAGCTTGCTCTCCATGAGACACACAGGTAGACAGACAGGGAGAGAGAAGTTTGGGGTCAGACCGCGGGGTCAACCATTCATATGGCACCCCTGGAGCAGCTGGGGTTAAGGGCCTTGCTCAGGGGCCCAACGGAGTAGGATTCCTCTGCCGGCTGCGGGATACAAACCGGCAACCTTCCAGCCACAGGCGCAGATCCTTGGCCACAGTGCCACCGCTCTGCCCCCAGCCCATAAATGTAGGACATTTCCTTAACTCTTGAAAAGCATAAACAGTAGTTGCTCTTCTGTGTGTGGAGTCTACAGCAGACACATATTTTTTTATAACATGTTGACCTAAATTTTCCATTCTAAACAAGGTTGCATCGTTCAGTTTTAACACAGCACCACTTAACTAAAATTGATTGCTTTTAAAATTGTTTTTCAGTACTATCTAAATAATGTACTGTTGTACATTTATTTATCTGTTAATATTAACTGCATAGTTGCAGTAAGTGTTATTACTGTAACAGTCTGTCAGAATTGTAACTGTGATGTCATTAGAGTTTTACATGTTTTAGCTTGTATTGCAGGAAAGTAATTTATGTGCAAAAAAATTAACAAAGCAGCAATATTTCTGGTTGTTACACTATAAAAATCACATCGATGATTCTAATTTTATTTTTAATATATTGAATAATTTACATATTAATTGATTTGCTTTTCTACAATGATAAGACCACAGAATAAAACTCACAGAAAAAGATTTTCAGAAAGAAAGTATAGAAAGCTAACCTTTCCACAGCATTGTCACGCCCTCTGCAGCCAGAGGGCGCTCCTTCTCTGTCCTGTCTCTCATTTCCGGTTCTCTGCTGTCCTTCTGGTGTTTCTCTCTCTCTGGGACTATATATTTCCGGGTCTTTCATTCTGCCTCAGCAATGACGTTCGGATGTCCTGAAACCCGCCTAGCACCAGGTCGCCCGTTCGCTACCTGAGGGCATAGGTTTCTATACGGCATTCCTTGAACTGCTGAGCCCGGGCTAACCCCCGTCTTGCCGCTACGCATAGGGTCTTTTGCTCTCTTGTCATTCCACGGTTCGTCCTTTACGACATCCGTGACAAGCATTTATTGCAAAATATAGTTCTGAATTCTTAAGTTTGCAAATCTCCCACATTTAGTTTGATTTTCAAATGTAATGGTTTAATGATCATCTCATTCTTCATTAATAAGGAATTAAATGAGATATGAGATAGATGAAAACTCAGATTAAAGAGCTGTTTTAGATTTATCATGAATGTACATTATTGCCCACCCTGTGTTAAATTATTTTATGCAAACAAGGCTGACAAGAAAGTATGAAATAGTGCACATGAAAGGTCCCATTCAAAGCCCTAAATTGATGGAATTTAATAGAGATAAAGCTGCATGGAGACTTATTAAGTTGAGAGGGTCATAGGAAGAAGACCTTTACCCTTTTTGCATATTTAGAAGTACAAGTCCTTAGCTCCTTACAAATTAACCTTGAAAGTTATTACTGCAACAGCCGTAGGACTTTTTTGCTCACTCCAGATAATTTACAGCATTGGGAATTAGATACAGTAACCTCTTAACCCTAGAACTGTCAGTCTCCTTAATAGCACCTGACAGTTCTGGAACTGATTGCAACTTTCTACAGGTAATAGGATTAGGAACATGATAGTTTGGGCCTGAAGCAGACATGCTGCGCTATAACCTCCTCCTGGGATCATTGTGTTTAGGCTTTGTTATGAAACAAAGAGTAATAGAGTCAGAGAGGATATGTGCTATTGTTTCCCTTCGTAATTACCAGACAAAATCAAATTGGTGACAGATATAGCACAACATTCAGGATTTTGGTGCTTAAGGATACAGATAAGGAGCAAGCTTGAATGGAATGCACTAGCCAAAGACAAGAAGTAGCAGACATGTTTCCTCTTTAATAAAGTCATCATATCTTGGACAAATACATGGCAACAGTCACTGTTCAACACATTTTCTGCTTTGCACAAATCACCTCAATAATAATCTCTGGCATTCCACAGATTAAAATCAAAATGCAGAAAAAGTCATGTGAAGACTATAGGCTGTTTTTACCACTGTCGGTTTTTACATATATACGTATAATAACATGCTCAAGATTGCCTTAGATGATTATGCTTTTGGTCTTATGTTTATTTGAAAAACTCCTTCAAAACATGAACTTGGCATCTATAGATCTTTATCATTGTTTTTTGTTTTTCAAGTCTCTTGAAGTCTATGTACAGTACATGACAACATAAGAAAGATTACTGAATGAAGGCTCATCTAGCTTGTTCAGTTGCTAGTATCTTATTGATCTAGGGACCTAGTGCAACTTTGTTGAAATAAGCCAAAGTATCAGCTTCAGCAAAATAGTTTCATTTTAAATGCACTTCCTTATAGCTGTCACTTGTGTCTTCTGACTTTTGTTTCACTGTTGGTCCCAAAGAAATCAAATTGACTTTGTTTGTGAGTTCTCCCTATGTGCAGTGCTGCCCTGTGAATCCAGGATAACCTTCAAATTCATATGATCCTGCCTACCAACACAAGAGGCTTTCGGAAGAATGGGTGGATGGCTGGAAACTGATGAGGTTTATAATGCTTTATGTTGCATTGTAATCCTACTGGACTCAGTAGCTTTGATTTCAGCATGACTTAATGAGCTGCCATGGAAAATCCAAGGCACAGATAAAAAGAAAAATCTGTGAACTTGAGGCATTCCTGCTGTTGATACTTGCCTGCCTTGGGGACTAGCAATATCATGGTCAACAAGCATGATTCCAGCTCCAAGTAAACCTGGATAGTATTACCTCTGTACTGTATGATTCATTAGACCAGATATTCGTGTGGTCCTCTCTTCAAAAAGGCTCAGAAGATTATGGCCAAATAAAACAGACTATTATCCAGGCAGTAATAATAAAACCTATAATAACATTAAATATCACATAAAAGGAAGCAAATATTGACAGTGCTAATTGCTTTCTTTATTACCCAACACTGTTTAAAAAACTGAGTGTAAATCAATAATATTAAAAACAAAAACGAAATTACAAAACACTTTAATGCTGAACATTGAAAGCTGTTGTACTCTAGAGCTTTGTCACACATCTGCTGTCCTCAAAGACCACGTTCTCAGAATGTGTTATTCAGTCACCACTATAGAATCAAATTATTTTGATTTAAGAAAATGATGCAGTGTTTTAGTATGGTGACCAGGAAGTACAATAGTTATGTATTTTACGAATAAAACCATTGTGAGCACTATTTGTTTTTCAGCATAAAGTAAAGGAATTAATGTAACTAAGCAGATCTGGTTTAAAAAGAAAAAAATACTGACAGCTCACTCTGACAATCTGTTCAGGAAGAGAAAGGAAAACAAATAATTTCTATTTTTATCCGTCTGTTCCAAACACCAGGCTAACTCCTCCTGCAAGTGATAAGTATAAATTGTAAAATAATGCAGATGTGCTGCCCTTGTAGATGCACACCCCCTTCTCTTCACTATCACCACCACATCATAAGAAAGCTTGGCGTTCAATTTATTTGATCTTATTAAAATCCCTCAGATGCACATTTCTGAGAAACTGTCTTGCCTCCATTATTGTAGAAATCAATGACTTTTCTTTCAATAATCCATGTGAATGATCACCTGTCTTAAATGTTCTTCTCCAAAAGTCATTATTAACCTTATTAAAATTAACGATTGAAATACTGATGATGTACAGTAGTATGTCTTTGCAGGGGAAAAGGCAGCAGAAACACAAAGCACATTTGAAGGATTTGACATCTGGTGCAAAATTAAGGAAGCAATTCTGTACAATGCCTTTGTGCCACTAGGTACCACTATGTTCCTCCCACATCATGCTTCACAGCTGCCTGAACTGTAGTTTGTGTTGCTGTTTTCCGTTTGGAATTCTTATGAAGCTCTGCTGAATAAAGGCAGTACAGTCCCAGGGAAATATATACATACAATATGTTTAAGATTGGGAAGCTGGGTTTTCATTTTTGTAAACGGTCTATGATGAACAAGCATGGCTGGAGAAGATTCTATTATATGAAACTGAAGTAATGAGTCCATCAACACCCTAAAGCTCGATTGGTTGGTTTTGAATAAATGTATATAATTTATATTTGAACAAAAATATATCCTTCTATCTTTCCATTCTGTAATCCAGAACAATAACAAGAGAGAAAAACCACAGTGCAAATATACTGTATGCTGTACTGGCATGGATCCCAGAGTGGCTCAGCTGGTGAAAAAACCTCCCTTCTTAGTATGGGTTGAGCCCTCAAGACTGCAGATTCCAAGTTCAAATCCAAGCTGTGCTGCTGCAGGCCACAGTGGTGACAAAAAACTTGGCAGAGCACCACTGGAATGTGGTTGAAAAACGCTGCTCAGCTGCTGTCTTTGTCTCTGCCACATCATCTGTGTCCACCCAGCAGGTGTTATGAAGCTGTGCTGACTTATATTATGGATTCCCTGTGGAAGTGTAGTGTTCCAGCAGGTGTTTATCTCAGTATCAGCTACTGACTGGAAACTGAGGGTTTAGGACAAAAATAATAAGCACTTCAGAATCCTACAGCATACATATATTTCCCGAGTGATAAAATCAGTGAATTACTGTAAAGCAATTGAAAACAAAGGAACATATGGAAGACTTTTGTCCACAATAATGTATCTACAGTACATTTACAGGAACAAAATCTTAAATACTCATAGGATGTTAGTGTATAGCTTAATTGAACAAAGACCGTCAATGTTCCTCCAATACGGTGTGAAAATGTGCTGAGAGTTTTGCTGTTCTCCATAATATTTCATTAGCTACAGAAGAAGACTTCACTCTCCAAAACTACTGTCCACTTTCGTACATTAGATTTACATTAACGACAAGGGGTGTACCATATCACAACCCTGGAAGATTAAACTGCATAGAGTTAAGGGTATAGTGTTAATAAAAATGCAATGGAAACAAAGTACCATAAAATAAATATAAGATATATTTTGTATTTTCATACATTTTCCACCAAGAACTATTCTTAGCGCATCGCTTCTTTACTTGCTTTAATACAGTGGACTGAGTCAATTGTAGTCAGAGTCTTGGTTTTCACTTCTATATCCATCATAAGTTATAAACAGCTGTCTTCTGCCTTTGGAGCCATAAGCTTGCAATGGAGTGAAAACTGTGCAGCAGGCTCAGGGATATTAAACCCACAATTAATGACTTTTTTGTTTTACTGAGCATGAATAAACCATGGGTCAGATTGTCTGCTCCTCATTTTCCATTTATAATTGTAAAAGGTGCTGTCGTCTTTGAAGCATAGCTCCCCCCAACATGCTGAACCATGTGTCAACAATTGCAATTTAGTCTACCTCAACATCAGCTTTCTATGCCTTTGGAATTAGGCAGGACACAGAAATTAATTGACTACATAAGCAGCAATATCCTTGGAGCTTGCATTTGTCACAGTCCAAATCGACTACTGCACGCTATTAGTAGTTGGATTACCTTTCTCGTCAATCTCCATAGACTGGAAGATCCTTGATTATGCAGCCAGTCTTGGACCTCTCTAAAAAAGCTCTTTGGTGAGATTTGTTTGGTAATTATTTCATTGTGCTTACTTTCCACTGGTGTTCAAATCAATTCTGTTTCTTGAAGAAACACTATCTTCATTCAGTGACCTTTGGTGGCACTAGTCGAAAGGTTCTATTTACATTAAAAATGTTCACATTTTCACAGAAAGTGTATTCCACATGACAGTTAGGTTGCACTCACTTGTGTCAGGTTGCTAATAGACTATTGAATGCCAGGAATGCTCAAAATGCTTCCTTTTTGTGTATAGTCCATTTTTTATTTTATACAATTCTTTCACTCTTTTAAAGGAATATTTTCCAGTCACAAAGAAACATTTTACTTTAGGTTTTTTAACCACGTTGCTTTCATAATTTGCTGCAATTTTTTGAGGCACTAGATTATTAGAATAAAGTATATTGTTTGGAGTTCACTTAAATTCATAATAATATCCACTATTAAATATTATTATAATTGATTCTACATAAAAATGTTGTTTAAAATGGAGAATTACAACATAAATTACCTATGAGAGATCGTATCACCATTGTACTAAATGGACTGTTTTATTTTTCCTAGCCTTTTATCTACACTGTTTTATTAAATCCAACCCTGTAATTCAATTTATGCTGTGAGGAAATATCGAGCTGTTGAAAAAATGGTTCCAAATCTTTTTAAAGAATTCAGCTGCATGGATACAACTGTGAATTAAATTATGGCTGTAATGATGTGGAAGTCATTGGCAAATCAGATTTAAAGGGGTGGATGACATAGCAAATAGCTTTGTGTCTGTGTATTTTCCACAGTCACTCAAACTGAAACAGTGAAAGACTTAAGAATGATTTGGTTTAGTTAGGCTCAATCTGCAGGTTTTGCTTTTTCTTTCTTTTCCAATTTTATATTGCCTGCACTGAGGTCTTCAGATACTGTAGGTGTGCTGTTTTGGTCCTCTGTGCTCCTAGTTCTCGTTACTTTATATGTGTCTTTAAGAAAAGACACAGCAACATTTTCACAACGTGTTCTAGATGAGAGAGATAGCATTCTATATTGAATTTTGACATGAGGATTCATTCAACAAACTGCAATTGAATAAATTAGAGGCTATTCAGCTACTGTACATTTACAAAACACAAAGGAATAAGACAAAGCTGAAATGCTTCGATCTCAAGTTTATTTGCAGGACAAAATAATACAATCATTTCTAAAGAATACAACCATGATGGCAGAGCCATTTTTGTTTTATTTTAATTAACATAAATCATGTTATTAGGTTTATATGGAACCTCAAGGGAGGGTGGGAGGCAAATAAATATTTACACCATGGCACAAAAGCCTATAATTAATTTGCTAGAAGACTTACAGTGAATTAATCTGTTTGAATATATCATAATTTTTATTGTGATTAGTCTATAGAGTTGATTGAATTGTACATTTCATAAGTAGTGAATGACAGTAAACTGCAGCACTTGAAAATTCATCAAAAGACACAATGAAGTATCTATCTACAAAACAACTGACAAAAAGTAAAAGTTTCCAGCATCAAACCAGAAGCAAAAGACCTGTGGTGCTGAATCTGTGCTGTAGATTGTGTTGGTAATGTAATTGCTTTGACAAGGAGAAGATTTGGGGCACAGGTATTAATGTGAGAAACATTACATTCTCGTTTTCTGTCAGCAACCTTTCGGTATTAACATCATCTCAGTTTTCTGCACCATAACCAAGGCCAACGTTGCTATGTGCTCGGTGTCTTCTGCCTAGGACTGAAGTCAACCATGAAACTGTCAACCACCCACATTCCATCTGGCATTTAATCACCTACACAACCAGCTTTTATTGCTGCAACTCTGTCCTGTTCAGCTGTTGTCATTCTTACAGAGACTCTCACTTGTCTCTTGTTGCAGATTCCTGCTTTACGATCTTTCCCAAACTTATTTTTTATGAGATATTCAATAAGATGTGCAAACATATCAATAATTCAAGATTGGTGTTTTTACCTTAATTGGATTTACATTTCCTCTTTCTTAGAAAATCAACCTCTATATATTAGCAAAACTCAATGCAAATAACATTTTACACTTCATTCATTTTGTAACAAGAACATTGACAACACACATACAGTGGTTATAACAAACTCAAATTGGTTCATGATTTGAGCTTTATTACAAATAACAAGGCAAAAATGTTTACTTTAGAAATATTTAATATTCGATAGTGCACTGATCTTTGATAACTGTCTCCAAGGTAAAATTATCCATTTCTAAGTACTTGTTTTAATAGATGCTTAGGATTCAGTATTGGGAAATAAACATATAACCACTGCCTAGTCTGTGCATAGTCTACTGTATCTGAAAACTAGTTTCTGGACTAAAGAGGCCATACGGCAATCTACCACATTTCCCCTGTGTTCATTCAGATAAAAACTTTCTGAAGTGGCTAATACAGCATATTATTAAGAACAAGATGTTCCAGAAAGTCTGGTTTCATGCCCCAGGGACCAATGTACCAATGTATCAAAGTCATTAGAAAATGATCAGAATATTTAAATTATATTATGAAAAAATATTGCAATATGTTTCAAAATAAACAGGGAACAATTTTGTTTGAGAACCACAATCAATGGGGTAATTAATTCTTCCCCAGACCTCTTTGATCAACATTTTGCTTGCATTAACTTGCTCTGGAAAATTTTGTAGAAAGGGGAATAGCAATCAAAATCCATCTTGTTTATTTAATATTGTTGTCATGCTTGGGCTGGAGCAGTTTGCTACCTGCTGTTTCCAAGGGTAACCGCAGCATTCTCATGAGCTCTTGCCTTCCAGCCGACCCTGTGAGGATGAGATCAGGGTGCTTTTTTGTCCATCCGGCTGTCTTTCAATCAGGCAGCCAATCTTCCAATCAAGCTGCCGAGTGTAGCTCTGACATGGAGCTACAGTGCTAAGTTTGATGTTATAGGTGATGTGGAGTTTTAATTCACTGTAATAATTAGAAATTGTAAAGGCAAACTGCGAAAGTACTTGAAGACTTTTAGGAATCAATCAAGCATTACAGCACTTACAGTCTCACACACAGATTCTGAATATACAATATACAAAGTATTGATACAACCAAAAACGTGCATAACAAACAACACAACAAACAACAAATGTAAAATAATATATTTGGACTGATCTGCTGTGATACAAAAGGCTGAACATTAATTACTTCAGCGTTAAAATATGTCAACTGTAACTTGTTATGGTCTTCCTCATACTGTAGGTTAAACCAAACTCATACAATTAAATCGCATTCTCATTGTCAGATACAAGTAAATATTGTCACAGATGTTGGGAAGGCATACTGCTGAATGACCCGCTCACAGGCACAGATTTTCTACAAAAATAGAAAAAAACGTCGCTCGTGGGGTCAAAGTATGGCTCAGCATTCTCTCACAGATGTCGGAAAGGGCATGCCGTGGAAAGACTAGGTGAGCAGTAGAGACCCTATGTGTAGTGGTAAAAGGAGCAACACGGACGTAAGCCAAGGTTCAGGGGTCGGATGATTTCGGTATAGAAACAGCCCTCAGGCCACGGATATGAGGTGACCTTGTAATAGGCAGGTCTCATGACATCCGTACCCTCAATGCTGAGCGAGGAGCAGAGCAGACACAGGAAGTAAATAGGCTACACAACAGGACACACCAGAAAGACATGAATAATCACAGGGAACTAGGAACAGGACAGAAGTACAGCGCCCTCTAGGAGTATAGGGTGTGACAATATGCATTTACATCAGATGTGTTTGGAATAATGGTTCAACTCTCGAGAATTATAAGGTGCATAAAAGAGTTTTATACTCAAAGATCTATTGATCAAATGTCCTTCATGAGTTATCATGTCCTTCCCGCTATCAAGACACAGCTTGTGGTTGGTCCATGCTTGGCAGCTGCTTGCTCTATGCTGGGCATGTCTCAAGAGAGAGGAGTTGCTGGGAAGCTATGCCAAAGACAGCATGGCTGAATTTTTATCTTAAAATAATAGTCTGTACAACAGTCTGTGCACAGTTTGTCTTTTTGGGGTCCGGACACAAGATAAACAGATGGGGGGAAATTGGTTAGTCCTGGTAGCACTTGGACTTGGTTAGTCCAAGTCCACCACTTTCTGTGAAATAACAAAATAATTGCACATACAATAGCTTGATTAAGAACATTTCTGATTCCAAGATGTGTGCAAGTACAATACATCTGTCTAACAACAGTAAACAATTTGTACTCTAATTGAGGCAATATTCAAAACAATTAAATAAAATGAATTATATTATGAATTACTGCAGACTGTTTGTTCACAATTTAATATGTTTTGTTGTCTAAAAGAAACCAAAATGAAACTTGATTTTTTTTTCAGAAATTATTCAGAAACTATCTTGCTTTGGGTATTTCTATATGAATGATGGCTGTTTATGCTAGATATGCTGACACTGCACAGATAAAACTCATAGCTATGACTGTGCAGCAATTACAGGATTGATCACTCAACTACCCGATATAAAAGAAGCCATATTTAATTCAGAACCCATACAAAAAGCACACACAAAAGTTAAATCCTGACATAAGGAGACTGAGAAGGGGCTTAAGCTGCTTAACAAGAAAAAAATCAAATGGAAATGAAACAAACCCCCAACTTTTAAGACGAAAAAATATCCGGCAAACCTACAAATAAAGATGCAAATCCTGTTCTGCAATGCAAATAAGAGAAAATCTTTTTTTTCCTTGAATATCATCATTCAGATATGAGTAAAAGTGTTGCTAAATATTATTGCCCCGGGCAAAATTATTTTTTCTGGTGATCAAGTTAAAGCATAGCTATTAATTTATTATTTTTAATCAAGATCTAATACTTTCCAGCATATGTTTCAAAATGAATTATTTACTGTATCATACTTAGGCTATGGATAAATGTACATAATAGATATTTAAACAGTTATTTAATGCAATTAAATTAAAATAAAGAAGGCAATCTACCAGGGCAGTGTTTTAATGGGTAAATGACAAACCAGTACTATGTAAATACAGAGGACAACTTCATAGAAACTGATTGAGGGCAGCAATCTATGTTTTGTTTTTCACCAGTGAATAAACAAGTAAGGCTCTGCTGAAACACAATAAACTTTGATCCATCTAATAAAAAGTGAAATGAGACTATCTGAAGGCCCAAATAAGGCTGGCTGGGCATAGTAGAATACCCCTGCATTTTGCCTCTGAGTTTCATATTGCTTTGCAATTAAGGACAGAGGCACTTTCTGCCCAGTGATCCATATTTAAGATATCTAAATCTAACACAACAAAAAACAAACACAAGCTAATAGGAAGACTTGATCCTGACACACAGTGCATTAGTCTCTTAGGTCTTGACATTTAAGTTCTTGTAGTGTCTTCTGAAAAAGAAGAGCTTTTTACTATCTAATCACTACTACAACACAGATCAATAAGTTAAACTCCACACTTCTGACAACCTGTAAAAAAAATAAGAAGGTTCCAATAATGAGACATTTTGGCAAACTGCAATAGTAAAGTCCTTTAAACAGGATGTTTATTTTCTAAACATAAACTAAACACAGATGTAGTAGATGAAACACAGACTTAAGAAAAAATGCTTGGCTGAATGAGAGCCAATTCAGAGCAAATACTGTATGTAACACAGTGTGCTACAAACTAAACTATGAAAAATCCTGGAAAAATGTTGGCAGTTTTCCTTTATACAATAATATTATTTTAGTTCTCTGTTCTATGTTCATCATTACTGAGGCTTTCCTAATGCTTTGCAATTTTATGGATTGTGAAATGCTTAGCTGCACCTTCAGATAATTACTGAGTTTGAAATTTTACGTTTCATTTAGATAGCTTCTCTAACACATTAAGGCAGTTTCAGCTTTAGTGATATTTCAAGCATCTGACGTGAATTTTACTCCTTACCTTTACCTCCTAACCATTTATAATTAAAATTATGAAAAAACACACATTTTAATCATATTCAGTTCAATGCAATTTATTTTTATATAATGCCTTTCACAACAAGGTTGCCCCAAGGCGCTTAACATTGCAATTGACCATACATTTTGTCAATACAGAACAGAAGACCAGAAGACAACAGAGGAGAGGAACCAAAAACTCCTTAGTAAGGAGAAAATAAACCTCTAGGGGTCCAAAGTCAACTGCTTGCCTAACCCTTTTGGGCATGCTAACATTATATAATTAAAAAAAGGAAATAATAAGGGAATGAATCCATCCTTCCATCATGTCTTCTGTGTGTTAGTACTCCATGCAGATCTCTGTAGACCAGTAAATTCCTTCTAAATGATAACTATATCCACAATGTCCCTCTTGGATCCATGGCAGTGATGCAGCATCCAACTCAGATGGTTCCCAGCCTGGGCGCCATCCGGACATGTGGGGAGGAGAATAGGATAGTTTGGTCAGAACAGATGTATGTAATGGAACAGTTCTTTTCAGACCCTATGCGGATGACACAATGGTGTGGAGTGAGGAAGTGGAGTGAGGAAACACTAGGAAAAAGTCATGCAGGAATCGGGAATGAATACGGGGGTGCGTGTCTAAAGTGCGCTGGTGTTCCGGGGAGGTGTGGCCAAGGCAAACAATCCAGTAGTAATCCAGACGGGGAATCCAAAGAATGGGCAAAGTCTAAAGCCGGGCGGTCCATCCGAGAACAGACAGGTTAAAAACAGGAACCTGGTCAGAACAGGAACGAAAACTTAAAATCATAATGGAGCCAGGCGATTACAGGTCCCGGGCTCGCAGGATGTGGGAATTGGATGCAGAGCCCCAAACTGACTGAGTGTCTGGCTTTTAAGGGGGACGGGAAGGAGGCTGGAACAAGGGGCAGGTGCACAAAATTAGGACCAAAGTGAAAGAGCCGGAGCGCCCTTAAGGAGGAGGGACTACAATCGTGGCAATGTATCTACCTGGTGGACCAACATAGAGACACACAATGGTATGTACAGCAGCACCAGCAGCCATGGTTGCAGCAGGCTATAATGTAAGGTGTGAGTAGGCTAGGCTGAAGTAATAGGTCTTCAGTCTGGATTTGAATACTGAGATTGACTCAGCATCCCGAATAGGGGGTGGGAGACTGTTCCATTAGCTGGGGGCCCTATAATTAAAGGCTTTACCACCAGCTGTTATTTTATTAATTAGTGGAATATGAAGAAGACCTGAATTCTGTGATCTAAGCAGGTGACTTGGATGGTAAACATTAATAAGTTCCATTAGGTAGACAGGTGCCTGACCTCTGAGAGCCTTGTAAGTAGAAGGATTTTGAAGTCCGCCCTGTACCTGACAGGAAGCCAATGAAGAGTTTTGGGGGTTATATGGTCGGACTTTCTGCTCCTAGTAAAAATTCTAGCTGCTGCATTCTGAATTTGCTGTAAGGTGTTGAAAGAGTGGTGGGTGCTCCCTGATAGTAGGGCAGTCCAATAGTCTAACCTGCTGTATACAAGAGCATGTATTAATTTCTCTGTGTCTTGAGTGGAGAGAAACTGTTTTGCAATATTTCTTAATTGTAGGAAGCATGTTTTAAATTCTGTTTTAACATGAGAGTTAAATGAAAGTCTTGTGTCTAATACGATGCCTAGGTTACGTGGTGAGTCTTTGAGGCAAATTTTTAAATCCTCTGAGTTAAGTGCTGAAGTTATAGTAGTCTATCAGTATTGTTGCCTCCAAACTACAGAACCTCAGTTTTATCAGAGATGAGCAACAAAAAGTTTTCACACATCCAAGTCATTAATGCAGTTAACTAAAGTGATAATAGAAGAGTTGTTGTTTGGTGTAAACGAAATGTATATTTGAGTGTCATCAGCATATGAATGAAAGTTAATATTATGTTTTTGTATTATCCTACCTAGCGGCAGCATGTAGAGAGAGAAAAATATTGGTCCCAGCAGTGATCCCTGTGGTTCCCCAAACTGAACTGGTGACATTGACGAAGCAGTATAATTATTAAATAATTTGAACATAATGAAAATGCTTACTTAAATATGAAGTAAACCACTTAAGGATGGTTCCAGATAAGCCAACCTCAAACTCAGGCCTGTGTAACAAAACAGAGTGGTCAACCATGTCAAAGGCAGCACTAAGATCTAGAAGCACAAGCACTGTTGCATTCCCCACGTCAGTAGCTAACAGAATATTATTTACAACTCTTGTTAATGCAGTTCAGTGCTGTGGCCTGGGCGGAAACCAGACTGAAATTTCTCAAGTATATTATTTGAATCCAGATACGACTGAAGTTGGGCCACAACTATTCTCTCAAGAATTGTAGAAAGAAATGGGACATTTGAGACAGGCCTGTAGTTGTTAAGAACTTGTGGATCCAAATTTGGCTTCGTAAGGAGCGGTCTAACAACCGCTACCCTAAATTGATCAGGTACAATGTCTGATGCAAGGGACGTGTTCATCATACTAATTATAGGTCCTGCCAGTACTTCGGGGGAATCTTTGACTAGCTGAGTGGGGATGGGATCTAGTGGACAGGTGGTTGACTTTGTCTTAATAATTAATTTCTCAAGTTCTTGTTCATTAACTAATTGAAAAACACGATAGAAAAATATTTTAGTTCTATTATTTACATTATTGTTTTTTTAGAAAATGGATTTTCTTTATCTAATTCCATTTTAAACCACAAATAAATTTTACGGTTTTCTAAAAAGAGATCACCAAAATACTCTTTATTTTTTAACAGTTTCAGTCTGAAATTCTTCAAGTTCAGTTTTCAACATTACAAATGCAAAAACGAATCTAGTGAGTAAAGCAATTTAATTGAAAATGTCAGCTGCAAAGTATGTAGCTACTGCTAACATCTAAAACCAAAAACAAAAGAAGTGTCATGACACTTAAAAATACCAGAGGCTGAATTTTCTTGTGAAGCTTAATTTCTTGCTTATTCTTGGGACTGACTTTCAGTATTCATTGTAAAAAAAAGCATAATCAGTCTTTACTGAAGATTTTCATTTTGTTTGTCTCAGTTCCTTAGCTCTCTACTTCTTTTTCAGTAGTTCCACAGATCTAAAGCCATCTGAAGTCTTAAAATCATTCCTCAGCATCACTCACAAGCCACCTTTAGACAGAAAATGTATTGTAAGGTGTGGTTTCTGACCCACTGGCCCTGATACAACCAACTTTCCAGTCTCTTTTCATGAATGGTTCTTGGAATACAATAAATAGCACTGAAACAACTGTGAGGCATCTATTTCTATTAGAGTAAACAATAAACCCATGTATAATTCAAGCACAGGAGGAGTCATTAGCAGAGCCATTGTGACCTTTTCTGAAGCAGCTTTTTATTTCATTTCAGTTCAATTTATTTCGTTTCATGGTTCTGTGATCAGAACACAGCTACCTAGGGACCCTAGGAGATTAAAAACGTGGCTGTGGGCTTGTGCCATTCTTTTCAATATTTAAAATTTTAACACTTAATCCAGCAAACTGCACATTCCACTCTTGGCTTGGCTCAAGCAATTGATTTCAACATAGAATCTGCACAGAAACTGGCAGGACGTTTTCTGAACACCTGGAGTATAAACCTATAACTGAGTGAAGGCTTAAACAAAGACACTGTTCTTTCTGTTCTTAAAATAAAATATATATATAAAGATATGCACAAATGCACAATTAACTTAAGGACTTAATTACCTTACTTAATGGAATCAATTAAGGTTTTTATGTAGACAACTCTTAAGAGCTCTGCAGTTCTCAAGGAATCTAAAACAAAGAAAAAATAACTGAATTTAAATTTGATTCTTCAGAAGAAGTAAAGATTAATTCCATGCAGAAAAGTGGAAAAGAACCTACATATTGGCTGTTAATCCATCTTTGGGTGTAACTCTTGGTTATCATGTCTCTTTGTTGTTTCAAATGTACTGAAAAATTTATAGTATTAGAATCTTAATGAGAGAGACAGATGTCGTTGTACATCCATCCAATTTCTGTTTCCTCCAATTCAGGGTCAGAAGGGAACCAGAGCCCAACCCAGTAAGCAAGAGGTGTGAGACAGTGTACAGAGTGTATGGGACACCAGCCCATGGCAGGGGAGATAGGCACACACTCACAGCTAGAGCTAATTTTCTCAGAAGGCTAATGTTACGAGGCGTTCTTTAGGACCCTATGCAGAGGACACAATCCGGAAGGGAGTAAACACACACAGGGAGGATACGAGGAACTGGGGTGGGGGGGCGTGACGAAGGTGCTCCGGGGGGCTTGGTCCAGGCGAACGGTCCAAAAGGGAGTCCAAAGGGGAGTCCAGTGCAGGCAAAGCTCCAGAGCCGGGTGATAAATCCAAGACGAGCAAAACAAAGTTAAAAGCCGGAGCGGAATCCGACGAGGGGTTGTAGACAGACATGACAAAGTTAAAAACCGGAACGTGATCCGGCGAAGGGTCGGGGGGAAAAAGGGGGAATGGAACCAGGCGTTCCAGGTCCCAGACTCGGCTGGTACAGGAAACCAATGCAGAGCCCGGAACAGAGTGAGCGTCTTGCTTTTGTAGGGAGGCAGGAACGACAAAATCAACTAAAAAGTGAACAAGCTGGAGTGCCCTTAAGAAGGGAGGGACTACAATCGTGACACCTAACTTACCAGTATGGTTTTGGACTGTGGAAGGAAACCAGAGCTTCCGGAGGAAACCCATACAATCAAGCACAATCAAAATAAAGCCAATATATTAGACAGGTTAGGAACACTGACCATATACTAAACTTTGTTTTAAAGAAAGTCCTCTCCTGCACAATAGGGGACTGCCCTTAGAGGTGAGGCTTAATGATGACAAACCCCTTAAGGCAGGACTGCCAACATAGCTATTCCTCAAGAGGAGATCGCCATTACAGTAGTAACAGAAAGAGTGGAGGAGGCACACTGAAAATGGACTAGAGCCCTGGCTCATTTAAGGGATGTTTGGGAGATTAACAAAACAAAAATGACAAAGGTAGGCAATTCCACATATTGAAAAGTCATTCCTTAGTCTAAATATTGTATTTTGACATCCATATGCTGCCGACTGGTACTTACAGTACAAACCTAAAACCCAAGTTACAAAACAAGCATGAAATTTTAAAAAAATTGGAGTAATTCAATATGGAACAGAAATATAGAAAAATGCATTGAAAAACCCTTGTTGGATCAATTTGCTGCCTTTTTCTTATTTTAATATTCTTTCATGGCTGTTGTTATCAACTTATTTCCTATTCTTCTTTGTGCAGTTTGCTCTCTCAGACTGCAGGCTTCCCTATCCTGTCTAAGACTAAGCAGTACAGCTGAACAAGTAGGTATTAGATCATATATGCTTTGACCTCATGCCATGAAACACATACAGTATGTAATGACCTTGATTGGTCTTATATCCAGCTATTGCTTTCATCATTCTTTGTAAATGTATTGTGGTATTAACCTTCTTCTATTACAATGCTTCCTCACTACACTCATGCAATATTGTTTATCTACCTTTCAACTAATTTGCTATTGTGTAATATTGCAGAAATTTATTTTGTGCTGTAATATGGTTGTCTTTTTCACAATTTTCTTTTTGTGCTTTATATGAAATAGTAGCCTATAGCTTTGCTGGTATTGCCATATAAATGATTGTCACTGGAGAATTGTGTTCAACTGAAGCAGCAATTTCTGCATTTGGTGTATTTCCTGTACATTATTAAGTCATTTTTCCATTTTTTAAAGAAAAAATGTTGGTAGTTATGGGAGTTCAGTTGGTGCTTGGCTTCTTTGATAATTGCTTCATATTACATTTTGATATACAGCACAATTAGAATCTCTTTATTAACTTTCTGTGCACATTGAAAGTGGAGGAATCCTTTAAGAGAATCACATGAACCTTTGAAAGAAACTATATATAAAACAAATGACCTTAGGAGACTGAGCAGAGTGCCCTACAATATATCACCCATACTCATACTTTCACTTAGCTTTAGTATACATTTTGTAGGCAAGTCTAAACTTCAGGGCTGGGCAATCCATTGGTAAAGATGGCTATTTTCACCTAAAAAGAGTCTAAAATTAAAATGGGACTAAATAATTTGCTTGATTCTTAATTTAGAGTTTTAACTGAGATAAAGTCTGAATGAAATGGTCTTCTTGTTTAAAATAGAGCCATTAAGAACAGAACTCTTGAAATGTCTGGTATCTGCTGTATTGTGCTTCCCTTATCTTAAAGAGCCACACCACATTCTGATTTCTGAATATAAATATATAACCACAGTCACAGACACAGAAAACAGTTTGTCAAATTGTCTTTCTTGAAAAGCAACAGAGCTTTGTAGGTAGAAAAATCACAATACACAGTACACATTTATTAGGCCAACTGTAGCAAAAGTGTTAGAGTAAATGTTTGAGAAGTTTTTTTAACATCTCTATACAAAATGACACAAAATTAATGCATGTATGCTTCATATTATTGCAAAACACATTCACTCATTTTAATTAAGAGATTAGTTTGAATATGAATAGCTTAAGGCAACAAACCATGTAAATTAAATTTTGCCAAAACTGTTTAGTTTTCTAGAAAAAGTCTTTTGATATGCCAAGATTCAATTTAGTATCTTAGCAGTATATTTTGATATGTAAACAAGAAAATATTCACATTTACTGTCTGTTAAATTGCTTTTTGCTTGCGTTTTGATGCCTAAATCTGCAATCGCTTTGCAGTAGAAAAAATAATTAAAATAATTGAGTTCAACATTTCAATAAAGCTGCTTAATTTTATTTTTGGGCCATTAAAAAAATGATATTCGTACTTCATTTCCCCCACATCATTTACTTTTTTTTTATCAGTGTATCTGTTGACATCAAACACTTTTCAGATAAGTTTTAAAAGCTACCCCTTCACCAATTACTTGTGTTGTCCTAAAAGCTGCATACAGTACACAGTAATTCAATGCACTAAGCTTTCACAGAAATTACCCTAAGTTTAGCTTATTAAAACTGTTCTATGTGTTAAATAAATGGTTCCTCAGTCTAGACAACAATCAGAATTACTAGGCTTTGATTAATACCCCCACTGGAGGCAATGTTACAGAAGCTGTATATAGAAATAATTAGATTCATTTATAGTCATTAGCATATTTTATATCACATTGCTGACATGCAGACTCTGTAAAAAAAAGTACAGTAATGCCAGCTGTGATTCATTCTATCTGCACTGTCCAGGTTTTATAATAGTTCAAATTGCAAAAATAAATTCCAACAGAAAAATAGTAAATAAGTGCTAGCAATGACACGTTTTGTTACTTCATAGTTACTTTTTTTCTTTAATGGTCGAAGAAATGTAAATATTTTGTTTTCTTCTCTCCTAATGATAGCACTTTAAATTATTGTTTGTTTGTTGTTTGGTCAGATCTTTAATCAGAACAGAACATAAAGTGAAGAGCATTAGTGTATGCAGAAACAAAAATTGTAATGTTAGTAGGAAAATTCTAATCTAGATAATCTTTTACCATATGTAGAAGTGATCGTGTTTAACATATGATCACTTCTATATGTTTTCAGTTACGTATACTGTACAACTTAAACTACATTATTTCTGAAATTTTCAAAGTTCGCGATTATTGTATGTTACATTTTGAAGACAGTAAAGAGATCTTGAGGCTGCTGTCATAAATCACACTATGTTTCAGAGGACATTTTTTAATACAAGGAAAGCCTTGAGATGTTGTTATATTTGTTGGTGTCTGAATAATTTGTTTTCTCCGTTGGCCTTCCACCACATATTTCTTGTGGCAATGAAAGTAAAGGGTTTAGACAATCTGGTGAGTAAGATGGACAGCTTGAATCTTAGCAAATCAATAGCACGGTTAGCAGCAACTGGTTCAGTCTCTCATCACTACTTTGTAACATAAAGCATCTCAGTATTAAACATTAAAGTGCAGAAAGACCTGCCACTTTGACAGGGATTAACTGTCTATGAAGTAAACTTTCTGTAATAGCCTGCTTCTGGTCCTCATTAGGGATAATCAAGCAACTCCCTCCTGTCTAATGTATTCTACAGACTGCAATATCATACTGAAAGAGCATACAGTAATTGTTAGTGAGCAACTAAATTGTTCATGCAACATATTGTTGCAAACATGTCTTTTCAGTGGGTTCTAAGATGTTTAAGGGAGAGCAGACAGATGGGATTAGATGAGCTTTCAGTTTTTGAGAAGAGAACTAACACTCTGTTTGTGACCAGAACAGGATTACAGATCATTTGAATTTCTCCAGACTCCAATGACAAAACCCACATGGGGGTGCCCACTTGAATTGACCAGATTAAGGGTTGCACAAATGATGACATTATACAGTAGGTTATTTGTGACATGACATCTCTGGAGGAATCCAGCAGCTTTAGCTCATGCCCAGCAGCACAGTGTCTTCATGTGCTTGAAGAAACTTCCTTCCAGTCATCTTTCACAGGTCACACCCAATTCCAGAGCTTCAGTGTTCTACAGGTTCCTCCCTGAATGAATGATCATTACAGTAAACTGTGTATGTTTATTTCTATCATATATGGAGATAGAGCACATAAATAAATGCTTAATTTAAAGAAAGTTTGAAATGATTGATATCATTCCTTAATTCACTTATGGAGATGTCCGTTACAATTCCATCTCCTCGCCACCAGAGGGTGTCTCACGCACTGGTTGCTAGCGCGGCTGCGTAGACAACGCAGACAGCTACTTTAAGTCTCAGCCAATCACAGACTAAGCAGTGTACCTAGGACTCCATGCCTCCCTTCATCAGCTCTACAGTATAGTATATATTTGTGCTCTCATTAACTTCAGTATTTAGTCTTGTAACCTCTGGTTTGAGCTCTGCACCTGTTTTTCCTGATTCTAGTATCCTGTTTCTTGCATTGTTCCTTGGCCTTGTCCTGCTTCAGCTCTTTCCCCACTTCTTGGTCTTCTTTCTTCCATTGTTTTCTCCTGGATCCTCATTTCATTAATTTTCATTCTTCCACTTTTTGTTTTGTTTCCCTCATACTGTCTTCCTGGTTTCTGATTTTGGATTTGTCTGTGGATTTTGTCTTCTGGTTGTTATTTTAGTTCCTAGTCTGTGAGTTCCTGCACAGCGTCCCTTCCCTGGCCCTCTGGATGTTTAGCCAGATTATAAAGCATTGTTTAACACAGCAATGCTTTATATCCATGTCATTTTTCTAACGAGAACCCACAGTATTTCAATACTGTACTCACCTGGTAACTTTTTCTTGTACCATTTTATGTTTTGATTTAATCTAGCCTTAGCTTCCCCAAAAGTTGCACACAGCAGGGACCAAAGAAACATTAGAAGGTTCCACATTTCTTCGAAATTGAAAGACTTTTTCATTGTCAAATGATTTGCTAAAATATTTAACAAAAGTTAAATGAACACAACTTTTCATTGACTCTTATTAGTGTGTGTGCATAATTTTCTTGAAGGTATCCATTGAAAGCGTGGATGAGTGTTCTGTTGTGATTGCTTTGAGGGTAACTCTGGATGGAACATATAAATCTTTCTGTCTCGTCTGACAGGACAGCTAATACATTACAGATGGCTGCACAGACTTTTCTACTCTGGACCTGTTTTTTTTCCTGCAAAGCAGAAGTGTCATTGATCTATTAGTTAGACTATTCCTGTGGAGCGGCTGGTATTTTGAATAAACTTGTAGAGCATGCACTGCGTTCTTCAAATCCAACTATCAACATGCTGACAAATATCACTTAATACAGTATGTTATCATCATAAAGAGAAAGCCTTTCATTTTAATTAAAAATATCTATCCTACATTTAGATATCATAACTACTAGACATGGAACAAAACTGTTTGGCATTTTTCTTTAAATTAAACAGTTATTGAATTAAGCCAGAGAAACTAAATTCCATACATTGTTTCTTGTGACTTCAGACTTCAGGCTGAAGATATTTTGTTATCTGCGAAGTTATGATACCATGCAACAGAAAAGCCTGACCATGTTCTCTCTGTTCAGAAGCAGAAAAGAAAATCCATTGAATGCATGGACATGTAAGTACGTACTGAATTTTGTGATTAACATTCTTTGCAACACAAATTGAAAGGCATTAAAACACAACTATTTGTTTCACTTCATTTGTTACATGTGTAATGCTTCTCAGAATTGTAACACTCCATCATCTGATTATTTAAAGGTGTCCCCTCGTTTTCTTTCTACATACAGAGCAATAAAGGGAATAAGGGCAGATGCCAAATCAATTATATTACACAAGGAAAACAGATTTTTAGAAATATAAATATTGGGGATTTTAGCACTAATTGTAACTGATTGAAGTCTGAAGTCTCTGGATGTTCTAGCCAGTTAAAGCCAGTTGAGTATTAAAGGATGGAATACCCACAAGATGACTTTAAGTGTCTTTATTTCCTTTAATATTATTGATTTATTGAATGTTCATTATATTTTATTTAATTGAAAATGTTTTAATGATGGATTGAAAACACAATGAAACCAATGGAAATCCAATTTCACACCTCATGGGCAATTAATACCAGGCATTTCTTGTCATCAAACATACCTCATATGTATATCAGAAAAACAAAGATGTTTACTACAGTATATCATCTTGTTGTTACACATATCAGGGCTCCTACTGATGACAGGAACTACCTAATCTATCTGTTGTTGTTTTGTCTATTTTGGTTTTTCTTCCTGCAAATTTCTGTGCATAAGAATTTTAAACTACATTATTAACAAAATTGCTTCAAAACTTCAAATTATTTCATTTAATGCATCATTGCTATACTCTCTTGGTTTTAAACAGCTCTTGGAATGACTTGCCGACACACTGCCCAAGTGTAACACACTATGAGTGTGATGAATGCATCCATAATGTAAACAACAGATGGTACAAAAACCTCTCAGAGGTAAAATAACTGAGGTACAGGTGCATTAGTGGGAAGCCTCAGATGGTACTTTCCTTACATTTTCTGCACTGTATTTATTATTTTTGTGTGGTGGTTACTTGGCTAAATAATATTAATAACTAAATTAAATCCAATGTTACTAACAAACACTACACTTCTTGCAGATTTTAAGTGTGTAAATTAAGACTTTGTTTTTCTGCAGCCTGCCAATTTGTGATTTTTTAAAAGGGTATTCTAGGTGTAATTGCGTATACAGTACACCTATAGTATTTATTTCTTGCAGTCTGTACTTATTCTATTTTAGAGTACGAGTTAAAAGATTGAAGAGGGTAAGAAATTTGTGATTTAAACCCACAACCTCCAGTTCTCAAGGATTAATCACATCCAAGAATCATATGTAAATGCTAATTGAGTACTTAAATATAATATTTTTGGCTTAACCTGCTTGATTAATGGGTAGCATCCTGATTGTGGGACAAGGGGACTCAACCACCAAAAAGAAACTATCAATCCCCAAAACCACCAATACAGAAAGAGAGGGGGAAGGAACCTGTAGGCACAGTATGGAAATGTGGGCAATAAAAAGAGAAGGCAGACATAGTATACTACATACTACATAGAATGTAGTAGTTCAGGTGGGTTGAAGTTTCATTTCACACCTCTCTACACCTATTCTGACTTCACACCTCTTGATTGGCCTCTCTTTCTGTCCCCTGCTCTCGCCCCTCGCTCCTCCTCTCTCTCAGCCTTTGTTCTCCCGCTACATTACCTTTGCTTACTGCCTTGTCTTTCTCACACATGAAGAAGGCTCCACGCCCTGGGGTTGAACAGGACACTGGGGAACAGAAGCAGAAGAGAGCACAGAAGAACATGCGGTCAATTTATTGACTGTGAAAAAAGAGAGGTGAACATGAAACCAGAAGCATTTTTTTTCTAACTTGTTTTCTCCTTACTGTCTTTTGTTGAAGCATGTATACGAAGTGGAAAATGAAATAAAAGATGAGGCAAATGCAAAAGAAGCAGCATATTTCCCATTCCTGCCTTTTTAAAGAGTGGTCCGTGTATACAACTAATGTGATAAGAATCGATGCGAACAAGTAGCACATTTTTCTCTTCTCTCTTGTCTTATATTCCCTTTCCTACCTGTTACCTGAAGCTCAGTCCACAAACTGAATGTGAAAAAATGCAATAAGAATGTGAAATGAATGTGAAAGAAGGAGTATATTTCTCTTTTTTTGCGAGAAGAGGTTTGTCCAAGGTTTTATATATATAGTTTTTCCTGTATAGTGAAATTCAGTAATGCTTGTAATTTAAAACAGTTGGGGTGAGACTAGCTTGTTTGTCCTTTTCCCCCAAGAAGTTCATTTAAGAACTTCCATTTATGAGCACAGAGCCCAATCCACAATCCTGAACTGCTGGCTTGAATAGGAAATAATCAAATAAATCAAAACATCAATGCTGTTACTGTATGTGTTAAGGGGAGCAATACACCTTTTGAGTGTTTAACCTGTATTGCCCTATATAAGGGGCCTCCTTCATCTTCCCTTTTTCTTTTGCCAAATGTCTTACAAATGAGACTTAAATTCCCCTTTCGCTCTCTCCCCTAGTGACCAGCATGCCCCCTGAAACCTACAAGGCAATAAACCCCCTGATGTTGAAACTAAGACTTCAATCTCCAGCTTCCTCAATGCCACCATCCAGCTGCTGAATCCAGTTTATGGCTGTTAACTGCAAAATTACTTTTAAATATAAAGAAATGGTGAAATGGAAACCTACAAACAGAAATAAAGAAATGCAAAACACACAAGTAAAGTAATCGTTATTAAAGTAGCAACTGAAACTTCCTTGGTGATACTGTAGTATTCTTTCATTAAAGTTTCTATTAAAGTCTATGAAAATATTATCTGACTGTGAATTTTACATCTGTTAGGCCTATTACACCAACACGAATACCAAAAAAAGGTTTAGGTCATTGACATTGTTTTGAAATTAAAAGTTATGATATGGTATATGAATCATGGGCTGTTGCCACATAATTCTTACAAGAGGTACTGTAGGATTAATTATGAAATTTTAAACTAGTATTCTACCAGCCTAAAAAAAGTGTGATATTTTAATACCAGAATATTAATGAGTTCTTTTTCACAATTCGTACATATAAGTTACAATTAGTAGCTATGTTATAGCTATAGGGAATAGGTCCAATTTAACTGGAGAGATTAAAAGAGAGCTGGAAATTTGTCTGTTATATAACATTATATCTAGTCAAATAAAATTAACTTTGCTTCTATCCTATTAGTGACAGAATGAGTTAGATATTTCCCTGCTGTGCTAACTTGATCTGCTAATAATTGACAGGAAAGCAGAAGCTTGAGAAAAAATCTGAAATATAAAAGCCATTTTCATTAACATGAAGTATAACATGCAAAAGGTCAAACTAAATTGGTATTTATTGAATGAAGAAAATTGAAGCTACACTTGACATATTTAAATTACATATTCTCTTATGTTGGATTACTAGATGGGAATGGTCAAAATATATTTGATGCATAAATATAGCTAATAAGATTTTAAAAAGCTGATTAATTGTATTTGTGATTTTTATAATGTTGTTATAAAGTTATGAAGTAATTATCTTACATGTTTGAGATTGCACAGTTATCATATAGTGACTAATAGTAAACAAATTACCATGTGACATTGAGAGTCATACTGTAATAAGTGGTAAATGTTTTGATTATCTCTTATTGAAATATTAAATTGTAAATGATTAAAATTAAACTGTTGCAATTGAGATATTGTAGAGAGATTTCTCAGAGAAATTAAAGAAATGAATTGCAATAACAGCAGCATCAGCAATATTATTATTTAAAATAATAGTAAGATATTTGGGTGGAGAGCTATGACAGCTTGCGAGCTTCAAATGAACAAGTAGAGGTTCATTCTATCCTGAAAATTAGAAAAAAGGTAAGAAAACATTTCAGCTGTGAAGCCTGTTCAGGTATATATTTTCTTTCTGCTTTTTAGTGTGTAAATCAACAATACGCTCAATAACAATAACAATTAGTTCTTTAACATACATTTTGATGCTAATTAACCCTAGTAGTGGTTTTGTTCAGTGGTTACTATGGCAAATAAATGCACCAGAATAGTGTTGTCCGTTGCTAAGCAAATAAATCAAATGGAAATGTAATCCAAAACACTTTTTAAAGACAGCCTTTGTATGGCAAAACACTCCTTGTAACACTACTTTTCATGCTACATATTTCAATTCCTTACAGGATCCAGTCTTCAATTGGATTTTTCTATTTCAATTATGTCGATAAAACCAACTATCCCCTCACAGTATAAGGAAATGCTATGGATCATGGAAACAGAAAATTCTGCTAGACCTGTGTGTAATTCACATTTATCATTACAATTGTACAGATTATTCTTCCTTAAGATCGGACAGCCTTCTTTGTGTTGATTCTCACAGTCAGTTTCAAACTATAAGGTGTTTGAATACTTTAAATACAGCAATCTTTGCTTAAAGCAAGCATCTTTCTTTTTTTTCCTTTTTATAGCTGACACACATTTAACTCAAGAACTATGACATATTTCCTAGTAGTTGGTCAAGTGTAGTTTTGACAGTTGCTAAGTCTGCGAAGTTGAAGGTCATTACATAATTCTATCAATCGTTCTCAGAACTGGTTTTTCCAGTAAGCGGAATGCAGGATCAGGTGTCTCCTGATCTGTTGGCAACTCTGCTGCATGCATCTTCAGGCTGTCAGCTCTTTCTGGTAGAACTTTGCTTTCCGTACAGCATGGCATTCCCTTCTCTCTGCCCCCTTTAAATGTGTTCAAATTACTTTTCAACACTTCATCTGTTGTCACGATTTCATACACTGTCGTTTTCAGCAACCTGCTAGATAGGATAGAGTTGCTTGTCTACTGAACACACAAGGCATAACATGTCATACATGTCAACATGTTTTTTTTTATTAGCAGAGGACAGTTTCATAGTTTCCATCCACAGGATAATGGAGGAGCCAGTGCCTACACTGGCAAGCAGCAGGTGTAAAGCAGGATACACCCTGGATGGTGAGACAGCATTATAACTTGTCCTTGGGAGATTTGCTCTATCATGCCACAGAAGTATAGCAAAAAGGGTCATTTTTTTCTGAAACCGATTAGAACAAGCTTTGACCTTTTATATGCGACTTTTAGTAATAATTCCAGTAGTAGTAGAAGAAGCAATACATGAATCGTCACAGTACAAGAACATGTACTGAATTTCTAAGCCTTCATAACCTCACACTTATGCTGGTACTGTATGTTGAGGGGGCTTTGGGACATTTTGGTTTCTCTGTGTTGATGTTTCATGTTTCCCAGGTAAACTGAGACAGCTACTATCAGATTACTGCAGCGTGGTATCATGTTGAACAAAGCTCCTGTTGCCCACCCCCTGTGCAATTCTGTTACTTTTTCAAGTGAAGACCATATGGAGAGCACTCTACAGGAGTGTCGACATTCAAAAGGGAAATAAAAAGAGCACTCTAACACAATAAATATTTCATGCCACTGTGGTCAAGTACCTATATTAGAGATAACTGAACAAAAGGGCAACACAATCATAGGAGGTAAACCTGAGTTTAAACATATTGGTACTGTAGTTGAAAATGAATGGTTTTCAATTTACAGGTGGCCCATACAAAAATACCACACTGCACTTCTTAGAAATTTTGGCTGTTGATGAAGCTTAAATGTTTCTCTTCATTTCTTCATAATGGCAATTAATACCTAGTGCCTTGGTGCAATAATTTGGCTCTTGTTATTGTCTCACTTGCATTGAAGATGAGATCTGAGTATAATTACTAATCTTCAATGTGACAGCTGAAATGGAGAATAGCTTTCTAACTGATGTAAGCCTCGTACTTCATAATCTGATGAAAAGAGACTGAAAACCTTCAGAGAATACCTAATCAATAGAGTCTGGAAACTGTAAGTCCCACTTGTAATTACAGAAGCATCTTTATTTAAATTGAATAAGATGTGCTCTGGTATATATTTGCATTACTAATTATTGTTATTGATTCCTTTTTATAAAATAAATAACATTAATCTTTAATTAAAAAATATTGTTACTTTATATTAAAGTTGTTTTCAGATTTTGAACTTTAAGTAATTTAACATACTTTGGGTATCTGCATATACAGTATACAGGTATTAGGTAAAACGTATTTTAAAAGGTAAAAGGTAGGTTAATTAGGTATTATACAAGCTGGCTATTTCCTTTTACAGTATCTTTATGTGGATGAATCATGTTATTATTTCCATGTTGTTATTACTGTGATGTTTTGCTTGTATTTTGTGCCAATAAAATGTTTTTACATGCACATAAAAAAGTAGTAGCTGCTTGGTTAAAATTTCAACAATGTTAATAATACCAGAACAGTCTATACTTGCAATTGACTGTTTTCACACATTCTTCATGCTTCTATTTTGTATTTAAAGAAATTACAAATACCTTATTATGTTTTTAAACCATGATTTTCTTTAACAAATGCTTATAAATACAGCATACACAATTTTTCATTATTTTGAACCTTTATGTTTTATTTAATGAAATTGAAAAGCTTCTTTCAAAGTAATATAAGATTATATAATAACATTGTTCTGCAGGATCAGCTGAATATTTAACCTGCATAGTCACAGGGTGGACAACATGGAGTTAATATTATGAAAGCTGTGAATAAACAGTAAGGTTCCAGAAAAACATCCTTAAGGTTTTTGATTGAGAATAAAACACACTAAAAACAACACTGGACCTCAGTCATTTTGGTCACTTGTTCTGTTAAAAGTAAAAGATGAAGTCTTGTGGGAGGCAGCTTTCCAGTGTCACTAAATGTTTCCTTAGAAGCTCATTCTCTTCATGGTTCTCTGAGCAGAATGTCCAGACCACAAAGGTTATCAGATGGTCTTATAGAGTTTTGTTTCATAAATCTGTATTCACAAACTTCATTGAGTAACACTCAGAGTGTCAGAAGGTCGCAGTTATCAGTCAATACTCAACAGGACACTGGGGAATCCACAAAACTGCTGCTTTATTAAAAAAATCATGTCATCCATTGTAGTAATTTTTAAACTGGAATGTAATGGGTCGGAAATGATGGAAAACCTTATATTGAACACAATTGGATTAAAAAAAAACAATACCGGTTTAAGACCCCTCCCCCCACACATGTACAGGTACTGTACATAATGCACACGCACCAAACATAATCACCCACTCATACTATAGAGGAATGCTTTAGAACAGTAGAAAATGTTGTTGCTTTTTTCCCCTCAACAGAAATCTCAAAAATGAACAGAAGTTTGATACTGTACATATAATCAGTCACAGTGACACTTGCAATATCTGGAATATCAGCCCAGGATGCTTCATATTTAATGATTTCATTTTTTAATGCTAAGGGTTTTATGTTTGTAGTTGTTGATCACTTTTTGTCTTTTGTCTCTTCAGACTGCAAAGGAAAAAGCTTTGAAAATTGTTAATCTCTATCAATTGGTAAATTAATCATTATTTATTAGGTCAGGACACTTGTACAGTATGTATGATTATTATTACAATGACTTTATGAAAACGAGGGGTTCTTCTACTACAAAATAAATCTGGGTATACAGCATTTTTATTTTGTATTTAATGTGATTAAGCAAACTCTTTTTTCAGTTAAAGAATAATTTAGTTTATTTAAGCAATTAAGACTGGTTAGGTTAATGACCATTTAATGATGATGTACAGTAGTACTGTACATTGCATTGACATTTGAAGATTAAAAATTCCAGTGTACAAAATAGATACAGTATTAACAGCTGCAAAGACACTAAAATATATTTTAAGTTTATCCTTTCAGTTAAGGAAGCACTTATGAAACTATTTTGAGTTTAGTCTCTGTCATTTCATTTTGCAGATTTTAAAGGTCAGCTCTTAAATATTGGTATTTTACTTTTTAGATAAATATCTGGAAGCAGATATTTAACTAGATGTTAGTTTAGATTCAGATGTCAGATCCAGATAGCAAAATACAGTTTCAGGTCCAAAAAGCACTAAGATTAAGGGGTCACAATTCAAAATTTCAAATAAGAAGAATCTTATTGTTCAGCTTTGTTCTAAATATTGTATTCATAAGTTACTTTATTAGGATTGTGGGAAACTATTAAAATAAAACAGGAAGTATGCAAATGTTTACTGAGGTATTCCTGACAGAATAATAATCTTACTTATTCACTATAAATATGAAAAAAAAAACTCCATTAAGTTTCTTAGAGGTCATTTTAATCTGCTGGCTCATTCAAAATCTTGACATATTGAGACATTTTTGCAAATTAGCTAATTAGTATGACATGTGATGGTGGATTTCTTAGATGTGGACATAATTTCTTCAGAAATGATGTGGATGAGGCCATAAAAAAATTAATTTAACATATTACAGCTGTTATTAAACTGGGATTTATGTAAAGTAACAAAAGGCATTTTTGAATTTCCATCATGGAATTTTTAAAGCTAATTCTGAGGGGACTAATATACAGTGGTCAATTGATACCTATCTAAGACAGCATTTTATTTTATGTTTATTTCAAAGCCTAGTCACGTATCTTCAAGAAGATATTTCTAAGATCAACGCAAGATCATGTTGTAATTAATACAAATCATATGACCTAACGTGTCACTTAGACCACATTGTGACTATAATGAGCAAACATTGATGAATTTCCTGAGCAAATACTTTCAGTCTGTCAAACAAAAAAAACTCACCTTGCAGAAGCATTGAGACACTTGCACATATTTCAGGTTTTATTCCTTTAAAGCTTACAATCATGACACTCTAAAGTAGCAATTAATATCTGTTATATACACAACCTATTAGACACTCCATAAAACATTCATTAAAGTAATAAAAATGCAACTTATCTTATACATAAGTACATACTTATACTTATTTAAAGGTCTTGGTTATGCAACTTGGTTCTCATCTTGTCAAAACATGCAATAGTTCCTTTTCCCTTTTATTAAACCATTTAATAGAATATACATGTACTGTACCAATCTTCTCATCAATATGAACATGAGATCATTGTATGAGGGTTTTTAGCAATAGACTTAAAGAAAATAATACTAACATTGTTTTTATCCCAAAAACTCTGAAAATGCATTATGTACAGCATAGAAGGAGACCCTCTATATCCATTAGTGACGTACAGTATGCCATCTGTTTGGGTGACACATGATATCTTTGCCAACACCGATAGCAGCAGCCCCACTACTCAGTACTGAAGACTAGGTAGAGAAATGAGAAATTGCATCACCAATTGAAATAAAGGGGTACTTCAAGAAGACCTGATAGTGCGTGCCCAAAGAAAAATAGAGCCACATACACGTATAGTGGTTAACATTCATACTTTTACAGAAATGTCATGAGTTTTTTAGTGAGCTCAAGTGATTTGATCCTCTGTTTAATTTCTTATCCAATTGTGGAAATTCATACAACACGGTGTCCCTAGCCACTATACTGTGGCATTAGTTTAGAAATGATGGTCCAGAAGATAGCTACTTGACCACCAATAGCACCTACAGCAGCAACCTGTTTTCCTTTCTGTATATGTCTGCATATAGTAGTACTGACCAGGCTCAGCCTTGCTTCACCCGAGCATCTGAATTCAATTTCATAAGATACGATTAGAAAGTAATAATTCTGCTGACAAAAAACATTAAAAAATTAAACAATTGAGAAAGTATGGAAGGCACAGTCTTCCCCTGACCTTTCAAAACTGAACTGCTGTCTTTAAAATGATGTTATGTGGGTAACCTTCAAAAATCCAGGAATACATACTAAGAAGCATTAAAAATGCTATCACTCCTTCATCTAAATATACATTTCAACAATAATAAAATAATTGAGCTAGTGACTTATTTATGACATTTTGCCTCTTTAACATAGCACCCCCCTCCCCCCCATTTCCTTCGATCACCCCCAATAGGAGGTAACTGGGAATTCTTGCTGGTTCACTGGTACACAGAGTAGCAAAGGTCTACTCTTGTGCTGACTTGCTCACAGATAATAATGGATATTAATTATATCTAAATATAACAATCTCTGGAGCTCTGAGTGATACTGTGTTATTAAGCAAGCTATTCAAAAGTCTCATGACTCAGAGGAAAAATATACCATCTAAACAACCTTAATTGTGTTAGGAGCGATGCAATAAAGTTGCTTATTATATTTCTTTCCTTAATTCAGTCAATATTCTGCCATGGCAATGTTATTTAGAAAGCAGTAACTTCCAAATTCACTAAATGGCTAATTAAATCTCTAATCTTTCAGTCTGAATCAAATTAAGATGACTTTTGCAACTTTAAAACCCATCTGTATTTGAAGATGATTTTTTGCAAATACCTTTTGAAAAAAGTAAGGGGTTACAGAACCTATTCTAATGTAAACCAAAACTGTCTCACAGAAGATAAAAGTTTCAATGCATTGGTGTCTTTTCTTTTACAAGCACGACTATATTATTAGTTATAGATTTAGTTTTCAGTGCAGAAAATAGTAGATTAAAGACATCCCTCAGGCAAACTATGGATTGCTGCCACTGTAAAACAACTGTGCCTGGCTGCAAAATGTAATCTGAGAATTCGAAGGTTACCAGGTGTAACACTGACAGTTCAGCTCATTATGTGAAATGAAAAGTCACTGAAAAAGTATTTTATAAAGGCGATGGTCTTATTTGGTAGCGAAGACAGAAATTTTAGCTATGCTAAATTTTACACCTTTAATTGGACAGAGAATTACTTTACTTTTCTTGTCACAGTTTTAGAAAGCAAGCTGTGACTGGAAAATCCTTTATACTGTATAAACATAAATTAATGCACATACCTTATTGTAAATTAATAGACTACAGCCTTTCACTTTGGAATTTGTATAAAATGGTGTCATTGAAATGAAGTTTGGGGAGAGGTCAAGTTCTAAGTTTGCACTTATCCTCCCCTAACCTTCTACTGTATGTCTGTAGTTTCTGGTTTCTGGTTGAACATCCACTCTACTCCACCTATGGACTACAGTATATACCTGTATGTTATTTGGCATCTTCCCCTGTCCCAGTCCTTCTTTTTGCTGTCCATTGCAGGTGTCCCCAGTCGCCCACTCCCACTCCAACCCACCACTGTGCATGCATGGCATCAGTCCGCACCAGATCGGGGCTTCCTCACTCACACCCACCCTGTCCCTAGCGTGGGCCCAGGCAGCTACAATGTTGGGTTCCTTTCCCCATCTACCCTTCCTTTCGGCTGGCATCCTACTGGTCAGTATCATCTTTTGACAGTTCCTCCTGCCAAGGTTTCCAGCTTCACATACAGCCAATGTTCTGTCTCTTTTCTGGGATTCAGGTCAACCTAAGTTCTTATCATCCACCTACAGTACATTCTGCAAGCCGGCAGGTCTCTTCTGTGTTCTGAATCAGCCTCCGCTTCCAGGCCTCAGCACTCTTCTTGCAACTGTCCATTACAGAGTACCAATCGCAAACTAGTTAGTAAGACTACCTACTCACCAGTAGCCCTCTTCCTGCTTCAGCGTCAAACTACTCTTCCAGTTGCCCAAAGACGTCTGCTGCCCTCCACAATGTTCAGTTTGTCAGCTGCAGCACGCTGCTCAGGCTCCGCCTGACGATCAAATTAGCAAATTTTGCAAATTACATACAGAAAATATTTATTTAGTGTTTTAGAATTCTTCTCTGTGGTAAACATTTCATAGTTTATTATGATTGTGACCTGTTACATACAGTACATACAGTGTGACTGTTTCTATTAGTCATGTGGAGGCTGCTTTTAACATTATTGTTCCTCATATTTGTAAAGTAGAAAATGTTTTTCAAAGGAGACATTCATAATTCAGATTGTCCAAACAATGAAAGAGTTAAATATTAAGAAAGAAACTGGATAGAAATTGCACATACTGTAAAAGTGAAACCTACCGTTCAATAGAATGCTTGCAATTATTTTTATATTGTCTGTAGAGAAATGTATGGCACTGGAACAAAGAGTCAAGATTTGAAAGGGCAGAAATTGTCATCAAAATAAAGAAATCTTCTAAATGAGAGGGGGCTGTTTAGCTCATCTAGTTCATTTGATTGCTCATGTCTCAATGATCCTAGTATTTCATACAACCATTTCCTGCAAGAATACAGGGTGTCAGTTTTAACAACATGATTGGATAGCTTTTTTCCAGTCTCCCACAAACCTTTGTGTAAAAAAGTGTGTCCTTCTCTTTTTAAACACTTTCCCATAATTAAAACTTGTGTCAAGGTGTTTTATTGCTGAGTTTGTCAGTGTTGTTAAAGATTTTGAATAACTCAACCCTCCTTTGGGAGCCTATCAGGTCCCGCAAAGGATGCAAACAGCGCTTCCTACTCTGACCAAGTCACCTGACATCACATACCCAAAAATGTTTGCTCCACTATACTGTACCATAATTTTAAGAAAAAGAGAGGTATTGGTTGATGGAATACTGCAAGTGTGTTTAACAGCTCGGACCCAGAGTCAAGAACAGTATACTGTTCCCTGGAGCCAAAGGGGCTACCGCCATCCAAAGAACAGACAGCTCTTAGTTTAGGCAAAGAACCGGATTGGTTGACCACACTAGATCACAAAGGAACAAGTAATAGGTTTATTCCATGCTGAAAAAAAGAAGAATGAAAACACAACGTTTCGGCCATGGAGCCTTCTTCAGGTGCTATTACTTGTTGCTTTGCAGCCTACGCATGCTGATGCAGTTACCCACCTGAACTACGACACACTAGATCACATTGACATAACCAGCACACCTTGCATAAGAAACAGATTCAAATTTCCCACAGCTCTTGGTATGAGTGGTGGTGAAGAATACAATGTTACTGGATGCAGTACACAAGACTTAGAAAATCTAAAGATAAAAGAGGTGGAAATGTAGTAGTGTCTGCAGGTCATTTACAAAGCTAGGACTCTCCATGCTATGATTCTTTTTAATTTCAGTTATTACTTGTAGCACAATTGTGATGAAGCATGCATTTGGTTCAGTGCATGAAAGACTGAAAAAATATATTTTTTAAATAATTTATGTAATTTGCTGTATCATGATAATTAACAGCCTTTTCCAAGCTACAGTACATAATCCAAAAGAATCATCTCAATTTTCTATTTCTTTTCATAGCCATAATTATGAAAATCTGTAATTTTATTTTGGACAGTGCAATTAAATGATCACAAATTTTCTGTCATGGCTTCAGAACAATGTGAAATACTGTCCACTTGACTTTATCTCAGTTTAATGAATGTGCTGTGTACTCTCACTGCATAATTTCTCCTTTTATCCCTTTTGCCATGAATTTAACAATTTACTGCACAGAGGCTTTGGGAACAACACAGGTCTCTGTGCATGTATAAGTGTGGGTCAGCATAAAATTTCATGAGATTTTTTCACTAAAGATACCGTTTACCAATGTCTAAAAAGAAAAAGAAACAGATGTTTAAAATGTGCATGTTCATTGTGACTTAACTTGTCTAAGCCACTGAGCAAACAAACAGCCCAAAGGGTTAAAAGAGGAGTCAAAGAAGCTACCCTCACATTACTGAACCTCTTATATTCACATCTAGAAGGTGCCAGACATATGCCAGGCTTTAATTGATAAATATCTCATTAGCCCTTAACACCATTTAACCACACTTGTTAGAGGAAAGATTACTCCCAAATTTTAATCTAGACTTCAGTGTTGTAGGTTTGATCTTGGACTTTTTGACCAACAGGTCACAAAGAGTGAGGGTAAACAGTCTCTTTTCAGAGTAGCTTTGTTCTTCCACTAGTCTCCTCCGAACTGTGTGCTAACCCCTATACTATACATTCTTTATACAGACAGCTGTAGTAGCCCTTTTGAGGACAGACACGTCATTAAGTTTTCTAATGTCTCTGCCATTGTCGTTCTACTCCATAATGTAGACATTGATCATGGGCCTGTGGTGGATTATGTTGTTGAATTGTGTAGCAACTCCTTCCTACACCGTAATGTGTAGAACACCAAAGATATGATCCACATTAATTTAAAGCAACCACCAGTTGCAAAACCAACAGTCATTTAAGGGCAAGAAACTGAATACAAATGTCTTGGCACTATTGTTGATTACATGCTAACCTTCAAGGAAAAGGATTCCGTACAGTATGTAAAACAGATCCAACAGTGATTGTTCTTCCCGAGAAAACTTCTCTTTTAATGTACAGTATCTAGTACATTGATGACTTTATTCTATAGAAGTTCTATCTTTTAAATCTGTCCTTACATTCACTGCAGTGGCCTGGCTTGGTAACCTTAATACATGCAATAAAGACAGGCAGGATAGTAAAGGTAGTCAGCAAAATGTTGATGGATTTGACAGGTACTCTACAGCCGTCAGAAATCTACATCAAACAAATAGTGTGGAAGGCCAGGATAATCATGACCACCCTTTGCACACTGAATTTGAGCTCCTTCCATCTGGGTATTGATTAAGATGACCCAGATTCAAGTGTAATAGAACGAAGTTATACTTGTTTTCTCATTCAGTAGCTATTAACTTACTTAATTTGGACAATTGATTGTATTTTTTTACTTCATATGTTTTTTTTTTTCCTTTCGCATGATAAAAAGTTGTTTTGTGTTTGCCTGTGAAGCAAATTTCCCATCTGGGACAATAAAAGGAAGTAAGTACCTTTGCAGTTAATAACTCCTGTGCATAACTTTATAACAAATCTGCAAAGCAGCAGCAGAGTATATAAACAGTATATAAAAAAGGGAATGGCAGCTTCTTCTGTGTGCTATATTACTAGACATCTTTATTTGCAGAAAAGACATGTACAGTAACTCATGACTGCCTACTGATGCTCTCTAAAATACTTTTATTAATGTGACAATTATGCTCTCTAATAGCATGCGCTCTAAGGGCAGGTGAGAAAAAGGAGCTTCATAAAGGAATTTTCTAAATAAATTTAATGTTTGCATTAAAAAGAGTTAGATTTTTTCCCTTGGGATTTATTTCAAAACAACAATGAATGAAAGGCTACCAACACACCATGAGGCCCGTAAAGTGTTCAGAATTGATAGGCTTGTTTGGTTATATTTCCTCTTTTTTTCATAGATCCCACCACACCCAGCTGCAGCTTGTGTTTAAACACACAGTGTAAAAATATACACATGTTGACAAGCATTATCCTCCAACATCAAGGAGAGCTCTTAATAGAACATTGCCTGAGGAAGCACAAGCAGTGTACAGCTTCCTACATCTCCTATTATTTCTATGATTCGGGTTCTTGTTGATTTTCTCCCAGCTCTCTTCTTCACTGATGAATCTTCTTACCTAGCTGTTGCTGCAGCTTTCTGACACAAACGGATGATTTCTCATAACCTTGGGGACGGATATAGGCATGCTTGGAGGCAACTGAAGGGATTCAAACGTGCATTACTGTCCATGCTTCAGGAGGTACCATAGTGTAGGTGGGTCCCTCATAACAAATGTTACTTGGCTACGGCTTCAATTTAAGAACAAGTTCACCAGGCAAAGAGAAAACATGATAATGCCCATGCTATTTTACATAAGAAGCTCAAAGATTGCTGAAGCATTTACAGCAAGTGGAGAAACTTCCGTTATATCTTAAATGTAAAGCCTTCAATTCTCAGTCCACAATGCGGCATAAACTTTAAATGAAAATTTATGGAAAAAAACAATTGCAAACTACTGTCTGGCAGAATGTAAACCTGTGACTTGGGACTTTTACTTTTGCTGTAGAAAAGTCACATTTTTTCTCAGTGATAATATCGATATACCCTTTGCACCATAATTAGCTGTTGTTACAAACAGTTTCCCAAGAGAGGCCATATGTAATACGCAATGTGACATTCACGCATTTGCAGGAATATTTCAAAGAACATGGTAAATAAAAATGCAGGATGTGCCAAAGGCTGAAATGTGACCATGCATCAGAACATTCATTCTGCAGGCACTTGAGAAAAAAA
Organism: Atractosteus spatula; assembly: GCF_055471065.1. Classification (NCBI taxonomy): domain Eukaryota; kingdom Metazoa; phylum Chordata; class Actinopteri; order Semionotiformes; family Lepisosteidae; genus Atractosteus; species Atractosteus spatula. The sequence goes on along the minus strand of NC_142709.1, from coordinate 68,558,356 downwards.
AGAGAAAAACGTGTACTATTTTTTAGCCCATGCAATTATAGACTACATATCTTACAAAATCCACCCCACTCCAGGATTGTGATTTGATATTAATGTTTCAGTTTTACAAGCAAGGTCTAGGAAGGAGAGAAAAAGAAGGAACATATTTCTAGAGTGACAAAGAAACAACAAAGAAATAAATGATACACTGAGACTCAAGGATACCTCATCCATGTGTTCTTTAAATGCATAGCAGATCTGTGACTCTGGAGCAATATGGGCCATTGGATAGTTAAAGTTGATTGTGCCAGTAGGAAGTGTAATACCTGCTTGAAACAAGATCTGGCAAAAAGGATCTATTTACTAATTGTTCTCTCTCTACATGTATACATACTGTATATAAGCTTATTTTCTTTTAGACCACTGCTCTGTTTACCTACTATAAAGAGTGAGAGAAATGCATTTTCTGGTGTGACTAGTGTGTGCTACCATTACTGCACATATTCATAACTGTATTGAAGTGAAATTGTATTAAGCTAAAATAGTGTTTTTTTTCCCATTGTTAGGGAAGAAATGATTAATTCAAGCTGTGACATTCAGTTAGTGAATTTTTGTTTCCTTGGCAAGGTTATGAAAAAAAAATACAATTCATTTTCTTATTCCCAATGTCAAATTAACTTTTGTACCTAATTCACTCCCGATTTGCTTTGGTATTGTGTGCTTATGCTACAGACTTTTGAAGGTCATGAAGAAATAAAATGGAATAGGTACCATTAGCAATCCTTCAAGATACAGAAAGGTGGTACAAAATGTCACAACAAATAGAAGCTCGGAAGAAGGCCAAATTCTAGTCTTGACAACATTAGCTACTGTATATCTCATCTTCCTTTTTGCATCTTTTCTCACACCCTTCCTTCCACTCCATCTTCAACCTTGTAGTGCCATCCTGGCTCATTGGCTCATGAGGGAATACTGGGCAGCCATTTCCACCGCCAGGAAAATTCTGAAAAACAAGCTTTAAATGCATTATGCATTAAATGCATTATTCTAATACTCATTCTATACTATCATTCTAAATATCATTCTAATACTCTAAGCTCACACCTGAAGAAGGCTCCACGGCCGAAACGTTGTGTTCTCTTTCTTCTTTTTTTCAGCATGGAATCAACCTATTACTTGTTCCTTTATTCTAATACTGTTTGTCACTGGACTGCATTAGGATTTGACCAGACAATTTTAACGTACTGTAACTCATCAGTCACTGCCGTGTTAAGCAGGACAGTAATAAAATGGGGATAAGAATAGAAACAGGAACAGAATAAAGTCACAAGGACAAAGGAAATATTATGTGCATTCCTCTCAGGAAACTTATGTGCTCCACAATTTTTCAAATTACATTTCAACTCCCCTAATTCTGCTATTTTATACAACAATGGAGCTTTCCTTAGTACTTTTTCATCTCTGGAAACTGGGTCCCTAGCCCATATTCTTATTTTAACTGTCAATAAATGGTGTATTTTTTGTCATTTATGATAAAAATAGGCTTCATCACCCTGTTTCTCGGGCAGTCCGTCTGATTTTCTCTTAATGCATTGGTCCTTTCTATCCACAATGGATAGAAATAAATCCCCCAAAAATATTTTTTTTTTAAAAAGTGACTAGTTTAATTTATTTTCAGATTAGGAGAGCCGTGCTGCTGAATATCAGTCCACCCGGCTCTGGCGAAGAGTTCACCAAGGGCCTGACTACAATCAATTCAAATCAACTTATTCTTTAGAAGTGAAATAAAGTGAATTGAAACAAATCAATTGTCAGTGGCTGTAACCTGACCTAAATCACTATCATGGATCTTTAAAGCAGAAAGGTTTGATTCATTATTGAACTGTGATATTTGTTTTCCAGTCTTCTAAGCACAGCACTTTAAAAAGTCAATTTGTGAACCTATTATATGACCAAATTTATTAAGTGAAATTTAAAATAAGTTTTATTGCATAAAGTATTTGATAGAGAGAATATATAAAACGGTTCATAAATTAATTTATTCCTATTTTACTATTACATTAAGGTATTACAGTACAGTAGGTTTAATTGTAAAATTAATCTAATTTCTTTACTTGATACACTCGCATGTGAGGAAAGTAGCTTAATTTGTTCCTGGAATGAAAGATTAAACATTTTGTATTAAAGTCAATTACATTTCTACAGACAATTGTTACATTTACACTATTTACATTTGAAAATAAGTATTTTCAGTTTTTATACCGTATTATCCTACTCTGTACTAATGAATCTACATTACATTTCTACATATCTGGTAGGTGTGAGTGTATCTTTGCTGGTCTGAATAAAAGAGTATTGGGCAATAAATTGAATAAAAAAGCATCTCACTTGTGGAGTTTTCTGCTTTAGGATAACTGTTTAGGTATGAAAACACTACATTTCAATTTAATAGCAAAGCAAACATCCACATGTTAACTGTACTGGAGACAATACCCTCTCTAAAAGCAGTAGACTTAACAGACTTCTAATGTGTTGATAATACTGCTCTCAATCTTGTTTTTTCTCTGCCAGTTTTACTCAAACAAATTTCTTCTGTGTAAAGTGTAGCATAAACACATCCTTTTATATAGAGCCAAACACCATATGAACATTCACATTTCAGTCGTTTAACTCTCAAACAATCACAATGAAGAAGTGAACTTTATGCAATAAGCAGAAATAATGAAGCCTTTGGGTGGTGGAGCCCCATTGGTTATCAATGGCCTGTAGTGCACTACTCTATACTTTGCTTAGAACTACTGGTGGTTCTCTCTCAAGATGACAGCTTAATCAAGAGGTTCCATATGTGGCAGTTGGTTCCAAATTTGGCAGTTGTTTTACACAAACTTAAATTTCAGTTATGGAAGGCTTCATAACAGCTACCCTTGTGAAGATCAGATTTTAGGCTAATAAACCTCTTTTGTATAAAAGAAATGGGAAGGAAGTCACCATGATTTTTTTATTTCTCAGGTCATATCTGCAGACACCACACTTTCTTGCAAGAGCTGACGAAGGAATTACTTAGTTCCCTGATGTTCAATACTGTTCAGTGAGGGATTTCACTGTGGGGACTCTCTGAAAACTGATCTCTTCACTTATTTTTTAATGCTGTTTAATGCTGCGCAACTTTGCAGACAATCCAGTATCACTTTCAGGAACTGAAGGAGAGGATTGCACTTGCTCTGTCTTTTTCTTATGACCAAGAAAGTATGCAAGAAGATAATATCCAAGCTGCCTAATACCAGAACTGCAATACCCTTACTCATTCAGAGAAAAAGAAATCTCTGCTTAATGTGAAATTTAACTTTACTTTTGGCTGTATTTAGTCAATTAACCATATTATTTTTTCTATTATTCTTTATTTCTTTTATGTGTATTACATATTTTCTGTTTTTTAAAAGTGTGTTTTGAAATAAGAAGCATTATAAGTATTATTACTACAAAGGCCCCTACTAATACTGCTAACCTTGATGGTAGTGGTACCATTTTCTAGACTGACCTTGTCAGATCTCAGTGACTAAGCAAGGCTGGGCAGGAGTAGCAGACCAGTAATATACCCCTGAAGGAGAACTAGGTTGTATAAGTTGTGTTGCTGGAGCAATAAGTGGCACAATTTCATTTTTACCAGCATTTCTAAAAATCAGTGCCCCAATATGGGACTGCAATACAGTACTGTAGGAACCACAGTTCTTCAGATGAAACATTAACAAAGATCCATTGATAACTAATTGGTCATTAATGATCTTATGGTATTGTTTGAAATAATAAGGGTGTTAACCCTTATGTCCTACCTAAATCCTACTCTACATTTTACAATCTGGACTACCTGAAGTTCCCCCTTAATTCAATTCGTGAAGCAATTTCTCACCTGTTTGCCTGATCTGCTGTGTACTGAGGCTCCCAGTGCTTAATGGCTATTGCTAGACACTCCACTGGATGTTCAGTATGTATAAACACTTTGGGATTCGTTAGGATGGGAAGTGGTATTAAAATGAAAAATAATTAATCGATTACTCATGAATTATTTACATTATTTACAAGGAAATAGGTTTGTAATAAAGGTAAAAAATAAGATGTTGCTTTACCAGTTTTGCTGTCTTGTTAATCAACATCTTCAAGTCATTTCTTACAAGAATTCTAGAGGATTATTCTGCACTGTTTGTTTGTGTAGAAGTATGCGTGCTCTTCTCAGTTCTAAACTTACTTATTTCCCATTTATGAGTTTTTATTGACTTGGTGAATCCTTTTGGGGATTTCTAGTTCCTGAATCAAATCTCGATAAAGCCTTCATTGCTCCAGGCTAAACAGACCCACGTCTTTCAACCTGTCCTCATACAGCAAACCCTTTAGGCCTTGCATTAGTTTGGGGGAAGTACATTTAAAATGGAAAACCGAAGGAAGTACTCTACAAAAAAGGATGTGGGAGTCTGCAACAACTTTATTTGAGAAAATGGCTGAATGAGATACTCAGTTCATTTCACTACTAAAAACCAGACAGCCAGGATTGGCTAAATGGCCTCTTTTCATTTGCAGACTTCATCTTCTTGCTTTCTGAAGCACAACAGCAACACAAACTGAGCAGAGCTGGCCAGATTTAATTATATATACATGTATATTATATAATATATTCATATAGTATTACATTACATGTGCATTTATGCTAATATATACATGAAACTATATACTACATTAATGTGAAGCCACAGCATTGTAAGTTCTCCATTTTGTTTATAACACCTACACAGTAATTAGTATATTTCTTAACATTACTCAGGTGTCACAATCTGATATATTGCAGTACTCTGCAGCAGAGAAATATCTTTTATGGGCGGAATGAACGAGGCAGCACAGTAAAGCAGGAACTGAGGGCAAATGCAGCTGCTTTGTGTCTGCCCTCTTGGGACAGAACAGCCCACTAGCAGGGTTCTCTTTTGATCGTTCTACCTGGCCTTTATCATATTTTTATAACCAACAAGGGTCCTTATATAAACCCAAGAGAGAGCTCCTAATTTTGTTATGATCTGAAACTCTTCTGCACTGCAGAGTGAAAAGAGCCTTTTGCAGATAATGATACACAGAGAAAAGGAGGACAATTTGTGCATTAACAGGCTAATTGCTCATCTCTAATTCTATTTTAAGAAATGCCATACGTGCTACTGCCTATTTTCACTCTGTAGTTTGACTATTAGAATTTATTTTTGTTTTTCATTTTGGTGCAATACAGATTTCTAAAATTAACAAGGGAACCTGTGAATATCTATACAGTATATTTTTGTTAGCAAAGCAGGAAAGGCTATAAAGTACAGTAGCATGTCTGGAAACACAGAGATTTTTACAATAACACTATAGTTAAAATATAAATGGACAGTTTATATGTTTATTCAATATTATATGTTTTGTGCTACACATCAATGCAAACATAGAGTTGTAACACACCTTTAGATTTTACTATCAGTTAACTTAATGTTACAGAACCTTAACTTAATGCTATTTCACTCATACCTTTGTGCGATTTTTTTCGTGTTTGTTTGCTTTTTTGCTTATTATGCACTATTTAAGAGAGTGCACTCATTGGAACATGTAATCAAATCACAGTTTGCTGTGTGTGTGATGTAATTTGCCAATGCTGTGTTACTGATAATTAAGGATTTAATTAGTTTGCTGTGTAGATGAAAGGCTTAACTCATAATTGAAATGAATCATTAACGTAATGGTAACTCTGAAATGTGAAATCCATATTGCTGTCTAATTTTCTTAGTTTTCTGCTCTACAGCATAAAACTGTCCAATTTGAGTAAATTGGTAGTGTGTCGCCCATTGCAATACTTTTTGATAAGAAAATTGCTTTGATTGACCAGTCTGAGGCGACTAATTACTTTTATAAAATGAGAAAAAATAAGGTTAAAAATAAGGGTGTAAAAATAATTACCAATTATTGTTTTAACTGAATGCATCTGCATTGCTAATTATAAAGGAGTCTCTAGTGTAAACAGTTACAGTAAAAAATCGTTTTGGTGCAACTCTTTCTGAAATCAATCAAGCAAAGACATGTTTAACATGTGAGTAAAATATAACAGCAAAGTAGCTTTCCAAATCAATAACTGCCATTGCAGAACCTGGCACTCAAGCAGGAAGAAGTCCATTAATAACTATAACACTCACAGAGCTAGATGCATGAACAATATGTATCTTTACATATTTCACATAACGTATCTTAAATATTTTCTTCTACAAAAGACAAGGACTTTATTATATCTCTATATTTTTAAACAAATACAATCTGTTGATCATTTTTTTCCTAATTCTTCAATACTGTATTGAACACTTTTTCATTATTTAGCTAATGCCTTTGTCTAAAGTGAATAAATGTCTACCATCTGTCTACCATTGTCTATCTGTTGTTTGTTTTAGAAGTTGTAGCAGTTGGTATTTTAACATTACATTATGCTGGTATTTCAAACATTTAAACTGTTAGCTGTATTTTTTTTAAGTAATCAATTTTGACTATTTCATTCACAAAGAAGGACAATACAGTAATTCTCTTTTATGGCTGTTGGTGTAATTGCCATTGGGAAGGATTAAGGGAATACATGATACTGACTTTATCTGCTGTTGTTCTGTATATAGGGAAACCAAATGATTGTTTATCTTTTTCAGACTATGCACAGATGTGTTCATTAACATTACCCCTTAGCAAATTCTAACAGGCTCGTTTCAAAATTATTCAAATATCACCCTTCTAATTGTTCTTATGCAAATGCATCTGTTATCACTTTATTTTCAGAGCTGCATTTTAAATTTCATAACAAGTCTTAGTTCTGAATAGATTTTTTTCTGATGGAAAAAATGTTCATATGTTCTTTATGTACTTTATCCACATTTTAAAAAGAGGTGCTTCTTCGGCTACATAAATAAATTATTATTTAAAGTACAGATTAAATAGAGTTATATAAATAGTTGTTCTTTCTAATTAATAAGCAGTACTAAGATGTATCGAAAGACTAATGGTAAAACCACTGAATTTTTTAATCATGTACAGTACCATGTTTAACTCAAAACTCAAAATGTTTTAGTACGGTATGTCAGGAAGGACTTGTAAATGTTTAATCAACTAAACTAGTGCAGCATGACTAGTATTTGGCTAAAAGATAGTACGAGTTAAAATAAATTGTACTTATATATTTAAAATTTAACAAACATACCCAACATATTTCTTAAACAGAGCCTCCAAGCCTCCACTGCATTTCAATTTATTCTTTAATTTGGCATAAAAGTGAAAATCCTCTTATATTAAGTACATTTTCTTTAGAATGAACAGTGAAACATGAACCAGAGGTTGCAAGTGGAAACTACAGTACATAGCAGTGCATTTAAAACTGAGAACAGGAGGTACTTCACCACCAAAGGGTTGTGGCAGTCAGGGACAACTGCTATGTTATTGTATGTTATAGTACAGGCAGCTTTGTGAAGAGAGATGAGAAGACATTTCTGAACTGCATTGGTTTTCCTAAATTTTGTATTGTGGCTGTAGAATTGTCACTATGGCAACAGAGACTGATTCAAAAATACTTTTTTTTTGCATTGTGCTGCTTTTCATTTTTCTTTCTTTTTCACTGCACTCATTGTAAAATTCCAAAAATACTGCTAGTCTGTCAGCAAAGTAAAAAAAAAACTCCTTTCCCAAAAAGAAGTACACCAAAAACTACTTCCTGGGGTGAATCACAATCTGCTAGTTGTCATGGAAACCTTCTGCAAAGCAGTATCACGGCATCAGTCCAAAAAAGAAAACTGGAACTCCCTAATGCCACTTAGTGCTGACTCACTAAACTTTCCCAACATGAAAAGTTGTAAAGCCAGCTCTGGAAATATTAAAAATATTTACAAAAAAGAAACCATTCCTCTCTGATGTTAAGATCCACAGTGGTGTCAGTTTGACTGTTTTTTTTAGTCATTAAATAGTGTATTTCTGGGTAATATTAAGCTAGTTCATAAAAAATGTATGGATTGTGCTAAAAATGTACCAAATTACAGTAAAAGTATGTTAATAATGCAATATTTTATAATGTACTGCATATACTGTATACTTAAAGGCGTTAAAACACAACAGATGTTATTGGCTTTAAAACTAATTTGTTTTATTTTTTATGCTTTTATGCTCAATCCATTGTACTGTATATACTGTATGAACACACTATAGGGTATAAAATCACTTGACAACATAAGAAAGACACATTGAAACTCTTGTGTGACCTTAAGAATACAATAAATGTTTGTATCACCGCTATTTCTCAGATGTTACACTTTAAACATGCTTGCTTACAAGTGGAACATGAGCATAAAGCAGATGGAGACAGGGATTGGAGACATTACTTCCTCATTTGCAAGGCACCCTGGGACAATTCAGAAGGTCTGGGATGCTTGTTAATTGCAGAAGGAGTAAAAGTGTAATTGCTTGAAGACAATATGCTTTGTAAAGGTGCATTTATTTATAGTAAGTCAGAGCTTAGTGTTGTGGGACTGACAATGGCCGGCGAGGGGAAATCATTAGCCTCAGGCAATATCAGGAAACAAAATCCTTGGCTAGCTAAATATTTAACATCCACACCTGGTGGTAACCATGCTGAACTAAAACACTAAAAAGAAGAACTTGTTAAATGTAATTGAGACAAATGGATGCAATCACAATTTGCTGATAACCCACTTCAGTATTGTATTCTGGCTTTAGAGTTTTCAAGAAACAAACTTCCAAGGAACTGACAAAGGAGAAATACAAAGACAAAATTAATCCAGGCCTGATAATTATTCAAGGATAGAATATTCAACGTGGCTTCTGATCTTGGTTTAGGATGGTATACTTAATTGATACATACACCTTTAAATTTAATGTTTTTGCTATGGTCAGAGCCCAATTGTCATGATCGGAATCCCTCACCTTAAGAGCGCTCTGGCCCTTTCGTATTTTAGTTGATTATGTGCACCTGCCTTTTTTTTGTCTCTCCTTATTTAAGCCTGGCGCTCTCACTATTCTTGTCTCTACACAGGAAGACAGACTCCCGGAGGCCCGCCTACCATCAAGTCGCCCTATGTCCGCGGCTTGAAGGCATAGGCTTCGTAACGGCATCCTGACAAAGCTGAGTCCGGGGCTCAGAGCCTGGCCTCGTCACTCTGTTTCTAATCTCCTTGTACCATGTCCTTTGGACTGTGCCCCGGATTCCCCCTTTTGGACAATCTGGACCTGTTTGCCATCACCATGCCCACCGAGCATCGGATCACCATAGTCATGCCCCCCTGTCTGTCAACCCGTCCTGATCCTCTTAGTCTCCTCCCCTGTTGTCCATCTCCACTTACTTCCGGATTATACCGTCTGCACAGGGTCCTGAACTATGCTTCGTGGGAGCCTGGACCAGCTCCTGTTACACCAAGGTGTTGTTTTGGAAGTCTTTGTTAATCATTGTATATACAGTAGTTATTAGAAATATTTTTCTAGTAGTGATGTAAAAAAACACTCCATTTAAAACAAAACTCTGTTCAAATGAAAATCGGCCATCAAAATTGTTTATAATTTTTCCGAATAAAATGATTCATTGCACAATATCAATTCATCTTAAAAGTAATGATTTTTAAAAATGCTTTTAACGCAATATGCACAAGAAGTTAATAGTGAAATTATTTTTGACAGAATTTAAAGCAGTGTAAAGTACACTACAAAGAAACTTTTAAAGGTAGGGGAAAGCTAGTCTAGAGATTGAATTAGCATATTCAGATACATCAAATACATCAATTTGTATGTTACGGTATTGAAGAGTAAGAATTTATTTTTTTTTTAAATAAAAGCTAAATAATGAAAACAAAAAAATATTTATTTATTTCATTGCTTATTGCTTACTGGATTCATACTGTAATACTATTCATAAACTACTTGTACATTGTTTCCAGTAACATATAATAAGTATGTACTTCAACAAGAGCATTGTAAATCTTATCACATTGTCTAGGCACTACTTTTTCCCTGTATAATGTAAGCATTTGTTACTTAGTGTGGAACCCACATGTTTTAAAAATAGCTTCACCCATACTGCCAGCCATCAGAATTAAAGGTACCGTATACCATAGAATAAAACTGTATAAAAATCTATAGAAAGAGTAGAAGTTTATCTTCTTACCATGTGTCTGCACTGTATGCTATGTTAAAATGGGTACCGTCAGTAATCTAGTCAAAATATTATAGTCACATAAGATTTACTCCTACTTTAGTACAGTTTAGAACATGTTTTGGAAATTGGTAAGCACAGCTTTTTCCTTCTTAGTGGTGCAGAAAGTTCAATAAGGTAACAAGAAAAAATATTTGTTTTTAATTTCCATGATTTGCCATCACTACCACAAAAACTAAACAAACTCCTGGAAGACTTCCAGTAGTACCACATTATGGAAGAGAATGTCCCAAAGTATAATTTACTTTTGCCTTTAAACAAAAAAAATGTTAAATTTGTCCTTCACGTTTGTCAGACACTCTCTGCTGACATGTTATCCTTTATTCAATCCATGGGTTTTGAGTCATTACTTGATACTCACAAATTCCCATGATATAAATTAAAAAGAAGCTATTTTTTCACTTCTGTCTTTATCCCAAGGTCATTCATCTTTTATGAATCTATTGTGGCTTTTTTCTCCCCCATTTTTATAGTTTAAGGACAGGAACTGTCTTTACAAATTCCTGGCTCTTTAGAATTCAACCAGTTCCAACGGCTTCCCTTCTTTTTACTTTCTGTGACACATGAAAATGATTAAAAGTCTTATCTATGCTAAAGTCATTTCAAAGAAGGGAAAAGTGTGACAGAGTGATTAAATGCCATATTATATTAACATATCCTTGCTAAAATCCTTAACTAAGTTGTAAATTATTAATTGAATCAATGCGCTAAAAAGTAAAAGATTTTAAAATGCCTTTTGTACTCCATGTAAATTTTATCAGATGATCTAAAATTGATCAAAAAGGCAAAAGCTCATTCAAAAGAATTAAGTCCATTACAGTTCTTCAATACTTGTAACAGCTGTCAGACTGGAGCATAATTTTCCTTTCCCTTAAACTTCTGATAGGAGACTATGTATGAAAATAGTTTATTATTTTTTTACACATATACTGTATGTACAGTATACATTATATATATTCTATTGATGTTTTATTAACTGAAAAATAAATTTATTTCTCAATAAATCTCTGTTAATTGCTGTTGTGAAATGAGATTTTGTATGAGAATTTATATGAGAGTGGCACAGACATTACCTCAGCCCAGCTCTAAATCCCATTGCTAAATGATGGCAATTATGATCTACCTTCTAAATACTGAATACAATTGTATAGAACTGCTGCTGCCTTCCCTTGATGGGAAATATGGTCTCATAACAAATAGACATGCAGTATCAGTGCTGCATTTTGGGTTTTAATATTCTCCTACTCTAATTGCTCATAATGCAACTCTAGATTGTTCACAGACGGAATAGTGTGGCACAGCATTGCAAGAAAGATAAAGTTGTATGTGGAGCATTAATGGTATTCTCGGTGTTCAGAAAATATATGTGTTATTTTTAAAAGTTATGAAATGCCACGTTTTTATTTTTTATGAACATTTTGCTTTCTTTACAAAATATATCGTTCAATTTCATTTCAAATCACTTTGACATTATTTAGAATAGGATGTAACTTAAAAGAATCATTTTCTGAACATAAACATCCTCATTTGGGGGAAACACTGTGCACTTTCCTTAATAATTTAACACACTTTCAGTAAAACAACTTAAAACTAAAGAAACAAAAAATTGTTCCAGATTTAACTATAGAAAGATCCCCCAAGCCTAATAACACGCAAAACCTACTCATATACAGTAGATAGCATTGCTGTGTAGAAAATATGATGTACATTTTTTATATTTTGAAGATACTTCTGTATCACAAGAGCTAAACAATTATTTGACTATCATCATGAAAAAATAATTGGATTTGTTTTAATAAAATACTCTATATCCTTTTTATCTTCATGGAAATCCTTAGGAAAATACAGATGGATCTATTTCTGTGATGGCTATCTTTTATGTAATCTTAAAACAAGATGAAAGGTTTGTTTTATTTAATACAGAGCTGCTCAAGGTGCATTGTTTTCCATTTGAGATCAATATTTACCCTAAAGAACTCATCTTTTTGCACAGTGCTAGTCAAATTGATTTTGTAACTGAATTAAAAAAACAACATAAAGTCGTAGATAGTGTTTCTGTTTACATTGTCATCGTCAGAAACTTGAGTTCTAAAGGTTATCAAATCATTTTCAGCAATTTTTAGTACTATTTATTGGATAAAGCATGGGTAATTTATTGAGGTAAAAATATACTGTACACTATATACCAAGCTGCCTTGGAATAATCTTAATTATAGCAGTACTTGTGGTAGAACATTTCCAGGTTTGAGGAATGAAGAACCCAGCTATTTCCTGATTTTTTTTTTCATTTCACTGCTTTTTCCTTGGGTAACACATGTTCCTTATTATATTGAACTCATTACAGAATTCATGAGGCTTAGTTTTCTCAGATGAAAAATTTAAGTAAACTGCAAATGGACTTCCAAGCTGCATGAAGGAAGATCAATAAGTGAGCAGGTCTAGCTGCAAACTAGATGCTTAGTGAGTGTAAGACCATGCATGATGGGATTACAATAATGGCAATGTCAGAAACAAAACGTGCTTGCTTTTTGTTTATTGGGCTGATCACTACAGACAAGAGGATAAGACAGAAGCTGTTTGGAAACAACTCAAAAGTTTTGTGGATGTCAGAGATTTTTGTAGAGAATCCACGTTTAACGATTTGTGCAAAAGGGAGATGGCATATTATTAAAAGTCTAACCAAAAGGACACAGGACTGTGTTGTGATGCCGCAGATGAAAGACATGTTAATTAAAACATTTTCAACATGGGTGGGATTAACGACATGCATAATTCTTCCATCCAAGTTTAATTTTCTAAAGCTACTGAAATGTTTTATTGGCAAATAAAAAAAGTCTTGTGTGCAGACATCAGTCTGAACAGAAAAAACATTATTCACTAGGGATCTTTGATCAAATCAGGGCTCAATGTGTCACAGACTGGTCTATGGAGAGAATGTAATTATCATGAACTTGCTACAGTAATCTAACAAGTCTGCTACAGGATCACTCGTAAGGAAATTTCTCAGTTTTCCACCAAAACAGGGCTTCCTTTTTCCACAGGACAGCTTCTGGGATCTGTCCATTTCCCCTGCTTCTGTTCTTGGGAGAAATCCCTAGAAATCTATTGCTTTGCTCTGCGATCAGAGAATTTGTACTGCAGAAGGGTATATTCCTTTACTTCGGTTGGCTTTTTGTTGTTTTAGCTCAGATACCATGGACCTCTCCAGGGTTTGAGAATCATTTAATCACCTTCTGGGTGAAAGAGACCTCTTCTAACAGGTAACATGCTATATAAAAGACCCTAAAGCCTTGAGGCAAGAATGGATGAATAAGTAATTAAACATAATGAAATATTTAGTTCATACATACAGTACTGTAGAAGGCCATGCTGTCCTCCGAAACCCGACAGATTGTATTACAGTACTGTATATCCACCTAAACTGCAAAAATGTTCCTGACCTGCCTTACGAAATTCTTGGAGGACAACATTTCAGGTTTAGAGAGTAGTAATATTGAAAGCAGGCAACAGCATTCAGATAGGGAATGAACAATGTATTATTTTGTCTTGCTATTAATGTCACAAGATTATTTCAACCTAAGAAAAGTAGCAGTCAGGAATGTAAATTTACATTACAATGTAAATTTAAAATATTTACAGGAATATTAGAATGGATCTTATTCCAGGTTATTTGCTTCTAAGTCCATCACAGCATAAATGGTGTTAAATGGTGTTACACAATACAAAGTTTTTGTTTCTACATAAAAATACATTTTGTGCTTGAAAGCAAACTGATGTAATGCATTTGATGCTTCATGCCTTTTCAGTTTTCTAATGTGCAGTTAATCTTTTCTAAAATAAAAAAAATCTTAAAATAAATAGCCCCCTTAGGAAAGATGAAATTACTTTATACAATATTTTAAAATATTATAGTTTTCTTTTTTCTTCAGACCTATTAGAATGCGTATAAAACTTTTCAAGCCCATTCACCCTCAGAATTATGAATTATTCTGTTCATAATCAGCAGAGATTATAATCATCCTTCTCCAGAGAAATTACAGCTATGCTAGGATCCATTATTTAAACGATTAGCAAGTGTCTTTGTCAACCCTATGTGCATTTGCTGCTGGGCTAGTGATTTTCTTCATGGATAAGGATGACAAAAACCAACTGTAGAGACAAGTTTGGACAGTCAATGAAAACAGAAAGTGATTTGTCATTCATGCAGATTGTGCATGTGTGACACAACATCTATTGTACTTGGATGTAATTCAAAATAGAGGCACACATACTACATTATCCTGCACACCATAATTTTATGTTATTATTAAATATTATTAGCTTTAATATTTAGAAGACATTTATCTCATTTGAAACTAATTCAGAGATACAGTATGAGGACTATCACTTGCCTAAAAATGATAGTAATGCAAGGCTTTTGTTCCATGATTTTGGTATTTCTTCCGTTTCTGTAAATGAAGAGCGCTTGATATCATCGCTGCGGTTGTCCTGACTTTACCTACACTGCAGACCCACCTATTTAAAGATACCATTATGACACCCTGCATCCTTGAATACAGTACTACAAAACATGCAATGTGAGCTTCTGGAAAGGGGAAAATAATGAAGCAAGTTGAATAGATTTGCAAATAGCAAGTCTTTGTAATCAATGAATAAGTAAACCCTTAATTCTTACTGGCATGTGGTGTCAAGCTGTTTTGATCACCCCATTGGAAATCCTTTAAAATCTTTTTAGGCAGCATATTGTCTGATCAATAGGCCTACTTTTGTCAGAGCACACTTAAAATGTTTTAGAGATCTTGACATAGTTTTACCCTGGGTATTTATTGACCATTAGAGTAAATTCTTACAGTTTTTATGTTTTTTTTTCCTGTTTTTCTGGGTTAGCTATCCTCTTAACTCTGTTGCATCCTTCAATTAATGTATGTAAAATAAGTTTTAATCGTTTTGTAGTATTTATGTCCAGGGTAATTTTTGATTTGATAACATCATAATATAAGTGTCATATCCAAATTACCATTTCATCTTTATGCTACAGTAAGTGCTTGCAGGAATCCTTTAGGAGATGAAGAAGAACAGATGGTCCCTGTCTGTAGAAAATTCAAGAACGGTGCTGATGTAAATCAAAGTGATTTCTCCTCTACATGTTTATAATGTTTAGACAGCACATAGATTGGATCACTCCTATCACAAAATGATGCTTCAATTGGAATCAAAATGGTGTCATAAAGCAACATCTTGTACAAAGTCAGCTTTCCGAACCTTATGGTCTTGAGTAACATAGCCATGTCATTAGATGAGA
Organism: Atractosteus spatula; assembly: GCF_055471065.1. NCBI lineage: Eukaryota > Metazoa > Chordata > Actinopteri > Semionotiformes > Lepisosteidae > Atractosteus > Atractosteus spatula. The sequence goes on along the minus strand of NC_142709.1, from coordinate 68,542,826 downwards.
ACAGATTGAGCTTAATTCTGACAATGATTAAGAAGGCTCTTCCTTTGAGGAAAGTGCCTAATATGTTAGTTATCCCACAAATCCCCTTAACACATTTACAGCCACCCATAGAATACCAAAACAAAAAATTACAAATATTAAACTTACACAAGAGATTGATCTATATAATGCCACATTTGTACTTAACAATCCTATGATAATTCATTAGCAGAAATGAAATGAAAAATCAGTCAAGAGTGATGGAAAAACTTATTTTATTTACATTACTCAATATTCTTTTCTTTATCCCTCCAAATTGACCTGTTTCTGAAGCTCTAGCCATCTGGTTTGTGAGATAAAGCAATGCAAGGGCAACCATTATAAGATGTCCATTTAAGACTTAATGAGGTTCATTAATAAGCTTTAATTGACCTTCATCTAAATGAAAAAGGTATTTTTATCTTCAGTGCCTTTAAATAAATGTATGCATTTCACAGGAATTTGCACAAGCTGATGGAACACAATTTCCTATGATTTTAACAGTAATGCATTGCCATATTAGCAGAATTTGTTGTCATGTAGTGACTTTAGCAGTTGTAAAGGTTAGTCAAACAGGTCTTTAATCTCTGTTTTCTCCTTTTCCCTGGGAAAACAACGTGCACCATATCATTAGTCTCCTCAGAGAAGCTATTCATGCAAGGAAAAATAAAAAATACCCCAAATGGATTTCTCCTGGCTTAGTCATTCAATGTAAACAGTATCTCCCTTGTACATTTACATTTTTCAAGCCCTAAAGAATAGCTTTCTATGTGACGTGAATATATTATTTTTTATTTATCAAACTTTTTAAAAGTAAACAGCAAACCAATGTAAGCAAAATATTACATCATTATAGGAGGAATATACAGAATACACTTTTATCTACTAGTCAAAGCTATAATGAGTCATTTTTAAATATCTATGTGGGTTGTTGTAGGAGAACAGTTACAGGGTTGCTCTAGAATGCTTGCAGAGCTGAACCTTTAATAACCAAATTAAAAAGCCATCCATATTTTGCTTCCTTGGTATGTTTAATGTTTTAACCACACAACACTGAACCACAACAAAGAAGTATTTAGCAAAAGCCTGCAATCTCATAAGGCAATGTTCTTCATACAGTACATGTACAGTAACATGGAGCTTATAACAGAGGTTCGGGAGGAAGGTTAGATCCTTGCACACTTATGCTGGCCTATGTACTGTATTTAAGTCTCTCACCCAGGACAGTCTCTTACTATCCCATTGGCAACATTAAAACAATTCCCTACCTCATTCTTTGCAATAGGGGGGCAATTTGTCTGGCCTATCCACATCGTTAAGCTGCCATTCTCTCAGCTAGGCAAGTCATGCCAGGTACTCCCTATACATGTTTCACCCCTCTATTGCATTCATTAGAATCTAACCGAACCACTGAAACAGTCCTTTACAGTGGCGAGTAAACTACACCAGCATCAGCTGAGGTGTACCTCTAAAGATTCAGCCTCCAAGAAATGTTCTGTCAGCATAATCCTGACATGCTCATGAATATCTTTTGATATTTGAAAAAAAACTAGATTAGATTTTGAAACTGCTTAGATTGCTTAACATTTGCATTCGATACTCAGTGTTTTGTAACAGATTGAGATCTTTGACAGATACTGTCACTCAATCAGGCACTAGGACCCGGTGTGGCTTTGCAGAGAGAGGAATCTGCTGGCTTGATTAGAGTGGGAAGAGATTTCCATGTGCTAATTAGCAGTACCAAACACAGATATCTGTTCTCAATGAGGATATTTGATTATTTAAATGAGGTGATAATTGATGTGTTAATTGCATAGTTTCTGTGTAAATGGCAATAGCTTGGCAACACTCATATGTTGTCAGAGGACTAATCAAGGAGAAGGTTGTGTGAATCAAGCAGGACCTGATGAGACAGAGTACACATTTACCAGGGAAAGGACTACTGAACAATGAACTGCATGTGACAGAAGTGAGTGCTGTGGTTGGAAGTCCTGGTGGTGAGTGCGCTCTTTCAAGTGGAAAGGGCGAACCTATTACTCTAAGCTGGTTTACTTTAAAAGCTTTAAAAACTTCAACCCACTCAAAGTTAATTTGTAATCATAAAAGGCTATATTATATATATATAATTTCTAAATTAAAATGGCTTTAAAGTATCATTTTGGAAAACTACACAGACGTCCATATAAAGTCAATAAATATATGAAATAAATATCAAATTGCCTGCTGGGATAGACTTCATCTCCCAGGTGACCCTGTAGTGGATTAGCCTATAGATAATGTGGAATCAAAATTTAAAAACTGTGTAAACTTTATGTCCAGTGTTGGTATCCAAAGCCTCTGCATAAAAAATTTTTGGTAGTACACAATAAAGAAAAATCAATAGTAGAAAAATAAACTACAGAGTACTCTATTATATTTTAAGCTGTCAGAGAGCAATGCAAAATCCTATCTTGTATCTTTCACATTCAAAACAGTTTATAAAAAAAATGAAGAATGTAAGTACATGAGATAATTATTTTTTAATTGTTTAGGCAATTCAAGATCAAGATATTCAGTCCTTGATCTGAAATTCCACTTAATATCTTTGTTTCAACCTTTTTATTCAGGCAAGATGGTCCAACTGTTTTGATAGCAGCCAGACCTCCACATGTTTTTGACCTAGGTCAACTAATTCGGTAAAGACGACTTACCACATTTTGTTTCCTTGTCAAATCAAGTTGAATTTATCTTCCTTTCTGTTTTTTATTGGTATAAGAACAAGGTGCTCATCTTATGTACCATGGTTTTGTTTTATGCAATGTTCAAAGAAATGAAACACTGAATTATAAAGATTTTGAATATCTCAGGGGAAAGTAAAAACATCTGGCTAGACATTAAGGTTCATCAAAATGAAACCCTGTGACGAGAAGATACTGAATATTTTACATTTGACCTCACTTTGTCGTCTTGAAAGAATTTAACTGCAGATACTGTATTAAACATCCACACAGAGTGATGATTCAATTTAAAATGTAAACAAAATAATAAATTTCACAGTCAATCAAATGTATTGAATTAATATTAAGAAACTGCCAATATGGGGGTCAGAAAATGCATTTTAAGAAAAGTCTATTTTTATATTTACTGTATACAAGTCCCCACTTTTTGCAAAATACAAATAATACCACAGAGGAAGACCCTACAATATTTATAGCTGTTCAGTTTTGTATTTTATTGTAAATACACACCTTTCATTAAAATGAAATGTCCGAACTACTGTATCATGTTGGTAGATACTGTACAACTGAAACCATGAGAATCCTCCTAAGAATGGTTCATTCCTGTTCTACATCTATCTTACATTATGTTTTGAGCTCAAACTGTATGAATGGTAATGCTAAATTGTACATATTAATGCATGTTGTTTTGGTAATACTGACAATCTGTACTATTCATGTATTGTATATCCAGTCTCATTTTCAATTCACCTTTGTTGAAACTGCAGAGGCAAAACAGAATCCAGGGGGTAACAATATCAGTAAAGCAGAATATGAAAGAATGAGACAGAGCTTATGAGGTCTACATTGAGATAGGATAGATATGAAATCTGGAGAAATTGGATTCAACAACTTATATTTATTCTGCTTGAAGCACAGAGCAGATTTATCCCATGAGTAAGATAATCATGATTACTTGTAGTAAAAATGAAAGGAGAAAGATTTTTCTAAAATGATTTAAAAAGAATGTTGCAAGAATAAAGAGAGACTAAAAGAGAGTAAAAATATAAGTTTTTTTCAGTATTACAGCAGCAAAAGAACAGCAAAAGTTAAAGTAATGTGTTTCCAAAAAGGAAACCTTTAAAGAATAAAATGGGAATGGCTAATATTATGAATATTTCATATGGGGTTTATCATGGGAGAAATATACAGTACATGCTTCAGCCTGAGCAAAGACAAAGTTCTAAATTTAATATTTTTAATGTAGAATAGGCAGGAATGTTGGAAGTTTTAGAAGCACTTAAGATAATCACATGTACTGATGTGTACACTGTAATATTGAAGCTTTAATAGAGTAGAATGAGTGTGCACCCAATTCATTTTTACTTCTAACAATTTTCACGGGACACCTCAATCAGTGTGTGGTGTTTCTCTTATTGCAAGAAAAAACAAGAAATAATATTCATAACAAGGCATCTGTAACAAGACTTCCAAAGTTCTTTATCACCATCATACTGTACATAAAAAAATACAGTCCAAGCTGCACAGGAACATTCTTCAGGCTTTTTCACATTTAACTATTTATCATGCTTTTTTGCAAGTTGGCAACCTTTCTTCAAAATGTTTGTAAAAAAAAAGTGATCTTTAGTAGTTTTAGTCATCACAGCTCACTGCCAGGTCACTGGGCAGGAGACAACATCTCAAAAGACTCTCAGGTAACCCAGCAGAATCCCATCACTGGATCAGGACAAAAAAAACAAGGTTTCAAATACCACATGTTTGTCACAAAAGGCAAATGTACTATATAAATTGTCCTTATTAAATGGGCTTTCAAGAATTAGCAGATGGTTTCAGTGCCTAATTCAATTCAGCCTGTATGTTCTCTCTTTTCAATCCATGTTATGTATGATGAAAAACATAGAGACGTGTACAGGCTTCTTCACTAATTTTATACCTGCGGGACTTAAGTGACTACTGAGAATATTGCATTCATTTTTAAGGGGGTAAAATGTTACTACATTTCAGAAACACATTAGATCAAATTTTGTAAGCGAGGATGGCTTTCACAATAATCTGTTAAAAATCTACAGTGAGTGCTTTGTTCAAACAGGTGAAAGCTATTACAAACAGCAGGTTACCATCATAAAAAGTATGACATTGTCTACATCTTATGTAAAAATGCGTTAAAATGATCTGATTTTTTCCCCCCACGCAGTAAAGCCTACAAATACAGTTTTCTTTATAAAATAGTAATAGTAAATAGTAAAATCAGTGCTAATTAACAAATCATTATATAGCATTGATTTTAACAATATTAATGGGTCATTATGTTTGTTGTCTTGTTTGGGAATATCCCTATATGATTTACGAATGATATGTTGATTGACAAATGTATTAATGTTTAGTTGTAAATATTTGATGTTTGCAGAAGAATTTGAAAGGAAATCAGTGTTAATTATCATAATTTTTCAGGAACTAATTTGCTCTAGGAAGGAGTACATTGCAAATTAAATTTTTAGTTTCAGGGTCCTCAGATTGACAGATCCTGGTCATAATGACTCAAAGAAACACACAAGCTGCACTCAATACACCACTAGAGCAAGAAAATATTACACGTACTGTACTGTATCTGTATATAATAAATACTGTAAGAAGGATTTCTTTTCTGTATCACAGCTTCCCTCTATATCATAGTTATAACACAGCTTGTTGAAGCTTTCAATCTATATATTTTCACTTAGAGACGTTTCTGTATGAGAACATACTGTACTTACTGTTACTTTTTATATCACATACTCTATATTCTAAGTACAGTATCAAAGAAACGTATCACTCTATCTATGCATGCAGAGTTAAGTTTTTAGAAAAGAAGATTAAAGATGGACAGTTTTGCTTAAACAGATCATTCACGACAGAATCTGATACTCTGTCTTTGACTTTTGTATTAGCACTGAATTAGTACATTAGTCAAAGATTTGATTGGGTTCAGACACCAGTAAATAGCCTTGTCCAGGCTCCACAAAAGGAATGGAAGAGAGCATAAAGAGAGCATACTCAACATGGTGCAATATAATCATTACAGATATACTGTTGTTGCATACACTAATATTATTTTGTTACTTCCAACAGGGATCACACATATTGATATTGTGTGTCTTTCACAATACACTCCCTGTTGATCAGGCCCGTTGTTAATAAATGTTAATCAGCATGATGAATTTGTCATGTCTATTCAATAAAAAGGCAGCTGTTCAATAGTTTTGTGACTTTCTTGACAATAACGTCATGAATTGGTTGCAGTTGTTGTTTAGTAATATACTGTATTTGCATTATGTATTATATATTCACTATTTAAAAGGCTAGAACATATGGTAAACATAATTTTAACTTGTTTTTAATACTATGTATGCAACAGAAATAATGAAGACCTTGTGTGTTTTGTAGACAAGGCTTTACAGTAGAAAGTAAAAATGATGTGGGGTTTCACCTAAAATCTAAGAAACCCATATAATTAAACAATATAATCCTACTGTACATTAAAAGTGCAGGGCATGGAGATTAAAATTTAAACACCCGTGCTTCATTCCTTCTTCAGCCATAACATCCTTTTAGAGAGTATAGTCAGCCATTTGGTATCACTAGGAATGTAAAAAAAATGTCACCCATATTTGCAGGTCCTTTTGTTCAGAAACATTCTCCATGTCATTAGTTTATGCTGCATTCTTTTGAATTTCACTCTCACTGCTTTTCTAATGTTCAATTAACCACTACACTAGTTCTGTATGGTTTATTCTATGCAGCTCTAGGTCTTTTTTTTTTTTGTTATGTGGTTTATAACCATTTAATGTGCAACAATGACATAAAAAACAAGTCATCCTTCTAGCCATATTATTGACCTACAGTATTGCTGCCTTTTAATTAACTAAATCTAGAGGAGCAAGTTATGGTAAATACTATACATTGCAGTTTGCTATACTTAACAGATTGCTTACATTCTGAAATAAAGTGACCCTAGATGTACTGTTAATCTGAAAATATTATTTTCTTTTAAGATAAAATACATTTTTTTCTTTCACATTATCTAAACCTGTGGAATCTGCCTGGTGAATTTATTTCTGGCTGCCTGATAAAATTGCGGTTCTGGTATGTTTTTTAAAAATATTGTACACCGAATGCCCTGGATTATTTGTTTCAGATTTACTGCCAGTCTTTGCCTTTGAGGCTTCTTTGCTTTTTTTCTTGTGACATACTTATGAAAGTTTTTTCCACTTAAAAAATACCCCCAGGAGACACTATTTTCAGTAGTGATTAATCCAGTGGAAAACAGTGAGATACAGTATGCTATATGCTGTCTTAGTCACATACTGTACTGTATAGTTAAAGGTACAGCACTTTACGTCGAACATCATATTCAGTACATGGATATCTGCATTTGTACTGCAATTTATACCCTAAACCATTATTTTTCTTTACAAAAAAGCTTGTCATCAACATATGGCAACCTACACAATCTCTGAAAAAAATCAGAAATAAACTTTTAATACATTCAATCACTGCAAGATAGGTTAACAAAACATGACTTTCACTCTCAAGTGGGTGTTGTTAGGGATCTTTCATTGATTTTGTCATGGTCTTTAAATCGAGACTGTCAAATGCTTATGTGTGGCTATTTCAAACCTGTGTGGGGTGCCAGGACATTGTAGTTAAGCCTTTGGGGTCATAAGTGATAGCCTGTAAATTCAAATCTCCTATACAGACACCTCAGTTCACTTAGATACAGGTATTCATACTGTAAGTGAATACCTGTATTGTGGAGAGGTCATTCCTCTGGTGGACCAGTGTTTCATGTGTCCTCTGCTTAACAGTACAAAACCAGTATGAGTTCTAGGCATTGATTAGAATTAATTACTCTTCTCACCTACATTTTAAGATACCTATAAGGGCTACATACTGTGCATCACTCTTACTGTTCCCTGTTTGAATAGGCAGTTCCTTGATATTGCATTGTTTTAATCTAAAAGAATGACCATATGAAAAAACAGAAAACCAGCAGAATTCCTACCTCAGCATTTCAGAAAGCTTACCAACGTATTTTCCCTCATGAGAAACACATTGAAGGTGAACACAAGAAATGCATTAGCCTTCTTCTCAGGAGCACAAGTATCCTGTCCTTGATCTGTTGGATCTCTTTCAATCACAAAGCAAATTCGGTCAATTTGGACACATCACTCACTTCAATGAAAACAGTATTAAACTGAAAACAGAATGAGATTGCAATACCTCTTTTTGTTCTTAGGGATTGTACTGACTGCTAACTTATCTTGTAGTCCATAAAATTTTAAACCAACAGGACGAGGAACATTAGATAACATCTGTATGCAGCAAATATAACATTAAAGATTAAGCTCACGTTCGATGATACAAATTGTTCTTGCGAATAGTTTGACTGCTTAATCAAAGATGTATTAAATATAGATAAGAAACTTACTGGCAGCTCTCTCACTCTCAGGCTATTTTTTCAAGTTGACTTGAGATACAGTATATATTTGAAATGGAAAACAATTGAGCATGATTATATTATTTACTACCAAAAAATAGTTTAATGTTAAAAATTCAGAAATACACAAGTCTACCTGGTGGAATCTGCAAGATTTCTATTTTCCATTAATCCATTTATCCTTCCATTACCTGAAGACTGCTTGTCCCGATGAACGTCATGACAATCTGGAGTCTAACACGGATTTACAGGGTTATAATTATGAATGTACTGTATGTAATGCCTTTTGTAATTTTCATATTACATACAACTTTTATATTTACATATATTTTGTGTTATATTAAGAAATACGGTGATATGTTAGGTAGCCTTTATCCTTTTAAACCTTATCATTTGATACCAGTTCAGGCAAACAAGATTGTCAGTGAACAGAGCCCTTATTGCTATTCTGAGAAGTAACAGAAGATCTCTAGGGATGTCTGTGGCACAGAGGTAAAAAGGAAACAAGCTAATTTGTTAATTGTCAGTTAGCTCTCCTTATCTGTTTCTTGAACAGTTGTTAACCAAGTCATGCCTGCCTTTGTCCAAATGTTTCCCACATTTGTTTTCCAATGCTTTTGCAAATGGCAAAACCTTTAAACCTTTTTTTTTACTCAAATAAAAATCTGTCATCAGATTAAATAGTAACAGTAAAAGTTCAGAAGTTTAACAAAATACTTATTTTGTTGGTTAGAAGTAATAATCTCTGTGAGATGGTTCATCTGTGTCTTGATGTGTCCCTAAGACTGTAAAATGTATCAGACAGGCTTAGGGAGTCACTTGAAATTGGTTTTTCTCAGCTATTTGCTTCTGCTGTGTAATTGACAAACCTTAATGCTGTTCTGTCCTCTGATTCATATGTATTTCCCTGCAGGTCAGGGCTAAATATTTCAAGACTGAAGAATGCAGCTAGGGCTTTCAAAGGATTTATATGTGATTTAACTGGGTTTTTCTTATCATATTCCACATAGTCAATAGATGTCTGTGCGTACTGTATGTGTGACCCTTAACCTTAACAGTTGATACTGATGCATCTACTTATTACTGGAATGACCTGCTAATCTAGAGAGGATTCACTTAATGTATGAAGTGTATGACTGTGGAAAATCATTCATCCCACAGATACAGTACTTAGGATGAGCCTTTTTGGACTTCAGTTTCCTTGTTGGGCAGACATGGTTTTAAAAATGTGTTATTTTTCCAATGCTTTAAAATTATTATACTATTTATGTATTAAAAATTATTTCACGTTTACATGTAATACATAATATTATATAAGCTAACAATCACTTAACTATCTTGTCAAACTTTAAATTAGCCAAGCTTCATTCACAGAAATTAATTTCATGCTCAGAAACAAATGCTCTATTATTTTATTTGCTCTTTATTTGAAGCTACAACAGTTGTGAAACACTGTAAGATCATATTAATTATTAATACTGTCAGTGTGGCAGGTAACAGTGTCAGCAGCCCAACTACACAGCAAGTACCTAAGTTCTCAAGCAATCATACTTGAAAATGTATTAGAAATTGAAAATTTGATTAATGTCAAACTTACTCTCTCCTCACATAGGACTTGCTACATATCTGAGTTTACTTTTTTAATGTTTCCTGAAGAAATTATCAGAAGTGCTATACCTATAGGACGTGATATAGTTGTATTGCGTCCAAACTAAAGTACTTAATGATTATTTTATGTACGCTTAGCGTCTTCAGTGTATTCCTTCTGGTGTCTACTGGAGGTAGGGAATATGCTACTGAGTTAGCACAAAAATATTCTCTTTAACCAATTTAAATGTTCTTGCTCAATAATATTTGAAATGTATTTTCTTTAGTGCAGATAAATTGTATGCTGTTTTTGTCCTTTTCTTTAGCTAATTTAATGCCCGATTCAACCAAAAAATGTTGCAGCAGAGATGTGACAAAAAAGGGGTCAAATAAGGACAGCCTGTGGGAGGCTGCTAGAGTTCTGTGCTTTCTCCAGAGATGTGATCACCACGGACACACTGGATCACAGGCTTCATCTTAACTTTGTTTGGTGTTTGAGTATTGATGTTCTGGTTCTGTAAGGGTAGTTTCAGGGCACATAAACATACTGTGCGTTTGAAATAATGACTCTGAATAATTCTCCTGAACTTCATTTCTTGAGGATTCTTTTCCAAGAAAAGAGGAGAATCGGTCTCGTGAGGAACAGTGGATATGTCATAGCTTTTAATCTCTGTATCAAGGATGCCTGTCTCCAGTCCAGGAAGGCCAGCTGTGTCTGCAATTTTTATTCCAGCTCAGATCCAAACAACCCAGTTGAACTAATTACTGGACGAACTGAAACAGTGTAACAGGTTTTCCCTTGTTCTTAAAATCCTGCTGATTTTAATAAAACTGTAAAAGCTACTGGACTGCATCTCTCCAGTTTTGGAATTGGGCATCTTTGTTTACAATACAATATAATCAAATGTAAGCTTCCATCTATACTGTAAATCATTTTACAAAATCAAACAAATAAAAAAAAGTTAATTACTTTCCAGCCAACAAATGTGTATGTTCTTTTAAATACATATCTATAATCAGATCAAGCACATTTTTAAAATTAAGCACTTTTAACAAATTCATTTCAGCATAGATTTTTAGTAGGATAGGTCGATCCACAGTGTTTTGTCAAGACATTAAAAAAGTTATATTTAGATTTCTTACAAATTCTGAAAGTGCAGTAGCTGACAGTATTCCCTCAAAATAAAAAAAAAAGTGTTTTATATCTAGTTGCACCAAAATGTCAATACGGCAATGTACGAGCAATGGTGTTGCAGTTCTGCTCAGATTGGTTTATAGCTCATTGCTACTTATTCCTTCAAAAACAAATCAGTGATAGGAGTTTATCCAAGAACAGTTATTGAAAAGCATAAATAATTAATTGGCAATTAAGAAGGAAACATTTTTTTCTTTGACATCAAAATGTTAGCATGCCTATTAGAACACATCTTGGTAATAATTCTTTAATATAGTAGTGCAACCATTGTTAGAAATTGTAATGAATGTGGAGTGGGATTAAGCTCACACTGCAAATTTAGGATTGGTAAAAACAAAGTCCTGTGACAGTGTGCAGTTGGAGGCACCGCGGCGAGCACTGGTAAAAAATCAATGTACCGGGTGAATCACCGGTATGAGGTTAGCAGGGACCAAAAATAACACAAAAAGAGGTGAAAAATAAACAAAAAGCTAAAAGAAAGGTGTACCGCTGTTCCTTGAGACCTTCAGGCTGGGCATAACGGGGTCAAGCTTGGGAAAAAAAGAACCACTAGCACAGTGGCGACCAGACTGGACTTACTGTACCCTATTTAGCGGGGTCCAGTCTGGTAGAGCAGGGTGCATAAGGCAAAAACAGAACAAAAACTCGGTGCATGAAAAAGGTGTGTGTGTGTGTTTGCATGCTCCAGTGAAAATACATGACAGGGCAGGCCAAAAACAAAAAGAAAAAGAACCTCTTACACACGTACAATCCTCTCAGGGACTGTCGGTGTAAACTGCCCCCTTCCGGGGGTGACCCCGCTCGTCCCATTGGGGGATGTCCAGTGTGCCTTTATAGGACCTGCCCAGCTGTGGCTCATCATCTAAAAGCCAGGACAGCTGTGACTACAAAGGCAAGGTGTCGCCCTTCTATACGGGCTCTGCCTCCACACTGGGCATGCCCCCACGTAATGCCACACTATGTTGATAAGGAGACATTTATTTATTCTGGTCATTACATTTCATAGGCATGTGGCAACATGGTGCCCCATTTGCAAGTTCATTTATTTGTCTTCTTCATCCTGTCTTTCCCCAGGGCTTTGTTCAAGGACATCCATGTGTAGTTTCTAGGATATACAGTCAGCATGGAGTATTCACTATCCAGTGGGAATTCGTTGTGTTACTGTTTGTTGATTTCAACCTGAAGCACAAGGAAAAAAGACAAAAAAATAGGGATTATTTGCATCGGAATGTAATGTACAAAATAAGACCTTTGTCATTAAGATCTTATGCAATCTTTGTCTGAAAAATTCCTGAGATACACATCTGTTTATACAAGTGTAAACAAATTCAAGTATGCTATTCAGAAGATTATTGCTCCAATGCAGTGTGTATCTCTACAAACTCCAGGGCATCCCATCTGCTTTCAAAGTGGAATGCTTTCAGAGTTTCTTTCTTTCAAAGTTCACAAAACATTCTTCCTTTTCTCACAGATTGCTCCTTTACCCTGAAGAGGCTACCTTTGAGAGAAACAAAACAAATTCTGCTCAAATTTGCTGTAAAAGTCATAATTTCTTTGAAAATGAAGGTCATGTGTCAAAGACTCATTCTTTTAAAAGGTTTAGCTGGAAATGCTGAAATTCACTTCTGTAATATGCCACATGCTCATACAGTATCGTGCATTTTACACTATTTTTTACACAAAAGTGGGGGGTTATACTATTGAGCATGATATAGGGGTAAACATAAGATTATCTAAGGCTGTGAAAATCCTGTATCTTCACCACACCTTAGGTTGATGATGCGTGTAAACACATCACCACAAGAGACAAGATGTCTTTTTTTATTTTTTATGACCTGGAAAATATCAAATCCATCACTACGGACAGGTTTGGAGTTCACATTATTTATTTAAATACTAATAAACAAATAATAATAATTCCTCTGGAGGAAAAAAATATATTTTGTATTGATAAATTCAAAATTACAAGTTGTAATTGGTAGTAAGAATACTTACTGCCTGGATAAGTCAGAGAATCAGTTATCAGAAATCACAGAATGCGTAAGAATGCGCAATTGTATCATTAGCAAATTTCCTCACCTGGTAATCTCTACATGATTATTATTTTGCAAAGGGAAAATAATCCCATTTGGTTTTTTCATAATGTGATGTTTAGTAATAGTTGGCTATCACAAACGTCAGTCTTGAGTCTTCCCTTATCTTTATTTAGTTTTCTTGTCCAGATACACAGTATATGTATGATCCATTACATCTTACATGATTTCTTTTAAATAGGATGCTCAGTTGGCATTTATACTTGATGCATCATTTGGACTTCAGTTATATTTCCTCCAAGCGTATCCCGAAATGTGAATGCTCAAAAGATTTCCCTTTCAAAACTTAAGAAAAAGTATCTTTCTATCTTTCATGGTCAATTACATCACCAAGTTCTCTTTGGAAGCCCTTAGAAAAGAAGATAGGAGATTATGGGTCTATTCATTGCAAACAAACCAATGTTTTTTGTTGCTTTCTATGAAAAGTTACATTATTTACTGTCCCTGATATGTGTGGTACAACAGTCGTGTTAATTATAGTAATGTAGTATATGACAAATGTTTGACCTCCAGACAGTTTTTCAGCATATATAGTAGATCACCTGGGAGGGAACTTTACTTTAAAAGAATGCTGACTATGTAGGAAAAGTTATCTCAGAAAGTAATGTACTGTGAATTATGTGCCTTGATAGGCTATAAAACTGTTCTGTTAGCTGCACCCACTCAGTATGTGATGATTCTTGTACCTGTACAGATTTAAAAAAAAATTAAGAAAAAGAATGGTCATATGTTGTAAGTGGAACTAATGCCACAGCACAAATTCTCTAACTTCTCATTGATTGCTTAGGGCAATCTTTTATCTTTATAAGATTTTGACTGTTGCTTAGTGATATTGTAGTGCTGGCTTAGAGAACGGAAATTTCCTATTTATTTAATTTATTTTATGATTAATGTATAAGAAAAGCCAATGATAACCCTGTTAACTTGGCCCTAAAAATTGATAATAATAAGAGTAATTGACTCAGCTTACTGAAATCCATTAGTCTTTCCTTTATAAAGACAGACACTGATATACGAAGAGAAAATAAGGCAGACAAGAATAAACAGTAGAACTGGCAACTCAAGATTTAATTATGAAACGGAATATAATTAATGGCATGGTTGTACTAATGTAACCCTTTTATAAAGCATAATATCCATAATACTGTACTAAGGCCCTGTATTTTGAATGCACAGTGCCAAGACAGATCAAAGACCTCCCACACAGAACAAGTTTTCAAAATCATCCTTTACAATTCTACAGGAAGCTCCTTTACAAAATAATATTCTGTAACTAATTGCATTTGAGAGAGAGGAGTGATTTAATAAAATGTTTTCTTGCAATAAAACCTCAAAGCTGCTTAGAGAATATTTTATGTATGTCTAAAAAACTTTTTCCAATTAACAAAAAAATTGTGATACATTTTGTTATCTGAAATGTCACAAAATACCATTTCAGGAAAGCAATTCACATTAGCTAATACATATTGTGTTTTCTTTCTAACAGAAACTCCTCTGAAAATGTAATGCCCCCCAAGAGAACAAAAAAACACATTTATTTGCATTAAAGCTCAAACAAAACAAGCGTTATCCTTAGGATGAAACAAAAAGTAGTCAGTAGGTATGTAGGGTGGGCAAAGAAGGGAAAAATAAAACTTTTCTCTTTTTGTTCTTGACAGTTTTCTGAATCAAGCTCTTTAGATCTTGAGATCTACTGTATAAATTCCAGAAACGTATACAAGAATTTGCCACAGTTCACACTATGCCAATCCAATAAAATGCTTCCAGTAACTCTAAATTTTGAATGATCCATTTATCTTTTTAATTGCATATAAAATATATTCTGAGAAGCACTAAAAAGGCAACAAATTATATTGGATCCAATACTAATTTATTTAAATGCTGTATGCTTCTTAGTACATATTGAGGTAGACTGACAATCAACAGAAGAAACAGACACCATCAACCATCATCATGTGGTAAGTCCAGTGCAGAATTATAATATACAGAAACTAAAAATACGAACAAGCATACAGAAAGCAAATCTAATTCCTCTAGAGCGCTAGATGAGAAGTACTGTATGTTCCTTGGCATTACAAAGTGACCTTTCCCAGAGTGCTTTAGTAGTGCACAGTCTTTTTCCATTACCTCCTCCAATTCCCTCCTCCTTCCTAAGGGATTCCTAAACTTTTAACAGGTGGACTAAATCTCTCTTTTCCACTCCTTTTCCTATTCCCCACTTATGTCATTAGTTTATCTAAGGTGAATGATCAAGATAAAATGGAATGTTTCTGGGTGTGGTCCTTCGAGGACCCCTGCTGGAAAAGCCTATGTATAGCAGCTAGAAACAGCCCTGAAGTGGAATCCTTGATTGATGGCACAGAGGTTAGAATTGCTGCCTCACAGTGCTGGGCCTTGGGTTCAATTCCTGGGATGTTTTCTGCTTGGAGTTTGTATGTTTTCCCTGTGTACGCATGGGTTTTCTGCAAGTGCTCCAGTTTTCTCTCACAGTCCAAAGGCATGCTGTAGCTCTAGCTCCGAATATGGAAATGGATGGATGGAGCCCTTGAATTTCCCAAGCTCATACTGTATATATGACTTCCCAAACAACCCTACAGCTCTTCATCACATATACACTTCATCACAATGCACATTGTATAACAACTCATTTTGGTAATTAACCTTATCACCTTTTGGTAATTAACCCTTTTTTTCATTCTCTTCAAAATATGTTTGCTACACTATGTACAGTAGCTAGTCCTCAATTCACATTGATTAACTAATTGGTAATTTGTTCTTTTCTTCCTCCAGACAGAAGAGTTTTTAACAATTGTGTTACGCTTCTGACAACAGTATTCAAGCTATAGAGTACACAATATGGTGTACACATCTAAAAACAGTCAGGCAATCTAAGCAATTGAATGCTGCTATTTGTACTTTGAAGTAGAGATATTTGTTTTATGTGGAATTTATAGGTACAGTATATTGGTTTGTCAAAGGTTTACTTTCATGAATATTTTAGATTTAAAAAAACATACTGAATAGAAAACAAAACTGGTTTTCTGGCATGGTTCATAAATTATTAAAGTCTGGGACATATTTTGGTTTCAGGTCTATTTATGATTTACTGTCTTCTTAAGCAAATTATTTAAAGCAAGGTGGCATTGTTTATAGATAACATAAAGCAGTATGAATTGCCAACATCATTCAAAGAGGAGTTTTTGTTGGAACAGAATTGGCTGTTGCATTGATTGATTTTTGGCACCCAACAGTTGTAAATATATTTTCCCTTGTCAGGAACTTTAAAGATAAGCATAACCTGTAGGTGTAGATGGGTTTTATTGCATTGATTACCGCAACCTGCTTCCAAAACACTGGCATGTAACACAATAAGTCTCTTTCAAAGCAAGGTGATGCAGTGTTTTTAGAGTTTGGAGAGTTCTGGATCGACTCAAAAAATAAAAATAACTAAAAACTCTCATTGATCTAAAGAAAACAAGATTTTTTAAAATACAAAATAATGGAAAACCTATTTCAAATAGGTTTTTGTGGTCTGAGCATACCTATTTTACATATTCCCACCCACATATCAAAGCTCTGCAACATTGAGCTGAGCAACTGAATTTAATATGTGACAAACACTTTAGTGTCTACTTCACATCAATTAAAAGTAGAATGTTGACATACTAATACAAAGTCTCTGTAAGCCATTCTATAATCTTTGAGATATTCCCAAATAATTACATTTAGTTTGTATTTTCTAATTCAGTAAGTATATTTAATATAGTATAAATGCATAATATTTATCTAAACAATGGCCTGAAGTTTTCTTAGAATGGTATGCTTTAGGTCTTCTATACTGTATCTACCACAATGCCTCTAACTTTTATTTTTTGTTTTTCCAACATCCAGGAGATTTTGGGATCAATAGGTATCCAACAATACTGTTCTAGTGTTGGGTGGATTTAATTAATCCAATCAATGGATATTGCCAAGCTACTGAACATAAAAGGTTGTGTTGAAATCCATCCATAGAATATCTTGAGTCTTTAGCCCTTGCTCAGTATGATTCACTGAGTTGAATGAGCCTCACACAAGGATTCATGAGTCTAGATTGGCAACAATCTGTCCATCCATTTTCTCATCACTTTACTCAATACAGGGTCACAGGGTAGCTGTAGGCTATTCCAGAAATCAACTGGATGGGATTACTGGAAACACATGAATTTCTTTGTTACCCTTCATCCATGCTGATTCCAAAGAGAATCCTGAACTTTGAACTTAACATTACTTTTATTTTTGGTGATTGTGAAAAACATTAATAGCTAGTAAGGGAATTATGATGTTCCTACATTAATACAAAGAGAAAGTCCAAGAAAAGGACAAGAAAATTAAATTAAGTTCATGCAAGAGGGAGTCCATTGCCTTTTCTTGGTTCCAGTTAAATGCTTTCAGAAAGTTTCAGAGAAAGTTCACAACTTCCATATACCATCACTCATGGCATTAGAGCTGAAATCAGACAAATGGGAAGAAGGAAAAAAGCAAGCGTTAAACCAAGTAAGACAGGAACCCGATCTCTGTCACTTTTATATCCTGTGACCGTGACCCAATTAGCCTGTAAGCACATAAGGAAAAGGAATAGGATCTGTTAGCATCTCAGATGTGATTTCTTTAAACGGATGTGTCTGATTTGTATGCTGTGGAAGAACCGTGCAATGCTTGAAAACAGTGAAAGTAATAAATTATCTAGAATCTGGGTCATGTTATGACTCAATTCAAAAAGTGACAAAAAGGAGAGAAAAATCCTTTATTAAGCAGATGCCATCTCAAATTGATGTTGGGTACATTAAGATTTTCAAGCTAATTTGTACTAAATATTTTTGACAACTGTATTAATTTGTTTAAAAGGAGTCTTAGTTACAATATAGATGTATATGCTTTAGTATAATTACATACAGTAGGTACTTCCCAGTGGATTATTTTTTAATCTTTGCACTATACAGCTAAATTTATATTAAAACAGTCTTGTGATGCTTGATGTCAATCTTCCTAGTTTTTGCTGAGAATCTTGCAAATTAGGTTCTTTGATTATTTACAGTAGGTTGTATGAAATAGAGTAACACTATCCGTTTAAAAAATGCAGTTAATGTGCATTACTGGAAGTACAATGATACTTTTCATTGTAATGCTTGTAATTCCTACAGTAAAAAATAGGATAAAACTATATTTATATATAAAGTTCTATACAAAAATTCTATACATACATAGACATATATATATAGATGAGCTTAGTTATAATGATAGTCCCCATTGGACTCTGCATCTATCTGCCCCATGTCCTGACTTGACCTTCAGGCTTTGCACTGGATTTGGTCCTCAGTTTGCGCATTGTTCAGCCCGGTCCCTGGTAGATCCCCCCCATGACATACACCCTGTCCTGCCTGGCTCCAGGTGCCAACTGACCAGTTCTGACCTGTCTCTGCTTCTCCTCCCTATTTCTGTCCCAGCAAAGCAGATTTTCCTTCTGGAGCACACCGGCCCTTGCTCTTGGGTCCGTAGTACCTCCTTACCCAATCTGTCATCCTGGTGGGAGGTACCTTGTAACAGAATGTACTCTGCTTCATTGGGACAGAAACAGGGAGGCCAATGGTGGTACACTTTGTCGAACACAAGTTTAAAATCCAGTGTTGTAAAATAGATTGGTGGTGTGGTTAGAAAAAGGTCATCAGACCAGACCAGAAAACAAAACCTACTAGATTCAAGGCGTTACATGGTATTGGTCTTCAGTAGCTAGTCAAGTTCAAGGTTCTGCATCACAGAGCTCCACACAATCTACCTGGGCTCCAGGCTCTACATGGTAGTGTTCCACACTATTTTGGTGATATATTATGTGTTTAGTGTTACGATCCCTGCCTCCCGGTAACGGAAGAGGCAGAATAAGGCGTAGTCTTAGCTCATCAGTCTACCTATCAGTGTACGTATTCACCACCACACCTCCGTCTCATCGTGTATTTAGGCACTAGTCTTTCCCTACCTCCTCGCTCAGTATTGGTTTAACTTTCGAGCTTCTTAGTTGCGCTACGTCTTCTTCCTCTTTGATACTTTGTTGGTTTACGGACTTTGGTTTTTTCCTTCGACTATGGTTTTTCGGATTACGGCTTGACTTCGGTACTCACTCCCTGTTTTGGATTACTGGCTTCCCCTGGACTCTCGAATAACTCTTTCGTCTTCGGTTTTCAGATTATGGCTTGGCTTCGGTAACTCACTCCCTGTTAGGATCTCTGGCTTCCCCTGGACTCTCGGCTTATTCTTCGACTACTGTTTTCTTTGGATCACGGCTAGGCTTTATCAGCACCTGCAAGCGGTTTCACTTCCCAAATCCATAACATTTAGTCTCTCTCATTTTTCTGGTTTGCCCCTATAGTTTGTCTACACTCTGTGGGTCACAGGGCCTTTGACAGGGCCCTAAAGCTTTGCAGTAGCATTCCAACAGAGTCAGCTTTACTTTAAAACAAAACATACTTTTTTTACTTTATGTATTTATATATATATATATATTGTAAAAAGCTTTGCGGTGATTGCTCTTAAAGATGTTATTAGCATAGGTATATTAGCAGAGAGGTTGGTGGTTAGTTCTATTTATTCAGTATATGTTTTTGCACTGTATGTGTTTTAGCTAGGGAAAAGCTTAGAACTGGGCTTTCTTTAGTTTTCTGTAAAGGTCTATGTGTACATTTTGTTTGAACCCTGCATAATAAAGGTAGGGATTGAAACCAACTTGTTTCAGTGTTTGATGCACAAAGGTTCCCGTGAGCTCTCCCCCTTGAGGTGGTGATCTTCCATAATTGGCAATCTTTGAGTTTTACATATAGCTAAAGATTCTAATCTACTCAGTGCAAAATAATTATTCAATACAGATTATTCGGAACTTTTCAAGTCAATAATAATTGTATTGTGCATGTGTGGACAGAGAAAGCATAACTAAATCAGTCCACACCAGTGAAGTGATATTTTCTAAGGATTTCTACAACCACATTCTTCACGTTTGTCAGAACAAGAGCAATTTAAAAAATGTTTGATTTTTATCATTGAGCCATTTGTGTTCTTCGCTTTTTTCCTGTTTCCTTCATATTTGAGAGGTGCAATGTTTCATCCTTTCTTCACTAAGAATTCATAACGTCTGACTTATAAGACCTCAGTTTTCTCAATTTTCCATTACTGATCTGTGCAAGACTAGTAAGCCAAAACAGGGTTAATTTGCCACAACAGTTCTCTTTTTTGTTTTTAGAAATTACATATAATCCTTGCTGTCAAACTAAAATCCTATCGAAATAAATCATATGTAATAATATCAAACAGAAGGTGTTATTCATGAATGCTTCATTTCTAAAACTGCTGGTATACAGCAAAACCACCTTTAAAAATGTAGAAAAAACATACAGAATATAAACTAGAACCAATTGCCAATATGGAAAGTTGTCATAACAGAGCCTCCTGTGGTTGCAAATACAAAGCCAGAGGCACGATTTATGAAAACATGTTTAATGTTAGGTTTTCATTTGATTTTTAAAAATATACTGCATGAAGAACACTTGATGGCTCCCCTCAGTATAATTAAGGAGTTGTCTTTTATTATGACATAATGACAAACTTCTAACCATGCGTAACATGTACACTAACAACCCGACCACCACAGTGCCAGCAACATTAATCACTCTGAAATGTATCTCAGGTACATGCCCAATTAAATTATGTATATAACATCAGACACTTGTGTTCTGAACCTAATTCATGTTACATGGTTTCTCATTTTTGTGAAAAGAAATTAAATATGGATCTTTTAAGCTATGATTAGCTTCTCTGATTACAGTGAACACTGTATGTTTTCTTTTTGATAAACATTCATGTTCTGAAAGTATTACAAGCAGTTAGGTTTGTTAAGAACATTTCTCTCAAGTTTGATGCCATACAGTTTATACCATTAAGTAACACATGAATATTACAATGAAACTCGTTACGTTTTTTTATAGCTTGAAGGGATTAATAACACACTGCACTGTAAATGTGTAAATATCAGTTTTTCTTCACATTTATGGAATCAGGATGACTGCAAGACATAAACAAGAATGAAGGTACCCTATTTTACTGATTGGTCATGGGAGAATAGTGTTTTACTCATTTTACTCAGAGCCATTACAAAGCAGACATGATAGGTTTTCTCTTAAAAAATCAAAACACAGTGTTTAAGTTTTATTGTTATGACAGAACAAATGAAATTTGCATCAATAAAACCTGTAGGTAGGTTGCTATCACATTTGTGAGATGAATAATTTGATTTCCCCACTGAGTCACTTAAAATGAACACATTTCACTATATATCAGTTGCCTTCATATTAGAAAACACAGTACATGTTCTTGCCTTTTCATCTTACTGAAATCTGTATTTATTCACAAAATATGTTTGCATATATTTTCCTACTGTCTTTTTTTTCCCCAACAGGTCCCATGAACCTTTAAAGTGTGAAGCACTCAGGAAAAACTTATGACAAAAGTCCTGTTGCTAAGTTTGAGAAAATCACTAGCTATGCATTTCTCTTGCTTAATAGCTCTCTCACAACCTTTGTCTGTTCTTTCTGTATTCTTTGTTATAAATCTGTGCTTTAGATAATAGAATATTGACAATGTCCCATCTCTGAGTCCCTGAGCTATATAATCACTGTGTTAGCACAGAATTTTAACAACTGAAAAAAGAGACTAAATTTCAGGCCTCCATCACTTCCACCAATATTAACACAAAGAGAAAGGATGAATTGGATGAAGGAAGTGATTTTAAATTATCTGCATGGATTTTCTTGGAATGTTTGCTTTTTTGGATGTCTCAGTGTGAAAAGAAGATTTAACAGCAAGTTAATAACCTTGAATGTATGTTTTTGAACTACCACTGTGGCCAAGACAGAGTCAATTCCAGCAAATGCATTGTCATTTCTGAATATTTACAGAAGAACAGATTTCGGTCAGTTTTTTGTTAATTTTCCTGTGTAATAAATAGCTGTGTACACCCAATTACATATATATATATTTAAACCTAAGCTCCAAGTTTTTAAAATAATGTTATTATAGCATCTTCTTATACTCCTTCTTCTATTCTTGTCTGCACAAGAATACAAGACCATGTTCCTTGCATAGAACAATGCATGTCATTGCCAGGCATTAAGCCCACTGATAGTTTGCTGAAACTGCATGTGGCAGGATGTCCATTCTGAGCCTCATCTGCTTAGCTGTCTCTCTGTATTTGTATGTCATAGTGCTGAAGAGTTTATACATCATCCATCCATTTTCAGTCCACTTGTCCTGGTGAGGGTCACAGCCTTAAAAGTTCATTGAAAAGATATTGAATGTGGATGACTTTATAGCCCCTATAACTCCAAGTCCTGAAAGACAGATACCCCCTAAGCTGCTCTTATTAACACACAATACGATTTTGTCCGAGCATTCCGAGGGTTTTATCATCCAGCATCAATATACTTCTTAGAGTAAAAGGTCATAGCATTCTGAGATCCCATTTTGAGCACCCCATGAGCTTTAATACCAGGCAACTAAAGATAATTTCAACATCCTGTCTCACACTGAGCTGGTTTTCTGGGCCAACCTAAAGCTCTATTGTTAATCCATATAGGGCAAAAAAAACCCAATATACTTTTGGCAATGTTAATGGCTTTTAATTTCACTCTGTTTTGCATAAAAGCACTTCAGACTCCCTGGTAGAACGTAATGTGCAGTGAGTATAAAATTCATCTGATTTATTAGGACAATATTCAAATCAATCTCTGTGACCAGACACAAACCCAGTGAAGTTCCATGTGCTGTCAAGGATGAACAAGTTTGCATGATTCTCTATGGCTACCCTTATGCAGTGAATTTGTTGTACAGTCTAATAATGGCAAACACATATATGTTTGTTTATAGACTGCATCACCTAATGATAGAGTTTACTCATGCAGATTATGATTTCACTGTGCTGTGCTTACAATGGTGTTCCTAAGTTGCACCTTATGTCCACTTGCATTAACATGCTTCACTGTGTATATGTATAGTGTCTGCAACAATTATTCTGCCTGAATAATTCAAACCGACTGGCATGAAACTTCAGTATGTAAAATTGTACCATGTGACAAAAAATGTTACCTTTTTAACATGTTGTCTAAGTTCAGAACTGATTTTTTTTTCTTTGCAATAAATTCTAATATTAAAATATAAAGTTTATAGAAAATATATGCACATAATATATTATACAAAGACAAAAAAACTAATATTCTTATAATATTCTTAAGTAAAGAGTGCAGAAACATCTCAAATTGATATTTTGGTAGGGTGAGAATTATAGAAATGTGAGAGATGAAACAATACACTCCAGATTAATGAGATTGCTCAAATACAATTAGTTATGCAAGTAACAGTACTTACATTTATTCAAACTGTAAACAGATAGTCAATTAATGGGAATTAATACCAAAATGTTTAATTTAAAAGACTTTAAAGAACCCCCAATACCCTAAAATGTGTTCCTGTAAATCATTTTTGCATTGTAATAAACACTTGGTGATACAGGCTTCTGTGTGGGGATTATGGGGATCCCCACAAATAATGGGGTTGTTGAGCCCTCTGCAACAGCATCTAACTCTGGCACAGTGGTCCTACATTCTGTAGAAAACCAACATTTCAGATACAGTATATATTATGTATGCAAAGTCTTCTATGTTTCAAATTAAATCTGTTATTACCTTACCTTTGTTACATACTGTATATGTGCAATGTACTGTATTCCATTACAGGTAAATATTTTTGTAGAAGAGGCTATTAAAAGATCAGAATTTGTACTTTTTGGAAATCTATTTCAAATGAGAACACAGCATCATAAAGAAAGCTATAATTCTCAAGGCACTAATCATAGAGCTGCAGCCGAGTGCAATAATATCTATTAATGTTTCCTTCATTAACATAATAGACAGATATAAAATAATTTATAACAGACTCCAATGGCACAACAATCAAAAATGTCTAAAAATTAGCATAGCAATATGCTGATTACTTACACCAAAGTGAAACATCTAATTTCACATTCCCTTACTTTGTCCCCTAATTCCTGTTTAAAATCAAAACTAGCAGGCATCAATCTTGTATTGGTTCATTAGACCCTGCTCCATAAGGCAGTTTTAGAGAGACTAGGACTATTGAAATGGAATTCATCTTAAATGCATCAATATATTGATTTAGTCAGTGTATAGTTGGCAAATTATTTTTCACTGCAATTGATAAATAGTATCAATAGGTGGATCATCTTGAGGGGTGGATTTTCAATAACCTCTCAGAAGTCAGAAGAATTGTTCCATTTTTACAAAATGCTGGATTAATTTATTGTTCACAGGGAAAAATGTGCTTTTAGGGATGCAAGCACTAACTGTTCATATCCAGCTTTGCAATCCTTGAGACAACTCAATTAAAAGTCCATTTACTATCATTAGTTGATCATCATTTATTATTGAGTTTTGTGAATTGCTGACATGAATTTTTGGACTGAATTTGACTACATGCCAATGCAGAGGAAAAATAGTTTAACTATTAATTATTAATTTCCTGTCTATTTTGCAGTTTCATTTATGACACAGACATCGGTTTCAACAAAAAAAAACACTTTTTTTTGTTGTTCTGTAACTGAATATGTGAGTATAAATGGATTTGTATTATATTTGCATTAAATTTGCAAATTGAAGCCTGTATTTGTGAATTTGAACCCATTAAGCCCTTTTGGGTCCTAAAATAACAGTGTAAGAAAAACTAATACAAGTACATGATTACACATTCACCTTTGACATGAAAAAGATGTAAATGCTTGTCAAATGATTTATAATAAACTAAATCTCAGAGGGACGTATCAATTACAGTAACTATATAATTGCAGTAAAAGCTGAACAGAAAAAAGTGAAAAGAATGACAAAGTTAAAGAACAGAAATGTATAATTGTAATCCTGTTATGTGTCACTTCTGTGTTATTTCAGGTTCTCATTACAATTATTACAAACTACATCTTTTGCTAAGCAACCTATTAAGATGCAACCAGTACTTATAGACTGTATTTAAATGTTAATACAGGTTTGCACTTTTTGGGTTGATCTTCAATAATAAATGTGAAAGGGAAAGGTTGATCTTTTTTCTGTATTTTAAACAGCCAGCCTTGTAGCAGCGATGCCAAATTCTCGTGCCAAAGAGCCGCGGGTGCTTTTCGTTTTCATCTCACCAGAGACCTAATTTACTCTATCAAATTCATTCTCTGCTTAGCTCGGCAAACTGATTTTTTTTCTCTTTTTCTAAGACTTAAGACAGTGCTTGACAGCCCTCAGGGCAGCGGCTCTCCATAGGTCATGGATTTTAAACCTGTAGGATGGAGAAAAAGAGAAGCTGTTGATGGGGTTCTGCCCAGTACTAGATCTGCCAAAACCAAGTTGAGTGGAGGAACAGAAGGGTATTTATGCCTCAGGATGAGATTCACATTACCGGGAGAAGGAGGTTATGTGATGAACTGTCTGAGGACTACAGAATTGAAGGTAGAGGCATACAGTACATGCTCTATTCAGTCTGCTTATCTGCTTTGAAGTTGAAGACAGAAGGTTCAGCTCTCAGTCAGTGTTTTAAAAATGTGCTAAGGATGCAAGAGCACCTTCACAGCAGTTCCTTACGTGTTCCTAAAGCACACAATGGGGTGTCTCCCCTCCTCTGTTTGCCTTCTCTTACACACATAACAAAGAAAAGGGACGCTCTTACAGCAGAAAAGCTACAGTACCAAGGAATTCACCATTTCAGCTGCTCCATGATAAGGATAGCTCTGCAAAGACCACAGATGAATAATGAAAGGTAACAGATTTTAACTCCCTTGAGTTCTGCCCCTGTTATGTCAAAAAGGATGTTGAGACTTTAAATTCGTTGATACCAATAACATTAAAACAGACATTTAATTCCTGTTTAGTAGATTGATAAAGTGGATCATTATGCCTTAATAATTTTGTCGCTTTTTTGGCTAAATTCAACATGCAGACACAATGAAATGTTATTTTAATTCTTTGAAAAACAACCATATTTCTTAATGCTGCATGTTTCAAAACTTGCTCAAAAACTTCTTGAGAATGATTTTACATTTAATTTTCTTTCCTAGTCTTTATGGTGTGGTATTTCTGCTTAGAAAAAAGAAAGGTGACTGATTTCACAGAAGCCAACTGATTTCATTCTGTGGGCTAGTTATTAAATTAGCTTCCTAATGTCCTCCCCTGCTCTACCATTTCTATACACAGCCAGGCTTCGATTCTCAATTCTACGCACAGGCATAAAAACAAAAAAATGCTGCAAAATAGCTCTGTGCATTTTTTCCAAATGTGAAGCCTCTATTATAATATTTTATTGTGTGCCATTTGTTACATGATTTCTGTAAGGCTAAGCAAATATTTTGAAAGTAAAATCTAAACAAAGTTTACAGTTACAAAAACCAAGAAATCTATCAAATTATTATTTTCTTTTAAACATGCCTCATTAAAATTTCCTGAATCCATAAAAATCTGCATAATCTGGCATGGGCATTGACATACAAAATATACTTTGCCATAATCTTTATTATACTGTAAAGGCATGTACTGTATCTATTGAATCTGGCAAAAATAATGTTAGCTGACATTTATCAGTTAAGATAAAGGTGTAGTGTGAAACTATTTAATCCGTCAATTGCTGTAAGAAGCTGATAGTTCTTGTTACTGGGCACAATTCAGACTTATGTTAAAAATATTACATCTTTCTACTTTATGTGCAAAGAGTCAATGAGTTCAATATTACTTCTTTAAAAACTCACAAATGTTATTATGTCTACACCCTGAAAACAAGAACTTCACATATTGAAGACATATTACAGGTTGGAAAAATTAGATTCTTAAATTCTGCATTTTGTAAAGACTTTATATACATAGCATTTAAGCAACACACATTATTTTTAAGTCAAGAGAAGTAAATTTAAAAGAAAGGTATGTCGTTATGTATATACAATATTATTTACGATGTATACAAAATGAGAAAAAAAGCAATCAAATCGGGGACATCTAACTGAGGTTTTCAAAATCCGAAAATGATTAATGAGGTCGAACAAAACTTTTACAGTACATCAAGCTTGCCACAGGACTAGAGGGAACTAATGGGATTTGATTTAATTTTAGGACTGAGATATTCAAGCAAGATGGGCCAAATTGCCTCCTCTCATTCTTATGTTCTTATGTGGGAGGCACATCTGCACCAAGATCGTTATTATCAAATGAGCTGCCAATCATGATGTGGATCTAGAACTGATTCATGAAGCATATGTTTATGACTGATAATACTGCTAAAGGCTTTTGAAACAGTTAAGAAACTTAGTTGGGAATTTCTGCTCACCATATCTGAATTCTGACATACACATAAAGTATTTTGAGAATTTATAGAAGTACAGTATACCCAACTTAAAAGTAAAATTGTTTTTTTTTTGTAAATCCTGTATCATTTTGGAATCTTTTTGTGTAAATATAAAATGAGCACTTCATGCCAACTGAATCACAGCAGGCAGTTGTAAGAGCAGAGTATCCAAAGAGTACTGAGTTTGCTGAAACCTGCAGGGTTTCTCTTCATCTGACAGATCGTTAGGTACTTTAGTCCATAACATTATTTCAATGTTAAATTGTCCATGTTTTGAAATTAGCAATAGACCAGCTATAGACTGACAAAGTATTTTGTCAATATTAATGTGAAAAGTGCCATGCTGTTTCACTTTCATTTCAGCCTACACTAATCTTCTGCCTATCCTTCAAAAAACATTATTAGGTTTATGACAGAGTCAAAACAATTGCTATGCAGTGAGAAAAATAATGTCCCTTTGATGTTTTGTACCTATTATTGGAAAATAAAAACATGGAAAGATTAACTACTCAATGTTGGCAAATGTATGTATTTGTTTTTGATTAAATGTAAAGCTTGACATGTCTTATTTCTAAATTTTAAAACAAAATTTTATTTTAATTTGTTCTTACTTTTTATTGTATTTATTTCTTTTTTTTCTTCTTTCACACTGTGTACAGCGTCCTTGTATTTGGAAAGGCACTTTATAAATAAAAGTACTACTTATAACATCACTACTGTTACGTCCCAGTGTGTGTTCTGTGTGTGTTTTTTCTGTTATGTCCACACTGCTGACCCTTGATTGTTCTCCCTTCCCCATTGGCCAACCATCACACCACTGTTTCAAGTTGATGTCATCATCAATTAGCTCTCAGCCAATCAGAACACATCTTATTCACTATATAACATGGAGGCTTTCAGGAAGAAAAGGCCTTTCGTTTGACTTCGGTCCCGTTTGGTTTTGGTTATCGCTTCGCTTCGCTTCTGGTTATTGCTTCGGCTTCGTTTGTTGGTTTGTTTTGCTTTGTGTGTGTATTTTCGTATTGCTTCGGCTTTGTTGTTTTGTTGTTTTTTTTGTTAGTTTCTTTGTACTTTCGTTTGTTTGTGTGTTCATCCTTGTTTTGCCATTACCTTGCCCCAGTGTTACATGTTCAACTTTTGTGTTCTTTTGTACCCTGCTCCTGTTGATTACTCTTGTTTTCCCTTGTATTGTATTTGTATTCCTGGTTCACTTGTTTTTGTGTGAACTTTTGTATATAAGGTTAGTTTAGGTTGTTGGGTACACTTACACACTTAGTTGATTTTGTATTAGTACACTAGTTTAGTACGGGTGAGTGCCATTTGTCTTGTATGGTTTTGGGTAGTCAGTGCAGGTTAGCTAGGGTATTGAAGACGCCGAAGACCGTGTGTTTCGGGTTTTCTTTTGTAGTCAGATTAGCTTTTCCTCACTGTCTTAGCCAGCTCCATTTTGTTTGTTATTTTCTTTCCTTTGGCACCACTCTAGTTCCTTACCCTTGTTATCACGCTTCCTAGTCCCTCACCAAACCCCCCCCCCGCTTCCAAAAGAATTATCCTAAATGTTACACCCCTTTTCCCCTAGACACTTGGGGTCGTAACACTACTAAACAATTTGTAGAAACCAAGTTGAAAAAACAACTTCCTTATTATTTTGCATACATTAAGAAAAGCTTGATGACAGTATACAGTACCTGGACATGTTCTTAATGCATTTTTGATTCACTCATGACAGGGTCTGTTAATAAATACTGACGCATACAAAAACACTCAAACTATATACTGTATATTCCTTATTTTTATTATGAAATACTATGAAATTTGGATATTGGAGTCTCAAATTTAATATCATATTGAACTTCTACTACAGTCTTTTCATATCACTCAAGTATAACAAGTGATAAGCACAAATAAAATAAAAAGAACTTAAAAACATAGGAATATGAAGAATGTGTACAAATGAATTGTCATTAAGTAATAATAATAAAAATAATAATAAAAAACTTTATTTTATATAGGGCCTTTAAAGGTGGCTTCTCAAAGCGCTTAAAGTGTACAAATGAACACACAGGCATAAAGAGGGAAGCGAAGCAAATGTCAACACAGGACCATTATCTGAGCATGAAATCCTTTTCTTTAAGTGAAACCAAAGGTCTTTTTCTGTAGTTGTAAAAACCCAAGCACCAGGTCTTGATTTCTATAAACTGTAAATCATTGCTGTACTGCTTTGGTACCACAGGAGTCCTGTCATCTTCAAATATGAAGACAGCTGAATAATCCTTGAGTCATTTCCTAACATTGATTTCACATTTGCAGTTCAGAGAAATTTCCATGAATGAAATCTTGAACTTATAGCTTACCAACCTCTTCATCATCCAAATCATTAAGCTGAAATTAAAACAAACATCATTTCACTTTAAAAAACACACTAGAACTTGTACACATTAATAAATATTTAAAGGTTAGCATAAGATAAGTTATCTAGGACGCCATTAGCTCTATTTTCCACAACACAAACCTGGCCACTGTGCAATTGCTATATTTATTGATTTTGTGAAGGATTCTGTCACTAGATTTTATTGTACCCATAAAGACAAAGTATAAGCATTAAATTGCTTGGAGTCCAAGCCTCTAGGGCTGCCCATGCTTGTTAATTCTGAGGGGATACACTGCTCATAAGTTTTAAGGCTTTTATCTTATTCATATGTCCTAGTCACCATTCAAGACATGACCTGATTTTAAAAATATATTCTTTTGCAATAAAATTTGTAGAGCAACTGTGCTCATTTACTCTTTTGATGACTTTCTTTGGAGTCTTAAACTATGCATCTCCAATGGATAGAGTATAAGCATGAACAATCAAGTGACAGTACAGTATGTCTGTCACAGCTAATTTCACTTAATTTCTGACATACTGGCACTCATTTTCAGAATGCAGAGTGACTCAGAATTCCATGGCTCAGTTATTCAACTTTGCATTAATTAATTGAAAATAAAATGCACCAAATGTACCACTGATTTAGGAATAATTCAAATGCAAACAGATGATAGAAGGCAAACCACTGCAAGGGGAATAAAATTGCAATTATTATGGAAAAAACACAGTAGGGAAGACAAGATTTTGTCATAAAGTGCCAAAATGTCAACCCAGACTTAATCTTTTCATTTTGTTTCCTTTTTTACTCTTGTTTTCCTCCATGTCTATGTTTTCTTTGATTTGTACATGTGATCTATCTGTGATGGTGGGAGCTTGGAAGAAAATCAAACTCTCCTCCTGTTCCTTCTTCAAATACCAAGAGTCACATTTTCCTGAACTGGATGAGATAAGTACTGGAGCACTCAATGTATTAGCAAGCAAAACCTATAAAAACGGAAATAACAGCAGTGAACTTGCAGATTGCTGCAATAGCTAAAAGATTTAAACCCTCAAATATCAACCAAATAAGAAACTACCTCAAACCTCCCTTTGCACTGGCTGAGTAAAGGGAACAAAAAGATACTGAATACTCAGTAAAAGAGAAACGTCTGGAAAGCAAGGTTGTTTAGCTGGAAGCTGCGTCAAAATGAAAAAAATGTTCATATTGCGGGCTTCTTGGAGGTAACCTAAGGTGATTGGTCCTTTGAGAAAGAAATCCCTACATACAGTACAGTAGCAGTACACAGGAGCCTGTTCTTTCATAAGCTGTTGTAGCGGAGCTAGTTTGCCCCAGGTGTTGCGGGATGAAACGGGTGGCGGAGGGCATGAGTCCGCGTGGGACCGTGACGGTCACACACTGTGACTAGCTCCGGGTGTTCATCTTCAGATTACTCTGGTTCATAGATAGCTCCTTTTGAATACCATTTGAGGGATATGTTGCATCTTTATCCAGATTGTAGTCCAGAAAGATGTGCCCTCGTGGAAGTGAGAAGACGATTGAGAGAGGCAGGTATCTGGTCTTTTCTACTCGTTGGACAAGTCCTCTATGCTTGCAGGAAGCACCTGTTTACCTCAAGGAGCGCAGTAGAGATTTCCCCACCAACCTAGACAGAGTGAAAAAAAAAAGAAAAAACTTCTCTCTCCGTGGGACTGGTTATTTTTTCTCTTATGTTTGTTCTTAACATGCCATCACATCAAAGAATTTTAATAAAAAAATTAAATAGGTAGATACTGAATGGAACAGACTGACATTTTCCCCCAATTTTCTCTTCATTCTTGTATTTCAATTTTAATTTTTTTTTTCAGTTCCATGGTTCCTCTCTCTGCAATTAGGGTACTGGGATTGCATTCTAGAGTTTATACATTTGTATGGAAAGGAAGGGGACCAGATATTAAGTTTTCAATTCTACAGCATGAAATGTCTGCAGAAGAACTACTCTGACAAATCTCTGCTCCTTTCTTTGCACTGTTTATTTGGTTTGATCTTGACACTCCTATACTGTTGTGTCCACTGTTGTGTCTGGTCTCTCCATACAGTATATACAGTACTTCAGCATTTAATTTATATTATGGTATCCCTGAGACTTCACAGATTACAATTTGGTGCCGTAATTACCTATTACTTGGTGATCAGTAGACAGATTCACAAAATTACATTAAGACAGTGCAAGCTCATTTTTTTATTTTCCTATTTTGGCAATCTCCTGTACATTCTTCTCCTTTTCATACTGGAGACTTGAAGGGATTCCCATTCTTGCAAATATCTTTTAATGAAGAAGGTCTTCACACATTCCACAATCACAATTCAAGTTTCCTAGCTCATCTTTCTTATTTCTGTCTGCATTCTGCAGTATGAGAAAATGATAAAAGATAAAATATAAATTCTCCAGTCTGATTATTTTCAAACTGAGGGATAAAAATAATTATTCAGTTTTAATACATTTTAAAAGGCGTGTAGTCTTGGCCTGTAATCAATATAGAATTACATATTCCAATTTTTGTGTTACAATGAAGTTTTATAAGCAGTTCAAGCCGTAGTTAATTCCCATAAATCATATAATTTTCCTGTTCATTATAGCATTGCATTACTATTTCTGATCTAATGAGGTCCCAGAGGAAATTAAAATGACACTCCAGTTTATAGCATATATTCACATTGTGATGAAAAATATATAATTTATCTTCATTAAGTCCTATAATTGTGAGTAGATACATAATTCACCAAGAACTGTGTATCAATACTTCTTCTACACTTTAGAACATTGGGATCTAGACCATTGCACTTTTTCAACAATATCTGAACAAGAACGAAGAGTCTGTAAGCTGATGTTTGTATGTCATAGGAATAAATACTGTAGAAACAAACAAGGCACAAGACAGGGTTTGGAACTTCTGAAAAGAACATTCCACACACTGTTATTTCTGTAAATGTCCTTCATCAGAAGAGATTATTCATTGGAGTAGAACTGCAATAAGCAATTTACTTTCACTTCACTTCCATTCTCCATATTTTGTAATTTCTATCTACATTTCTTTTGTACTTCTGTGATGCTACTCATTGCCACCATGTTTCAAAAGAAACTTATGACACATAACTGAAACAACAAAGTTATTATAAGGGTCTTTTCTGGCTGTAGGCGTAGTGGTGTACTGACGTGATTAAACACGCATGGCATAACCAAATTCATAATGATAATTAAACATGTGTCATCAATTGGGTTAATCAACAGAGGGAGTCTGGACAAGCAAGCGCTTGTTCACTGATCTCCAAGTCCTGGATGCTGCAAATCACACATCCAGTACAGAGTAACAGGTGAGCCAGAGCCTATCCCAGCAAGCACCAGGCACAAGGTGGGGTACACCCTAGATAGGTAGGATAGTCCATCACAGGGCAACACACAGACACAAACATTCACACACTCACACCAGGGACAATTTTTCCCAGCAGACAACTAACCTACCAGTAGGTCATAGAAGGAAACCTTGGTGAAGACCCATGCACCCATGAGGAGATATACAAATTCACCATGGATGGCACTCAGTCTGGAATTGAACCCAGGACACCAGGACTGCAAGGCAACAATGCTAAACACTGCAACACCATGCCACTCATATACTATATTTTTCTAATAACATATGCGTACATGCACATAAACAATGTTAAGTTTCTTCTGATTAGCAGAATATTTTGTGACACACTGCTGATTTGGACAATATTGAAAACAGGTCTTCACCAGGATCGTTTCAAAAAGACAGCAATGCATACAATTGAGTCAAGTTGAGTAGACCCAATCTAAAGTTTTTTTTAAAGGGATCAATTTTATAGCTGGACAATTTGCATTTCGATGCACATAACACTTTCCTCCGAAAGTTGCTTTTCTTTTGAGCAAAACCAAAATCAATAAAAATAAGATTTAACAAAAACCTGTAATATATTTTAGCTATAAGATGACAGTAGGCAGTTCTCTCTTGTGGGAAGAAGCTGAGCTTTTAAATAACAATGAATTAATGTAGCATCTTTACACGTGAATAAATCTGAAAACACACAAGCATGGCTAATGACTTTTAGCTATTCAAGTCACATATGAAACTCTCCATGCTTTAAATAAACAATTTACTTTGCATCAGGCCTGTTCATGCATTTATAAAAAATACAAGGGAGTATTTACTGCTATGTCCTTTTATATATGGTTAACTTTCCACAGTCTTTTAGATTATATACTTCTTCAGTTGTGGCCAAAATTGCCCTTTCCTGTGGTGAAGATTTAGTGTTGTAAGGGTATACTGCCAGTCTTCTCTGCTGAACTACCATGCAGCAGAAACTTAAAGGCAAACTACTGTGGAGAATATTGCTATTCCTAGAGAGCAAATAGGTTTTCTGAAAATTCACATTACAGTTTTCATCAGCCAAAGACTGTCAAGACACCTGAGAATTTTGGATGCTGCTGATATCTAAATTTATGTATTTATGATTGATTGAAATTCAAATTATGCATACATAACTACAGCATAGGTTTGATGCCATTCATGCTGTGGTAATTAATAGAAAAAAAGCGTTAAATTAATAAATTTGTAGGAAGCAGTAACATGCTGAGTGAACACACAAATATCTGTCTATCAATCTATCCCTGCCCTCTCCACCCACACAGACACATAGAGATAAAGTGAAGCAAATATTTCTAAATATTAAAAAGTAAAAGCATTATAATCTTTGAAAAAAGAAAGATGGAAGTATATTCTGTTTACCATTTCTTACAGCATTTTCTCACACAATGATGTTTCTCAGTGGGAAACTGTATATAATTTGTATGTGTTGTTTCACTGCCATTGAAATGTTGTAGTTGTTGTAACAGTAATTTGGGGTTATTTTATACATCTATAACTTCACCATCAGCTGTACAAGTGGTTTTAATAGTGGTCTTACCTTGCAGAAACACCATAAAACTATGACACTCTTGTGCAAAGCCCCCTGTGCTGCTTGCTATTCATTGCCTGGAAGAATTCCAAAGCGTGCTTGCCTTGAACCCACATGACACGATTAACCAAGGAGAGTCTTCAATTATTTTGTCAGCAAGCACAGGAAAATAATTGTTCTTGTGAAATATTATGTCTGGTTCTGTAATGAATTTCACCACACAATTTACACAATTTTGATCATCACTATCACCCTGCAACTCACAACTGGCAACCCACTGAAGCTAAGCAGTTGTGAGCCTGGTCAGTGCCTGGATGAGAGACCTCCTGGGAAAAACTAAGGTTGCTGCTGGAAGAGGTGTTAGTGAGGCCAGCAGGGGGCGCTCACCCTGCGGTCCATGTGGGTCCTAATGCCCCAGTATAGTGACAGGGACACTATACTGTAAACAGGCACCATCCTTCGGATGAGACGTAAAACCGGGGTCCTGACTGTCTGTTGTAATAATCCCCATCTATGAATTGGCTTCGTTACTTGCTGATTGATAGCTGATGTGTGGTGAGCGTTCTGACGCACTAAGGCTCCAGAAGGATGCTGCACATTGGTGGTGGTGGAGGGGAGTCCCCATTACCTGTAAAGCACTTTGAGTGGAGTGTCCAGAAAAGCGCTATATAAGTGTAAGCAATTGTGTATTAGTTTTAGCTTAATACATAGGAGTAGTTTCAGCTTGATACATAAAAGTGATAAAACACCATGTTGAATGGCATAATTCAAAAGGGTTATGAAGAAGAGGATCCCCTTATTACATGCCTGGCAAAGATTTTTAAACATTCTTAAAGAGCTAATATAAACTTGTTTACATAATATTATTTTTTTTTAATTCTATTATAAAATGATATTGTAATAAATTCGGAGGCAATAATGGCGACCAAGTTCTGCAAAACTTTGCTGCGCATGTGGGATGAAATTGGATGATCTTTTGCTTGATTATGAAAGTAGGTTCTACTGCATGCACATACTGTAAAAGTCCTAAAGAGTAAGGCCAAACATTTACAGTACTGTAATGGTGCTGAGTGCACTGTGGGATATTTCATTTAGATCTGAGATGCGTCACAATACTTATTAAACATTGTTATAACTTTCAATAATTGCCTATCCAATTCAGGGCCATGGTAACCCAGATCTTATCCTAAGTGCAAGGAAGTATACTCCCTGGAGGGCACAAAAGTCCATCGCAGGGCGCACACAGGCACAAATAGAAATGCATACACTGACACTTTTTCCCAGAACCTAAATAACCTAACAGTATGTCTTTGGACTTTGGGAGCACCCAGCAAAAACCCATGAGAACACAGGGAGAACATACAAAATCTACATACTGTAGATAGCACCCTAGAGATTGAGATTGAACATATGGCCCCAGTGCTGTGAGGTAGCAAATTCTAACCATTGTGCCACCATGCCTCCCTTTTTAAACATCTTTATACTTAGTTAAAAAGAGAAGGTCAAGCGAAAGTTCAGATAGATTAGATGCTGCTAGGCTCTCCTTTTGGAATTCTGAATTGATCAAATTTGAGTCTCACAGTCTCATTTATTTTTTCCTAAAAACAGTCCTGGCTTTGAGAATTGCTCTGGGCAGAGCATCAAGGAACAAACTTATTTCACAAGTCATGACCACCACCCCTCACGAAGTTAGCAAAATTACCGTACATGAGAAGAAGCTATTCTGAATAAGGGTGCCCTCATTTCCACCACCCACATCTCCTTGATTATTGTTCCATTTTATTACTGTTTTTTTATTTTATTCTATATTATTTTCTGTCATTTCTGTTCTCTTTCCTATGTGTGTACCATATTGCGCCTCTGAATTTTTAGTGCTTCTCTTTGCTTCACTTAAAACTTATTATCAGATCTACTGTAACCAACTGATTTACTCATCTATTTGAACAACCTCAGAAATTTAAAACAATATATACTGTAACTACAGACCATTTTCACCCTGCATAGAGGTCATCGGTGCACTGTAGCCAGGTCATAACGGTGCTTTTGTTTCCTTGCTGTGTCCTTTATTTTAACAGACAACTAATTTCACTTCTAAAAACATTAGAATCCCAAATGTTCACGTGTGTGCCCTTTATTTTAATATCTAGATTTTAGTGCAGTCACCTCTGTGATTATTCCTCTTCAATGATCATGTTAGATTACAGTACATTGGTAATATTTTAGGTAGTAGTCCATAAAGAGACACAGCTATAAAACTCCCATTGAGTGCATTGTCTGTCTGACTAGAAAAGTAATTTCGCTTCATGTATAAATGGTGATTTTGTTCATATTTTCCTTGACTCGCTTACACAAACACCTCCGTCAGCTAGCTTTAGGAACTTGAGTGGCAGAAATGCCTGCTATTGCTAGGCAACCCCTTCAACTTCCAGGGAGTACATACATCATGGCTTAAAGCTTAAGAACCTGTGGCTTCTTTTGGAGTCCAAATATTGTTTCAAATAAGAAAGGAAACCAAAATATTACAAATCTGTTGTCACGAATAATAGAACAAAGTCATCCATAGTACTCGGATTATAATGTCTATTAAAATATTAGGTATAGCGTATCTTTTCAGCCCATACAGTAGAGTCACGTTTTGTTTGTTTTTTTGTGCCTTTTACAAAACGTATTTCATTTGTCCTCTCTGTGTATGTCAAGCAAGACCATTTGATTCTCATATCTATACACAGACATGTACAGTGTTGTACTGTTCCAGCTAACAAACAGATAAGAACATACTGTAAGAACCTAAGAAAGGTTACAACTGAGATTCAAGCCAAAGGGGATCAATCCAGCAGTTTGTGAAAGAAGCGATGGCATTGGCTTCAACAACATACTGCAGCAAGATAGCTTGTTCCAGACTCTTACAGCCCTTACAGTTGTACAAGCATTTACCCATAGTTTGTCCTCCAGCTGGAATTTCATTATTGATTTTGATTAAGTTAATAAGGTTGACCTTGTCATGGTATCAATCTCCTCATCATATTGTCCATTCAAGACAAAAAAAAAATATATGTGGTGACCTTCCAGAGTAGGACACCCCTTGAATAATACATCCTGAGAATGTGGAGTATTTCATTGCTGTTCTCTGGTTTGATTCCAAAGAGGCAGTATATTTTTGTAACCTAGTGACCCCAATTATAAACAACATAAACAATGTCTTACTACCGTAGTTCACTGTACAATTTTAATAATTCTCTTACTAGTTCTAATATTGTAATAATTCTTACTAGGGTCTGGGGTGTTTTATAGATACTGTAACTGTAAATTTAATGTAGTTTAAGTTTCAAGTTATCAGCTGTAATTACAAAAAATCCTAGCCCCAAAAATTAGAAAAAAGAATAATTAAATAAATTGTATTTACTGTACTTCAGATCGGAAAAAAAACATAAGACACTACATGTAAGTCTTACAGGAAATGAATTTGAGACCACTGACAAAAAGGCTTTACAAACAATTGGCTGTACAAATGAATACTAATACTAATACAAACTATAAATACTAATTTTATAGTTCATTCCTAGTTTTCACTTTCCTTGTTTAACTTCAGTTACTACCTGTTTTTTCTTTTTAATTTCAACTTTTGACTCATCAATATCTGTTCATACTAAAATCAAATAAAAATCTATAGAAAGGACTAAAATCATTTGTTTTTTATAATTCTTTTCCAAAAATTCTTATAATTAATTACTTAATATAGTTATATACTTAATTTACCTTTGTGAAACAATTACTTTAGCATGTCAAAATGTTTTTTATTCACTTTACTAAGGTAAAAAATTGAAAAAATATACTTTTTCTTTTAAAATATTCTCCCTATCTAGTAGTTCATCTGGTTGACATTACATCAAATAACCCTGGAATGATTGCTTGTGGTTGATATAATAGGTCAATGACAGAGCTTGTTTTTTTTCATCTGATGCACAACTCCATAAAATAAACCAAAATGGATGAATTGCATTAACAAAAACATACACAAGACTGTCTAAATTGTTTTAAAACAGAGTACTTGTCATGTATCAAAGGGAATTTTTACTGTACATAACACATACAAACACCAAAAGCTTTATATTTTTATACAAATCTATGATCCACTAGGCGCTAATTTATTTAAAAAACATCATAAATATAAGGAACACAAGAGAAATGTCACCTTAAAATAAATTCTCTCTTCCCACTATAGAAAGAAAACATATTTCAGTGAAGTTCAGAAAAAATGATATAGACTTAACATCAATAGAAACATATCTCAACTGCAAGAAATTCACAAAGTTAACGTAAAATATTTTTGGTAACAGGTGTAGTGACATTTTGCTGGACAGGCATGAACAAATTCATTATGTTGATTAACATTTGTCATCAACATCGCTAACCACTGGGTGACTGCTGTAAAAGCCATGGCCTACATGACCTACTAGTGTACTAGCCTACTGCTGTACATGGGTGACACATGCTCTGCACCAGGTCGAAGATGTTGTCATGTGGGATTCTGTACTATTACTCTTGTCCATCTTCTGTCTGTTCACTGATCTCTGAGACCCAGATGCCACACATCATCTCAGGTATCAGGGGGCTTAAATCTGGCAAGTAGAGCACACACTGTCATATTCTCCTCTCAGAAGAAAACCGTTGTTACACAAACAGAATGAGAAACTACCTGTACTGTGTAGTCTTGCTATGGTCTTGCTGAAATATTATCAAGCCAGGATGTGTCTCAGGAAGGGCAGTAAGTGAGGTCCCAATGCTTGATCAGTGCATCATGGCGAAATTGGGTTACCATTAATCACTACAAGAGGGGTTCTATGGTGACACACTACATCTGTCCTAAGGATCAGACTTGGTCTCCTAGATTGTGACCTATCACTGACAGACTGCATGCAATAAGAAATTGCTTATTGTGAATACCCCAGACTATAAGCTTCAGTGCACTGACTTAGTCCAGCCTCCAAAGGTTTCAGTGGTACAAAACCTCTGTTCTCTGCAATGGACGTACATTGTATTTTTTTCTGTGTGTGTTTTTCTTCCTTGACCTTCATCAGGCTTTACATTTAACAGGTTAATTCACCTCCTTGCCTGAGCCCAATCGACTCTCTCACTAATGAGGTGCATTAATTCTTATGCAACTGTCAGAGTCTGTGACTGAAAGTCATGAATCATCAATTGATTGAAACAATGCAAAAAAAATATTTAATCAATATCAAAAATCCATAGACCTGTAGGTGTATATGTTGGGGTCTGATTCTAAGACTGGCATCAGAGATACTCTTTTGATCTATATAGCCCAAACAAGTTTCAGACTGGGGGAAGCTTAACATTTAAAGATGTCTTAAGATACCCAATGGAGTGACATTACTGGAACACTGTAACAGGTTCATTATACACATGACTAGATTCCATTGACTTAAAGCCTAGAGAAGCATCACAAATGTGCTAACTTAAATACCAGCAGCATACAGGATTTACTTCCTGACGTCAGTGGTATACTGTGAGCTCCTACAAATAATGTGTAATGATTTCAAAATTTAATTAGACCTTCCAGCCCTTGTCATGAAACTAACTGTGTTAGCTTTCCACAGTAAATACATTTTCAGCAGCAGAACCCAACTGACCAAGATGATGAATGGTCAAGAACATGCTCCCAAAAGCTGGACACATTAGTTCTTGATGCCTGACTGAGTCCTATACAAAGATGCTGCAGGACAAGTTGGAGCAGCCACAGCATGTTCATTTCTAGAATTTACATTGATAGGTGGCTGTTTTTTTTCTGTTTTCAGATTCCAGAAGAGGCAATGTTATATTCTCCTACCAAGTGCAGAGCTTCAGCTATTAGAACTGATTTATGGAATGCTCTTTGTACATGAGGGCCACTCCAAAAACCCTGCAGTATATTACAATATTAAACGTAAAAAAAAATAATAGCTCTTGTACTGATAACAGTTCAAGTAGGGGAAGGAAGTATTTTCAGCAATGTCCTGCCACTTGCTTTAACGTTTATAAACAATTATTTTATTTTTAGTAATTTAATCATTATTTTCTTTTATTTGGGCAGCTATGGAATCCATTTAAAGCAATGATCATTTTGTTCATATTGCCCTAAGCCCAAAATGCTAGCAAACATATATGCTTTTTAAAATAATAACACCTGCTACACTGATAGATAACGGGAGTCCATGTGCAATATATTCAGATTTAGATGTCATATTCTTAACAAACATACAGTTCAGATTTGTTCTAGTTAAGGACAACCTTAAATGACCTAACACGATGAGGTAAACATTGTGAGGTTTTCTCAGACATCTACAATTTATTCAAACTTTATTTTTTCAAGGGTTGCTAGAATTCCACTAGGGAAATTCCTTTGTTCTGAAGTTAAAAAGGCAAACATGTGGTACAACAGCATTAAAACTTAAATTCTAGAATTCCATCTTCTTAGAAAAACAGTTTCAGAAGTAAAGAAACTTTTTTGACTTTTCTCTAGGATTTTATTTCTTTTAGCAGTTTATCAAGTCTGTGGTAATATATTTTTAAGTATGAAAGTACCATATTTAAGCTTCTTTCTATGTACGTAGTTGTAAATGTACTCTTTAATCTGGAACAACAAATTATTGTCTACATTTTATTAAACATATTTTTTAGGATTTTTCAGAGCTTCTTTTAGCCTGAATCCTTGGTCTCCTCCTGCAGTGAAAACAAATACCATATAAATACAAATATTGAAATAATTTTAGTATTTGTAAGAAAAATGAATATCCTGTGTAAAGCTGCAGAATAACTCAAACCAGGATATAAATATTCAGCAAAATATACTTTCAGTGCTTATGATCTATATGTTTTTGTCACCTTGGTTACTGAACACCGTAAAGCATCCAAAGGCTGGATATTGACTTTAATAGAAAACAAAACAACACAATCAACGAGACCTGCTGTTGTGGTTACACTTTGTAATTTGTGTCCCTATCGTTCCTTGGTGAGCCACAGGAGGATTCAGAATTGAGTTTAAAAAATAATCAAACACATGCTCATTCCTATAAATCAATATTTTTGAAGTATGTAACTACCTCTTATATTGTTTGGTAACTAAACTCCACAAAACTGAAATAAAACACTATCACAATGCAGACTCAATGTAACCCAAGGGGTGACAACAAGAAAACATCGATCTAT
Source organism: Atractosteus spatula (assembly GCF_055471065.1). Classification (NCBI taxonomy): domain Eukaryota; kingdom Metazoa; phylum Chordata; class Actinopteri; order Semionotiformes; family Lepisosteidae; genus Atractosteus; species Atractosteus spatula. The sequence continues at coordinate 68,500,752 of NC_142709.1, read as the reverse complement.
TTTGTTGAGTTCTTTAGTTTTCTACTAAATCGTTGTACCTGTCATCATAAAAATGACATATCCTACTAATAAAATACTTCCACTATATATGTCTGGAAGAAAGAATTGAGTCAGAAACACAAGGTAGCTTTGACTTAGTAAAAAATAGATGCAACTTTTCTTAGAGTGGCATTTAGTTACAGAAAGCTGTGTATTTAAGCACATTTGTTATATCTATATACAACACGGAAATGTTAACTTCCTGTTCTTTTTCTAAAATATTCAGGGCATAGAGCCTTATCTTTTTAAACTTTACTGCAAAACATTTTTTGGACTGCGATTTTGGAGTGGGGGGATTTAGACTAGGTTTTGGTACTGTTGGTGGGATGGAATGCAGAGAATTCAATGTTGTACCTTTGGAAGGTGACCACAAGACTTTGTGTCCTTTTCGAAATCTGTGTTACACAAAGTGCTTGTGGGTGATGACTCTGCAGTCCTACTATTTTTGTAACCATAGAGGTTCAATTTAAATAACATTTAAACTTTACATTTTTAGAGTCATGTGCAAGTTTTGCACATCCACATAAGTCCTTTCTGGAGCTGTTTACAAACCTTCTCTATAAAAATGGATCCTTATTTAAGACTTCACTTGTGATTAAAAACAAAAAATGTTAAATATTCTAAAATTGCAAAGAAACAACAAAGGTGGTAAAATTGGGGAAAAAAAATACATTTACCATTAATTACCATGTCTTGATTTTTCTCTATTTTCTTTCTTCTGTTTTAAAGAAGTGTATGTTAAAGCATTTTTTTTTGCTTTGCTCAGCTATTCATGTGAAGTAAAAGTATGTTATGTTTAATAAATGCTTCTCCTCTGTTAAATCTGTTACTTTCTCTACTGCATCTGAGCTAATGAAGCCTGGAAAAGTGTTATCACTGAGGCATTCATAGTTATTGATGTAAAGTATCATTTTAATTTATATTAAAATATATAAATATCTTCAAAAGGAATTTTAGATTATTCAGAGGTGTATAAAAAATGAAAATCCTGAGCAAACCTGCCTGATTAAACTGACCTCTACTACTCTATTCTGTTGTCTCTAATTTTATCAACCTATTACAGGGAATTTTTTTTTTTTCATTTTTGCAGCTTTTGATCAACAACAACCATTTTCAAATCTTTTGCAACAACGCAGGGAAAATCCAGTCTGTTTTTTTTTTTTTGAAGGCAACTGAAGGCAAATAGTTAAAGAAGACATACTGTATTAGGCATCGAAATAAGCTTTTCATCAAAGGTATCCCTGACAAGGTATCTTGAAATATCCCTGACAAAACAATATTCATTTGCAGATTTTGGTTTTCCACACCTCCACCTCCCTCCTCCTGTTCTACCTGAGTTTGGACACTCATTCTCATCTACTTTGTGCCTATTTCCCCACTACTTCCCATCCCTTCTTATGCATTCATCCAGTCTTTTGTTCTCCTATGCCTCATTTATCTGCTATTTTCCCTCTCTCCCTCGCACCTGAAGAAGGCTCCACAGCCGAAACATTGTGTTTTCTTTCTTCTCTTTTCAGCATGGAATAAACCTATTACTTGTTCCTTTGCAGCCATGCATGCTGACGCAGCTACCCACCTGAACTATTTCAGATTCATGATTGTTTGGCCTTAAAGTGAGGGTTTTTTTTAATATTAAGAGGCAACTTTTGCTTTATAATACAATTATATCATATCGAAATAGAATCCATTGTCCTGGCTGGAAAACACTTGATGGATGCACTTGATGGTTGAATAACATTAGTCGGTGGTTATTTGGAGATCACAATATAAAAGGCACTCAAGTGCCAGTGCAGATAACTTTAAAGGATGGTAATTCTCCTTTTCTTTTCTTTGATCACATCATGAATGTATTTTCAAGGATCAAGATTAAATCCTAATTATTAAAACAGTTTCTTGCTTGCTTAATTGGTTTATTTAAAAGACACAGAGTGAGCACATGCTACCTGCATTGAGTCAGGCTAGCACTCCACCAGAAAGAAAAATTATATACTGTACATATCTGACATGTCAGAGTTACATTGGTTATGAATTTAAGAAAATGTTGCATATAAGAGTAGCAAAATGTTCACTCATTCTTTGGTACATGTAGAATGTTACTGAGTATAACATATATAACACAATATAACTGTAATCTTTCACTGATATCTTTCATTGATATAGTATTTCACTTATTTCCAGGGATTCATAGACTTTTAGAAATGTATTTCATGAAAATTATGTAGACACTAGAATAATAATAAAGTATAATTCTTAGATATGTTTGGATATGTTTATTATTAAAACTGTTTTTCACAACTAAGGGTACTGTAAATAGTTAGGGCAAGGTCATTGTTTGAGGAGAGCAAGTGTGAGCAGAAGATTCACCCTAAACACACAGTGTGCAGCCAGCAAGGATAGTTTTTTAACAGAAGCAGGGACAGTCATTTTGTATGTTACTTACAGAAACAACGTCAGTTTGGCGAGCCTTTGCTCAGCACCCTGTGCTTTGACAGCAAGTCACACATGAGAGAAACTGTATTTGGAAAAAAAAACAGCCAATTGTTTGAATAACTCCTTTTTAATTTGGTATAAAAACAGCCAGGCATGACATTGTTGCACAAAAGTATTGTTTAATTCCATAGAAAAGAACTGGAATTAATATAGTCAAAGAATGTTAAACATGTTGTAGAAATTGTATGCCTTGTATCGACTCAAAAACATACAGTAGGGATTTTAAAGCATGCCAAAACTAGAACTAGAACTAGACCAAGAACAGTTGTACCTCTACTGCATTAAGTCCCTAAAATGATTAATACTAGTTTCTTTTATTTAGAAGAAATAAAAACAACATCCAACAGAAGGTAAACACAAAATATACAGTATTAACAAACTGACTCTGCAGCAAGTAGGACATCTTGCTGTAAAATGAAGCCTTTTGATTTCTAGATCCGTGCTCTAGAGTATATTGGATTTAATCTTGCCCCCCAGGGCTGTGAAATTGGGGTCTGAGCATGTTATTATAAAGAAAAGGTGGCTTATTAGACACTCTGACCTTGACCCTGGCCTTCTGCTTGGAGGGAAGCAGAGGAAGACAAATTTCACAGAAACTGATAGCCTTTTCACTGCCTCGCATCTTAACCCATTAAATCTTTTTTCAGTCACTACATCCTGATGAAGGGAGCAGGGCGCTCAGCTAGACAGAATACAATGCAATATTCAATAAGTCCAAGCACATTGCTTGTCTGCATGACATTTTCTATTTTTGTGTTGTTTTGGTAGAAGAAAGAGAATATTTAAATGTTTCTTCAATGAATATTCAGAGCTCCGTTATTTCCTTTTCTTTTTACTTGTGGCATGAAAATATAAAATTCAGAAGTTAAATACCACTATATGTTTATCTGTATCTATCTACAGTATATTTATATAGGCAATTTAAATGATTTCTTGAGCTTGTTCTTGTCCTTGTTCATGACTTGAGATTGTTTTTACTGGATCCTGCAATGTAACAGGTCTTAAGGCTTTGACACTGACAGATTACAAAATTAAATACCACAGAACCTTTGAATGGTTAAATCAATCTACTACTGCTTCTTAGAAATGTAAAACTATCAAAGCTAGTTTCCTCTTTTCTAGAGCAGATATTCTATTCATCTACAAATTCTGTTTAAATGACTCACAGTACATGAATATGGTAAAATCTAAATCTAGGCCAAATTTATATGACTAAATGGTACCAAAAGCCTGTAAGTAAAACCAATTTAATATCAATAAAACAGTTGTTTTGTAACTTGTATCCATGTGTACTGAATTTGATATAGGTAAACCAGTCACACCAGTGACTACTTAACAGTAAAGACCAAGTAAAGATTCACTCCACACTGCAAAAAAGAAGAAACACAACATAGTCCAGCAACTACAGTGTATCACCCTGCAACTCACAACTGGAAACCCACATGAAGCTAAGAAGGTGTGAGCCTGGCCAGTACCTGGAAAGCTAAGGCTGCTGCTGGGAGAGGTGTTAGTGGGGCCAGTAGGGGGTGCTCACCCTGCATTCTGTGTGGGTCTGTATGGCCCATTATAGTGATAGAGACACTATACAGTAAAAAGACGCTGTCCTTTGGATGAGAAATAAAACCGAGGTCCTGACTCTCTGTGGTCATTAAAAACCCAAGGGCGTTTCTCGAAAATAGTAGTGGTGTTATCCAGGTGTCTCAGCTAAATTTCCTATTGGCCCTTACCAATCACATGTGTACCCCATCTACGAATTGGCTTCATCACTCTGTTCTTCTCCCCTCTGATCGCTGATGTGTGGTGAGCGTTCTGGTGCACTATGGCTTCTGTCACATCATCCAGATTGGTGTTGCACATTGATGGCGGTGGAGGGGAGTCCCCACTACCTATAAAAAGCTTTAAGTGGAGTGTCCAGAAAAGAAATTATTATTAACATTTTACATGCAGAGCCTTCTTCAGGTGTGAGAAGAAGGTTCTTATAGCCTAAACATTGTGTTTCTCCTTTCTGTTATGCCATTATAAATGAAGTGTGTGTGCTGAATATAATGCAATTAAATTACCCAAAGCTTTGGAAAGAAAAATTGATTTGCAACTAACTTGATGCAACAGATAGCAAATGGCAATGTCTTGTGATCATTAGGAATTGACAAACTGTGTAAAATCAGATGATCATAAATGCATAAACAAAATGTCATTACTATTTTATAATTAATATGCCAATAACTCTATTGTCTATGGGGTGTATGAGCCCAAACAATGGATGGGTCTCTAAATATACTAGTGTAGAAGTAACTGTTTGATGAATTGCTGTACAGAAGGGACTCAAGGTTTGACATGCTGACTTAAAAAAATATTTATTTACAGAAACTCGGTGGTAGGCATAATTTAGAATGTCAGTGATTAAAACAATTATACAGCACGATAAGATTCAGATCTTTTCCATATTTGTATCCCTTCAATATCTTACAGTGATGCTTTTAAAGAGTTAAACTTAATGTTTCACAAAGCATTTGGCAGTATCTTAGGAAAGGAATACAATCTAATGGAACTGGGTTTGTTCTATTTTTTTAAAAGACAGGCTGACATTGCCCATCTGGCAAGAAAACCATATTCTGCTAAAAACACAGAAATTAGCACTTTCATAATTAAAAATGGCCTCCCACAGATTTTCTGCAGGTAACTATTTCTTCAATTAATTAATACAAATAGTCCAGTTTTAGAGGATGCAACTTTGTTTTTAAATATATTTAACTAGGTGTACTCTTAAGGTTATCTTTAGGTGTCACAAAAGTGTAAACTACAAATAATAAATAGCAAGTGGTATTGGTCTCTGGATTTGTATAGTGAGTGTCTGCTTTTTTAATATACAAGTTAACTGTAGAAACATTGGACAACATTTAGTTTTAGTAACTGAATTATTGTGCATCAACATGAACACATTTAACTTCAATATAAATGTGTCTTGCTTTAGTGTTTCTTTTATTAGGTACTTATTAAAAAGGTGCACTGTCTTGTGGCATGTGGTTTTCTACACTATACATAGTTGTAAATGAAACAATACACATTGGTATATTGTAAAATAATTATATTTGTTCTGCAGCAAAAAATTCAAATTAAACATTTTTGTTATATTAGAATATAGAATATTCTTGTATACGGTATGTAAATTGTTGCATATTTTAGAAAACATATTCTAATTTCCTGGCTATGAAATGCACTAGTGTCTTAAAGAGATATCCAATAAATTCATAGAGGAGAACAGAAAAGCCAGGGGAAAACACTGAGAATGAGAAACACTAATTACTGAAGACATAATGTCTTTAACAAATGAATAGTTTTATTCATTTGTTTTGTTTCACTCACTAGTGCTGAAACTAAGCAAAATATGATAGTAGAATAAGTCTGTCTAAGAAACAGAATAATCTTAATAGTTGCAAGAAAAGGATGTGTAAAGCATTTGATGTTTATTCAAGGTTTTTAAATAATAGAAATATCTGTTTTTTAAAGCTATATAAAATAAAAAATAATCATGCTAACCATTTTCTTGAAAAAAAAATTTATTAAAACTAGTAATAAAAAAGTTAATCAAAATTGTAGATTACTCATGGTTTTTATTAGGTTTACTAGGTTATTCTACTGAGACTGAGTTATGTTGTAATAATTTACCCTTAGTTTTGTAACACATTGGGAGCTTTCCTACTGCTTTATCCAGCTGTTCATTCTAATGGACATCTGTTGAAGTTGTACCTTCTCACTTATGTTCACAGAACCCATTTTGGAATACCACAGTGATGGAATGTGAAGTGACACTGTGCTATCTCACCTACTAGGTGATGTTATTTACCAAGGACAGCTACAGATAAGTGCTGTGGGTTACTGGGTACTATGACAGCTTATGAGAGACTCTTGTTACCATAGATTTTCTGAGCCCGGATTTCACTTTTGATACTTGTGTCGCTCAAGATTTCCCAGAATCCCCACAAGTGAGATCATCTTAAAATCTCAAGCAGTCAACGTCAAATTTCACACCTGATATCTCCTTCACAAGGTCAATCCCAACAATGTCATGAAATGGCCTTTCTTATATGTAACTGAAATTGAGCTGCTAACACCAAGCTTAACTCAAAAGGTATTTATCTATGGGGACTGCATCTAATGTTACTGTTTTGCTTGAACTAAATGATTACTATCTTGAAATATCTATTGTGGCAAAGGTAATTTCTTCATGTCACTTCACCGGCTCATTGGTGTTCTAGAGAGTTGTAGAAACAAGTGTCTGCACTGCAGGACACATACCTAAACGCTGATGGGTTATGGGATGAAAAAAACAAATTGTGTAAAACGATGTAGCAGGATTGTTATGTTGTTCATTAATTGCTTTCATTGATCTTTCTAACAATTTATTATTCGTTTTATTATTTGTTATTCTTTTCCAATTACAACATGCCATTAGTGTTTGTTTTAATAAGGTTTATGGAAGAAAACCATTGATTACTAAAGGTAATTTTGACGAAAAGACAAGAAATCACTTTATGATATGAAACTGAGTGTGTTTGAAATTATCTCCACAAATCTACAAAAGACATTAGCATGAATTGTTAAAATTATATTATTTAACCTGGGTACTATACTTAAGAAGATAGTGGAAATGAGCACATTTCACAAACACAGAGCTCTGACACACAAACACAATTTATTTTTTTAATAATCCAAGAACATTAACCTAGATTGCTATCTGTTTTCAAACCTTTCCATCAGAGCACTATGTTGATATGCTTGCTGTAATTCAGAGCTGCTTTATCATCCTACCCCAGGAACCCTGTCAAAGGCCGCATGTCTTTAAAAAAAAGTAAATGGTGAAGCCTCCAATTTAAAGAAAAATTAGCCCTCGTGATCAGAAACCATGTTTTTTGGGGAAATACTTAGAAGTATAAAAGGTTTATGTTGTACGTGCATTTTTAATTCAAAATCTGAAGCTGAAGTAAATATATTAAAGGATTAAAAAAACAAATATTAACACACAAAAGTTGGAAATTTGGCCCATCTTGCCTGTCTCTTCATTGGTGCCACATTGCTACCTCCCTAAGCTGTTTTATAACAGCACATTACAATCAATATTCACAGAAGAGTTCCACATCCACATCTCATTGGAACATAAACACTATTCTCAGCCATAAACTTACAGTATCCGTACATAGCTCCTACTAGTCCACTTTTGGCATTTTAATGTTATCATTTATATTGACTTTGTCCATCCTTCTCAGGATTTTCATTGTTTTATTCCATTTTATAACAGGCTCAGATCCTCAAAAATGGATCTGAGCTTTCTGAGCACTGGGTCCTGCTCAGAGCTAGATGTTACCATTTTTAAGTCATCAATGTCATTTTCTGCTGTAAGTTATTTTCTCACAGGTACCCTACCCAAACATAGCTCAGCACATTTTACAAATGTAATTTACACTGTGAATGATACTGTAAATTATACTGATAAGGGTTTGCTTAGGGTTAAACAAGAATTCCTCATTAAACTAAAGGCAGTTTAAAAGACGTGCAAACTACTGAATGTTGTTTACTACTAGAAAGAAATAACAAACATTTACTATTTGAAGAATCAACCACAAGTTTTTTTTTTTATTATAATTGATCACATTGCTAAGCAAGTAATTACAGGTCAAGGTTTGATTTAAGATACAAAACAGAATTCACCAACACAGTTTCATGCAACACATCCCAAGTGAAGAAAAAACATATCTTAACCAGAACTGTGATTAATAATAAGACCATTCATGTTTAACTCAAAATGCATTTCTTATTTTCTATACAGCAGATAAACAACATCCATTCAAATTGCTTAGATGATGAAATAACTTGGGAAACCTTATATTTTCCCTGTGTATTGGGAGATGGGAAAGGGGGGCCGATAAAAATCCCTTAGAGAAGGCCACTATCAACGGCACCACGGCCAGGTGCTGAAGGCCTTAGTGTTATGAACACGGACTAAGATCTGTGTCAGGTCTTGTAGTAGACCCTATGCGATGCGGTAAGAGCTGGAGAAAACAGGAGGCGTGGTAAAAGGAAACACACAGGGGTTTAATGGTGCACAAAATAATAGTGACAGTCCATGAGACAGTGAACGGGGGAGACAAAGAAAGGCATCCAAATCCAAACGGGTCCAAAGGCAGGTCAGGGCACAGTCTGAGAGTCCATCAGCGAGTAATCCATCCTGGGACGCGACAAGGTTAAAATCCCCGGGAGGGGGGAACACACGGACAGACAAAACATGGAGGCCCAAGAGGCTCGCAACATCCTTACCCTAATGATGAGCCCCGAGGACTGGAGGAGCTAGTCTTTAAATAATACACCTACAGATGCAGCCATTCAAAGTGCGCGGCACAGACACGTACCGCGGGTAATTGGCTATGTCATCGCGCGTCATGATGCGCGATGACGCGCTATATCGCGGTACGTGATTGATTGACCGACAGGGGCACTCGTGGTGCGTTGGTCGGTCGTAGAAAGATTTAAATGTCTTTACTGTGCCCGTTTTAGTATTGAATATTTATATGGAATTTTACCACTGAAGGGAAATCTTAGTAGCTGAGCATAAAAAGAATAGGAGCATAACGCGTGTGAAGGCCATAGACGATATTGATTTTGGAACATAAACATACAGTATTACAGTATATGGCTGGTATATACATGGTCTCGGTTTAATATATATATGGTCTCAGTTTAAATTTATCTAAAGAAATTAATAACGATATAATTATATATTTAGATATGTGATTCCATATTATATTAGCAGAAAAGCTTAAAACTACCACTTTTTATATTTCACATGTTAGTTAAAGACTTCAATGCTTAAAATGTTTAGGGAGAAATGGAATACTGGTGTGTATTTTTTCTTTAAAGTACTGATTCCTGGAATCTGACTGGCTGACACCCTTCTGAAGTGGTACCATAATCTCTGGTATACGGAAAAGAAAGCGTAGATAAAAAAGCTTGGATTCTCATGTATCTGATACAAGTATCTTTTAATACAGTCTTTGTTGTGCTCTTGAGGATCCTTGTGATATTTTGAGCTCTGGTTGAATGATAAGTGCCGCAGTTTAAATAATTTTCGTAGTTAGAAATTATGAAACACTCAGTTAAAAGCAAGGGAGTTTTTATGTCTGTTACAGTAAAAGAAAATGCCTGACAAAGTAGGGCTTGGACAGATTCCAAGTGCTTGTACAAATGTGCTAAAGAAATGAGCAAAAAAAGTAATTCCTTTATCATATTGGCTAGCTAATGTCCTGTCCTCGTTAGTTAGATCAACGAAATGCTGTGGTGTTTGTCAAAGAAAAAAATAAAAGTATTTTAGTTTAAAATGACGGTTAGAAAGAATGTGGACCAGCGTAATACTTTGAGTTTACAGCTTGTCCAAAGTCATTCATTATAAATACTATTAGTAATATCTTCGGTAAATATTTCTGCATAATTAAAATATTTATGATAAAGGTAGGTTGTGTACTTTTGTCCAACTGAGCAATCTTGCTTTCATAAAATATACTAACTTTTTAATGACTGATGATTAACATGCTGTAATACACAGTTTAAATTTAAAAGCTCAAATGCTGTACATGAGAGGTTAAGCTTTATTGGCTCCTCCTGGCGGTTTTACAAGGTGATTCTGGATACTTTCCGGCATGACGTCAAATGACGCGTTACACCGCGTGATACTGCGTTTTCATGCGACACGCCCACCGCGGTGTACCGCGAAATACCCTACGCATTTTGAATGGCTGCATCTGTAAGAAGGTACACCTGAAGAGCTTAATCACAAGGACAATAACGGGAGTAGTGGAGCACCCTCTAGGGAGAGATGTCAGGCGTGACACTTAGCAGACATCTTGGCAAGGGCATCAACAGCAGGAGACATCAGCACCCAGCAAATCGGGCATTTGCATTCATCAGAGCTGCTCAGTAGGTAAAACCACAGCCCAGAGTATCAGCGGGTCTCCTGGCCCAAGAAGGCCAACCTGGGGTGTCAGCCTAACTTCCCCAACGCCATCAGAGCAAGCACACTTTGGCCAGACATTGTATTGCTGTCAGAAGCACCTAAGCAGGTTTTCATGGTAGGGCTAAATGCAGAAAGAGCCTCAAGATGGCTGTGGCTCAAGAGGTGTGACTAATGGGTAAAAAAGCCAGCTGGACACATGTCAGAGTCACCTGGGTGAGGGAGTCTGATGTTGCAAGACCAGTAACTCCCAGTGACCCCAGATAACATCACTGATGATGTGTCCAGGTGCATCAGAGGATGTTTGTTATTTGAAAAATGACCTAGGTACAGTATGTTGGTCCTACTAACATCCTCTATATATATTTTTTGAAAATATACTAGTGTTTTATTGTAGTTTTTTTTTCAGGTATGATCTGCAACTGAAGAAACTTTCTAGATTTTTTTTTTTAATTTACTTCATATGGTGTACTGTGCATATAAAAACAGTCAATGATTTAATAATTACATTTTGTACACTTATGCCTTCTAACAAAATAATGGTTTTAGCTGCTGTACTGTATTTTTGTTGAATAAGCGTTTTTTTAGACTATGCAGTATCAAATTTGAATTCAAACTTGTTTTGTTACAGAATTTGTGGCTTGAGTATATAAACTGTAAGGGGAGAATTTAAGAAGCTGAAAACAACATTTGTGAATACAGTCTCAGCAAATGATTGACTTCATTGATCTGCGGAAGAAAAGATTAGACAGGCCACAAAAAAATATGTTTCTCAAGCGATCTTTACAAACAGTACTTTTAAATACTGAAAGCTATTATTTCTTTATGTTGAACATGCATCATTTCGGTGCTTATTGAATTTTGCCAATGGTGTTGACCTTTCAGCCACTTACTGATAATATTTTGCATATAAGAACTCTGCTTGTTTTTTCAAAAGGAGAAATTTACTGTTAATTGGTTAGAATTTTCAACAGATAAACCAAACGTCCTTTGCTGCAGGAACTGTGCTGATAGTTTTTAGGTTCTTGTTTATACACAGAAAGGAGCAGAAAAGCAGGCAGCAGAATGTGTGGGATTACTTTTACATCTTATTATAGCCTTTGGCACTGCAGTAAACAGGGAAACAGTTTCCTAGTGATTAGAAATGGTTGTTATTTACAATAAGATTTGAATGGCAGAACCAGTAAGAAGCTTTACTTATCCTCTCACGGCTATGTGTTAAGGTGAAAGAGGGTGCATACAGTACACTTTCATTTCAAATAGCTTTGCATGAAAACAATACTAAAAAGGGCAACTTCTGCTTCATATTATTTGCTCAAATTCAAGATAGTTCAGTGCAAACCGTAAAAATATCTCTTCCACTTTGGTATTTATTCCTACAATAAAGAAACCTTCCAATTACTGAAAACTAATTGCATACTTAACCTTAACTTAAATGTTATTATTTATAAAAGTAACTATCTTTTTAATGTCAGTAGTGTATTTGGTATTATTGATATTATTTACATTCTTCATAAAAGTGCATTAAAAAAAAGCATGTGCTATTTTTTTGACTGATGAAATTAATTCCAATATCCTGTAACTGTCTCAAATCTGTTCAGATTTTTTAATCTTAAGTAACTAAGAAAATGACTTTGTGCTGAAACAGATATTTAGTTGAGGATTTTATTTCTTACAGTGGACCTAACTTTTTTCAAACCAGATGTTTGGCAGAAGCTTCAAGTGCTTATGACAAAAAAGAAGAGTATCATTCATGATCATTTTGATTGGATCTGTTATAGATAAAGACTTCTAAATACAACTTTTCTAATTAGAACATCTCATGCAGGTCTAATTGATTTAATATTTAATAAGAGGTAATTTGCCTATCCATATGCATGACCTCCATAGCACATTTAAAGGTGTACTGTTTCTTACAATTGCTTTCTCTTAGACTCAGTAATTTGAAGCACACTGACATTATATTCCAATGGGTGCACTTCAGTGCCATTCTCACTATTAGCCTTTTGTTCATCTTCACGTTAGGTTAACTACTTGGTCAATTACTTTTACAACGATGGATTCGCGTGTTCATAGTTTTATTTTTCAGTGCTGCAAGACAGCTCAATTTCCTCTTTATCTTTAATGCTTGCTAAAGGGCAATGTGAAAGAAAAAAAACTAACATTGATGCCATCAGTGTAACACCTGGAAACCACAGATGAATAAAATTAACATTACTGCTACACATGTACAGTAATATATTTTTCTATATCCTTTAATTCTTTATATATAGACACATTCACATATATTATATGATATATTATCTGTTATGTATAGATTCTGCATCAAATGACAATATATCTAAGATGTAGCCATAAAGTCAATTTCATTTTAAATTATAAAATTTTACTGCATAGTAATATAGAGTAAGTGGAGGAAAAGATATATGTGTGTATAATGTGTTTCATAGTTATGATTTATTAAAATTGTGTTTTTCAAAATACAACTCCGACACAAATGCTCAATACCTACTATTTCTTACATCAATAATGGGTTGTTGTACCTAATTACTGAGCCCAGTAATGAAACATACTGTACATCATGCATCTGCATTCATTCCAAAAGTAATATGAATGATGTATACAAACTAGTTAAATTGAAGTACATATTATGCAGTAGAAGCAGAAACATTGACAGAAGCTGTTTCCGATTTTCCAAAGATTAAAGTAGAAAAAGCAAAATGTAAATAAATTTAGTGTTTCTTTTGGTACTGTAGATGACTGCAAAGTGTGCAGTCCCCTGAGACAACGCATGTAAAAACTTAAAAGAGGCACTTAGCTCTGTCTTGCTCACTTGTTTACTATGAAATAATCAATCCGAGGATCTCATCCAGCTGTTCTTTAAAAGGTCAATGGAAACCTGCTTCAACGACACGGCAGGGCATCGTGTTCCATCAAGAGTTGCTTCATGTCCTCTAAATATATTCCATGACCTCCAGAATTCAATGGTGCCATCGAGACACAAAATCTCTGGAAGTAGAAAATTGTGCACTGCTGCTGTAAGAGTAGTGTATTTCACTCATACACTAGAAAAGCACAAGTAGAACCAAAAGTAGAGCCACGGCTTAGGAAGCCATGTATTAATTCTTAAATTCTGGCAAATCCTCATAGAAAATTTACATTTCTTAAATGCTACATTTTTTTAACAGTCAGCTTGGGAAAAAGAAGCTAAACACAGGGACATCAAGCTGAAAAGAACAAGCACGCATCTTAATAAGATATGCCAATTTATATAATTTAAAATATAGCTTTAACTAAGCATTCTGATCATTCTGATAAAATATTTTAGGCACAAAGCATGGCTTTAATGTTTGCTGATCAGCCTAGACGCAGGGTAACCATGTTGTGCGAGGCATCCTATAATGACCTAAATAGTAATATTTCACTGCCAGATCATTAGAGAAATCTCTGAAGGATCTTGATGAATCTCTCTAGAAATGTACCTTGGGCAACTGAGCTTCAGCTTTAATTCTCAATCCTTTTGATTTTCTGAGAAACACCAGGGACTTGCACGCATCAGCAGATGAGACTTAACACTGAGCTGTAATCCACAAAGTGGGATCTTCAGTATTCTGCCTTGGTTATTGCAGCAGCATAAGGCTTTTGAAATGCCCTGTAAGTATTTTTATTCTGTCAGGTTTTGCTGACATACTGATGCATTATAAAATCCATATTCCTATGCATGATATATAGAAAAAGTTTGCCGCCATGTGCACAGATATTCAGCTGACAAAGGCCTTAAGGCAACAATACAAAACATTTTAGAAGAAGAATTTCTTCAAAAGCTTTGAAAATGAGAAGAAATGAAAAGTTATACACATGCTGCTTGTGTTTTTTCTCTGACTTGTTGCCTGTTGCCATTAAAATATACATCAGTATTTTAAGACGACTAAAATCTTTTAGTTCTTTTGGCATGTCAATGTGTAGGAATTTCCTTTCAGCCTGAGAATGTACTGTAGCTCAGTGCTCTTACAAGTGCAATGTACCAAGTTTATCACAAGTTTAACAAAATATCTTTTGATCTCCTTTACAAAAACACCCAGGTTCAGTGTATTTGTAAAGTTCAAAATACATACACAGTAAATTGATGCTTAGGACTAAAATGCCAAAATAAATTTATTTTGGTCTATTTTGATCATTTGATTGCTAGTAATGTATTTATTTCTCCACTGTATCTTGAAGGATCACAGTGAATCGGCTTTAGGAAAATATCTGGGCAGTTTTGTTCTAGACCCCCATAAAATGTGTCTTATAAAAGTGAAATGATGGACATGTTTTGTTCCACAAAAATGAGAAAAGAATGTACTTCACTTATGTCACGAAGCAGTATTACTCCCACTAAGCCTGCCTGAATGAACTAGACTTTCACCTATCCTTCTTTCCAATGTCACCCAAGGTAATGTGAGCTAAAGTGATTGTAAACAGAAACAAGGCACAGATACAGTACTGTGCCTTAAAAATATCATGTCTGAATACTTTCTTAATGAAAAACTCACATATGGGTGGACATGCACAATTATGTCTACCATGCCTCATTACCAAACTATTACCAATGCACAAAGCAAGAAAAAATATCACTGGGATAATAATAATAATAATAATAATAATAATAACAATAATAATAATAATTCCTTACACTTACAGTATTTAGCACTTTTTGTCCCAAATAAATACCAAAATGTGCTTGCAGAGGCATTTACTGTATAGATATCTTACAAAACAATAAAATACTGATTTTACAGAAAAATTGTGTTTCAAATTTCCAAATAATCATTTTAGTAAAACAAGTTACTTCAACATTGTTTGAATGTACCTTGGAACATAAAAGTCATTTATCAATATCCAAGGACACTTGAACATACAGTATCTGTTTTTTACACGTTACCTGTACGTCCCATGTGTTGTTTTTTTTTTACTTCCTGTATTCAGCTACCCCACCCCGTCCATCACTGCACCATCTTGCCGTTGTGACGTCATCTTCAATCAACTCTTGACCAATCAGAACTCAACATCAGTATTTAACGTGGAAGTTTTCAGAGTGAAGGAGTCTTTCGCTTGACTTCGGTTCTGCTCGGCTCAGTTTCGGCTTCGTCTCTCCAGTTTCGTTCGTGTTTCTTTATAGCTTCGGCTTTGTTGGTTTGTTGGTCTACTTGTACTTTCGTTTGTATTATCCTTTATTTCGCCATTACTTTGCCCAAACGTGTCATATCAACCCTATTCCTTCTGTCTACTCTCGTTTTCCCTTATTTGTATTCGTAGCTCACTTGGTTTTTTTTTTGGGGGGGGACATTTTGTGATTGATAGGGTTAGTTAAGGTCGTCGGGTAGATTTGTGCACACGTAGTTGGTCTTTGTATTAGTAACACTAGTTTAGGACGGGTGAGTGACTTTTGTCTTGTATGGTTTTGGGTAGTTAGTGAAGGTTAGCTAGGGCGTTAGCCGAAGACCGAGTGTTTCTTGTTTTGTTTTGGTAGATAGGTCAGCTTTCCTTCATTTTATTAGCCAGTTCCATTTTGTTTGTTAGATTCTTTCCTTTGGCACCGCTCAAGTTCCCTTTTCCCTGTGTGTTGTTGTGTCCTGTTTACGTACCAGTCACTTATTCTCTATAAAACAGATCCCTTTTGCAGCAAACTTGTTGTTACGCTTCCTAAGTCCCTCACCAGAAACCCACCTGCATCCAAAACCATCCTAAATGCTACACCCCTTTACCCCTAGACACTTGGGGTCGTAACAACATGAAAAGACTGGAGTTCCCCCTCACATAGGAGCACTGAAATAATTTACAATTTTGGTGATTAATCCATAAATTAAAAGAGAAATCCTTACAAACAGTGGAATTCTCAGCTCTCACTGCCTAGATGTTATATACAGCACAAATTGCCATAACAGACATTTTATCCCCCTTTTCATATAAATTATTGTAACAAAAGTAGAATGTTGTTAAAAATTCACTTGTAACATCTTGTTAATAAAGATTAATAATTTCATTATACTCTAAAGATGGTGAGAATATAGTAGCTTCATGCAGCACGTTCTTTTTTTTTCAGAACAGCTTGATAACAGTAATAATCAGGTCGAGACTTAGACAATACAAACAAAATCTTCTCAATCATTATTTATATAACTTTACAACAGGAACGCTGAAGACAGTTGAGTAAAATCATTGGGTTTCAGAGTCCTTCTTACTTTATTATGAAATGTTATCTTTATAATCCAAAGAAACAAAAAAAAAGCCTTAATAAACCAAAGAGAGGAAAAACTGCATCCTAATAAAAATGGGTCCTACCCAGTATCAAATCTCTGCCTCTAAAACATGGATGCCCACCAATGTCCCTATCCAAGACTAAATCACTAAAACAGGAGAATTGTCTTTAGCCTGAGGATTCCACAATATAGGAAATCTGAAATTCATCAAAATACATAAGGTATCAAAATCTCTTACAATAATACTCAAGAGTCTGGTACTGTTTACAGTGCTCAGATTAGTTGGACAGAATCTGGTCCCAGCTTGGTTAGAAATAGGAGCCCAATACCCATAGCTTTGGAGATGATCAATAACAGTAACAGTAAGTGATCAAGTCAGTTCTCCCTTCCTCCTGATGTTATCTTCTCTACTTTCTGTTCCTGTCTTATAATATGGTCCATTCCTACTGTATGTATGCTAGCTGAATGACTTCAGTAAGAATCACAGTTGAATGTTTATTAATTAATATTGCCATCATAATTTACAGTGAAGTGTTACATCACACCCCCGGAGAACTCACCGCCCTTAATCAACTCCTTCACATTCCAGTGCAGTTTCCAATTAACTAATCAGACACACCTTCTTTCACCTGCCTACTTAAACCAACCTGATGTCACGCCCGACATTCCTCCCCTAGAGGGCGCTCCACTACTCCCATTATTAGTCCTGTGATTGTTGCTAAGCTCCCCAGGTGTACCCTGATATGTGTACTGCTATTTAAAGACTAGCTCCTCCGGTCTTCAGGGCTCAACATTAGGGTAAAGATGTCGCAAGGCCAACCTAGCACCAGGATACCCTACGTCCGTCTCCTGAGGGCATAGGCCTTATTCCCGAACCTCCCATTTCCTGAGCCTGGGGTCTGGAGGATCTCGCCCTGTGACTGTAGGACCTCCTTGTTTTGCGTGTGTTCGTGTTTTCCCCCTTCCCGGGGATTTTAACCTTGTCGCGTCCCAGGATTGATTAATTGTTGATGGACTCCTGGACTGTGCCCTGACTTGCCTTTGGACCTGTTTGGATTTGGATGCCATTCTTTGTTTCCCCCACTCACTGTCTCACGGACTGACATTATTATTTTGTGCACTATTAAACCCCTGTGATTTTTCCTGTAGTGTTTCATAGCCGTTCAGGGACGCCAAATATGTAATCATAGTGGCTCTCTGAAGGCACCAGTTCTGTAGGGTTTGGGCATTTACTGTGACAATTATCAATTGTAGCAGTAAATCACAAAGTTGATTCTTTTGATGGCTTTAGAATCCAACCATGCGACATAACTCAAACAACGCACACACGCAGGTACTAATACACGAGGATACATTTATTAATACATAGAATATGCATATAAACCTAACAGATCTTATCGAGAGGGTTATCAGAATACAAAAGGTATATATTCAATCAGTTACGAAGTGTTACACATATCAAGAGGACATACGTTCAGTATATCATTCATTAAGACCGTTTCGTAAATGAACTTGGTTACAACTTCTACATTAGATACTCAAAACAAGTACATAACTCTTAGGAATTAAATTGATATCAACTGGTTGGGATAACAATTGAATTCTCGAGCTGTAATGCATTGAAGTTGAATACTCATCCAGTTTCTGGGGATTCAGATCTCCTGCAGGCACAAACAATCAGCTGCAGGCTTGTTGCTGTCCAATCCGCGCTCTCTGGCTCCGTGCCAGGCTGTGCTGTGCGGCTTGCGACGGTGCGCTGCTGATGCTCACTGACCGGCTAGTTAGTGTTGGCTTTAACTAGCAAAGTTTGTGCACAGGAGAAAAGATGACTGTGGGTCCCAGCAAGTCAGGAAGAGGACCGGTTCGTTCCTGATGAAGAGCTAGTTCTGAATAGTGATTCAGTTGTCCACAGTTCCGACCTGTTCACGAGGCCTGCTGCTGGTTACTCTCTGGCAACCTCCACTCTAGACTCTTAGAACAAAGGAAAGTTCTGGCACTCGGACACACTGGCCGTTCCGTGGTTGTCCGGGCTGAGTCTCAGGATGGTCAGGAGGCGCGCTGCGAGAATGTCCTGCCCTTGGGAGCCTTCTGATCCTGGGCCGTCCTGCCCTGGAATTCTCCTATGAATTCCCTTTAGAACTGTCCACAGAATCCTCTCCAGAATCTTACTGAATCTCCCGAATCTGAATCTTGTTGAATCTGAATCTCCAGGCCTGTGTTGCCTGTTTTTACCTGGAGGAACTTCAGCTCGTTGATTGGCTGAAAGTTCCATGGGCATCAGAGTCCCACGTGGGTTACTCAGCCCTACCAGTCCCTGATTGGTTGATCAAGGTGAGATATGAGTCACTTAGTCCTGACACTTAGTAATGCAGTCCAGATGTCCATCCGGCACTCCCTAGACTGATAGGCGCCAGTGGATGACCATTGATCATGATAGCCAGACTTAGCTAAGTGCATCCCCCTTTGGGAGCTGTCCTAGGAAACCTTAAATCACCCTGCACTAATGGTCTCTCTGTGGCTGCACCACAGAGATGAACAGAGAAATGGGGCCTCATTTGGGAAGCTCAGAAACACTTAATTCTGCCTTATTATTAAGCCTCGCCGCTACATATCCCCCCTTTTTGAAGGTCACGAGGTCCTGAGGCGTTGTTGCCTTCAAAACAAAACAGAGTTAAGTGATGTCCCTTGCCATTAGAACATTAATCTTAAATGTCCACATTACTCCTCGAGAATTCATACCAGAACCAGCATTGGATACAAACAGGATGAATAACATCTGGAGTATGTATAAACACGGTAGGAGACATTATCTAAGTCTAGGAATTACACATCAGGAAGTTCACTGTCAATATCTGATACCTCTGTGGTAGATATTTGGGGAGAAGTCACTTCCTTTCTTTTGACATGCTACCTTTGACTCATTCATGCTACCCGGAGTACATCTTGATGTGAGAGTACATCATTCAGAGTACACTGTCAGTCATGATCGTTTATCTTTGTGATTAACCTGAACAGAGATGACTTCCATTCTCTTTAACCTAACCTTCTGTATGCAGATAATATCACAGCTGGCATAAGTCAGTGCATACTGTGGCTGACAGTAATACAGTATATCTGCAAAATAATCTGGTAATAAGCCATTACGTGCTTTATACGTCAGAGAATTTTTCAACAATTCTATATTTAATTGGAAACCAGTGCACAAATGTAGCTGTCAAAACAATACATAAAGACTGAGCTAAAGTGTGAAAAAATGAAAGTGTTACCATAGGAGAAAAAAAGTGTTACCAAACACAACAAATCCTGCCATCTGAATAAAATTAAATATTGTGTGTCACATTTAGGTTGAATCTACATTAATTAAAAGGAAATCATTTCATTATCTTTTTTCTTGGTGAGGGTTACATGTCTTTTTTGAGGTACAAACAAAATGAAGAATCCTGAGAAGAAATCCACATGAATAGAGGAAAGGAACACATGCAAACTGCACACAGATGGAAGCCGAAACTGAACACAGGAGCCTGAATCTATGATGCAACAGTGATTACTGCTATGCAACCATTTTGCTGATTAAAGAAAATGTGAATGCAGTTCTAACTGTCATGGAATTCATGCACAGTTTGTGCTATTTTGCCCCTACAATACAGTAGAAGAGGAAGAAGTTTAAAATAATGTCCCCTCTGTATTTATATAGCCCATCAGTCAGTGTTTCCTTACCATTAACTACTGTAGCAATTTGTTTTGCCTGATACGATGATTTTATTACAAAGTCAATTGTCATTTCCTGTGTGTGAAAAGTCAGTCAAGTGCACAAGCACTCAATGCAAACAGGTGGGAGATGAATCAGAAGCCCAGTCCATCTCTGACTCCACACAAAGATATCCTAGTGACTACTAATGCTTTCCTAAATAGATTATTTTACACAAGAGATCCTTTAATGTAAGGCACCTGAGCATTAGAATATTTCCCTTTTCCACATTAATCTACCAGACATGACGCGTAACGTCTAATAGAATTACTTGCTCAGAACTGCTGATATAAGCAAACAGTTTCCTGTCACAACGCCATAACCTAACAGGGATTAGACATAATGGGGCCATGAAATGTTACTGTAATGAAGCAGGAGAAAGTTGTTACTGGAGAAGGTAAGGCATTTTCAAGGCAGCATTACCTGAGAAAGGGATATTACAGCAGGCAAGGGAAATCCCTTAAAGTGGGCAACATTATTTATTCAACAAATCTGCAAAGGAGACAAAAGGATAACTTAACTATCCAAGGCAACATGGCAAAGAACAGACCACTCTGCAGACTCAGCTGCTAGGACATGTCTTGCTGCATTAGGTTCCAAAATGTTAAACTGGAAGATAACCATATAATTGACACCATTATTCTTATTCCAGAGACTGAAATGGTTTACGGACAAATTAAAAGTGAACACCTGTTTCAAATAATTAAGCATTCATACATATATTTTATGACTGAATATATGATCTTTCTCAAATGTGCTTGGTGTTCTGATGTTTATTCTACATGTCCCATTATTTAAGACAGCCAGCTCCACTTTTGGTTTTCTTTTGAAACTGCATTAGCAAACAAAATGGTGTGGAGTGAATATAGTTCAAAGCTTTTCATAATGTGGCCTGCTGGGAATACATTGACTGAATTTATTCAAAACATCTGTAGCCAATGATGAAGAAATAAATCTTCACAATAATACACAACATAGGAAATTAAAAAGGAGAAATATTCTAAAAACGTACATATCACGCTTCAAAACCAATTTTTCTTTATTTGTGGCATTTAAGAGAAATACTGTATAAAAAAACTAGAAATGGATTCAGTGAGTGGGCACATCCTTAATGTTAGGTATTGTTGACTGAACATGATATTGTGGATAAATGTTCTCCCTATCCACAGTGCAACTTAAAAAATATGGCTTCATTGTAATTATAGTAGTTCAGGTCATTACTGTACCTTTTGAATTAGTGAAGCTAAAAGAAAGCCATCACCAAATTGTATTATTTATTTGTGTATTTTAACTTGTTTTGGAATAAAGCAGTACATTAGATTGCCATCTACAACATTTCACAATTTGGTGGAGCATAAGACTTTTTTTCAAGAGGTTAGAAACTGCACACAGATATTCTGAAACGACAACATTTCCTATCAGACTAAGTAAAACCACTTTGAAAATTCATCTCCTTTTTCCTCCAGTGGCCTCAAGTTTGGAATGATCACATCAGAGCATAACCGATTAAAGCTCTTTTTCCCATCACAGCAAACTGAGCAAGCTGAGATCATTTAGATGAGTCCTATGAATAAACTGATTTGCCAACAACCTACCACACTGGGTAGCTAACAAGATTATGTTTACTGCCTTCCCCATCAGAAATACTTTCAAGTTTTATAGCCCTGTGTTGCAAATCTTCCCAATGATGTTTGAAACTGCTAGGAATACATGGTAAAAACTAATATGCATTAGTAGTGCAATAGAAAAGTATACTGTAACAGTAAAAATACATAAACAAAGAAGAAAGTATGTCTCACAAGTTTAATTAATACATTCTGCAACTACAGTACTCAGGAATAGCATTGCACTTCGCTGGCACATTCAGATAGATAAATCAACACCAGTTGTACAGTATTTAAGCCTTAAATGTTTAATTGCTTTACAGCTGTACCTGGAGACTTACAATGAAAACCATAATTCATACATACAAAAATCAACCATAGAAATTTTATTTTTGTTTATTGTTGCAATTACTGTGATGTTATCTGTTATGAAATACATTAATTAACATGAAAAAAGATCCCTGTTTTGTCACGGTGAGCATTTGAATACTGTACTTCATACTCCTAGCAGACAGTCTAGAAAGCCATCCATCCATCTACAGTACCATCAAAAACCAGAAAACAAATCCCATATAATGCTTAAAACATGCTTGATTTTACAAAGTACTGAAAAAACAAACACTCTGTGTTAGTGATAACTATTTAAATATTTACTTTCATTTCGCTACTGTATCTTGTAATATCATGTATTCCTTAAAGGTTAGTGAAACAGAAACAATTTAATTGGCTTGTTATTTGGCAGTTTAGAGGGACAGTATTGGGCAAATCAATGACTTCAGCATGAACTACTGCATTCCTACATAAAGGAATTGCACCATTAAAATATGTGCATATGTACTGTATGAAATAACACAAATTATGATGGCTGATGTTAAAATAAATTCTACATTTTAGGAGACAACTATCAGATTGACCATCTCTTCAGGTATCTTTCCATCTCCCTCCTATGTTTTCTCTGTTAAAACATTATAATCTGTATGGCCTTGCAACATCTTAAGAAATGTGCATATCCATGTGCTCTATACAGTATCACAATTCATCTCAGCATGTGTAATATTCAATAATTATTTTGTGTATTCTACTGTTGTTATACTGTTGTGTAAAATAATTGTTTTTATGAAAAAGGAGTATGATAAATACTTTATGAAAACCCAAAATACCTACATTCTGTGGCTTTTTAGAACAAAAGCATACTGTACATACCTACTGCACATTTTCTAGATGTGAATGTTTAATGTATATTTTGCTTTAAATACTATTAGGGTGCTCAAAGCTTTAATCACACTGTATGTAATAATTAATTCCTCTTTACTGATGCTGTGATATACATGTACAGTAAGCATCATTAATCACTCTTGTTATTCCAGAGTGGCTGTCATTTACAGCTGCTGAAGTCAGACAAAGATGAATTCGCAATTGATATTATTGGAAGAATTTGACTCTTTGTAGCTGCATGTAGAGTCAGAGAGGGAAATCAAGAGCTATTGATGAGCAATATGTTGTAATTTGACCAATAAATAAAAGGCCTTGAACTGTCAAACATGTTCCTTGTTCTGTGTTTTCTCCATTATTTATGTCTTTAACCTTACCTCTTCAGGCAATGGTTTGACAGGACACCTGGAGCTGAGGGACTACAGCACTGAATGAATGATTTATTTTCAGGAGCTCCACATTTTAAGGCGCGGAGGTACAATGATTTTCTTTTTAGCCGAAGGGACTCACTATGTGTCCCCTCACTTTAACCATTGGCAGAATATTTTTTTAACATTTTGATTATGGAACGGTAGGGCTTTCTGAAGCAGCACTGCATCATGAATAGCATAATTCTAAGTTACAGGGGTCAGAATTACATGGGTTTTGTTTTACATTCACATTTTGATGTCCGTTTATGTAATTGAATTTCACTGAAACAGACAAAGTGAAACATCTTGCTTAAGGATAAATCAGCAGTGTTAAACTTGGGGTGTGAATCTGTAACCTTCCAGTTAAGAGTCCAGAGCACAAATCACTACTTCACACTAATACCCAATTGATTAAACTGCAGATTCCTTGACACTAAAGCTTTACAGGACACATAAGAGAATACAAAATCGACACCATTGTGTAAATTTAGTTAATTTATTGTTTTAGGTGTGGAAACCTTGCATGGTCATAAATTATCCACCTTGAAGTTTAGAATACTAAACAAAGTGTGTTGCATAATGTTTCCTCATGGTAATTTAAAAAGAAAAAATCAAACAAGCAACACGTGTTGTAAAGGTGTAGACAGCCTTACTTTTTTCCATTTCTTATCCATATAGGATAAAGAAAGGATTTTCATCAAATAGGTTCATGGGTTTATATTGTTTTTTTGGCCATTAATTGAAGTACGTTAATGAGAAACACTACAAATTACATCATGGACAAGCTAGTAAAAATAAAAAGAATGCTGAGCATAAGGAAAAAATGCAAGCATCTATCTTTTTGACAGTGTCATCTACTGTCTATGCATTACCTATTTATGAAGATGTAGGAGTCTGACAAGGACAGATTAGCACTAAAAATGTGTAGATTTAAATTAAGTACTGTACAGTATATTGCTTAATGTGCATCACCATAATACATTAAGCATATGAATTTCGCTCTTGCCCTTACACTCTATGAAGCACCAGGGTGACACGTTTCAACTGTGACAAGATAAAGTTTTTGCTATTGTTCACAGAAAGAGATAAGGGCAGAGACAGAGAACGCAGGGGAATTGTATCATCTAGCATTTTTTGGGACATTCAGAGATGTATTCTGCAGTCTGACCTACAGATATACCTAGGGTGTAATGCAGCTTAGAACTTTCATATAACTATTCAAGGCTATCAGAAAACCTTAAAAAATGATATATTTTTGTCAGTTGGTTAAGTACAGATACAGTATCTCTTGATTTATACACTTTATAATAATACAATTTTTGCTCATGCCACACAAAATACTATTAAATATTTTGTGTGGCATGAGCTGGACATCACTTTTAATTTGTATTTTAAGAGTAGTTTTCCTACTGACATAAAGCATTACTGTAGATTTCAGTTCTTGGATGTGATAAAGTGTTTTTTATTACATATGTCATACCAGATTCACGTTAAAGAGATATGGGGAAAGACCTTATTCATTTCCATTCTAGAAGTATGCAGTTCAATGACAGATCAATTAACTTTCATATGTACAGTCATGGCAAGTAATGGCTGAGATCTAAATGCTTGAAGATTAAAGTTGCCATATAAACCTGCCTTGGTCAATTCCTGATATTTAACCTCTCACATGCCTAAGAATAAAACAGACAATTGAACAAACGTTTTTGACAAAGCATTTTTGTTGCTAAAATTCTAACTCGTTTAAAGCTGAACTTTGTGAAACTCTATTTTCAATTTATGAAAATGAACATTACATAAAAGAGCAACTTTTAACTGTTCTTAAACTATTTACTTAAACATTCTGGAATCAAAGACAAATTGAAAATGTATATATTCTGAGGTCCCAGAAGATAAAAAAGTGGAGCTTTCAGAGTACAACAGAAACAGAAATTGTGGAGGGTACCCAAGCAATTGAAGGAACTCAAGTATTATGTTGTAAAATCACTCATCCTGTGCCCTCGAATAAATGCCATTTAAAAAAGACTGCATAAGTGCACCCCTGGGAAGAATTGCTTATTTAACATTGCTTTCAGCTTGATGGTTTCCAGTGGTTATTGCCTTTTTTTGAAGATATTGTGTAGCTGTACTAATAATTATGTGCAATCAGGGGTTGTGTCTTGATACTTCAATCATACCATAGGATACTGCAATCATTGGCTTAAAATGACTGTTATGAAATGCAACCCTTCTCTAGATAAAATGTCTTTTATGACCCTGAAGGCACAACCTGCTATGTCTGATATGATGTACATTCATAATGTCCAAAAGCATACTCCGCAAAAAGAAAACATCCAAATCATATAAAAGACATAAAAACTACTTGAAACAAACCAAAGTTAAATGTAGTTATATTTTGAATATTGGGGGCTTGCAGGCAATATGAATGTGCTATTGAATAACAATAAGAGTGGGGAAAATATAGCTATATTGTAGGTAAGTTAATCAATATGGTGCTAAACACATTTCAACATTAATGTACAGTACATTATTAGTGAGTGATGGATTACTCGCGATGTAGGAAAAACAGTGTTGTAATTTGTGTGTGCTAAACTCAGAGCTCTAACAGAGTAATTGCACACTAATCTTGGTTACAGTATCTTGGTAATCTTGGCTACATTCCGCCTTCTTTAGTCATATAGTCAAACCACAATTTTCTCTTTTTCAGTACTAAAGACTTTGAACTGAGCCTGCTACTCATTTTAGTTTAAAAATTACTTCAGTATTTACTAAGATGATTTTGAAGAAATCAGTGTTTAATGTAAGTGGTGATGTACAGTACATGTACAGATGCAGCCATTCAAAATGCACAGTACAACCCCGTACCATGCAAAATTATCTATAGTTCACCGCGTAGTACAGCAGTACGCGATTGGCTGGCAAAAATGTTTGACAGGGGCACTCGTGGTGCATTGGTTGTTAGTGAAACAATTTAATCATTTAATCTCTTTGCTGTGCATGTTTTAATCCACTTAATATTGAATATTAATATGGAATTTTGCAACTAAAGGAAAATTTTAGTAGCTGAGCATAAAAGGAGCATAACGCGTCTGGAGGTTAGAAACAATATTAATTTAGGAACATAAACATATTATGTAAACTGTATATGGCTGGTTTAAATAAAAAATGCACACCATTCCACTTTCTTCCTAAACATTTTAAGCATCAAAGTCTTTCATTCGGTTACATACAGTACTGGGGTTATTTTGGAAAAGTTTTTACGTGCTTCTTCTGACTATATTAAGTTTCTATACTTCATAAAAAGTTATAATGTTTTAAACTTTTCTATGAATATTTGCGCTTGTTATCGCATTAAAAAAAACACATACTTTTTAGAATTTGATTAATACGGAATATAATATGGAATCGCGTACTGTATCTAAAGAAATGAAAAACGATATAATTATATTCATATAGCACAAATTAACACAGTAGTGCTATTATATTCACAAATAAGCATTTCTTTGAAAAACTAAAACAGTAAATATTATCGATACTATATTGAATTTGTTGGTATTTCTAAATATCACAACACGTTCAAAATTAAGTGAGTTAAATAAAATAGGTTAGGGTTTACATTCACGCACTACTTAGACACTTTTTAAGCTTAGCACTAGTTTTTTAGTCCCAGGTCAGGTTAAGGACAAGTGATTTTTTTGTTCCTATCTGAACTTCCTATCTATTCCAAGTTCCTATCTGGGCTTGGATAGCGCGGTGCACCGCACCGTAATTGTATCCGAAATTGAGTCTGTCGGATCAAAATTTGTAATCAGGCATTATTGAATCTCATTTACTTGCAACAGCTTTGGTCTTCATTGTTTCTCACTCATACTTTTTGGTTTGGGGAACATGTCAAAATCCTGTGCCCAGAGAGGTTTCATTTTAGATCGCGGAAATGCTCAGTTGACACCCCAGTAGGGTTACGTTTACCATTCACACACTACTTAGACAATTTTAAAGATCAGGTCTGGATTTTGGGTCCCAAGTCAGGTGTAGGACCAGTGGTTTTTACCTCCTATCTGAAATTTTTTTTTTTCAGAAACTCCCTGGAACCTGGATGTCACAGTGCACCATGTGGCAATTGTATCCCGAAACTGAGTCAGTCGGATCAAATCTTGTAACCATGCATTATTGAAACTTTGCATTATTGAAGTCCTTCTATCAGTGGTCTTGATTGTTTTCCACTCATTCTTTTTGGTTTGGGGAATTTTCCACTAAATGTAGATAGTGGAAATGCTCTGCTGACACCGCAGGTAAGGTTAGGGTTAGCATTCACACACTACTTAGAAAAATGTTAAGCTCATGTCTGAATTTTGGGTCCCAAATCAGGTTTATGACCAGTGGTTTTTACCTCCTATCTCATTTTTTTTTAGAAATTCCCTGGGGCCCGGATGTCGGGGTGTACCACTCAGCAATTATATCCCAAAAGATAGTCAGTCGGATCAAAAGTTGTAATCAAGCATTATTTAATGTCATTCAAATGCAAGTGCTTCTATCGGTGGTCTTGATTGTTTTCCACTCATTCTTTTTGGTTTGGGAAACATTTCAAAATCCAATGCCCAGAAAAGTTCAGATACAGACAGTGGAAATGATCAGCTGACACCACAGGTAGGGTTAGGGTGAGCATTGACACACTACTTAGACAATTTTTAAGCCCAGGGCTGGACTTTGTGTCCCAAGTCAGGTTTAGGACAAGTGTTTTTTTTCCTCCTATATGACATTTTATTTTTCAGAAACTCCCTGGGGCCCGGATGGCGCAGTACACTGCGGCGTAATTATATCCAATATTGAGTCTGTCAGATCAAAATTTGTAACCCAGCATTACTGAATCTCATTCACTAGCAAGAGGTTTGATCAATGGTCTCGATTGTTTCCCACTCATACTTTTTGGTTTGGGGAACTTGTCAAAATCTGATGCCCAGAGAGGTTTGATTATACAGTACACAATGGTAATATTTGTGCATGACAGTATTACTTTAATGCCTTAGGTACAGTATAACAACTACAGTATTAAGTCTGTGGCACATTTACACTGACACTTAATTTTTAGAATATTTAATAAAACAAAATCAAATGTTAGTTCTATGTGTTTTTCCTCTTTTTATCTGTTTTTTTCTAATACTGCTATAATACATGCAGTAAAAGCTTTACTGTGAGAGTTATAAGTTATAAGTGTAGTGTGCTCTCTGAAGGCACCAGTTCTGTAGGGTTTGGGCATTTACAGGGACAATTATTAATTGTAGCAGTAAATCACAAAATTTATTCTTTTGATGGCTTTAGAATACAACCATGCGATATAACTCAAACAACGCACACACACAGGTACTAATACACGAGGATACATTTATTAATACATAGAATATGCATATAAACTTAACAGATCTTATCGAGAGGGTTATCAGAATACAAAAGGTATATATTCAGTCAGTTACAAAGAGTTACATATATCAAGAGGACATACGTTCAGTACTGTATATCATTCATTTAGACCGTTTCGTAA
The DNA here is from genome assembly GCF_055471065.1 of Atractosteus spatula. NCBI lineage: Eukaryota > Metazoa > Chordata > Actinopteri > Semionotiformes > Lepisosteidae > Atractosteus > Atractosteus spatula. The sequence continues at coordinate 68,471,469 of NC_142709.1, read as the reverse complement.
GTGAACTTGGTTACAACTTCTATGCTAGATAGTCAAAACAAGTACATAACTCTTAGGAATTAAATTGATATCAACTGGTTGGGATAACAATTGAATTCTCGAGCTGTAATGCAGTGAAGTTGAATACTCATCCAATCTCTGGGGATTCAGATCTCCTGCAGGCACAAAGAATCAGCTGCAGGCTTGTTGCTGTCCAATCCGCGCTCTCTGGCTCCGTGCCAGGCTGTGCTGTGCGGCTTGCGACGGTGCGCTGCTGATGCTCTCTGAAGACCGGCTAGTTAGTGTTGGCTTTAACTAGCGAAGTTGTGCTCAGGAGAAAAGTTACTGTGGGTCCCAGCAGGTCAGGAAGAGGACCGGTTCGTTCCTGATGAAGCGCTAGTTCTGAATAGTGATTCAGCTGTCCACAGTTCCGACCTGTTCACGAGGCTTGCTGCTGATGCTAACCTCGGGTGGATCCTCTGGTTACTCTCTGGCAACCTCCGCTCTAGACTCTTAGAACAAAGCAAAGTTCTGGCACTCGGACACACTGGCCGTTCCGTGGTTGTCCGGGCTGAGTCTCAGAATGGTCAGGAGGCGCGCTGCGAGAATGTCCTGCCCTTGGGAGCCTTTCTGCTCCTGGGCCGTACTGGCCTGGAATTCTCCTTTGAATTCCCTTTAGAAAAGTCCACAGAAGTCTTCTCAGGCCCTCTGTGTTGCCTGTTTTTACCTGGAGGAACTTCAGCTCGTTCATTGGCTGAAAGTTTCATGGGCATCAGAGTCCCACGTGGGTTACTCGGCCCTACCAGTCCCTGATTGGTTGATCAAGGTGAGATATGAGTCATTTACTCCTGACACCTAGGAATGCAGTCCAGATGTCCATCTGGCACTCCCTAGACAGATAGGCGCCAATGGATGACCATTGATCATGATAGCCAGGCTTAGCTAAGTGCATCCCCCTTTGGGAGCTGTCCCTTATCAAAAGAAAACATCTTTAAATCAGCCTGCATGAATAGCTTCTCTGTGGCTGCACCACAGAGATGAAGGGAGAGATGAGGCCTCATTTGGGAAAGCACCGCAACACTTAATTCTGGCTTATTAACAAGCATTGCCGCTACATAAGTGTGCAGCTCAGAGACACAGTGAAAGGTCATTAAAATCAGAACAAAAATGTAGCATCAAAATACATTTGAAAAACATTGAAATCAAATGAAACTCACAAAAATAATTTACAGATTGATGAAGAGGGCTCTCCAAAAAGAGAAAAAAATCAGATGTTACTTTGTCATTTATTCCTGATGCTTTTTTTAATGTTCACATACGTGTTTTGAATCTTTACTTTAATTTCCTCAAATAAAATTGAGAGGAACTATATGTGCTTTGAATAATATTGGATTAAACATTGAAGAGCTGTCTCATGTTTGTGTGCTTGTTTTTTTTCTTAATTAGTTTTACTGTTGTCTGGGATGTAAGATGAGCTCAGACATGATAGAATCTGCAACTGGAGAGCAAATCAATCCAGTGTCAGTTACGGGTCTTCAGTTATGTGAAGAAGAAATGAGAAGTGATCCAAGTTCATTTTGTCAGATGCGTAGCCGGGAAAAATCATCAGACCAGGGCGAAAAAGGACTGTAATCCTTTCCTAAATGACCCATCCAAATAGTCATCAATACTCTAGTGTAAACTTCACATTTTTGCGAAAATTCAAATGTTTTTCAGTGTGCTTCCGCTCATAATGTACACACATGCATTGTGGAGTCATTCACGGATTTACAACCTAGAATGGAAAGATGTCTTCTACTTTTCCTTTAATTTTAACTGAGCTAGCAATCTTAATTTGTCAAGATTAACGTGATCTGTTTGACACTGATTGAAAAAGAAGGGCTGGTGCCCTCCTGGACTAAAGGGGATATACTCCTTTAAACCCAGAGAACAACAACAGAAAAAACAAGGACAACCTTAGCACTTTTACTCGACCATAATGACAGGAGGACTGTTTGGGGAATCAAGCTTGTGATAACTATTGCTACTTAACAAACATAGGCCTTCCTTACGAAGTAATTGAGATGCTGGTCATTCCAGAAGTTTAGATAATATCAGTAGACAGAGGTTTCCTGTTTTAATTACTTTCTTCTGAAGTCTTCTGAGGCTTTAATTTTAAAACTAACCCTAAAAATCTAAAAAGAAGTGTTCCATGGTGAAGGAATCATAGCGCAGCTGTCATGTTGACTCCTTTTAAGATCATCGGTGATTCACCCTTTAAAAATTGTGAATGAATTAAGAAAATATAAAACCTTAATTACATGTATTTCTTATGCATCAGTTCCTGGAAAAATTAACTTAGTGAATGTTATTCTTATGTTGGACAGTGCATAGTGTAAATATTCATAACTTCAGTTTAACAGGATTGTTTTTAAAATGTAAACCCTTCTCAAATATAGAGAAAATGTTGTTAAAACTGATCCATACAAGTCTTTAGTGTACGAACCTTATGATAGTGCTTCTAATACAATTGTTTTTTGGTTCTGCCTCTTTGAAAACAAAATAAGTGAATATTAAATTTTTCAACAAGGAGGAAGGTGTAGTAAATTAAGAATTTAAATAATATTTTCACATTTCTGTTCCCTGAGAACAAGATTTCAAATCAGTTTTAGAAGAGTGCAGTCTGTTGACGGAAAGACTTTGATCATTCTTGAGACAATTAGTTTTTGCTCTGGGGACAGCTATAGTCTTGCAGAAAAAGCAGGTAGTGTACATTATAGAATCAATTCCCGATTCACAGCTAGGACAAAAGTGTTTCACAAAAATAGGGAAAGCTATGCAACTGGCTGCACTTTAAGATTTTTGCATTGTGTCATTTTCAGAACATTTAAGGACATTATTGTTTCAAGTTGAAAATAATCTAATCTTAAATAAAAGCACAGCATTTTTGAAGTCTTAATAAACTTGGAGTATAAAATGTTTTTGAATAGACATTGGCAGCATAAATTAAATAATGCACTCCTTAAACTCAGTGCTTAAAACATTTTGCAGATAATCTTTTTTTAAAGGCGATTTGGGGCTTAAAATACAAATTTGTTGACTTCTTACAGGATATGTAAGTCTCACAAAAAAACTAATTTGCACACTGCTTTAATAAGTGAATTTCAACTTCATTGCTTACTGGCACTTTTACTGGGGCTGTCTGTTTGTGCTGCTTAATTGATTCTTCTCAGTGTTTCATTAGACAGTGGCTTTGTCTCTGGAGGTTAAATGTCTGTTATCCGTCCTTTCTGAAGAGTTTGAACATTCATACTTGAAAAGAAGAATAGATTAGAAGAGTCCTAGAGGAATCCAAGAAAAAAAGAAAGAGGAAGAGATAGGAGCCAAAGTAGTAACAAGCTTCTAATAAATCCCTAGTGAATAAAATTTCAGGAGCATTTCTGAACAGACTTAGGGACAACAATGGCTTTTATGACATTTTCACAGAGAAAACACAAATCTAACTGTCATCACAAGTTTTTTTTTCTTACAATATTTGAAATGCAAAACTTTTTGAACTCTTCATTATAAGGTTAAGAATAAAAAAGTGAGCAAAATTCACAAAGAGAGTATGCAGAATTTTGCAGCCAGCGGAAACCCTGATTGGCTCTGGTTGTCTTGTATACTTACGCTTCCCCGGTTTTTTTATAGTCACTGTCATTTACTGATGGGCCTTGGCCCTTAACTTGTTGGACCATTTTGGTTCTCAAATAAAGCATGACTGTAAATGGATCCAAGATGGCATTTTATTTAATTGTATAGTACTAAATCTGATAAATAACCTCTTTGTGTCCCCTTCAATCAGCAATTAACTGAAGCATTTTTGATATGGGAGGTACTCACTGTGTACATCCCTTGAACATGACACTGGGCCTTGTTGTGCATTGTCACAGCCTGAAGTACTATAATCATACTGTCTGTCAAGTCTAAGAAACAACTATTATCCACCACACTACCTAATTTGTACTTAGATCTAAACTCTTTTTACATGGACACTGTGTAGAGACAAACATGCTATAGTTCTCCAAAACCATAGGACCAGAATTTCCAGAGCTGGTAAGGACTTTACCAATGAGTACATACATCAAAATGACTTCAAGGGGAATGACAACGCCCCAAAATCAAAGCGTGACGAACTATTGTGGAGTGAATATTTGGCTTAACCCGCTTGGCTGAGGGCCGACCTCCTGGCCATAGGATGAGGAGGCCAGGACACCCCCGCAAGGTAACCAAGGGGCAGCTGCAGAGGTGGAGTTGGGATGCAAAAGTCGGACGCGAGGGAGGGAGATATCGCATTTGGTATTTATAGCATTCGGTGGAGGAAGGACGACACTGACAGCTGGGGATGATTGAGCGTGATTGTTGTAATCCCTCCCAAACTTTAGTTAAATAAACTCCATATAACAGTACAGTGTCAGGTTTACTCAAAATGGTCTATAATAAAAGGAATATACAGTTAATACAAATTATTTTAATCTGAAAAGTGGCAAAAAGAGTAACTTTTCAAAAATGGTTTTGCTCAATAGTTTTTTTTACCAACTTTTGATTGTCATGATTGTAATGAGTAAGGAGAAGGAAAAGACCAGGTGAAATAAATCCTAACAAAATGTATACATTTAAAATGATCAAATGGTTTAAAAATTCTTAAATACACTCAAGCACCTCAAAGATACTCTACATTGTAGAAATGTTAGGATTATTTAGCTGTTATGTTCTGTCCGACACGTCCGTCTTAGGAGGTAAACATAAAAAAATAAATCTATATTTCATATTTTCAAGTTAATGTTTTCATAGTGTTTCCTTAAAATGAAAAAAATATTTCAATCTATCAAACATTTTGTATAGAACATGTTTCTGTGTGCATTCATATCTGGATTTAATACTGTTATGTTTGAAATACCTGTAATTTCATTTTCTGTATAGAAATGTCAGCTACTGTACTTCTTTTCTATGTCTGGTTTTCGGATGAAGCTAGAAATTAATCCAATTATTACAGTCTCATAATGAATTCTATACATGTACTAAAGTAAGCCTACTGTATATATCCTATGCTATTCTTTGGATTCAAAAGCAGTCAGCTTTGTGTTTGACACTTCAAGTGACCTGTTATAATGTTCATACAGTATATCAGTTTTTCAAAAATGACTTGAATTTTTTTCAAGATAATGGATTTTGTAGATTTGAAAACTGCACATATCTTATCGTTTTTTATATTTTACTATCAAGAACAATATTTATTGAATACTTCAAGCAGGTTTCATCCCACATGTACAGTAATTTACTTTTTTATTTGATGTCCAGTATGGAAGCACATCTTTCTATACGTAATGAAACCTGTACTAAAGTCCTAGCATACTGCAGACAGTTACTATTATATTAATTTGGGTGGGTAGCTGCATCAGCATGCGTAGGAAGAAAAGGAACAAGTAATAGGTTTATTCCATGCTGAAAAGAGAAGAAAGAAAACATAACGTTTTGGCTGTGGAGCTTTCTTCACACCCGAAGAAGGCTCCACGGCCGAAACGTTGTGTTTTCTTTCTTCTCAGCATGGAATAAACGTATTACTTGTTACTATTATATTATATTAGGGAAGAGCACGGACAGTAAGAATTCATCATTTATCTCAGTGTGAGCTGACAGACACCAAACAATGACCTTTGATTATGCAAGTGGCATGCCCAGCTCTCCTTAGCTACTGTACCTCCTCAGTCCTCCTTTACAGAAACTCTAAAATGACAAAATCTGAAACACAAAAATTCTGTCTCAGTTTGTTAACCTAGTAAATACCATAGCCAATAAGGTAAGTACTCTACCATAGCATTTGAATATCAATTCACCAGTGTAAGCACTGTAAGTTGCTTGAATGTAATTGTAAATCACTTGCAACATAAAGTACAGTACGTAAAAAAAGGACAAACTATCAACAAAAAACATGACAACTAGTTTAACTCAAGCTGCAAAATGTTTAGTTCAAGGCATTTTTCATGGAGTGAAACTTTTCAATTAAGACATTATTAAAGGTTGTATATGATTTTATCAGATTGACAGCTGATATTTTTTGCATTTAAATCCAGCAGTATTTGCCAGATGAAATAATTTGGTTGATGGGTTTCACCTGCCTGCTGTGGTGTCGTCCTGCTGTTGGCTTTATTGAACACCAGGGACTACTAATAAATCAGCCTTGTCAGCATGAAAAGGGAATACTAGTGTTTTGAAGGAGCTCCTTTTTTTCTGGATAAGACTTGGTGAAGCAGATGACTCCTATCCTGTGTTTTTTAGGCTTAGGAAGTCCCTTCATTCAGTACTGTTCTTTGGGTGACTTCTGTTTTCCTTTAAAAAATATAATTTGTAAAATAATTTCAAGATATTGAAATACTGTATCCGTTTTAAAATAATTTAAAACTAAAAACATGGAATCAGTATTTCCAAGAGCCCAGGATCATTTTCAGAGAGGCTGTTTGGCTCAAGCAGCACAGTGCTATCCCAGAGACAAGGATGGCACTATGCTGGCTTTTCTGTAGGAGTGCTTCTAAATGCTATAGTGAACGGGGATAAATATCCTTGTTGCTCCAAGCCACTTACACAGCTCTGAGCATCTGTCTTGGGGTGTGCGGTTCATCACAGCGGCTGTGTGGAAGTGTGCCGATGAGAAAGAAGATAACTCCAGCTCCTGAGGGTTGCATCCAGGATCGGCAGAATGAAGCAGACGCCACAGAGTGAATGTTAGGAGATGAATAAAATAAGATTAATGGGAATATCCATTCCACTTATTCCAAGAGCCTGCACTTTGCGTGTGTTCCTCATGTGGACTATTGGTATGTTTGCAATATCAGTAAAAAAATCCCTTTGGCCATTTGAACTTTCTCCTCAGACTCTGAGAACGTGAACTTCAGTAGGGAAATTTAAGATAGCAGATTAAAGAAAATTCTTTTGTGCTCTTTTTCACAAGTTCAAATCAGCTTTGAACACTATTCCATTGGCACCTTTGACAATTTCATCAGTATTTCATTATTTATTTTTTGATCATCCTTGAATTTCTTTGCTGTACGTCATAGCCATTTCATGCTCGTATAGGAGAGTAGTTGTGTGGTCAGTCACACCTTGCACTCTATGCTTCAGGGATATGCTCTGGACATGGTTTTGAAAAATACACTACAGACAGTATGGTCCTAGGAAAAATGTTACACAAATTAAAAACACTTAGACACTGGTCCTGTAAATTTTTATATATACTGTAGTACAACGGTTAAGGACTCAGGAACGCCATTGGGGTGCTATGTGTTTTATAACAATTACAACCATTTTGTTCTCTTGAATAACTTCACTATCTATGCCAATATTTTACCTCTAGAAATAGCACTTATTTAATTTGGGACAGTTATGTGAAAGATGTAGACAGTAGGTGAAACTTACACGAGTTATGAAGAACTGTCTTAAGTTTCTTACATGATTTTCTATTTTCTGTCATGAAGTAATATTCATTATTGATTATTTTAAAATCCTGGTTTTGTGCTGTTCATTAAACTCATGTCTCCAGATGCAGAATCAGCCTACCAGCAGAAATATGTTGGTGTTCATTTCATGAGGCAAAAGCACTGTATCCCAGATGTCTTGCCAAACAGTAGTTAGTGGTGTGAAGAAATAAATACTATAAAGAACTATTTCTGTTTTTTTTTCCTCTTGGCATTGTGTCAATGGTTCATATTTAAAAATGAAAGAACACAGAGAAGGACTGTAGATGGAGAAAAAAAGAAGAATCTTAGAGGCAGAAAATCAAGCCAGGTGAAGATCATTTTCTATTAGGTTAAGAACCTGCTCAGAGGATAGCAGTTATTACAGCCAATAATTTGATTTTTCCAAAGAACAAAAAATTAAATTGCATTGTAAGAGTGATAGCCATTAGAGGTTAGTTTGCAGGTCAAAGTGTCACAGGTGGAGCTGAAAATGTGATAATTGCAAACAGGAAGGCTGAACTCATTCAAGCAGCTGTAGGGAAACAGCATAGCTATTCTCATCACCACCAAAAAACACGTCAGGTTTACAACACATTTATTTCTTCAAAAGGAGGTGTTTTAACCAGTCATCTGCAGCTCTTGTGACATATGGATCTTCCTTGAGGAACTCCAACAGCCAAACTACATCTGTGGTATCAGCCACAAACTCCAGAGGCTGATAGATAAAGTGAATCCACTGAAGAAGGGACAAAACTAACTAAAAGGGCTCCAGGATATTGAACAACTGACAAAACCAACATCCAGACGTGTGTGCACCCTCGAATGTCAAAGAAAGTACATGGAAAAACTAAAAGAGAAGCTGGTCCCAGGATGTGAAAGAACACATTTAGCAACCAATTCATACTGTACAACCCAGTATCATACCCAGCTTCATATCATCCAGCAACTCTGCCTGGAATCAGGCATGGCAAGGGAGTTCAAAGTCAGGGCTCCTTCATCTGCAATTTCAAATACTTCAAAGAGTAGTGGCAGCTGCTGGAGACTGCAACTGAGATTTCCACCAGAGACCATAACAAGACTTTGCTGCCTCCCTAGAGTAAAGGTGGCTAATAATATCCACAGGGCTGGCAGGCTTCTAGCTAGGGAAGGTAATGGCCCAGCTGTTGTTGTCCAGTTGGGCAGAATCAAAGAGTGTTTTTTGTTTCTACCAAGACCGGGCAAAGGTGAACAGATACAAATGGAAATATGTCAACACAACACATGGAGGAGAACATGTGGAAGAATGGCCACTGGAAACCTTTCGATGGCAAAAGGCATCTGCTGATGATGGATTACACCTAAGTAAGATCTTTATCTTTAAAAAACTTTATCGTCCATCCAAAAGGGTAGAAATTATGTCCTTGGCATCATCATCATTAAAAAAAGACAAAAAACAAATAATACTCTACCTCAAATAAATGTATGGAACCAATTATGGAAAACAAGACAACAGACCAGATAATCAAATGCTTATGCCAAAATTCTTGAAACTAAATACATGAAGTAGAAGCCATAGCACCACATTAAGGGGCACTTATGCTGTATGACTGGAATCATAGGAACATGACTGATTGAAAAAAAGTGGAGATGAAGATAAAATTATTGGAGACACACTCTTACAGAGAGACCGGTAAAATAAAAGAGAAGACGACATAGCACTATGTCAGAACTGGAAGAACCCAGAGTATCAGAATCTATGAGTAAGATGCATTAAACACATTCTAAAGGTATAGTGTTACAGGTATACTGTGTAGACCACCAAAACCAGATGTCGATTATAATCCATGACTGTATATTGAAATAATGAATTTACGTGCAAAAGATATTGTTTTTAATGGGAGACTACAACGTTTCCCCGCATAGAGAGGGAAATCCTATACTAATGTCAACAGCAGTCAATGAAATGGTAGACATGGTTCATGATTGTTTCCTTACGCAGTTTGTCGGAGCACCTACAAATAAGAAATGCAGGTTTGAGCTAATCTTTTTCAAACAATCCAGACAAAGTAAGGCAAACAGAGGTGAGAAAATATTAATATACAGTTTACAATAAGAAAAGCAGGCCTTGAAGGAATTGAAACACAGCTTAAAAGAAGTAGAATGGCATATGATAGCCTTGGAATCTGGAGAGAATGAATGGCAACAGAAAAGGATTTATTCCAAGAGTACATAAAACAAAGGCTAAAAAACAGTATGCTGTAGTTCAACCATTAGCAAAAATGAAGAGGATCTTCTTCTTCGCATTTTTCCACTTATGTGGGGTCTGCTTGTTTGCACCGATTTTTCCACTTCGTACGGTCTGCGGCATCTCGGCAGGTGACTTTTACGAGGCGCATGTCGTCTTTCAGCCGATCCAGCCAGCGCGTAAATGGTCGTCCACGGGGCCGGCGGCCTTCCACATTCAATTCGAGGGCGGTCTTTGCCATTGATGTGTCATTGCTGCGGAGCACGTGTCCATACCATCGCAGGCGCAATTCCCTCATTTTCTCAGTGATTGGGGCGGCTCTGAGTGTTTTTCGCACCCCTTTATTCATGAGATGGTCTAGTCTTGTCAAACCGAGGGTCCATCGCAGCATCTTCATTTCCATCGTATGGAGTGCCTGTTCATGTTTCTTTGTCGTTGGCCAGCATTCAGTTCCGTATAGGGCCACTGGTCTGACCACTGAGCGGTAGACTTTGGATTTTAGGCGTAAAGGGATCTTCTTGTCGCATAGTACTCCAGTGACCTGCCGCCATTTCATCCAAGCGGCGCTGACTCGCGTCTTGGCGTCTTGGAGGGTAGTGCAGTCAGAGTTGACACATGAGCCTAGGTACTTGAAATGTGTCACTTTGTTCAGTTGGACCCCACCAGCTGCGATTGTGCCATTGGTTTGATCACCGCATTCCAGGTACTCTGTCTTCTTGATGTTCAGTTTCATTCCAAATCGTTCAAAGCTCGTCTTCCAATCCTGTACTTGTTATAATATTATAAATTCCGTTTATCCTCTTCATTTTTGCGAACAACAAGTACAGCAAAATGAAGAGGATAAATGGAATTTATAATATTATTTAAAAAATAACAGGATTTTGTTTAAGTACAATAGTACAACAGATTGCAAGCCTGGTCTAATCTACTCTTCATTACAATATTTTAAAGTGCGGACAGCTTTTGCAAGAAATTGATGTTTGATGTTGACGATATGTAAGATGATTGCCTCTCTACTTAACCTGATCACTCAGATTTTATGCATTGTACAGTTTCCCTAGAGACACTAATAAAGCTAGACTGTGTCATGTTCCCCTTGTAAATGTGTTTTAAATTGCTAATATAGAACTCATGATTGTCTACTTTACTTGGAGTTAAATTGGTTATCTGTACCCAGTAGGTACTGTATAATTAATTCACAATAATTATTAAGCACTGTTTTATCAAAAGGAAGAAAAAGTAGAGGACCTTTATGGTAATCATACTTAACTCAAATTATTAGGCAAAAGATCCAGTGGTCAAAGTTTACCTGGTGGTTTCTAGATCTCAGATTAGATTTTCCAAATTAGCTTTGGAGTCAGTCAAGAAATAGAGCTATAGTGTTGAACATGCATGTTAATTTATGCATATATACAGTACAGGACATTCTATAAGATAGGGATAGTATAACTTTAACATTTTGAAAATTAATAGAAAAACAAAAGCCTGTGGGAATGGAAGCCTAAAGAAAGACACTACTTAAGAATTAGGAGTATTTGATAAAACAAAGATACAGGATTGTCTCCCTCCCTCTGATAAAACTCCTGGCTCCTGGACAAAGGCAGATGAATGGACTTTGATTTTATATTCCCAAGGACCCTGCACAGATGAGGTTATTGAAGATGATTTTCTTTGACTTCTTTTTCAGTTACAAATAATTCGTAGCAGCAGATTTTGTTTAAAAAAAAACGCCTAGTAGGTGTTTCTAAGCAGTTACTGGATGATTGTCTCATTCATTCTGTACAGAAAGGTTAACACATTATTTGTTTTAAAAAGCTTAAAAAGTTAATTTAACAATGTGTTTATCTTTTTCTTACAAAACAATTCTGCAACGTTACCTATGCTGTAATGGTATAAGCATTGTTCAAGATAATGGCAATTTGTAGTTATTTTTATTTTTAGAAAAATTAAAATATTATTTTCACAAGGATTAAAAAATAATTTCATAGAAAAATTCAAACACAATTGATGGGATTCGCAAGGAACTATTTGCCTCTTTCCTTCACCGCACACTTTTTTAATAATTATCAAGATGTGAGGCTTTTATTGTATGTATGTTTTATAGTACCACATAATTATATAGTAAATTATAAAATAAACATAGTATAATTGATCGATTTGTTTACTACTATATAAAAACAACTGATTCTGAGTAGTTGTGTGCTACAGTAAAAACAAAATTATGTTTTCATGGTAACATTACGGAAACACTAGATTCTTCCATACCTTCTTCTTTTCCTTTTTAATTTAATGTAACGTAATTTAGCAGAACTGTTCTAATGCAATGCTTTTCAAGCAGTACATTTAAATTAAGGAGTACTTAAAATGTTACACTGTACTTTGCTCAGCTGTAAGTGTTATACATTGCATTTTATTTGAAGAAAATCACCAATAGCATTTTTTAACAAGAATGAAAACAGCTTACTGAGAATCAATGAATGCTACTTCTCCTGATTGGAAAATTTTCCCTCTGCCTCAATTTGTCTGTGCCTCTACCTATACAGAAAATGAGGGCTGCTTCAGTTCCCCCTAGTGCACCCTGGATGGGGTTGGGGATTATGACATCTTTGTACTTTTTTTTTTTTACAGAAAGCTCCACAAAACTTATACATTTATAGATTACAATAAAGCAAAAATACAGAAAAGCTCATTGCAGGACAGCAGCAATTTACTGAGAAGCAGCATGCACACAGCCAAGAAGCTGCACATATCCATTATCACATCTACCAGCATTGTAAACATTAATGTAGAGGAGAACAAATGGTTCACGTATCAGCTACAGTCAGTAACAGTGAATGACAGCTACATAATCTAGGAGAAAGATACACTCACAGATAGAAAGATCACAGCACAAAGCCAGCCACTGTCAATAAGGATTAAGCCATGTGAGTGTTCTCCCCCCATTTTCATCATATGACAGCAATAGTTTTAAAGACGTCTGAAAAATAAACAATAATATACACACTGAGCCTGAACAGAAAGTATGGTGCTGTCTCTATTCCAATATATATAATTCTAAAGTAAGGTACTGTACTTGCAGTATATTGCTTATATATATGCACGGTATATCTTTTCTAACATCTATGTTCTAGAGTTGAAGAGATGGACACATCTTCAGGAATGGCAAATAACATTAAAAAATACTAAAACACTGATAATTATCACCAAAGGGATGCTTTTAGTTAACAGATGAGACACTTATGTTCATGGTGCTTTGGCTTAATGAAAAATGGCTTTATTAATCAGTGCCTTCCAAAGCAAAAGCTTTGTAATCACTGGGGTGATATAATTTGCTAAGGGGCGTTTCAGAGCCTTACGAAATGACAGAAAGGAAGGAATTTTAAAATTTCCTTACTGACAAATGTAAAGCATTGAGGCTTCTTGCATTAAAATCAGACAGATTAATTAAATACAGTTTTCATTCATGATTGGAGTTCTACAGGAATGTTAAATATAATGTTCTGCATGTTTATTCCAGTTACACTAGGAATCCATTAAAACCTTATGGTGGATAGTGGGTAGGGGCAGTTACAAATGTTTTGCATTTATATATTATTGATATAACAGATATTAAAGAGTCTTGATTATATCTTTTACAATATCATCATATAAGGATAATAGGTATAAGATCTTAATGATTGGTTTATTTACAGACACTTGCCTGGTTCTTTAACACCAATGATATGATAAAAAAAGCAAAGATTTTTTTTATCTTCTTATTGACAAAACATTTCCAAGATAATTAATGAAATGTAGGACACAGAATAACATTAATAATGATACAAGTAATAGGTTTATTCCATGCTGAAAAAAAGAAGAAAGAGAACACAACGTTTCAGGTGTGAGAGAGACAGGGCAGTAGGCAAAGGTAAAGTAGCGGGAGAACAAAGGCTGGGGGGGAGGAGGAGTGAGAGGCAGGAGCAGGGGACAGAAAGAGAGGCCAATCAAGAGGTGATTGATTGGCCAATCAGAGGCCAATCAAGAGGTGATACACCTCTTGATTGGCCTCTCTTTCTGTCCCCTGCTCCCGCCTCTCACTCCTCCTCCCCCCCAGCCTTTGTTCTCCCGCTACTTTACCTTTGCCTACTGCCCTGTCTCTTTCACACCTGAAGAAGGCTCCACAGCTGAAACGTTGTGTTTTCTTTCTTCTTTTTTTCAGCATGGAATAAACCTATTACTTGTTCCTTTGCAGCCTACGCATGCTGACGCAGCTACCCACCTGAATTAATAATGATATGCAAAAGAAAGAGGACAGTCTGATCTAAGGTGTTTAACAATATTTTAAATTAGAGATCATATATTGAAATCACAAGAAATGTAAAAACAAATACCAATTATGATAATTTTACTATTGATAGTGTGACATGTTTCAAAGGAAAAAAATAGCTGGTGTGTGGTAAACATACTGCCACACTATGGCTGCCGTCACATCATCCAGGTGGGTGCTGCACACTGGTGGTGATTGAGAGGAGTTCCTGTTACTTTCAAAGCACTTTGAGTGGAGTGACCAGAAAAGCACTATATAAGTGTAATTATTATGAATAATTAATAATAATAATACATACTATAATAATGGTGAAAAGAAGGCTTCACAGCTGAATCGTTGTGTTTTCTCTCTTCTCTTTTCAGCATGGAATAAACCTATTACTTGTTCCTTTGCAGACTATGCATGCTGACGCAGCTACCCACCTGAACTACTATAATAATGGTACATACTATTAGGCAGGACCCGATCCTGGCAGTATTGAAACACAGACCTGATCAGCCTCTGGATAAGCTGTTATGGGATGTTTTGCCTCTCTTCCTTTTCTGCTGCACCCAGCCAGTGAAGGCTGAATTGATCGCAGTCATGCCATTGTAATCCTAGGATCATTGTATGGACTTGCATTGTCCTGCCGGAATATCGACGTGTCAGGATTGGCTTGCAGGAAAGAAAAAAACTGTTCAAGGTCTTTGCCAGTGTGTCACTGTTCCATGTTCCCTTTGATCTGCATGGAATGAATCTTGTGTTGAAGGACTGGGGCAGGCAGTATAGAGTGAACAACTGTATGACATCTTTACCAAGGTATGTTCCATGAGATCAGCAGAAGCATAGTAGAGAAGCCAGTAATGACACTGCTCCATTCTCTCTGCTGCCACCTCAATGCTCTCTGGACTACATAAGATGCTAAATTCTATCTAACCACAGGTACCGCTGCACAACCTCTGAACATGCAGATTAGGTTCATGTGAAGGGGGAGCTTCAGTCATTCTGCTGTTGCATAGGTTCTTCTGACATCTGGAAATAATTATGCAGTTGGATCAGGCAAATGTGATGGTCATGGGAGAGTAAGGAAACCCTTTTCTTTTAGTTTCTTGGTTATTCTTGACCTCTCTCAGTCTACAAACATACCAAACACAATTTAGAGATCTTCACTTCAAGTCAAAAGGTGTTTTATTCCATTGCTCTTGCATTAATTAAAATCATGTCTTTTTGAATCTATACAGATTCTTAATAAGCCCATTTTCATAATTGTAGCTCACATCAATTATAAAACAAAGCACCTAGTGCTGTTTTAATAAACTGATTTGAGCTCAGTGTTTTCTTATCGCAAGCAACAACACTGCTCAAACAATCAACAAGCCTTTCTGTTCACTGCTTAAAATGTAAATACTATTTACAATTTAAAATACCATGCATAATGATCCAAGACTTGTGTTTTTATTGTGTATCAGTAAAGTTGAAATGAGCAGCTGGAAGTGACATTTCACAAAATGGTTCAAAATGCAAATTTCTTACCTCAAAAAAAGTCTCATCCATCTAATAGCATGCTTTTTTATTCCACTCCAAATAAATTCTTTGAAAGGAGGTAATATTTGAGATTTCTGATTTGAAACTTAAAGCAAGGGGCACTGATGAGCTGAGCACTAGACTTTTTATTCATGCCTTTAGATTAGTTTCATATACACACTCTGAAATGGGTTCCTGCCTACAGGACAATTTCTGTTTTTTTTAGAATGAAAAGCTTTTACTCTTCCGATTTTCTAATATCTTAGAAAAACGGAATGTTTACGTTATATATAGTCTGCAAGTGTATAACTTGTTGATAACTTGTCTTAGAAATATATTATGCCTGTTCTCAGGTTGCAATGAAAAAACATGTAATGTAAATACAGCCATAATTTCAATAAGTCCTTTTAATGTTAGCACTGATCTCTCACAGATCTACAAAGATCTCTGATCAAAACCGGCAAAAATATATTTTTCAATAAATTAAATTAGATTTATTTTTTATCTCAGAGTTCTACATATCTCCTTACAGATAAGAGGTTTAAAAGGTCCCATATCATCCACCACTGAACTGCAGTCCCTACCTGAGTGACACATGACAAGCATTCTGCACCAGGAGCCCCGCTTCACAGCGGGTCAAGTAGAGAAGTGAGAAATTAACCAATTGAATTTAGGGAGGACTCTAGGTAAACCAGATTGTTCAAGTGCAGAATGGACACCAGCGTTAACATTCATACCCTTTCGAACAGTGTCACTGGATCTCTAATAAGCAAGTAGTCAGCACCTGGCACTGCACAGAGCCCTGGCAATCTAACTGGGACATTGGTTTGCACATTCTGGTCGGTCAAGAAAGAACACACCACCAGTTTTATTTACATTTAAAACTCCAGTTTTATTTGGAGTTCTCCCATCCCAGGACTGACCATGTCCAGCATTGCTTATGTGAAGAGTGCAGCTCTCCCTGCTCCTCCTGGGATTTGATATAAGTCACTCACAAGCTCTGAGCATGGAAAGAAACACTCTCTAGACGGTCAGAAGAGTCAGTCAGAGTTTTACACTGTCTACATCTCATAACATGGTGACATGACATCTGTGACACACAGAGCACAGTCATATTTTGTCCTTGTAAATTCCTCCTACTATTCTCACAGCAAACACAGGGGGTGATAGACATCAGTGTGGGAAATCCATGTCACGGCACTAGAGTAATGAGCACAGCTCTCCCTACCCTGCTGGGTTACAATCCTGGCTGCTCACAAGCTTCAAGCTCCGACAGTACCACACTCTAGACACACCAAAAGACAAGGTGGTCTGCCATGTTAGAGTCCACACTGTCTAGATTTCAGAGGGGAGTGAAGTCACTTCTTAAACTTGCACAGTACTCTGAGATCTTTTACACTCACCTTCTGAGAACTGAAGAGATCTGGCTACAAGGTGGTAATGCTGCTGTCAGACTTGTCTGGAAGAGATGTATTTAGACTTCCTCTCTACAAGAACAGTATTTAACTAGGATTATACTGGAAATAGAGTTTTTGGTTTATTTCTTCATAAAATACGCAAAAAAATATTTGTTTTTGTTTTTTTTTTTATAAAAGGAAAGGTAATAATTCTCATATAATTCCTTACATTTATATAGCGCTTTTCTGGACACTTCCCTCAAAGCGCTCCACCACCACCAATGTGCAGCCCCACCTGGATGATGTGACGGCAGCCATAGTGCACATAGTACGCTCACCACACATTAGCTATCAGTGAAAAGGATAACAGAGTGATGAAGCCAATTCATAGATGGGGATTATTAGGAGGCCATGACTGGTAAAGGCCAGGAGGAAATTTGGCAACGACGCCGGAGTAATACTCCTACACTTTTTGAGAAACACCCTGGGATTTTTAGTCACCACAGAAAGTCAGGACCTTGCTTTTACATGTCAACAGAAGGATGGGGCCTTTTTTACAGTATAGTGTCCCCGTCACTATTTTGGGGCATTAAGACAGCAGGGTGAGCACCCTCTACTGGCCCCTCTAATATCTCTTACAGCAGCAACCAGGTACTGGCCAGGCTCACACCTGCTTAGTTTCAGTGGGCTGCCAGTTGTGGGTTGCAGGATGATTGGCTGCTGGTACATTGTCAGAAGATCTCTTCTTTGATTTGCAAAACATGAATTGTAGCCAGGTGACATAGTATGTCATCACAGACCTAAAATCCCTGTGGGTTCTGGGTTGTCAAAATGCACAGTCCAATAAAAAACTTTATAAGCTACATGGACAAGTAGAGTGTTACATAAAGCCAGTAGTCACCCAAAGATCAGTGACAACTGGCAGAAGGATCTTTGCCGAGATGCTTGCTTGAAAAATATTGAAAACAATTTTGATCTTAAGATTTTGTACTTTTATCTTAGAGAAGCTCATAGTGTGGACAACATTTCCAGCTCAATTGTATGATTGTTTTACATATGCCAAGGATCTTCTGGGATTCAAAAAGAGAGCTGTTCAGTAGAAAAAGCAATGAAACCTTTTCATTTTCTATCATCTACATGTATGTAAGCCTATTGTTATGTATCTCAGGGAAGACACAGAAAGTTTTAATTTCTTAGAAGATCAGATTTTCCCCATCAGCAAATGTCTCAGGGAGACAACAATTAAGTGGTGTACCATTCAACAAAGAAGGGTAATGTAACACAAATACTATAGGTATCAATCAGACCAATACCTCAATCTGTAATCAAACATTTTAACAACAACATTTCTATGAGCCAACCAATACTGTGTTTTTTCTGTTATTTAATAAAATATTGTTTTAGTGTACCATCATATGCACAGTCTCCTAAATACAGTGATGTAATTCATTTCCATTCACTGACATATAAACAACTGAAAGGAACAACATGAAAAATCAACTTTATGTCAGTGCAAACCTGACAGTAATCATTTAGGATAGCAAGAAACATACAGTATACTGTTGTTGTTTACTCCGTGTGATTTTAAAAGAGATTCATCCAGCTTTCTTCCAGGGACTGTATTAAATCTTTACAATGAAAAGGTAGCGTTCTGACGTTTGGCAAGGGCTGTCAAAATCTTCCACATAGTGACTTGCAGCTCAGAAAAAGCAATATGCTGTGCAATAAGAAAGCGAAGTTCACTGAGTTATTTCATGGGTCATTTTTTTCCCCTGAGAGGCAGCCTGTTTATTTAAATTGTAAAAGATCCATCCTAGGTAAAATACTGTACAATACTGTAAACTTTACAATCATTTCAACAGCATGCATAACGGTCCCTTTGTCTTCCAAGATATTTACAAGATTATTGCTTTTAGCTTTAAAGAACGGTAGAAATATTGTTTACATAAAAGTAAATAAAGAGAAGGAATATCTGGCTGTATAGACATTGAGGCTGTATTAAGCGAGAACAAGGCAATGTGGTCCCTGTTAGTTTAGCTATTCAATATTCTTTGCTTAAAAGTTTCAGGCTGTGAAATGAGTGAGTGCAGTGGAAAAAAAAGTCGTGTTCTTTTGATAGAAAGGCACCATACAAAACCTTTTCATTCCGCTAGGAAAAGACATTCTTTATGCTTTCAGGACTTAGAAAAAAAAAGACTTGCACAGACAGATTTTATTCTTTTTGAACACAATATAAAGAATATATAGTTAACTACTTAAGAATACTTAAAATATGTTCTGCAACTGATTCACTTAACATCCATTCTTTGTCAGAATGCCATTTATTCCGTATAGAGAACATTGACCCTGTCCCTTACCTGGTTGGATTTGGCAGTGCTAGAAGGGCTAAACTTTAATTCCCTGTAGTCTTTGTTCTTAAATCCTCCTAGTCACATACTGACGATGTTATTACACTCTCTATAACTTAAACACTGTACATGAAGGTAAAAAGTAACCTATTAGGAAAATCAATGTCTATTACGTGAAAGCCTTTCTCTTCATACTGCAATTATGGAAACATTTCAGCAATATATGTCTCACCTTTACAAAATAGTTGTCTGTTATCTAACGTCTAAATTAATGTCCACTTAAAACTTGCCTGAAAGATGAAATAATTAGAAAAATCTAACACTCTCCTTCTTAAAGGAACAGCATACATTATGGCATAGGATGCCAAGTTATATTTTTACAACAGATCTCCAATTGCAGGGTATGAGATTAAGACCTCTGCCTCCACACAACATGCCATTGCATTTATTTGCCTGAAATTGAAGGGAAGTCAGAAATTAAAAGAAACAAAATATTAAAAATGAAAACAGTTTAATAAAGAAAAAAGCTGAACATGTTGAAAATGGTACTGAATGTTTCAGTTCCAGTATTATATAGTTTTAGTATTTAAATAAATGCCCACTGCTCAGACAATTTTAAAACTAAAGAAATAGTAGTCTACTGATGGCCCATTGTCAGCAGGCCAAAACACACAAAGTAAAGTAAGCTGAAAATGTAGAGGACTAAGGACATTAGCTCACTATCAAATTTCAATATTCATGGTATAGTATACAATTTGAATACAAACCATATCAAACAGAGAATGGGAACTAAATCCTTCGGTCATGAACAAATGTGTCTTTCCCAGAATCCTTTGCATTACATAGTCATTCAGTAATTAGTGAAACAGTCAATTAATCAGTAATCAACATGTAACTACACACAGTAGCATCACTTAGTTTGTTATAATGTTCTAACAAAAGGCTATACTACTAGTGGAAAAATTCTGTGGGATAGGGAATAAATTAACCATGAAAAGTAATGGCATTTAAAAAATGGCTGTTTTGCTTTGTATCGTTAGAAACCAAAAAATAAAAAAAATCATGTTCATGTCTGAATAAGTAAACGAAAATCCCCATACAGTGCATGGACTTAAAAGGTCTGTCTCTTGTGTGAGTACCAAAATAGCTGTATACAGGACAAAAGAACTACCCAAAAAGGAAACCTTTAAATAAATGTTTTTCATGTTACAGTACAATAAAACTGTATAATAGTATATTTGAGATCTACACAAAAAATTTCAAATGATAAAATATAAAGTGGGCTTCTGTCCAATTCTTTTGATCCAAAATATTACTCAAAAAAACATGTAATATTTCTTCTTCAAAGACAAAAACAGCAAATGTTAATAACGGGTAATCTGAAATGGCTATGATAAAGATGTTTTCCAGTTCCCCATTTTCCTAAAATGATAGTGTAGCACATTTTCTACAGACATATCTAAGCACTTCAGTTAATCTAACAAAACTCAGCCAATTTAGACGTTTAACCTTCAACATCTCTATTTTATTCCACTTGACTGCTCACATAATCATGATAGCCCCTGTCCAAGCCTTTACTTATGAGACATTTGAACTCTAGCGTGGTTCAGAGAAGACATACTGTAATGTATGTCTGAAAGTGTGCTCTTGCTTTAAGGTCTAATAAAAAATAACAAGGTTAGTTGTAATAAGGGTAACCTATGCATGACTACTTTTTTGTAATGCTGCATTCACACTTATGATATATCCCAATGAAAGTGTCTCCCAATGAAACTATGACCTCTGGTTCCCCTGAAAACATAATAATAGCTATTGTGGTGGGATGGTTTCATCAACATTTTATCTCTTAATAATGACACACAGGTTGCTAGTTCAAAACAGGTCAAGTGCTCCACAAATAAGTATGAGGAGCCAATTGTTTTTAATTCCACACTGACAAGTAGAACAAAGATTGAAATGCACAATTTTCCATCGGTAGAGCCTTAGATGGGGAGAAAGATTTCCATGACTACGTGAACACACCTTTTTACAAACCCCTGATGTTGAAGTTCCTCTACATTTTGCCTTATTTTAAATACTGCTCTTAAACATTAAACAATACCAGGGCTGGTCCAGCTGTAATAACATCGGCAGCACATCACAACATTGACTTCACTGAATGTTCAAAGATGCACATGAACCACTCAGGCAGTAGGAACTCATGTAGTTCCAAGTGAAATGTATAAACCTACTCAGTAGCTTCTTGCAATCTGGACAACACATCCTGTAGGTGATATGCCCACCAATAACATCCTCTAAACTCTTCGTGTTGTCTGAATTGGCCTGAAGTGTTTTGCCTTCAGCAACTCAGTTGAGGTACGTGCACTAACAATCATGGCTCTTGTGAGGTCACTTACATAAGCCTTTTATCACATAGCAAATCACACTAAGAAAGGTATCTGATATGTTATTGTTTAAGATTGTTGAGGAATTGCAGGACATACTGTAACTCAAGTGTGTTCATTGCCACTACATTGGAGAGAAATATACAGTACCATTCTCCAGAGCTTTGGTAGTGTAGTGGTCATTCACAAGTGATATGTGTATGATGAATACATATTCATGATTAGCTATTTCATTAATCATGTGTAAATCACAGTATTATACAGTAAGTAGACATGCAGTGTGCACCAGATAATACTTTTAATAGACCAATTTGGCGGAGTGGTGGCACTGTGGCTAAGGATCTGTGTCTGTGGTTGGAAGGTGGCCGACAGAGGAATCTTACTCTGTTGGGCCCCTGAGCCCATAACCCCAGCTGCTCCAGGGGCGCGGTAAAAATAAATGGCTGACCCTGCGCTCTGACCCCATCTGTGTGCTTGTGTCTCACATGGAGAGCAAGCTGGAGTATGAGAAAAGACAAATTCCTAATGCAAGAGATTGTATATGGCTAATAAAGTGATCCTCTCTCTCTCTTATAATTCAAAAAGCTACTCTGCTCTGTAGTCTGATCTGCTCAGTTTGTTCAGTGGCAAACATTTGAAATAGCTATCCACAGGCCATGAGACTCATTGTGTCATGTCACCCTGCTATATGTAGGTGATTATGACACAAAGTCTTTCTATATTGCCAGTGTATTACAGAATGCCATCTTTAGTTTTATAGTGAACTTAAGTAATCTTCTCCTATCTGTTCAGGAGGGAGATATGTAATTGGAAAAGTGCAAGTTGTAAAAAGCTATTGCTCTTCCCATTACATGAAAAACACAGGACCTCATATAGTGGGATTATTATCACTCAAATGATCTTGTGTTTTTCTACCAGTTCTATTCGGTCATATTGGGATCCACATGCAGATAAAATGTATTGGCTCTAGTTAGGCGCTCAACAGCACTCAAGGGCAAAAAGAAACTATAAAAGATGGAAATGTAAAGGGCAGAAGAATACAAGGGGTTACAAACAATTCTAGTTTTCCAAGATTTGGGGTTCATTGAAGGCAATGAACTAAGCAGATATCACCACTGGACTGCAGTCACAGAGGAAAATTACACTTTCTCTAAAAAAAGAAAATATTCTAACACATTGCTTCAGGATCTTTGTGAGTCATATTGCCAGTCAGACAAGGAGACATATCATATTTATTGTAAGGCTAGTGAATGTGCCAGAGTAAGATTATAAAACCAGGATCATGGTCTTTTAAAGGTAAAGGAATGCAAAGAAATGAATGTCCAATTTCATTCTGAGCAATCAGAAGTCATCTAATAAGAGTTTTATTAAAAAAAACAGCTAGGAATTCCCCAATGAAACTACTCTCCTTCTGTCTGTTTTTATTTTATTTCACAGTGTATAAGTATTTCTCACAGGAACATGACATTCAGGGTTTTTTTTCCAAAATACATAATAATACAAAATACAAAATAAATAATATCCTTACGGGATCCAGGAATGTCTATTTTTAAAGGGATGTCTATCTTCACAGAGTATAGTACATGATGATTTCCCTTATTATTCAGCTCCTGTATTCATTAACTGTTTCTGGGGTTAAATCTCAATTTTGAGTCTTGCAGTGCATTTAAATTGCTATTCTAAGATAACCATGTTACATGCGACAAGTTTTTACTTGCGGATGTACATTCCTTGTACTGAAGAATGATGGTTTTGCTTATTTGAATGCGTGAAGCAGCAGTGCCACCTTCTGTCTCAGAATTTACTAGATGCAGTTCTTGAATAAAAAACGTTAGAAATTTTATGAAATACTGAAACAGCCTCAAGCTGATGCCAGCAAAATGTGATGTGTGTTTGTTTTGCAAAGTTACTGTTGGAAGCTAAGAAAAACCTGTAAAAGGCTTCTAGTGTCCCTGTTAGGCAAATATATGTTTTTAAAATACACATTCTGGGCATTTAGAAGACTTCTTTGAAGCACATTAGCCCCGGGAAAAAATAATATAATTATGATGATAATCTTACATTAGTGTTCTGATGAGAATGAATAGCATGATAAAATATGAAAGCCAACGTACCAGTGAACTATAATATAATGATTCTACTTCACTGTTCTGAGTGGCACTATTTTGCCATTATTTTTAAAAATCCTGCTAGATGCTTCTCGTAATACATAAATAAGAGGCAATCACCTTATCAAGTACTGTACAGCCTTGGCATTACAGTAAAGTCTCAAGTACAAGTAAGTCTTAAAAAATGTTAGGACAGGAAGAAGTTACTGCAAGGTGCATATCATGTTTCTCAGTTCTTCTTTGCCATAAAAATAAAAATACTTTGTAAAGACCTGAAATTAAAAAGATCCACCAGAAAAATATACCCATTAAAATTATTCAAATAAAACACATTTATTGTGGGAGATGTACTCAAGCTGACATTTGAACAATTAAAGAATGGTTACTGTACATTACCAAATGGGAAAAATGACATTGAATTAATTTACTTTTGTGTGTATTTTATTTATGTTGCAGATGTGTGTTTAATCATTTATTGTCTTGCATAGTGTCCCAAGGACACTGCTTTTGTAAAATGAATAATTTGCTGAGTAATTTAAGCCTGCAAGGTGGGACTCCAGACTCTGTGAAAACTTTGATTTACTTATTGCATGTATGAAGATGCACAGAGGTCCTAAAATGGATCTCTGGGTCTGAAGTGCAATAATGAAAAGACATTCTAGGGTTAATGTTCTTGTTGGTTCTGTCTGCTTCATTCTATTTAATGCACTTGTTACAATTTTCTTTAAATGCAGAACTCAATCTTTAGACTTGAATAATTTTTCCTTTTGGGTTACTGTCTTTATAAGTTAGTAAAAGTTTAAAATATAAAATTGTAAATCATCGTCCCACTTTACAACCTGAGCATGACATCTTAAATGTCTATGTAGAAGTGAAGAGATTTAAAGAACCGTTTGATCTACTGTAATTCTAATTCTAGGGAGTGGAGAAAAAAATATTTATAGAAGCAAAAGGGTACAAACCCAGGCTCACTCCCAGAAGAATGTTTTCTATATATAGCTTTGCCACTTTTTAAAAATAGACAATGTATTGTACAGTATGCTGATACAATAATACAGTACCTTGTGGAAGAATTCAGACACATTTTACATTTTGTTGGTTGAAAGCCTGTAGCAATGCCACTCTCAAGCAGCAATTAATACACAAACTACTCCAGACATTCAATGCAAAAAACAAATGTAAAATAGGAATATGAAATCAATATTTAATTAAGATGAATGAAAAATGGAGAAGCCGTGATTACATAAGTATTCAAACCTATTAAGCTTAAAATAATTTAAGTGCACAAAATGACCTTTAAAAGCCACACTGTTAGTTGTGTAGCATCAGTCTGTATGCAATAACAGTATGAGATATGAGAATAAAACATCTCTCTCTGTGCAATTCCTTGGTCAGTTAGTGAAGTCCAAGCAAAGACTCAACCATTAATATTAAGAAGCTTTCAAAGCAAGTCAGGGGTAAAATCATCAAAAAGCACAGATCAAAAGGGTACAACAATATCGAACTCAGTGAATATTCCTGTGAGCACAATCGTTAAGAAATGGAAAGAGGGTTGTACCACTCACACACTGCCTAGACCTGATCATCCCTGTAAACCGAGCAGCCTGGCAAGGAGAAAACTGGTAAGGGATGCCAGTGAGAGGTCAATGCGAACTTTAAAAAAGCTGGAGGGTGTGTCTGGAATGGGAGAAAATATGTATCATTTTGTCAACAAAATCTAGGTCACTCCACAAAGCCAGCCTTAATGGCAGAGCTGAAAACCCATCTCATGTCCCATATGGAGTTTGCAAGAAAATACCTGATTGATTCTCCAAAAATGTGGCAAAATGTGTAGCAGTCAGAGGAGACCAAATTGGAACTTTATGGTCAAAATGCCAAGTGTTACATTTATTGCCGACCATCACAGCGCATCTCCCATTCAATACCTTCTCTTTAGACAAGCATGGTAGTGACTACATCATGCTATGGAAAAGGGAATAGCATTTAAAGACTGAAGGGGAAAACGTTTCGCTCAAATTACTGGTAAATACTAGAGGAAATCTTGTTTCTGTCTGCTAAGGACTTAAAACTGCAGCCAAAAACACCTTTCAGCAGGACAATAATCCAATGGATAAGGCCGAAGCTACTGTACACTATAGTGGCTTAAGACCAAGAGACTATCCTTGAGTGGTCCAGTCATAGTCCTGATCTAAATCTTATTGAGAATCAGCGGAAAGATTCTCAAGAAAAAAACGTTCATAAGCAATCCCCAAGCAACATTAGGGACCCTGAACAAATCTGTCAAAACGAATATTGAGATGATGGGTCTGAATACTTCTTTATGAAATTATTTCATTTTTTTTTTCTATTTGGTTTTTACTAAAATGTATTG
The DNA here is from genome assembly GCF_055471065.1 of Atractosteus spatula. NCBI lineage: Eukaryota > Metazoa > Chordata > Actinopteri > Semionotiformes > Lepisosteidae > Atractosteus > Atractosteus spatula. The sequence continues at coordinate 68,445,377 of NC_142709.1, read as the reverse complement.
AACCTTATCTTACCCTTTGAAGTCTTCAGTTTGAGCACTTACAGCAGGTTTCAAATAAAATATTAAGTTTAAAATGTGTATGTATCATTTTGTAATCTAACAAAATGGAATCCCATTGGAATGTTTCTGATTATTTTTCCAATACTGTTGCAAGGCACTGTAAGGTATAAGACAGGACATGTTAACAGTGCAGAAGTGTATGAAAAAATAGATCAAATACAGCACTTTAAATTACAAGTGAAAAAAGTATAAAATGTACTGCATATGCAAATTGCCTGAAATACAATACTGTGATTCTACCTATAGTCAAAAAGATGCTGTCCTATAAAAGAACTGACACATGCTTTTGATCTGAGTTTCCAAGTGACAGAAAATTGCCATGTTTCTTAATAATTAAAGCTTATATCAAATTGTTTTTTGTAAAAAAGCATCCTTTAATGTACACTTTTGAACTGTGTTTAATAGAATAAAGTAAATTACAACGGTGTTAACCTTTATCTCTTTTGATGGTGAAAAATGCATTTCAGTATCTGATAGTAAATGCCAAGAGTCAAAGGATAGTCCATTTGCATATTTTTTCAGGGATTCTAATTACAGCCAGTAATTCATCAAGCATGTGCACAGAGCTGCAAAAACAGGCATGAGTTCAGGGGAAGAAGGAAATACAAGGGTACTTGTATTTTGTGATAGACAATTCAGGCTTCTATTTCCATGCAAAATGTGTGCACCCAAAACATTTCTATATCACCTGATTTTGCACATTCATACATCACTATAATTCAGCATCCATACTGTATATCAAAATATAATGACTTAAATGAATCTTTAGGGGAAATCAGTAAAAATAGGGCAAGCATAATCAACACATTTGCATAGATTTTAAATTCTATCTTTTATTTCTCATGATGAGAATATACAACACTAAATTGAAATAAAGAAGTCCACACACATTATATTTTTTTCCTATTTAATCTATAGAAGTCAAGTGAAGATTCCCAAATAGCACAAATAGCAACATATTATGCAGCTTGAGAAGTTTTACAGTAGCAAATAAAAAGGATCAAAATGAGCAGCATTGAAATGCAGGCTTTTTAAAATTCAGGGTAAACCATAACCAAATGTCTACTTCAATAGTTTGGTTAAACCCTAATTACATGGGATGATTTGAATAAATTTGCAAGGGCTCATCTCCTGGGTAAAAGAATAATCACCTGTTTGATAAGGCAACCATAAACCTCATAAGAAGTGAGGGGAACCCTATAACACAGATGCCCAACATGGGACACAAACCCACTAGCCTGAGATTATGAGTCTCATGCTCCACCAACAGAGTTAGTCGGGGCTAGCTCCATGTGGAGACTACCCAAAATACACATTGCAAAATGTCAATGACGGTTCTGAAAGGGGATTTGGAGATATTTAATCGGGAGGTTGCCTAGCATTTCTTTTGTAGGCAGTCATCTGGTGAGTTACACTGGTAAACCAGGGCGGCGGTTGGAAGAGATTGGGGGAGAAATTCAGGGGCCAAAAGAACATGATATCATGTAGGGTATCAGTAGGGAAATGTTGTAAACAGAGGGACCCATTGTGGATACTGCCTGAACAGCCACTGGGCCACCTGTAAAAGCAAATACAACAAAGTATTCAATAATGGGACCAGGGGTCTGCAGGAGAGGGGACAAAGCAGGCATTAGCAGATGACAGGCTCCTATTGGAGAACCGAAAGATGAGGATTGGGCAAGGGAAGAAGATGAAAACACAAAGACATTACTGGGGCCAAAGGTGTGGTGTGCTGGATACACAACGATGAAAAATGAAAAAGAAAAGAAGGAGAGAGACGGGGAAAGGGACAGAGCGGGTCAGGAAGGGATCATGGAAGGGGTGAGACCGAGTGAAAGAGAAAGAAAGGATGGTCACAGGGGATGCGACAGGAAGTGGCCCAGGGGGCGCTGTTTTGCTGGGGCTCCCTGTAATGGTTTTGACATCAGGAGAGGTTGAAAGGGAAGGGAGGACAGCATGGTGACTCTAAAGAGCAGGTCTGAAAACAATCGGATAACTGAAAAGAAATTGGATAAATACAACCCTAAATATGGGGCTGGGGATAAGGGTAGATAGAGTCTCCTTTCAAATAACTGCTCGAGTCCAGTTTATCAGCCCTTTTCTAAATTTATACACCAGCGTATAATACAGAATAATATCACTGCCCATTTCTTCCAGTGTTGACAATCAACCCCCCCCCCCAGTTCTAGATATCTTTGTGATGAATCTCTTTAAGCACACCTCCATTTTATATCAATTAAATCAGAAAATATAATAAATTATCAGATCAGTACACAAGTTCCATCTCAGAAACTATGATATTTGTTACTTTATCATTAAAACTATGTTCAGATGGTTTTACAGTAGGAAAAAAAACAACAAAATACATTCATGTACCTTTGACCATCTGGCTTTGAAATAACCAGACAAGACAGCAAATCCTATAAATATGGTGGTTCTTGTCAATATGTTTAGGTAATAGCAATGGATTTTGTATAAGCTTTGGGGCATAACTGAAACAGATTGTCCCTTCTGGCATAAAATGTCACTGAATTATCCATGCATTTCAAATTTGATACATTTTCTTTATAGCGTTCCCAGTCTGGTTTGCGATAGCCTATGACCATAACGCTTCGAATTTTTCATATTTGCAAAAGAAACTAATAAAAGCATCATCCCCCATGCATCTTCCAACATTTTCTAACCAGAGAAAACGGAAATAATGTGCATGCTTTGGAAATTATCAAAGGATTAGCATTTTTATTGATTGCATGAAACAGCAACCTGGAAGACACTCTTGACAAAGACTAGCAAGATGTAAGAGCATCAAAAACCTTGGTGCACACAATACATGATGAATATGTATCAGGTTTAGGGAAATTTAAAACAGGATCAGGAAGATTATTTCATTGCAATTTGCAGGGTAAGAAATGTTTGGAAAATCTATAAAATGCATATGGCAGTGAAAAAGATTTTGTCTGTGATAAAAATGACAGGCACACTTACAGCAGAAGAAAACCTGTACATTTTCACAATTTGAAGCTAAAAAGTAAAAAATGTTTGGCAAAGATTTACAGTAACTACACTCTCTGGGGAAGGAGCTACTTTTCTCCATAGGCAAAGGGTAATTGGTAAAAAGAAAGAGATCTATTATATACTGTATTTCCCAATTTTCAGAGCAGATGAGGGGTGGCTGATTAGCACCTGTAACAATAACAATAATACAATTAGAATTATTAGGATATTTATTAGGATAAGAAGAATTAGTAAAGGGCACTTTACCCTAATGTTAGAGGAGGCAGAGAGAGGGGAATTTGCACAGATATACATTCAAAAACTGTACATGTGGCTCAGAGCTACATACTTTTAAGTAACACTGTACAGTACATTACTTATCTTCTTTCTTTTTAAAAAAAAGTTTAAACCATTACTTTGTTTAACCTGATAATAAAATTATACATTTAACTCATGTCTCCCTACTTAACAGATTTATTTGTTTGACAAAATACAATAATACTGTCAATATTATTTACTAAAATAGTAGTTGTTAGATTAACATATAAATGGGGATAATTTATAAAATGCACTAAAGTGCACTATAGAGTAGTTTCTTACTGGAACAATAACAGAGGTTTCAACATCTTGTTAGTACAAGGTTTTGCTATGATGTACAGTATTCACACTGACACTAATGGCTGGCAAAAGATCAGCAATGAGATTATTGTTTGTGCTCCTGGGCTGACACTGTAAATAAAGTTACTGTCTTTACATGCACTGGCACGAATTTCACCTGAATTATTCTAAACAGTACACTAGTGATTTTTTTTTTGCTAGTTTATTTTTTGCTTTGTTTTTTTAAGACAAAACATAAAAATATACATATACAAGAAAGATACATATTGAAAATCAGTAGCTGCTGGACAATCAATTCTCAGGTTTAGGTTATAAAAGATTATAACAGATAATGTGCACTAATGCCCAGTAATCTGATTACAGAGTTATTCCCCAGCACTGTGAATGCACTGCTAAATCCTGAGGCGCTCATGCTTTTTACTCAACTCAAACAGAAACCAAGAAAATACATTGGTGTTGGAAAGTATAATTAATGAAGCAAGGATTTAAGTAATTGTTTTGAGCATTTGCAGACTGGCTCCAGTTGGTTTATTTGAGCCGATGACATTCATATGTTCAAAACATTGTTAGAAAAGAGCACTAAAACATGGCCAACAGCCAGGTGAACAGGTTTCCTTTAGCGAATTTTCTTCAAGAAAGAAGCAATTCCTGATACTGACTTCCTTTTTTCAGTTGTGAAAATTCCAAGCCACACAAAAAATAAGGAGCATTTTGCAAATGCTTCAAAGCGTCCTTCACAGGACTTTGTCTGGAGTGATAGGAGTGGAGCAAACTAAAAAACATAACTTAAACTGCAGAATATGTCTAAGTGATTTCACTGCCAAACAAAAATTATGGTATTGTAGCGCCCTCATCAGGCAGTGAGGGTGCACGGAGGAGACAAGCAATGGGGAAGGTGATGTCAGCCCCAGAAAAGCATGCTGGGATAGATGGGAAATTGTCTGGGATACCTCGGAACGGTTACATTTTTAGCTTCTGGTACTCTCAGGGGAGGACAGGGGTTTGTGTACATGTTAAAGGAGAGTATGTGTGTGGCTGTCCCATGTTTCCTCATCCTAGTATGTGGGCTCAGGTTCCCACCCTGAAATGCCTGGCCTCCGTTAGTCAGGACGTTCACCTTCACTGGGAGTTAAGAGTACGTTTTTACTCGTAGGTATTTCTTTTATCCCAAAAACACTGAGACACAAGTTTTGTTTAAGGAATTTGGACAGTGTGTTCTAGAGCTGCCACTTTGCCAAAGCGGTGTGGGATGGAATGGACAAAACTTTTCAACTCATGGGAGTGGGAGTGGTGCTCAGTTACCAGTGCATCCTGCTGGAGCTGGCACCCACTGGATTGGACAAAGGGACACGGTACTTGCTTTGACTGCTGGTGTTCCTGATAAAACAAGGACTGTGGAGCGAGAGGAACACTCTCATCCGGCACAATGCAGAGTGGGGAGAGGGAGCAGGAGGAGAGGATCCTTGTGGACCTCAGGAGGAGGATGAAGCGCGACGTCGCCCGATGGGGCTCCTCCATGGCGAGGGAACGCTAGAAAGGACTTTGGGCCCTGTACAGGGACTAATGGACAAAAGCACGTGGTAGGGCTTGCAGGGACTCTTTGTGCAAATCTGGCCCCACCATCCACTTGCACTGATTGCTAATGGACAATCACCTCTTTTGACAAGTTTTTTATAGCAATGCTAGTTTACTAATTGTGAGAATGTTTTCTACTGTGAGATGTTGTTTTGGAAATAAAGTTTATTTTGATAGGAAAAAAAACACAAAAAAAACAGCGATGGGATACAAACACATGCCCTGAAAAAAGTCTGGAGCCTAAATCTAGTGCATTAGACTGCATTACATTACAAAGTAAAACTGTGCTATTTTAGCAAATAAAAGAACACTTCTATTATTACTCTTTTGTGTGTTTATTGCTTACCTTACAGTGTTTAACATCTAGTCTAGGCTGCTGACAGAGTCCGTGTATTTGTTAAAGGAAGACCACTCATTAATTTCCCAATTTAAATAGAGAGCTTTATTGGGGCAGTCACCTAGCTGAGAAGGCTGACGACCACTCTACAAGCAGGAGGCATTGTGGAACCTCTGCTCCCCTTTTAATGCGCCACGGTACTTCTGCAAGGATGAAGGTGGGGCTGAGGGACGTGCAAGAAGTGTGATGTTTATCTGCAGGCAGGCAGAAGTGGGTGAGATTAGAGTCTGACCTCCTCCCAGACTTTTGATTTAAACTCCATTAATAGCCGTACATGTAAAATCTAAATGAATCCTATATACAAATGAATGTCCTAAATTTCAAAAAACCTTTATATCTGTGGTGTAGTTCCACGCAATTTGATTCAATTATATTTACAGACCTGACATTTTTAGAAATGAAATTCATTCTGTTTTCTTCTGTATTGCTGGGCATACAACCGATGCCTGATATGAGTAGTGTCAAAGGCAGTTTTATAAGGACTGTTTGGTAGTGGTGGCTAGTGAGATCAGATTTACCTTTTCTGGGGCCTGATGGATGCCAAATTCTTTGCTAGCTGTCAAGAGCAATAACATCACTATTCTATTTTTACATTTCTCTTCAGCCAGTTTCTATGTGCAGTTGCTGCAGCTTGTGACCCTGCTTCAGCTAAATATTATGAAGGGCCAGCTTGAAGTTAAAAAGCCACAAGGAGAAATGGCAATTCTGAATTCACAAAAATGTATTACTGCATAGGATAGCAAAGTTTTCCTTTTTTATTAAGAGCACCCTTGAGGGTTTAATTTTCTTGGAGTATGCACTATAAAAGTTTCCATCAGTCATATCAATGTTTTGTATTTTTACTATTATCATCTGTAGCAGAATGACTGGAATGGTCTGTCCTTTCTTTTTACTGCAAAGAGCACAAAGGAATAAAAAGGCAGGTGTATGAAGTTGTAAAAATATGTCAGATTTGATATCAGTATACAAAATATCATATTTAATGGATTATATCTGCAATTTAATATGTTCGAAAAGAACCAGTTTTGTATTCTGATTTTTCTTCAGGTTAACGTACAGTATCAAAACGTGACTTAAGATCAAACGTGTAATCTTTCAAAGTCAGATCAAACTGAACAATAGAGTGATAGCAAACAGAACAAGAGTAAGAGCAAATTAAACAATGACCACAATTTTTTTTTATTTTTGCCTGCAGGGATGCTTGCATTTCTCAGTCGTTTTGTGCTGGCCTTATTTCCCATTTTGTTAACTTGTTGAAAATGGATTATGGCTATTGCACATTTCATATATAGTATATAGTGTTCTGTACATCACTCTGGATAGGGTTGTTAACATAAGATTAATAAGAATGATAAGATGCAAATTCTTTGTGTTACATTGGAATATGTTTTCAAAGAAATGGCTTTAAGGCTGAAGATCACATATATGACTTCTAGCATGTACCAGCATTGCACTGGCCAGTTATAAACATTCAGAGGTTCAAACTTGATGAACGCGACCTCTTTAAATGACTGTCATTCCATGAAAGACTTTCTGCATCTTCCTAATGAGACACTAATGACCAGTTCACTGGTCTACAACAGTAAATGAAAACACTTTATATGGTGCTGGCATTCCAATCACCAGTTTATTTCCATTCTGCAGATCTGTTGAGACACAGCAGTATCCAGGCCTCTGTCATTGAGTAGCCAGATTAGATCTCTTCGATGGGAGTACTGCTTTATGTCAAACTGACAGCTATCTGTTATTGTCTCTTTATGGATTTGTTAGAGGCGATTTATAGCTTGGAACTAGAGGCAACTTTAGAAATCTTTTCTCAGAAGCAGCAACACATGCACACACATTCTAAGCAGTGCATCACAGCGAAATGGAAATTGAAATGCTGCTCTGCTTGCATAATGTTCTTCATCTGATTAAGGCTTAACTCACAGTAAATGTGTTTGGCTTAAATTATTTTTGTAGGAAGCGGGCTTCAAATCTGGATTTGTGTTCATATTATAAGCACACCTGAGATTTACTAAACGTCCAATTGCCATACAATATCATCTAATACCATAGCACAGTAGGTACTTAACCAGCAACTGACACAGGACGAGCATGATATACAACTGTCAGTTATTTTAATACCTCAGCCCAGATCTTCAACTTAGTTTCCCATGCAGACATCATTAAGAAATAGCATCTTCAACCTAAATTACATATGCTGTCAAACTCTGCTGGCCAAACAGTTTGGGGAGTTTTGCTTTGCATCAGAAATATTACCTACAGCGCTGGACAAAGGCTTAAGCATTATATTCCTCTTGTAACGTTCAGAATAAAAGAAGCCTAAGGCTTTGATCTCTGCAATTGACCCGTAGTCTTTTGGAATTCCTGGCATGTCTTAACTATCGCATTATTCTTGTTTTCCTTTAATTATCATCCTGAGAATTACTGTATGAAGGTAGAGTCTTCATTTTGTTCTAGGTAATGAGTAATGTCCTCCCATGGTAAATACAGTGAATATATTTAATGATTCAAAGTATTTAAAACGTTGTCCTCTAGTTGGCACATCTGAGATGAGAATCCTACTGTATGTATTGCTTTATTGTTCAGACAAACAATATGGATGTAAGACATATAGATTTGCAAATGAAACCCTCACTTATTTCCTGCACAACTCACAAACCTAAAACTAGGAAAATACAAATTATCTAGAATGCTCCACTGTCAATTTAACCTTCAACTGGACATTTCCATTTTTACGTAATAGGTTTATTCCATGCTGAAAAAAAGAAGAAAGAAAAAACAACGTTTCGGCCATGAAGCCTTCTTCATACCTATTGTGGAATAGGTGGAATAAACCTATTACGTGTTCCTTTGCAGCCTACGCATGCTGACGCAGCCCCCCACCTGAACTACTATTTCCATTTTCAGCAGCACTGTCAAACACATCACAGCAAAAACAGAATGGAAAGTGATGATAGTTACCAAAAGAGACAGGCGGTAGCAACATACTTAAAACTCTACATAGCTCAACTAAGATTCAAATAAGCTTAATCTGTAGGTTTACAAAGACATTCACAAAGGTATTTGTTTGCGCTCTTATGCCTTTATTCTAAAACTAGATTTTAAAGAAAAACTGTAAAGAAAATTTGCCCATATTACTACTTGCTCTGTGAATTACAATCAAGTGTCAGATATACTGTACAAATACACTGTCCATTGTATTCATGAAATCCTGTTTTTAACTTATTTCTCACTGCCAGTATTCATCGCCGTAGGACTTCCAGTAAACAGTGAGAACTGTGAATTACAATCTGTTATTTATCTCTTGTCAATAATCTGCAAGTAAGTGCACAGATAATAACAGATGTATTTTGGGGTGTTTAATTTCATACAGTAGGTCTTAGCTGAGCATGCATATCAAAACATTACATCAGTACAGGATCTTGGACATGTTGTACCCAATAAGAAAAGAGAAAAGAAAATGCATCTTTCCCAATTGGTATCAGACCAAGAACAAAAGAGACTGGAGATCAAATACATCAATATGTATGAAACACATTTCTGACAGGTTTCCTTTCATCTCAAAGCGAAAATCACAAAAATCAATGAGCCTTCACATGCTTGCTGCTCAATTTTTAAATTCACTACTGAACGCTACTTGAAAGACTAAATCCCTGTAGCATTATACAAGATAAAGAACTATTAAAAGTACCTTACATATTTAAAAGAACAAGCATACAGACAAAAAGTAAGAAAACTGAAGTGGCCTTAGCAGACCTCAGCATGAAGCCAGTAAAATAGGCCTACTGTACATACTGTAACTTTGAAAAGATCTGAAAAAAATCAACACTGATAATCTTACATCACAGTGTATTAGAACTTAGACAAATTAGACAAATTTTTCAGTACATTGTCTTGTATTCATAATATAAAAACATTACAAATGAATATGATAGATATATAAATATGAGTTGTGTAAACATTAATTAAAAAAACTAACAAAATAAATGTTTACCATAGATACCAATTACAGTTTCTGTTTATAACGTGGTTAAATGCAATAGAAAGAAACTCTTAACATTTTGAAAAAGAGGGTTTTATTTGTATTTTAATTGGTCCCAGCAGCTACAGTGTCAGAGATTACTTACTCTGGTATGTAATACAAATTCACTGTGCTGACATCAATTTTATGCTTCATTTTGTAGATATACTGTACGTGCAAATAAGAACATTAGTCTTCAGGTGAGCAAATGCAATTTGATGACAAGAATCAACTGACAATAAATCAATTAAAGTACATCTCATTGATAAGTGTGATGAATTGCCTATCACTACAATACTGTATAATGGTAGCTCGTGTATAGTTACTGTAAATATTGACCACATTTAGGAATTTAATTTAGAACTTGACTTACTGTAAGTTAGTCGTTGACTTTACCTTGTGAGCAAACTTGTTCTCATCAAGATTCTTTTTAAAGATGTCCTTTCACAGCTTATAGAAGAGACCTTTCACATGACAGCATTATAAGGACAGCAGACTTATTAGAGTTAATTTTTCTATCCATCCTTTGATTGCATCAGGTGTGTTTCCCATTTATGTCTTTAAAAACAAAGTATGTTCTACTGTACTGTCTCAGCAAAAATGTTATATACTGTATATAAACCATCGTCTGAAATAGAAGTAAACCTTTCACAGAGCTACTGTATATTACGCTGCCAATGTGTGAAAAAGAAAACTAGGATTTAGTTTATTTTATGAATATATCAATGTATTCATCCAGACTGTGGGGTAAGCGTATAAAGAACAAAATGCTAAGATTTACTGGAAGAGAAAGTGTAGAATTCAAGCCTAGGGAAGTTATGTGTAAAATATATAGTGTAGTGCAAAGATATTTGGACTACAGTGTGTTACTTTGGTTTCCAAGTCACAGTGTCCTTCGTGAAACAAGTTTAATTTTTTACCTTAAATGTCTTATACAATATGTGCATGTTAAAGAATTTAAATCTCTTCAGTATTTAAAGATGAAAACAAGGGGTGTATTTTCAGGAGTATTGTCAAAGTAAACCTAACTGTCTTCAAGGCCAGCAGTGACACAACAGAGGAAACAAACTGTAACAGGAGAGTACATTTAAAACAGAACAAGAGACACATTTAATACAAACTTTGAGTTTGGATAATTCCAAGAAATGACAGGATGATATCCCTAGATCAGTCACTTACTAGCAGCCAAAAGAACTGGATGGTTTGAATGACCTCTCACTTGTACCTTTCTTATACTCTTACAAACGTATGTAAAAAAAAAACTTTGCACTCACTAAGAATGTTAATTCTTGCAATATGTTTCTCACAGTGAAAATTCATGCTTAAAACTTTGCAACCAGCTTTTTCTTTGCATAAACAGTTTTATTCTCTTCTATACATGCAGCACACAAATAAATATCCATACTCATAAATAATCATAATATATTATAGATGTAGAAGATTATAATTCGCGGTTATTAATAGCTATGATAGTTTCATGTCATTTTGAACTGTGGGTTTTCCCAGTGTATCTTTCATTTATTTGCAAAAACAGGAGCTTTTGGTAATAATAAGATAACATTAATAAGACAGCAGTGTGGAATAGTGACTTGAAAGGGTTAAATGGAATTTAGCAGGAACACTGGCAGAGACACAGTCATTCACCCAAATTTAAGAATCCACAGTTCTTACAATATTTAATGAGAAAGTCAGGATCTCAGTATAAACTTTCATCAGAAGAAGTAGAAATTATAAAAATATCACAAAAATAGTTTTCAAAAGAGTTTGGAGAACTATTGTTAAAAAAATTCTCCTTTTTGGCAAACAGAATTGACAATTGATTATCTACAGCACACCCAATAATATTTAATTATTACAACTGTAATAATTTATTAAATTTAATTAAGTCAACTGTATTACTTTAACATCGTGCCCTCCCATTTCAGTGGAGATTTTAATTCAGCTTTAATAGAATAATGAAACAGTGAGAAATAAAGTGTAATCAGCCCGGAGGATCTAAATTAAATTTGAAAGATAAAAAAAATACCAGAGGTGAGAGTTTCAGAGCAATACACTTTAAAACACATCAATCGTTTTAATATCGCTAGATCCACCTAGAGGCTAATTTTGTTTTTATGAAATTAAAATATGAACAGTGTCATTGAATTTTAAATTGCTAATATTTGTAATGCTTCACACCTGTTTAACAGACTATTTCCATTACTGTCTGAAGTTTGATGTGGAGAGAAACTCTGTAGCTCTTTTGAGGTAAGTCTCATCCTCAAAATATATTAATTACGGTTTGCCTTCAAAACAGTCCATTTTAGCTGATAAGACTTACATTTTGCTTTATTTCACACAATAGCATACAGCTCAACACGTGAACTGTTTAATAACTGTTGATTGTTTTAAAGAGAAAATAAAAGATACTCAGCCAGGGTATACTCAGAGAAGCTTAAGTCAGGCAGGAACAACATTCTTTTCCACAACAATGATTCTGTGAAAGATACAAAGTGTCATATAACATGATCAAAGTACTGTATATGTGTGAGAATCAGAATCCTGAGTCATTTCCTGTTGCCATGCAGAAACAACCACAAACTTTTCTTTATCTCTTTATACTTGACTGTTATGGCCTGGAAGCCAATTCCCGCTAGAGAAGTCTGATTTTGTTTTGCACCCTTAGCTCTGCCTGGGGGCACATGTCCGTTTCCACTCTTTAGAGCTCCTGAAAACGTATTTTCATTATTTTTTACATCATAGCCTTCGATTTCCGTTCACACTCATCAGCTCTCCAGAGGCTGGATTTCTAAAACAGACAAGTGCCTGGCAAAAATGTAATCCATCCAAAATGAAAATGATGGAGATTTTAATTAGTGCAAAGCCTTAAGGTTACATGATGTTGCCATTGACCTAAATATAAAAAAATAAAAACTTTTAACAGAGTTTCATCAAGTACAGTAGCTGCACATGGAGGTCAAGCCTCATGAAACTCCAGCAACTTGTTTGTTTTCACAGACACCTACTGTATAGGCTTGCAGTGAATTCAATGACAGATGTGCTCTGAACCCTCCTGCAAGGCACTGTGGAACCTGCATAGTGCAAAAGAATGACTGACTCAGTGATGGGTGGGCAGATTGGAGGAGCTTGTCGGCCATGTTGGACTTGAACTGCCTTGTTCTCCCAGCACGTTACAGTGATCTCAGTGCTGTCGGCTGAAGGAACAATTGGCTATTCAAAATCAGCAAAAGAAAAAAGACAGCTAATTGTCTTTACAGACTATAAACAATGTGAAGTCTCTGGTTATATTTTTGTCATCCGCTGAAACCTCTATATCTGTCATTTTTTCGAGATTATAAAAACTTAAATGTGTGTATGCTAAAATACCCTTGCATTGCATGTTGTCTTTAATTCTATCATTATGAATCAAGGCAGTGATTTGCAGTTGAGCTGGAGTCCATCCAATCATTCTTCCATTTTCAGCCTGCTTTTCCTGGTAGGAATCAAACACGAGTTGGGGAATTTATTTTCAATCTAAAAAGTTTTTTTTCTCCACAGAAGGGTTTGTGACTTCTCTCTTTTGATGTTTGAGAAAAGATTGAAGACTTCCTTCTTCCACCAAGGAAATTTATTGTGTCGGTATGAAGTACTCCAGGATACTGATAGATCTATACAGGGCGATATAAAACAGAAGATGATGGATATCCCTGGACTATGGTTCAATATTCAATATGACCTTTTTTCTGGATATGTGTAGGGAAGACTCTAGCTTCTCATTAAATTTATCAGAATCCATGAAGGTTCTCTGATGGGCATGGATCCATTCCTGTCTGTGTGCTCAATCACATTGTCCATCACACTGGCCAGATGATGCACTACAACAGCATGCTTTCATAGCTCATGTGACAGGCGCTCAATGGGATAGAGCTCCAGTAATAGCTCTGGTCATAGGTCACTAACTCCCCATTGTGAGATGAATCCAGCCAATAAGTACACATACAGATCATTTCTCTTCTGAAATGTCATCAGGTCAAGATAACTCACCATTAAACAATTGATAAAAACAGTGATTGCCCAAACATTTATGAATTCCACAGTCCTGCAATATTTCATTACCCACATTTATGTTTCAGATTGTATTTCAAAGCCCATAGTGGGCTTTGAAAAAAGAAGCATGGATTTGTTATTGTTAACCATACTTCTTCCAGTCCTATCTCTATTCTTCTTGTTGATTACACTTCCATTGAATAAATGGATATCAATGATTGTTGGTTTTCCTGAGAAAACAAATGAAACAATATAACAGGAATTTATTTCGCCTTACATTTCATTAAAAAAAATCTCAAGCATAGACTAGACTCTAGTGTGGAAAGAAAACTAAGTGTAGTCATAAAAAATAGACGTTTTCTTAAGATAATGTATAAAAATGCCTTGTCACTTGTTCATGACAATGTTATTCTGAAATCTAGATACTTGAAAAGTGCTGAAAATTACTTAAGTCCTCATCCAGTTTCTTGTTTTACTAAGTGATACCATTTGTTTTTGATAGCAATTTACTGTAATATAAGGAGCAAAAATTCCTTAATGCCCCAAAGAGCTTATAATTACAACTCAGATCCAAGGTAAATTGTTTGGATTTAAATTATTTATAGTGCACATTGATCCACTGAAGGAAAATGTAATCCAGTCTTCTTTCCAAAGAACTATTATAATGCCTTAATCATTCTCGTACCTAATACCCATTGATAGTAGTGTTCTATTGGCAAAAAATGCCACTTTAGAATTACGGAAAGGAGTAGCAATGGGTGGTGGTGAGGGCTTATTGCATGTAGGAAATTGGCAGCCTAAGGCTCTGGATTGACAGAGACATTTTGCTTAATGCTGAATTTGTTTAGTAGCAGGTCAAAGAAGCTAGATGAGGGTAATTATCTTTGAAAATGCTTATTCCATTTACTTATGATTTGAATCACTTACAGTATGCTGTATATGGCTCAAAGTCTCTATGCCAAATTAAGGTTAATTATTTAAATACCTTAAGTATTTACTGGAATTGAATGCATTCATAAGTGCCCTCATGTCATTCATTGTCAGAAAGTGACTTACTCATGGTAAGGTAGATAAAATAGAAACGGAAGCACCCAGCATAAAATTCATGTAACTATAAACAAGCTCCACTCAGAATGTGTCCCAGGCCAGAATCAAACCCATGTCACCGTTCTACCCTGTGCTCACATTTACTTGCCTAATCCGAGATAGAAATCAACTTCTTTTCTTATCTTATCACCTGTTCACCACATCTTCTTTATTTTCAGTTCTTTCTCATTTCTGTGGTTTTCAGACTCCCTATTATTGGACATACATTCATATTACATTATTTTACAGTACGAGTTATAAATTAAGAGGATGAATTAGTGTCAGAGGAGTCAGTTAAGTTTTTTTCAGAGCATGTTATTTGTAAATGTGGTTTATTTTGTGCTGTTATAGTAGCCTTAGGAGGAGTAGAGGCAATCCACGTGTGTATTCAGGATATTGCTTCAGTCATTCACCTATGGCTTTTATTCTCAGTACAGCACTAACATTGTATTTGAATCATTACACTACTAAATGAGTAACCTCACAAAATACAACTCTTGCATCCTATGAACCTTAAGTCCAATTCATAACCTGTATCTAGAAAGTAAAAATCACAGCAAGGGCCTATGTGGCTGGGTACACCTGCTTTAAAGTGTTGTAATTTAGCATACACTACATATCATAGAAAAAATAACATTTCAAGATAACCACTTGTATAAACTCTTTCTCTCAGGGAACAATAAGATCTGGTTGGCTTTCTTTATTTGAAGATGACTCTCTCCCTTGATTGACTTCAAATTTGTTCAGTAGGTGCCAAACACTGAAACATTATCCAAGGTCCTGAAAATATTTCAAAGGTATTCTTTAACTGTGGACCTTGCTTAAAAAGCAAGCACTTTTCATTTTTATGTCTAAGATTACAAACAATAGATTTAACTCTAGCCTTGTCAGTACACACCATTCCTTGTATTGATTTTAAGGACTTTGTGGGCTTCTTTGTGATCAAATTTCACCAAGATGTAGGATTTTTAATCCTAAATGTAAGAATATGACAAAGAGTTGATGTACATCCTAGTCACATGACCCCTGTTGGGATTATGTGTCATTTTCTTTGTATTTTGTGTGGGTTATATTATTGCAAATAAATTAATCTATGTACAGTATTGGTTGTTTTGTGCCTGATTGACCTACCTGGATCCATAGTCCTTATCTCTTTGTTCCATCATGCTGGATCAGGGTACGGTTCCATGTCTGGTTTAAATGGAGGCTTCATGTCCATCAATAGGAGCTGGGGGTGAAGCTTAGGGTATTTAACCTGGCCCTCATGGTTCAACAGATAAGGCTGGGCTGAGTGCAATACGCTTGATTGTGTGAATGTTTCACAGCCCAGTGTTTGGAAGCATGGAACTGCTCCCAAGATTTGCCTGTGAAGGGTTGTTTTTTATATATGTCTTTTATACAACACCATGATATTCTTTAAATTATTGCAATTATAAAACCTGTAACCTTATGCCTGTACTCTAAGAACCAATCACCTTGCATCTGTAAAAAAGTTGTTTTTGTTTAGCACTGTTTTGTTAACATTCTGACATAATGTGTAGACTGCAGGCAGCTACAAATCCAGTTTTTGATAACAGAAAGGTGAGAGAGGAAAACCATCCAGCTGCAGGAAGGGGGCGCCGCGAGGGAATGAGTATTCTAACTTCTGTTATCTGGCTGTAAGGAGAGCTCTGCCAGAGGAATGAGCAGAGAAAGAAAAAGGAGAGAAAACCTTGTTCTTTCTCTCATGCTGCTGTGTGGTGTCTTACCTTCAGCTGTAATAAACGCCTGTTGATCGCTTCACCTCAGTAGCCTGGATTCGGATTCTTTTCCTGGTCAGCTGATGGAGGGTTACCCTCACCCATCTGCCTTCACCTTGAAAACCTGCAGTTACCTATTTTGCTGCATGTACAGTATCTCCTTGTTGTTAACACGTTTCTGCACACAGAAGCACTTCAGTAAACAGATACATTTTTGCACCATCTTTTTTTGTTGCATCTGTTTTTTTAGGCCTTCTGTGATCAACCTTGGACAGGACAGTACTATCAGGTGGTTTTGCCATCAGTGAGGACGAAAGTTGTAAACTGTGTGAATCCAAGTGTCACTAAAACATATGAAACATTTGCAACTACTGTTGTTACAAATAACAAGAATTAAATATAAATACTAATATCCTTGTTCAGTTTTCATATTTTGTTACTTTAAAGCTTGAATCCATGTCTCTTTGAAGTACTGGAGCGATTAATATCTATGTTCACAACCCACTCCATCCATCAAAGCAGAAAACAACAAAAAAAGAAGTAAATAGATAATATAAAAGAAAAATGAAAAAGTCACGATTGTGTAATTATTCAAACCCTTTAGTGTGGCAAACCTAAATTAATTTAGATGCAGAAAATTTCCTTAACAAGCCACATAATTAGTTTAGTGGCCTGAATTTCAAGCGTAGACTCAGTCATGAAGACTAAGGAGCTTTCAAAGCAAGTTAGGGATAAAGAAATTGAAAAGCACAGGTTAGGAGATTACAAAAAATATCAAAGTCTGAATACTTTGAAAGAGCTACAGAACTCAATGGCTGAGATGGGAGAAAATGTGTATCCGTCAACAATATCCTGGTCACTCCAGAAAGCTGCTCTGTACTGTATGTTAGAGTGGAAAGGTAATCGCAGATTCTGCATTAAGTTTGCAATATAGCACCTGTGTGATACCATAAAAAGTTTTGTGGTCAGTTTAGACAAAAGTTGGAACTCTAAATACTAAGCATTATGTTTGGCACAGACACAAAACCAAACATCTCCCAGTCAATACCATCCCTACTGTCAAGTATAGTGGTGGCAGCATTGAATTATCCTTATCTGGGACTGGAAAGTTTTTTAGGATTAAAGGAAAGTGGACAGAGCAAATTACAGGCAAATGCTAATGTGAAACCTGTTGACATTAAACAAAAATTCACTTAGCTGTTCTTTTTAATTTTGCCATATTAGGTCCTTATTATTTTCCCAGAAAGTGACACTGGTACTAAAACGTACCAATTTCAATATTTTACTTTGAATTTTTCATTTAATTTGCATTCTTTCCTAAAAAAAATAAAATCCTGGCAATGGAAAAATTACAAGGAAATTAAAAATACATTGTATATTTAGCCATTTTGTTCTCTGGAAGATCATCAAAAACTGTTTCTTCATAAAACCTAAACACTGAAAACATATCATATTAGTCTTTTGTAAGGTTGTATACACACATCATACTGTAAGTGCATATTAATGCTTTGTTCAAGTCTGCATAATCAGGCTACTTACATTCACACAATTTACTAACATGAAGTTAGGATCAATAAAGTCTTAGTTTTGTATTTTATATCCATGCTGTCTGAATAAACAGTGATTTGCTGGCTTGGGATTTAAATACAAAGTAAGTCACAATTTTCAAACAACCTAAAAAAAACAATCTAAAATATTTTCTAATATTTGCTGTTTAGCGAGTGTTTTTTAGGAACTAAAGTACAATTGAAAACTGTGAACAAAACCAGTGGGGCAAATATATGCATGAAGTGAGCATGGAAGATTATTTCTGATAAATATTCCTGAATAAGAACATGGTAATCACTGCGCATTGCTCAGGGATTCAATTTCATTTCACCGGTCTCCAAGCAAATCTTCGGCAAATGATTTGAGTTATGGGCTTTTATTGTAATAGGTTATGGCTTAATCCCTACTATTACTGTCTAAAAACAAACACCTGAATGTATTTTGTATCCCTCAAACTACTGGACTAATAAGGTACATTTTACAAGCAAGAGTTTGATAGGCCTCAAATCTACATTTTAAGGCACTTTCAAAATGATAGTGTATGCAAAGTTATTAATCATTTTTGTTTCAGGCCTTTATACATTTTTATAGAGCTTAATCAGATTTTATAAAAGGAGAAAATTCACTGTGTCAATAAAGTGAATATGAATGTAGTTGTAGAACCATTTGATTATAGAAATGCTTGAACTACCTTTTCAGATTTAGAAAAAAGTATAGGACAAGAAGCAGTTCCAGTTTATAATTTGTAGAAAAGGAAATAGTCTGTAATTTTTCATATATATTGAAGAAAGACCCTTTTATACAACAATGTTCAATTGCCCCTTAACATTTAACTCTGTGCCTAGACCATATACAGCCAGAATCCCTGGTGAAGCATAGTCTTATGCTTTACTAATATTCACTTGTTCCTGCTGTTAGTTCTGCATAAAACTTTAAAAGCCACACATGGTTAAATAATTTACCATCCTGGAGAAGACAGCTTCCCCACTTCATTTAAGAAATTACACCATCTGTCAAATTCTATCCAAAGCTCACCAATGTAAAGTCAAATGAAAAAGCACAGTTGTTAACAAATGCATGAGATGCTGGTTTATGTGTTCTGACAGGAACGGAAGGTGATATGGCTTCGGCTACGGCTTGTTTGTTACATTTTCCCTGCTTCACATCAGGCCTGCGTTTGCGCTGGAAGGTGAGCCACAAGGATTTCACCAGGCTGCATTTGCGACTCACCTGTTTGAACTGTGGGGTGCATTTATGTGTGAAGGAGCACTAGGAACAGGGAGCTGGTGCATCACTCCTTCTGCAGAAGCTACTGTATGATTCCACCATTGTGAAGCCAGAGGCAACAAAAATCTTTTTCTTCTCCTAAGTCAAAGTTAGCTTGTGAGTATGGGAAGCATACAGATGTACTTTCATATATACCTTTGACATGGCTTATAAATCAAAGGCTATGATATGACTGAAAAAGTCTTCATTTATCACTGGCCTGATTTTGTTCTTTGCCAAATGCCAAAGCCAACTTCTGGAGTGTGCTTTCCCTTTACTGCAGAACATAACTTATTATGCTTCCCTGGCCTCACCTTGGCAAGTCCTTTTGAAGGACGTTGGCTCTAAACATCACTGAGCACAGCTGACAAATCCCAGAAGTGCTTCCAGAAGGAGTACCTCACCTGTCACTTTAATTAAAGTCATGTGTCAGTCAATCATTTAATTAGGACACTTATTTCCATAAATAACCCCCTTAACGGGCCATACACTATAACTTCTATTGACCTCTACCTTACAATATATCCACTATTAAACCTCTAGGGTACAAATTGACTGTTCCTTCTTTTAAAGTTACAGAAAGTTGGAACAAATATATTTTATTTGATAATATGAGCAGGTTGCTAATTACATATTTTACAGTTCTATTGGTCCTAACAAGGGTAAGCTGAATTAACCTCACAAAATAATTCCAAGTAGCCTGGGGTTGCTGAGAGGCAAGAAACAACCATAGTAAATCATAAAAAATGTCAGAATTACACTAAAATATAATGAAGGACAACTGTAAGAGGTTTGGCTAGATAGGAAATGCTGTGAATAAACTACCTTTTACTGCATGCATAAAATTTTCATCTGATACCAGCCCATATATGTTCAGTGGTTTCCCTCAGGAACCACACAGCACTGGCAAACTTTGTGTGCGGCTCATGCTTTGCAGCGCTTCTCTTTGCATTAGAAATGACAACAATACAATTATTTCTTTGCTTTTTAAGTAAGCGGAATAAAAATGTCAGATTTATTTTCGATCTGTGTTCAATAATTTGACGATGTTTAGTGCCATAACACTGTTAATCTTGAAAACAATAAAAAAAAACACAGGCACACTTCAATTACATTACTAAAGAACATCGTCGTATAAAGTAGCCAATTTACATTTATTTTAGTTTTATCACATAGAGAAAAATATTCATTTTTTATTAACAAATATTCAGAATACTGCAAAAAGTAATGTTTAAGTAGTTATGCTGCACCCAGCGTCCTCTTCTATTTACGACGCTGTTGTGCTTCTGTTTGGGCGTTACTGTGTTATGGTACTTAGATTCCTTGGCGGGATTTTTTCATTCACTGTTAGTTCGAAGATATGCACAATAAAGAGCATACGTCTGCGAAACCTATCCACCTCAGTCCCTGCTTTTCTGTGGTGTAACACAAGTAGGTTTACTATAAAAGTATTCACTTTCAACAGTCACTTTTCTTTTGATCTTCCAGTTCTTCATTCAGTATATGATCGTCATAGTCATATAAAAATGTCGCAAACATCATGCAATCTTTATGCCAGACCATTGTCTTTTTGCTTATTCCCAGTGGTGTGTTGCAAAAATGTACACTTTTTCTTTCTACTTTTCAGCAGGGAATTAACCTCAGCTTGTTCCTTTACAGCAGCAAGCTGACGCAGCTCCCCACTCCAACCATGTTATTGTTGGGTACATCATTCTTTTTTATCTACATCAGCAATGAGACTATGGTTTCCTGGGCAGAGCTTCCATTTCATTCCTTGATTTGAATACTAAACAGAAAGGATGGGAGAAGACTGGTCTCTTCGCTTTATACTCACCCATTTGTTAATGGATGTCACTGACACCTACAAATCTGCTCTGTGCACACGAAAAAGGTTCCTTCTTCACATGATAGTGGGTGTGCTCTGATGTGGCTGCATTTTTGGGGATCAGCTCTACCTGTTCATCTCTATGTTCCTCTGCGTTTCCCTTTTGTGGGAAATATCCCTTGCTCTCCAGTGTGTAATTTGTTGAATGATGAATCATAAATAGATTTACAGTGTCTGTGCAGCACATGTGGGTTTGCCTGTCTGGCATTTCTGCTGCTGATTGCTCTGCACTGACGGCCTCTGTATTCCTCTCCCTGGTGTTTGGGCCCTCTTCTTTCTCACTTTCATGCATGTAGGACTCTCCATTGCAGAAGCTTAAAACGCTGTGGGATGTTATATTCCCGTGTAACTGCAGCCAGCTGCTGAAGAATGGTTTAAAACTGCCATGGCAAAACCTTAGCATTGGTTTCTTCAAGATGCAAGATCTTATCACCGTGTGCTCTTGCATTGTCCTGCTGAAAATCAACATCTCTGGGTTGGCTTGAAAGAATGGACTGAAACAATGTACTGCTGGGCAGTAGGTTTGCCCTCAGTGTGCATCAGAGGCATTCTTGTGTTGAATCTCCTTTCACATCATTACACTTCCACTGTTCTGTTAGGTAGCAGGAAAATCATTTATATAATGGTTACCACAGCACGCATTGCATGCATTGGTGAACAAAACACTCCACCATTTCACTTGCGCCACTTTAGATGTAGATTACATAGATCATGTTCATGCTGATAGGGAATTGCAGTTATTTTGCTGATGCATGGGCTATTGCTTCCTGGGATTTCTCATATTATTGCCACTGCAGTCTGAAAATGATGATACAGATTGATAGCAATTCAGCAATCATTACTCAAGTAAAGTTGCATCTTTCCCTACTCTTGTGTTTAAAATCATATCTTGATTCTGAATTAACTTGCAATAGGCATTTTTAACTCAAATAGAATACCAAACTCTGAGCATTTGGCATTTTTATGAAATCCCATGACTTTAGCTCAGTATTTTGTTATCTCAAGGATCAATACTATTCTTACACAATCAATCTGCTCACCATTTAAAATATAAATCACATTATGTGTGTGCTCAATGAGCTGTAAAAATAAACAGTTGCATTTTCATTCTGTATTAGTATAAAACACAACCCATGAACACAACAATAGTTACAAATGAGATGAGCTCTTTGGCCTAACTAATTCATCTGGCTGCTAGTAGAGCAGTAAGTAATCCAAAAACATAATCTAGCCTTTTCTAGAAAGAAGCACTATCCTTGAATGAATGATCTTCCCTTTTTGTGAGTATAAGCCTTAGCAAGCAGGATCTTTCTAAATTTTAAGAATGAATATGTTTTGAGCCAACACAGCAATTATTGTAAAGTACTGACATTATCTGCAACCCAAGCAAAAGGAGAGTACATTATCCAAATCTACCATGTCAAATTGACTTTCTCTAATTTGGCTATTCACAAATTACCTGTAAATCAATAAAACAGAAAATGTTTTTATGTCATAAATATTAAGATAGACATTACTGTAGCCTACCAAGCTAATCTTCAGAAAGTCTGACTCCTTACAGGAAACAAGATTATTTCAGTGTCTTTCACCCCAATGTTTTTTTTTATTCCATGATGCATAAAAATATGCCTTCAATGCTACAGTATTGTTATCAATTTATGGTCCATCCAAACATGACAATAAGTCATTAAACTAGTATCTTCAACAGAAGTATTGTTTTTTTAAATAATTGTTAAATATTAAGTATTCTCAGACTATAGGATTTGACATCATTGCAATGAATTTCCATTTAAATGTATTTAATACAAAATTAATTTTAGATATCTTAAAATTAACAGCAATGAATGCGAGATATCTTAAAAATAACTATTGGAGAGATCAATTCTCAGTATGATTTAAATATATCTGAAATTCACTTCAAGATCTGTAAATGAGTATTTGCTGTCAAAACGACTGTATCCAATCTCTTTTGAAAAACATGTTTTACCTTTAATGTTACTGGGCCTGTCCCATCATGAAGAACAAACAGTACATTCAATAAAACATAATTGTAAATGTAACTGAAGTTGAATTGATTCAAAACAATTAAATAAATAGTATAAAAGTATACTATTAACAAAAATAAAATAAAAATAAAAGTATAGCATGTTTCCACACACAGGGCACAAAGCCATATATACAGTATGAGATACTGTCTTGTGGTCACAAGATAAGTACTGTACAAAGATGTGTAAACATGTATTTCCCTGTCCTCTTAACCTCAGCTTGGTGTGCAAATCACCCTTTGCCATTAATGACCTTGGGTCCTTTTATAATCAATATCACTGAAGAAGACACTGAAAGCCTCTAGAAAGGCTACAGAATTTCCCTGACAGAAAGAAAAGCTATCAAATAAAATAATGTAGATAACTACGTGAATACCTACAGTAATTATATTTATAACTCTTTGACAAACAAAACCATTGTCACAGAGAAACTCCTGGATGGATATTTCTGCCTTGACTATACAAAGATCAAAATGGTTGCAAAAAATGTAAGCATATCTCTGTTGTGTTTTAAAAAAATCCAAAGATATAATAAAATACAAGTACATTATATTTTAAAAAGTGCTTTATAAAAAAACTATAAATAGTGGCTATTACAAGTATTGTACCATACTGTATATACACTAATGCTGCGATAATTATTTTAAAATATTATAAAAATCCCTGAATGGTCAATGGTTTATTCAGTGTAATACATATAACATCCTGAAATAAGTTCTCATGCCTAATGAAACTGAAATTAAAAAGTAAGCCAATACTTTGTTGGGGTGATAAAGTATAAATCAGTACAAATTAAACTGAATACAATGACAGCAGATTTTATAATGCATTATATTAGCTCCCCTATGCCTAGTAAACATTTATGTGAAAGTGTATTCTATGTAATTTGCCAAGGAGTAGCCTACAGGTTTGAACATTATCTGTGTTCTGAGTAACTCAGAAATGAACTTCCTGGAAAAAAGGTTAACCATAATTTCCTTTAGGTGTGAAATCAATTTATATTTGAATACAAGGGGTTTTAAGTTCCTACTGTAATAATCACTGAACCCTAGGCAGAGATCCTGGAAAGCCAAACAGATTGGTGGATGTTAATGAACAAAGTCAGTGATTCTTACTAACAGTGTCAGCACCTACAGTAAATAGTGCAAGCCTGGACTGCTAATCCTTGCTGTTTCCCTTTTTGTTGCATGGCTTTTGAAAATCGAATGGCTTTTTTAAGTAATGTCAGGGGTGAGCACAGCCGACGAAGATCACACTACATATATTTAAACCAACTTTTAACTATTTTAGTGTTACACAGCTAACAAACAAGCAACATACAAGCAAAGCATAGAATTCTGAAGAGCCAGCATTTGTATATAGTATGTATAATATATGCAGTGTTTACATATATTAAAATGCAAAAAATGAATTTAATGTTAATCATGAAATTTTACAAAAACTGCAAGAGAATACTCAACAAGAACAAACGACAACAGTGGTACTGTAGTTTTTACATACTACCAGTTTAGAACATAACTAAAAATATTGATATTAATATTAAGGTGCATGCTTGCTGTACAAAACCAAAAAAACAGTATTTAATTTTTATATAATCTCAGAACTGGAAGCAGACCAGTGCTTCATTATTTACACTAGTCTCATGCATTTTAGATACATTTTAAAACAGCAAACCTAAGGAGACCAGGAATATTAACAGGAAGATTAAAAAACTACCTACAGATAAAGGAAAGCATTATTAAAAAGGTTACAGAGATTGTCTTATAAGGCATTTAGTTAAAATAAACTCAACATAGATGGAGCACCTGAATTTATTATTGCTGAATTTAGTTATTTGTGTTGTGTGCTACATAGAGGCAGATGTAATGTCTATAGATGCTTTTATTTGCAATATATGATTCTGTAATATTTCCGTTATTAATGTTACACATTAAGCAAAATGGAAAATAAAAAGAACAGTTATAAATGAGAAGATATAATTTGGCCGAGCTGGTAGTTAGTAGCTAATCAGATCAAAATCAAATCAAATCAAATCAAAGTTTATTTATCAAATGCACAACAATACAGCCTGCAGCGGTAGTTGCTGGCAACATAATGTCTTTTCTGCGAGTTCACAAAAAACAAGAAACAAAAATAAAAATAAAAAATCACAAAAATCACAAGATTAAGGTTACAAAAATAAGGTTACATAATAATGGATAATAATGTAATAAAAATTGAATAAAACTCAATATGAATAGAGCTGCTATGTGTCCATGGTGTATGCAATATATACAAGTAGTGCAGTATGCCGAATACAATGAAAACAGAATGTCCATGTAGCCATTACGGGTGATTTGCTATAGGAGCTGCAGGTTGGCTGTTTAGCAGTCTTACTGCCTGGAGGTAGAAGCTGTTCCGTAATCTGTTGGACTTGCACCGAATGTTTCGGAACCGTTTACCAAACGGTAGGAGGGAAAACAGTTTGTGACTGGGATGACTGGGGTCCTTGAGAATGGACCTGGCCTTCTTAAGACATCTAGCTGAGTAGATATCCTGGATGTCTGGTTTGGTAATGAGCTGCTCTGACTTCACTGTGTTCACTAAGTTAACTAATTGTTCCAAGGATCTCTTCCAGTCGTTGCCTGAATGAAGTCAGGGCGTCAGGCTTCATCAACATGGCTGAGTAGCATGTTCCATACACTCTAAACTTTTGGGTTAAGAATTCTCTCTTGGTCTCAATTCTCAGACCAGAGTCCTTTGGTTTGTATTTCACCCCACATTCTGAAGAACTCCACTGTGTTGTATCAAGACTCACAACCCTCTCTATTCAAGACAAAAAAAGGTTCAGTTCTTTCAACCTGTCAGTGCAGGACATTCTCTTAAACCCTGGACTGTACAGGTATGTGGTGTATCTCTAAACAGATTTCAAGGAAGCAGTATCTTTTCTGTAACACAGTGACCAAAGCTGTACACTGTAGCTGTCCCCCGGAACCGCCCGAGGGACTGAGCGTTTGACTCACCAAGTCAATATTTAGTTAAGACAACCATCGCATTTCATAATATTTCACCAACAAAATCCCCAAATCTTTCAGATTTATCTTTAAGATATCTAACGAAAAAAGACAACGGGAGCTTCACAAAACCGTTTTCAGAACCGAAGTACACCAAGGCAATTGATCACAATAACACTTTTTATTTGATGATGCACTTCAGCAAACTTCCAAAGTGCATGGATAAGTAATCAATAACCCAGCCAAACATGACCGGAAAAAAAACAAAAGCCAGCAAAATATATATATATACAGTATATCCTGTGTTTTTACCTTGTTCAAGGCATCCATAAGACCAGAACTATACCCACAAAACGCTAACCTTACTCATCTCCAGACCTGGAGGAAACAGAGAGTTATTGGCTATTGAAACTGAATTTTGAAACCGACTGCCTCAGAAAAGCTAGTCTTATTGGTGGAAAACGCTGTCATTCATTGTATTTTCAGCCATTCAGAGACCTTAGGAGAGGGGACTTCCTCTGGGACCCTCTGGCTGCATTCTGGCTGTAATCCATCTGTTATTTACTGACACAGCAGGTGGTTATGAATCAGATTCTTATCAGTGGTCGTTTCTTCACACCTGAAGGCCACTCTAGAGATTTTTTTTAAATGCCTAACAGCAGAAAAAGGCTCTTTATCAGTACCTAAAGGCTTTTTATGGTAATTGCAATAGCTTTTACACAGTTTAATTGACTTTCAATAATTTTAATAAAAATTTTTGGGGGGGGGGGATTTCATTCCAGGTACAGTCTTCACAAAAACATATGTATATTTTTTTCAAATTGATCTATTTGTCCCAAATTTGTATTCAAGCTTGTAGACACCTAGTGCAAGGCTTAAATATCTTTGAAGACAGAAAACAAATTTAGCTTGCTGTTTTTTTGTTTTGTTTTTTCTGTATATTTTTGTCTGCTGAGTGGATACAAGAAATTTGACCATTTACACTTAATTCAAAGTGAAGATATAACAAAATGTTTAAGGGAAGAAAATTCCAGGTGGAAATTGGCTCTGGGGGCCAGCTACAACAAGGGGCTTAATAAGGCCTTACAAATTTTCAACACAACTTTAACAAAATATCTATTGATTTAAATTATCCACTTCTAACTTGAGGATCTAAAATGTTACCTGCTCATCTGTTCAGTCATCAAATTGTCTAAAACTTGAAAATAGGGTGGTTAAAAATGCAACTGAATAATCTGAGAGACAAATAACAAAAGTAACAACATATGAATGATATTGCTGTACGTAGATAAAGACAATTGTGCCTAGAGTAGAATAAAAGAAAATAAATTGGGAAATAGTTTCAAAGACCAGAGTAAGGCTTGATTTGAAAACATTCCCTTATAAAATAAAAACAGAAAAGCAATCACTAATATTTTAGTTTAGAAAATATCTTTAAGCCAGCCAAATCCTATAAAATATCTTCATAGCATGTGTTTCAACATAAGCTCCCTCATGGAAATAAATGACAAAAATTCAAAAATAAGAGAAGTTGGCTCTTCTGACAACAATATGTATGGTATGTAATATAAAAGGGGGATGAGTTTATTCGTGCTGCAAAACTATAGGATGCATGACACCATCTTGATTTTTATCTGAAATGGTCTTCTTCATGTTCATAAAAAAAACACTTTCTAACAAGAAATGTAGCTACTGGAAGATATTCATGTATTCACACCATTTTAAACATTCCTTCAAAGTCTCAGGGGCACCTATTACTAGCTAGCATCAGAATCCATATCACATACTGTATATGAGCTATACATACAGTTGTATTTGGACATCTGGTTTGTGAACAATAAAAGAGGAAAGCAATTTTTTTTGCTTGACCTTCTATCCCTGAGACATGTTTTAATACATGCAGCTGTGGGGAGAGCATTGTGCACTGGGTGACTGAAAATTCATATCGCAGGAGTCCTAAATGAAAATAAAAGCTTGAAAGCAATATTCCAAGACCGCTCCTTCAACACCTTATATTGCTGTTCGGTCAAATTCAATACAGAGCCTTGAATTTTAATATGTGTGCTCCGATCTCCAAATGTATATTCAATAAAGGAATATATACAGTATTACAAGAGTTGCACAACTTGTAGCACATAAATATAGGAATATAGTGAGCTGAAAGTAATTTTTTCATCAAAGGACATGATTGAAAGAATCAAGTATAGGTGAAAATACTTAGTAGTAGCAAACAAGTGATATACATTATTATTATTATTATTATTATTATTATTATTATTGTTGTTGTTGTTGTTGTTGTTGTTGTCGTTGTTGTCATCACAGAAACAATAAGAAGAACATCAAGTTTGCTGAGTATACAGCTGAGCTAAGCAATCCTTTCTTGGAGTGCTGCAAGTTCATTATTAAATTTCAAGAATAAATTTATTGATAGATGTTTTTCTTACTCTATTCATAAAAATTACCATTTCTTCCAGAGATCTGGTGAAATTGGATTTAGATTCACCAATAAAACCAGTTACAATTTGATTAAACACCAATTCTTGCATTTGTTCAATAGGTTTTCTAACCTTCAAATTGGACTCAGATTAAAAATTTGGATTTACAGGAAGGGAATATAGCTGCCACCGCAACCTCTTTACGGCCAATAATATATAACAAATAGAAAGTAGATCATCATATATTTTCAGAATATGGACTTATAAAGCTAAACCCAGAGGTGGGCTTGGGATCAAATAAGAATGACCTCTAAATTGGTTAATTTAAGGAGAGTTTTAGGTAGTATTGGAACAAAGTTTATAAATGTGCTTGAATGCAACATGTTTGCAGAATGCTGAGAATTTGGCTGTACACTCACTTCAGCTTGGGTCTCTGTCCTGTAATGGGCTATAAGATAATTACTATCCATAGTCATGACCACACATTTTAATTACAAAGTGTGAATAATCAAAAAAAATAAGTGTTACATTACAAGATTTTATAAGCATCAATTAAGCTTAACTATGACAAAATAGTGAATGTCTTTTGAAGTCACGTATTTTCTTTTGAGGATACAACATTAAAGATCTGTGCATATTTTGGCACTTACTGTGGAACAAGGCCTCTCTGCAAGCAACTCTTCAACACTAAAGAACACACAGATTCCTGATATGTTTATGAAAGCATCAAAAAGATAATTACATGACATTGAATATCTTGGCCTAATCATCTAATTAGCCCTATTGAAAATAATTAAGCTTGGAACTTTTGATGGCAGCTGCACTAAAAAAAAAAAATTCTCTGAATAACAGTACAAAATATGTTTTTAAAAAGCTATCTAACAGCATTATAAGTGCTCGTGAAACTTTACAATAGATTATTAGCATTATGCAACTCTAGGTAAAGCTGTCTACATAAATCACAGGCCTAAGGAATAATCCAAAATTGTCCCATTTTAGTTTTAAGGAGCTTTAAAACCATTTTTCCAACTACTTGCAACACCAGCTATTTCCTCTTGCTTCCTACATTGTCCAGAGCCACATACAATTCACCCTTACAGAAAGTGCACTACAAGAATAAAGACTGAAACAAACACTTTTTTTTGTACAGAGCAAAAGAGAATTCCAGCTTCATAATATATTTTAAGCTCTTACTAAAACTGTCATGGGAGCCGGTCCTGACTCCCGTGTAGTGCGTACTGTATTTAGGACCCTATGCAGACGGTATAATCCGGAAGAGACTGGAAAAGGTCAACAGGGAAGCGGTGATCCAGGTGCGAGGGGGAGCACAGGCAAACACGTCCAGTGGGAGTCCAAAAGGGAAAAAACAGGGCGCAGTCCGAAGTCCAGGTAGCCGGGAGATCAATCCAAGACAGACAGTTAAAATAGGAACCGGGTCGGAACCAGAACAGGAACAGGGAAGTTAAAAACACGATGACGAGGCCAGGCACTCCGAGCCCCAGACCCAGATGGTCAGGATGCCGGGGTGAAGCCGATGCCGTCAGGTCTCTCCTGGACCCGATGGTAGGCTGGCTTCCGGGCGTCCTTCTCCCAAAGCTGAGCCCAGAGCTTAGAAGGCACGTAACTTATATAATGACGGGTTAAACAGGAGACGGGAGCACGTAATAATGAAACTAATAATAAAAGGTCAGAGCGCCCTCTACAGGAAGGATGACGACCGCGACAGGAACCTTGATCTTTGTGCTCAAATGCTAAACCTTTAAATGTAATTTAGGAGTTTTCCCCTTTTAAAAGTGAATATGCTAAACCGCACAATGTTTATTTTAACATTTCAGCAATATCAGCATGTTCTATAACTATCTTCACTTTCAGTTTGGCATTTCATTTTCTTTTAACTACTGTCACTGCATCTAATTAAAAGTTATTTGCTCTGAAACCTGCATCATCCATATTTTCATTTTGTAATACAGTACTTCACTCACACATTTGCATCTTTAAATAAGATCGAGATTTCCAATGTGCTGGATTCAGGCTTCAAATTCAGTGATAAAAGAGAAATAATTTTGGTACTATACTTCATACAAGATTCCACTCTTTGCTACATTGATTTATTTGAGTGCACTGACTAAACATAACACATTGATTGAACATGGATCAATCAAAGTTAGAGAAAGATAAGCAGTTCTTCAAAAGCAAATGGTTACTGCACTTACAGCAAAGGTAACTGAAGTACAGTTTCCAGCTTGGCTTATAGTAGGACGAGTCTTAAAGGAAGAAGCCATACTGATATACAGTATGCATCTTCACCCTAGGAGAGTAACACTGATGTTTGCCTCAGGAATATATTATAAAGAAACTCACTAGTAACAGCAATTGTTTTACCTCCGGACATTTCCCAGATATTCAGGATTAATATATGTTATGCTAAGACTAACTAAGTTTATCTACTTGACATTCCTCTCTGCCATGCAACTAATTTTCTGATCACCTAAAAAATATTGTAAAGGTATATACCGCAGGAAATACACATTCATATTTTTAGCTATTTTAAAATGGCAGAAACATTTTAATGCTTAATTTATAACTCATATCATATTTCTTTTTTCACTGCTTGTTCTGCTATTGTAAAGAAGCAAATAAAAATTGCTAAGTAATGAACACAAAATAGAAAAACAAATTGATGTGAAGTTTTTGTAATCTCACTTAATGGTATGACCAGCTAATATTTGTGGTATAAGCCATTTTCAAAAACATATCTACAAATGTAAAAAGTGATTCAAGTGTAGTAATTTCACACAACTCACATTGGGTTAACACCTCTACAGCTATCAGCTGAAGAACAAATACATTATTGTAATTCTGTCAATTACAATCTTGCCTTTTCTCTCTGCACTCTTTGCTCAGCTAAGACCAGAAATGGTTTACTAGGTATGTTACTGTGGGATGAACACCACAAAACCAATATAAAAATCTTTGTCATAAATCCTTCATATTGTATTACTCATTCTGCTTCTCTCTAATTCCTATGGCTCTTGAAAAGCAGAAGAAATGGTAGCATTGATTTCCAAGGATAATACATTATTATTACCACTGTTTGAGTTAACTTTCTGGACAAAACTGAAAAAGACCTAACATGATGATCCCTGTTAACTTGGTAAATTACCTCTTAATTAAGTACTGGATGCTAATATATGATTTATAATAAATGGTTATACTAGTGGTTGACTGTCACTGAGGCAACCCACACCATAACCTTCTAATTCACTATGGCATGTATTCTTCACTAAAACATAATTTTTACATTAAAACCTAATATATAATTTCTCTAATGTTGCATTATTACTTAACCATCAATTGCCAAAGATCATTTCCACCATTGACAGCAGACCAACTCATGTGGTAATGAAAAAAAACAGTTGTGCAGTTTTTAAGTTGCATTTCATCTGTATAAGCCTAATGTTGGCATATTGTTTTATCTCAAAGTCATGTTTTCAGTGTAGGAGTCAAATTAAAACACTATTTAAGTGCTCAGCACCATTCCAACATACAGTAAGTCTGCAATTACAATAGCGTAAGCCTCAACAACGAAGGTAAAAAAGTATAATGTTATACTGTTTTTCTCAGTTAATAGGTTCGATTAATGTCCCTCATTTGTTTTCATTTCATTGTAACCAAGTGTGAAACACCTCGGGGTAGCTGATGCCATTAGAAATGTTATATTGCTTTACTTTGTTATAAATATCCAGAGTCTTAAGATATACACAGGTTGCCTAGTATTTTTCTTAGACACTGTTTCCATTAAACGTCATTCCAAGTGTCAATATTACTGACATTCATTGTCCCCTGACACTTTGGGTCAAAGCAACCAACTATTTTATTTCCTTTGGGAAATAATTGGATTGGAATTAGACAAATTCCAATCATATGCATGGATGATCAACATTGCAATGAACAGCTGATGAAACAACAATACTGTTATTCAAATCAATTAGAACCAGAACTAGAAGACTTTTCTCAGTTCATCTATTCTAAAAAAAAAGGATAACAATGAATTATCCTGACTTAAAATAGTACTTTAAATCAATAACAATGTTATTTCACTGCCAAATTGATATTTTCAGAATTAGCATTTGATCATCTTGAACCAAAGACCATAATGAGAATATAGAAAATAAATATATTGTAGGAACCTTTTAAAATAGTTACAGAAATACATACTTTGATTTGTCTTGCTGAAATCCTAAGGAGAAATGTTTTTTTTAAGCAAAGTCAGGCTTAATTTAAAATCGAATATACAGCGTGCTGACAAATGTAAATATAAAACATAGAGTTTATCTCTTAGCTCTTTCTCAAATTAGCTTACATACTGTACATGTGCATTTGCTCTCATAGACACATACGTCAGGTGCAAGAATACACTAAAAATTATATAGAAGGATAAATAATCATGCTTCTGGGATTCATTTTGGGATCGTTAACCCAGTCACCTGATCTCAAACCGCACGACATCTGACTGATTCCTTCAGACAAAGTGACCCAGTCTTCACACCGTGAATGGGGTTTCAGATGGAGCATGAAGAGCTGAGCAGTATGAGTGCACATCTGGCCATGTTAAAATTCACAGATGGAAGATTCTTCCTGTTACCAGTGATGATTTAACGACGAACTCTTCACCGATATTATATTGATTGAATTTGGCAGACGTCTGTGTATTAAAGAACAACGCACTCCTGTGAGTTGTAAAAGTCCTAAGCACCATAAAACAAAATCAAACATGATAACAAAAGCAGAAAAGCCAGTAATGTAATTCTGCAATTCACATATTGTAGCCAAAGAGTATGTGTTAAAAAATAAATATGTCAATTAAAATTTACAGGTTAAACACTCAAAAGTTAAACATGGGTAATGACCTACTGTATGTTTCATTAAAGCTTCTACACACTTTTTTAAACAAACCTAATAAGGATCTGTGCCTGTGGCTGGAAGGTTGCCGGTTTGAATCCCGTGGCCATCAGAGGAATCCTACTCTGTTGGGGCCCTGAGCAAGGCCCTTAACCCCAACTGCTCCAGGGGCGCCATATAAATGGCTGATCCTGTGCTCTGACCCCAAGCTTCTCTCCCAGTCTGTGTGTCTCATGGAGAGCAAGCTGGGGCATGTGAAAAGACAAATTCCTAATACAAGAAATTGTATATGGCCAATAAAGTGATCTAATGGTAGAATTTTGACCCTGAGACCTAAAACACTAAGAAAAGTGAACAAGAGAATGAGCAAGACTAGACTGGTGTGTGGTGCTGAGATATTTCTACAGGCAGCAACCCAACAGCACTCTTTAATAATTCATATTTCATAATAATTCATAAATATCCTGTGTAAGGAATTTAAAACTAAGGATGAAACAAGAGGAAAACAATGTGTACTGTCATAGAGGTTCCATTACACACCTCATGTTAGGTGTCATCCTCAGGGAAATAAGTATATTATGGAAGTCATAAAAACTCCAAGAAACAAAACAAAATAGAAAATTAGTTAAGCATACCTGTAGTATTCAGAATTTTAGGAAGCTGCTTTGCTGTATTTTCTGGTGTTATTTTTTATGATACCGTGTAGGCTGTGATGCATCTGAATGTTAGTGTTCAGGTTGTTTGGTGTTAAATTGTTTAGTTTAAAATTCATGAAGTTATCCATCATATTCTATGTCCTGTCAAGGAAATATAAAAACAGATCATTTACAGCCACTTATTTATTTATTTGGATACCTGTTTATGATAGAAAAACATAATGTCCACTGATAGCTCAGTTTATAGTCACTGTGGTGTGTTTATGTTATATATGAGGCCAACTTATTCTAAGAACCAAACCGTAAGGCTTAAACCCCATTTCAGAAATGGTAAAGAAAGAAGATATTGAATGACTAAGGAGGTTATGCAAGAATGGATGTAAAGTGAATTGCAACACAACACAGCTACTGCAGAAAAATGGAAAATCAGCATAAATGGATACCTTAGAGCCTGCAATAAACTCTGGTGTATGTCAAGAATGGTGTTAACCTGGTTTTCTGCACTTGCAGACTAGCATTCCATCATTATTAGTGTATGTAAATTACACTGCAATGTACTGTACAGGAATGAATAACAAAATGTGGGAATGGACAGGGAGTGGGAAGAATAAGAGGTACTAACATGAAAATGAGATGGTAGGATTTTGGCTTGCACTTCAAGAGGTGCGAACCCTCCAAATAATTCACACCTTCTCTAGCGCCATGCAAATTCTTGTTCTTGAAGAACCGAGTAATCAAGGGCTGTATAAAAACATCACCCAACCAAGAACTGTCATTCATCTCTGAATGGCAGCTGTTGTGCCCTTCATGCTATTTTATATTCTATTTTATGGTCATGTATTCTGGTTATATTAAAGTATTCAGTCTCTTGTACAGTTTTCATGTTTTGCACAGTTTTACATTTTAAGGCTTGCAGCCATGACATTTTGAAGTAGCAAATAATATTTCTTACACACACACACACACCCTACTCTGCACATTCAAACAAAAAAAACATTTTTTTCTTAAATAAATATTATGAAAAGTCATCATTGCATTCTGTGGAAGATGCATCAAGAAATTGAAGGAACACTGTGTACTGTAGGTATCACACAGTGTACTGTGTATCCAGTGAAGACAACTGGAAGTTATCATTGAAATAATGGAGTTCTATGTTATCATTCACAGATGGCAGGGTGGCGTGGTGGTTAGCATTCCTGCCGCGCAGTCTTGGGGCCCTGGAGTGATGGACTTGAGTCCCATCCAGGGGAGCTCCAGGCTCCCTGTGATCCTGTATTGGATAAATCAGTTAGGAAATGGATGGATAGATTGATTATCATTCACCAAGGACTTCTTAGGAACAGTACGTATGAAAAGAAGCACAAAAACCAATATACTGTACCAATGAAAGCATGTTAAAGGAGGGCACTGAAGTATTAACGAATAAAGAAAAAAATAAAATACTTACCTTTTTGATTTCATAGGAAAGAACAATGTAGAGTCCTAGTGTCATTTGAGATATGCATCCACTACACATTTGAAGTGGCATGATGAGCTTTATCAGCACTTTCAAGGGTGTCTCACCATACTGTAGGAAATGCGAGCATCTGCACTGAAAGAAACCATTGCTTCACTTCCAAAGTGCTATTTTATTTTTTTTAAATAACAGATTAAGACATGGAGATGAGTATTGCACATGACACTTATAAGAAAACACCTGCATCAGTAATGTATTCAGCACAAAGTAATCAAACTTTTCTAATTATCCTGGCTATGCCAGCCAATTAGGCATGATGCACCAACAGCTCTGCAATTATCTCAAATTACAAGTCATTTACTGATGATTAACTAATGTTTTAATTACAATTTTTTGTTGTTGTTTTGTGAAACAGCACTCACAGGTGCTTTGCCCATGTAATTTGTTGTTTATTTGTTTTCCATAGTAATACCACAGTCTTAAGAAGCTTAAATCAAGAACCACTTGACCCTTTAAACAATACAACCATGTTTTTAATTAAATTGGCAATGAATTCAACTGTTCTAAGCAAATTACAACATTTCTTAAAATTTCACTGAAGCAAATGATAATGATGCAGGCCTCTATATTAGCTGCAGTATCTTTTGGTATGTTTTTGCATATGTTTAGCATTTTGGACCCTAGAAATCAGAAACAAGAGGCATAT
Organism: Atractosteus spatula; assembly: GCF_055471065.1. Classification (NCBI taxonomy): domain Eukaryota; kingdom Metazoa; phylum Chordata; class Actinopteri; order Semionotiformes; family Lepisosteidae; genus Atractosteus; species Atractosteus spatula. The sequence continues at coordinate 68,408,963 of NC_142709.1, read as the reverse complement.
ACCATCAGTAATAAATGTACAAAGCAATCAAAACCATTGAGGTAAGGCATATGAACATTATTATGGTATGTTCTAAGAGAAATCCATGACTACGAAATGTTGGAGCAAATAATAATTCCAGTTTAAAATATATTTATATTTAAACCCATCCAAGTATTTAAATGTAAATAACAAAAAATAAAAATACTGTATGTATCCTCAATTGCTGTAAAATCTGGAGCGCAATTCATGTTGGAAATTGCACAGTATATTGTTGCAATTCTGCTGTGTATTATGTGATTTAGTTGCTCTGCTTTAAACGACTTTTGTTTCCTCTGGCAGTGTTTTTAGCCATTTTAGCCTCAGTTGTTTCCTCTTGTGTAAGAAACAAATGAAATCAATTTTCACTTGTGTATTTGAAGAGGCCATTTGTGGACTGTCCTTGGTTTGATTAGCTTTCTGGATGGATTTTTTTAAAATAAATGCAAACTGAATTTCAAACCCTTATGAACCAAAAAGATGGGAACCTTCTGCCCATTTTTCCTCATGATTTTTATATTTGTCTTTTTGTTGCATTGAAGCTGAGATAAGCGCATTAACATATACGAGAGAGCTTAGGTACCTCATTTGCCAACTAGTGCTCAAGGCCCGGCCCAGCTTATTTTTCCTAAGCCACAAAGTTTCAGTTTCCTAAATTAATCTTCATGCTGAAGAAGTGCCGCATGTAGATCAGGGTTTTTTTTTTCTGGCTTTTCAGTGTGTTTTTTTTCTTGTTATCAAAAGCTTCTTGAAGAGATTTTGGATTACTCGCGAACATACTGTATAAAGTTGCAGTTTCTGAAAATCTTATTATCCAGCAAGTTTTTTTTGCCCTGTTAGGATATTTGCTCTGTATGTCTTGCAAAAACCTCTAAGACCCACTCCTCACTCACCATAAGACACACCATGTATAGTAACCCTACCCACACATACAGCATCTAAGTGTTGCACTACATGTCCACAGGAGGCCACATCGTCTCAAAAGTCAATCCCATTATTTAAATAACATGTCATTCATTACCTACTCCATATCATAACTAAATTACCATTAGAAATTTATTTCACATCCTACCTACAGGGCTTGAGAGTGCCAAGGTGCCCTCATTATTTATGATGCCTATGTCATTTCAGAATAACAATGAATCCCAAGAAAACATCATTGTAGCCAGTTCACTTTGTAAATAATAAGCTATGGCACTGTGCAGAGACTTCACCCCACCTAACACAAGGTAAATATCAGTATATATCCTGTCACCCTGGGCATGTTACCCTAGCTTTAATTAAAGAGTCATAATCTGTACATCCCTGGACTGAGTAGCAATATTGTGCACCCCTGATTAATTAATTTCTCATAGCCATATTTAGAAAACTTTCATTATTAGTGTAGAGTTAGCACTGTTCTGTAACTTCTCACTTTGGAAATGAAGCCAAATTTGAATATATTGGTATCTTCAAAAGAAAGGGGTGGGATATCTCAGCTCTGTGCCCTACATAATTGTCACAGTGTACTTGCTTTGAAAAAGTTCTGCTTTGATCCCCCAAGCAAGCAACATCTCTGGGAAATACCTGAACAGCTGAAAACAAGACACCCTAATAAAACCATTTCTAAAGCAGGAGAAGTGATGTTATTTACATATAATTTCAGTTTCTTCTAACTCAGAATCTATTGTATTTTAGAGATACATACTGTATATAGTACATATATGTACTATAATAATAATACTGTATATTTATATAATAATACTGTTTATTTATACTGTATATTTAAAAATAAGAAATATTTTTTCTGTAAATATATGTATAATAATACATATATTTACAGAAAAGGTTCAGGTGAGTTTTATATAATATTTCACTGAAATCGCTTCAATAAAAACATTCTTAATAGCCAAAACACTAGGAAGGAACACAAAGAAAGATATATCTTCATTTAATTTTATTACAATTCTACTGTTTGATTCAGGAAATCAAATGGTAACGCTCTTCTTCAAATATTTTGCAAAAGCGAAAACAAATTCCAATGCAGCCCAATCACTGATACCATGAAGTTCCTGAGAATTTCCTGCTTACACCTGCATATTACCATTACTGAAGGCATCACCAGATTCGAGGTAAACAGATTAGATGGGAAGAAGTTAGATATATTCTAATGCCTTTTAGCTGCAGCATCATTTCAACATTTGTAAATATTTACAAATATTTTCTGATGTAGTAGAAGTCACAGAGTGCTTTCAAGCTTCGTACTACTATGAGGATCGTTAATAACTGGAGGGAAGAAATTTTCAAGCACAGAGGCCTGCTTACTGTCCCCTATATGGTGCTTCATCTTCTAAGGTACTGTGGAGCTGTGGCTGGCAGACCTGTCAGAAGAATACATGCCTGTGTCTTCATGATCTGTGTGATACAAGGAGTGTAGCAATAATGTGAGGTGGTAAAGAACAGGAGATTCCAAATTAAGAGCATTAACTCTGGACAGTGAAATTACCATTGACAAGAATGCTATCTGAAAGCTGGAACTGACAACCTCCCCCTCCACACACACCATTATTACCACCCAAACGACTTGATTAAAAACCCAGTCTTTGGTGAATTTTTCATGATCTCTCTTGGTTACGTTTGTAGCCCTGGCCGAGTGATTACCAATTGCAGACACACGTTGTTGCTGCACACCTTCTGGTCACCTGGTTACTGTACATGTGCCTTGCACCATTGCCTATGGGACCAGATCAGTCAATCAGTCATCATCAGGGAGGCTTCTCATATTTTCCATCTTGATGAACAAACTGCAACAGCGCAGCCAAGTGGTGTTGATCTACAGTATGATGTCACTATAGTACCAGTACCTGTCTGGCTTATGGGTTTCCCATTTTATCCATATCTGTTTCACATATGACTAACTTAGACAATTTAGTAGAAAAGGATAACTATAGCCTTAAAGAGTAACATGCTCAATGGTCACATCTGTCTATACTGAAAACAACTTAAAAACTGGGTTTGTAATGCTTAGCATTTAGAGAAATAAATAAAATACTTCAAGGCTTTATTCTATATAGAGTACGGTCTTTTCCAGCAAGTCATAGGCACCCAGGAGTTCAATTACCAAACTCAACACAGATGTACTGTAACAAGCATCTGTTTACCTGAAATATCCCTGGAGAGCTTTAAGTTGCCTTGAACAAATAATTAAGAGGTATTATGTTCTCAAAGGAACCTGTCTTCCAATAGGGTTGTTTGCTGGCTTGGCTTATGCTTTATTCCCACATTCAAATGCAAATCGCCAATATACTGTATGTATCAGCTTGCACAATATAAAATATATGATTTAAGTCAAGAAGTAAATCTCAACAGCCCACAATAGTTAAAACTACATCCTCTATATTCTAATGCAGAAATGGATTAAATTAGCTAGTCAAGGTTACCAGCCTTAATGTAATATTTTGAGACGATTCAGTTTAGGTCTCTGTTTTTTTTTAATTTAAGCCTTGAAATGGCTTTATCTGCAAAATTGTATTTTCTGCATCATTAAATGTACTGTATATATGAGCAATGTCATAAATCCATAACACTTAATGTAGATTTTATAAATAACATTTCTTGGTGGATTAATTCTGAATAATTTTCTAGTTTTACTGTAAGAGCCTTGGTAGATTCTTTATGTATTGCTTTCCTCACCAAGTTTTAGTTTTATTTTGCTGCTTAAAAATTCCCCAGAGTCATAATTTACATACAGTAAATGGCTTTAGCAAAAAACCTTCAATGCACCTAATTCCCTGGCTATTGAGGTGGTATTAATACTTGTTAAAGTGACATAAACTGAAAAGATATAACTTTCAGTCTAAGACACTTAATCTAATGTCATGTCTTCTAGATGACAATAGTCATTGTATAAAAGGATACAATAACTTCAGCTTTAAAAAATAAGACGTTCACTTTGATTTTGTACCTGAGCTGATTGACATGATTATTGGGCAGGCTGGTCTATAGTGTACAGTAAATAATCTTAACAGTCTTGTGATTTTTAGTATTTGTTCCTACACATACTTCACTTCCTAACATTTTTTTAGAAACAGCTGTAATTTTGATTTTGTAGCTTTCAACACTGTGCTTCTCCACCAGTGTTAAGTCCTGATAATAGGATAAGAAATGCTGATCATATATAGACCACAACAAAAAATGTTTCTTGGACATACAGTATAATGGCCAACATGGTCAAGATGAGTGTGTAAAAGACTGCTTAACCTGTAATCTCCTTCAATCTGCTCCACTGCAGTACTTTGATGAAAATAGTTCTTTAATTGCTGTATCGATCCTGCTAATAATTAAGGAGCTGGTTATAGCAAAATTCAGTAAAGAAGTGGATTGATGGAGACACAGATTGAACAGTTCTGGTGTACTGAGACATTTTGAATTCTCTTAGAAAATAAATGGAATTTAACATACAAAAATATACACAATTATTTTTGTAAAGCAGCTTCAGAAGTGTGGTAGACCCCTTCTGTTGATATAAATACTCCAAAGCAAAAGCCCTTTTATCCAATTAGCTCTATACTGTATGGTTATAATTTCTGAATTTAACTTGGTCAACACCTGGTCAAAATATGAATAATACAATCGAACATACAACAGATATTCTGTTATGTCTCTTGTAAATCAAACATTATGTACATGTATAGATATTTCAAAGCTGTATGCAAATCATTTATGTTTCTGTCTTGTGTACAGTATTAGGTATCTAAGCAGCTGTCATTTTTGTCTTTTTCTTTACACTAGAAGTGTCACTGTTTCACTTCCCTAGGGATCAAATTAAATTAGATACATCAAACGGAATTTCTGACAATAATTTAATTTGGGAAATTCTGAGAAAAGAAAATGCTGCACATACTGTTTTTTAAAGAAATTGTAAGTGCATGGGTTTATGGCTAAAGATACATTGTTATCATTGTTATTATTTTGTCAGAATAATACAACCAACACCAGTGTAAATGAACCTTTAGTTAATAAGGGAAATTGCAAGTTCAAAGTCCAAAATCATATTTTATAAGTGGAAGTAAAATTTAAAAATTGTTACATTGAACACAATGTATGCACAAGATATACATTGCATCGCCATATCACTCTGCAACTCTGAGATGTAAAACCGAGGTCCTGACTCTGTGGTCAGTAAAAATCCCAGGGCGTTTCTCGAAAAGAGTAGGGGTGTAACCCCGGCGTCCTGGCCAAATTTCCCATTAGCTTCATTACTCTGTTCTCCTTCCTACTGATAACTGATGTGTGGTGAGCGTTCTGGTGCACTATGGCCGCCGTTGCATCATCCAGGAGGATGCTGTACATTGGTGGTGGTGGAGGGGAGTCCCCATTACCTGTAAAGCACTTTTAGTGGAGTGTCTGGAAAAGCGCTATATAAGTGTAAGCAATTATTATTAATTATTATATAGCAGACAATATATTCTATCCAGTGATGCTATAGCTAGGAGGAAATCATGGTTTTCAGAAAAAGAGTCAGAGCAATCCAAAGTTATCTGCTCAAGAACTAATTCTTACTGAAGAGGATGCGCAGCCTCAGAACAATAAGAAAGTGCCGCATCTGTCTTGTAAAACCATGGCACAGTAAAAAACACATTTGAAATGTACTTTGTTTTATTTATTTGCTTTCTTGTTTTTTTTATTCTAATTTTGAACACCAGGTTATAACCTATAATGTAAGAATAAAAATTAGGGTTGTGAAATATACTGTACTATACTGTCTTATGTGTTATTGCTTAAGTAGCATAAGACTCTTTCTTTACAGAGTTATATTTCTGATTACTTCTTTCCACAGTAAAATACTTCTTATTCAGAATGGCTTTTTTTCTGCTCTTAGGTTTTCAAAATGGAGGAATTTTCTAGTGTGCTCTATCACCCTTGTAGAATATCGAAATATAATAAAAACATGTCAAGTGCTTTGGTTTGTATTATTGTCAATATCTGTAAAACAGTTAGGCAACTTGATATTTATCAAGAGTAATGGTACTGTACTGTATGTATGCATGAACTCATCAGGAAACATCAGCCTTTGAAACATAAAGGGGAGTGGATTTTAAATCACTGCTTGGCAGAGACATCAAAACACTTCCTTAATTGCCCCTATTCTAAAGGCAGCTGCTACATTATTCTCCAGTCACTATCAAAGCAACATTATGAGTTTTCAAATTATGAGTGCTTTATATACATTCAAAGTCAAAAATGGAATGAATGGAAATTGTCACAGTTGTAATTCCGTAGGTTTATGTTAAAATTAAATGGTAGCACTGTCAGATCCTTGAAAGCCCAGGTGCATTCACTCACACACTTTACTGGAATATAAGCTATTTGTTGCCATTACAGCAGTTACTTAAACCAGAAATGAGACCACAAGATGCTTCCAATAATTTTCTAAGTGTTCAGGGCCATTAAAAAAAATACATGGTCAGAGGTTTAAAGAGTCAGCAATTGTTTCAATGCATAAAGGGAAAGGAAGAAAAATCCCATGTGCCCAGCTGATATCACTAATCCAATTTTCTGTTCCGCAACAACATATAAGGCATTCAAGCAGCAAAAAATAGGCACCTCCATGAAGTTTCAACTAAAATATTGTAGCGTTCTGTCCCTCCCCCACCGGAGGTATGGACTGTACTGTTGCCCCATGACCTTGATTGAAGCTCTTCAGTGTCTGCCATCTTTGCACAGCATGGCGAACTATGGGAAATTGGGCTGCGCCTTTTCTCTCCCCCAGCTCTCCGTATCTCTCCCTAGTGAATAGCACACCTCTCTAACTGAAAGGGAAATAGATCCCCTGGCCTTTGTGAAGCTGCAAAATTGCCTCCTGCCTATTCTCAGTCACCATCCTCTCCGCTGAACCAGGTTTGGGCTGATTCAACCCATTGGTGTCATAGAGGGATTGATCCAGACTTCTTCTGACTGAAGTCATCATGGAAGATGCCAAAAAACAGACAGCAGAAAGCTAGGACCACTCACCTAGCTGTCTTCAGAAAACCGAGGAATGTACTGTAGCTGAATCCTCACCAGAGCTGTGCTGGAAGAGCCAACTCCCTCACACCAACTGTCTGAGAGTTAGGGCCACAATTGCTGAATTACTTGAAAGCTTTTAGACTTAGATTACTCCTCAAAAAGAAAAAAGAAAAAGTGTTAGAAGTGTGAGACTGGCAAGAGAGAGATGGGTGCATAATGATTCAGCAAAACGGCAGGCTGAAGTGAGAGAAGAGCAGGCCAGATGCAATAGTCAGGAAAGGCTGGCGTACATAGAGAGGCCCAGAGGAACAGACCATGAAGCAGAGAGCCTGAGTGAAAACTGCAAAGGGGGTTGCACTACCCTCGGTGGGGCGTTATATGGGGCAAGGTCTTTGGGATACACTTAAGAAGAAGTTTGAATTAGTCACTGACCTTATTGGCTGTAAGGAAAAGGAAAAGGTCATACAGAACATCTAGCTGCATGCATAGGTTGAGAGGCCCCAGGGGGTTCTGCTCGAGCTGTTATAGGACTAGGTTAGGAGTTATGAAGTTGTCTTGGCAGGTTTTGATCACCGTTTTCCGCAGGGCCAAACCTATGCTAGTGTTGCGTGAACAACTCGAACATTGAGCGAGCAATAGCTGGGAAAAAGGCCAAGGTCCTTCGCCACGGGCATTCGCTATCTAGTATGCGTGGCCTGTACACATTTGTGCCACCAGGCAGTCGAGAGCTGCCTTCCAACCCTTTGCATGCTGATGGAGTGCATGGCTGTGGATATTCCTGGGCCCCTGCCTAGGATACCAAGGTTCAAGAGGTTTGTGCTAGTGCCGTTGGACCACTTTATGCACTAGCCTGAAGCCTACACTCCTGCTGGACCAGGAGGTGGAGACCATGTGAGACTCCGACCAAGGCAGAAACTTCGAGTTCAGAGTTCTCTGCCATGTGTCAGTGGCTAGAGAACAAGTGAACCCAAACTAGACTTCTGTATTAGGAAATAGCTAATTGGAGAATTTTAATAGGATGCTAGGAACACAATTACCACTTGTGGAGACCAGCACCAGAAGGACTGGGAACAACAGCTGCCCTTGGTGCTCCTGGCATGTCGTATGGTGGTGCAAGAGTCGACAGGGTGCATTCTTGCTCTCCTTAAAGCTGGGTGTGAACTGCAGACCCCCACAGAGATGGCATTTTCCATCTGACTGGATCATCTGCCGATGACTGTGGGCCCGGGGTTGGGCTGATTCACCATAGCATTTCCTTTAGAATTAACATAATATACATTGTACTGGTTTTACGAGTTGCTTATATGCTGTGTCAGAACACTTATGGCCTTACAGTTTCTGGATCAAGGATTCCATGTCAATCAACAACCTGCAGCAATTCCTTATCTCTATTTATGATTTAACAGAGATTCTCTGATATGAGAACAATGGTGCTAGCACAGTGCTGAGGTCTTGTGTTTTCTTTTTATAAGACATAAGAAACAGAAGTTGACCATATATGAAGAATTAACACATAATTTCTGTACAAATAATTAATTAAGATTGCTCTGAAGTGGCATTGAAATGTCATTCTTTTTGCGTTTTACTTTAACAGATGTACTTTACTAATATCTGCAAGTTTGATGCACGTAATAAATTGCTTCAAATTAGTTGTTCTAGCTGAAGTACACAGAACAGCTTCTTTCATATGCAATGACAGATAATTGGACAAAAGTAAGTAGTAGTCTGCCTCAGGACCTCATTTACAATAAATGTAATTCAATATTGATCACTGGACCACAAAGAGGATATTATATCCTAGGAAAGAAGAGCAACAGGCATAATTCCTGGTCTTGAGGTTGTTACATACAGGCAGGTTAAGGGAGCTAATTCTCATCAGTTAGGAGTTTTAGAGGAATTCTGATTCCGGTATATAAATTCTAAGGGGTATTGTTTCAGGTATGTGCTTAACATGCATTAGTGAAACAAAGACACAATTGCAACGTAAAAGGGTATTTATTTAGGACAGAGAATTAAAATTGCTTCTTTTTAGTACAGAGTTGTACAGTAGGTACTACATCTGGAACAGACTTTCCAGCAGGAGATTAAGGCTCAAACCCTGGGATCATTCAAGAAAGCAAAACAGCTGGTTTTAGATTTAATTGTACCAAAGTGACCAAATTAGAAAGACAGGCTGAATTGCCCCTTCTCCTTTGTAACCCTTCTTATGCTTATATGCGTACAAATTTTCTCAGGAAGACACTTACTCCTTGCATTATGTCCCTTATTTCTTGTACTCTACTTCTTTTCAATAAAGATTGTAATCAGAAACTGCTTCATTCTAACAGGATAAGTTATCAATGGGATTCTTAGCAGATGAAAACAGACAATTGTCACTAGTACTTTAACGCTTGAAAGGGTTTATAGTGCAAACTGAATTTTACCTGTACTGTATGTGCATCTGGAATTAGGGTGGCAGACTGCATCTCATGGACATATAAATAATGTATTCCCCTCTCTCTTGACTCCTGTGCTGCAACTGCATTCCCAGCTTTCTCTGCACAGATATGTCAGGATCATTGCTTAATTGATTGTGCAGTTCCAGGCTGGCTGAAGAGTATTTTAAGAGGGTGACTTTATACTGAAGCAATGAAACTGCAGCCTACTGCTTTCAGGCCGGTGAAGTAGAAACTTGTGGACACAATTTGACAATTGACAAATCAGGATGTGCATAAAGCAATAGCAAAGAAGAATGCTTTTTCTATGCATTTTATATAGTAATACAATTTTTTTTTCATTTTATAACTGTATCGATGAATATTCACACATTAATATAAATCTTTAAAAATGACATATCCCAATGATTAATTTTGGGACTTCAGTCTTCTCAGTGTCATTCATAAAGTAAAATGGAATATGGAGGCTGGCATGCAGAACTCAACTTTTCATCAGATGACTTGTAGATCAGTGAGCCCACCTCTCATTATGTTTTGGTCTGTACTAGCTACACAGACACACAGTCAACTATGTTGAGCTGAACAGTATTTTAAAACCACACATTCTTTGTCATGCTGGATCAATGATTGAAGAAAGTGTATACTTAAAGTTCAAAGTGCCTGTGGCTGTGGCACAATATCATATTCTCTTTCACTATTGGTGGTGAATTACATAACACTTCCTCCTTAAAACTTTAAAATTTCAAGCTTTTCAAACAATTTGTAATCACTAGATAATACTTCAAGACAATCTGCTGGTCACATGCCATGTTAATTCTTTTTTGTACTTGTATCTAATGTCTTTGCTCCAAATGCATGGCTGTCTCTTGGCCTGTCGCCATTATTTTAATACAAATTATAAAGTATGTTTGTCATGTTAGTTGCAGTTGTGCTCCCCTTTTCATGCTGTTTTGTGTTTATATCTGCTTCAAATATAGCTATCACTACCATTAATGTATTGCACTACATTGTCATGAAACAGTTCATTTTCTTAGTTTTTTATGGCACCGTTATTTTTAGTTTTTGTTTCACTATGTAATCTATCCAGTTTGTTTGTTAGGAAATTTAAAAGTGAAATTTTATTTCAACTGATTTTGTAAATTGCATGATTTTCATGAACCAGATATTACCAGTTCTAAAGTTTGAAAAACATGATAGAAATATAATGTAACCACCCATGTTACACACCACTATCAGTGGTACCTACAAATTTTCACCCAGTGAGTTAGTTTTAGAGGTAATTCAGTTCTGTCAGTTCTGAAAAACTGTTAGAGTCCCACATTATGTTCTTAATAAAAAATTGATTTAATCATTTCTGGCCTTGATGATAAATAATTCAATAGTGAGTAAATTCAAGTCTGATCTTTAGACAACTGTGCTTTCTAAATGTAGGAGTTCTATTGTTCCTCTACTATTAGCAAAGTTCCTTTCTACAGTTATCATTACAGAACATTATGTTCTCCATAGATAGCATTAAATCTACATTATTTTGTTTTGAAAAATGAAACAGCTTTGAAATAAGAAAACTTTACAAAGTCAAAGAGGAAATAATACGAGTATTGGCAGTGTCCTTGTAGGTTTCTAAATTTCATATTCCTGTCTTTCAAAAATACTGAGTGCCTAAATTCAGTTGTGGAATTACATTTGTTTTCGGGAGGCAGCCTGCCTTTTGTACTGTATATGTTAATTAAAAGTGAGAAGAGTAACTAAAATGCTAAAAAAAATGTAATGAGTTTGGTGCTTACTGAAAAACAGACATTAATGGTCTGTACATACAGTATGAATAAGCCATTTTGAAATAATGAGTCGTCTAAAAATAACGTATAATATTGCAGGAAAGATAGAAGTTAAATAATATATAGTAGAAATCTGTCACTTCACATATAAACGGAGAGGGGGAAAATAAAACTTAATAGTACTGTGAAACATGTTAGTAGTCCTTCACAGTACTTTATTTTCCACACTTTCTGACTTCACACTTCTTTTTAACATTTTATGCATAGCACATCACTTTTTAGCTTAGTTGCTATAACATTTCTCAGTTTAATTAAAAATAAAAAGGATTGCAAGATTGCTCATTTCCATCCTTGCCGTTTACCTTTAGCCTTCAGATAGCCTTAGTTACAGGAAGAACATTTGCAATGCATTCACACCATTTTAAAAAAATCATTAAACACTATTTCCTTACAGCATGGTCTTTTTTTTGACAAATCACATTTCGGTCACCTTAAAGAATCTAGATAGGCAAATGATTAATGTGCTGCCACAGTAAATTAGTGTTTCATCACCAAGCTTTAAGTTTGGATTACAGCCCAGAGGACAGATCAAAATTCAGTGCAAAGAGATCAGGTGCTGCCTACAGTGCTTAAATCTAAATTGTAACCTTTTGCACCTGCAAATCTATTTCAAAGGCTTTTTATTTTCTTTTCATCTTCCAAATTATGTTCCTTTATTAAGACCAGGTCTTTACAGACTGTGCAAAATTGGAAGATAGATTTCATTGGAAGCAAAGGGTTTTGGAGATGTAAACTGTAAAGCTCTTAGTTCACTAAAATTAATAATTCTAGAAATAAAAGGCCGTTTTTTACTATGAGAAAAACAGGCTTCTGAAACTAAAAATCATATTCTTAAGGTGAAAAGCCTGAAGTGATTTTGTTCTTTTTTTCAACTATACATTTCTATAGTAAGGTAAGGTCTTTTTAGTATATAGTATTCTTTTTTACTACAGTAAATGCAGCAAATACAGTAAATTTGGCTTGCAAGCCTCAAAATGCTCAAATGCAGTTGTGTTAGAAAGCAGTTTACAGATTGGGTTTTTTGTTGAGTGCTATAATATGGGCATCTAAAAGCAGGAGGTTCAAAGATTTTCATATATGAAACAAAAGCATGAAGGGAAAAGGTACACTGGCACAGTGGTCCCCTTTGAGATGTGAAAGAGAACTAACAGGAGAAAATGCAACATCAAAGTCCTAGCATAGTCATGCCTTTGATTGAAGCTGTAAGGCTAAAGCTTATAGATTTCAACCTGCTTTTGAGGACAATGCTGCTGTATTCGATAATTCGTCTTTGGCTGTTGTAGTAAAAAGGCAACAATGACAACAAAAATGTTGAGATGCACCCATGCTGTAACACTAGACCATTTATACTTCTTGCTGTCTTAAAAGAAACCATTTTCATCTGAGATTTACTTTCTGCCAGTGCATTGTTGTCAAGGTATAGTCATTACAAGGTGAAAGACAGACAGAAATGCCTCTGTTTACATACAAATTTAGTACTGCAGTTACGTTTCATTCATTAATGTTCTACACAGTTAACATGCAGCATAATGTATGTTATTCCCTATTAAACTGCCCTCAAATTCTCTCCCTCAAGTCCCTTTTTTCATTAACGTTCAAAATTATTTAATAAAGTTACCTATGTGATTATTTTTGTTTATTTTTAAATACTTGATTAAATTCCTTAAGGCATTCTTCTTATCAAAACTATTCTGCTCCCAACTGTCTAGGTTTAATTGTTAAATTCATTTACATTGACTAATGTTTCTCCCTCTCTCTCTAGACCATTAATTTATCAGGATGAACATGCGGCAATCATTAATATTATTCTTTGCTGTCCTTGTTGTTGTCCATCCCAGATTAACCTATTCATCGCACATTTATTGGCCTCAGTCTTGTGGTTTGTTGATCACTTACTGGCCTGGCGTCATGCGTTGTACTGGCATAACTTCTATAAGTGTCTAATTGTTGCTAGAAAACAAAAGAAAAATGGTTTTCAGATTCTCCTATAAACCTCCGTATCCCTGCATGTTGCTGATAATTGCCTTCTCTTTGGAGTTTCTCAAATAAAAACAGCTGAAAGCAGCAATATAATTGCTTGCAAGGCCCCATACAGGCTATTGCATTTGGAATATATTTTTAGAAAATGAATTGACACTGACAAATTATACATGTACTTTAAAAATTAAAGAGTACCTCATTAAATGTCCTAAATCTGCAAAGGCAATGCAGTTTAATTTTTCAACAGTACTTATGTTCCCTGAATGTTCAATGATTATTTTGATACCAAAAGGTCATGCTGTAACAGTCATATTTATTTTAATCAAAACAGACTTCCATTAATTGCAATGCTTGTGGTAACACTTATTTCCTGTAAAGTTGCAAATGCATACCGAATTCATCCAAGCTCACTTTTAAAATGACGTTTGAATCTTTTACAAAGACTTGCTGTGGTCAATGAGCATGCCTTTGGCAGGAAATGCACAATTTTTTTTCTAGATTTCTAAAGTATTCTTCTAAAAATAATCAAGCTAATGAATTCAAATAAACTGCACCTAAGCATCACTTACAAAAACTGATCAAAAACGTAGCTGTGAAGTGGCAAAGAGACCATATGCCACACACATTTATTACGCCATTATTTATTATCATTAAATGGCAACTACATTTTAAAAACTGTCCTAAGAAAATGAATCCTAACTACATTTTCATACTGAGTCTTATTAATAGCCTTTGTACCCTTTTAATTTTTTCGGCAATATTGCAAAGTCAACAGAAATGGGAAAAAATGCTATCCCTGCTTCAGGGTTTTAGTTTTTATGATGTCTTTACCATAGACATGGTTGTATACAATGAAAGGTCGCATATTCATAACACACCAGCTAAAATCCCTAATGTATTATGGCCCATGTCTAATGGATGTTACCAGCATTTATGCACTTGCTTTTCTAAGAAATGGACAGGAAAAAGGCCCGATATACAATTCCTTTTTATGAGACCTTCTCCTGTGCCTTTAAAACTCTGGATGCTCAGTGGGGTTTCCTAACTATTTCTATTTGATCTTCAGACCTTTAATTTCCATGGAAGCTCCTCACTTCAGCTCTTCTTTATATGTCTCCACTGTCTACAATCTAGCCCTAATGAGCCGAGGCTCTTTGAAAGCCAACATGCCATTTATGAATACATTTAGAACAAAGCAAAGTAATCGACCTCTGTCCTTGAAATAAAATTGTAGCTTGTTTTGTGATTTGTTGGTGACACAGAGACACATCATTTAGAATCTTAACAGACCTTCAAAGCTGACACTCTATTTTGGCTTTAAATTTGCCTTTTGTGTGACTGTTTGACAGGAACATACACGCTTGCTTTCTTTTTCAGATATTGTGTTAGGAGATTGCAGAAACTGATATTATTTTTCCGTAGCCAGCTCTCAAATCAATTTTTTTCAGTGCAGCCACAATAAAAGGAATATCAAAAACTTAAAAAACACAAAAAAGTACACCTACTCATGTAAGCACATGCTGGCATAAACAATCAGATCTTAAATAAGAACTTCAATGCAGATTTTTTTAAGCAATACCTGTACAAATAATTCTATGTCATCTTTAAAATTGGAATCTTTTGAATCAAGCACATCAGCATAATAGATTCATTGTTCAGGCCTCATGCTTACTGTATTGCCTGAAAGTTTTATTAATTCTGGTCTGTGTGGCATGAAAAATTGCTCATGTCCCCAGTAATACCCAAAGGAGAATGCAATAGGCTTAGTTTTGAAAGACAATGTGCAATTGAATTATCTGTATGAACAGAGAAAACCACTACAGTATACAGTATGTTGCAATACAACAGGAAGGTTAATCAGTGTTTCCAGCTCACAGTGACCTAGTACTGTAAATGTCTTTTCCACATTTGTAACCTGTGACAGACAGGAAATAAATAAAAAGAAATATCTGCAATGGTGCTAAAACAGTTGCATCCTTTCAGATCTGTCTTAAAAAAGCCTTCTTATACAATATAATATATAATTTACAATCACATTCCAACAGGTTTTTACAAATGGTTCCTCTAGAGACCATTAAAATAGACAAAGCATGGTTCATGCTGTAGATGTTATTACTAATAAGATTTTTTGATAAGAGACAAATTCCTTTAAAATTCTACACCATTGAAAGAAATTTAAGGACACAATATCGGAGATACAGTATGGGTAGCAGGAAAGATGAGACAGGTGTGGAGTGCCTTTATGTGCAAAGTAGTATTTCCTCGTTCACATTCCCACACCTCCAGATGTCCACATTTTGTCCTGAATCTTAATTTCAGACCCAGCATTGGTACAGTACATAAAGACATCTGTGACAGATAACTCTGCGCAGTGATGGCAGTTGTGATTGCTTTGCTCAGGCTGTACTCTACTCCTGTTAGAGCATGGCACTAACCTGGGAAATGCTGCAGCTGTAAGACAGGCTGTGTGAAAGCAAGCAAACAGGCAAGGCGGAAGACTGACAGACAGCACAGGGGATAGGTTGGCCAGACACATTGAGCAGGGGATGTGCTGCACAGCCAGCCAGGCAAACAAATCAGAGAGGTTGCTGTATGCGCCATCAGCGACTGTGCAGCAAACAGGAAGCAAACAGGAAGCAGGTGCGTTTTTGCATTCTCATGAGGGTGTAATGGTGTCCCCCCCCAACAGGTGTTCTCGAGGTGCTGGACGAGGCTTCCTGGGAAACTAACATGGAAGGCAGGAACCATTCAGAGCACAGTCTCTCCCTAGGAGATGTTGCGATTCCTCAGAAGATTCTCAAGCTTGGCATAGAGGTGGTGTTGCCGTAAACAATTTAACACCTATCTGATATGCCTGATGTGCTCTCGAAGGGTATTAGAGAAAGTCAAAATTGTCCAGTTGTCGTCAAGATAGTCCCAGAAGATAACATTCATCTGTTGTTGGAAGAGGGACAAGGTCTTACAGGGACAGAAGGACATAACAAGATATTCGTAGCACGTTGTCTTCCACTCATCCATCTCCTGGATCTGGATCAGGTTGTGTAGACCCCTCGGGTCAATCTTCATAAAGAGCTTGACCTGGCTGGCCCTCTCCAGCAGTAAGGGAATCCGAGGCAGGGGGTAACGATTTTTCTTAGTGATCTTATTTAATCCCTTGTAGTCGATGCAGGGGTAGAGGCAGCCATCTTTGTTCTGGACAAAAAGGAACCCGGCACCGATAGGTGAGGTAGAAGAGCAAATTAAGCCCTTTTGATAGTTTTTCTCAATGTACTGATTAATGGCTTTCCGCTCAGGAGGAAAGAGTGTGAACAGACAGCCCCTAGGGGCTATGGTTCCAGGAAGGAGGCAAATCGTGAGCCTTCGTGAGAATGTGATGCTGAAGGACACGGTCATGTACTTGTACTTGCGTAGGCCCTCCTGGAAGCACCAGAGTTGTTCAGCTAGTAAGATCTGAACTCTTTCATTTTAAATCGGTTCCCTGTCAGTGCTGTCCAATTGTGTGGAGTCAGCTGGATGGTTCGGAACTAGTTGGGAAGACAGGGGCACTGACCTCCTGGGGGGTTCTGATGGAATATCAGTGGAGGCAGGTGGCACAGACAGCTTTCCCAATCGCGTTCTCACGACACCATTTGACATTTGACACCGCTTGCTATGGAGACCAGAGGCTGTCTGCTTGGGCTCGGCCGCGTGTAACAACTTCTATGTGTTGTCTATCAAAAAGTAATAGAGCTCATGAAACTATGAGGATAGTACACTCATCCCTTTCAATAAGATTTGTGTATATAGTAAAAATATAAATCTATTTTCTAGATGCTTCATCCAATAGGGGGTTCACAGTATAGTAAAGATATTTGTGTACTTAAAATTTGAATTACTTAAGAATTAATAACTGTTAATTTACACAATTAATGGTTTCACAATTCCAAAAAATCTAATTTTCCAATTAATTGTAATTCATTATATTTATACAACTTGAAAACCTACAGTGGTGTGTTACAGCTTTAAAATAACCTGTGCACAAAAAACTCCCAGTGTTCTCATCACATTCTGGCTTTTGACTTTGGACAAGAGTGAGTGACATTCTTTAACAAGAAACAAAACAAACTGAGACAAACAGCTGATATCTTTGGATCAATTAGCTACAGGCAATCAAATGAGTCAGATGGGCTGAGTGACTTCCTCGCATTTGTAACCTTTCCTATGGTCTTAATTTCTCCTCATAAAAGGTATATACATAATCTCCCTGTAAAGATCACAGCTATGCAAACCAGCTGTTCTTTTACTTGTGACATGAATGAGCTTTTTCCAGATGTTCTTTTGCATTTTTGGCCATGTCCAAAGCCCCTTGAGTCAACAAACAATTCTGAAAAACAATCTGGACATTTTGCTTTGAGGATAAGAAATGTTACAGTCTGTGTCTCATCCAGCTGGTGATGCATTGCCAGGGGACAGCTATTATTGTAGATAAATGCATGCTTGCTAGAATAGATAACATAAATGGAAATCTGGAATTCCCAAAGGAGTTTAAGAACAGCATAACTGGGGTCGCTGTAGCAGACTCGACTGGAATCATTTAAGCTTACCACAACAGTGTTCTTTTGCTAAATGACTGTCATCAAATATGGTGCCTCTCTGTACTTGCATTAGTCCCCTATCTAAATACTGTAGTTGACATCTAAAAGTAGTTTAGAACCTAATGTTTAAACTATGTCACATCTTTCTCTTTTATTCAATCTACTTATTTATTTCTGCCTACAAGAAGGTGTACAGTGCCTTCTTTTTTTCCTTTTCACAGAAGAGGTTTTGCTTTATTCTTGTTCTCTTAGTCTGTCTCACTGCTGCCATGGAACAGTGATTACCTGTCTTCTATGAGCCTTACTTTTAACCTTCTGCACTGGTGCTGCTCAATGGATTCTTTATTTTTTTTCTGCACCTCACCATATGAAGATACCAGAGCTCTCTCAGTAAGGTGAGTCAATCGGGAACATAAGAGCTAACCTTCAGTTTGCTTTGAAAAGGACTGCTGAAGCAAGACACTGATCGAGACTGTCACTAGTCTGTAAGGGCCTCATTGACAAAAATGTTTTTGACACAGTTTCACACCATTTTTATTTGACTATAATTTGGGGTGGAATTAAACACATGCACTTTCATCAGCATTTTTGCTCCACTTACCGTGAACATCAGTTTTGATCAGGTTTCGTATATGCATGAATGTTGGTAGACTTCATACATTGCAAGTGGTTTGTGGATAATTAAATCATTGATTTATCCTAACTCACTTAAGATGTTATAAGATAAAAATCCTTCATTTTTTCCCAGTTCCATTCTGCTTGCATTAAGCTTTTGAAATTATTTTAATACCTTATTTGAGTTGACTTTAATTTCTTCCATGCTGGTAATAGTTTTTATTTTTGGGAGGGCTTTGGGGGAAGGTGGACAAAAACAACATAAATAAACTATATGTTATCATAATAACTGTGTATATCAGAACTTTACTCCTTTTCTTTGTTATTGCTAATTATTTTAGGATATAGCTTCTAAAGACTTCATCTTTGAAGTGTTTGTTGTTCTATAGCCCCATCATTGTTTTTGTCTTTTTGACAATATGATCTGTGATTCTTTTCTCCAGAAAATACAATTTCCATTTTCATTTCAACTCATTCCATTACCTTCCAGATTCCAGAAATATAATGTTACAACATGTATAGAACAATGACATTCTTTGTGACTGTTTTCAAATTGATTTCCTTTTCTGTCAGTTTTCAATTTTCTGATTTTTTTAAATAATAATAATAGGAAAATTCTTCACCAAGAATTCCCTTTCTGAATACGTATTTTCTCCCCTGGAGGGAAGAACATTATTCTCCCTTTTTACTTGAAACTGATAAATGTCTTTGTTTTCAGTACAAATGATGATTGTACTGACAATTAGATATTTACTACATGAATAATAAGAATTCAGTCATGTGAAAATCATTTGAATAAGTCGTTTTGTTGTCACCGAGTATAATTATTTTTGGTCAATGAAGCCCTAAATATCAATAAAACAAAGTAGATATGTATTGTATGCAAACAAAAATTATGCTCATGCCGTTTTTCATAATGTCAAAATTCATATTACATTACAGTAGTAGTAAAATGACTGAGACAGTATATTACAAACCCTCCTGACTTCCAGCTGTTATGCTGGTTAGTTTATTTTCTGTACCTGAACTGTTCATTTAGCTGCAGGTAATCTGTGAGCTGATGAGAAAACCCTCAGAGGAAACAGCAAATTGAATTGAATGGAAACTGGAGACATTGTGTACTGTCCAGAAAGAGGTAGTTACTGAATCCTGCCGAGTTTATTAGATAGTGTTTTGTGTGTGTGTGTGTGAATGTTCTCAGATATATTTTTACAATATATTACAGTAATCCTTTCTGTAAAATGATAAAATAGCTAATTATTTCAACATACTGTACCTTTCAATACTTTGTAACTTGTAATTAATTGTAGGCTGACAAGACAAAAAGACCCTGACTCGTGTAAAGTTGTAAAGTCCCATCCTACTGCAGAGATTCTCTGCAAGTTGTGTGTTACTTGATCCTGGGGGAACTTGGTTAGAGCCAGCTGGTGACACCCTGGCTTGAGCTGTAAAAGTATAGGCTCACAGTAACTCAGGAGAACCCAGGAGGTCATTCTGAGGTGCACCAGTTATTTGAGTTTATGTTGAGTGTTTTATTCATAACCCCACATTGTCTGAATTTCATAATCAAGACCTATAATTCGTCATGGATGTTAACTTTGGCTCCTTAGGTACCACAGCTCTTGGCTTTTGGGTTAGATTACAGCCAGGGGCCCCTGTTGTAAGGAGTTTGTGTCTTATCCCCTCAGCCACAAAGATAAGCTTTCTTCATTGTACAGTTTCTTCCTACAGTACAAAGATGTGCTGTCTAGTTTAATTGGCACCTGTGCATTTTCCACTGCATGTGTCTGTTAGTGCATGTGTGTGTGCCCTGTGATAGACTGTCCTGTCCGAAGTGTAACTTACCTTGCACCCATTGTCTGCCAGGTTAGGCTCCAGCTCACCTTGACCCCGCACTGGACTAAGCAGTTATTGAAAATGCATTGCAGAGCGTCCCTGTGGTCATTCATTATCTATCAGGCTGTACCTGCCCTGCATCATACAACCTGGTGCTGTGTTGTGAGAAGTGAAAAACAAAAAGGCTTTATCCTCTTCCTGCATGTCTGGTAGCAAAGCAGATACTCATTTGTTATTTTTTTACATGGCTAATATTGAATTTTACAATTTATCATAGCTCATTTAATTGAAATAATGAAGTCATTTCATCATGAAAGCTTTGCATATCAAACCATCATAAACTGATCTCTATTAGTTAATTAAACAGACAGTACCTGTAGATGCATTACTGTAGATTGATTACTTATTTTACACTAAAATCTCTAAGTCACAGTTCATTATGCTCTGCACACTGTACTGTAACTTGCATAGTTTACTAAATAATAAACCTTAAAACTGTGGCACAGTTGGAACGAACACTTTTCTAATATGGCAAATCCATTGCGTTTCAATTTCTACAGAGGGCTGTGCTTTGACTTCAGGTCCATAGTAGCTTGTAAATTATAATAGCTTGTAAAGCTACAACATTTCAGACAGGTGACTAATTTCAGATAGATATAGTACTGTATATAGGGATAGATCATTAGAAAATATATTCAATGTACAGTATCTGCACAGAATTTCATATACAGTATAAGTCCTTCTTGTTTGTCCACCCATGCTGTGCAAATATCTGAACTTACTTCTGCAAACAAGTTTGAAAAGTAACTTTGGTAACTGATATCATTAATTACTTGGGATAAAATTGTCTAGGATTGTTGGATGTTGCAATCCCAAGATACATTGTTTCAGCCAAAAACTGTTCAGAATGGTGCCATCCGAGCTAGGGAAACTGAGACAGCTTCCAATGGAATACAGCTGGGCTGTATCAAGGAAAGTTGCTCATGACCAACTGAAAGGCTGCAGGGGCCATGTATAAGCCATAGAATTCAAACTCCTCTTTAAATAGGTCACGTTAACCGTCATTTCCACTACTTGTTCTTCTTTCACCTATATGAACTGCCTCGGTTGTGAGTTTGGGCTTGAGCCCCAGTTTATTGGTAATTTTCTCTTCTGGGATCTAAGCCTAATTTTGCACATTGCAAATTGACTAAAGACGTTTTTGCTCAGTTAAAAATTAGAAGGCTCGCAAAACACAGCCTCTCTGTCTCTTTAGAAGAAGATATGATAAGATCAGATCACTTTATTGGCTATACACAATTTCTTCTATTAGGAAGTTGTCTTTTTGCATACCCCAGCTTGCTCTCCATGAGACACACAGGCAGGGAGAGGGAAACTCAGAGTCAGAGCACAGGGTCTCTGGGTCAACCATTTATACAGCACCCCTGGAGCAACTTGGGTTAAGGGCCTTGACTAGGGGCCCCTTCAGAGTAGGATTCCTCTAGCAGCTGCAGGATTTGAACCAGCAACCTTCCAGCCACAGGCATAGATCCTAAGCCACAGTGCCACCAGTCTACCCGCCACCACTCTCCCCAGTGGTGAGTGACCACCACTGGGCAGTAAGAAGCAAGTAGCAGGAGAACAACCATACATTATATTGTATTAGAGACATATTCTTCATACCACTGTTATGTTTCATTACATTGTACGTCCCTATCTGTTTCCTTAAAAAATAAACTGAATCTGAAAGGATTTCAGCTGCAAGCTTTATAATGAGTATTCAGTCCTTGATTGCTGGCAGTCTGAGCAAGATTTTTATCCTTGTGAGATGTAATTTTAATGTCTATTAAGTACATAATTCAATATGTTCTATTGAATTTATCAGAGGAAAAAGCCCTGTTGAAAGTAAAGATTTACACATCTCTTTCCATGAGGTAATTGAGTAAAGGATATTTGAGATTCCATTTTGACAACAGCCATTAATCACCCAATTAATAGCATTTACAAGGTAGAAAATATTTCTTAGTAAGTCCAAACATTAAACTAAATGTCCTACAGTAATGTGATTAGTGATATCATGTATCCAAGCAGGAGCAGTCAAAATCTCTGACATTTCTGTTAAGGCAATAATTTTGGACACTAGGACATACAGAATACAGTATGTCTGCCTCTAAAG
Source organism: Atractosteus spatula (assembly GCF_055471065.1). Classification (NCBI taxonomy): domain Eukaryota; kingdom Metazoa; phylum Chordata; class Actinopteri; order Semionotiformes; family Lepisosteidae; genus Atractosteus; species Atractosteus spatula. The sequence continues at coordinate 68,386,528 of NC_142709.1, read as the reverse complement.
CATGTCTTTGTATACTGGCTAGTTTTAATAACCACATGCATCTTTTTCAAGTCGGCAAAGGTGTACAGAATTTGAAATGAATTGTTTATAATTAACTCAAGCGCAGACTGAAAGCAAATGTTTATCTGCTTTTATTTTCAGTTCTGAAATTCTGAACAGTACAGCAGATGAGTTTTACATCGGTCCCATGTGTGACCCCTATTAGTGCATACGCAGGCCATACTGTACTACCTCATTGATTCAGATGAGTGTCAGGATGAGGGCCAGGGTTATCCTGTCCTTCTCCTCGAGTTGCCAAGGAGTGAGTGGCAGCTGGAGACATTCCAGCAGACATCTGAATTTCCCCCCACTGGGATACAGTGCGCACAATGTCATCAGCAAGGCTGGAAAAGGGAAGCATCGGTTTCTACTGTTGCAGTACATACTGTACAGCTGGTGATCCACAGCTCCAGGAGCATAAGCCGTGTTGAAGGTCGGGTCAAAAGTGATGGCATCTCCACAAGCCTAGTGAAAACATCACCTTGCACTGCAGGAGCTGCTCTTGCTGCCAAAGGAAAGAAGGATCTCACATGCTGTAGGATGGGTGTACTGTACATAACAGATGTGCTCATGGATGGTATTTCTGGCCAGACCAGGCCTGGGATGGTTCTAAATCTTGCTCGTTTAGGTGGTTTCTGTACATTGTTTTTAGAGTTGCTAGACCGAAGTATAATCAGCTATCAATTAATGTCTGAACAGTGCACTGTGTACTTCCACAGATCTTTCCCTCTGGTTCCAGTCATGGTATCCCATGAATCAATGTAAAGTACTATATTTCAAGTAGCACTGTACTCCAGGAAATCATTATATTTCCATTAATTTAATGATTTCTTAGAGTGGTGATTATTCTGTCCTGATTAATTATCTAGGCCTTTCAAAGAAAGCATTATAATTGGGTGATCACTTACAACATGGTTTTTTTTCCTGTCTTATTATCAGATTTACATCAGGGTGTGAAGCAATAGCAGCCTAGTTTGCCTATAGTTAATTTCTAGCCTCAGCTTCATTCAGCTCAAAACCCTTCATAAATGCACTGCACCACTTTATTTCATTGCATTTTGTGGTAAGTGCTTCTAAATGAATTTGATATGTTTTATATGGAAATCTAGTAAACTGTGCCAAGATTAATACGTTTTAAGAGACTGCTTTGACAAAGACTTAACACGGGCTAATAATATGTCACACATTACAATTAGAGATGTGCTGCTATCTGAAAATGTAAAAAAACCTATTCAATCAGTATCACATCCCTTGTTAACGACTTAATACCCTCATTACCTATGTCCTTGTACTGCAATTAAATTGCTTATTCCAAAAGGTTTTGATAATCCAGCAGTCTTGATCCTTAGACAAAATCATTTGTGAAACAAATGTGGTTAGATTATTACAGCTTGATTATCCTTTCCTCTGTGGATCCATCATGCCTAACAACCATTTACCTGTTTTTATGCTTTTATTAGTAGGAATCCTTGTGAAGAAAATATTTAAAAATTCAAAAATTGTTGTTGTAGCAGCAAGCAATTGCACATGGATTTTTCTTATGCTTTACTTGAGTAATAAATCTCAGATAGATTTCAATATCAACAAATTAAATTCTACAAATTGAAAGTATAAAAATGTGTTTTTAAGGCTTAATAACTGTGGTAGGGTGTACAGTATACAGTATACTGTAGTAAGGCTCATCCTCATTTTTAAAGGATGTCCCACTCTGATTCAAATCCATCTCTACCAAGCAGATTTTACAAATTAAGCTCTTAGGAATTCTTCATTATTTGTATAATTTGCTTAAATTTGTTATTCCTTCATGGAAGCGCTTTTATAACAGAAAAAGCTATTTTTACTACTTTGCAAATTTCATTTAGTGAAATATGTTGTGCTACTTTTGATAGATTTGATTTTTAAAATTTCAGTGATACAAATAAACATAGTATCTTCTCTCATTACCCTTCATTTTTTCTCTTTCCTAATCAGTCTTTATGTCTCTCCCTTCCTCTCTGTCCTCTATCACTCCCTCTCCTTGAATTTGGTTTCTTTGCTGTTAAAATGTCAGGTGACAGATCTGGGTCAGCAGCTGCAAACCACCGGAAAGGAAGTAAACTCATCCCATACTAGAAATCATTTGACACTAAAAATAGCAGCTACTTACAAAACACAAGACACAAAAGCTGCAGTGCACAAGCAAAACAGTATTCCAAGTGAAGCAGTCCTTCTTGATGAGGATATTAGTTTGATGCAAAGCCTCATATGGAAAGTTCAATTTAGTTTTTATCACATTTTTTGCAATCACTTACAGTACATTGTCAATATAAGTACTAGATTCTCACTTCTTCAACCTCTCTGGCTTTTTGAGGTTAGGATAATTCACATGATCTCCTATGTTCTTTAGTCAAAACATCTGCATGGCATAGTATGGACACTGTAGAAGCATGGTAAAGAAGGAATCTGGCTGGAATTTGCTAAGGAAGGATTCTGTTTAACCAAAACAGGAAGTTCAATGAAAATCTATAACATTGGAAGTGGTCAAAATGGTTTAGGGTTTTCTTCACTCTAGGACCTAGTATGGTTAAGAGTATCTACTGTAAAAGGTGAAAATCTCCAGTAAACTAACTGTAACACCTGAATATATGGAAAATATTCTTGAATTTTAGTTTTTTATCATTTTTCTTTATTTGTCAAGACTTTTTACCTATTCCCAATTCACTGAGAGCCTGTAACCGATTAAGCGCACGGTAAATACGTTTTTTACACTAATGCTCTTACTGACCAACACTGATCTTTTTAACTATGATAAAGGGTCCAGGAAAACTTTCTATTTTTTTTCAAACACAAAACCTGATTTCAACCTATGGAGTTTTTTTTAAAAAGAAGTTCAGAAGTTCAAGAGGTGGTCAAATTCTAATTTCTACTTCCCTAATTATAAATACCTTACCTCCTGAACATCACTATGTGCATCCTTCCTCACACTTGTCATTTGCTCTTGCCAGAGACAGATGTTACCTTCCTTTCCCCATCCCCAACATTCATCCTCTACGTTCCTATGTATCCCCCCGCAGCTACTGCAGCAATCAGGGTTGCTGTGAGGCTTCTGCTTCGCTCCACCACAAACCAGCGCTTCAACTTCTACTTCTCTGCTCTCCACAGAAAACAGACGGCTTCTTGGAACTCCAAATTGTCTGCTTTTCATCTCTTTCTAATGTCGTTACTGAACACTTGACTTTCTGTGCAAAGATGTATGTATATTGTTGTTCCTGTCTTTTTTTTTCTTCCTCACTGTCTGTACACCAACACTGCTGCTGTAGACAGCTTGCCCCCCCCCCAAGGGATAATAAAGACTATCTCTTGCCAGTGCAACCCACAGCTCTGGTACAACCGTGGCTACTTCCTGTCCTCCCTCCTTATTTCCTCTTCTCTCATTCTTCCCACCATCCTTGCTCCCTCTTCTCACTCCCCCTTTGCCCCATTTCACTGCTGGGTGTCAAAGCCCCTGCACCAGCAGCCTCAGTCTTGCCTGCCGTGTTCAGTTTGAGGCCCCCCTGCTGCTGATGCTCACTCTGCCCCTCTGAGTCTTTGCTGGCCCTGAGCTCCTTATTCACAGCCCTCGCCAGCCCTGGTGCCTGCACCCCACTTGAAGCCCCCCCCCTCGCCACACCCCTGCCAGTACAATCAGCGCAGTGCAATGTTGGGTCATGACTCTGTCAGCCCCTCCCCTCCACCTTTACCCACAGCCCTTGTAGAGAGCAAAGGACCTTTGATTTAGTCTTTATCTCTTGGAGGATTCCACCAGGAGCCCATCCTCATTTATCCTGATGTAGCCAATACTGGACTCCTACTTGCCCTCAGGGATCAACACATTGACATGTTTTTTTTTTTCTGGGGTTCCACCTGGAATCCATACTCATTCATTCAGTCAGCAAATTCATCAGACCAGGATGATTCAGGATGCTTTCATTCAGTATTTCAAGCCTGATTCCAATGTTTATTCTTATTAATTCCTTCACTTTTCTCGGTCAGCCATTCCGTCTTGTCCTCCAACCAGGCAATTTATGCCAAATAAACTTCTGACACTTTTCGTCTCTACAAAACATTATAATTTCAATTTGGCCATAGTACTGAAATGAAATTTGCACAATCCCAGAAGTTACATTTTGAAATGGATGGAAGTGATTGACTGGCTAACCACTGGACCGTAGCCAGCAGTAGTATTCAGTTACACAATCACATAGTCCAAAAAGAAAGCTATTACAAATAGAGACCCAAATGTCATATCCATAAGGAATATGGAATGCTTGCCAGGATAGGCTTTGGCTTCTCTGTGACAATATATTGGCTAAAGCATTTAGAAAATAGACAGAAGAATATGAAACCAAATAAGAGAGAAATCTAGGCATTTCAACAGAGTGCTGTTGAAGTCACAGCAGAAGATCATAAAATTTAAAATATCAGGTTTTGTGATGGACTAAACATACATATTAGGCTAATACAGCTAATGAAGCAACACAAAACCTATTATACACTAACTACTACATATAACCCAGTGATTTGTAAGGGTTGCTCCTGCTTAGTAGTTCTTACTTGATTCCTGTGAGTACTGGAGGAGTCACACAAAGCTTTCTGGGTGATATTTTTCTTTTTGTCGTCTGTGCTTTTAACATTTTAATAAATGTATTGTACTTGCTTCATTACACTTCTAGCTACATGTCACAGAAATTTCAAGGGGTATCTGATTTACTTCTTTTGCATTTCTTTCTCTTTCCAGGGGCAACGTTTGTTCCAAAGCAGTAGACGTGCCTAACGCTCTTATCAGGTTTCCATTGAAGCCAGTGCAAAGTTTCTCTCAGGTACATAAATCAGGCACAAAGTGAAAAGTTTTTCTTCTACAATGAAGTTTGGCAACCTTAACTGTGTCAGTGGAAAAAAGCCCTTGAACATATCTACAGTTTCTCATAAAATCGACACACATAGTAAATAGAATTGCTCATTAATACGAATAACCAAGTGAGTCGTTGCATTGATATGCAAATCACACTATATTCCCAAAAAAATATAAAAAAGTGTCTTTCTTTTATTGTGTTCAACATAAGTCTATGAACATGTTGTAAGAGAAACTTACAGGCATTTTCTTTTTTTGTTCACTACACACTTCTGGCACGACGATATTACCTCAAGCACCACAAGCACAAATATCTGCAAGACTCAAAACGATTCAGGGTCATTTCTTAGATTGGCCCCAGTCTTTTCAAGTACACCACAATCCCTCCAGCCACCTCATTCCCTCCATTAGTCCTCATAAAAAATGTTAATTTATTAAGCAATAAAAGGCTTAAAACCGACACCAATTAGCAGAAAGTACAAAGTACAGAAAGTGCAAATCTATCTTTAACTTGATTTTAATGAATGCTCCACATAATGTGGTCTGCTATTGAAGTTGACTGTTTGCTTTGGAGATGTCATTATTGACAAGGTTGTGTTTTTTAGGTGCTAACACTCTATACACAGGCACCACCATGACAATCCTTTCGCTAAGCTGATATTTCATACCTTAGCCTCATAAAGCAAGGCTCAAGTGACCAAGAGAGTGTAATTTCAGAGAGTTTTACACCCTATCAGCCTGGTTTTATAAATCATGACTATGAAGAGGTCAAAGCAGAGCTTCTGCAACTGGAACAGAGCCATCCCTAGAAAAGGAGAAGTAGCAGATCCATCAACTTGAGACAATTAGGACTAAACTTATAGTTTTCATACTCTCTGCTGTACACAATGTTTATTTACGTTTTACCTAAATGCTGTCCACATACTGTATGTGTTTGGACTTTAATCATTCTGTCATCTTCAAGAAAAAGAACAGAGAAAGGAATATTGTAATTCTGTGGTATTTTTTTAAATGAGAGGGGTTAATTAAATAAGGCATAAACACCCTCTGTTAAAATACGTAGAAATAATTTATGTTTATTAGCAGGCTGTTTTAACTAGTACAGTTATGTTTCTATATCTAGGTCATCTGATTTGTGTTTTGCTTTTGTTTCTTCTTACAGGGGCTGGCATGAATAGTGATGTGATCGTGCAACATATCAAAATGTTCATTGCTGAAGACATGAGCTTGTGTTTCTGTACTGCACGCATATCCTCTGCAATGGAAAAGCACATAGAATTCATGCTACAAACGTTATTCACAGGTGGTATGAGTCTTTTCTGAAGGCTGCACTCAAGCCATACCAAATTTGATTCCCCAATGCCTGTCAAATGCTCAAGAGAGTTGAGCCAAGTGAGCAGTTGCACAAGTAACAGCCAAAGATAAACAGAACTCAAATGAATTGCCTTTTTTATCTTTATTTACCTTGGTATCAGCATCATTTAACATTTTAAAAAAGATTGTTCTATCAGTAGGAAGTGTTACAGTAACACTGATAGGCTAAGCTAATTCATTTTTAAAGGCATGACAAACATTTTTCAATTAATAGAGGTACAACCTCTAAGATTCTACATCCCTTAGCAACCCTTATATTCTGTTATGGACAGCAATCAATTTACAAATTTTTAAGCATGGTTTTCTAGCTGTATTTTCTAACATTCTTTTCCAATGAGAATGAGAAACATCATTTTCATTGTAGTGGCAAATGTACACTGCTAGAAATTGTTTCACTCTTGAGATTCTACCCTATGTTATTCTGCATGATATTTGATCCATTCTATCAACAAAGCTAACAAATTAATATGCTGTGCTGTTCTGTGCTGTAAACATCCTATTACCTGTTCCTGATAGAGGGGTTTTCTGTAATTGATCTGTTTTAATTAAACATCAGATTTAAATAAATTTGATCAAATTTAGTAATGTGAACAAGACAACAATTTAGAGTGAAATTAAAACATTTAATGCTGTAGTTACAGTGATAATAGTTAGATCTTTTAAAAGAACTTGACAATATTAAATAAACATTCTTAAGAATATCTCACATGTCTCAAGCAAAGAGCTGCTGAAAAGGCAGAGGAAGCAATACGTTAAATAACACATTAAACTAATGGGTTTCTGTATCATGCAACAGTGTTTGTTGGTGTTCAATAATATAGTGTGATGCCACGTGGGGCAGCCTACAATTAGGGGCATAGATTCGAGGAAGGCCCCGAGTTCCCCAACCCCCCAGCCAGAGTACCACTCTTCTTAGCTAGACTGAAAAACATCCCAACAGCAACACTGCTCTTTTATCAGCACTTAGAAAAATAATATTCAGTAACAGTGGTGCTCTTTGTCAGCACTAATAAAATAACACAGCAGCAGCTCTTCTCCTTCTTACCTGTGTAAGGAAAGTAAACCTTTTTCGGCCAACCTTCTGTAAAGAGACAGGTCTGCGGAGTCAGAGTGGGAGTGATCTGTGTAGCCTTCCATCTGGAAAACAGACCTGTCTTCCTGGTAGCCTGGCACTCCCTTTATTCTGTCTGGAGCAAGATGTGTACTTGATCCTGTATCAGTGATTTTTGAGCCTGTCAACTCACCAGGATTTGTACGCTGCCATCCTAAGAAGGGGAAGCTTAGAAAAAAACAGACATAAAAAAAGGGAAAACCATGCCCTGTGAAGCACATCCCTATGCTACATCACTATAGACTCTATGTGATTCTGGGATTCTGGTGATAGGGTACTCTTTCCCCAGTATACCATTTAGTGCATAAGAAGACTCTCAATGTAACCCATACTGTATGTCTAACACAGTTTAAAAAACTTGCCTTAAATGTTCTACCTCACTCAACAACAATTTGCTTTAACGTGGTAAAAGAAACACCACAGAATTAAAAAAAACATCTGAAATTCAATAAGGGTACACTGCAACGTTTCTCCTATTCATTCAAGGAGACAAATGATAGGATCTTTTCATTCAAATTCAGTGAACGTACAACTCTCCTACTTTTAAGCACTCAAAACCTTAGACTCTAATTCAGAATAAGACATGACAGAGGGCATTAAAGCCTTTTTAGTTATAATTAAAAGAGCAAGAAAGAACCAAGGGCCCTATTACAGTCACATAAGTCTTAATGCCTCAAGGTGCTCTGTGTTGAGGGATTCATGCTTTAATGAATTAATACTACATACAGTACAGTATTTTATCTCAATGTGAAATTGCCCCTTTTTCTGACATTTAACCCTTCTGTCAGAATTGCAGCCTTTTAACAACATTTAAGACTAGAATCTAACATTTCACCTACATAGGTGTATTTTATTGAAACAAAAAATGTATGCACACAAGAAAAACAGGAGATGGACATTCGACTAGCAAATCAATGAAACTGGAAAGTAAAAAGGCCTGACAAACAGATTTACTGGATAAACAAACATTAAAAATGGAACAGCAAAATGGATAAAAGCACACACATGCTTTTGATATCAATAAATCAGCCCTAATCTGTCAATGTCTGAGTCCAATGTTCATCTTCTCACCAATGCAAAAAGACATCTCTTCCAGGACTGAAAAAAAAACTCCCTATCAATTTGATCCTCTTTTTGGGGTTTATTGTAATTTTTACACACACAAAAATGGACAAATCCTATCACCATTTTGGAGGCTCTGCTAAACAGATGTTCAATCATTATTAACTGTTGTAAGACTAGTGCTGTTTTTGTAGTAAAACCAAAACTTGTTGTACAAGCAAATAAAACCTTTTCTCAGTTTTCAAATTAGATGTCTCTTTTATATTTGTTTCCTTGGACTTATAAAGATTGGTCTGGTTTAACAACACACAGCTGGTCCCAATTGCGTGACTTCCCAGCAGCCATTCTGGCTCCGTGCCTAATCATGGCCTGTCTTTGAGCCAACATGGCTGCCTTCTACAGAGGCCACTAAGGGACAGCAAGAGTGAATCTTCCAATCAGGCATGCAAAGTACAGTACATCACAATTTGTAAAGAGGGGAATGCCTTGTTTGAGAATATTTATGACCATCAGATGGCTCTGTAAATTGAAAATAAATACAAAGTGCACAAACTCAGGAGACAACCACAGATAATGATGTTTAATTAGTAATATAACAATATACAAATAACCTGTTTCAAATAATGAGGAAATTAAAGTTACTGTGGGCAGCTTTCTGAAAACTGACAAATGTGATGAATTATTTTTTAATAGGGTACATTATTAAAAAAAACTTAAACAGCTTGTATTTTATTTTTGGATGCAGCTGGAAGATAATAATTAGTATGCCTCCTATAAACTTAATTTATCTTATTAGCAAAGAGATCATTGTTTACATAGTCGTTATATATCTTGTCATTTATTGACATCCAAAATCCCAAATTAAAATTGAAAAGGCTTGCAGTCACACTGAAAGTATTAAAGGTGTTGTAAACATAACTAGGAGACAAAGTAGCTGACATGATCTCTGTGTTTAAAAAATAAACTCAAACTCAAATACGTCATATAAATAGTTTTAGATGGATGATTACCAATAGATGGATATTATTCCAAAGCGTTTTACTATTTTGCAGAGATAGCCCAGAGTTAGGATGGATGGCCAAAACCCAAGCAAGTGTACATTAGTGACTGTGTAATGCTTTGGTGCCCTCTTTTGACAAAATCAAAATTATTTTAATACCAAGGTGTAAATAAAACTTGCAGCTTCACTAAAATTATCATTTTAGCTGAAATATCTTCATTTTTATGCTTTTTCTGCTATACTTGTATATTCACTGCAGTCCCTTTGATCTTTTTTATGCCACAGAAATTGCTTGTCCAGTACATTGTGACTCATCTGGGAGACTGGGGTTGTGCTGTCTGGGAGTAAATTGTGCCAGGACTGCTATTCTACACTGGAGGAAATCTCCCAAAGAGCAAGATTAACTAAGCAACTGTGGTGATGGATGAGCTCTTAGAATAGGAACATAAAAAAAATCACAGAGATGTTGCACGTTTTGTTTTTTGAATAATTGCTAGGAATGCTTGCCGTTCGGTTGAATGAATTCGGTGATACACCGTGGCCATATTGAAGTGAAAACTAGACAGGTGTTTATTGTGGTTTTATGCGATCCAGTGGTTTGTGCTGTCAATTATAATAACATATCTTGTGAAAACAATTTCTGGATTTTAGGTATCTTAAGAATAGATAAAAAGAAAAGAGGCATATTATAAAACAAAAAAACATACAGTGGGCTGCTCCCCTCAATGTTCTCCTTAATCTCCAAATGCAAAAATCAATAAGGAATAACTAAATCTAATATTAAATAAGTTGGATTTCACTCTTAAGCCCCACACATTTACTGTTTGATACTTTGATGGTAGTAGGCTCCAATCCTATTCTATGCAGGACTTTCACATGAACACATTGTAAAATTGTAAAATAACACATGCACTATATTGTGCAATAAAATAACTAAAAAACATGTATGTATTAAATAGACTATAGATATACAGTATAGTCATTTACAGTGAAATTTTATATGATGTCGAATTTTCATAAGTGTTATGACATCCAGGGAAGGGTATCTCTATCATGGCACAAGAAGTCACTCTGAATGTAAGCCAAGCACAGCCTAAACATAAAGCATCATGATTTACTATTGAAGCCGTACTATCTTCAAAACCCCTTCTATCATAATATTCCTCAGCACTGATTCCTGGCAAAATGAAGGTAGTCTTAGGGCTAAGTTGTAGTCTTATTTACTTTCTGATGCAGCTTCATTTCCTCATCCAGCAAGAAGCTTAGTCATTTCTATTTATGACCAACTGCATTGAGAAAGTAATTGATTTCTTACCACCTTAACAAGCCAATTAGTGAGACAATAATTGTTTAGGCTTCAATTCCACAATCTAATGAATGGAGCTAATTGAAAGCAGTCATTGCATGGAAGTGGTGGACAGAGAGTTCAGAAATATTTAAGCTGCCCTGGTAGTATAAATTCTGCGAGAATCTTTCTGAATAGGTTTTAGATGCTTTTAAACCTCTTATCACTAGCTAGTATTTCAAAATACTTAAGTTTTTTTCTGCAAATTACTTTTGAAAGATAGAAAACTCAATGCTTATGCATTAACCTTGAGTACTAAGGACAACACTTGAAACTTATTTTAGAAAAGTTTATACTTCATACTGTATAGGCTGCTGAGCAAACAGCAGATATAGACACAATTGGGTATAACAACATACATACAGTGCACTCCAACAGAAATGAGACAGGAAATGAAAACACTTTTGCTTTACAGTGGAACAACTGTATTTGTAATCTTGAGATTAACATGAATGATAAATGCAATATAATATAGATTTTATTTTGGGTAATTAAATTAATGCATTTGCTCATATAATTAAAATAACATTTTCAAGTAAAGTGTTTTCAAGTAATCATCAAGTAACATTTACTCAAATTTTGTCTTAAATTTCAGAGTGTAAAAGTAAATGGTTTCACATCCATTTGTGGCAATAATTCCATGAAGTCTGCAACCCATTGACCTTACCATGTCATCATGCTGTAATCATGTTAGTTGCTTTGCTGCAGCCACTTGGCATTCTTACCTATTCTCAAAGATGCTCAATCTGTCTTAAATCTGGAGATTGACCTGGCCAATCTGATGATCTTCTTGGTGGCATTAACTGTGTGGTCAATGCCATTGTCAAGCTGCGTGGTAAAATGCTACCTAATAAGTATGGAAACATTTTATTCTGCGTAAACAGACAATATGTTTCTGTAAACTTCAGAATTAATTCTTCAGTTGCCATCATGAGTTACATTGACAAAAGAGAGAGTGTCTTTATTAGAGAGAGAGTGCGAGAGAGAGAGAGAGAGAGAGAGAGAGAGAGGCAAGCCAGTTCCAAAGTTGACCACGCATGTCCAGGCTGTGACATTATCTCGACCATGCTGCAGAACTTGGTCAGAAATGCAGAGATCAAACTTTCACTTTGCTGTTTATCAATACTTTTGGAGGGCATTGTATATTACGAGTATCCACATTTTGTTCATTACCTGCACTACTATTTTCTACTATGTAAAGAACTTGATCTCTAATTAATACAAAATTGGTTTTGGTGAGGAGAAAACAAGCTTGACTTCTAACTTTTTGTAAAATTCTTTAATTCACATTAATGAAAATCTTCAAAAACGTGATCACAATAACTTAACGTTAACTTTTCATGAACAAAAAATAATGATGTCTAATTCATCACATTTCCAGTCAAATCTATTTGACTCATTAATAGTTGTTCCTCATCATTAACATCACTTGTTGACCAGATGTTAAGTAAAGGATCCCCACAGAACTGTGTTTCAAAATGAAGAAGGAAAACCATTGAATGAAAACAGTACAACTACACAAAATGCCGATTACTTTTTCCACAGTGGCATTGAGGCAAAACAAGTCAATTCACATACATATATGGAAAAAAGGGAATAGTCTCCTAATTCATCTGTTCTCCTTTAATGAAACTAGTAACTTTAATTATACATTGAAGCTGTTCATACCTTTTTTGTAATGAAGCTACACTGTTAATTCTTTACTATTGTTTTTATGTCAAAATTTCAACTGACAAAATGAATGCATTTACTCTCCTATCTAAATTCAGTTGAACCTTGCTTAATTAGTACACAGGTTGACAGCACCAGCTGCCAAATAATCACACAACATTAAACTCTTAGCTAATCCACATTAAGAGTGCTCTGTAAGCCTCATTAGCAGAACCCTTCATAGATGCCAGAACTCAACAGTAAATAGAAGGAAAGCTGTTTGCTTTTAATGTATTGTTCATTCAAATACTTACAAGACCTTGGAAGTTCAGAAATAGAAGGCTAAGAAAACTTAAGTAGAAAAAAATCCTTGTTTCTGCCGAACACAACATACAATGCAGAAACAAATCAGCCTGACAGGAGCTTCAGTCCAAGGGATGCATAAAGCGGAAGAAAAAGTCAATGTCATGGTCACAAGTATCTTTGAGAGAGGTGCTAAGTGCCAATGCATTTATTAATAATAAAGGAACATTTTTATTAAGAGTGCTCTGGTGATATGATGTGACATAGCTATAAGTCAAATATGGAATTAAAAAAGCTGTCTGATCCAAGTAACTTTCCCTTCATTACTATAATATCTTATTCTCAGTGAAACACCTGTTTTCTCCCAAAATATCTTGCATCAGTGCATGTAGTACTGTTATAGCATTGGTCTATATGTTTCCTTTGTGTTAATTTACAGTATAGGAACCGATGCTACAGTGGAAGAAAAAAGTGTAACAATGTACAGTGGATATATACCCTACCAACAAGTCATTGAGCATTTTACAGAATTTAATGTACGAAAGTAACTGCATTGAATTCTTGGAATTTTAAAGGTTAAACAAACAATAAAGCCCCACATATTTCAAAAGGTGAATGGGGAGCACTGAGACAGAAAAATAGTGTATTGCTCCTGTGATTGAAATTGGAGGTGTAAAAGGGATGTTTTATGATACAGCTGGGAAGGCAAATGCCATTGCACCTATTAATTGCACTCCCATCACATTAGATTGGATTTTCAGAAAATGTTATCTGTAATGAAAAGTCGTTTTATTGTACTGTTTTGCAAACCATAAGTGATGCACAATATAGATCCCCTTACAAAAGGCAATATACAGAGCATTCTGATTTACATATTCTATCCCTTTTATGGCTGCTTATGTTGACACATGGACAAACAGCATGCAAGAAAATCTTGATGTACCATAAAAATAGATGCTAAAGTTACCAGAGTACAGTACTGGGCTGGTTTAGCAAACTTGTTTTCTTTTTAGTGAGATTACTGGGGTTTTGTTCGTCAGGCCTTTTCTTGTCCCAACTATTTTACCAGGGTACACTACCTCTAACATAGATGTGTCTGACTTTCTCCAGAAGGTGAGTCTGGGCCCTGGAGTTTTGTTTGGAGCAACTCTGCTTCTGATATCTGAAGGTTGTCCTTTCACAGTTCAGAATTTTTACCAGGGACTGTCTTTTCTGTCCCCCTGAGCATAGTCACACCATCTCACTGAGTCACCTCCCAGAGTCTGACTGACGTCCCTCCTGGCTTTCCTTTGCTCTTTTATCTCCTGGCTTCAGAGCAGATCATGTACAATTCTTGAAGAACTTCTACCTGCACTTGTTCGGCTCCCTATTCGTCTTGTGTAAATACCACTGTTAATTTATTTTCAATGCAGAGGGGAAAGGTCCACTGCACATCTTTAAAAATCCCATTGCACTGTTCGCTGAAGTAGGACTGTTAACCCAAGCATCCTGGATAAATTCCACTTTGGGTTTGCTCCCTTAATTTCCCTCTTAATGTAATAAGTTAAGTTATTTGTCAGTTCACTGCCTGATCTGCACGCGGTGGGGGTGCTAACACAGACTGTTTGCCGCACTAATGTACACTAGACAAATGCAAGGAACTGCTGATTTTCTTTTTTCTCATGGAGCCCCGAAACCTTGCCCTCTTCACTGATGATTCCCGGTTGCATTCTGCAGTGCAAGACAGCTGTTGTCTAATATTTACTGTCATTTCAGCAAAATGGTTTATGGAAATACCATCATAGTTGGAAATGCTGATATTAAAGGACTTATGACTTTTCTATCACACAATAAATATCCTTTAATCTCTCATTTAACCAGTCTCAAGCTGTTGGTGCTATTTCTGTTTTTAAAAGAAAATAATGATTGTGCTAATCAACCCAGTCTGGTGGATGGCTTCCTCATACATGGAGAATCTAACAGAAGAAACTGGGCTGAAATTATGACATGAGATCCATAGTCCGTTGATCCTTTTGGGATTCTGCATCTGGTCACTTCCCCACTAAAGGACCTTGGGGAGCTTGATGGGGAACTTGCCTTGTTCATTGGGTTTGAGCCAATGCTTCCAAAAAGACTAGAACAGTCCTCAAGTTATTTCGACCAAATGGAATTCAGATGGCAGACAAAATCCTAAAGCTGGAAGATTTTAGTTGAAGGACATTTTTTTCATTATGATAAATTATCAAAAGAATGTTTCATCATATACTCATTTAGGAAAGGATTAATTGCCACTTTGCAACTAAAAAGCGTGCTAGAAGGGAAATACATGAAATTCAGAAGAATTAGAAGCTAGGTGTGCAGCAAAATTATTTGTGAATTAAATTATAAAAGGTTTACAGATTTACAGGATAACAATGACAAGTAATATGGCATTCAATTTATAAGTGGTTATGTGATTTTTTTTACAGTAAAACAGGAAATAGTGCCTGTTTTACATCCCATTGAAAATTTTCAAAAGGTTGCCCTAACCTGGTTTGGCTGACTTAAGACAGGAACAAATAAAAATATTACCCAACACTCTGACTTTAAATGTCAAACCTAAGTCTTGACATTGATTTACCTGATAGGTAGGTGCATCAAAGTTTTTATTCAGAATGGGATAATCCATCCATTCATTTTCTAACCATTTCGTCCAATACAAGGTCGCAGGGGAACTGAAGCCTGTCACAAACAGTTCTTTCCGGGCCCTATGCAGACGACGCGATCCGGAATTGTGAAGATACACCAGGGAGAAAGTCATGCAGGAAAGGGTCAGGATACAGGGGGGCGTGTCCAAGGTGAGCAGGTGTCCTGGGGAAGTGAGTCCGGGGCGAACAAACAAAGCCAAAGTCCAAACGGGGAATCCAAACGGAAGAGTAGAGTCCAAGGCCGGGAGATCCATCCAAGGGTTAAAAGCATGAGCCGGGTCGGGACCGGCGGGGCAGGGAATCAGGAACAGAAGGTTAAAACCATAACGGAGCCAGATGCAGCAGGCCCCCGGCTCTCATGAAACATGATTCAATGAGGAACCAGGAGTGAAGTCCACGTCTGGCTTTTAAGGGGGAGCGGGAATAGGGAACAGGTGCAGACAATGGGAGAAAACAAGGAAGGGCTGGAGCGCCCTTAAGAGGAGGGGTTAGCGATCGTGACAAAGCCTATCCCAGCAAGTACTGGGCACAAGCCAGGATACATCTTGGATGGGACACGTGTTCATCACAGAGCACACAGAGAAACCAGGATCAATTAACCTATCAGTATGTCTTTGGACTGTGGGAGGAAACTGGAGCACCCAGAGGAAACATAAGCAAACATGTGTAGGCTGCAAAGGATTAAGTAATGATGTATTCCATGCTGAAAAGAGAAAAAAAGAAACACAATGTTTTGGCTGTGGAACCTTTTTCGGGTGTAGAAGAAATATCTTTCTATGGGTAGAATATACACATTTCATGCAGATAGCACCTCAGGTCTAGAATTGAACCCATGGCCACAGCACTGAAAAACATTAATGCTAACCACTGTGCCACTATGATGCCTGAATGGGATAAGTATTAAAACATGCAAAATGTTAAATCTTTTAGCGAAGTATTGGAAGCTTATTGTATCTGCAAACTGATCTGAGTCTGATTTTTGTAACTGGCCAGAATTACATTATATTGTAAATAAATCACACCTCAGGTGAGACAGTATGTTCAAAAGAATTGATGGCATGTATGTCTATTTTTATTTAACCAGTAAACACCAAGTGTCTATGTCAACATTAAACAAAATGCAACTAAAAATGTTGGTCAATTCTATGTTTCACTTTTGTTTCAAGTGATGCTTAGAGGCTACTGCATATTGTAGATAAAGTTAATATCTTTTATAGACACATAATATTTATTATTATACTGAAGCGTGTTTCTAGAAGGCAAGAAAGCTGCTAGCTGCTAGTTAAACAAACCTGATGTACAGTTCCTGTATACATTCTGAATACTTAAGATCAGCAAAAATATAATTAATAATACTTTTAGAACAGGTAAATATTTGTTAATAGAGTGACTGCCTGATTCTTTATTGAAACTAACTGTGATTATGCAAAGGCTGCTCTCTCAAGCCTACAGGGCTGTTGGCTAAAAGATCACCTTGAACACTGCAGTGAATCTGAAAAGAGCTGCTTTATGTTGTCAAATGAAGAGCAGTGCCTTCACCTCCACATTATGATCTTGTATTAATCATGAGCCTGGCTTCCTTGAGGTGGTACCACTTAGTTTGCTACATGACTTCTATCTTCACTATTTGCTTACTGGAGGACTTCACGTCTCAAAATCTAAATTTCCACAATTTTCAATTTGAATATACCTGTTGTTGGAAGTGAATACCACCGATCTATTTTCTAGACAACTCCATGATATGAACTGAAAAGATTTAAAATGTCTTTGCATTAAAGATTTACAGCATATTCCAGTGTCAGTTAGGGTAAAACTGTCTCTTCAGGAGCTTTAATCTACAGTAACTGCATCTCTGCTGTGTGCTCATCAGGAATAACACCACACAGCATATTGAAATGTCTCTGAATAGTCATGATTTAATGTTAACTGGCAGGTTGAGGGCAAATTAATGAATAAAAAATATTCCGCACATCCACTAAAGGGTTATGCATGAAACATCATTCAAATTAATGTTATTTCCATTACAAATTACCTTGAATTTTTTAATGTCTACTTTGAAAACTTATATTTACCAACACCAGAGGCAGCTGTCAAAATGAACAATTCCAGCACAATATAATAATAGATTTTTATGTGGTTCCAAAAGTTGGAAGATGTCTTTTTCTGTCCTGTACAAATCCTATCACTGCCTGTTAGCTACCACAGATTTACCAATGCATTAAACCAAATGATAGGGGACATATATTTGAGAGTTGTGGGTAAACAGTTCGTTTATCACTCAATACATTAGTATTATCGTACTTAATATCTGTAAAAGACCTAAAACTGAAAATAGCTCTTCTTGAAAGCCATTTACATTGCATTAGGCTGATACTATTACATGGAGGTTACAAAAGACATGAAGAATGACAGCAACCAAGTTTAATTTCACCTCAGCTGCCCTAACTTGTAATTATTCCTGATTTGAATTCCCTGAAAGATATAAATACCATGAGGCTTTCTTCTTCACAGTAGTTTATGCATCTGTCCTCCATCCTCCACATCTGCACTTTTGCAGCCACACTTTGGTTAACCCCTCAGTTTGCTTGGGGTCCCAATCTCACCCTGTGGCCAAGGAGCTGGCCCTCAGCCAAGCAGGTTAAGCTTAATTTTATCATGACTAAGCACTCCATACAAATTTCCAACAACGTCATTATTCAGTGTTGTTAATCTTCCTGTAATTCTAATGATGCAAAAAGCAACTGCAATAATTCAGTAGATAGGGTTCAAGTCAAAACCCTTTGTAATTAAAGCACCACAGGATTATAACAACTGAGATAGAAGAACATTTTCCTTTTTCACTGAAGTGTCTTGTACAATCCCAGTTTTCAGTCAGACATCCTCACACCTGCACCCTCTTTCAAGTCTTAAAAATCATCTGTATATATTACCAATTCGCATTTATTGAGCATGAGACATCAGTAAAAATGTCATGATTTTTATATTTCATATTTTCAATTTCAAATGTTCAGGTCTTCTACTTCATGTCCACCACAAAGTTAAGCTTAACTCACATTTATGAAAACTGAACATGCACAATATACTTGAAAATGCATTAAGACAACACATCCAGCCTTGCTGCTTTCAATATAAGGTTGAGAAGCAACCATTACTTACCATTACATTATGTGTGTAATGCAGTTCACTCTCTTTATTTCCCATAAATTTATTACAAAAACAGTAAACGATACAGCCATTCCCCATTTGAGCCATGTAGCCATCGGCATAATTGAAAGCGATCTGACTAGGAGAGAATTTGTCTGGAGAATTTGTCTGATTATGCTCCAATAATCAGCAGACTACTCCAAAGAAACCAGAAAACTGGATGTGACATGGAACAGCCCATCACCACACCAACCACACATCTGTCTGATCTATGAGCATAATTGTTTTTAGACTGCAGTGGCTACAGCATGAAAAATTCCAGGAAGAATACAGTACAGAATACAGAATACATAACAGCTGTAGATTGCCATCTGTATGAAAATGATCTGCATACTCAGAGGCCATTCAGAGTTAACATGCTGACATCTGAGAGACAAAATCACCATCATCTGTGTTCCAGCAAACATCTGTGATGGAATTATAGAATGTTATGAAGTGCTTTTTTAACTGATAATGGCCATTTTGCCTTTAACAGACCTGATAAAAGATAGAGTACAGTATGTATAGAGACATCATGGTGAGCATTATAATGATTTGCTATGTTATTCACCCAAACAAGTCAAGTGGCGAAAGTGTGATGGCTCTCCTGAATGCAAGAACTCCTATAGTGCAAATTGAGAGCAACATTACTGCTTGGCAATGCAGGGCAAATTCCATGAGTCAACAGTTTTTGTGTTCCTACAAGCCAATCCGGATGTATCTATTTGCTATAGAACAACACAAGGCCACACAAGGCTGGGAGGTCTTGCTGTGACCAACTTTTTTGCCCTGACTCAAGTTCTATAGAACATCTGTGAGACCAGCTCATCAATACCAGTTATGAAAAGGACAACAACTGGAATTGACCAACCTGCACCACCTGGCTGCAGTTGCACGAGAAGAGCAGCAAAGCATCCAACAGCAGTCTGTCCAGAGGCAGATCAGGAACATGCATCAAAAGTGCCAGACTTGTTAATTAAGGAAGGTTTTCCTAATGGTAACTTTGGAATTTTTTCCTTTCAGACAGCATGTGACATTTCGTTCTGAAAATGGCAAAATTGGGAAGGAAGGTTAGGTAAGGTAAGGGCTGCCTAGTCAGGCAAATGACGAGGAAAATGGACCCCGTGCAGGTGCCAACAGACTAGGAATCGAAAGTAACAACCAGAAGACTAAATCGATGGATGAAGTTCAAATTCAAAACCAGGAAAGCAATCCAAGGGAAAAAAAACAGCAGAAAAAGCAGTGGAACAGAAACACGGTGGAACCAGGAGAAAACAATGGAAGAAAGAAGAACAACACTTGGGGAAAGAGCTGAAGCCGGAAAAGAGTAAGGAACAAGGCAAGAAACAGGATACAAGATTCAGGAAAGACAGGTACGTAACAGACCAGAGCTCAAACCAGAGGTTACAAGACTGAGCACTGAAGTGAATAAGAACACTTAATATATAGAGCTAGGGAAGGAAGACGTGAATTCCTACTGTATGTACACTGGTCAGTCTGTGTGGTCTACACCTCTGTGGTGACAAGCTGGAACAGTAACAGTTAGATCCTCATCTTGCACACTTCCGGTCACCTACTGTACATGCAGTATACTGTACAAGTCTTGCACCCTGGTGTCCCCTTCACATTTCTTACTCTTATCTCTCCTGCCTCCCCATCTATAGCCTTGCGTGAAACTCCCTAGCTCAAGCCTTTCAATAGTGAAGAGGTATTGGGGATATTGAAGATTAGTGAGGAGGTATAAGAGCCTCACACCTAGACTGCCATTTTCTTCCCTAGGTGAGTCAAGTCAATTACTCTCTACACATTTCATCCCTCTATCACTGTCACATTCATTAGGATCTAACCAAAATACCAAGACATAATATATTTCTTTGATCTGCTTTGCTCGCATTATCTGTGATTTTGTTCGATACCAGTGTTTAAATTTTTTGGTGAAATCCATTAGACCAGAGTTTTGCGTTTCTACATTGCAGCTCATATCTAATGTGTGCATTTGAGCATGTGCTCGATCCTAAACCTTTATTTAGCTGGTGCTTGTTCTCAGCTCTTCTAAACTGACACTTACATTCTTCAGGAGACTCAAAATAATGAATTAAACCTTTCAGAAGTACATCAAATGAATTTAAATGGCAAAATCTTCAAAATACATTTTCATAAATGAAGTCATTACAGGTCTGAGTCAAAAGCTTTGACTCATGAAAAAGCTTTTTTTATAGTAATCCCAGATACTAAATGTGTTACATTTGTGTATGTGTGTTACATCATTTGTTGTCCTTTATGTAAAAAGTAAACATTTTGGAGCTAATGTTTGATATTTTAAACATTTATTCTGTACAAATATTTCCTATTTTTTTGGAATACTGTGTTATTTCAAAGATTGTTTGAACCGAAGGAACACGTAATTATTGTACTAGCGACTGCAATTACCAAACATTGTATAGGTTACCTGAGCTGAATCATCATTTTTAAATTAATATTTGTCCTAATAACTCATCATCAGTGATAGGTTTATGAATTTCAATTACAAATAGATTAAAGTTAATGTATTTTATTTTCAAGCACCTTATTTAAAATGATAATTATTAACAAGTCTGTATGATCCTTTTTTAATTTGATTGCGCTGTTATATTTGCTCTTAATCATTTTTTTTTTTCTGAAAGGTCTACTGAAGAATGCAAGGTCATTCATAGAATTCAAAGAAAATTCTCATTTTTTTGGCATTGTGTTTATTTTAAATCTAAATTTTCCTCTGAGAGTTACATAAAGCCATCTGTCACCTACAAACAACATGATATTCCAAAGATCTGCTGTCTGATGGGCCTACCAATTAAGTAATCTACTAAACTACCAATAACCTCAGGTCTGGCTGCTGGATATATTTATCACAGTTAAATATTACCACACCAAACTGAAAATCCCTTATCCCCCACTACTGAGAGATACTGCAATAATGAAGATTAAGATGGTAAACTTAAAATGGTAAAATTAAGTTCAAGGACAGTTGTACTCTCATTTGACATAGAGCAAATCCTGAGAACTACTTAGAATACTCAACATGATGTTTGCATCTTTCAAATATTTTATGATTTGAGTATAGCAATTAATCTACAGTATATTTTCTAGATTTTTATCAATTTTATTTTAGACAATTTACAGTAAACATCTATTAAGAAATACAGTAGTTTCACATTGAACCTTGTGTTTCCACTTTCCTGCAGATACAGTCAGTTATATATTTAATATAATCACAACATAATTTTCAGTACTGTACTTAGAACTTCTATAGAAAAGAAAAATAAACTACTATGAGTGTGAGAGTCGTGGTTACCTCCCATCTTTCAAAAGCTGACTTGTAATTTCTATTCATGTAACAGATTGTGTTTAAAATCTATGGATATAAAAAGGGAAAATTGAATTCCTCTTTCTACTGTTTTGTTATTTTCTTTGTTAATATGAAAAAACATTGCACTCAATCATAAGGAAGTGTTCTAGTTATAATTTTATATTTTTACCCTTCTTGTGATTTTTTTTATTCATCCTTCAGAAATTTAATTATTAACTTATTTTGTTTGTCTCATGTCAGTGGCCTACACAGGGAATATATATCTTATATATAAGGGGAATAAATATCCATATATATCTTATAGGAATATACAGTATACAGTATCAATTGTTTCAAACAGGCAGTTATAATAGCCATCACTAAGCAGATTCTCCAAATATGCTCAACAGAAATGGAGGATTTAGGCAAATAATTTAGAGCTTGAGAGCAATAAACTTTAAAAGTAAGTAGCAGTTGCTTAGAATTAGTAATAGGAATATTGGTTGCAATATTGTATTTTGTAATATCTTTATGCAAAAGATGAGATGGTATTTTAGAATCACATTTACACTTGATTTGTTGCACTCACGGCATCAGAAATTGGTCTGCACATGATTTGGCGTTTAATATTACCGCTTGCTCAACATATTGAGTGGCTATCATTTCTGTTTGGCAGAGCTTAAGCCTACTAGTTCACAGGCTATCAGCATCAAAATTTAAAAAAGGTTTCTCGGTCGGTCTCAGGCATTAATGCATTCACTGTAATGCTAGTGCCTGGAGACCCAACAGAAACTTTAAGGTGAATGGAGTGACAGGAGAGGTTTGAAGAAACAGACTGATCATATCTATTTGACAGGAGCTTTCTGTATGGGTCACCAATCTCATGGCCAGCAGAAAAACTTTGACCCTGATACAAATATTAGTGCCTTACCTACAGCCATTTGGTATAACTGTCACATATGATGGAGTGATTGCATGTGACAGGTTAAAAAGGCAACAGTACAGTCCAGAAAGATTCACAAGGAACTGACTCCTATATGATCCTGCACGGGGTTCACTGTGGTGCCATTTGTCAACAGCAATATAAAACAAATGTTCATATGCAGTAGAGAAATTCTCTTTTTGTAAACTTCAAATTAGAACATCTTATTATACCCACATTTTTATCATTGATACACTCTACCTTGAAATCCAGAATGCTTTCAACAACATACTACAAACATTTTTTGAATTACAGGAAACCACTAGTCAGAATCAAGATTCCCTGAAATGAGAAATAGCTGTTTTTGTTTTCGCATAAAATGCTCCTACCACACAACTTGCTTTACATGCTGACGAGGGCTGAAAAAAATCTAAAAGCATGAAATAACTTTTTTTCACCCCATTATTGTCCCTCTGCAGTGCAATTCTCCATTTGAATTGTATTTTGTGTAAGCCAGGATGTATAAAAAAAGGAACTCTCCATGAAATAGACAAAACCATAACAATGTTGACAAAGTGAACAAAAATTTGGTTTGTTAAGCAAAAAAGATTCCACTAGAAAAATAAGAAAAAATCAATATTAATGATTCTTTCTTTAAGACTTTGAGATGTCTTTTTCATAAAAGTAAAGAGTATGAAACTCTGGCGCTCCTAAATTATTTTCCATTTTAAGTTTGTATTTCAATCGGTCCTTAATTATTTGAAGTCTGGCTGCGGTATAATTTCAGTGAGTAAGTACTAGTTACATCATAATCCTGCAGCAAAAAACAAAATTTAAGACAGTGTTGTTTTGTCCTGGCCTAAAGGCTGTAGTTTCTGTGACCGAAGCTGAAAAGTACATGTTACTTTTGTAATTTGTTCTCAAAGTTCCCATGGAAACAATGTTAGAAGTTTACACATAAGTGAGGTTAACTTGCACATAAGTGAGATCTGCCTCTCTCTGTAGCTGCTATATCTGATTTAAAAACAAAATACCAGGATGTTCTTTTTTTATTTTTAACCTACTGTATATGGTACATTTAGACTTTAGACTTCTCGTATGTTTAATACAGCAGAAATCCTAGGTGAGTATGATTTTTTTTTAAATAACATTCTATAAAACATAAATTATTCTAATGTACAGTGCAACATGGAAGCAAGGTAACAGTATCTTTGAATGTTGTTTCTGATCAAAGACCATAAATGAATAATTCAAGAGTAAGAAAAGAGACCTTTAATGCTACCCACAATGGCAACTTTGAAAAACTGTTTGTTTCTAAATTGCAACTTAAATCCTCTATTGGCATGAAAGCCAGATAAAGACTGGGGAGAAACTGTCCTTTCATGAACGAAGACAGAGAAAGCCGATACTCCTCTTGATTGAAAGAAATGGAAACACAAGCTCTAGCCATGTGTACTACCAGAAAAGGCTATTCTACTCAAATACTTCTCAAAAAGAAAAGGCAGATCCAGCAAGAACAAAAATATAATGTTGGTCATAGAATAATCGACCACAAGGCGATAAAGGTACGTATTACGTTTGTACAAACGGTGGGTCTTCCAATTCTATTCTTCCTCAATAACCTGACCAGTTATTGTCAGATGTCTGCCCTATCTCTACGGTTTTACCTCTGGGGAAATATGGGTAACACATTATCCTCTTCAACTTCCCCCTACCTATTCTCACCTTTTCTTTCTTTCATTTTACAACACCATGCTTTTGTTTACACTCTGCAGAAAGAATCCCTGCTCTCTCGCCTCTCTTTGCCTCACGTTTGTAAAACAGCATCCTCCGTGTAAACGCTGTTTAGCTTTTTTTTCTGCGCAGAATTAACCTTTACTTGTTCCTTTGTAGCTTGCATGTTGACGCAGCTCCCTGCTTTAACCTCTTTCGAATTTCTAATGTGAAATCCACTTTTTTCTCTCCCCTAGTGAGCCAAGATGTAAATCTGTTCACCTCTGCTTTTCTGCCAAGTTACAGTATGTGACAGTAACATTTTGATACAGCAATGTTTCAGAAAGAAAATTAACATAAGCACCTATTTAACAGGAGGAGCCATATCCATGACCTCAGTTGGAAAGCTTCTAAACTTAATCTAAATTAAGAAATGTTGAACTCCAAGGCTAGATAGAAGACTTTTAAAATCTTGTTTTACTGTCTGTTATAAATCTAGCATAATTGCTTCATTTTAGAGAAAGAAATGAAATGTCCTTAAATATGCCGGAATCCATACCTCTGTTCCTCAAGCTCTGCTCAGGGGGTTCATGTAGTTTGAAAGCTTATCATGCCACTGCTGGTTGTTGAGTGGAGATTAACACTGCTGCCTCATGGCTGTGGGGTCCTGGGTTCTAGTCTGGACTGGGATATCTCTGGTGTGTAACTTGTCCATTCTTACTATGTTCGCTCCAGTTTTCCCTGAATGCCGCAGTCTCTTCCTCCCTCCATGTTTGGGCATGCTTGGTGGGCAATTTGGAGCCACTTTACTGTGCATGCAAGAGTCTTTTGACAGACTGACATCCCATTTAAGGTGCTGTCTTGTGTGCTATTTTTAAGGAATAGGCCCTGGTTTGGAATAAGAGGGTTTCTGAGGGTTCTGTATGGATGGGCACTGTGTTAAAAACACACTTTGAAATGATCACGTTTTTTGTTTTCAGGAGAACATAAACTAGCTACAAAAGGAAGGAGACCATCCAGCGCATCTTGCCCATTTGATAGTACTTAATTTATGCAAGGATCTCATCCAGACATTTTTTTAAGGAAACTAGGGTATTGGCTTCATAAACATGGATTGGTAGCTTGTT
This sequence comes from Atractosteus spatula, assembly GCF_055471065.1. Taxonomy (NCBI): domain Eukaryota; kingdom Metazoa; phylum Chordata; class Actinopteri; order Semionotiformes; family Lepisosteidae; genus Atractosteus; species Atractosteus spatula. Next base: position 68,360,838 of record NC_142709.1, on the reverse strand, counting down.
CCATATTTCCACAGTGTTCTGGATAAAGACATGTCACTTGTTTACAATTTTAAATGCACTTCCATGTAGTTTTCACTTGTTCCTGCTGAGCCTTGTGTAGAACAATATCTCTGTTGCAACACAAAATAATTCTCTTTTGCAGCACTGTAGGTATCTAAAACCATAGACTTAATCTCTTACAGAAGGTAAATATAAATGTAATTTTAAATGCCAGTAAATCTTTGCAAAGAAAATGCAAATTATTAGCATTCACAATATATGAAAATAACAATATCAGTATTTAATCCCTTTCAAATCCCATCCATATAGTGCTCCAGAGTATAATTAATTGTCCTGCTTTTCACAGTGAATAAAAACTACCAAGTTACATTAAAAAGAGTAATCAAGCAATTTGAAGTCTAGTATTAGCAGTAGAATGATAGTTTTGTGGGTTGTTCTTTTCTTCTGTTTTAGAAAAAGGGCTAAGCAATGTTATTACAATTAATTTGCCATTTAATACTAAATTACAATAATTCTGTCTCAAAGGAGAAAAGTAGCACTAATAGAAATGAAGTGTTCTTGCAGTAATATGACACAGTTTAGAAATGAGAATCTCGTCATGCTCCACTCGGCATCCAAACTCAAGCAGGTATCCCCTGTGGGGTGGTTCACACAAAAAACCTTAGTCAATACCTCTGTCTCAGTGACAGTGCTGCTCTCTGCAGTGGTGTCTTTCAAGAACTTATTCTCTTTCATTGTTTAGTTCTGTGTGCATTTTGTGACCAGCAAATAACAAAGAATTTTCTCTTCGGAAAGACTGTGGATTTCTGCTCCCTTTGCTCACTTTTCTCCCTGCTGCTCCTGCTAGGGTGCAATGTCTGCTTTGCGTGATGATGCTCAGATAAACAAGCTTTTGCATTATCAGCAGCTTTGCTTTTTATTTTTTCTCCACTAATGACATTACCTTAGAAATGTGGAGTTTAGACACCAACATTATGAAATGTTTATGAGAGATGTGTGGCTTAAATATAAAAAAAAAATCCAAGTTAAAATACATTTTTCTGCTATAATTTAAAGTAGACTGTATCAGTAATATATCACTCTTATTAATATCTTTATTTCTGTAGATGTACATTTTTTATCAAAATTGCATGTAATATATTGTTTCAATGTATTTTGGGTAGGGGAAACATTAAACTGAATATATTTGGCCTCATTAATGTGTTCTGTTGTGTATTGTAAGACAGATCCTCATTAGTCCTTTGTTCAGCTACCAGTGATTGAAAATTCATAATGAATATTTAATTAATGTACATTGGACTTTTATGTTGTTTTTTTTTAATTTGTCAGCAAACTTTTTGTTTTCTTCTTAGCCTGCTCTATTTTTTTTATGATGAAGTTACTTCACCTTGCACAGCCACTGTACTGCCAGGTATTCTTTACTGATTTTTTTTTTCAAAAGCATTTTGATGTGAAAAAGAAAGAAATCATTCTGAACACTAAGGGCGAGACCCAGAATGTTACGATAGCCCCAGAAGGCACTGTTAACAAGGATGGGGGAACAAAACTTCAGCTGTCAAGTTTTTACAATTGAAGAATCTGATTATTCACTTATGTCTTAAAAATTGAGTGTTTTGTCAGTTTTAAGCAGAGTTTGCCGTCTTGCCACTTATGTCTTTATGTTTTTAGTGCTCTGTACCAATGCCATTCCCACATAAGGACAGCATTGTGCTAAAACCTCACTACCTTTGCAATGTATTTGCTTGCTTGTGAAATTTCCTCTTTGCCTCCTATAAAAGGATAGATTGGAAAAGATTTAAGGATAATTTATTTTTGTGAAAGAATAATATACATGTATAGTATTAAAAGTATGCTTTTTTGTGTACCTAGAATCTACGGGTAAATGAAAAAAAACATTTAAATATTTTAAAGGGTAACAGTGCCAAGAGTCAGTAATGCTTTAAACCACAGCTCTGATTCCTTCTCTTTTTAGAGTTTTAGAATGACTTTCATAATCCAGATGGAGATTATTCTTCCTTTTCTACATAGAACTGAGGTTGTTATGCAGATAGAAGAATGGTTTTGATAGCACAAATCCACTGATGCCATTAATAAATAGGGCAAATTGGTTAAAAAAACAATATGCTGGGAAGAATAGTCACACTCACTAGTCATGCTCAGTTCAGTACATAATGGAGAATTTGACACAGTGCCAGTTTCCAATTAGAAAAATCATTCATTTCATTTACACAGCTCTGAATAGCAATTTCCATACAACATGTATACAGTTTTTTTAATACAGTATACTTTCAGAAAGTGGCCATTTTCTAATCTGTACACTCATATGAATAAGCTATATAGCCAGAACACTGAAATACATTCATTTTCACAGTTCTATGGCTTCAGTAATTTTCCCCAAATTTCCTTTCATACACTAAATATATAACTAAATACAAATAAAAGTATAACTCAAGCAGACATATTTTAGCTGAGGCTGCAAAACTCAACACCCTTAACTTCCTAACTGTTACATACCATATTTGCAATAGAATTTACTGTACATGTCTACTAAACAAAAAACACACCAAGCTGGTGAAAGAACACCTCATTTTGTATTCAAGTAAGCAAAAATATTACCTCTTTAATTAAAATCTTATTATATAACTTACAGGGCACTTTGCATTGTAACTTTTGGAATTAAACCATTTTTTGAGATCAACAAGAATAAAGATATTTGTTTTTAAATTGTATTGAAGTATCACATTATATAGCCATGTTGTTGAAGCAGATACTGTACCATGGCTTAACAACTTGATGAGATCTTTTGATCAATTAGCTGCTAAATAGATGGGTCACATGGCTTCCTGTCATTTGCTAATCTTCTTATGTTCTTATATTCTATATGAATTCCAAAAATGTGAAATTATACTAGATTTATATCTTGTAGATACAGATTGAGTAATGCTGACCAGGTTTTATTTTTGTTTTGGTGAACAAAAAAGTGTTGTTGTTTTTTTCAGAGGCTTATCAGATACTTCTTGAAAAACATAACACAGAACAGAAGTGTCTTGTACCTAAGGCACAAAATTATATTGATTCTTAAGCATTACAAGCTTGGCATCACCCTTAAGGAACTCTGAGGTGCAAAGTGCTCTAAAGCAGTTTTATTTGGGAACTAGTTGCCACCTACAAAGTCAACCATTTCAGTGAACAAGAGAGTTCACTGCAGAGTAGTGGCTGGGGCTCTGAATTACTAACCAGATCAAATCTTATGTGCTGTACTACACCCTTAAGGAAGCTAGTTCATCTTCTGTATATTGTTTCAACATACCTGGCTGTATAAATTAATACCCCAATCTGTGTGTAAAAATAGCTAGTGGAAATGGCTTTGTATAAGTGTCAGCCAAATTAATAACATGCATCTTTTTTATTTAAAGCATGTTGTATTCAAAAGCTAGAGTTACTTTGAGTGGAAAGGAAAGAGAAGAAATAGCAAGGATAAAAAAAAATAATACAACTGCAAAAAAGCCACCGATGTGAACACAACATTCATTTTCACACTTCAGAAGTCCTTCATGAATACAGCAAGAACAGAGCAAAATGGGAAATCTTGAGGACGTGTTCAAGCTTTCTTCAAGTTTAAAGAATGAAAAAAAACTTTCAAATGTTTCTTGGATTTTAGTACAAGTTTAAAAGCTGCTCTCCAATCAACACGTAATATGAACAGCAACAAAAAATTGAGATAAAGCTATGATTTTGCTTCGTACTTAGTTCATCCTACTATTTGACATACCACTTTTCAACGTTTTGAAGTCTAAGGATACAGATCCTGAAAATTGCCTGCTAAAATAATCTGCTAAGAGTATCACTCTTACTCATTATTATGCACAAGAGTATTTATACATATTTATAACAACAACATTTTTAAACTGTTACTAGTTCATAATACACAAAGTTATACAAAAACATCTATGTTTATTAACATTGCAAGTTCTAACTAAAAAAAAAGAAAGAATACAAAACAATAAATTATATTATTAAAGAATGTTACAATTATTGTAGCACTAATCTGAAGATAAGATTTTATTTCTAGACAAATTCAGCAGAATCAATTTTGTTTGTATTTAGCTTGGGTTCTCCCAGGTTGTGTGTGCTTTTCCTCTGCTGCCACATGTTGCCTTCTACTCACCATCCTAATTCTAAAGCAATTAATTCACTGTTGGTTTCAACGTAAATCAATCACACAATGCAAGAGGCAGTTTGGCTGAAAATACTTCAAAGCACAGCATGCAGCTGTCACACTAATAGCTATGAGCTCTGTTGAGCAAATAAGTGCAGAGTTTGAATCTACTAAATGCGCCCTCTTTCTTATGCAAAGACTTTATTTTATGTATTTTCCTGCAGCTTGCTGACAAAACTTCAAATCGCGTTTTAAGATCAAATGCCTCTGCAGCCACGTAAGGAACTTAGAATGGGTGGTAATGTTATCTATGTGAGACATGTAGTCACCATCCTTCTATATTCTTAAACAGTAAAAACTGGAAAACAAAACCATTTACTACAGTATCAATAATTTATCGAGATTTCTGGTTGAAGTGATTAATACTATCTGTGCTTTCATAAAAGAAAATGCTGGATGGGGAATATGCTTTTTTACTCTCTCTATAAACTCTGGATCCACATTGACCTTCTATTTCTGGACAGAACAGAGACATACAGTAAGGCATTTTAAACTTGCTGGCAAATGGTGACTCCAAGCAAAGCAACATTACAGATGAAAAAATAACTACATATTATGAAGCATTACACAAATAAGTGAAATTAATTCTGGCTATAAAAAGAAAAGGCAACAGATCTTGCAGCAAATACCTAGTATTGTTATGTTTATGTTAACATAATTGAGGTGTCTTCATTCTGAGCCCAATGTTCATTTCTTAAAAGTGTCATTCTGTGATGCTGATGAAATTTTTTCCTTTCATGCTATTAGGGTAGATACTTTCCTTCTCTCACAAAAGAGGCAGTGTGATGAATAAAGATTTATAATTAACCACTGTGCAAAGCCCTCCGGGTTTATAATGGCGTTATTTTCTGTCTAGAAAGTCTCTGTCCTCCAAGAAAGCAAGCATAATGGAACCCTTTGTTTGTTGCTAGGGCACTTCCAGCCCATCAAGAAATGGTCAATAAGTAAAGAAGAGCACTTCTAGTAGGAAAGGTCTCAAAAGGAGAAGCTCTTTCAGTTGTGGTACTCTCTTTCAGCTTCATTTACTTTGCCATTGAAAGGGCATCTTGTTAAAAGCTCAGATAACTCAGGATACATCCAGCTAAAGCAACCTTTCTTTTGTTTCTGTGATTTGTGTACTGAAACAACTTCAATGTAGCAGAAAAGGAGGTCTACTACATGATTGTTCCCTGTTCTTATTTAGGGACTGCCTTCCAAATCAATTCAAACTTTCATTATAGTTGACACTTGTTAGAATGTGAATATTTTCATGTTTGAAATCTGTATATGGTATCTAAAATCTCTGTGCACATAAGTGTGTTTAAGTTTGTTTGTATTCTCTAATACCCCTGCAGCTCACAACAGTAACTATGTGGAGTGAATGTTTTTGTGTCCAGTCAGTGATATGACAATTCATGATCCTACAGTGACACTTCTAGGCTGCTAACGGAACTGTGTTTCTCATTTATGGATTACATAATGTTACAAAATAAATTATTAAATGTATCACACTCTTGTGTTTCCTCTCTCACTTTTCATATTACATCTCCCGCAACACAAGCAAAATGCACAGATGTTTTGATTTGGCACAGCTGTTTAATGTACACCAAGTGTGCGCTTAGCTCACAACAGGTCATTCTGTGTGTCACAAAGTCGCTGGTTTGTGACAGAAACTCGTGTATTCTTTAAGCAGAAACAATATGCAATTGTTTTTCAACACCTTTTTAACTGGCAAAAACTGGTAAAAATATTTCACGTCTGTTAGAAAAGATTCCACATTCCACAGGGTCATCCTTTTCCATCTAAGTATACATTATTCTTTTTTTGCTTTCTGGTTCATGGGCCTTACTGTCAATTTCATTTTTTTCCTTCTGTTGTTACCACATGAGGTGGATATCTATTATAGCTAGCTCCCCATTTAGCTCCCCAGTTACAGATTCCTGTTTTGATCTTGCCAAAAGCCAAAAATCATAATGATCCTTTGCTGCTGGGTTTTTGGCATGATCAAAACAGGAATCCGTAGCTTGGGAGCTACTGTGAGTTGGGAATTTTTGTTGTAGATAGATCACCTTGCAGGTGTAAACAACCTTGAAATTAAGTGTATCCTAACAAAGTACCAAGCACACATGCAGTCCAGTAGCATTGCAGCTGTTCCAAACCAAAAAAGCTTTTGATCCCTGAGCTTCAATGCAGCTGTAATTTCTCAAGAAGTGCAAGTACCCCAGCAACTAAAAAAGAAAAGAATGATACAATAACTTTTCTGGAGCCTTTGTGCTCCACTGTGATACAGATCAAATCCCCTGTGCAGCTCTCATAAAAGACCGCAACTCTAACAATTCCAGAATTTCAAAATAACAACTGTTTCTGTCTCTCTCTCTCTCCATGTACTTTTATCTTTCTTTCCTCTGATATTTCTCTACCTCCACTTGCCCCACACAAATATTTTCATATGAACATTTTAGAGGACATCTACAAAACCGTGATGAGAAACTATTTCACTTGTAGAAGTCATTTGCAGCAAATACTCCTATTGTGGATGCCTGTTAACACCTGGAGTGCTTGAAGTGGTTAAGACTACAAGGTCAAATTACATTAACTACAGGCTTTTATCCACAAATGTGAATTTGACTGTAGCATGGAATTACATTTCATCTGTCCTCCTGCAGTAAGTCATTTGGAGACAGAAAGGGGATGCTGTTTTAGGTCTAACATTTTCAAACATTTCCTAGACTAAAATTCCAGGTTTGCTCCGTCCTTTGTAGCATTTAGTTATTTTTAATTGGATGTGCACTACATGGAGCATGATAACATCATAACAAGTAATGAGCAAAGACAGCAGTAACACAAAAGTATATGAAAAGTATAGACTTCATTCATGGATTCATGTACCGTAGTCGAAGTGAACCTTGAAACCTTGTTGAAAATGGAATTTGACAGCATCTAAAGCCACTCTGCAAATTTAGTCTGCAATTTACATGAGGATTTGAAATTTATCAGACTTTTTGAGTTGAGTTTTATAGCTTTTGTATGGTGTAATTCATCCGTCAAAGTAGTGTAGATGCATTGTTGTAGAATTATTAAATTATTGAATTTGTTTCATTAGGAAAGCAAACCCTAATCAATACAATGCACTTAAGAAAATTTGGCAGACCAAACTCTTTCCACACAATTACTCAGCATTTAGAATAGAATAAAATGGCACAGCAGAAGGTGCAGCTTAATATATAATCAAAGTGTAAACTTAATTCACTGGTGTTACCATGTAGAGTACATCTGTGGTAGCAAATTTGCATCTGTGCTATTGGGATACTCAAACCACAGTAAACCTGAGGAGACAAGAACTGTCTTTAAAAGTTTCTTAGAATAGCATGAACACAATGCCCTACTTAATTTTTTTCAACAAAATTTAAGAAGGTATGTACAATACATCTGCAGTATACGTCACAGGATGAAGATAAGATTCCAGATTAATTCACATAATAATGTGTTAAGATCTCTATTCTTTTCAGCTCTCCAGCAGAAGATACCAGACTGTGATAATGCTACAAGCAACCTGCTGTTATGTCTGGCTTATCCAGTTTTTTTCTTACTCAATATAAAATAAACCTTTTGCAAAAAACAATAAATCATTCTGATAACACAGAAAACAGGGGGCTATACCTCCTAATGACTTACATGAAATAACAACAGGAACAAAATACTAAAAAACAGTATTGATTGTGTGCCTTGATTGTACTGTATGCTTTCCAAAATGCTTTGATACTGTAAGTGTTAATTGTCCACTGTTTCTTTCTACCACTATAAATGGCAAAACACTCAGTTACTGGGTACTGTACATCAATGACCAAGAGTCTAGGTACATGGGGTACTTATAATTAATTACTTTTAAAAATCTTCTTTGCCACCAGAAATATGAATAATTGGAATTAGCATGAATTTACATACACTCACTGAATTCCAAAAATCTGAGTGAAAAACACTTTATGCACCTTGTTTACTGGATACTGACTTATACTGTCTCATTGTATGACCAATATTGTTATATTCAGAGAGAGACTTATAGCACAAAGCTATATACTGTATAGTAAAGTGACTATTGCCCTCACTAATTCAAAGTCTTTAATTTAAACTTTCACCTTGACAGGCTGATTACATTACACTTCAATACTGGGATTCATGCAAAGACAGGAAACTACACCTCTGCTCAATGAAACTCCACCTGACAGTAACACAAACACAATAAAGATAATGTCATGTCCTGTTTAATTAACTATGGCAATGTGAATATGATTTTGCTCTGGACAACAGAGAGCTGAACCATCTAAATACACTTCTAATTCTGATTTGCGTATATGAAGTCAAAGATAGCTGCCAGAGCTAACTAACTAGAACTCCTGCTCATGCCACTCCAGGTGTCAGTAACACAAACACAGAAAAAGATAATTCAAGTTAATGTCATGGTTTATTTTCCTCTTTCGGTACTGGAGTGTGTAGGAGTGATTAAACATGTCCTCTGGAGTTTTTCCTTATCATCACTTTCCTCTTCAACCTCATTGACACCAATTCTCCACTCCTATACTGCAATTTAACTGCATCAGGTAACTCTCACAGATCAATACCATACCTCTCGACTCAGTACTTATTGACTCAGGCAGAAAGATCTTTTTCAAAGATTGGACAATTTGCCTTAGATAACTGTGATATGTATGAAATACATTTTTTTCTTAACAAGGTCAGGTGATTAATAAAACACTGAGCAGGTAAAAACGTACTGTATACAGTACACATATTGAAATTGTATTCTTAGGTGCACTCTCCATAGATTGCATTGTGTTGTAGCAGTAAATATTCCTGCTTACAGTTCCTTGATGAGTACTTCTCAAGTGCAGACTGTGCAATTACTGTGCCACGTCACATACTGCTTGGTCAAGAGGCCTGTACTGCTTTTGACCATTAATGTCTTTTAGATAGATCATACAAAAAGATTGTTTTGATGGACAAGACAAGATGTCCTTGTGGACTGTGTCTTTTTTCTGAAACAGCCATCATAAACTGTATTATTAGTCATTTTATTTATATTCAACGATTATTAGCTGAGATTTTTCTACATTTTGCCTGACTACCATAGCCTTTCCAAACAAGGAAGTCATTCAAAGAGCAAGGACAATGATATGAAGTGAAATTCTGATGTGAAATCTTTATAGATTACATTTTGTAAGATAGATATCTTATCTGATAGATACAAGGAATTCTGCTTCATATAAATATACTGTATATAAAGTCAAAACACTAATAGGTTTTTCACGTGTCCACACACCTGAAGAAGGCTCCACAGCCGAAACGTCTCATTTCTTTTCAACATGTAATAAACCTTTACCTGTTCCATTATAAATGATATACTGTACATTATATGTGCTGAGCTCTAAAAAAGGATGTAAGTGTAGGACTGGTGTAATCTGATTTGCTTAAACAGAGAGGCGGTGAGATCTTTCTGAAGTGCTGAGGGTTGATCATCTGTTGAGACAAGCACCGTCCGACTGTGCAAATGTAACGAGTGCAGCTCAGCCACTGCAGGGATTTGATCAACGCAGTTCCAGTTTTGGAGACACACAGAGCTACTCCCTAGAGGGCACAACACCTCTTTCTGCCAAAAAGTCAGACTGTAGAGGTGGTGGAGAATTCTAAGTTCTGGGCCCCACCATCTTTAGTGCTCTAAAATGGGAGGTCAACACATCCATTATGGTCCGGAAAGCTTAACAGAGGCTGTTCTTTCTGAGACAGTTAAAAATGGCAACTGTCACAGAAAGAAATGACCCTGTTTTAAAAAACACTCATTGAGTGTGTTTTGACCTTTACTATTACCGTCTGGTATGGCAACACTTCAGCCTAGGATGAAGCAGTTATAGAGGGTAGGGTATATCGCCTCCAAAATTGTCTTTCTGTGGACTCTTCCTCTCTAGACAGAAACGCAAGCTCTAAAGATTTTTGCCAACCCTTCCCACCCTGCCCAACCTCTGTGTACTTTCTTCCCTCTGGTAGGCAGCTCAGGTCTTTTAAGACAAGGACTACTAGGTTGCATAATGGCACCTACACAGAGGCTGTGAGATGCATAAACTTTGCACTTTAATTTTGTAATTTTTTGCACAGCTCATGGTTATTCTATCAGGTCTCCCTGTTTTTTATTTTATTACTGGTGTGAGTTTAGGAGGGTACAGTATGTGAAGATAGGTTTTGCTAATGTGGTCTATTATTGGCTTTATGTTGTGTGTTTGTATTGTATGTCTTTTAATTGTATAAGCTCACCAGTCCAAATTCCATGCAACTAGTTGTTATGGCAATAATGTGTTGAAAAAAGTATGAAAAGTAGGACTGGTTATCCCAACATTCCAAGAATTCCTCTCTATCCAGGTCCCAAGGCAGCCAAGTCATCTTTAAATAGGCTCAGGGCCAATGCGTTGAACAATCAAATGTTCTGACACCTTCAAATCTGGGACAAAGGGCCAGAACATGTGATTAGCACTGTATTTAGTGAAAGAGCAGAGAGAAAAATATAGAGAAGAAAGAAAAAGGAGGAACAGACATACATGAGTAAGAGAGGTTTCTGACAATTACAATTACTACCACTTGTATTCCGCAAGTAACATACATTGTCACATTTTTGGAACTGAAGTGACTCAGGTTAAATCTCAGGAAAAGGAAATATGTTCTTCATATTTGGAAAAATTTGAAATTTCCCTTTTAAATGTACCAAGGAAAATGTGTCCTTCTCAACGGTATTTGGGTGCATGTTTGTGCAGAAACCAATGCTTATCTTTTTTTAGCATAGGTCCAGAGTTCAAGCTTACTCATGAAGGATTATTTATCTTATGAAAACAGTCTAACTTTCCCCAGATAAAGATTTTTAGATTTCTGTCTACTTCAGGGTGTATTAGAGTTTGTCGATATTAGTAATTAATTGTATAGAGATTTAATTTTCTGAGTTCTGGAATTCACTTCAGCTGCACATAGTCGAGTGTAAATATTAGTCTATGCTGTGATATTTTTAGATATGATTAATAATTATATTGTAATAATGAAAAGAAATTCAGTTGTTCAAGACAGTGAAATTAGTGTTTCTTTTCTTCCCTTATACTAGTCCGTTTCTCTGAGTTGTGCCTGGTTAATCATTTACTTTGATACCAAAATTGATTTTATATTCTACAGACCTGTTGCATTAAAACTAGCATACTTCAATGCTGTATATGCTCTTGCAGCTCAAACATGTCCAGTCCTTAAATGGGGAACTTAGAGTTTGCATAGTCTTTTTAATGTCTGTGACATTGCTTTTGAAAAAAAAGTTGTCACTATGGAAAAAAAGTTAACATTTCAAAACCAAACACCCAAACACAAGCTGTACTGAAAGCACCGCCCTTCCTGAGCGATAATTCATGAAGTGCTGTATCTCAGGGCTTTTCACAAATCATACACAAAATCGTGTATTAGAGTAGTGTATCGATGTGGCAGTGGGAGGAGTAAAAGTCGACGCCCCGTCATTGGGGACGGAGGCACAGGTGTGAGGTTAGTGAAAACCGGGGGAAAAAAACACAAAAGGGGAGAAAAAAGAAAGAAAAATTTGCCACAACATCCAGGCTGGACTAACCCTATCTAACGAGGTCCAGCCTGGGAAAAAGAACCCTCTTAGCACAGCGGTAACCAGACTGGACTTGCCCAATTTAGCAGTGTCTAGTCTGGAAGAGCAGGGAGCACAAGGCCAAAAATAAAAACTCAAACTGCGCAAAAGGGTCACCCTGCCCCGGTGGAGATATACAGTGAGACGGACAAAAAGAAAAGAAAACGAAGGAAAACGACGCCATTACGCTGTCGTCACAATCCCCTCCGGGACTGTCGGTCCTTGCGGGGTCGGCTCGTCCCTCCGGGAGGTGCTCAGTGTGTGTGTTAAAGAGCCCCCTTAGCTGCGGCTTGTCATTAATTAGCCAAAGCTAATGCGTCACCCTTAATCCAGAGCTCCACCCCCACACTGAACACAACCCCGCATAATGCCACAGTGAGTCTACCTTTGATTTCAGCTGGGACAATGTCTTTACAAAAGAGAATTGGAAACAGTCCTTGATGTGATGCTGACTACAAAAAACTTCTAAAGCCACATAAGATTGTCAAGGACTTTGAAATAGGATTCTTTATAGCATTACTAGAATTGATCTTAAAATGCATTTTGTTCATATTGTTGTATTTGTTTTTATGCACAATTCAATGACAATATAAAACACTAAGAGAATACACTTTATTTAAATCATGTAGAACGACCTTCACAGTCTACAGAAACAGTGGAGTTTCATTTTTTTTTCTTTAAACATCAAGATAGGTTTATCAATCAGAACAAGAGAAGGAAATAGGTCTGTCAGAAAGAATAGCCCTCAGAAAAGTAAAGCTCATTCTGGCTTTATGATCAATTGGACACACAGTTCCTTCCCGTTGGCCCCACTGAGACACATTTTAACACAACAAAAACAACATTTAAATGGATCTGCCCTTTCAGAGAGTGTCCTGAAATTGTACTTTGAAAGCATAATGGATTATGTTGGGCAACTGCTAAAAAGTGAAAACTGTGTCAGAACAATGCCCACACTATCATCTTTCTCAACAAGGTAGTGTAAAAACAGTGTTAAAACCATTCTTAAAGATAAAAATATAGAATGAGCAGCCTGTCTTAGCATTTGTAATAGCATATGTAATAATTGTAAAAAAGGTTAAGTAGGTGGAAATGAAGAAGAGTCTGTCATTCAGGTGTAATTTTCTTTCACTTTTCAGCTTAACATTTATGTACTGTACCTAATCTTAGAAATGCAATAATCAAAATATCCCTACAGTAGTATTTGCTCAATGTGATATATTAAACATCTCAAACATAACATTTTTTGCAGAAGACAACAAAAAAAAATGTTAAATGGTGAAAGACTACTACATTTTCATTTCCAAATACATCTAAGCAAAATATTAGAATCTGGCAGCAGTAGTGTTACCTTGTAGCTTAATCTTGTGAGATCTCAGTAGTTGAGCAAAGCTGGTCTGAGTCAGTGCTGTAATAGCAGACCCGTAACGAAAACCAGGAAACGTCTTTGAGTGGTATTGGTGGACTAGCAGGAGGTACTCTTACCAAGACCAATGTCACATTTTGATGACAATTTGAGGTAGCTCTAAGCCATGGACTCCCAGAGGTTTCCTTTCAGTTAAATGAAGGGGGGGTATTGTCATACCCTCCACACCTAGAGGGTGCTTCTGCAGCTGTCTGGTTCCTAGTTTCCCTGTGCTTTACTTGTTCTTCCGGTGTGTCTTGCTGTCTGGGGCTTTATATTTATGGATCTCCCTATCCTCCTGGCTCACCATTGGGTTCAGTTGTCGAGAGGCCCACCTCACCAGGTCGCCCCACGTCTGCTACCTGAGCGCTTATGTCTCGTTCCGCCCAATACCTTGAGCCCGGAGTGAACCCTGTGTTTGTTACATTCCTGCCGCTACGCATAGGGTCCTCCTGTCTCGCCGGTCTCTCTCCACGGCTAGTCCCCGGCTTCCATGACAGATTCCAAGGCACTGTTCGAGTACGGGTGAAGAGTAAGGGTAGGAGAGTTATGAGCAAACTAAGGAATGAATGTTACTCCAGTTTCCTGGCTGAAGCCTCTCTGATTTAATTTGGTTATCCTAAAGTATGTTTTTTTTTTGTATGTTGAGATCTAAGGTAAAATTTAAAAACTGCAGTCTTCTAGTAATTCAAATAAAATACAGAGCTTAGACTTAAAACCAAATATCTTATTGCAAGAATAAAAAAATACAACTTACATAAGCTCAGATAGGTCATTACATGGACGGTGAGCAAATACTGGATCTCAGTAGATTGACATTCAGGTGTAAAAGAAAAAATGTTTAGCACTAAACAGTGCTAAACCTTTCTGGTAGCACCATTTGCATCTCGCAAAGACACTGACAATAGGAGTGAGAAGTGACTCTAAGATGATAGATGTTCAAGGTGTCAAAAAATGAATACCTTATTAGTCAGCTGGATTTCAACTCATTCCAAGCACAGCATTTTAATAGGCAGCCCCAGGAGTTTGATTTACTGGGATACATTTTCTGTCTGTAGAAGAATGGATTTCACAAGGATTCTAGGACTGCTGCTCCTGACATCAATCAGAATAATAATAAGACATTAATAACAATAAGACATCCTAAGCCACACTTCTTAAGTCACACCTTCCCCCAGTTCACAATGATCAACTAATTTCTTTCTAAATATCTCCATAGATTTAAAAAGGCACAAATTGTTGCCTTCCCATGGAATTCATCATCCAGTCTCTGCTCTCTTACCCATTTTATACTCCTTTATTATGTTCTCCTTATCCTGATAATCCTCCCTCATTCCCCAAACACCTGAAGAGGTGTTACCTTTTACTTTTTAGTATGCAATTAACCTCTGCTCATTCCTTTGCAGCCTGCATGCTGACCCGGCTCCCCACCTTAACCTTATCATCTTCAGTCTTACAGGTTTTGAGTGAAGCTACAGTAATTTCATCATTATGGGAGGCTTTATATTGAAAATATCGGGAGATTCTACAAGCCCTTTCAATTCCAGAATTAATGACTGCAGTTACTAAAGTGCACATTACAATGCAATTCGGAGGATGGATCTCATCTGATAAAGACTTTTATCACTTAGAACACCAAAAAGAGGAAACAACATAGCACCTCACTGGTTTTGGCAGTATGTAATTTGTCATGGTCACAACAAGCTTTTTTTTTCTTCTGAGAACTATCCCAGGGTAACAATCTAGACTTGGTCACATTACATTCTCTTTCTATATGTAGGCTTTTTGAGATCTGCACTTTTCATAGCTGTCAAACCTGATTCAAGGAAATTACTCTTGCATCAATTCCATTACACCTGACAGCTATGTTTTACTTTGCATGTCACACCAAATAGTGCACACAAGATTGACAAGAATGTTCTATTTTGTAATTGATACGAAGATGCATGTATAAATGAACTGTATGACACAGCAGAAAGGGCATAAATCATACTCAGAAGTTCTGGAAATATTTGCTATCCACAATAATTCAATGAGTTTGAGATTACTGCATATCAAAGACATCACTTTTTTTTTTACCTGGCTGATAATATTAGTATTACAATAAATAAAATACCTTACTATTTATGTTTATTATTATCAAATACCACAATTACTAATATCTGTCTTAAAAAATCTCCATTTTACTTTCATTCCTTGTGCTTTCAGGGGTAAAAATATACTTAAATAAAATAAATATCTGGGTCTTCCTCAAATGACACATTTACTTGTTTCGTTAAGCAGCTGGTCTATATTGTCCTTGATATTGCAATTATGAGTTTAATAGATGTTTAAATACATTCTGTACTCCAGATACACTCTCATTTTAAATAAATAATTGATGCTGAAGTTATATGTGGGGGAAAATATGATCTGAGTACTTTGGTGTATGGAACAAGTTACAGTACCTAGCCATGTTGCTGAAGCTGTTTGCTTGGTTTCTTTTCAAGAAATACCTGGATGAGAAACTTGGACTAATTAGGCCACTGACTACTAAATGGAGAAGATGAAACTCATGGTCTTCTTTTGTTTGTATCTTTTCTTACACTCTTAAAATTAAAATCAATAGATTATCTGCAAGTGTGTTCTCCATTACAGGACTGCAGGTGCAAACATTTTCATGAGGTGCAAAATATTCTGTTTTTTTAACATTAGAGTTGTAGAAAAACAACTCACCTTTCAGAATATGCCTCTTCAAACTAAGGCAAAGGTGTAAATTGTCTACTTTTTATGTACCCTCTTCTGTCTTTAGGACAGAAAGCTATTATGTGACACTACTTTTTAACAGCCTGCTAATAAGGTCAAGACACAGCCTTAAGCTGAAAGAACACTAACAGACAGATTCCAAGAAAACTGAGGAAAAGTTTTAGTTTTTTTATCAAACATGACATGAAATAAAACTTTGAGCAACTTCATTGCAAATAACTGTGTACTCTATGGGACTCTATGGGCCTCTTCAGTCCTCCTTATGAGTCAGCTGTTTTTTTTCCACCTCTGATCTTAATTACCTAATTGAACTAATTATTTGGATAAGATGTCAAATCATCTGTTTCTTTTACATCTTAATTAGCAATTTGAAAAATATGTGTAAAACTGGCAGGACACAGATGCCCATCTGTGGTATAGACTCAACATCAGTCAATCAATTAAGATTCTAACAGCCATGTGAAATTTGTCAAACGACAAAGGAACAATTTAGCGAAACAAGCATACTGTACAATGTTGTCAGTGAGTTTCCACTTCTATTTTTTATATTTACAAATATTCTCCAGTAAATTTGAGAATACTATTTGTGAATTCTAAACTAAATAAGTTAATATCAAAAAAGAAAAACATTATAGGCAGTGAAAGTGTAAAAGCAAGAGATTTCAATTAAATTCCAGGTTTTTCTGGTAACATATTATAAGTGTAGTGCTCTCTTGGCCTTAGAAACGTGGGACAGAGAAGTGTGAAATGCAATTGGCGGGTTTTGCCTGCCCACAACCACACTTTCAATTAAGATGTCTTGTCTAAATGCGCTCAGAGGTCAACTAAGGTTGGCTGAGGGAGGACCAACCTCCCCAAAGAGAGATACAGTCATAAAAATGCAATCCGTGGGCATAAAGAAAATGTGTTCACTGCTGCTAAGGCCTTGTTGCCCAGTCTGAATCAACAATTCTCCACAAGGACAGTCATAATAAATAATAGAAATGCTGATATTTCTCTGTCATTTATCTTCCACAGTTATGATGAGACTCATTGATGCTAGCAACACTATAAAGGTTTTGCCAAATGTTAATGTACATTCTACATTATTGTATTTAGAAAATGCTCTTCAGCGCCTGAAAAACAGTTCAAAATAAAACGTTGACTATCACAACGGAAAAAAAGACACAAGACTGCATTATAGTAAGCACTTGCTATTTTATTACTATTTTATCACTATCATGGTCCGTCCTCCCAATATCAGAAAGCCAACTGTGGCAACCCCAAGTCTGTCTTAGAGCTATAAGATGCTAGATGGAACTACAAACTGGATGGGATGTCAAGCCCATCACAAGACACACACCAGAATAATTTAGAGACACTAGTTACTGTACTTGGATGCATGAGTGTTGGGAGGATTAAATAGTATTATTAGCAGAGTAGAATAGAGGAGTTTATTGCCATAAGTACATGTCCTGTACAGTACATTGGAATTCTTATCCGCCCTGATCTCTCGGGACATATAGTACACATATAGTGCAGACAATACAACAAGTAGCAGCAGTGCAGGTGGTAGTAGTAGTAGGAGTAAGAAAGTAGTAGGTTTTTGTTGTTGTATTTGGGTCATGGTTACAGAAATGATTAAAACAACCAGATTCTGCGTGCAGTCAGATACAGAATTATCATCTTCATGAGGTCGTATTACAATGACACTGATAACCATGTCATGCAGCCAGTTTTCTGCTGTTGTCCTCTATTTTGCTGTAAGGAAATATGTGTCCTTTGAATGCATGGTATAAGGTGTTTAGAAAGATAATCTCTTCTCCCTGCCAATGCATGTTGTAAATTCTGTTCCATCATATATACTGTACTGCTGTGCAGCAAGTGACTGCAAGCAGGGAGTGCCTAAAAAACAAGTAAAAGCAATTTATTGAATGCAGGCAGCTGTATGCTTTCATATCCTACTTTATAAAAACAGCTATTGGCAAACAAATAAACAAAAACTGCTTATCAAAAGCCGGAATCCAAGCCTTAGTTGAAGAGAGAGCTCCTATAAACTAATTTTCACAGTGGATTACAGCATTGCTGCCCTGATTCAGATGGATATTTTAAGCTCTTTTTTGTTTGTTTCTTATCTCCAAAGCCTTCTTTTGTAGTATGTCTGTGACAGCATGTAATTGGTATCGATGCTCAACCAAAGTGTGTTACATTCCCTCACAGAGAGGTTTCTCCATTTTCCAAGCTTTAGGTGAGTGTTTTGAAAGAGATGAAATGGAAGCTTTCGGAACAGCAATCAATAGCAATTCTAGGCAAACCAATCATCGTTGCTGAATCGTCATCACCTTTGGAATGAGCAGTACTTGGAAAGTTAATGATGGTGGAAATTATATAATTTGCACTTAACGGCAGTGCCAAGCTGTACTATAACTAGTGTTCTTTTGTTTCCAGTTGACATACTGTAAGCCTGTGAATCCTATAACCGCATTGAGACTGAAAGCTCAAGAGTGCTTACTAAATACCCAAACACAGGAACAAGAGAAAATGCAGGCTTTGCCACTGTGGGCAAAACAGAGCTGAACATCTGAGCTCCAGTGCTGTCTTGTGAAAGCATGTTAATAGAAGCCAACGAGAGCAGCACAAAGCTAATACAGACACAGAAAAAAAAAATCAAAGACTTTCTGCATTACCAGGTTAACAACAGATTCGCAATTCAAGTATTACTTTACTGTGGGCATTACAATATTTATACACTTAAATTGTCAAACTGCCATTGCGCAGATCTAAATTTGTTCTTGCCTGTGCCTCCTTCACCATCTGCTACCCTTCTCAAGAAGCAGGGCACCCAGCATTTCAGAATGAAGGACATTCTCACACCCTAATTCATTATGTGGTATGACAGTGAGTGGCTGTAGGATATAACCTTTCAATCGTATACGCATTTATAAATTGCTCTACCATAATAAAAGAAAACTAGCATGATGTTAGGTTTGTTATGTAGTCTTATATGCTTGTAAGACAGCAGTTACAATATTCACATATTAACATTTTCATACTCAGTTGCACATATAACTGTCAGAGTGTTTATACATAATGTATCAGAAAAGAATTGCAGAAGGTTCTGGGATTTTGAAATGTTATTTTTCCACCTCTAGTTTTTTATTAATTTATACTTTATACAGTAAATAGTCCACATACTGTCAGGCATTTGACTTGGAAAGATATTAAATTAAATGCATGCAGATCTTACTGTACTGTATATAGTGGAAAAATAATGCATTTTTGTCAATTTTGATTCAACATCAGATTTAGGTTTCAGATACAGACATCAGGAGTTGTACATCAAAGTATCTAGCTGTAAGATGTACGTTTTCACAATTTGCCCTTTTTAAGACATATTTAAAAGTTGCCATGATCAAGAAGGTCTTAAGGGAAATGGGGATCAGTGATAATTGGACCATTAAAAACTCTTCAAAGTTTAGGTCTCACTACAAGACTAAATCAATTAGTTATTAAAATGGGAATCTTTGGCATCTCTTTCATCAAAGGAATTGTAGGATTCTAATTAGTCTGACTGATCGATACGATTTTAAAACCCTATTAGCTTTTGCCTTTAAAAGGTTGCTCATGGACGTTAATGCTTTTGGTTAAATAGATTCCATCATTAAAAGCTGCCCCTTTAAATATACACATATATTTCCTTCTTTGATTAACATTCTGTAAGAAAAAACATATCAAAAACTCAAATCATATCAACTTTGCTACACTATCCAGGCGCAACAGTTAGCATAATAGAGTGATTTTGACATTCTAACAGTTTAGAATGCTTTTCATCATATATTTAACCTCACTCCTGCATCTACAAATGTAAATACTTTTTGAATCAAAGCATTGCATGGTCCAAAAGTGTGTGTTGGCCTGTCATTAGTTTTATTCTGTAAAATTAACCTTAAGATTAACTGTCATCCACCAAATTAAAATGTGCTGCATCAAAACTGATCATAAACACAGATTCCAGTGTCTTTTCTACACAATGCATCGCTGTTTTCCTCTATGTGCACCATAGGGTTAGAAGCAAGCACCTGTCACATGCATTGCTGATCTGAAATGCAGTACAATCAGGTTACATAAAGTTAGGACTGTGTGACAGAGGAGTCTGTCACGGGGTACAGACAGCACAGAAAATACAACATTCATACACCTTCCATTGAGTGGTTGCTAGATAAGTTCCTGAGGGTGCACACTCAGGGCTTGACTAGTAACTGCTGTTACTTAATTTCATATACATTCACGTACATAAACATACCTAATTTCACATACATTCATATACTTAAACACAGGTATTAGTGAGTATTGTGGTGTGAATGGAGAGCGCTCTCAAAATGGATGTTACTCACTGTTTGTTTGGTGTCAGTACTTCTGGGGTGAGTCAGCCTATGGTGGCCTCAAAAGGCCAAACCTAACCCCAATTCTCAAGGGTTATTTATGGAAAGGGGAAAAACCACTTTGAAGTAGAGAAATGTTGGTGGCTGTTGGTGGCTGTTGGTGGCAAACTTACCTTTATTTGGATAATTAGTTTTGTTTTCTGGTGCGGGGGACTGGGAGCACTGTAAATAGACTGCACTTGTTTGCTTGGGTGCTTTTGCGGTGGAGCCAGTTTGAGAAAAAACGGACCTACTTTGGCCTTGCTCAGGCCATTGTGTGACAGACTGAGTCACATATATTGATCTGACATTGGGCAAAAGTGTTCTGCAGTTTGGACTGATAGGCTGGAATAAAACTTTCCCGAATGGCAGGATCAAGGTTCTGAGAGTCTCCTATTGATTTTCAATGTTAATAACCAAATTACTATGCATGTTGTGAGGCCTGTCAGTAGGAGGCAAATCAGTAAATCCTTTCTGTGAATTACATACAGTATGTCCCACACAATCTTTATCTGTTCTTAATAATGTAAAGATAATGGTTTCTTTTTCAGTTACACCATTCTTGTTGCTGCAGTGCAAAAATTAAACACCTATGTAAAAGAAAGTATTTATCTTAGGAAATCCTAAAGTCACTTGCTCACCTTTATTCTCATATTTAAAGTATAATAAATTATTAAATAAATACATTATCTGGAGCTTCACATGTAACTGAGGATTGCTATTCTGAACAGAACAAATTTCTCACAGTTCCCTTATGTACAATTGTATAAAACATTATTTGCTGATTTTGTGCCAAAACTCTTTTAGTTAGAATTCTAATAATTAATAATTTATAACATAATCCCTTTGATACACAAAAATTAAAAATATATAAAGTGAAATCTGTGCATCATCAAAAATGAAAAAACAAGAAAAACACAAGGCAGTTGTTTAAAATCATCCTTTTGAAGAATGTTCTAAACACAAGCATAAGGATGTAAAAAACAAGCCTCTGATGTTTAATCTTTTTTATATTATTCATTTACTGGAAACAAATCAAACAACTCTTCAAAAGGTCTGTTTTGATGAAAATATTTGACTGGAAGCTTTTTTTGTCCACTAAACTAGAATAAAAAATAAGGTTAAATTCGCAAATCAGACATGACAAACAATACTTTCATTTAAAAAAACAAATACAGTAAGCTGGCAAAGTTAATTTAAGAGAACTTTTCTCAGAATCGATTTCACAAAATCTTTATTCACTTATAAAAAATAAGAAGCCAGACATTTCTACACTTGGATATACTGTATGTGAATTGGTCACCACTAAGTTATATCTTACTTGGGTCATGGGATATACTCCATTTTTCAGGTGCACTAAGATCATAAGATTTGATAACAAGGTGGATAATTCTCAAAGCCATCTCTGATAAGTAATAAAGCACTCTGTTATGCAGCAAAATGCAGCTCAGAGAAAGTCGGAGCATTTTACAACACCACAGATTCAAGTAAAATCTCAGTGAGTGCAAGTGCTGGGACAGAAACTCTAAAGCGCACCTCTGTCTCCCCCTGGTGGGCCGGGCAAGATTATTTTAGCCAAGCAGGAGTTGGAGTCCGCAGCCTCACCCAAAATGGCAGACAACAATTAATTTGAACGAGGACAAGTACAATGCAATCATAAGATAAGATCACTTTATTGGCCATATACAATTTCTTGTATTAGTAATTTGTCTTTTCACATACCCCAACTTGCTCTCCATGAGACACACAGACAGGGAAAGAGAAGCTTGGGGTCAGAGCGCAGGGTCAGCCATTTATACGGCGCCCCAGGAAATATGACATAATACAAAGAAGACAGATGGAATGATAACGATACAGTAGACAATGGCGACAATCTGGAACATCGATACACTGGTGAGTGTATACTGTATGTTTAAGTGTCTATGTAAGGAAGGGTATGTGTGCAGATGATGTTAGACCTCACGAGAGATCATAAGATGAAGACACATCACATCATCACAAGTGGAGGCAGTTACCTGTATATTAGCAGCTACAAATCAACTACCGTACATATTGTCTTTACACCACAGACAAGAGATTATGTCATTTTAGTGAACTAATGACTGGAAAAGGAGTGTTTTTAATATATAATTCAAATATAAAAAGGAAAAAAAACAGCTATAAAACTGCAGTTTATGGCTTCCTCATACAAATACCAAAATGTATATTATATATCCAATATTCCTGTTATCAATAATAGGTTTTTCACAATTTGCTTTCAGTTCCCTAGACATATAATTCAGCGAGGTTTATCCTTTCAAATATTCTTACAGTATGCTGTTTTCAAAAATACATAATAAAAAACAGAACTGCAGTCCTCATTATAGTTCTTGGGAGATGATATATTTTACTGCAGTTACCAGTTTCGATTGTTAAATTTAACCTTATTACAGTGGTTTTACCTCACTGGCAGGCAGGCTATTAACCAAGCAAAGTGCTAGCTTTTTTACCTCAAGAAACAGTTCTTGTAATCTGGAACTCAGATATCCTTTAGGCCCTAGTCAAATGATGTTAGCCTCAGCTTTATGGAAGAAGACTTTCAATCCATGAAGCTGAAAGAAGGTCTCAGAGGCATTCAAAACAGTTTCCAACTTCTCTGCCAAATCTGAGGATCTGATACTGCCTAGTTTATACAGTCATGTTGGTTTAGGGTATATTGCTTCAATATACTGTACTTTCCAATAACCTAAAATATTTTTTTCCAAATCAACACTTAAAGCTGCAAATTATAATAAGCCAATACCTGGGACAACATGTGAAATGAGTGTCTGAAACCGATTCTATAATCCCTGACACTCTTAGTGAAGGACGAAGTCATATCTACTGGTTAAAGAGGGACAAATAAAGAAAAGAGATTATTTAAGGGGAGCTAAATGTGCAACAGATTGCAAGTATTTAGCTGTAGGAATCCATGAATTAATCAGGAAAAGTTCAATCACTTCAATGCTGCCGACACTAATAAAAGTTTTGACACTTGAAAAAGAATAACCAATCTCAAGGCAAGCAGAGAACAGCAATCACTATAGTTTATTCTTTAATTGACTAATTTGTTTACATTGTAAGTGGACTGTGGTAATTAAAGAAACATACAATTATTTTCAAGCAATCGTGTTATTGAGAAAGCATTAAATGTGCCCAGCTAGACTTATTGAAAAAGGATGTCATAAACGTCTTCAGTTTCTTAACTTTCTCAGCTTTTAAGTTTAAAAATACCCCCAGATATACCATACAGTCAATCAATAATTGTGTGCAGTGAGAGCAGAGTTACATTTAATGAAATCAATAACAAGAAGTTAGCCTTTGCAGAACATGCAGTATTTTTGGTGCATGACAAAACATCTTGTTGTCTCAATTTTAACATCACGGGTTTGTAAAGTAAAAAAGGAGTTTGGAATTCTTTTTCATCCTTGATGTAAAGTAATAGGGATGTTGTCTAGTAAGCATGTAAATATTGTATGTTTCTATCAGCGGCTGACTATTCAATTAATGAATTAGATTAGAGTAGCAGTTCTACTGTGCTGTGGGAGAACTCCTTGTATCATAGGTAAGGAACTACCTAGAGTGCCCTTAGAGCACAATTTTAGCATAGAATGATAACACATTTGTAACTTATATAGCACTTTTCATCCCAATAGATACTCAGCACTTTAGACATATAGGACTTTTTGGTGACAAGTGGAATCCATTATACACCAGCAAGCTAAATACAGATCAAATCAAGTGGACAAGTAAGAAACTACTTCACCAGCAGAAGTAATAAGGAATTTAGATAGGCTAGATTGTGTAAATTTGTCATGGACTGTATCTAGGACAAGAAGATTAATACCCTTTTTCCTCTGGACAGATCCGCGGGATTAAGGAGTAGTCAGGACCTCAGTTTAACTCTCAACTGAAGAAAGACACCTCCTACTGCACAGTGTCCCTGCACAGCAAACTGTGGCATTGGTTTGGAAATTTTAGAGCAGAGGAAAAAGGACCACATGCCGCATTTTTATCAACCTTGATTTCCTAAGGTCTCCCATTTCAGAGGCCTCAGGCTCAATCTTGTTTAAGGTCTGAGATCTGCTGACATCAAGCTAGAAGGTGATAACACTGTTGATATGTCAAAATGGGACTTGATAAAAGTCAAGGAGATGATTTGTATAATTTTCTGTGAAGTAACGTATTGAAACCAAGTCAAAGAAAAAAACTGTCTGGTTCAGAATATTATATTCTTAATATAAGCTGTGGCTAAAGGTCAAATAAAAGACATTTTTCTCTCTTTTGAAAAACTGTGAGACATCTTTCAAGCTCCTATGCTAAATCCTCACCTACTAATATGCTTTCCTAATATTACCGTCTTTTAAATGAGTATCATATTATGTAAAATAAGCTAGATTGATTGGCAATAAACTAATGCTAGACATTTTTGTGAGAATGCATGTCTCAAATTCAAATTTGAAATTTGTCTAAGCTAAAGGTTAAGAATCTGGTTTTGTTTCTAAGAAAATGAATAAATCAGTACTGCCAACTTGCCAGAAAACAGTAGTTTAAGCCATTTGTGCAGTGTTATCATGGATGCCGTTTCTGATTTTTGAACATTCTTGAATGCATTGTGGGCTTTAAGGATGCAAAAGAGAACAGCCTGAGGCAACATCATAAAAAAAAATGTGACATGCCTTAAAACAATTATGGGAAAGGCAGTTCAAAGTAATTGTTTACAAAAGAAAATCAAAATTAGGTTTTCTCTGAAGCAGTCATTTTTTCTTCACACACTGCATGTTTCTTTTTCCAACACTATATTTAAATCACTTTGCCAGAACAAAGAACCGCTAAGCACTTCCTGTAAAGTCTAATTAGATCATTTTCAGAAAGCTAAGGCAGCATTTCTAACTCCCCCCAAAAATCGAGCTGTTTAATCTTTCTGAGATGAGACTAGAGAAAACAGAAAATTAGATGGCCTGGAATGAAGCAATACAACCTCTGTGTTGCATAAGATTAAGCAGAGTCTCCCAAGTGGCTCAATTGTTAATGGTGCTCTCTCCAAGCCCAGGCTGGGCTCTTTGATCTAGAATTTTTGCAAGTTTGAGTCTATGTTATGGGCTGCTGTTGGGATAAACTGAGGCCCCTGCAACATTGTGGGTGTCTGCATTCTGGCTGCAATATATGCAAGGGAATTGCCTCTGCTCTCCAGACCTCCTGTTTTTCTCTGCTAAACGTGTGGTGTGACGAAATGACAAATGGCTCGATGGGCAGGCAGATATATAAAATCCATATATATTGCTACAGTTTCACATAAACATGATACTGACCACTGATACTGAGCAGCATCTGCAGAAGGTCCTTGTCAGCCCTCAAGTCCTGTCTTCCAAAATTTGCACCTGCCATCTCTATACCTACAGTGCCTTGCGAAAGTATTCGGCCCCCTTGAACTTTTCAACCTTTTGCCACATTTCAGGCTTCAAACATAAAGATATAAATTTTTTATTTTATGTGAAGAATCACCAACAAGTGGGACACAATTGTGAAGTGGAACGAAATCTATTGGATTTTTGAAACTTTTTTCAGTAATAAAAAAATGAAAAGTGGGGCGTGCAAAATTATTCGGCCCCCTTGCGTTAATACTTTGTAGAGCCACCTTTTGCTGCGATTACAGCTGCAAGTCGCTTGGGGTATGTCTCTATCAGTTTTGCACATCGAGAGACTGAAATTCTTGCCCATTCTTCCTTGCAAAACAGCTCGAGCTCAGTGAGGTTGGATGGAGAGCGTTTGTGAACAGCAGTTTTCAGCTCTTTCCACAGATTCTCGATTGGATTCAGGTCTGGACTTTGACTTGGCCATTCAAACACCTGGATACGTTTATTTGTGAACCATTCCTTTGTAGATTTTGCTGTATGTTTGGGATCATTGTCTTGTTGGAAGATAAATCTCCGTCCCAGTTTCAGGTCTTTTGCAGACTCCAACAGGTTTTCATCCAGAATGGTCCTGTATTTGGCTGCATCCATCTTCCCCTCAATTTTAACCATCTTCCCTGTCCCTGCTGAAGAAAAGCAGGCCCAAACCATGATGCTGCCACCACCATGTTTGACAGTGGGGATGGTGTGTTGAGGGTGATGAGCTGTGTTGCTTTTACGCCAAACATATCGTTTTGCATTGTGGCCAAAAAGTTCGATTTTGGTTTCATCTGACCAGAGCACCTTCTTCCACATGTTCGGGGTGTCTCCCAGGTGGCTTGTGGCAAACTTTAGACGAGACTTTTTATGGATATCTTTGAGAAATGGCTTTCTTCTTGCCACTCTTCCATAAAGGCCAGATTTGTGCAGTGTAAGACTGATTGTTGTCCTATGGACAGACTCTCCCACCTCAGCTGTAGTTCTCTGCAGTTCATCCAGAGTGATCATGGGCCTCTTGGCTGCATCTCTGATCAGTCTTCTCCTTGTCTGAGCTGAAAGTTTAGAGGGACGGCCAGGTCTTGGTAGATTTGCAGTGGTCTGATACTCCTTCCATTTCAAGATGATTGCTTGCACAGTGCTCCTTGGGATGTTTGAAGCTTGGGAAATCTTTTTGTATCCAAATCCGGCTTTAAACTTCTCCACAACAGTATTACGGACCTGCCTGGTGTGTTCCTTGGTCTTCATGATGCTCTCTGCGCTTTCAACAGAACCTTGAGACTATCACAGAGCAGGTGCATTTATACAGAGACTTGATTACACACAGGTGGATTCTATTTATCACCATCAGTCATTTAGGACAACATTGGATCATTCAGAGATCCTCGCTGAACTTCTGGAGTGAGTTTGCTGCACTGAAAGTAAAGGGGCCGAATAATTTTGCACGCCCCACTTTTCATTTTTTTATTAGTTAAAAAAGTTTCAAAAATCCAATAGATTTCGTTCCACTTCACAATTGTGTCCCACTTGTTGGTGATTCTTCACATAAAATAAAAAATTTATATCTTTATGTTTGAAGCCTGAAATGTGGCAAAAGGTTGAAAAGTTCAAGGGGGCCGAATACTTTCGCAAGGCACTGTATGTAGAAACTATGTCTTGTGAACCATTAAACAAATAATCACATGGCTATAAAGACATGTGCACAAAAGGTAGGTTGTAAAGAATGTGCGTGTTGTTATATTACATCGTGTATTGCTTATGAAGGAGTTGTGAATGTTTTATAGCCTCATTCATTTAAGAAGTGTTACAAGATTCATCTGCTCCTCTTCCATTTTCTTCAATTGTGTTTCTCAATCAAAAGAATAAACCATGATTGATCGGCGGTACAATTTGTAAACCTGTCACAACAATCTATATGTCTTAAAAGTAGTTTCTTCAAATATGTTCCAAGGGCTGTTGGAACATCTAATAAAATGTTCATTTTAAACTTAGAAATGACATAACTGTGATCCATGGTAAGAAACCACTTCAGTGTTTAGCATCACATTTTGAAGATTTATTATTCTTTGGTGGCAGATAGCATTTTATGAATGATAGCTTTAAGACAAAAATATTTAAAACCAAGAATTTGCTTTACATCTGCTATGAATGTGAAAGATGTCAGTTGCAAAAGTTATAATGTTCCATGAAGGTCATCATATCTTAGAAAATCGTCAAACCACAGTTGTAGCTTGGAAAATGTTCCACACACCACTGGACTCTTCCTTCTGTGTACGGTTCATTTTGTTCACTCAGAGCATTTTATAGTTGATTTTAAGGTCTTGGCTTATAACGCTTTAAATTGCCTTGATCCTTCTTCTTCAGATGTTGTCTCCATACATTACAGCTTTCCCAAAGACACTTCACTTAAGCTTCCCAGACACAGCCCGAGCACTGATGGTGAAACAGTCATCGTTATTATGCCCTGAGACCAGGACGTGCTCTGCCACAAGATGGCATAGCTGCCAGGACCAATTATTTTTTTTTCAGTCTAGTTTGAAATATATCTGCTTGAACATTCCTTACCTAATTAGCTAGCTTTCCAGTTATTTGGTTGTAATTGCCTCCTTGGTAACTCTGTTATTTATGACGACATGCCTATTGCATAGACCAGTGATGAATTTATAGTTATTCCTCTGAAATGAATTAATTTTGATGTTTTTCTTCTAATTCCCACACCAGGCTTATGGAAATAAATTAAATAAATACAATTAACCCAGAGAGGATGACTGTTTTAGAGGGTGAAATACTGCAAAAAGGCTCCGTTACTAAATTTTAATCACCAAAAGCTCATCTGATGTAGCTTTCAGTGGATTTGTTGGTTTTAAGTGTTTCATTTCAAAGAACCCCAATATGGTTCTGAATGGTTATGACAAGTGTAGCACTATGTTTTGATTTTGCTGAGTTCATGCCTATTGAACCTTTGCTGCTATTTCAGTTAGAAGCTGAGATTATCCAAGCCTTCTCTTTCTGGACATTCATTTTCCAAGACACACAGAGTCTCATAGGATTACATCATCTGATGCCTCTTGTCTTTGTCTAGCTTATCATGTGCCCACGTACAACACATCGTGCCCACATTCCTTCCTCACAATGTTACCTTAATTGTGCCATCTTGGCTTCAGTAAAATACCCATCTGCCTTGTCATGTGTTCTTTGTTCAAGAATTTCACCCACTCCTGCTGAAACTGGCAGCAGTGGACCTACAATATCAGATTGCTGTCTTGTCTGGAGCAGTGGTGTTGCACAGTGCATTCATCAAGCACACACAAAAGTTTCCATGTTACCAGGCAAAAGCACTAACTTCGATTATCATGAATATGTTTAAAAAGTGCAACAGTGTGCATTGTTTTGCAGTGAAGCAAATGACTGAAAGAAATAGTTTTACACTACTCTTTAAATGCTTAGTTTTCTCCTTTTGTATTCTGAGATTGAAAATGGAACCAATACTCGTATGTTATCTTTAATGTCTCTCTGAATATTCCTGTTTTTCTTGGTAATACTTGGCAACGTTTCTAAACTTGCTTGGGGTGCAAATGGAATAAAAAGCACAGAGTAGTTAAACTTGAATGGCTGAAAGCAAGCTTCAATATTTAGAATGCCGCAAAACCTAATCAAAAGCACAGTACAAGCCTCTTTCCAAGTGGTGTCTCTTTGTTGTATCTTATTCATGTTGTATCTCCACTTGCCCTGCCACAGCTCTGCATTTCACAGTGTCCAGGAAATCTGAAGAAGACAAGGCAGCTTTCTCCAGGGGTTCTCATCGTTCACGCTAAGTGCCAGCTAGTAAATCACTAGTCTCAATCACTTGGCTGCTAAGTTAATGTTTCACAGGTCCCTTAATGACCACCAGACGGTCCTGATCTACTGGAACTGGTCCCATAATAAAATGGTTCAAAGTTCAAAGTAATTGAAGAATATTTGCTGAATGAACTGGGTAGTGGCACAAAACACATTTTTTTCTGCATTGGTGC
This sequence comes from Atractosteus spatula, assembly GCF_055471065.1. Lineage (NCBI taxonomy): Eukaryota > Metazoa > Chordata > Actinopteri > Semionotiformes > Lepisosteidae > Atractosteus > Atractosteus spatula. The sequence goes on along the minus strand of NC_142709.1, from coordinate 68,331,000 downwards.
TTCCCGCTTCAGTTCCAAATGAAAATGAACCCACAATAGCCATAAATCACCTGCCAAAATATGAGAGCGTTATCATAAGGCAGGACAGTCACCCATTTGACCCATTATTTCAGACTGTGTCAGTTTGTCTTGTCAAGTTTCGGTTTGTCTCTTTCTGTGACAAGCACACGTCTGTTGCCTGTCGTGGTGACTAACAAGTCAGAAGGTAGCTCTGTATAACAAATAATGTTCTTCCTTTCCTCATAGTCAATTAGAGCTTCACTGCCTCTTACCCCATGATTATACCCAAGGCAGGTTAAGAAATATCATATAAACCAGCAGCACAAATTCATTCATTCAACACTCATAATAACATGCTCACTCAGACAGATCATATTAACCCTGCAGTATAACATACACATTTGAAATTAATTCTGTGCCCTTTTGCCATCCATGAGTGATCACTGCAGACAAAGAAACCATACTAATTTATGAAAATAGCCTTTTGAAGATTAATTAAGTTTTGTTCCACCCTTGGCCTTAAGCCTTTCATGGCTTTTGCAGCACAAAATAATAATAAGCACCCTAAAACCTTCACACAATGATCAAAATATTAAATTATAAAGTACTTTTAAAAGTATTAAAGATACACACTTTGTGTTTGGGAAGGCGCAGCAAGAAATATGAGCTTTTAAATTAGCAGTATTTTTTGTGTTTTCATGAAAACGTCTGAGATGCTTATAAAAATAACTTAACAAAATCATAACAGCATGTAACTAGCAATGGAGAATACCTCTGTTTTATGAAGAAAACATTAGGATTTCAGCACAAAAACAAGTCATTGTTCTTTAAGCATTCAGAACCCTACCATTCTTTGCTGCTAGAGCGACTCTTGTTTTTATCGTTCATTCCAAGTTTGATTTTCTACTTTATAAAAGGAATGCATTCTGCATAAATATTTGTCAAGTTTAATCAATGTAATTAACTGAAGACTAAGTAAGTACAGCATTATGTAATGCACACATGGCAACACGTTCTGTCACCTTCCCAAATGGGACCAAGATTAATTAAACAATTTTGTTGCTTCATAGTACAAGAAGTATTTGGAAGCACAATAACAAGCATATTTGCAATCATTCTTCAAAATGGATGATTTAAATTACAAGGGGACATGAAGAATGACATGGAAAACTAATTATATATCTATCCTGCAATAGATGTCTATTACTGTAGCTGGCTGCCTAAACACACTGAGGAACAATACAGTCAAGAAAGCACCCTTTCACTCAGATGAACACTGTTTACTCTGCAAATGTTATATGCAATCTTATTCTAATGTGGCTTTAAAAGGAATAAATTAAATGAATGCATTGTGAAAGGCTGCCCACATTTGAAGAAGAGGGAAGGGCTTTTCTTGTGGTCCTTATGCAGATTTTTGCCATTGGAGCTGGAGAAAATGAGAATTCAAGGATGCCATCCCTGACCAAAACAGTAGTAAAACTAAAGTCAGTCATCACAAGGTCTGTCCCACTATGTGGCTGAAAACAAAGAACTTTGTATCAACAAGCTACTGCAACAACTATTGTTTGTAACCACTCTTACATTCTGTGTACTTACATTCTGAAGGGTACATCACAGACCAGAGGACAAGGGACAAAACCTGGAATTCTTATTACTTAATTATTCATTTGGCTGATGCTTTTATCCAGAGTGATTACACTGCTTACAAGAGACTGAAAATTCAATGCATTATATGTTAAATACATAAATCCTCAGAAAGTGATATGTCACGTAGTGAAATGGTAAGTGCACTAGTGTACATACTGCACTTCCATGTGCACTATGAATAAAATATAACAGAATGAAATGCAAGCACATGATACACTGTACTTAAGCAGCAAAGTAGGATAAAAGTAAATTCAGAGTGAAGTGCTACTCAAAAAGCAGCAGACTGTTGATTCAGGATTTTGGCATCTTTTTAAGGGTTGGTCTGTGGGCTTCTGGGCATATCAGAAAAGCACTGCAGTCTCAATCTGAAATGAAAGCTGAATTGCCTGAGAGAACATTTAAAAGAACTTTAAATGTAGTGCTGGTGTTCCAATGTCAGAAAACAAAACTGAGGGTGTTTGACCTCAAATTGAAAACATTCCTTTAAAAACGCTGCTGGCAAACGTTCTTTTAAACCTTTGTTACATTATACTCAATAATTGAAAGCAAAAAAGCTTATAAAAGATGAGAAAATTTACAACCATTATTGTCAAATCCAAAGGGAATGTCAACATTTTCAAATGCTGAATGCTTACAGCAAAAGCTATAGAAAGGTTTGTTTGCATTTTGTTTTGTTTTTTATATAAATCAATTTTACTTCCATTTTTTAAATGTGCTATATTAAGAGGAGTACCAATGAATATGCTGCCAAGCTTTTCAAGTAAAACAAAGATTTAAAATAAAGATTTTAAAAAATACTTAACAAAAATGGTTCTTGCACTTCCTAACTTTCATTAGTAACCAGTTAATTGCATGTATTAAGTCACTTGGACTCTTCCCTGAACTGCAGAATTAACTATTTTAGTATCAGACCTAAAGAATTACATTATACATATGGTGCAATATATGTACAGTAGTTGATGGTTACTGTAAACCCCATCTCTATTGTAGGATATCAATAGTTAAATAAATAGCTAAATTCAATATCTCCACCTCAAAAAATGAATATGTGACTAACCCTAATTCTTTTACCTTTATTAAATTTGCATGACCTGCCACATGTCTTTGATTATCAATTGCATAAGATTCTGGTATCAAATGCTGGGATAAATTATATTACCTTAGAATGTCCTTTTACTTTCTAAGGCAGCAGAATGCAGAAGATAAAATATTCCTCTGGAAATGTAGCATTCAATAACTTTAAAGTGTCACATCCAGTACTGTATACTGGCGACAATTATGTTTTATGGGTTATTTTTAGTGTCACAGCCTTGTCGAGACCTCTAGAGTAAAGAGATGAAGGAATCTCATGTGACACAGATCTTGCCAGGCCTGCCAAGATTTAATTCCAATCACCCATGGGCTCCATATACGCTCAGCTCCACTCCAGAGATAGGTCTTCTGGTGTGGCAGCATTTTACACTTGCTCAGTGTATTGTACTGCTTAGGAGCTGTACAGTAGGTGTGTTACTCAAATCCCAGATGTTGTCCTCTTAAGCTTGGTGCTTCGTATGCAAATTGCTCTTGTCAAATACCTCGCTGTGGAGTCTGGTGCAAATGTAAGTCACCTTTGCTAGACGCACCACCCAACAATGATAATAATACAAAGTGGCTGAAAAGTGGAAAGGTGGATCAAGGCAAGTGTTGTCTCCATAAGAAGATTACTACTAAAAAAGCACTACATGATTATGAATGATAAGATAAGATCACTTTATTGGCCATATATGGCACCTGATCCAATTTTCCTTGTTGTCCTTCCTAGCTAATATAGGAGCAAAAAAAAACAGCCACACCAGTTCAGGTTCAATTTAGCCTGGTACTAGCAGATGAAAAAAAAAATACAAAGAAACATACTGTAGCACCAAATATGAAAATGAAAAATCTTCACACAGAATAGACAGAAGAGACCTTTAGAATTCATAATTTGGGTCTGGAAGGGGTATCCCTACAAGGCAATAAAGCGAAGCTTCTATTTGATCAAACTGCAGACTTAAGGAAGAGCTAAAACAAAGAAATAAGGCACATCTCTATCCATGTACAGATAAAAAATGCACAAATCCAATCAGTAACAGAGAATTAGTTTATATTTCTCAGATTATCTTCTAATAGCTAAACCTGAATTACCATAATCTTTCTGCAACCCTACAGCATTACATTACACCTACAGCATGTGTTATCACAGCATAAAAGTATGTCAACAGATTTTAAAAGGCATATTTGTTTGTTGGTTTATGAGGAGTAAGGAGAAGCAGAAGCAAAAAATAAAATTAATGAATCAAAACGTAAAGTGAAATTGCTTTTTCTGAACAGATTCTCAAATCCTTTCATGTAACTTTGAATTAATCTCGTCAACTGCTAAAACAAACAAAATGCATCTTCTTGGGTGGTTTTTATCTTTACAGAAAAGTGAAGTGCTTCTAAAAAGACCCAAAAAAGGTGGAGTTCCCCTTCAAGCATTCTCAAGAAAGACTTGTTTTTTCTTTGGAACAAGAACTTTTCTTCATAATAATTGGTGTCAAGAGAAAAATATAAATGTTTAATATTTGAATGTACAGTATATCAGGCCATACAGTATGTTTCACATATAATTATAAGTAAAATGTTTCTTAATTATAAGGGAAAACATGTCTTGAGAAGCATCATACTGTATGTTTTTTTATATATTTTTCCCTAACATGTGATTCTCATTTCACCAAAAGAATAGATAAACTGTTAATCCATTTTTAATTAAAATTTACCACTGCTCTATTTTCTCCTTCATACAGTTAGATTAAGATTTTTGCATCTCATTATCAATTTCCCCAAGAGTTCCCACCTTTTTTTAATAAGCATCACTTTGGAACATAAATTTTAGAAAAAGCACGGAGCGAACAGCAGGAGAAAGCTGTATATTCTGAAAAGCTTTAATTGTATGACGCAATTTAAAAGTCCTTTGGGAAGCTTTATATTAAGGGCACCATGATACATTGGAGTGTCTGAGTCTAAGAAGATATCTCCAGCATTCACCTGGGATCACATTTACTCTTATCGTAATGTGACCTTTCTTGCAGGCATCACACATGATTTTTTGGCAAGTACCCCTTACAGTTAGGATCATTTTTCTTTGAACAGAGAAGTCCCTGTTGATCAAAATGTGGTGTATCTAATCGTTCATATGATCCTTCAATTAATATACCATATTTAAGGTTACACAAAAAAATATGTGTTATGGAAATTATTTTAAAGTGTATCACAAAACAGCACTGATGTTGTTTAAAGGTCTGCAACAATGTTTTTACATTCATGATCTTTGTGATTATTCATAGCACTCTGATATTACAAGTTTTTACGTTGGACATGACTTTGAACAATTTTTCTCTTTACCGTTCAGTACATAATCTAACATTGACCATAACCACAAACAATCCTGCTGGTTGAAAGATTGTTGAGAAGGGAGCTGGTTATGATTTATCACACTAGCCAACAGTGGGAATGGTGTGTATCCACATCCTATATGTTACGTCGGGCCCGCAGGTGGAAAGAAAGGCCACGATGAAGTAATTGTCCTCAGAGTCCGATAAGCGGTGAAGATTACAGAGTTTATTATGTAACTGGGGGATTACAATGCTGTACTAGGAAGCAGAAAGGGAAACGGCAGGCTGCTGAGATGCGCAGGGGAAGCTGAAGGAGAACCGCAGGCAGCTGAGATGCGGAGGAAAACAAAAGGAGAATGGCAGACAGCTGAGATGCGCAGGGGAAGCAGCAGGAGAACGGCAGGCAGATGAGATGCGCAGGGAAAACAGAAGGAGAATGGCAGACAGCTGAGATGCCCAGGGAAAACAGAAGGAGAATAGCAGACAGCTGAGATGCGCAGGGAAAACAGAAGGAGAATAGCAGACAGCTGAGATGCTCAGGGAAAACAGAAGGAGAATGGCAGACAGCTGAGATGCTCAGGGAAAACAGAAGGAGAACGGCAGGCAGATGAGATGCTCACGGAAAACAGAAGGAGAACGGCAGGCAGATGAGATGCGCAGGGGAAGCAGCAGGAGAATGGCAGACAGCTGAGATGCGCAGGGGAAGCAGCAGGAGAACGGCAGGCAGCTGAGATGCACAGGGGAAGCAGCAGAAGAATGGCAGGCAACTAAGATGTGCAGGGGAAGCAGCAGGAGAACGGCAGGCAGCTGAGAGACAGGGGTAGAGGATAGATAGTTAGTGAGTGGTAGCGTTGCAAACAGGAAAAACTGTAAGGTAACTCCTGGAAAACCTGAAACAAAGAACAAGCACACTCTCTTGTTAGTCGACTCAATGTCAGAGCCCTGAGGAATGATTCCTCAGGGTTTAAAGAGTGTGCGAGGTTCTTAACGAGGATAATAAGCCCGGCCTTATCTCGTTAGAGATACCCTGATGAGCTCCTTGCACGTGTGGAATGCTCCATGGTGATTGAGGGTGCTGATGCAGGAGCACTGGAGCTCATCAGGGCATCACACTATACTTTTACAATACTCTGTGGTCATTAAAAATTCCTGGGCTTTTTTCAGTACTAACAGTCCACTTCTTTTTCATCACTCTGCTCTCCTCCCCACTGAGAGCTGGTGTGTGGTGAGTGGACTGTGTGCATTGTGGGTGCTGTCGCATCATCCAGATTGGGCTGCACATTGCACATTGGTAGTGGTGGAGGGAGGGGATCCCCATTACCTGTAAAGCGCTTTGAGTGGAGTGTCCAGAAAAGGGCAATTATTATTATTATTATTATTATTATTATAATTACACTCCTGAGCCACCTTTCAGCGCCCCAGCGGAGCCCTTCTTGTTCCTCTTTTCCAGTTCCGCCGCGCTCTGCCAGGGAGCTCTGCCCTTTGCCGTGCTGTCCAGAGGATTCTGGTAGCTGTGATGAAACCAGAGCTCGGGTCTGAAGCGGGGACCTAACCTCAGATGTGTCTGTCAACCCAGTGTCCAGATGGTACATCGGAATCCGGTTCCGTTCGCTTCCAGTCACTTCCCTGGAGGACTGCCTTCCAGAAGGTAGTGTTGATAACGCACGTCTGGCTTGATCTATAGAGGAGACCCCCCTGAGGGCGTGCACCTGGAATCGACTCGTTTCCTGGTGCCCTCTGGTCTGACCGCTCCAATTCAGAGTTTCCTGCCCGGCATGGGAGGTCGGACCCCACCTTCTGGACAGCACAGCTCTGGACTTTGGTTGCTCATCCCCGTCCTGCACGTGTTTTCCCTGCTCCAGTCTGCCAGTCCACCTTTTTGCATTCCGGGCACCTCCACCAGGCTATCTGCCACTCCTGAATGACAATTAGAGTCATAACTATAGGACATAAACATAAAATAGTTTTTATTGACATACAGCGGTATAATAAACAGATATCAGCTTGCTGCTAAGCTTCTCATCTTGTTTGACTAACCATGGCCAGACCACTGTAAATTTCACCTGGATTTTTGTAATGCTTTCTTAAATGGTGCATTATATTGTGAATGACAAAGAGTAGTCTGTTAAATCCTTTGGCTTAGAAGCATGTAGAATTGGTTTAGCTTCTTTATATTTGATTTCTCTTTTCAGAGTTGCTTGGATTCAGACTATTGGATGTCTGAGCACTTTAATTTCAAGGAAAGTTATTTCTTATCCTGGATACTACAGGTTGTGTACTCAGACTTAAGGTGTGTGTTTTTTTTTAAATCACCATCTCTTCATTTTCAATAATTGACATAGAACCTGATACTATTCTTTTGAATTCACATTCAAGATAGTGAATCAAAAGAACTCAAAAGTACAGACAAAGGCAACCCAAAATGAACTGTGAAACAAAAACCAAGGGGCATAAAAATGGAAACTATTTGGAAGAGCATTTAAACCAGAATGGGAGGCAATTCTTTACTCTGAGGGTTGGAGGTGTGTAGAACAAGCTACACAACCATGTTGTTGAAGCTGATACCCTGGCTTTTTTCAAGAAATGAATGCTGAATGAGATCCTTGGATCCATCACTAACTTCCAAACAGGTTAGATGAACCCAATGGTCCTCTCTCATTTGTATCTTAATTTCTAAACTAAAACACATTGGTTTTGTTAGTCATTTATAATCTTGTCCCGGCTCATTGAAACGCTGTTCCTTTCATCTTTCATCATGTTGCTTTTTTTCACCTCCTCAATATGTTCAGACTGACCCTCATTCTGCTTCTCTGTTCATTGCCAGTCAGCTTGCTCTGCTGAGTTTCCAAGTCTCCTGACATTCAGAGTTTTGTTTTCAATGTACCCAGCAAGTACATAAAAGTCCAGGAGATTAGCTTTGACATTTTCTGTAAAATAAGAATGCTTCATCATAATTTTATGCATGCTGCCTGATATTAATCATGCGCAGTTCAAAAAGTCAGACCAACTCTCTTCAACTGCTCTCTAGCTGTAGTTTCACAGCTTCTTTGACAAACCAGTTACATCTCTTTCTTATGAACCTTACAAGTCAATTTCACTGCAAGATCTACAATTGCTTCCTAAAAGTGAAGATGAAGTCATCCATACATTTTTAATTTTACAGTATTTCAAGTGTTCTCTCTGGTGTTTAACAGCATCTGTTCTTCCTTTGCTTTTGTGTCTTTTATGGTTCTCAGTCAAGTTCAACCTGAGTTACTTCATTTTTTAGCTTTTGAGACAGGTAGAAACAAGCAGTGCAAGATTTGGGAGTGAAAAGAGGTTGGGATGCACTACAGTATTTTGATTTGATTCAAGAAAAAAAAAGATTTGAGGAGTTTAAATGTTGATGTTACTGTGCTAAAATCATCAATTATCAAAGTTCCACTAGCAGTGACCTACAGTATGCAAAATCTAGGTCTTGCTCAGTAGATTGCTTGAATGTTGAATGTCTCTTTTATAAAAGACAGAAACTCAGGGAATACAATTAGCCCCGTGATTGTATTTCAGCCAAGCCCGTGTTTGTAAAATAGCATTTTGCTAAAGAAAACACCACAATGAGTGAATAAATAGTAATCATATAGAGTTTATGTGAAAGTGCATTAAAAACCAAGAACAAAAGATATTTTCGTCCACAAAAAGGTTGTGGTAGTCTGGAACAAGCTACCTGACCATGCTATTGAAGCCAATATCTTATTTTTTAAGAAACAGTAGAAAAGGTTTGAATAAATTAGCTACTAGCAAACAAATGGGCTAGAGGGGCCAGTGAGCCAGCTGAGCTCCTCTTGCTCTCTTCCTTCATGTCTTTACAGCCCGATGAATTAGGCCTTGGGATGATAATCTAAATTGAAAAAGAATATTGATCTAAGGTTACCTGAATTTGTAACCCTGAAAACTGAAACCCAAATGCAATACGTTACAGAATTCCACGTATTGCTGTATAAATAACTGAATAAATTGCCAATTTAGGCACATATTTTTGGTAGCCATCACTTCTCACTTGTTTTTTAAAGGAGGAAAATTCTGTCACGGCTTCGCTGGCAGAATGAAATGAATTGTTCTCTTTCCTGGGCATACAGATTTGAATCTCAGCGTGTGATGGACCAGGGAACGTGTTGACTGCACTATTAAAAAGCTGATTGTCAACAGCTGTCAACCTTTCACAAGGACACGACTTTGGTTTGCCTCCATTTACAATATTTCCCTCAGAGACCAAATCACCTCTTCCACAGCTGCCATTTGTCTTTATTGCCCTGTGATTTTCAAGGCAGCCATGGAGCTTTCTTTGAGATAGATCAATGCCCTTATTGAAATATACATTTTGTGAAAAGAAATACAATTCCAGTACTTCATCAATAGAGCCTGATGAGGGTCCAGTGCATGGTAAATGTGCTATTAGGATCACACTGATTGTCCTGTTTCACTATTCCTCACATAAATTAGATGACATGCAGGACTGTGTATTTCAGGTTTTATTCAAGACACAATTTAATTTTAATTTTAATTTTCAATTCCCGTTTGTGTTTTAGTTCAAATCAAAGCAACAAAGCACTACAATACATTTGTCATCATTTTGTTTTTATTCCCTTGCAAGATGTTTTCCACATTACACCAGAGGTATATCTACTGTGTAATACTGTATGTGTGAGGAGTGCAGGCACATAAGTTCAGAGTACCAATAATTTAACAACACAATGGTTCAGGAATCAAACTAATTTCCCTGTCTTACACTCCATAACATTTCACTTCCTCTTTCCCATGAATCAGCAATCCACACATCAAACAATAAGTCTGGTTTTTCTTCCTCTCCTGAACAGTGTGACATTCATGCAGTTTGTTCACAAAACAATAGTATCACATAAATATATTAATACCTGGTTTTTGACCCCCTACACTCAACATGCCTGTGCAGTCATATGTTACAGGTTACCATTTTACTGTTGCCAGTACTGCTTTTGTGACTGAGCAAGTGGCTAAAATGACACCTGCTACCTTCATCAGGGACCCTATTCCTAACCCCAGGAATCATAGCCTTATGTGCACACAGCCTAAGCCACCACCCAGGGCCGCAGGCATGAGGGGACAGAGGGCACAGAGCATGTAATGTACTTTGCCATCACCCATGCAGTATGAAGTGCTCATGAGCTGCAACCATGTTGCTAGCGGAAGGTAAGCCAGTCAGCCATTGTAGCAAAATGTAAGGGTGAGGCAACAGAAGTGAGAGCTGCATGCATTTTAGATTTTGAATGTTGAGAGTAGCAGAGCTGTGTGTGTCAAGTGAAATTTACCCAAAATATGCATACTGTATAGAGGCCAAGACCTGGTGCTAAGGAATTAATTCCTGTTTTTATTGATTTGATTTTTTTATTTTATTGCTTTTCATTACTGCATGAAGCATCACAGTTATTTCTAACAACTTGAACACCACAAAACAGTCTAAATGACTCTTAATTGTAAACACCAACGAGTAAAAATGAAAAAATAAGGGAATTTGTAAACTTATGAAGAGGTAAAAACATTTTCAACATGAAATGAATTGTAACTTTAATACTATCCACTTCTACCCAACATTCCCTAAGATTTTTCATTCAAAAGATAAATGAACAGTGGGAGAAAGAGGGGGCACTCATGGATGCTAATCACATGGGGTATTATGTGGCCTTAAACCACCCTAACCTTTGCCTACTCAAAAACAGCTCTTGTCTGTTTTAAATCTGTTGTACTCAGGGTGTTCCACAGGGTTCTGTCCTGGGACCAGTATTTTTAGTATTTATATGCTGCCTTTTGTTTAGATTTGCCACCATGGAATTGGGTATCACTGCTATGCTGATTACATTCAGATCTGCAGACAAATTTAAACACTGCTGTGGTTCCTTCACCTCACAAGCAAAACAATTTAATATTGACTTCGATGCAACAGAGCTTTAAACTAAGCTCTGATATAGCTTAGGTCAGGCTCATATGCTCGTAAAGTTTTGCAAAGATGGCAATTTCAGTGTTGTAGAGGGTCATAAAATAAAATGATTGATGGAAGTTAGAGACCTTGTCACATATGACTCTGATGTCATGTGAAGTAATGTGAAGCAATAACGCAAAGGTATCTCTAACTGCAAAATACTGCTCAGGTAAGGCTCTTCCTGTACCTGTGTCTGATGCAAAAATATTGATATGGGTTTATTAAATTAGGATTACACTTTAGTGACACCTTATATATACCAAAATGTAAGGCATTAAACTCTTCAGTATCCAAAAAATCTGTGGTGCATCTGCTATCCAAAAGCCCTGTATATTTGCACATACTACAATATAATCCCTATTCTCTGTAAAATGCACTGGCTCCCTGTTATAATTCAGTGGCACATTTACACAGAGGAATTCTTAGACACTATAATCAATTTTGTTTAGTAATGAGAAATTGAGTGTATGGGGGGGAGGGGGAGGAATTTAATGCTCTACAGTAGGTCCCGGTCTCCACTTAATTAGAAAGTAACTACAGTAGCAATGAACTTGATGGGTTCATTCTGAGAAATTTGTTATAATACAGTAGTCAACCTTGGCACTTATGCTCCATTCCATTGCCTGGTTTTGATCCAACCAGTTTTTTAGTTGTTTAGCCTAAATTACTTAATTGATCTTGCTGCCCAATAACATGGAAATTATTTGGATCTGCTGGGGAAAAGAAAAAAATATTACTAAAACATCCTGCAATAATAAATCATTTCTCTGTTTGCATTATACTTCGTGCTTTAGAAGCATTTTGCAAGTTTGCGCCACTATAAGAAAGTGATAAAGTTTCAGAATAGTCAAGTTACAATAAAGTTGGATCATAATTATCCCCCACCTTAATTTGGAAAAAAAATATCTAGTGACAATTATATTGAATATGGTGTGGAAAAAAATGCAAATAACACCAGCAGGCCTGCTTATAAAAAGTGTAAATGTACCACAAGATTGGAAGTCATAAAGTCCTAGTTTAAATAAGAACTTCCTGTCTGAAACTATGGCCTCTGTAAACCAAGACTTTATATTTCAATAGTTTTTCAGTGAAGCGGTGCAATTATGTGCTGGGCCAAGGGTTATTTAGTCAATCACAATATATTACAAAAAAGTAATGAAAATAGCGTAGAAATAAATCCCAAAATACTACTGATGACAAGGGACACTTTTCAGTACTATGTAAGAGCAAGTAGTCAATATGAATTCTGGGAATATTATTACTTAAAGAACATTAATTTTCTATGGAAAGGTGTTTAAGATACAGTACATACGCACATTTCTCTGGCCAAACTAATCTATGTCTCGCTGATGAGCTCTAAAAAGGGTATAACAGTTGTTGGTTGCTAACTTGCTAATTTTCTCCTTACACAAGTCCCTAGATCTTCCCCAGCCGATGGTGCTCTAAAACCAACACTTATTTCCCAGATAGAGCAGCAGTTTGGTTTGTGGCCTCATCTCACTGCCCGTCTCCCTGCTCATGGTGAGGCGCAGGGAATACTTGGGACTTGACATTTGCCATCTAGACTCCTCCGTCTCACCTGTGGCTAAGGGTCCGCTGCTACTTCGCTATACATTCCCAAGCTTCTCTCCCTGTCTGTGTGACTCATGGAGAGCAAGCTGAGGTATGCGAAAAGACTTCTTATCTTATCTTATTACTCTAGGTGCTAAAGACCCCAGTCAGCTAACTCTGTTCCTTGGCTGCGCATTCATCCCCATTGAATGTAAGAAATGAACATCCTGCTTGTCCAGCACCTCTGACATCCCTCAGTACACCCTACAGTAAGCTGTACTTTCTCATTCATTCCACACCCAAAGTCCCATAAGCCTGCAAACCAGCTCAATCAATTGCTAATGAAAACTCTATTATGAAACTCACTTTACCTCCTTCCAGCCTGGAGCCCAGACACAGAGTGGAGTCTTTTCCCTGATCACTGGTCTTATAAACCTCTTTATTAGCCCAGATGAGTGGCTAATTCAATGCAGAGCCTATCCTGACAACCCCTTACCCTCATTTTCAGATTCACCCAATTTGCAGGTAGATGTCTTGACTCAAGGCCATACCACTGGGATTACATTTTGAGCCAAGATGGTGGCTTTCTCACAAAGCCACCTGTCACCCCCTCACGCAATCAACAATGCTAAACTTACTATTCTAATTTGCTGTACAGAGTCTCTTAAATGCATGCATTAATAGCCCCTGCAAGCTTGTAGAAATCAAACTGAATTTACAATATGTTCTGATACTATGATCTATGATACTACAGGTGTACATGTCCTCTGGTGCACGATGAGGAATGGTTTCCTCTTAATAATAAATTTAATGATATATAAGAAAACCTCAACCTGAATATTTCTGTTTTAAATAGTGCAGCATTACAGCATTTATGTCCTCTTTCGTGATTCATATTTTCAAATAATTTCCAAAGTTATATACAGTAAGGTGCCTTTAATTTTTTTATATGGGATCAATGAGGGCATTTAAAAAAAATAACTGGGTATTTTTATTGTTGAGTGCCAGAGCGCACATGTACAAGAAGCACATTTTCTTTTTGCTGGCTCTAAAGCAATTAGAAAGTTTAAAAAAAGACAACAAAAGGCAGGCTATAAAATAAATTGGAACTGCCAATGAACCTCATATGTTTCTCCGAGCCTTATGTTAGTTAAAATATCTTTTTCAAAGCACTAACCGTTACTGCAATGATACTCCAAATGGATTTAATTCCTTAAAGAGCTTTTGTTTAGTTTACCTGGCATCTGTATTTTAATTTTACTGCAAATATGTCAATCCAAATGAATGCAGCTGTGGTGTAATTAAACATTTAATTTGTGTTAGGTAAGATATTTCAGTTCAACTGTTGTCTTTTTTTTTTGCTCTTCTTACCATTATATTGCATTGCAGAAATTCATCCGAATTACCAATAAAACTGAAAGAGGGTGCTTTTACAATCTCATCTGTTGTACTGTGTCTTGACCCGATCTGATGGCATTAATAATTAAATTTCTTCTTTTCCCTTTAAAGATGTCCATCCATCTGTTCTTTTTTCTGAAGAAATAATAAAAAATGGAGCATTGCATTCTCTTCCCGTGTACAGTACTATCATACTATTAAGCCCCTTTCCCAAAGCTATTTTCTTCGTATTTTATATTCATATATTTAACCAATAATCTTCCTAAACAGAGTAATCTAATTTTAAAAAAAGACAACAGCTTATTCAGCAAGTATAAAATATTACAACAAAGCTCTGCCTGAAATGAACCATTATTTCCTCCTTTTCCTTTTCCAGTACAGTATGGCTAATTCACTTTTGAGTGGCTTTTGAAAATATTCCACCTTCAGTGCAGCTGCACCTCAGGAATGACAGGACCTTTAAACACGCCTCAGTATTGCTTTGGATCTGTGCATACATGGAGTTTGTTCTGTTTTTTTCATTTGCAAGTTCAGTGCAAATGAGTTGTGGCTCTTTAGTTTTGCTTCATTGAATTCACCCTGAGCAATTTTGGGACAAGGCACCGAGGGTGAATCCAGTATTATTTGTGATAGCTGAACTGAAATTATTAATTCAGGATGGCAGGTTCTTCAGCACGCCTTTGTTGTCATTTATGATTGCTTTTCTGAAACCTTAATTTTCTCCCCCTTTCATGTTTTGTGAAGCTTGGTTTTGTAAGGGAATTATCAAAAACACAACACAAAATACATTATAAAAATTCAAAATTAAAATGCATTTAAAATTCACTGCTTTTACAATGCTGAGATAAATTAAAACTGGAACAGATAACTATTAACCTTCCAGTTTTCAACAGCTCTCTTTAAAAGCTGAAATATTTTTTTGTCAAATGCCTGCTGTAAGGTAACCCACTATTGTTTTTACACAGGTACTCTGTATCAGTTCTCAGAAAACCTCAAACAATTTAACAAGCTTCTACTGTGAAAAATGTAAAATGGAACTGTATTTAAATTCCTAAACTGAAACATGAATAAAATATGTAAATACAAATGTTAAATTTTAAAATATGGTTTATAAATAGCAATCTGTCACTTCAGATTTTTTTCAGAGTTTTGGACACAGAAGCACATTAAAATCCTATAAAGAGACGCATGGAACATCTGTTTGTTCATCTACATTAATCAGCAGCTTCTCTCCAATCTTGTTCAATCCTCTTAAGAGAGACGCTGGTACCATAACATCAAAATTGCATTAAACATAAAAAATTTCAGCAAAACTAATTTCCAACAAAGTTCACATTATGTTGTCAACAAAAATGAGAAAACTGCAAAGTGTCCACAGCAATCAAATATTTTCGGCATCCTTGAGCGCATATTTTATGAGCCTTCTCTGGTGCCTTAGTGCACCACCGTGTTATGAGCTATGTCAAATGCTTATCCACTTTCAGTCCACTGGCATTCTCAGCCCTGGCTAAGCTTGAATGATTTCTTCATCTATCACCTGGTTGGCACATTAACCGTCAGGTGTGAAAGATTGCTGATATAAGCCCAGGGCTCAGCTGAAACATTTTTACCCATTCCAGAAGAAAGTGTACACAGTCATGATAGCAGAGCAATTTGTTGTCTAGACATGATTTAATGAATCTCCTGGAATTGGTTCACATTGGTTTCATTTGTTTTATTAAAAGTAATGATAAGTATAGCATTTTATATTACGGAGGTTCTAATTCATGACTTTTCAATTAGATCATAAATAAAACATATACAATGTATTCATAAAATATCATAGATGAAATATGAAAAAACTTTTTTAAATTATCTCATTTAGAACATGCATATGATATATTTAATCTACTGTAATTCATCCTTATGCATGGTGTACTCACTGATCATATAAATACACTGAATGTTTTTCATTGTTTATTCTTTTTTATTAGCAATGTGCCAACAAATAGAAATATACACTAAGAACAGAAATAAAGTAATAAATGAGAGAAGACTTTCTTGTCCCCATCTTGCTCTTTTGGTTTCTAGTATCATAATAATCCTCCAGATGTTTCTCAAACAATATTCAAGAACGTGGTATCTTCTCCAGACACTAACATCCTGTACTTAACAATGCTCTCAGGCTTCAGTCCTCCAACTCTTGTTTACCCAGGTCCTTGTTTAAAAGTTGCCCCTGAAGTTATCCTCTGGGTTGAATGTTTTCATTCAGATTTCAAACTCTTGCATGATGTCCCCTTCACAATCTCTTTTATTTGTGACTAATGACAGGTTCTTTTGCCCTCTCTGTTGAAGACATTTAAAGAAAGGATTTTTATGTTCTTGTCCTTCTCCAAAGTAATTTCAGGTCATGATGATGACAATGATTTGTCATCTTTATACTGTGTGTTTTGATAAAAGTCCCTCTAGGGGATACACTCCACAGTATTTCTTATGAATTAATAATCAGCTACCAAACTTTGCAAGTGTTGTTTAGCAATTTCAAATCTATTAAAGTGTGCACTACTTTTTGACCTTTTTATGAACATTTAATGAGCATCCCACTAATTATCACTGTGTTATGCTCACTGTGAAAATAAATAAAATAAATAAATTAGAAGCTTCAGCAATTAGTAAAATATGCCAAGGTTTTGCTATCAAATGTCATGTCCGTCAGACACCTTGAGGGTTTGTTTTATCCAGAATTACTGTTTAATTTCTTTTGATATTTACATATCTTTTTTCTATTGTATGTATTTAAAAGGAAGGCAGTGGCAACATATTAATTGGCATATTTTTCTAATTAAGTAAACCTGTAATAAAAATGCAAATGTATTGGTAAGGTAGGTGGTTTTATCAAAAGATCAAATTAATTACTGTTGACAAAAAGACAGTATGTTATGGACCAAGACTGGCACATAATATGTCTTTGTTCTTAACAAAGATCAGATCTTCATTATAATTAATTTCTTCTTAAACAATGGGTTTGATAGCACACTTCAAAATGTGGTACAAAGTTTTACAGCACTTTACTTCAGTTCTCAGGTCTCACTGCAATCCCTATAGTCAATTGAACTCGTCACATCTCACTAAAATAATAAACTACTTATTGCTGAATACTGATCCACAGAGAGGTTTTCCTTAATAAAAAAACATTAAAAATGCACTTGATGTCATTTCAGCAGCGATGAACTGGTACATGCAGTTCCATTTGATAGTTTGCTAATTGGTCACAGTTTTTTTTTGTGGTTCTTTGACACTCATCTTTCCATCAAAGAAAATGGTAGTCATCAGGGCTCTGAACTTAGAACTTGAAGATTATGGTTTCAAATACCAGGTGGTGAACTGCTTTCATGTATTTGGGCAAGATTCTTAGATTGCATATTATTTCTACTATTATATTTTAATAATAATGAAACACACATAAATTACATACTGTATACTGTACCATTTAAACGGGACATTTTAATTTGTGTAGTGTAAAATAGAATAGTTGCCAAGAAAAAACTCAGTTTGAGAGCTTTAAACGTTTTTACTGTCCTAAATAAAATTAGAAAATAAATAAAATAGTTTGGTCAAATGCTAATTAAGACAGAGAAGAGGTCATGATCTGAACAGAGAGCTTTACCGGAGTATCTCCACTGGCTGAGGAGACAGATGGCCAGGGTGGAGCTATCAGAATCCCCCCTCCCCTTTGAATGAGGAATGAGCCAGGGAGCTCCCGCAAGGGTGAAGATGGGGCAGAGGGAGGAAGTCGTTTTGGGTTAGCAAGAAGCCTGATATCTAGGTGGAAAACGTTAGGGTTAGGGCAAAGTTAAGGTTTGACCTTCTCCTGAAATTATGTTCTAAAGTCCATTGGTTATTTCTCCAAACAAATTTGTGCCTAAAACATTGCAACCTTTTTCTGTAGCCTGAAAAATCAAATCTGTCCCTTTGTGGAATTCCATACTTTGTAGATTTGACAATTCTATTCTTCTTTTGAGCTAAATTTAAATTGAAAATCACATACTAAGCCAAATTTCATATTCAAAATGTATTAACCCTAAGATGTTTTTTTTTTCATTTTGCCAAAATCACAGAGGCTGTCGAATACAAATGTCAAAGGAATATTTAAATTTGTTTCTTACACCGTGACAATGTTTGAGATTTACTTCTCTATCCCACATATAAAAAAACATAAGGATGAATTATACTGACACATGAAGAAGCATACAGTTACCTCACCATTTCATGAAACCTGTGAAAGAGCCAGCAAGAAAACTTTCTGACAGGTCACTGTTCTGATACAGCTCGGGCTTTAGATTTAGTCAGCATTAAAACATACATTGGACTTTGACTGTGAGTTAGAGAGGTCAGAAAAAAATGTCTTCTGTATTGTAAAAACTGAAAAATTAAACACTATTAAGACCAGACTTTTTATTTATTTAGATTTAAGATTTAAAAGTTGGGATCTCATAGAATATACTGAAAAAATACTGTGTTGTGTTAGCTTCATCCAATTTCTTCCTGCCACTGCAAACAGTTAAGAGAATTGATCAAAAGTATCGCATAGATGTCTTTTTGTATAATATAACAGTATCTGATGTTTTGAAGTGTTGGCAGAAGTGTCAAATTTCCATTTATGTACTGTGCTCAGACAAAGTAGCCCATTCTAATTCTTTTATGTTGTCCTTGTTACTCCCAGAAGCTATTGGAAACAAAATGTATCCAAAAAACAGCACACCAAAATTAATGTCCCAAGATGCCATGATATATTTCCCTTGTCTAGTCTTTTATTTCACAACAAATTACTCTGCAGATCATTTTTATAGTATGCAATATTTCTGTTAAGCCCAGTTCCCCCCTCTATTTTAAATGGGAAGGAACTTTCAAGGAAAATTGGCACAAAAGGGGAATTTTATGTAATACAGAACAATATATTTATTGTATCAACTGAAAGCAGATCAGCAAATCAGCAAATTCTATTAGGAAGCAGATTTTAACATCTTTGTGCAAAAAATAATCTATTGTATGAGACTGGCTCAGAGTGTCACTAACTTAACATTAAAAGAAAAGGAATCCTCCAGCAGCAAGAATTAAAAATCATCTGAAGTCTATGTCTTGCATTTAAACAGTTGCAGATCAGGCTCTCTACTGATTCTCAAATCAGTAGGAAAACAAAATTGTGTTAAATCAATCATGTCTTCAAGACAGATCTGCCTTTGAAAGAGCTCTTAGAGAAGGAACTCGTGTGAATGCAACATATGGCATAAGTCATTCAGAGACCTACTTATTCCCACAAACTCCCCCTACCAATGGACTGGATATGATAACCAATACCATAGCAACACTACCTGAATTATCTTTGGGAAACCTGGTGGAAAATGACAAAATGACAAAAAATATTTCAAATCCAGAAAAAGCAAGCCAGATCTGCCTGAGAGTCTTACTGGATGGATAAGAAAAAGCAGAAACAAATGGAGGATTTAAATCAGGTTGATAATAAAAAATAAGTGACGACTGTACAAATAAATACAAAAATGGCACAACCAGCACGGATCATGTTTTGACAAAGTCATCAAGAAAAGGACTATGTATGTGACAAGGAGAGGAGCATGTTCTTTTAATTGTTTCTGTCTGACTAACTGCCACTTTGCAATCAACACCCTGTATTGTCTTTACACAACTGTTTCAACCCATCCATTTGAAAACCTTGTCTTTGTCATTGCAGGAAAACATGCAATTCAGTTGCTTTACCTTCATCCTTAAGACGTTGTCATGCTTGTTTAACCAAGAGGCAAATGGCATGGTAATAGTCATCCAGAATTGAAACTATAATACAGGAAATACAAGAGAATCCTTGCACATTTTCTTTGCAGTACATGCTCTGACAAGTTCAGTTCAGACATAAATTAAATTATAGTTTAAATATATATTCATGCACCAGTGATTTCACTGTTTTATAAGCATGTTCTTTAGCTAGGTATTCAGGTGTCAAATGTAAAGAAGTGTGAGTAAACACTTCAAGAAAATAGAAAAATATACTTAGAGTGAAACTTTTAGAGTGTTTGCTAGAACTGGAATCTGCCTGCCTTATATAGTCCATTAATCACACTGTGTATTTTATCATGGGAGATTAATTCCTGTTATTTGATGAATACAGTAAAATGTCTGGAATTATGTCTGTGAAGCCTAAGGGATAGTGGTATTTCCTAAAAGAAAAGTAAATGTCAAAAATAGTTGTTGCCTAGATGAGCTTTCTCCAGTCATGGTCATCTTTTAAAATCCTAACATTTGAGAGGTAACACTTTTAAATTAGGGTTCGTAGATAGCAGTTATATATTCTGAGCTTCATGTACAGTAAGCACCACAAGAAAGAGGATCCAGGAGGCCCAAATGGAAGATGTCCTGAGCCATGAGAGTTCAGAAAAATCCCCTGCCAGTGGCCTGAGCCAGTGTCCTGGACTCAGAAGCAGCCTTCAGAGCTTGAATGTGATGTAAAGACCATGAGGAAGGGCAAGCTAAATGCAACCCTGTCAACATCACCTCATTAGGAGAAGAAAGGTGGAGTCCAGGGACCTGACAGTGTCCAAATGGGAAGGTTACTAAGCACAGGGATAGTGACAAGGCAGTTTCCCAAGTGGTGACAACTGCATTCCGTCTAAAAGGGAACTAGACAAAGGTTTTGGTGCCTAATAAGATTGGGTGTAGCACAAATATGATGATGATTTGCTGAAAGGCCACAAGATTCTTTTATCTTTGGATTAAGGAAGAGGCTTCCTCATACAAACTGACCACCAAATCCTAAATCACTGTTTTCTGTCTTCTTATTAGTTGTTCTGATGCTTGACATCTAATAAGGCTGAAAGTTAGCAACAGCTTATGGAAACCAATTGCTCTGAGCACTGGTGTCTCTCGAGGGTGCAAACTTTCCCTACTGCTGTAATCTGTTTACAAATGATCGTTCCTTCTTGGGTTCCTCTGAAGAAGTTTAAAACTTACTGATGACAGCACCATTGTGTGACTGATTAAAAATGCAAACGAGTCAGAGTCTGGTGTGCAGGATGGCATGCTTGGAATCTTTATTTTTGAGATAACGACTTGGAGATCAAAAACAAAAGGTGAGAAAAACAAAAGAAGTTATCGTTGTTAAAAATGTAAGGAGGACTAAAAATCATAGAGGGCTGAATTCCTACATGTTCCTCCACATGATGACAATCTTAAATGTGATGATAACTTAAATATGAACAAATAACAGCAAATAACAGTTTTTAATTAGGTAGAAAAGTTGAGTGTGAGCTAAGTTATTATGACCCAGTTTTACTATGAGTAAAGAATAGCCAGCTTACAGTATCTTTTCTATCAGTGTGCTTCAGTGTGCATCATCAGAGGTATAAATTTAGCCCATCTAGCCTATATGGTGAAGCCATCTTGCCATTCATGAAATGTGTTTATTAATTAGCAATAATACTTGCTCATTCATTGGTGTGAAAAAAGTGGTAAGGAAAAGTGTTCTGTGTTGTAAGCTGAAGTAAACCATGTGATTCCTGTTTTATTCAATCACTTCACCTCACCAGAAATGAACAGGGTTCATTTCTGCTATTCAAATGAAGTGATAGCTACTCAAAGATGTTACTGAAAAGATTATTTTGGAAACAGTTCCCTACACTCACATTGATGGTGATAGTGTCTTATCTATTAGTATTAGGATAAGTGGTGAAACACGCCTAGTTGTTCCCTGGCAATTTAAAAATTTTAATTAAAAGCACTCATCACCATATAAATGTGCTATTAAAAGCATAAGCCTCTTTTAATTGAAAATTGTTGCAGGGAAATTTTATAGAAAAGCACATATCGAATACAGTCCTAGATTCTAGAATACTTTTAAATATCTTTGTCAAAAAAATCTATTAAAAGTGTAGGAGAAAAACTTCAAAAATGTAGAAGGAAAGCTGATATATATATATATCCTTACAAGTTGCCTAAATTTATAATGAATACAAATGAGTAACTTTATCTTTGCAGGATTCACATTCTGTACAAACGCTAACAAGAAAACAAGAAGCTACGTTGCCTGCAGATGCTGTATTTGCAAAGAGAGTCTTCTGTTTCAGACGACAAAAAAGCAAGAACTAAAAGGCGACTGTTCTGAAACAACAAAGGAGCACTCAGCTTCTTCCACATTGCACTCATTCTGGAGATGAACCAGCCTGGATGAGACAATCACGGTCAGCACTAATGGTTAACTCATTTGTGCCCTGCTCACTATGAGGATTTAATAGGCACTGCATTAAAGATTGTGTGTAATTGCTGTGTACTCTTATGCAGATTTAAATTGCAAATTCTAGTGTCCAAAGGCTTGTAAATGAAACGTTTTATTTCAGACAGCAGCAGCGTTTTAGGAGCTATGTCTTACTCAGTGTAAGATACTATTTCTTCAACATGTTCCAAATTTTTCCCAAAGCATTTTAGTCTCCGTGTGTCACTAGTTTTCTTCATTGTCTGTTGTATCGTGTAGGTTAAAGAGGAGTTTTAGCCTAAGATCATCCTTAATAAGCAGCAAGGAGAGTCATACAGTCCAGTGATTTAAGTTGCTAGTGGCATGTTGCTGTAAAACTGTTTCCACTAAATCGCTCAGAAGTTAGCTCTTCAGGAAACAAATTCATTTCTTATTATTGCTTTGACTGCATTTTTTCTCATCTCAAAATAAAATTATGCTTTAGCCTTTTAACACTCTCTCGTCTGTCTGCATGTTTCTTACCTAAGAACTGGTTATGTTAAAGGAGTTTCTGTAGGTTATTCCATCATGCATGTAAGCAGTTCTAAATCCTAACATTGTTAACTTGATAATATATCCACTCAATGCATTTTCTAATCCTAGCTTGCATTTATAAAGGCCCTACAATGAAGTGATTCAGGATTATTAGAATTCTCCAATAAGATTCTGTTGTCATTTTATAAATTAAACATTTTCATAAAACTAATGTAAATGATGATGCAGACATTTCAAGTTGAAAGGGTTAAATTTCAGAAAGTTTCCTGCCATTAGCAGATGAATTATATAAAGAAAATTTAATAGAAACTCCTTATTAGTTTGTAAAGCCAATTCTGTAACCCTGTGTGTGGATGGTACTGTACTTGAGCTTCAGTCTAAATCGAAAAACCTTGGGGTGATATTTGATTCAGGTTTGACATTTGGCCCTCATGTGCATCAAAACATCATTCTTTAACCTCAGAAATATCGCCAGACTACATCCTATGTTACTGCTAACTGTTGCTGAAAACCTGGTTCGTCTTCTCCCGAACTGACTTATGTAATGCTATACATATATAGTAAGTAAAAATTCACAACGAATTAAAAGTTAAGCAAGCTCCATACAGTATCTTTGACTAAAACTACTGAAATACTGCACAGTTTTTTAACACTTGCGATCTTTTTTTAGAGAAAATACTTCACTAGGAACAACAACGTCTGAGAATTGAATGTTTAGAATACTTCATAACCCACTTGGTTAACGGTCACAGGACAAGGAGGCTCGATCCCCATTCAGAAGGAGTGTACCAAGGGGCAGCTGCAAAGTGGAGATGTGGGGTGGAGGAATATCTCAGATGATTGTGAAGAGAGGTGTTTGTGTTCGAAACATAGATCTAATTTCCATCATGATGGTGCTTAGTTGCAACTGTGTTTGATTGTCTTATCGTTGTTATCCCTCCCAAATTCAGCAAAACTTCCATTTAGTAAACTGTTTAAAAACAGGTAAGCAAATCACTTATTCAACAGTTATCGATTTGGAACTGCTGGTGTGTGTAGTGATTCTTGCAGTTTTATGTGGTGTGAATTAATAATGATTGTGAAGGCGATATGACATCTCTTTGAACTGCAGGGAGGCAGAAAGTCAGGTCACTTTCACCCCAGAGAAAGAAAGATAACTTTCTTGAGAGAGAAGTCATTTCCAGACAACATCAGAAAGACCATTTGGGTTCTCTGCTGTTTATTTCATGACTGTGACGACAGCTTCCTCAAATTTCAGCTTTGGAATGTGAACTTTGCTTCGATCTCATCTGCATTCTTCATAAATCTGATGAAAGTCTCAGCAACTCTCAGCATAATCGACTTCCCTGCCATTAAAAAGCACCTGCCTTATGTGCTTCCCCAGAGAGCCTGAGATTCTAAATAATTTATTTTAGTGTCAAAAATAATCTCATCAAACCATCAAGAAGGAGACAAGGATCTTCCTGTTGGCTAAAAAAGTTATTTTGATGCCTCATTCTTTTTAGTTCTTTGAAGCAAGCCATATTTTGAGTGATAATACAGTACATTATTCTGAAGTTGTTTATGAGTTTAATGTGAAGCCATCATTGTGTATGAGAAATAGATATGCAAATATATATTTTAACCTGAAATTATTTTTTGAATTGCCAATTGTTTTAAAATTTTATATTAAAAAAATGATGTTTCTTAATCTGATATCTCCTGATAAGTAGTTATAATAACTGTAATATTTAGTGCTCATTATACAGCGATATAAAAACCTCTGTTTGATTAAATGAAGCCAATATATGTTCTATGGTTGTCGTCCAAGGTAAGGTTATAACATTTACATGGTCTGCGGCTAATTACAATGCATTATACCAATTGATGTTGTTAAAAGACTTAAAAGACTTTTACTGGTACTCCACTTTTGTGACCCTGATAAGTCATTCTCACTTTTGATCTATAAGAATTTCCAATTAAAATTGAAAAACACAGGGAACAGTCCAGTCTCATGAATCAGAAGCTGCAATTAGTGAATTTGACACTGACAGAATTAGTGTCATTTTCAAGGAACTGAGGGAGCTGGTTTGAGTCCCCGAATCTGTGTGTTTGATACATATGTCAAAATCCTTTCCCATTAATTGGCAATGCCACCCTACCACAGCACACCATGTGGAAAGGGGAGTGAACACGTGGTCTATAACTATCTCCTTATGGATGGGATCCTCTTCTCCAGAACGTGTCATCTTCCGTATTCCAAAATTGCAGTGGTGTTGGTAAGGTTCGGTCATTGCTGACTTTAAAATGTGACAAACAAAAAATCAGCAGATGAAAACACAGTTGGCACGGTGTGTACCAAAGAATATTAATCCGCCATTTAGCTTTCTATGCACTGTATGTCCCTAACATTATAGTTCTACCATCATCTTTCAGTATCTGATGACTAACAGAGGAGCCTTCAAAACCTAGTGATCTATTATCACATTTTGTTGACAATGAAAGATTGTTTGGATTGTTTGGTACCAGCCTGTTTCACTCTGTACTTTTTATGTTGACATGCAGAAAGACACATGACTGATGCAGAAAGCAAAACAGAAACCTCTTGCACAAATCGAAGTGATAGAGTTGGGATCCTGGAGTTACCTTTCACAGGAGCTGTGACAAAACGTTGGCTTCCTAGAGTTACAGAAAGTCAGGGCTTTTGTGAATGATTACAGAGGTATTATATTTGTAGCTGTTAAAATGCAGTTTTTGTTGTTCCTGGAGTGTCCAATTCCAAATTTCCCAGAGAACGTATAAACCACTGTATAAACTGGCTGCATTCTGTAGAGAAAATAAATATTAACCGGAGAATAACTATGGGCTGGACTTTGGAGTTTAGATGAGAGCTGTATCTCGGGTGTGGCCATTGCTGTAAAGGAAGCTGAAAAGATCCACCACGTTTGTGGCAACATTCTCATGGAAGCATTGACCACTAGGGTTTTGATCCAGCCATCAGTCCATCTTCAACAAAAATCCACATGGTTTGACCAATTGTTTAGGATACAGGCGTATTCAACCATTTCAAAATTTAGGGCACATCAGTATTTTGCAGATAATGTAAAGAAGGCTTTAAAATAAATAATGAAGCACTGAAGAATCCAATCTCACACAGAGTCCCTCTGGACTAGAGCTGATGAAACCTACCCCAGCTTAAAAGCTAAAAGCTAATTAGACCTAGACAGAGCACTCTGTTTAAAGCACACCATAGATTTTTGTGCAGCTACAGTAGGTATAGAGCAATTCATGGACGCCACCACAGCCCTGAGCTATGCTGTATAATATTGTAGAATTATTGGCAAGATGAGCTCAGACTTTGCAAATGGCCAGCTATTAATGCATAATGATTTAATTACTGACCGTAACATGTATATTGATACCACATTTGTAGCTGTTAACAATGACAATGCTTCATTAATGCTACAGTAACAGCGTTCTAATGCAATAACTCTTATTAACTAATTATAAATGAAATCTTCAACACCTTTTGGGGGATTTGGAAAAGTCTCACTCTTTTAACCTTGACTCTGTTACTTCACTTTTTACTGATCTGCCAGTGGTAGATAATGTGGTCACTGTGTTCAATGGTGCCCCATTTCCTGATCTCCATTTTACCTATAAAGTCATCCACTCAATGTGGCACTGCAGAATCCATAAGATTTTTTTTTCATGTCACCAGAACACCCATCATGTACAGTATACGCCCCCTGACTCCATTCTGACAGAATGAACATGGAGTCTCTATTTTAGTCTCTATCATAATATGGAAAAGCACAAACAAGAAATGATCAAAGTACAGTATCTTCCAAGTCAAAACTCAGGGACAGCTGGGACATACTTGGAAAAGTTTATAGAGGCCAAGCTCCATTCTTAAAATTGACTTTTACAAGGATGAGTACAGGTCTGAAATGCAATCTTATTCTGAATGTTAATCGTATATAATGAAATCTGGCATGCACCAGATGGCTTCAAAATCATTCTTATGAAAAGCTTAACCGCCTTGTCTGTATGTAAGATTTCAAACAATATTTATGATGGTGATCTGAAAATATACAGTGAATATGTTTTTTGAAATCAATCATGTTTTATAGGCTTGTATTACTGGACTCGGACAAATGTAAAAAAAATATAATGAACAACAAACAATAATATATAACGTCCATCAGGAGGGAAATAGTTACATAATATTGTGGAACATCTATCATATAGAATTCTGGTAACGTTTGAGGAGATCAAGGTCAGTTTTTCAATATCAGCATTGTTATACCACATTCTACCACAGAATGTAATCATCTTTATAATATTCATTTTTAGTGTAATGAAAAAAAAATTGTTCATCTATGACTACCATCAGTTACTGAGACACAATTACTAATGATTTATCAATGCCTGTTGTTTTACTAAATAAAATAAAATCTAATTATAGCTGACACAGCTATGGGATTGTGAACTAGCACACAGACAGGAGCATTTTGTGCTCAAGCTGCAGATAATATGGTAGTCCTTGTTTTTGCCTTTTTTTAAAAAAAAAAAGACAAACCGAGACATAAGATTTAGACTTCCAGACTCTGAATAAATGTGTCTTTGATTGTTTCAGTTTTTTCTGTTTAAATAGCTTCTACATGACCCGAAAGCAGTAAGTGGTGAGAGTTTCAGGCTCTGCTGGTCCTTGTGAAGAAAGAAAACTATTTCTTGAAGTCTAGTGTGAGACTACAACACACAAACACCCTGTGAATCCCAAAAATGAGAATCAAGAGGACTAACTGTAGCTCATCTGTAGGATAGCATATTTTAAGGAGTATGCTAAGCTTCTGTTCAGAGCTGAATTAAAAGATTATTCTGCAGTGCCAGGCATAAAACTAGAATGATGTAGCCCTATCAAGGAATTTATCTTTTCACCCTGTGATTTGGTTTTTCAGTCTTTAAATTGCAATTTTCTGCACAGGCATTCTGTGCAATGTCTTGCATTAGTGGGTGTGGAGAGGGGGAGTTGATGACACTGCTGATAGAGATGTGTACATTGAACAGGCAAAAAGAGTTGCTAAACAGTTCTTGCTCTCCTCTTAAAAACTCCATCCCCCGTGTTTTTCAGGGATAATAGCATCTATCAGTTGCTATAGTCCCCAGTTTTCTGAGGAATGAAATTTTGCCTTGCTGATATCTCTGAATATCAGCCAGGCATGTTCCTGCAGCTCTCCAACTTTGTGTACATGATTGGTGCTGACTATTTCCTGAAAGCTAGGGCTAACCTACACAATTCTTCCAAAATAAATTAAGTTCCTTAAAATTGTTTCAGCCAGGAAATTTCAACATATTATTGTGCATTCCAGATCAGCTTTTTCCTCTTGTTGTTTGTGGTTGGTGGCTTTTGAACCAAAATAAACCAAACCAACCAAAATAAAATGCTCGTAAGAAGAGGCGAAATAAAAAATATTTGATTGGACAATTTAATTATGAAATAAAGAAACAAATCATTCTTTCCCTTTGTTTGTCATCCCATTGGTAAATATGTAAATTCCAAAATCTTTCTGTAGATTTCAAATTATGTGTAAATATTTAAGCAATCTGTCGATCTTTATCATTCTTTGAAAAAGTATTTTGAATTTTTGGTTTTCTTTTTCTTTGTTCGGTTGGTTGAGTTGAAAGCTCTTTTCCCCACTGAAAAGGCTAAAAGATTCGGCGCGCCCGCGGTTCCCTTCGTCAGTGGATCTTTAGTGCCCCCTGGTGGCTGATCAGCCATAGAACAAATATGTCATTTGCTTCGTGTGGGTGCTAGGATTCAGTTGCTCCAGAAAGTAAAAAAAAAAATCCCTTTTTTGAACACCAGAGTCACATTTTCATCAAAGATACTAATGTTTTTCTGTGTATGAAATTAAATACATACTGCATTTTTTTTCTCTAGAGAAAAACACCTAAATATAACAATATACATGACATGTTTATTCTTTTTTATATTCTTGTTTAAAAAAATCTAGCATTTGTTTCTGCCTGTTCATGTGCACATGTATATATTTTAAATAAGTAATGCGACAGTAGATGATTACTGAAATCGATTTGCTTTGTTGATGTTCTGGGTTTATTGTTAAGGCAGAATTTGATTCCGCTCTCTGTTAGATCTTAAGGCCTCACGTACTGTAGCATGCTAAATGAATGAAAAGTGCCCCTACTAGGGAGGTAATGATAAATAGCACATGACGTGTGAGCACGGGCTTCAATCATAAGGCCCAACATATTAACTCCTTCGCCTGAGGTGAGACAGGATAAGAAGCAAAGTTGTAGAAGAGCCCATTAATCATAGTAATCTCTGCTACGCTACCCCAGGTCAATTTCACTATGAATTTAACACGGTGACTCTGACAATTCACAAAATTTAATATTCCATAGGAAAATGGGAAAAAAACAAACTCCACTCCCTACGAGATGTCCTTGAAGCAGGCTGCAGTTTCTTTCTTGCAAACATATTTGTTACAAGAGCAAATTTCTATTAGATGCAGAAAACAAGCAGCAGAGATTGCATACAGTAAATAATACACTGACTTTCTTCCTTCCAGTATCTTGGTGGGGTTTCTACTGTGAACCTCTGTCTATGATGGTACTATGAGCTGCTGATAAAATCCAATGCACACACACATTGAAGCCAGTATTGTGGGGCACCAGTTTACATGAAGGAAGCTCATGCTATTTACAATCAAAATGAAGTCACCGTCATCTGCAGGTTGATTTTTTTGTGCTAACATAAAAGGCTTCTCTCACTTCACTGTATCAAAATACGTACTCGAAGCTTCAGAGTTGCAGTTCATGGCTGAAATGTATTCCACGCTGACCTCTTAATTTCTGGGTGGTCTGTTTTCTATCTGTACTGTTCAGCATCATGGCTTGCATTCAAGCGTATAGAACGAAGCCTATTTTTCCTAGTTTTTCCTGACAATCTCATTTCAATTAAACATATTTTTAAATGCAGTCAACATGCTCTGTTTTTAATATCCCTTGCGTAATATCCCAGGCTTACCTCTGAAGGCTGTGCAGGGTTTAATTATTTACATAGCTGAAGGTGTACATAATAACATGAGATCTTTTATTTTCTTTTCATTATTCTGGGACTTCGAAGGTATCTGCCTCAGTGATTTCTATTTTTTTTTCTCTCTGTAGACCCATTTAATCTGAAAGCCTTTTTTGTTTTGCAGAAGGAAATAAGATCAAATTATAATGTATTGATGTTGCTGGGCTGAGATACCCAGACAAACAATGCTCGTTCTTAAGAGAGAGGAGGGAACCAGTGCGCCTGATGGATTTGGGGGAAGCAGTTTTTGTCCAGTTAATACTGAATAAGCTCCCTCTTGTAGGTGATTACATATATTAAAAGCTCCTCAAATCTTTGGAGACGTTTTTTTTTCTTTTTTTTTTTGCTGCTGCTGCTTTTATTTTGTATCAAATGAACATGTTCCTCTCATGCATAGCCAGTTAACAAAACACAAAGCTGAATTGTTATATGGTTGTGGATTACAAGACACTCTACTTTGGTTTGGAAGAATGGTTTTTTTTTTGTTCAGGGTAGAGTTTTTCCTGCCTATGTTGGTGGCCTGAATCCCGTTTGCCGTCATTGCCTTCTTAGATCTCCTCGTTTTTCTGTTTTGCTTCTGTACAATGGAAGTAAGGTTTCAAGGCCACGCAGCACAGAAAAAAAACATTTCCCCATAAAAGAAACCAATGATATTTAAGAACCTAAAATTTGAATGAATGTATTAAATGTTACCCACTGTGAAGTATATGTGACCTGTTGTAATGCATATAGTTACAACATTTACAAAATGATCAAAATTGCAACAATAGAAAGAGAAAGGGAATTACTACGGTGATGAATTAAAAAGCTTAGTACTGAGAGATTCATCCTGGTGTTTTGAACGTGGACCACTACTCTACAACAGATCATAGTTTTTAGGTTTAAGAGGGGAGAACCCTTTCTTTTATGACTGTAAGCAGTCTGTAGAAGCCTAGCACATCAAGTTTGTAAAAATCAAATGCTGGGATGTTCTAGGGGTCTCTACAGATTGGTGCTCTTCTGTGTCTTCAAAAATCATGTTTTACCACTTGGAAACCTTCAGTCAAAGTGCCTACTGACCACTCAAGTTTCAAAAGTCAGGAGCGCTGGGATAAAATATTTATTTCCACGGATAAAAGATGTTATCCGTGTCTTCAATTTTCCCGTGAGGCTTGTTTAGGAACCATCTCCATTATGAGATATACAGTACAAGATGGTAATGACGTTTCCTCACACTGGATGCACAGGCTGTGTGAACCTTATTTCCCATATCTTTAAGACTAGACAGAGGGAAAATATGGAAAATCCATTGCTAATTCCTTTCAAGAGTCTCGTAGCTTCAGGGCTTTATTTGTCTGAAGAGGTATGGTAAGTCTTTGAAGTTTGGATTTCTTTCCTTCAGCCAAGCCCTTGTCATGCTTCAGTTCAATGATCCCATCAAATGTGACACCTTGGAGATAAGGCTTTCAGGGTGCTTTAAGTGGTACCTCAGCTCACTACCTTTGCTCAAAAAGAACACAGAGCAAAGTGTGTGGGGGTTGAAATAACATGAAAAATAATATAAACATTAAAGGCAGACTTGTTGCTGCACAAGCAGGCGTATTAGTAATCTCACACCTAAAATTAAAACTGCCCATTTTCTTGCAAAAGATTTTTTTTATTATTTTATTATTTAAGTCATTTTATTTTAGTTGAGATTAAATCTCATGATGCTCCATTAGGATGCTCAGCCATGTGTTATCATTACACATATTTTTTTATGTGGGAAAAAAAGGAAAGAGAATGATAGAATGTTAGCTACTATACTTGGATTTTCTGAAAGAGCAAAGGAAGAGAATATTTTAATGTTTTTTCCCAGGTTCTATTATTTATTTGGATCCTAAATATTGTTGTTTCACAGCAATACCAATGCATGTTTAGAATGTTAGAGAAGAATGTTTAACATGAAAGCAGATATGGATATCAATATCCTTTAATTATGATTGCTGAAGCACTTCATTTTCAGTGTGCATAACACTGCACGTTAGCTTTAATTGAGTATATTAATGAAGATGAAATTGAAAAACAGAATGCAGAAAACCAAAGTACAGTTATTTTACTTAATGGGAACTCTGGGATGTTGATCAGGAACACAAAGGTTAAAAGGATAACGAGGCCAGAAGCTCCGAGCTGGGTCAGGACGCCAATCGGAAGCCTAAGCCCTCAAGCCACAGACGCACGGCGACTTGACGCTAGGCGGGCCTCCGGGCATCCGTCTCCCAATGCAGAGCCCTGAGCTTCAGAGGCACGAGGCTCAAGGTTTAAATAATACCGGTGAATCCAGGGACAGGTGTACGTGATAATGAAACTAAAACACAAAAGGGTTAAAGCACCCTCTAGAGGAGAGATGACGATCATGACAGACAGGGCCTTGTGCTGCTGTGCCCTAAAGCTGTTAAACACCATCCCAAAGAGATCCAGGGACTGGGCCACATTGGGTGCTTTTACATCTAGCCTGAAACCTAGCCTTCTCAGAAAGGCAATTTTATGATTATTTTACCTTCTGTATCTATTTTAGGTTTTACGTTGTAATTTTCCTTAAATTTATTTTATTGTTAAATGTGCTTTTGATGTATGTAAAGTACTTTGAGAATATTGTTTCTAAAGGCACTATCTGAAATATCATTCCTTCCCATATCATGACATGACCATGTTGGTTTCTTTGCTTTGCAGGCAAATGGAAGTATGAAGAAGCATGAATCTGTTCCTTCAACTTTTGCTCAAATGCTGCTTTCATTTCCACTTATCTGTTAAACGACGCCCATGCAATTTGTTCATAACAGGGATGGACAGGGGCTAAACTGGCTCTCCGAGTGTACCTCAATAAGTGTCACAACAGGAATCTCATCACAGAGGATAAGGAGATTTGGTTGTTTGTATGTTTGACAATAATAAGCATTATATTCTGCAACTCAGACAGAAATCTCCAGTATCTCCTGTTTTGAAACAGATTTATTACTTACATGACATCTGAAACAATATGCATGCTGGTGTGGATATGCTCTTTTCCTCAAAGATGATGCAGATCAGGATGAATCGCATTACTCGTAATGGCTGTTGCAACATCTCCGACAGCTTCTACGTCCGCTCGATTTTCTGTCAAGAAACTGCCATAACTGGCTAGGCAAAATGTTCTCCTAATAACTGTAGCACCCTAACCCGTATGTGGATATACAGAATATATTTGCTGCATATTTTCGAAAGAAAAATCCCTGTAAATAAATCAGCTGTGTCTTGTGGGGGTTTTCTTTGCAGTGTGGTGTTTCTTCATGGCACAACTTCTAGCAGCTTGTTAGCTCTTTGTTTTTCAGTGTCAAATCTGAAAAGGTCACAAAGACAAATGGGAATGGAGTTAAAATGTAATGGCTATTGTACAGTTAGGGTTCTGCAAAGGTTGAATATGTTGCTTTGAAAATGCATCCCTGTATCACGACTGCCAGTTAACAACCTGACCTTCAGATAACCCCTGAAACATCTGCATGAATCCTAATGAGACCCTGTGACAGCATCAAATTTTGAAATATTGTTCATTGTTACAGCTTTGAAATGTCATTTCAAATTTTCCTTGATACCTCAATGATGAATTAAAAAATCCAGGGAAGATCAACAGGCTTGGCAGGGTCATATTTTAAACAAGTTCTAAGCCAGGCTGTCTCAGCTCTAATTAAATTTAAGGTGGAGAGACTCTGAGATGCTGGAATTGAAATTAAACCTGACATCTCTATCCTTGATTCTAAATCAACTTGCAAAACACAGCATCAACAACAAAAATGGCTTGATACATAATGATTTTGTGGCTTTGTTTCAATAATGCTTCTGTTCTGTTGAGTGCGTCGCTGCAGGGCTAGCATTTTTCACACACAAACCTTAAGAAAGTTTTTCATTATAAACAAATCATAACGTAAATCATGATATGTGGTGTGTATTTGCATTTTCATTCCTGTGAATGGGCAGCAATTTGGTCATTATTCCCAGTGGCATTTTGATGCATTTTCATATATTTGTCAACAGCATTAGTTTCCATTTATTTTGCTTAAAAAGGCATTGAGGCTGAGAGCTTGTTTTGTAAGTTTTCTCACATTCGAGAATTCAAGGACAGCAATCTGAAAAGCACTCTTTCTAGCTGAGGGTGATGTTTTTGTGTGAGTGTAGAAACTAGTGGTTACATTTTCTCACGTTTTCTTTAAAAATGTCTCAGTTTTGCAATGAGATGCTGCATATTGATACTCTGTGAAGTTTAAGTCTTAAGTTTGTATCTGATGTTAACCATACCATACCTTATAATGCTCAAGCTGATATTTTAAAAGCTCAAAATCAAATGTATTATAAGCTGGTCCACTTGATCAATCTCACTGAAGATTTCCACATTGCATCTTAGACCATTGGTTCTCACAGTAGGACTGTTACAGTATTTTGAGGAGTGTTTTATAGAGAGTGGTATGATGAGTACAAGTAAGATAATAAATGGAATTAATTCAAGCGTTTCAAGAATGTCTGAGCAATGGGTCACTTATTAATGTCATATAATGTCCACCCATTATCAGAAAGTTACTTTTTCTGGCAAGGGCAGCAACCAGCTGGAGCCTCAGTTGGCCAGTCTTGGGAGCATTGAGCACAATGCCTGCCGGATGACTGCTCTCCTCCTAAACATGGTGCCAGGCCATCAGTGCCAGGAAAGGAACAATATGAAAGAGGTAATCAAGCCTAGCCAGCATGTCTTAGGTGTGTAGTAGGAAACCTCCAGCTGCAAAAACTCCAGACAAACACAGGGGCAACATGCAGACCTGACGCAGACAGTTGACTAAATCTGGATCTGAACCATGGAGTTGTGGGATGGCAGTACGAACCACCATCGTTATACTTGGTTAAATTAATTAATTAAGTTCTTAATGGAAGATGGGGAGGGATAACTACACAGCTGTAGATAATCACACACAGCTGTATCTACTGTATTCAACATTGCTGGAAATTAGCTCCGTATATCAGACACAAACGCCTCCCTTCGCTTTCGTCTCAATCATCCCTCCTCCTCCCCATCTCCACCTTGGCGCTGCCCCTTGGTTCGCTTCTGAATGGGTTCGAGCCTCCTTGTCCCATGGCCAGAGGCTGCCCATTACCCAAGTGGGTTAAGCCAAGCTATCTCACCGAGCATTCAAGTCCTGGATGCTGTTGTCCCCAGTGAACTGAGTCCTGTGATGCCAAATTTAAATGGAAATGCCTGTTAGTAAAGTGTCTGTTCATTTTTCTTTCAGCAATAAAAAAATACATCACTTTACTGCTTGATTTTATTTTGGAGTGTTCTAATATTCGTAAAAACAAAGCAGTTAACAAGACAACGCAGTTTACTGTTGACACATAAGTACCGTATTAAATCAAACAATGATTTTAGAAGACTCCATACAAATGGTGCCAAGACTTTGTCCACTACTATCATTTCAAAGTTATTCTTCTTTCATAAAACCTCAGATTCTTATAATTTAAATTCAAGGAAAAAATGTTTAAAGTATACGGATATTGGATTAATAATTAATTTGACATATCTTATTTTATTATCGGCTACTTCTTCCGTTTTCCACTCTCAGAATATTTTCATATGAGATAACATTCCAAGATGAATAAATCAGGCCTTATCTGCATACAGCAGGAATCCTGAAAACGTGCTGTCATCCTCACTGCTAGCATACGCTCCATTCCAGTCTCGCAGTGTCTCTAACCAAACCTGGTCACCTTGGGATAACTTCAACAGGATCAAGTTAGACGCCTGGTCGATGTCCTGGCCGTACAGGGAATCCCTGGTTCTTAGCTTCCTTGTTCCGTTCACCACCAGGGCGATCCTAAGGGGCCTGTTCCTCACAGTCACGTGGTAGGTAAAGATGTACACTCCAGCAATGCTGCAGTTGAATTTACTAATGGCGATGTCGTAGTGGTTTTCCTCGTTGTAGAAGACCTTATCGAATTTGACTGGAAAGCCGGGAGGCGGGAAGGACTTGCTGGGCGACAAGCCCACGCTGAAGGCCGACCGTTTCACTACCACGCTGTCACCTCTGGCCCCCTTAAAACCCCTCGGGCCACGGTCCCCCTTCATTCCCGGGGGACCCCGGTCGCCCTTCGGTCCACTGTTCCCCTTCGGTCCAGGAGGGCCGGGAAAACCTCTGACCCCCGGTTCGCCTTTCTCTCCTGGAACACCAGGTTTCCCTTCTTGTCCGTCCAGCCCATTGGCGCCAGCAGGACCGTCCATGCCAGCCTCCCCCTTGTCTCCCTTCAGGCCCTTCGGACCAGTGTCCCCTTTCTCGCCTCTTTCTCCTTTTTCTCCCCCTGACCCACAATCCCCTTTGTCCCCCGAAACCCCCTTCTGCCCCTTTTCCCCTGTCGGCCCCGGAAACCCCATTGGGCCCATAGTTCCAGGTTCCCCCTTCTCTCCTTTGGTGCCATTCTCACACTGATCCCCTTTCTCCCCTCTTTCACCTCTGAACCCCGGAAAACCAGCGTTTCCCTTGTCTCCTTTGGACCCCATATCACCTGCAAGAATTAAAGAACGGGAATCTGTTAATAATGTGCTGTAGTAATCAAAAGGGGCAATCATTTGCAGTAGGAAAAGATGACTATGCAATATATATGCCATATTATTACATATACTTCATACTTCACCTATATATACAGGATTTCATCTTATTTGTTGCAATTGCTAAGCATGGATGGTGTGAACGCCTTTTATAAGCATTTTTCATAGCGACTGTTGCAGCAACTATAATGGCCATTCTTCCATCTCACACTTTTAAAGAGGATTAATGAGAACCGATTATGCTAAATATTTTTCAAGCCGATAGCCGATACAATACAGGGATTGCGACGGTAAATACCCCCAATGTCAAATACAGATTAAAAATATCTCACAGGAGCCAGAACTCGGCTTCTGAAAGCCTGAAATACTTTTCATGACTCACCTTTCTCGCCTGGTTTCCCTGGAATCCCAGGAAGTCCGTTAATTCCATTTTCTCCCAGATCACCTTTGTCCCCTATTAAAAAATAATAATTAAGAATCAACGCTTCCTAAATATGTATCATTTCCGGAAGGACTGCTCCCAGAATTATAAATGCTGCGTCTTCTAGGCCTGGAGAAGATTGCCATGAAGACAGTCAAGCCTGGGCAGTCTGGCAACTTCAAAGATCAACCCTAAACCAGCGTGAAATACTAAATGAAAAATAAATGTCCTAGTATAGTACTTCTTCTCAAGAGCTCACACTGCGCGAGTGGACCAGCGGGAACACACTGTACATGTGTATGCTACTCCTCTGCACTCGTGCTCGTGCACACTCAAGGCACGTTTAGCTACCTTTAGCTCAGTGGTGATTGTTCTAAACCACAGTGCTAGGATGTGAGAGAGCCCAAACTGTTCAGAGGAATGTCAAGAAAACCAAATACAGAAAGGAAATACGGCGCTCACACTTATTTGCATGTACAAAGGTAAGGGTAGGGGTACAATGCAGACCAAATCCTTTCTCATGTTCTTAAATATTGTACACGGAAAACACTTTGAATGTCTTAAAAACAAGCCTTTCTTTCAACTCACATTAACAAACAGAAATGTGTCCTGTATTCTGTTCCTACTGTTCTGTGCACTGCTGATACTTTTGACAAGTGAGAGACACATGTGATTGACTGTATTGATCGCTCTTTGATCTTACTGTCACTCAGGACATGTTTGTTTTTTTTTCTACAATGAGTAGAAAAATCAGAAAATAAAATCCTGTAACACATTCCGATTTAAAGCTGGTAAGGGGTTTCAATTATTTTTTTGCACTTTACACAATTTTAACTGAATGAACTTGTAAAGCTATACTGCACATTTGTTTAACATAAAAGTTACCAGCCCCGACGCTGGCACTTAATTCAAGATTTCCGATAGCCTACATATTTATTGCATGCTTGCACATAAATGTTAAAGAATGTTTTCCTGTTTTCCACCTTGTAACTTATTTTCCTCTGTGGTAGCAACTTGTATTTATAAAAAGAGTATCCCTTAAGGCACATGGAATCTCTGCTTTTACCAATGTCGAGTCTCTGGGTGTAGTTGTATATAGTGTAGCTTAATTGAACAGGAATTAAAGAATGCCATCCAAAGGCGAGGCCTTCATTAAGTTCTGATTATAAGTTAATAAATAACCACACATCTATATTTCAGAGTATTTAGAATTGGCAGAGGCCCTACGGCCACTCTTAACAGATGACTCCTGAAACTGATGTCTAGAGCAAAATGTACAATGAGAACATAAGAAAAGTTGTAGCGAGAGTTGGCCACTCGTCCCATGTAGCCCTTCAGGTAGTTAGTTGTTAATTGATCCAATGATCTCATCCAGCCGTTTCTTGAAATAAACAAGGGCTCAGCTAAACCTAAACCAAAAGTTTCACACTGTCACAACGCTCCTGTTCTCTTTTTCCCCCCAGTTTCCACTTGTGCAGTCTGGTTCGTGTTGGGAGCTGTGTTTTTACATAAAAGCGGCAATCACACGTATGCCTTGCATTCCTTTGGCACCTGCTTGCTTCTGGTATGTACATATATTAGATACAGGTGGGCAGCTGTGTCAGCATGCGTAGGCAGCAAAAGGAACAAGTAATATGTTTATTCCATGCTGAAAAGAGAAAAAAGAAAACACAACATTTCGGCCGTGGAGCTTCACCTGAAGAAGGCTCCAAGGCCGAAACATTGTTGTTTCTTTTTTAAGCATGGAATAAACATATTACTTGTTCCTATATTAGATACAGTCTAGCCCAGCGGCGACCGTCAATGTGCACAAAAGAGCATGACTGCTCCTATTCATGCCACATATTTAAAAGCACAAAGACTATGACCTTTGGCATCAGCACAAGAAGTTTTAACAAACACTTCAGTAGCGGTTCTGTATCACTACCTACAGTACATTCATTGTATTAGTATTTCAGTCCCGTCCATCCTCTTTGATGATCACATTAAGTGCATGTTGACCCTTGTCAAATGGCACATCGGTATGAATCTTTTCCATTTCTAACAACAGCACTGTGCCATGCCGGGATACTATTACTGGTTTTCCTGTTTGTTGTGTCTCCTAACACATCCTAGAGTTAAGTCACTTCCCAGGAAATCCATGTGGCCCTGAAAATGACACCACACCATTCAACAGGATCATAGGTAGATGCGATAACTGATCGAAATACCTCTCATATTTGATATCATAATGTTGAAATAAGTTCCCAGTTTTCAAAGAAGCCCTTGTTTAGAGCTAACTGATCACAGGCCTGGGAAGGGAGATTACAGTCTGCAGTCCTCCAGCCTTGTTAAAAGGAAACCAAAAGGTGCTAATCTTTAATTAACGTGATATCAAATGTCAGAAAAATCCCACTGTTTGAATCAGGAATGACATCTGACTCTGGATGAGGAACTGGACTGTGAAGGGCTGCAGTGCTTTCAAATCCTCTAATCTAACAGTGTAAATCCCTTTTCTGGAATGTGCTTAAAAAGTCTAAGTGCCTCCTTTTTAGAAAAAAAAAGGGTTACAATAAAAATTCCTGAAAAACAAGATGGGATATAAAGTCACCTTTTTCTCCTCTGGCCCCTTTGATCCCAGAAATGCCTGCTGGTCCAGGCAGTCCCCTTAATCCCGGCTCTCCTTTGTCTCCACGAGGTCCTGCAACAGCACAACATCCCCACTCAGTACTTGGCAAGCACTAGAGCCTCTCCAGACGATCGCCTCAGATATCTAACAAAGCAAATATCTGTGTTGCCGTGCAAGAAACTCATGTCTAAACGATTCCCTGTAATAGTTTTAATATACACGTTCACACCCGCATTCAATTAATTATGTCTCAGATATTCTGAACAAAATGGGAGTTGTAGATTTCACTTCATGAATTAATATTTCATCCGAATACAGTTTTGGGTTAATAAAGAAGAAAACGCTGCTTCTTCTCGTTAATAACCCAAGAACAAACAGATTACAGAGCAGTAAAATAGTAGTTTAACAAATATACACTTAAGGTAATAAAACAGTACAGAATTTTTTTTCAAGGATATAATTTTCTGAAAGGAATGGATTCCAGAATACTTGGACAGATGTGAACGGAGTGTATTCCAAAACTTTTTCCTTCCATTACCATAAAGCCACTTATTCTTTGTAAGGATTAGTCTGCTACAGCCTAATCTGAAAGCATTGACGCAAGGCCTAAACACTAGATGGAATACCAGCCCATTCAGACATGGGAGAGCATACAAACTCCATATAGAAGGCTCACCAGGCAAGAAACCCAGGCCCCAAGGCAACAGTGCTAGTCTTCCTGATACTTGTCTCCATTTAACCGCAACTCATAGTTATATTATTGCAAAAACTAAGTTGCATAATGTGCTAAAAGTCTGTGCTGATAGTAGCATTTTGATTGTGTGCTGTAAAAGTAAGATATCAATCCTAGAATGCATTATATGTTTTAGTACTGAAATTAAAAGCTCTTTTAAAAAATTATACAAGGATTAAATTTAATAGGGTTACAAGAGCACAGTGCAAATCCTGTATTCACAATGAAAATGTGCATTTTATTTTCTAAAATAGTAATTCGTCATTTAATGTGTCGATATTTTCCACAACAGTAATATGCATGGAGGTACAGCAGTATACGAATGCAGTTGTTCATTTCCTTTTTTTTGTAACTCATTACGATCTGAACGCGATCTTTTTTTGTTTGCTAATTTGGTACGT
Organism: Atractosteus spatula; assembly: GCF_055471065.1. Classification (NCBI taxonomy): domain Eukaryota; kingdom Metazoa; phylum Chordata; class Actinopteri; order Semionotiformes; family Lepisosteidae; genus Atractosteus; species Atractosteus spatula. The sequence goes on along the minus strand of NC_142709.1, from coordinate 68,290,426 downwards.
CTGACTTCCCTGCAATGCATGGGTTAACCTGGTTGACAAGGCAGTTACCGCTGAAATAGTACCTGGCAGCCCCCTGTCTCCCTTCTGTCCTTTTGGTCCTTGCTCCGGAGGACAGCACTCACAGAAATTGAAGAAGCATTCGTTGTAGTCGAGAGTGAAGTTCTCGTGATCGAGGCTGGGAGGCGGTGTGGAGATAGTTTTGAAGCCCTGGAAGGGGTTGTTGGCGAAGGTGGTGCTGTCCGTGGATGCCGAGGACGAGGTCTCTGTGCCGTCGGTTGTCTCATCCGTGACGCCGCTGGAAAACGTGGTGGTAGTCTGATGGACTTCCGGGAAGGGCTTCTTTGTGTACAGGTACTTGGGAAACTGAGTCGTCTTAGATGATACGTGCGCAATAATTACAATTGCCACTAGACACACTGATGGGAAGGAAAAGGTCGCCATTTCAATACCTGCAATTAACAATACAAAAGCGTAAAAATGTTTATTAATTTTGATTCCTCAACATTTTAAGGGAAAAAGTGCCAATATAATGTTACCAGCAAAATCAGCTCGTTTTTGAGGAGTGTGATGAAGAGATCCATAATAAGGATCCATTGGATCTATTGGAATACCTCATTAGGAGGCAAAGGAGCCTTGAATGTGTCAATCAGTGCACTGAATTTCAGTACTGAGTTGTTTATTGAATTTCAGTAAAGCACTGCAAAAAAGCATGGTATGGCAAGCAAGGCACATCTTGAGATCACTTATTCTAACCCACTCTTGACTGGGGGATGACAAAAACTGGTTTAACGGACTGGGAGAGCAAGCTGAACAGAGTATAGATTTGCAATGCAGCACTACAGTAACCCCTGGTGAGTATGTGCCTGGAGAGAGCCGCACGCCTGAGATGAACTCCCAAGGTTCTCTTGGGGTTGTTAGGTTGGTGAAAAGAGCTTATTAGGTTTATTAGGTAGGAAGACAAGCCTGGCTGCACTGAGAAATGAATGGAGAGTATTGATCTGAAATTGGAAGGGATACAGCAGTGGGATGAAATGAGGAGAAAAGCTCAATTGTAGGTAATTCGTTGACAACAGGTGGAGGGAAGATAACACTTGATAAAACAAATAAAACTGACAAGGTACGTGCGGATGCAGCCTTTTTTTCTAGAAGAAAGATGTTTTGTTGAGTATTATTAATACATATCTTTGCAGCCCATATATTCAAAACCTAAAGGATCTGTGAAATATGTACATTTATCCATGTAGTAAAACATCAGACTGAAAAAAATATTTGATCTATTTGTATTATTCTGATATTTGAAAATGTCAGAACACAGATTTTTCTCTGTTCAGTAAACGTACAGTCACGGACTACCAGACAGAGAAGGTTAAACAAAGAACAAAAAAGTTTCTTATAGAAGAGAAATCCAAGTGAATACAAATTCTGTATAAAAGAATGTTTCCTGTAGCTGGGAATGTTGTATAACTGTGTTTGATTCATTTAACTTCACCTCAGATCTCAGCTTTGTGTAGGAATATTTAAGCTGCAGGAATTTTGGAGTCTGACAGCTCTTTACATCGAAACAGCCACATACATTTTTTTTCTCATTTATTTTTCTTAGGTTTAGATCCTGCTTTTTCCGAAGTTGAACACAATTCAGCACAACAATATAAAACTGGAATAATTTCTCTCTTAGCTCTGTTTTTTTTTCAATACCAGTCCACTCTGAGATTTTTGTGATTGAATACCCAAGCTTTATCATCCATGCAGGTTAGAAGAAATAAACAGGCACTAGTTTATTTTTTCCGATACGAACCTATACAAATACAAAAGCACATTCCCTCTACATCTACTTAATAACCTTAAGTATTTGTAATACAATTGCAACTCCTAAAACACCAATAGCAAAACAAATCACACTGAATATTTCAGTTTTGCCAAATTATCTGACCATATTAGAAAAGTCCAAGTGGCAGTTTTCCTTTCTAATGCTAAGGAATTAACATTATTCTCACTTACCTTCTTAATGAACTGTTTATAATTTACCTCATCCCCTAATGGCTCTTTGTACGAACTAGAATCATCCACGTTCACACTCTGATTTAATTTTTTTCTCAGGAATTCTTTACATCCTGACCAATTGGAGGGTACCAAAGTTTTGGACAGACGGGATTGGTGAATTATTCAAGATTCTACGAAAGACTTGAAACTTGAGGACATGCAAATGTTTGCAGACAGGTAGGACTTAATTGAACTGCTCATTTCTGTAGTTTTCTTGTTTTCCTCGCCTTTGTGACATGAGATATGCCACTCTCATGTACTCAGTTCAATAAAACAGTTGGTCACAGGAGCAGAAGCACTGGTCACTTGATATATTAAGAATTCCTCTACCATATATCAAGGGGATTGGGCTAAATTAAAGGAAATTTCCAGTAATAAGCCAGTGCACTGTGATGGATTCTTTTGGAAAAAGCTGTAATTTGTAGGTTTGTAGAACTTTATACTCGTCACTTACAGTAGTAGAGAGCTAGCCCGAGGAGTGGATATTGAATAAAAGCTAGTATAAAAAACAAAGTAGTGATATGACAATAGTAAATTTTATCAGTTTAGATTCCTGTTAAGGTAAAAGTGAACTAAAGTTTTCAATAATTATTTTAATAAAGTAAATTTACTTTTCCTGTACCACTTAAGTGCATCTTAATGAATGTAAACCTAAAACACAAGCTCAAATTTCATGACCACGTATTATTCAAAATATCTGTCAGTTTACAGTAGGACACTTATTTTTCTCTAATACTACAAGTATTGTACTTGCCTGCTATTTAATGAATATCATGATAAAACAAAAATAAATCAAATTAATTTCTTAAGTTACATTGCATAATGAATTGAAGTTCCTGTGCTTTTAAGAGTATGTACCTTATAGTATTATTATTATTTTCAATGGTTTAGCTGCATTCAATGTAGTTGCTAGGCATATTTAACTTCCAACTTTATAAAATGCTTGTAAAAATTACTTTTATTTATTCGGACTGTACTATATCAATGTATCTTTCCAGTTACTGTACTGGATTTATATATATGGAATTTACCATTCAGGTGCAATAATATTTTGCTCATGTTTTCAACAATTAAGTAATTAATTACAACCATTTTAAAAACCCTTTAAAAAGTTGCTTTCAGATCTTTAAAGTCATTCTTCCATCATGTACATCTATTTGCAATAAGTTTAAAAGAAAAATCTATAGGTTAAATATGAATATTTATTCACAAATCAAAACATATTTCATCAGGTGGCTCAAACAACACATCTGTAATCCTCATATGTGATCTTCAGTCACTACCAGCCAATCACGATGCAGATTTCCTGAGAGATGGCACACAATTGGCTCAACTCCACCAGGATGAGAGGTGGGGATTACTGGGCTCTCTTGGCTTCTGGTGACTATGGCAACTGCCCATTTGTGATGTCATTGAGAGAGGCGAGACTCCTCCAATCCACAGTGAGTCTCCTATGTTTCTCTGTGGGGCTTGATGAAAGATGAATGGCTCTGAAGAGCAGTTGGTCAGGGGAACCTGTATGTGTGCTCTCATTCTCTCCATGGGAGTACAGGGAGAGCTGTGAGCTGATATGTAAAGACGCTAATGGTAATTTCATGTTGGGTGTGTAAATAATAAAAAATAATTGACAATTCTACCTTTAAAAGTATAATAAAATACATAAAAAGACACAATACATACACTTGAAGAAGGCTCCACAGCCGAAAAGTTGTGTTTTCTTTCTGCTCTTTTCAGCATGGAATAAACAAATTACTTGTTCCATAATACATAAACTATGTGTCATTCTGAAATTCTGAATGGGTTGGCTGGAACTGCGCAATAGATTCTTTGACGGGGTACAACCTGGTTTTGTCAGTTGCATTCACCTTTGAAAAGTGTGCTGCACAATCACACGTAAACAGAACAATGTTATCAAAAACCACAGGACATGTTGTAAATGTCAAACAGGCAACTACAGTGTATGAGGAATCCAGGAAGAGCAGAGAGAGAAGTCTTTGTCTGTTCTGAGGCAATCATGATCTCCATTCGATACCTCAAGCCCATTCCATTATTTTCATTTAAATTACACGGAGAAAGAAAAACAGAAATTGTATCCACACGCTTTAGTTGATTAAAACTTAAATGCCACTTCCAAAGTTCAAGGGCAATGAGGGCTTGATTCATTCTGTTGACAAAAGGAGAATGTCAAAGTTGAAAAAAACAACTGTTGCAATCTGCTTCTCTTTTAAAGGCCGGAGGCTTCAAAATCCAAGATTCTCACACAGTGTCGGTCTCCAAGCCTCACTGTGGTCCAGAGCTGCCTTCAGCCCCTTTCCTTGTCCATAGTGTATATTTTCATGCTCACAAGACCCACTCCATACAATACTCCATACTCCATACTCCAAACAAGACATGCATCTGGAAGGGACCACTGCATCAGTAATGGTTGAAAACTACCCCCAAGCCAAAGGTCTCACACCTTAGATAAAATACAGTAAAGGTCATCACAATCAACAAAACAGCCTCCTTTGGAAGTCCCACGGCCTACATAATCCATATCGGTTCCAGTCATGAAGACTCTCACTGTCTTCTGGACCACTTCCCATCTGAAGTACATTTCAGAATGTATACTGAACCTGATCTGTCATCTTCACCTCTAATCCAGGAAAGTTGTCCATCCAGTAGAAGTGTGGAATTTACACAATCAATAATGGGATGCCGGATCAGACCCAGTGTGCAAAGGTCTTTCCTTTTACTGGTCCCATTATTTGCTCAGCTTGGTGCATCTCGCTTTCCTTTTCACCTGTTCTGATGCTGATTAATTAAAGGGGAGCCGCAGTCCCAATTTCTCAGACAAAGAAATATGAAATCTCATTAATGGTATAGAAACCGTAGATGAGATTGGTATAGATTACAAATTTCTAATTAAGCACAAAATCGTGAACTTTGTTGAAAGTATTGTATGGTCTCTATTGTTGCCGCAAATTACTGGTCTTACCATGGGCGAGAATAAGAGTTACAAGTTACTGTGTACAGTACATTTGACTTTTATTGTGGTTTGAAAAGCACTCATCATTGCTAATTCTAACCCCAAATATAAAAAAAGCAATGCAGTTCCTCTTTAAGAGTTATACTTCATGGAAAGCATGCTTTCAATTAAACATACATACAGTAAGTAAAAAAATGTTGAACTGCTGAATTTATATTAAATGAATTCACATACAGTATCACATGAGTGCTCACCAGACCAAAACCCAGAAGATGCTCTGGCTTCTGTCTGTCAGCAAAGCGGTTTCATAGCCTTGACCTCCACACATATATCATTGATTCAGGTTAAGGGCACAGCAGTCATGCTTTAAATGTAAATGATTGTTTTAAATTTTGCTTTGTGGCGCTTATGCAGCAGGAAAAGAAATATCAGCTTACTTTTACCTATATTCGGTGAGGCTCAGCTAATTAGATATCAGAACGAGTTTGGTTCCGTTCAAAGAAAATGTGTGAGAGTTACATACCCTCTCACAAGGAAAACATACTGTAATTGATAGGAACACTGGGACAATATGTGTCCGTTCAACTCTTGAGATTTTTATTTCCTTCCTGCTAGGTTTTGTGCCCCCAGTCTCCAGTTACTCAGATCCTCGGGATCATCTTTATCCACAAGTATGGTCAAGCAAGCGAAATATTTCAGCTGCCGTGAAGTGGTACAGTGATTCAGAAAATTACAGTTGCACTTCTGTTACTTTGTTAACAAAATTTAAATCTGTGTCAGATGTTATGCGTAGTTTGGACCCATATGTATCATAGGATTGTTGTGACATAGGAAGCAAACTTCTTTGCCAATATTGGTATACTGATGGTAAAATTTTTAATCTTAGTGAACAGACTCAGAATGGGATTTCTTACCTGGATCTCCATTATCACTCTTTACTCCTGTTTGTCATAAGTGGAAGCACTGCCTATGCGTTAAGCTTTTAGTGGGCCTTTCTCTGCTGAAGTAAATAATAGAGAAGGAGTAAGCTGAGGCAGTGCTATTGAGAGGTTTGCTTAAAACCCTGAATCGTTACTTCTTGCTCCCAGCCTGCAGTGGTCTGCTCTTTCATATGCTTTGTTCTTTTCTCAACCTCCCTACCCCACGGAATTGTAATTGGAGGCTCTTTTTTTCCTACTACAGTGATGCGTCTAAATGTGTTGCATCTCAGCTAGATGACACACCTGCATGCCTAAATGCACAACAGCAAAGGTTAAGAACAGAGGATATGTAAACATCCAAACATTCTGGTAATTTGCAATGAACATATCATATTTGTTCAAGAGGGTTTCATAATATAAATGTGGTCATGCGACAAAGAGTAAAATCAGTATCTACTGTACAAAGCTTTATTTTTTGTGAATGTGTGGAATTTCTGTTTGTTGCAGTCTTTTTATGTGGTGAGAATCCTCTTAAATCATAATAAATTGAACTGTAAATGTGTAGGAGTATCAGAATTAATGCACAGCAGATCATATTGTGTATTAAGCAGGAAACATGTCATTTCAATTGGAAACTTCTGTTAAGCCATTTTAAACACACCAGAGACATTGCATCCTATTGTAACAAATTTATTCAGTTAGTAAATATTTTGTTAGACTGTGGGAACAACAGTATTTGGGATTGTGTATGAAAGAAGCCACTCACAAGATTACTATAGAACTGTGCAGCAGGATGCTGGAGTGTGAATACATGACACAAAATCATGAAATTATTTTATATTCTGCTTTTTGCCACAGGAGGGAGACTATTCCCCAAGTTTGTAGCTTTTCGAATATTAAAAAGAGACACTGAAGCCTTTTCCACTGCAGCTTGATGTTGTTTTATCTATTGTTACCAAATCCATTGTTGAAATCATTCCAAGCGCTTTATTAGCAAAGGTAATTCATCTCCTTTCAAAGCCTTCACAAAGTAAAAAAAAATATTAACCTCATTTAAGTGCATTTTACAACGGTAGGAAAAATAAAATCATTTTTTTTTCTTTTCTTAACTTGTTACTCTGCTTCATCTGTTAAAATACAAAATACAGAAACGAGGAAGAAACATTCCTTGCACAGGGCAGCCAAAAACAACACATCCAAATGACCCCACATAGAGATGTATAGCTGTACATTTCAATCGGTGTTCTAGAGCTCATTCGAACACAAATCATTTAATCATCTTATGACACAGAAAAATTATATGATATGCCTTCTTTTCAAACAGTGTGGCTGACAAACCAGATGGAGGAAACTTGGAAAAAAAGCTTTAATTTAAATTCACCCTCATAATAGTTACTGCAACAGTTGATACACATCCAGTAACCCCTCCACTCAGGTAAAAAAAAAAATTAATGTTACCTGAAGGATATTCAGATGATCATCCACTTTCCAGTCGAAGACCAAATGTCCTGTTTAGAGATGCGTCTTCATTAATCAGTATAGAGATCTGGTAGCTCTGCTTGCTGTGTAATTGTAACATTAATGTTTTTCAAAGGGTGGGTCCATCCTTTATGCTTTAATGCTCCACGAACCTTCATAATGGACCTTAAAATGATTTACAATTCTAAGGTTTGACCCTGAAACCTTACACGGTTCACATGAGTACTTTTAAGTTATGTACTTGTAGCTTCTTAACTTCCCTCCCTGGCTTTAATGAATGATCCCATTTGTTTAAATGAGCAGTGTCTGTATCTGATATGGGCTGACAGAACCAAACAGATTCTTATATATGTAAACATCTAGGGATTTTTATGAAGTTCGTTGGGCATGCTTTGATATGACCATTGTTATATTTAACTGTAACAATGTCAAGAACTCATGGAAGTATCTGTTTAGAAGTGTTAGAAACACTAATAGTTCAAACAAGAACTACAGTATTTACTCTCTGTGAAAAAGATCAGCACAAGCTGACTTTTTGTATGTAACAAGAGTAATCACCAGGTGGCAGGCTTGTACAAAAAAGAGATTCACTAGTATCTGTACGACATTGTTCGTCACCAGAGCAGATCCTTCATTCTATAATATAAAACAAATAAGACTGGTAAATCATTTATGTTTCTGCACTAAATTTAATGTACAAGTTAACTGGGGAAATAGGCAGCCCTTTGTCATTATAAGTAATGTTTATCACCTAAAAGAAAATAATCTTTTAGGTTAAGGTTGAAACATCATGATCATGACATTTAATCAGACTCCTGGTCTGACTTTGTCCAATAGAACATTTACAATGACACAGATTCCCAAAATTAGGACCTATCTCAGGTTAATTGGCTTCTGGGAAAATTGGCCCTGGTATGAGTGTGTGTGTTTGGGTCTGTGATGCACTGGAACCTACATGAAAGTGCATTAAAAATTAGTCAGACAAGAAGACACTTCTTTACATGAAGGGTTGTAGGAATATGGAACAAGGAAACCAGTCATGCTGTTAAGACTGGTACACCGTTTCTTTCAAAAAACAGCTAGATGAGATCTTTGGACACTAACTACCAAACAGGCTAGCTGGGCCAAGTGGCCTCCTCTCCTTCTAATCTTTCTTATGTTCTTATGTCAATTCCGGTTCTGTGTTTTAAAAGCAATGTTGAACTTTCACCAATAAGAGAAAATGACACAAAGAGTAAAAAAGAAAGACAAAGTTGCATTTCCAATTGCACAGTAGAATTCACAGACACGTCTTGTAACCCCTAAGTCACATTCACCACCTCTGAAACGCTGTTCCAGTTCCAAGTGACCAGGATCGTCAACCAACATCGTCTCACTTTTCTGCAGGAATGGATCACTAATATTCAGGCTAATGTGAAAACACACATTCCACGACAAAAAAGCATATACTGTACACAACGTGCAAAAGCGTATTCTAACAGCTCTCACAGTCTGCTGTAGGTAACTGATTTATATACATTTCACTAGAAATAACGATACCCAAGAATTAATGTTAATAAAAGGATTATGGAGTGTTTAATTTTAAAAAATTGGCTTAACCTGCTAGGCTGAGGGCTAACCTCCTGGCCATAGGAAGAGGAGCCTGGGAGTCTTATGCAGACTGAGGAGTGGCCAAGGGGTAAGTGCAGAAGTGGAGATGGGAGAAAAAACGTTCAGTATGTGAGGGAGAGAAGGGGATCACGTACAGTCTGTATAATGTTTTAGGCAAGGAAATGATGACAACTGAGTGTGAATGAACTTGGCTGTTGTCACCCCCCTAGCAGACTTCCGTTACAAACACCATTTTTACCCATCTGATTTTATGGGTGGTGGTGTATGAATACCTATACATTTTAAGATGTATTCAGGTCTGTAAGGATTCCAGATTTGCCATTAAAACTGAAGAAGAAAAATACTGATGTGAGACTTCCCCTCAACAAACTGCCTGCTGAGTTATGCCGGTGCTGCTATTTTTAAGCAAATGCCTGTTCAGCTGTAGTCTAACTGAAATATTAATTCGTAAAGTGAAAAATTTCCAGATGTGCTGTCCTGCAGCACTGGAATTTATATACTGTATACTGTATATACAGCCTTATCCATACTATGTTTCAGAGTAGCAGGAAATGAGCTGAAAACCACAAACATGTAGTTTTCATTTTCTAGCTAATTAGATTAAGTAACTGGTGAATACAAAAACCATTGGCAGTCTCTGTCCAGTTTCACTGGGCACTCTGAGCAAGGCAGGCTGCAGACCGACGATATGAAGGAGCCTGGAGCCATTTGATTCTCTTCCTGCAGCGCTTGCAAACACAGATACCATTTTGAACCTCCAGCCAAGGAAGGTTTTTACTTATCCTGGCATAAGCAATACATAACATATTGTATGTACTGTATACCATAAGCAATACAATACATCATGAACACCGCCTCTCATCTGCCACATGGGTCTGTTATTAGGCAGCGGAGCACTTTTAGTAACAGACCGCTCCAGCTACGGTGTTCGAGGCAACGTTTCCACAGATCCTTCCTCCTGATGGCTGTCAGGGTGTATAACACTGCTCTAGGCTAGGACTGCTAGCCCTTCATCTGCACCTCTATGGACAGCATGTTGCATGCATGTACTTTTTGGACACTGCATTAATATACTGTTTATACTTTGCTACTTTCAATCTCTATATACCTATGCACATTTTGCACGTATTTTATTGTTTTACAGTGACTATTAGCATATTTTGCACACCTAACTTTATTTATTATAAAGTTTATTATTCTATTCTGATGTCTGTTTTTGCTTGGCTTGGGCTGGGCTGCTGTAACACCTCAATTTCCCTTTGGGATCAATAAAGCCTTATCTATCTACAGTATACATATAACACGTATACCTGAAGTGTGAACTGGATTGACTGGCCTAACCGAGCTGCAGCACAGATTGTATTCTAAGAAACAGGAAGGCATGCCTAAAAATAGTTTTTCTTTCTCTGTACAAATTCATCAGTCCAACAATAAATCCACCACAAGGGCAGAAAGGCTTCAGGAATTACATCTTCTGGGGGGCAAGCATACCATTTTATGTGTCTGGAAATGTTACCTTGCGAAGAATGGCAAACAGGTTTTAAATCTCATCAGCAGTCTGGGCAGAGCTCCTTTATAGCCACATTCCAGGGACACACTGTCAGACAAGATTAGCATTTCACATTAAGGGCCAAACTTCCCTCTCTGTATCTGAGCTATGTGCAAATATATTATATATCACATACTGTATGGTCTTATTGGATTTACACTACCTAGGTCTCTCAAAGGCATAGTCTATATCTCTCTCCAAAAAAAAGTGTCAACTTCATCCCAACAATTATGGAATACATAAATAACAATACCATTTCAAGACTTAGTGTGTGTAGGTGACATTACAGTATGCCATACACTCCACTGTTGACTTTTATATTCTCTTCCAAGTGATAAATCCCCAGGTGAAATGTACAAAATGTACTCTTGCACAGGCATAAGGGACTGAAGAAATTCAGCACCATGCTTAAGATGCAAGGCCTTACCGAAGGGCTCGTGAAAAGCTTAGAAGACACAGAAAAGATGCAACTCCAGTACACACATGTCATTTACATATTGTCTGTTTTCAGGCTTGAAAAGAGAGGAGGACAAGGACAACTGATTCAAACAGGCAAAAACCTTAATAGCTTTGACAAAGTCAGCCTATTGGACTTCTCCAGAATAGAATAGAGACATGCGATAACTGCAGGGGGGGGGTTTAAGATCGAAAACAGGAGGCACTTCTTAACACAAAGGGTTCTTGGTGTATGGAACAGGTAACCCACCTGTCATCTTGTTGAATTTAATACCCTTGTTGATACCCTAGTCATAATGAAGGCATAATATTCAGAGGAGTACAGTGTCCAGCAGTGTGCTTTTATGAAAACACTTATTCTGCTCTATTGCCATTTCACACTGCACTGACTGTCCACAATTATTTCAGTAGAGGTCTGCAGCTTGTCCTTGGCCAAAACTGAACTGAAAGCTAAGAATGCTGTTTTTCTGACTTCTCTTTGAAGTCTCTTCTCTGTCACATCTCCCTTTAAACTGCACTGTGCATATTGCATAGTGTAACGAATACGCCCCTGCGCATAACAGGGACGTTGGCCGCCCAGGCTGAGGAAGATCTTCTTTAGCTCAGCCGGCAAAGAGCCCTGTTGAGCGACACCAGAGTCCCGGGTTCGAGCCCGTGCGGTGAAGGATGAACTGTGGCGGGAGCGGCGAGTGTTCAATAACCCGAATTCATTATAATTCGTGCCCACTGTACACTATAATATGTAAAGTGTGCACGGCATGGAAACATTATACCTAAAGAGCGCAGAAGAACACAGTTTTACCGTATATCAGTCTTGACATCGCAGCCAGTTTTAGCTTAGGAGAAAACGCATGTAGCTGAACCTTTTCAATCAGTTGAGTGATAATAACAAATAGTAATAAAACGTTGCTTGCACTACAATTCAAACCTTAGTATCAACAGGCAGACAGGTTTACTGAAGCAATTAATCACCGTCTGACAAGACAGCATCTTGGATCCCACCAGGAAGCATGTGTGCTTTGATGACTGTTAACTCTAACGACTGAAATATTACCACCTGAAGAAGGCTCCAAAGCCAAAACTTGGTGTTTCCTTTCTGTTCCTTTCAGCGAAGAATAAACCTTTACCTGTTTCTTTGCAGCCTACGCATGCTGACTCAGCTCCGTAGTCGACCGTCTTCAAAAATACTGTCACTACAAGCTATGTTTGCATTAGCTCTGTTGTAAATTTTAATTATACCCTTTACGTTTTAATGTGTAAAAGTATTTTTTAAAAAGATACTGCCACCAATAGATGAGTTTGGAGCTGTATGCACTCTCTAGATACTCAAGTTTACTGTCTTTTTCCAGACTATCGACATCGTCTGCGCGTTCACCTCAGAAATTGCTGCGTCTCAAGCAACACCGTGAACGCGCCTCGACAGCCGGCGGAGCCCGTGAAATGACTGGAGTAAGATGCTGATTTCTATGGGGAACTGAACTCGGTACTGTGCTATAATTCTGCTGCAGTAAGGGGGGAAACAACCACCTTTACCTCATGCTGTTTCTGCGATACCTATTTTCGTTCTGCGGCGGAACTGCATGGTCTATGACATAACGGATCACGAACGTTTTTCGAAACGTAAATGTCAAATGTCCGGCTGACTTTGTAGTGTCTCTTTGCGGTCCGGGCAGTCTACGCTATTGCGTGTTTCGCCAGATCACTGGGGATGGGGGGTTTGTCTCGCTTGGCGTTGTATACACATGCATTTTTCTAGCATCGCTTGCATCATTATATTTGACGCTTGTGCCAAATTTTGCAGCATCTTAAATTAGAAGAAAAGTGATACTTATGCTGTTACAGCGTTTCCACTGCTGAAATACTGCAGACGGACTCCAGGGTCCGCATGACTGCGGTGCATCATCAGTGTGATGGCAGGCTGTTATGAGGGTATTACAGAGGGAGAGACAGAAAGTTCAGTAATTTCATTGCCCGGCCCAGATGTATCAGTGTGGAAGTGACGGTTTTCGGAAAAGCAAACACTGCTTCAAACAAGCTTTTTTTTTAGTTTATTTTTTCCTCAGCCTGTGTTCGGACGAGGCGCGCAGGCCTTCATCTGTAATCTTTTCCGTGTGCTCTAAACATACAGTACTGTACACCCATCTTACGCACAGGTGAGTGTAAACATGAATAGTGGGTGTGGTAACAGAAAGGTACCTGGTGGATGGTGAACAGGTAGGGCAGCTTTTAGATTCCACAAAGCAGCGGCACACTAGTGGAATTCTGTCAGTTCGCTTCGGCGTCTTGCAATAAACCTTACCCACTAACAGTAGAGTTAAAAGGAAGGGGATATAGGTGAGTGTGATATTTCTTGCTATCGTTTTTTAAAAAACTGTAATTAATCACTTTGTTTATTGGCTTTGGTCTCGGGGTAACGCTTAAGTAAAAATATTTGTCCCAAATAGATATATGTTTTTTTTAATGATACACTTGGAAGATGTGAATACTTTTCCCATTTTAAACACACTGACAGAACTGAATGAGGAGGGGGTGACTTTGGCCAAGAATGTCTTAGAATACAGTTCAAATACAGCCACCCGGTCTTGAATCTCGGTTTTAAATTGTACCCCTATCGCTAAGAAAATGTTTCCATTTAAACGTATTACATCTGTGCTGTTGTTTTCTGTTACAGATCAACCAGAATTAATGTCACAGGGTTTGGTTAATTAGTGGATTACTTGCTTGGTGAACAATGTGTATATCAGACATCAATTTACATTTACAACGGGTTTCAGAGAAGGCTCGCCTTAACACGCGTTCAGACACGCCTTAAACATGTCCGGATTAATATCTGTCTTTTAATATCCGGATTTATATCACTTATTTAGTCATTTGTGTTGTGTTCCATTGAAGTCTTAACCATTCAGCTGGGCTCTGACGACTGCTGTCCCGTCTTGACCCACACGTATAAGTTAGAACACTTGTCATACTTCTCGACAATATATCATAATTATTTCTCCAATCAATACATTACCTTTCCTCATCCAAATTATGCAGACAAGCAACCATTTTATTATGCTTATTTATATTTTTTCGTCTATTAAAAAGACGAGTTTACCGGGTTATCTACGGGTTGCCCAATTTGCTTTGTCCTGTCGACTTTCATGAGTGACACACTACTACTTTCATGAGTGTACACTACTAAGCAAGCAGTGTCATGTCAGAAACATACTGTTGATTCTCTCACATATACAGTAAATTATTTAATTATATTCTATAAATAATAATAATAATAAAGGCGGCTTACCAATGTGCGCCAGAAAGTTACAGTATGATTTGTTAGTGCTGTTCGTGCGTTTTCCTAAATTACAGCTGGAAAGGTTGTCAGGCTCAGTTTGTAAGCAAACGGGGGGATTTTAATGAAGCAACTGTACTGTATGTCAAAAGTACAGCTAGCCCCTCAGAAGGTGGGAATTCGGTGAAAGATTCTCTAAACCTGAACGTACCTTTATTTATGTCTGGCCTGTTTAAAATGAAAGGGAAACTGTCATCGAGTGGCTTATTTGATCAAGTCTGCCTGCTGGGATGTAACACCCAGCCCCCCTCCTGTCTTATTAGAGTATTATAGAACACCAGGGCAGACTCGGGAAATTTCTGCATTGCACTTTTTGGTTACCCTGGGATTCCTAGTTAACAAAAGGTGCTGCACACTTAGCCCTGGGGCACTGCCTAGTGCTGGAAAAGGCTTCTTATTCCAAAGGCTATGGAATAAACATTACAGCATAAATGGCCTGCATATGCATTTAAAAATAATAATAGGTTGATTCCATGCTGAAAAAAAGAAGAGAGAAAACACAACGTTTCGGCCGTGCAGCCTTCTTCAGAAAAAAAAGAAGGCTCTTCTTTTTTTCAGCATGGAATAAACCTATTACTTGTTCCTTTGCAGCCTACGCAGCTACCCACCTGATTTAAAAATAATAATGCATACAAAATATACACCGGTAAATTAAACATACAGTAAAAAATAATGATTGATATAGCACTTTTTTTCACCCTCAAAGGATCACGAAGAGCACTTCACAGAGTTTCGTTCATGTCTGCCAAGTTAATGGATTTGTCCAATCTACTGTTACAAGATTGGAAATTGTGCGAGTTCCGCATTACAAGAATCCCTTGCCGGTTTCTTTCCGTTGCCATGCAGCTCCCCCTTTTAATTCGAGCCGATAAAATAACTGCTAAGAAACAATGACAGCGAATCGCTGCCAGGTGGAGGCAGTTTGCGTGCAATTTCATGTGTCACGCTGCCGTGTTTTCGAAAGCGCAGTCCTCCGACAGCATGTTGAGCTTCGTGTTAAAATGAACATTCCGAAACAGAGCGCGGACACTTCATTTGATCCCTGAAAACAGAAAATGGCATTTGAAGCAAAAATCTGCACAGGCTCTGACGCTGGACAAAAGTGTGTTAAAAGTTCAAGGGGGAACGTGTTTCATATTAGGGTACTCAAGATTAAAGACGGGTTCTAAAGAAGAGCTCACAGCTTCTTCACCCTTCGATATTAGCATCCCAGTGGGAAGTGCAGAAAGGCCACTTTTCCACGTTCACTTGTGGCTACTTTTCTGATGGTTCTGTGGGCTGGTTCTATGAAGGTGGTTTCTGAGGAGCCTGCAACTTTAACAAACAGGGATAGCAGAGCACGGGGTGACATCAGGATACAAGTGCAGGCATCGGCCTTCTTGCAACACTGCCTACAAGCAGGCACGATATATGTGATGTTCCATTACTACGAAATGTCAGATGTGCTCGTTTCCAGTTTTTCAAGCGTTTTAGTGGCAGTTTGACAACTATTATCTATTATATCATCTATACCACAAACTCTTTCATTTGTACTTTTTTATGCATTAATAAGTGAAGCGTAAATCTGTCAGCGAGTCATATGAAGATATGGTATATTGTAAAAACAATATTTGAAACACCTGGTTCCTCATTCAGAAAGCTTTTAATTATATTCGGCCCACGTGTGAGTAAAAAAACAAACTAAAGAAACAACTGTTCTCCTTAATGGGTGACCTCATTATTCTAGAAAACTTAGTTATCAGTCATTAGCTAGGCCATTATGAATCTTATTAGATTAACCTATACCCATTGGTGACACAGTACAGAACCAAACCTCAGTGTAATTCTCCTAAGAGTTTTAAATAATCCCTCTAACAGAATAATTCTTCTAACAGTTTAAAATAATCCATCTAAATCCTCAAAATGATCCCCTCTAAAACAGGGTTGGTCAATCCCAGTCTATATGAGCTGCAAACCAGCAGAGGTTCTGTGGCTAGTACTGGAAAAAACACTGCAAATTAATGTACAACCAGCAAGAAAGAATACAAGACAGAGGAGCCTCTGGAAAACAAAAAAGCGATCATGAAGTGCTGTGTGTTTAACTTGTTTTCTTTTAATCTGGGGCCTGTGTGTCAAAAATAACGAACAGCCCCTGACCTGGGAAAATGGTTGAATCAAGTAATTGGCTTAATTAAGCAAATTGAGAGCTCATATGGAAGAAGAGCTAGAAGACCTGATGGCCCTCAACAGTCTGGACACATACAGGGTTTCATTCCATCTGAGCTCTTCGTTTAATTGAGCCCGTAATTGGACCGACGAGCTGCTTGACTGGCACATTTACAAGTTTGTTTAGTCTACTCACAAGTTTTGAATCGTTTTTTTTTTCTAAAGGTAATAGTTAAAAGGCAACCTCCACCATGGTGAAAATCTGAAAACAATCAAATAGTTCAAATTAAACCAATTATTAAGTCAGTAGAGCGTTCAATTGTGTAGCCGAGGACCTCTAGTCTGTGGATTTACCATTTCCAGCTCAAGGGGTAGAGTTACACGCACGGGTATTTTTTTATAGATTTCCATAAATCAAGCCATGAGTTTGATCTGGGACACGTGCCAATCAAGAGTAAGTTAATTATAAGATCGATGTAGTAATGAAGATCTTAGGTGGAATGAAAAAAAAATGTCATAGCCCCCAAGGACAAGATCTAACAGCTCATGCAATTGATATATTTGTGTATTTGTGTGTTTGTGTGTCTCCTGTGCCTCTAGTGTCGCTACCCTGTCCAATTCAAAGTGGCACGATGGATGTGAAGAGCCTGAAGGAATATCTCTGCTGGCTTTATTACCAGTACCTGCTGATCACCGGAATCTATGTGTTGGAACCTTGGGAACAGTCGATCTTCAATACCGTTTTATTCACGATGATCGCAATGGTGGTTTACACTTCTTACGTCTTCATTCCAATCCACGTCCGTCTGGCCCTGGAGTTTTTCTCTGGCTTCTTTGGAGGCCAACAGAAAAGTACTGTTGCCTTGATGAACTGACTTTCGACTACAGCGGACTTCTAGAGCATGAGTTGGGTTTTTTTTTAAAAAGAAATAATTTCTTCTGCGGAAGATTGCCAGCAGATAACAACTTTCATTTCTATCTTTTTGCTGTCAGGGAAGGACTGAACATGTTTTATTCAAGTTGTCTTGGCAGAATTGGCACTTGGCAGCAGTAGAGGTTTCCCAGTAATCCAACCATTCTCAGCTGTTTCTTCCCATCACTATCCTGTTTTGAAACCATATTAAGGCATTTGTTTCTGAAAGATGCACTGAAGTTTGCACATTAGCAGCTCTCATGTTGACTGAATTATCAATTCGGAAAAAAGAAACTGAATAAATATTAATCGTACCTGTTTGTTTTGATTGTATTCAATATAATTGGAATCTATCTATAAATTGACTATAACTTATCTATCAAGAGGAATGACTTAATCCGATTTTCTGCTTTCAGTAAGAATAAGAATTTCAAAGTAACGGGAAGGTTTGATATTGTGCATCGTAAAATTCAGCACTTCTCATGTAGATACAGTATGTGTAAACACAAACACTTGGAGTATGTTTTGTCTTTAATGTAGTACAGGGTTGCACATGAGCCCAAACGCTCATCAAAATACATTCTGTCTTTATATAACGCTTTATAGTCACTACAACTTTACATAATCTTGCAATGCCCAAAGCAATATTGACTGTGTAAGTCTCAACATGTCTGAAACTGCATTAAACACTGTGAATAATAATTTACTGTACATTATTGATAGTTAGCCTTGGTTGCTGAACTTGATGGACTGAAGTAATTCTGCAATATTTTCAAAGCAGCCAAACTGAGAGATCTTCTTATGCTTGTCTCTTTTAACTTTTCTGTAAATAAACTGAAAAATGGACGAACACAAAAGATCAAAGTATAAAGTTCCCATAAGTGTAAAGTTATTTCTATTTCTGTTTTTTACTTTCCCTTATGGTGAAGGGTGGTTGAACAATATGCATCTGTATAGATAACTATTAATGTCTGAACTGTTACTGTTTTAATTAGCAGAGTATGCTTATCTTTATTTATTATGAATCACTAAGTACAGTATGTTCGCTTTGTTTCATGTTATAAACCTATTGTATCTTTAGGTTAGAGCAGTATGTGTTGTTCACTTGATAGCTGTCATAGTGTTAAGCAATGTGAAGGGTAGTATAATACTAATCTTTTATATCTTTTAAAACCATGAATGTAAATGGTAAAAACTAGAGAATTCAATGAACAGGTTGCTATCAAGTGAAGACACTTCTGTAATAATCTTGTGAGAATGATGTTTGTCTTGTTTAAATTATGCTTTTTGTTTTCTTAGAATCATTACAGTTTCTAAGAAAAATGTGTAGTTTTGCTACAAGTATGAATGTTTCTTGAACTTTAAATAAAATAGAAATAAATACTTTTATGTGTGGTCTTATTATGAAGACATAATTATTATGTTTTCTTCATAATCTTGGGACTGTAACTCAATGTTATGTGAAAATTTAATTGATAGTGACAGACATCCTTAGCAGGCTAAGTAACCCGTTGTCATCATATATTTTATGTACAGTAAAAGGTATGGCACTCTATTAATAATCACCACATTAAATGATTTCTAGAAGAGGTTTTGCAGTGCAAATCAGTTACCAGCCAGGCATTTTGCTTTGTAAGTTATAGACAAAAGGCATATTGTAGAACCTGTCTAACCTGCTTTTGTCAGTTCCACATAGCACTGTTTTCTATCTTGATGGAAAAAAAACTTTCTAGACATCTCTAATGTGTAAAGTGTTTCACAAAATGAAGATAAATGTGCATTCTTGGTGTATGCCTGCAGTGAAAGGTTGCAGAACCTAACTTCTTTCATAAAGCAAAAGTAACGGTTTCTTAAACAAACCAGTTTTCTCATCTACAAAATCAGTGCCCAGGAGGCAGGCTTAAAATGTGAAGTTAGCAAACATTAAATATACAAGGTAGATTTTCAACAAAACATTTGAAAGAGAAGCAATTTAACATAATCACTTCATACAATTAATAGGAACGTTTGGTGAATGTAGTTTTATGCAGCATTCTGTGACACATAAAAGCATGTTAGCACTGATAAGCAGCTGGTATTTAAGATAAGTGATTCTTATTTGAGAAATGCAAATTGTGCTTCATCGTACGTCATCTGTCCACAGTACTGCCAGCACAGGTGTATGGTGATTGCACACTACTGTATTACAAAATTGTATTACAAAATGCAGGTGTACGAATTCTTAAGAATATTCTGTAGAGAATCAATTACTCATATAGTGTGGCAGTAAGGGAACTTCTGCTGTCCAAAAACAACTGAACGATTAAAAGGCTGTGCTGTGCCTAATGCACTGGAGTGCAACCAGTACTGCACTCTTTCCTTTGTTATATACTTTCTATTGCAACCCTTGCCGTATGTTTGTTGTCCAAGACACAGTTTAACAGCATTCAACAAGGAAACTCTTCTGTGAAGTCTCAGCTTTTTAAAAATAATAATCATTATCATTGTTATTTTAATGCGGGTAGCTGAAACAAAATTTGATTTATCGCCTTATAACATTAATGATTTTTTAACTCAAGCTCAATAAAAAATTTAAGATGTCTGGCCATTTGGCTGACATATAAATATTTCTGGAACTGGTCTTCATTTCACAAAATCATGCGATCAGTGAGTCTAAACTGTCCTTAGTCAACTTAGCAACTTCTTAATGAACTAAAAATAGTTTGGGTTGCTTCTTAACCCCAATCAGCAGACAGACTATAGTTACACTTTTTCCATATGTAATGTTAATTATTAAACTAACTTCTTTTATGACCATTCAGTGGCCTGAACAAAACATTTTGCTGATGACTTAATGAAGCTATGCCTGCTGACCAGATAAGGATAAACAGATATCAGTACTTGAATTTTAAGCTTGCATAAAATTTCCTCAGAAAATAAGAAAGAAAATAAGAAGAAAATCAACACTAGGTCCAGATTGGACAGGGAAGGTTCTATCACAATCTATACCCATGTTCCACAAAACATTTTCCACCTAAAATGGAGATGTATATTTTCACTATATTTTCCTTTACATATCCATATACTGTATCATACTGTATACAGTATATGACAAAAAAACTAACGTGGAGGATTCTTCCTGGTTTAATTCTTACTGATGTAAAAGACATTTAAAAATAACCAGATTTTATGTAAAGAAAAATCAGTGTGCCAAAGCATTAGGTCAATGTTTCATCAAGTAAATAAGAATTCAGCATGACAGTGCATTTTTATATCTGTATTGAGTGAAATGTTTCTCTTGGTTTCTGAGCCAAGCTGCGTGTAACCTCTCTCTGGTGAATGATACGAACAAAGATGGTGAACAAAGAATCTCAAATTCTTTTGGAAAAACAATCGGTAAAGAAGGCTAGGCTTTGCATGTATTTTCTTCCAATAAGAGTGAAAAGCTCTTAAATTTTTTTTATTTTGGGGGGTAAGCTCTTAAATTCTTATGATTATTTGGGGTTATTTTTATATAAACAATACCATTTTTAATTTGAATTGACATCATTTGCAGCTAACTGTAATACAATATCTCTGTCCTTTACAGTGCAGATAAAAATCAAATTCCCTGATCCAGTTCCTGATCTGACTTTAACCTGACCATCAAGTCTTGAAAGAGAACAGTTTATTAACAGCAACAGTATCGTGTTTTTTGTTCTAACATTTTCCTTACTTCTTAAGCAGGTAATGTCAGACGGATACCTAACTGCTAGAGGTAACTGAGAAAAATGCTAAAGAAATTCCCCTCTGCTCTTGACTTCCAGTGTTTGAGAAGTACAGATCCATGGGAATGGAAAGGTTTTATTACTTCCAAGAAGAAAGGGGAGTTTATCAAATGTAGTGACTAAGCATACTGAATAAATTAATGCACTACAGATCTGGTTCAAGCTGTGGTCAGATTAAACCTGTTAACAATTGGCCATTGTCTGGCCAATTTGAAAGCATCAATAGACTATCGTTGTCTCAAACCATTGAGTAAATACAAAAAAAGGGAAAGATGTCTCCATTGAGATGCCATTCAGCATGAACCCAGTACAGCACAGTAAAATGAACCGCTTCCTTTATTTCTGTCACAGAACTTCTTTCCTCATTTACATGCTAGCTCCTACCAAATATGACTTGTTCTGTACTCTTCAAGTAAGTAAAAAAATATTCGGTTTTACTATCATATACAAACCTTAAATTTTGTCCAATAATATAATCCTATGTCTCAAAATGTGGTGGTACATCTGATACCCCTCTATCTGATCAACTAAATTATTGTCAAACAGTTATATTATTATCTGCTTCTTCAGCGGTGACCGAGCAAATAGACGTAAGTAAATCCACTTACGTGTGGTGAGATCAGTTTGAAATCTCGTCTTCAATGACTTAGAAAGTCAGCGGGAGTGAAAAAGTCTGATGTGGTCCATCTTTTCTGTCCTGTTTGCTGGGAAATGATATATCTTCATTACAAGGTGTTCCCAAACAGAAAACAGAATGAGCTGACCTTTTTCATTTACAATTAAAAAAACAAACAATCATGTACACATGTTGGTTGTGTTTGCTGAAATATTTAATATTAATATTAAAATGTAGTTTCTGAGTGGAAACTTAAGAAGCCACAGGAGACATTACACTCATTTGCCTAAATTATTATTTATTTGTTACCAAAAGACCTTTAAAGTTTTTAGCATTACTGCTTTAATAATCTGTATTTTACTAAGATTGTAGGATAAAACCTTCATTTTTATTTTAAGATGAAGATCATTGTATCAAAATGTATAGAAATATATAGAGTGAAATTTTTGACAAATTTAAATATAAACATATGGAGTATGTGTTTTCCAATTACACCAGTATATGCATATAATGCATCTATTTTTAAGAAAGGAGACATAGGAGTCAGATCAGTGCTCAGCATGTCATAAAACTTCACAACATATGATCTGTACTTTGGTCTAGTATCTGTATAGATACTAAACCCTTTAACTTGAAACTTGTAAAACACAATACAGAAAAGCCAACCAAAGTTATAGAATGAGTATGAAATTTCCAACCACTGTGAATTTTCTGTTTGTCTGAATGTAAAAAATTCTCACTGTAATTAATTGTACTTGGAAAGAAGGCGTCATCTTTAAGAAATGTACTGTAACACAGCATTGTCCAGTCTCTGATACTTTACCCTTACTGTAAATATTGTTTCTAAAGAGTATCTGTATTTGACATCTAGAGTCAATAATAGGCTTATTCATTTTAGATAAAACTTTAACTTAAGTACGTTCAGAAAGCTTCAATTTTTATTTGTTGTTTTCCATGTGAATCTTAAGCATTTATATCTCCACGCCTTACAGTATAAGGAAGAAAGTGATTTGGTTTTAGGGTGTAGGTTAATGCCAATTAATACAAAAAATATATAGGAATAACGATAAACGTGAAATGAATTGATATTTAATTTTTATGATTTCTATGTTCTTCATCTTCCTTCACTGTTCTATCATAATTAGCTGGTGATAACACCTAGTTCCTTTTTAAATTAGAATACATAAAACATTAGTGCTGCATGCAATGTAAATATTAGGCCTGAATCTGGTCTCTTTTTCAACTGTATGTAGTTAGAGGAATAACTGAATGGTGCCTCCCGCACACACTAACAATGACTTAACAAAGATGCTTCGTGAGGCTTTCACAAATGCTGTTATTCCTCTCTGGTAACTAAGAAACATCTTAAGTTGATGTTTGCATCTTTCTGTTTGCCATTGTTTGAGCTTTCTAAATGCTAAAACTCTCATAATTGCCAGTCTGTTTGCTGTTAGAGGTCATCCCACTTTCAGCTGGCAGACAATGTCCACAATTATACTAGCAAAGCACATTGATTCCTGTACTGTCAGCAAACACATGTTGTTCCAGTAGCAGACAGTTGACAATAAACGTGAAATCCTACACCGAGTGTCTATGGCAATAACTAGCGATGTCCACATTGACAACTTACATAACTCCAGTTTATATTGTTTAACTTGTAGGTGCATGCATACACATACACAGTGGATATTTTGAGTAGTGTTTTCTGTTTACCAGGAGCTCAACCTGTATTTAGACTCACTAATACAAAGTTGCTTTCCAGTGCTTTATCATGTGATATGTTAATGTATGTTCAAGTATTGACAAATAGACCACACCTACAATGGATGGTTCAAAAGACATCAAGTTTAGGCTCCATGACATTTTTAATATACCGGATCATTTCATAAAGTATAAAGTATGGTATAACAAAAGAGGAATAAGAAACATGCATTTCCGCTTTGTGTGGACGTGTGTTAAAAATACTTTTTTACCATTGAAATTAGAAAATCAGAAATAAAGCTTAGAATGTTTAAAACGCTTTAACTATAAAAGAGCATTTGATAGTCCCTCTTTTTGTTATATTTTACTTCTTTTAACTCTCTTCCTAATATTTACCATTGATCCGGTACTTTCTGAGTATTTGGAAGACCTCTTACACCTTTGCTCTTAAATTCAGTTGGTATGTGGTATAACACTATTATTGATGAATTTCTAGATAAAGTCCTGATCCTCAAACAACAATAAAAAGCTTAAATATGTTTAGCTAGAGCGCATTCAGGAGTTTTTTTTAATGAAAACTAAATATGTTTCCCTGGCGTTTACTGGAAATGCTTTTTCCTTGTGTTCCTGGTAAACAGGTCTTGTTCATTTGATATGGCTTACACCTGCAAAGAAGAAAGCAGGTTTAATCTCAGGGACATATTTCAAGGGGCTTGTTTTCTCCCTTGCGCTCTTAAGGAGTTCTCTGTTTTAGAGAGCTTTAATGAGTGATTTGTGAACAGCAGGTGCTGTTGAAACAGAGGGTCAATTCTGAGCTCAGTAAATCAAAGCACAGGAACGTGCGATTGTGGTTATTTTTAAAGGACAATTAAACTACATTCTAAACAACATGTAAACAGTGTGTGAGCTCAAGGTTTTGATGAGTGATTTGATCAGTATTTGAACTGAGACATTTAAATTAAAAAGTTCGCTTTAACCTTAAAATTGTTTTAGGAACTAATGAATAGCTATTAGGAAGTTGCATTGCTCTCCTATAATGCTGTGCACTAGGGAAATTTCATTCATCATTGGATGAATTGGATCGCCTTTTCAGCATTGAGCTACTCAGGCACCATTTTTACATTCACATTCACTCACTGCTCTAAAGTTTGTGCTGGCTAAAACACAGTGTTACAATTTAAATTCAGCCAGATGAATTTCAGATCAATTTTAAATACATATACACATAGCTCACAAATCAGGAGAAATAATCTCATGTATGTTTGACCTTCTCTGTACTGGCAGGGGAGACCTCCAGCCAGGACGTTTCTCCTCCCAATACTACACACCTGGAAAACCAGGTTCCTGCTGTTGATGACGTTAGCATTCCAGGAGATGGCGCTGTTCTCTCTGGAACAGAATGTCTATACTAATGTAACAGCATACTGACCTGGGATACTGTGCTGTAGGAGGATTAGGATTGTAGGATGTTAAACTGAAGTGATGACTATTTAGCCACGACACTACAACGTCCTGGCTAAATTCCTCTCTAAGGAATCTAAATTTCCTCCAAATGTAGCTTAAAAATTCCTCTTTAATTCAAGCAGGTAAAAAAATCGGCTTGGAACCTTATGCTTGATTTAAAATAATTTATTTTATAATGTAGGGAAAAAGAACAGTTGAATGAATCACTTACTATTATTAAATTATTAATAATTAATTCCAAGAGCATCCTAGAGGGTGCCACAGAAGTAAAACAGAAGAGTGGGAACCGTGCTTGAAAAATATCAAGGACTGCATGCATCCCATGATTGTATACAGGGGTGAAGAGTCATGGCTGCATCTTCCCCAGTAACACCCTGACGATGGAATGAGATAAGGGACAAGCGAGTGTCTGTCTCATCTGCTTTTGCATTCATCCTCTTTCAGGCACCGTAATCTTGCTCTTCTGTTCCATGCAAAGCCAAAAAATGAACATCTCTGAAAATCACCTAATTGTCCATTTCTTCCCATGCTCCTCTCCTGTTGACACTCTGAATACCAGCCATTTCACCTGACTCTGTATGGCACAGGGGGCAGTGCTGTCAGACTGGGATCAGCCAGTGTAGACCCCAGTCTGCTTGCAGTGTTTGCACTGTTTTTGTTTTGAAGCTGATCTGTACAATATGCGCTAGTCTGCCTTCAATCCTTCCACACCCTCAAACTGACAAACCCTGTATTTTACATTTTGTCTAGGTTAGTACATAGTACACTAAAATAAAAAACAACAGAAAAGCAGAGTGACTTTCAATAAATATGACTGAAGAGCCCTTTGGGTCTAGTGAAGCTTGCTGACTGTTTAAAACATGGTTTTAATCTGGGCCGTTTGGGCGAAACTGATTTTCATTGGCTCTGTGTAGATAATGATCAGCAATCCAGGAGGTAACAGCCTCAGGAACAAAACAATGTGTGCTGTGCAGTGAGCTACAGAAAACAAAAGCAACTGGAAACCTAATCATTAATAGCTAAGCAGGCGGGGCCAATAGGAGAGATGTTATCCCTGAAAATATGCAAACATTAAAAATCAAATTCCTTTGTCTCAGCATCTAAACCAAACAGACTATAAATCATTTACTCCCAAATGTAATAGCCATCCCACATGTGTGTGTGTTCTTTGGTGACCCAGTGACTTCACTGCAACCCTCACTGTCTATACGGTACAAATTATGATGT
This sequence comes from Atractosteus spatula, assembly GCF_055471065.1. NCBI lineage: Eukaryota > Metazoa > Chordata > Actinopteri > Semionotiformes > Lepisosteidae > Atractosteus > Atractosteus spatula. Next base: position 68,264,257 of record NC_142709.1, on the reverse strand, counting down.
CAGTTAATAGACGATCTCTAAGACCACTATAATGGTGAGCGTCACGGTAAGCACAGGGTACAAGGCTGGGCCCAGAACACATGTCTTCTCCTTTCTGATGGGAGGCTATTCCATTGCAGGCTCAATGAAAAAAGGGCAAGTTAGGAAAGTCAGTGAAAGTGGGGAGAAACCACAGCAGCTGGAGAAAATCTATACGAACACAGAGACAACGTGCAAACCACACAGACAGACAAACCATAAAGCCAGAACCCTGATGTTGTGAGTCTTCAGCACTGCCCACCACACCAGCATGCCATGATGCTGGTGAAATTCAACATTAAGAAGCCAATAAGACATTGGTATGTGCTGTGGTAACACAGTAGGAGAAATTACCTTTCTGTTTCAAGCATTCAAAGCATCTTAAAGAATAATGTAAGTCCAAATAATATTACAAGAGCAGCATAAAGCTGATTAAAAAATCCAGGAAGTGCTTCACACAGCTAATATCAGCAGGCTACAACTGTAGACCTGCAATGTGATAAACGCCTTCTCATACATTAATCAAAAAACAAACAAGAATAGCTGTGTATTATGCTTCATATTTAACTTTGCCCTTGTGACCATCACAAGCCTGTCGAGTAGTTCATGTTTAGACTTTACATTAAGATTTTTCTATGAGTAATTATTGAAATGACATTTATCGCCATATTTTAATATACTATAATTGCCTATTCACTTACAAATTTATGAAATCGGATAGATTTAGTAACTGAATGCAAGATAAAAAGGCGTGATCACCTTGGATGAAAAGCAGGGGAACCAGTCTATAGTTCTACAGAGCAGTTATGATGGAAGTATGGTGGTAGAGCAAATTTAAGTTTATATACATTTTCAAAAATCTTTTGAAAATAAGATGGAGAAGATGAAAAGTTACAAAGCTACACAAAAATGATTTTCTGGAAACAGTTAAAGCTGTAAATGTAGTGTTCAGAACAATTAATTCTGCAGCTGATGTACAGTATAGTTTACAGTGGTTTACATTTTTGGGTTTGGGATGCCAGCTCTGTCTGATTGGTATGCACAAGAGTTGATGGCATCTGGCAATATTTCTAGGAAGTTTCTCTGACCTTGCTTTACTGCCGCCACTGTTTTGTCTTTGTGCTTGAAAGACGCAGGTGCTGAGTTTAGTAATGAAGGACAGTTTACTGCCTCTTTGATTCATTGCTCCATCAAATCCAATCTTCTTTACAGAAAACACAGGAACATAAGAAGAGCTGCTGTACCTAAAGGCTGTAATATCGGCTATTTTTTTTAAAGATCTCCCACCTTGAATTCGTATGCAATTCATATATGCAGGATTTATATTTGAAATCAGAAAATAATATTTTTACAATTGAAAAGTAAAATCTAAGAGAGAATAAAGGGGAAAATTAGGTGAGCCAAGAACTCTGCAATGAAACACTGCAAGAGGAAATGAATAAAAGCCTTTAAGGGAAACACACATTTTAGAGTTGAAATGAGTTTTTAAAGGGACAAACCAAGTGGTGTGACCGTTTTGTTTGCTGTCGTTGAGGCAGCCTGTCATATACAGTACTCTAAGCTTGTTTTTATATTCTCGTTTATTTGACCTGTGTTTGCAGAATAGACATAAAGATAGACATAAACATGGAAGAAAACAGACATAAGACGATAATATAGACGTAAGAGAAAAATGAAAGGCCACTAGTAAACAGATTATACAAAAGGTTTAAAACATAGTCTAAATTGGTTAAACATGTATTTTGTCTGTATTTCAGATATCTCTACTTAATATGTTAAGTTCTTAGGCAAATAATTGCACATCTGAGAGGTGATAATGACAATTTTACCAGAATCCTACGGAGTATCTCAAACTCCTTTCAAATTCAGTGTGGTCCACTTATTGACGCTGATTGTATGAGGTGTAGTCCAAGAGAAAATACCATTTAATAAATATGCACAAATCTACAAGGAGATTTCTGAGCACAAAAAAAACTTCAAAGTATTCTGTATATTGCCTTGTGTTACTGTATGATATTTCTGTTATTTCTGTTAAGAGTCAGTGAATATTTTCAGACGTTAAAGTTGATCAAATCTAAAAAGAGACGAATGGTATCTGGTATCAATTATAATCACTATCAGATGTGAAGAAAATACATGATTCATGTAAACTATTGATTTATGTAAACTATTTATGTAGTCATCGTGGGCCTATGATGCCCCCAGTATTCATTACTCAGCTGAGTATCAGTGATACAAACATTCACTCAAGGTCAGATACAGGACAGGCAGATATTAGCACAAGGTAGATCCCGGTCGTCACCTCAAGCATGACACATGTAACTTTGCATTCCCCAATGCACCACATCCCTGAACCTACAACGACATTGTTCTGTGACGGAAGTCTGTAGAATCAGAGCGAAGATGACAGCCGGCAACGACTTTTCCAAAAACAGCTCAGCCGACTACTTCAAAGCACATCAAAACCTATCCCTGCTTTGATAGTTCGCTTTTAGTCAAATTGCGTCAGACAATGGGTAGTTCTAGGGGAGATGGAAGAACCCAGTATCTTGAGTGACTTTTCCCAATTTAACTAAGAGACTCTCTTTCTTTTGATTTAAATCTGGGCCTTAAGAAAAAGTTTCCTGTGTCAATATTCATACTTTATTAACTATATTAGGCATCCTCTAATTTGTAATTGTTCTTATGCTCTGACAAAAGACTATGAAAAGGTATTACCTTGTTAAGTTATATTAAAGTGAAAGGGTGGGTTTGCAAAAGACATTTACCTGATTGTGCCTGGTGGAGAGGAAGCAATCATTCAACCCATCATTCAGTCCATCCCCAAGTTCTTAGCTCTGATACCCATTAGTATTAGATAAGGGAAATTGGTAATATTGAACAACTACAAACCTTTAAACCTTATACAGTACTGTAAATAGCGAATTGGATATTTTAAGTTTGTCAGGAATGAAGATGTAAAGAAATGAAGACGTTTGCACTTTATTGCTGTTTCCATAAACTGTCATAAACTGCCATCTACTGTATAAATTATTAAAGTATTTGATTACAGACAGAAGTACCGTATTTGAAGAGCAAACACAGGTTTTTGAAACAGAATGCAGTTTAACCAGTCTCCTCTCATTTATATTAATGCTGTATGTGGTACATTGTAACATACAGTATATAGCCTGTTTGTTGCAATTTCCCCAGCAAACATGTCTAAGGCTGTAGAAAGAACTGGCTCAGAAAGACTTCAGTTCAGATCTCAGTGAAGCTGAACAGCTGAGACTTCAGGCCGGTTTCTCAGTTGCATTAAGAGGTTTAGTAAGATAAGATCATTTTATTTAGCCATATACAATTATTATTAGCCATATACAATTTCTTGCATTAGGAATTAATCTTTTCACATACCCCAGCTTGCTCTCCATGAGATACACAGACAGGGAGAGAAGCTTTGGGTCAGAGCACAGGGTCAGCCATTGTACAGCACCCCTGGAGCAGTGGGGTTAAGGGCCTTGCTCAGGGGCCCAACAGAGTGGGATTCCTCTGCCAGCTGTGGGATTTGAACCGGCAACCTCCCAGCCACAGGAGCAGATCCTTAGCCACAGAGCCACCACTCCATCCCTAGCTACTGACCCTAGTAGCTCTTTGGCCAGCAAGCTCTTTGTGAAAAGGAGCCTTTCTACAAAGCTACTGTAGATGCTGCAGCTCAGTGAAGAGTCTGTGAAGGAGAACATGAGTTAGAACAGGGGTCAGTAAAAGACCCAGGCGGAAGAAGAGAGCACAAGAATCTGAAAGAAGATTCAGAATTAAAATAGCAGATGCTTATTTTTGTTTTGAATATATTCAACGTTGAATATAGAATTAATTTATTTCAAACTCTTGCCTTCAATGGTAATGACCCTCAACACTGTTGAAACCTAAGATCTTAAGGTAACAGCACATTTTGAATCACTGGATATTTATATTTTCTCACAACATCTTAAAGCTTTTAAGACATCGCAACTGTGGAAAGTTTTGTTTGGCCTAAGGAATACAGAGGTATTTTGCAACTCAGTTGATATGACCCGTGTAAGATGTCCTGATTATGTGTGGGAAGAAACACAGGGCAATCGCGATCGTGATGCACTTCAGTGAAAGATCAGATAAAGCCTGCAGATCAAAAATGCACATCTTCAGCATAAAACTACATCTGCTGTCCTTATTACACAGTCAGAATTACTTTCTTCACTGCATCCTTTCTCTCTCTTTATTATAGCGCACACTTCAAATCCAACAGTTCAGTGAGCTTTCCCACATCCCTAGTCTTGCGGCGCATTGTACTGCCCATAACATACTGTACTTGTAGGGGATGCCGATACTACAGATAGGTTTTACAAAGCATGCGTTTGGTTTATTTCAAAATAACTACCACGGGATAAAAAAAATGATTCAGGCAAACAACCAACATCCAAAGATTCAGATAGTTCCAAGGATTAGCTTAAAAAAATGACAGCTCCTGTTTTTAGAAAGCTTTGGAGTGCAAGTGTAACTTTTGATAACTGAGGAGACTTGGTAGAGTTCAGTTTTGCTTTTTGTTTCAGGGCTGGGCTACATTTGAAATTAGAACAAAACTATGGTAAAATGGTCAGAAGCCAGATCCTCAATGGGAAAATACTAGGCCTATTTTATGCTGCATACTTTTCTGTTGACTGCTTAGACCTTTGAATTAATGTTCAATAGTTGGATGGCTGTGCAAATCATGTGCAGAGTGGTGCACCAAGACCACAACCCAGACACTTTGGCTGTTAAGGCCAGATTCTGGATACCGTTGGATTAAGACACCCTCCTAAAGCACTTACATGACGTTTCATCTGATGTGTATACTATAAAGTTTCCCTTAATTACACTCTCTAATGAAAATGACAAGTGAATGTACTCCTGACGTCCAAAGCATGCCTGAAAGTACAAATGCTGACACAGGGTGCTCTAGTATTATATAAGTACCGTGAGAGCTTATTCAAAAAGAACAACAGACTTTAAGGGGCAGCATTCAGCCACCTTTGCCACTAAACGTTCTACAGACGTTTTCCCAGCACTATGAATTTTCAATGAAGTTATGTTCCACACACATATATAAGTGCAGCTTATGAGATGCCTAACATGCTTCCCTTTGATTCTGTAGAACTGGGTCATTTGTAATCATGGCAGAAATTGATTTACCTTTGAAAAAATATTAATTGTGAAGATAAACTAAACATATTACATTCTGAAAAGCCAACAAAAACCAAATGGACTCACACAAGAAAAATGGAGAAGTGGGGAGTAATTGAGAGGTGGAAAAAGCATCTGACTATGCTATAATCTTTTAAATATAGCCCAGTTTTCTTTTCATACTACTTAACAATAATTTACACTTTTATTATATAGGGTACAGTGCAGATACGTAGCTCATAATGAGAGAAGTGGCATGTGGCATGGTTGCCAAGGGAGACAGAAACAGGCTATTTGGATAAAAGAAGTTCAAAGAACACAAATAGTAACCAAGGAACAGTGAGATCACATTTCAGGTAGTCTCAGGTTATCTCCAGGCAGTGTAGTGGTCTATAATTCCCTGATATTTATTGGTTTTGTGTTGTACATTTTTATAAACAAGATCCAATATTGGATCAGATTTCAATGCTATGTAAGCCAATAGTTTTGTTCCACACAACTTTTACACCACCTTCCTGCTTTCTCTGATTGGCATTGCATCTTTCAAGATGAATCATGATCCCTTATTCTCAAATTTCTTGCAAGGTCAGATGATGACTTCTGTATTTTTATCGATTGTCACTTTACTTACATTATTCAACTGTGCTAACGTCTGTATTGCCAGCTCACAGTATTTTGCACAACAATAAACGGAATGATTTGGATACCAAAGCTTTTTTGCAGTTGCATTTTTCCTCAGCATTTAAACAATCCTGGCACCATACAGTAAGCTCTTTCAAATGCAGATGAGAAAAACCTTTTTTTTCTTTTTGTCTAATTACATGGTAAACAAAGAGCATCAGTCTTGACAAACAGTAGTTTACATCACCTCTGTGGAGGAAGATGGGAGAACACGTACAGCAAATTTATCCAGTACTTACAGAGGTTTCTTTTTATTGTCATTTCATCGAGCGACAAAACAAGAAATGATTAAAACCGTTTAATTCTCAGCCTTACTAAAAACAAGCTATTTCAGCTTTTATCAAACGTATTATAGTCATAATGTTTTTGCAAAACTCATTTCCTCCAAAAAAATCCATTGACTGCTCAGGTAACACAGGAACCACTGCGCTTCATTCTCTAGTGTAGCGTCCAACAAGCTCCAAAGCAACTTTCCCAAGTAGATCCTATTTCTTTAACTGAACAGATTACATTTCTGCTATAGAATCTTAGGTTTTCGGTTTGTAAAAATAAGGTTTAGAAACTGTAATATGATCCCATGGGTTCAACAGCAAGTGACTTCAGCCACTGCCAGTGATGTTAGCAGGTCTCCTGTTCTTGTTACCTATATTTTAGAAGTGAGCAGAAAAATAACTTCAAGTTAGTCAAGGTAGTCTGTGAGAATGTTGTGCAAATGATCCACCTGGCCCTACAAACAACTTTATAATCTGTTATAAGCCTTTAACCTAATGGTGTTTACACTGGCCTTAGAAAAAAGTTATCATTTGCTGGTGGATTCTGCATGTAGTCAGAGTAACCACAATAGTTCACAGGTATAAGGATTCCTATGATGCAATCCCACTAATTTTACAGATTCTGTACTTCACAAAAACAATAGACCATGGATCGGTCATAATACAAAAGCTAAAAGAGGCTAATTACGTTTTCACTTTGTACTGTGAAATCAGAAGAAAGCTGTAAGTAATGCTAGTTGTCACAAGAGTGGAAAGTAGATATGTTTCTTTAGCTTCCCTTTTCCCCTTAGAAACAACTTCAATAAGCCGACAAATAAAGTGTTATTTGTATAATGAAATCTAAATGACCAGAGAAATAAACAGAATAGATCTCACTAGTCTAGCAGATCATCCAACTGCTGCACTGGTGCCACCTAGTGGATAATAAAAAAACAAACCTAAATATAAGGTTCCAAAGAAAGCTCCACAGTCAAAATGTTTTTCCTCTTTTCAGCATGGAATAAACATTTACTTGTTCCTTTGCAGCCTACGCATGCTGACGCAGCTCCCTACTCGAATGATATAAATTAGTTCAGTTATTCAACTTTCAACAACCTGCATTCTTCATTTAGACCCCAGTTAAAACATGTTTCCCCCCACTTCCTATGTTGAGAAAAGGATTAGAACTGCGCTAAAGAAATCCCATTTCAAGGTGCATGTAGGCATTTATTTTAGAAAGAACCATGCCAAACACTTCAATGGATTTTTATCAATAATGCGTTAAAAGCACTATTCAGAGAAAAAACTGGCCAAGCGTAAAAACACTTGATAATGTGTATTATCCAATCATTATCTAATCTGCTAAAATAAGATAAACTAGTATATTCCGTTTATTCAGTCATCATCGCTGCTCCCTCTCCACCAGTGGCATCTTCAGAGATCTTCAGATCCTCCAGCATTTCCATCAAAGATATCCTTGGTGCACCATCATCATCAGTGTCGCTTTCCACAGGGATTCGTGAAGCATCTGGAAAAGCACATTTCGTGATTTTTTGCACAAAAGTCTATGGGTTGACTGTAAGTGTTCCACCTTGTATAAAAAATGTATAACTTCATTGTGGTTGCTTTTAATGATTCTCTCCTGTATGTGTAAAGATTTAGAACCTACAGTAGGCCAGCAGCCATATCACCCTCACAACTCACAACTGGAAACCCACTGAAGCTCAGCAGGGGTGAGCCTGGTCAGCACCTGGATGAGAGACCTCCTAGGAAAAACTAAGGTTGCTGCTGGAAGAGGTGTGAGTGGGGCCAGCAGGGGGACGCTCACCCTGCAGTCCATGTAGGTCCTAATGCACCAGTATAGTGATGGGGACACTATACTGTAAAAAGGCGCTGCCCTTCAGATGAGACGTAAAACTGAGGTCCTGACTCTCTGTGGTCATTAAAAATCCCAGGGTGTTTCTCGAAACGAATAGGGGTGTAACCCCGGCATCCTGGTCAAATTTCCCATTGGCCCTTACCAATTATGGCCTCCTAATAATCCCCATCTATGAATTGGATTCATCATTCTGTGCTCCTCCCCACTGATAGCTGATGTTTGGCGAGTCTACTGGTGTACATCATCCAGGTGGGGCTGCACGTTGATGGTGGTGGAGGAGAGTCCCCATTACCTATAAAGCACTTTGAGTGGAGTGTCCAGAAAAGTGCTATATAAGTGTAAGGAATTATTATTATTACTACTACTAGTTAGGAAATACTTGTGCCACCTCTGCTTACCTCTAAAAATGTTAATATTCTTCCTAAGAGCTTCATCTTCTTCCAGGTCTTCCAGGAAATCTTGATATTGCCTAAAGAAAAAAAAATACACTTTAAATGTTGCATGCAGTGAAAACTGAGTGTGTGGGGAGCCAAAAATATAAAGTGCTCCATACCTGTCAGAATGCCTCTCCTATCTTACATCTCCATCCATTTACACAGCTGTGCATTATACTGAAGCATCTGAGTTAAGTGCTTTGCTCAAGGGTGCAACCTCAGTGTTACACAACCTTCTCTGAACCTTAAGCTCAGAGCTCTAACCACTACACCAGGAAAAGTTGTATACTTCAAGGTGATGCTCACCAGGGAACAAACATGAACACAATGATAAAAATCTGGTGCACTGTAGTACTGCGATCAGCATTCCATTAATTATAAGAGCAGTGAGCCAAACGTAGCTTTGAAGAAGTTTGTACAAGCTCCTGTACAGGATCAGTAGCCAAGGAACTTTTTCAATCTAATATCTAACTAACATTACATAAAGCTCTAAGGGTGTTCACACCAATTTCAGTGTCAGATTTATTACACGTCAGCTCATCCACATCAGCGCAAAACCTTTAATAAAGGAGACAAAAGAAAGCAGGCCGGAAGAATTCTGCTGTACCTTTCATCATCCGTGTCCATCCCCTCGCGGTCTTTCTCCATTTCCTTCAGCTTCCAGTTCCTGCGTCTCTGGCGCTTGTTTCGGTCATAGCTCTTCTTAATTAGCACCTAGCACAAAATGAAATTCAAATTTTCACATTCTCCTTTCCACATGTTTGGGAAGTGCTATTGTGAACTGCTATAGCAACAGCCATGGTTAATCGGTTTTACAACAAATCTAGTCACAAGGGTCACAAATAAATTAAGAGCCAAATGTCCACCCGTGTGTCAGCCTCACACAACAACACTTTGCAAGAAAATGCAAATATCACATGAATATCACATTCCTTCACAGTAAGCATAACAGCTAAAGAAAAAGTCAAGAATTTCACAGATGGTTATTAAACACAAAGAAAAGAGAGACAATGGCATCTATACGTTTATCCTAGTTTTAGTTAAAAAGTGTTCTATAATTTATGCTGCCGAATCCCATCAGCAAAAGTCTCAGTGACAACAAAAGGCCACAAGAGGTCAGTATTAGCCACAAAACTTTTCAGGGAAAAAAGTTAATCAACTACAACTAGTTTATGTATGTAACATACTTTATGTATGTTTGTGGACACTCCACTCAAAGCGCTGTACAGGTAATGGGGACTCCCCTCCACCACCAATGTGCAGCCCCACCTGGATGATGTGACAGCAGCCATAGTGTACCAGTACGCTCACCACATATCAGCTATCAGTAGGGAGGAGAACAGAGTGATAAAGCCAGTTCATAGATTATTTAAGGCCATGATTGGTAAAGACCAGGGGGAAATTTGGCCAGGACTCCGGACTCGAGTAACACCCCTACTCTTTTCGAGAAACACCCTGAGATTTTTAATGACCACAGAGCGTCAGGACCTCGGTTTTACGCCTCATCCGAAGGATAGTGCCTTTTTACAGTATAGTGTCCCCGTCACTATACTGGGGCATTAGGACCCACACAGATTGCAGGTGAGCACCCTGTACTGGCCCCACTAACACAACTTCCATCAGTAACCTTATTTTTTTCCCCAGGAGGTCTCCCATCCAGGTACTGACCAGGCTCACACCTGCTGAGCTTCAGTGGGCTGCTAGTGGCGAGTTGCAGGGTGATATGGCTGCTGGCCATGTGTGGCTACATGGCTTTATGTAAAATTAATTTTGAGCTTAAGAAAGAACCTAGATCTACCTTCATACAAAAATTTAGCATTGTAAAACAAACAGCGCTTAAAAAAAAAAACTGTGGCTGGAACTACTTCTCAATCTACAGTATTCTGCATTAAGTATCAGTCTATTTGTGTTTAAACAGATCAAAACCAAAACAAAACAGCATTTCCCAAACCCCACACCCCCAGCCCTAGTCTCCTAGCGAAGGACACCCAAGATGAAGTGAGAGCTGGTAGAAATGAGCCAATATTAAGATGTGACCATGTCGTGCCGGGGGAGCAACTGCGGAGGCTGCCAGCAACACTGGATACAATAAAAATACATTTTTATCATCAGGAATGATGAAAGAGGAAAAAGAGTAAAAATCTCTAAAACCTACCACATCAGGAACATGATGAGGGTTCATCTTGTTCACAAACTCGTCATTGATGTTGGCATTGGCCAGGTCAAACCTGCACAAAGAAAGGGAATTTCATGCCTTTTGAATTAAAGGAACAACTTTATTTATTTAAATTATTTAAATGCTAAAGGGACTGTGTAGACAATTTGTTTCCAATTTGTTTCAACTTGGTCCACAGCTGGGACACGCAACCCTACTGCACAGCGTTTCCTTAAGCCTACCCCAAAACAAGATCCCCGTGGTTGAGCAGGTGTCCCAGGAAAGTGCGGCAGTGATACTGCTGGCTCGTGTCCATCTCCGAGGTCTTCTGCACCCACACTTCGGCAAGGGTGTGCTGAAATTGCCAAAACGATGAGCTTTTGTTCTCAACTTTTGTCACCGCATTAGAGAGAAATTGAAAAAAAATACTACACTGCTGTTGACAGTAGGGAGGAAGGTGGCATCAAAAGATTGACAATATACCAAAACTAACAAACCTATACAAACATTATATTTGCTAATGAATGCACGTTGCTACGTATTTCTCTGCAGTGCACATACAAACAAGTCGTCCTCCTCTCCTAAAAGGACTGCAATACATATAGTGCAGGGGCAAACAATTTTCTGCTTCTTCACTTTTCTTCTCCATAATGGACTCGTCGGGGCAATTCAACGTTTCAGCCAGACGATCTACTGTGCAGCACTAGACACAATGCACAGTGGGCATGGCTGTAGCCTGATCAGTGTCGCCGGAGTGTCAATTATATTTTTAAACAGGCCAGAAATGTTTCCCAGCTGCCAAAAAGATTGCCCTTACTTTATTCGACTTCATTCCAGCGCCAGCTCCTTGCTTGTGATCGCGGATAATTTCTACGTCCATCACAATAAACTCCTCCAGCTGCCGTGGGCTGCAGAGGCTATGGAACGGGTAGCGCCAGTAGGTGTTTCCATCAACCTCAGCAACTACGGGTACAGTAAAGTGACAATTACATTTTCAAACAAAATTCAGAAACGCTGTTGAACACTGACATTCCCAAGGAAGAATCAACTTTTGGAACAAAAAAAATCTCTGCGAACACATTTTTTCATCTAAATCACACTCCAAATATGCTCATTTTAAAAATGCTTTGCTTGTTAAATTTTAAAAAAGAGCATGCTTTGTACGACTAGTACCACAGACAGCTGGATTAGTTATACTCTTCTCCAAGTGTCACATCCTCCGTTAAATATACTGTAGCTGCAATTTGTGTTACTGATATTAAAGTAGAAATGCAGATATAACAAGAACGGAAAAACTGAAGCATTATTTTAGAACACAAAGATAATTTTTTAAACAGATGTTAACAACCTCCTGGGACTCCTATTTTAGCATCCTGAACAATTTCGCTGATGCCAACAGTACTGGAAAAACCACAATCATTCAAGACTCGCCAAGAGTGGCTCTCAATCGGTCTTAAGGGCCACTGCATAGCCCTAAACACCAGGTTCTAAAAGAACCTAAAAAAAAGAGAATACGTGTGCTGTTTAAAAGGTGAACAGTTTACATTATTGTTAGCAAATCTGACACTTATTATATTTTGGCTCCCAGAGCAAACTTCACCATGTAGTCTAGGTTACAGCCTATGAACCAAACCAGATTTGCCAAGAGCTAAATCACATTATTTGCCTTTTGGGAACATCTATGTGTAAAGTTTCAGTTACTGTTTTGTTGTGTATGGCCCACAATCCCTCCTGATGAGTTAAAGAGGCCAGAAGGCAGCAGGTGGTGGCTGAAGCAGACATCTCTCTGAAGGACTTACTCTGCAGAGTACTGGGGTCAATGAGGTGAATGGTGCTCGTGACCCTGATGCACACGCAGATCTGACCCATGTTTCCCAGGCTTTGGGCCAGACGGGGCGACAGGCACACTACATTGTCCTGGACGAGACAAGAGAAACCAGCTCTGTTTAAGCTGTGCAGACAATACCCCTCCACACACCTTTTTCCCCACTTCCCACATGTAAAACACTCGCTCCCAGCCTTAACAATGAGCGACACCCAGATTCTAATCTGATATCAAAGCAGAGAGGAAGCACAAGCGGAAACCTCTTGTTTAAATATTTATAAGCTTGCAATTTACAAAAAAAATAAGTTGAGTCAATAAGCATTTATTTCAATATCTTCCTCTGCTGATTTTCTAAGCATTCTTAAAATCTCATCAGAACAAGTTCATCTTTTGGTATTTTGGCGTTTCTTCACATTGCCACAGTTCATTCAAATAAAAAAAAATAAGTTCACCTTGCACACAGGTACGATTTCTACGGAGAAAGTACTTTTGTAGTTGTACGTGTTAGAATGGATGTCATGAGAAATCAGTCTCTGTGATGCTTTAGACCTTCAAAAATAAGAGAGAAAAAATGAAACTGTTTGGTATTTGTTTGCATAACAAAAAGTTACAAACAAGAGAAGGCCATTCAGCCCATTAGAGCCTTATGGAAGTTCGCACTAATCAATATTTTCCTACAAAGAGCTGCTATTGTCTTTTTCCATTTTTCTTCTTTAGACTCCAAAGCGTACAAGCCCTTACTGAATGCCAACAATTACATTTGGTTCTGATTTTATTACTTAAATGTATAAACTTTATGTAGTGAAAGGCAACAAAGACATATCATTCCTAAGCAATATTACAGAGGTTTTACCTGCATGGGACTGTGCACTGCAAGAAATCCACCATTTTTTGTGCATTTTGCTTTGAACCGTAGTAAAAATCAATGCCCTCTGTGAAGAAAGCAATACACACTTGTTATGTATTATTATGTATAGATAAAGTACAAATTGATTTCTAATGACTAATAAAGTATTTAATATGGACTACATTATCATTACAGTATGCAATGAGAAACTCCTTTCTTCATCAGTAATTTGTTTATCCCTGGTAAGAGCCATAGCAACTTGGAGCCTATCTTAGAGGCATAAGACATGCAGTAGGCGAGACTGCACCTGGGAAGGAGCACTGAAAATTGAAAGAACACTGAAAGTGTCTTGACACTAATTAATTAGCCAGAATGCTTTCAGAGAGTGGGAGGAAAAAGGAGACCAAGATCGACCAAGAGTCCAGAACTGAATTCAGGACCAAGGAGTTGTGAAGCAGCAGACCTCACTGTCACACTTGCTAGAAAAATTAATGAGAGTCATTTTGAAAATATGGAAACGTTCTTTTAAGACATACAATTTACAATAAGTACATTAAGTTTTAACTATCCAAAACTCCAAAGTTATGAAGCACCATAAATTTTATTACCACTTTATGAGCATTATTAAACATTTCATTAAGTTGGTGATTTGTAAAAAATGCTGAAGTTTTAACGTATTGAAGGACATGTTTAAGCAATGACATACCGTGGATTTCCTTAATACGAAGTGTATTCTGATGTAATTTATGCTTCAGAATCAGCTGCTCAAGGTAGTAGAACGTCTTCTTATGAACAGTCTTTAATAAAAGTAAAGACAAACAAAAGTAATAAAGTATGAACAGGTCAGAACATGTCTAAAACTGCTACAGCACTTCAGTAATGTAACAAAGTCTAGTTTTAAAGATATATAAAACACTTCTAAGAATGCACCTCAAATTTTATAAGGTGCCAAACAGGCAAGAGCAGACTTTATAAGCTTGTTTAAAAACTTTAAAACACAATGTTACAGATCTCTGTAAAAGTGGACATGGTTGGCCTATAAAAATTCTTTATTGTTTTGGAGACCAACTTAAATTGAATTAATAATGAGTACTCTCCCTTGTAGTTACTGCAGCACATCAATATGCAGTTTGCAGTCAAATTTCTCACCAAATACTGACGGAATAAAAATGCCCATGTGCTTTTGGCAGGCTGTAACTGCTAAACTACCTTTTGTTTCTGTTGCTTGAATCTGTGAAATGTATATTATATAAATCTGCCCTATGTTTACTTTAAAAGGCACTTAATGCCACTCATCTAAAGCGTTTCCATTCTCATTTCTGGAGCCATCAAAACCATACAGTCTGGCATTTTGAATACTCTGGCTTCATTATTCTGCACATGACAGGCTTTGTCTTCCCAGTCGGTGTGTAACTGAAACCTCCTCTATTTGAAGCAAATAACCATCTGCTAGGAGTCTGTCTGACTGACGGACCTGCCAAGAATCTGAGCTAAGTGGTCCCACACTAGCAGGTCAATCCGTCTGCTGACTCCATAGCAGACAAGTCTATTAAAACAGCCTGAGACTAGAGGACACAATGCCCTCAAGGAGCAGCGTGTTTAACATCAGAATGCCCACAGAGCAGAGCGACCATACCCATTCAGATGTTTTTTAATCATATCGCCAGTAGGAGTCATACTGGGAACCAAGCAGAACAGCACAAAACAAAAATCAGGTGAGAAAACATTACTGATGATATATTCTTATGAGACTCCTTTTCCACAAAGTCTCAATGGCTGCAGTGTAGCATGTTGTACATCACAGTCCATGACTGCTGCTCATTCTACAATACACCGTGGTGTATTATGACATGGCCACTCATCTCCACACCTCCACTCCCCAGAAACGATTTTTAAAATACTGACCTTCTGCCTGACTTGTACTACTGCCTTCCAGTAATCCTTGGCTTCAACACGGTGACAGTCATCACACATCTGTGGCTGGATGACAAACTCGATGACAAATACCTGCTGCAGGATCGCTCCGTTCATGACCTGAACGGCGATTACACAAGAAATGAAGAACATCAGTTCAGCCCCTTCCGATACCATGCAGTACACCTTAAAACACCCAAAGGAAGGTGTAAGGCTTAACAGCTACAAAGTCAAAACCAAAGAGAGGATCCATTCAGTCAGATCACACTTGCACTCACCTCTTTCTGTACTGAGAGCTTCAGTTTAATTCTTTTAGAATGTGGCTCAGTCCACAGGAATCCTGCATCTATCAGACGAACCTAGTTTAACAAAAAAAAACAAAGCATATGTTTGAGAGTTTGGCAGCAACGACCACTTCACCTTTAATGTGATGTTTCCTGTACTTTTTTTCCTATTTGGGACTGCCCTAACTGAGAAAATCCCCCCTCTATTATAAATTATACTGAAGGGTATATTCCAGCATATTTTATATTCATTCATCCACTCACTGACATATTTTTTCAGGCATTTTTAGTATCATAAAACAATAACCACAGGTAATCTTATATATATATTTAATGAGCTGTAACATTTCATCTGATCGGCTGTAGTCATGACTTTCAAAACCAGTAACATTAATGAGAATTATCACAACAACAGTGTTAATTAAGAGACAGATGGAGTTAAAACTATACACTATGGATGTAACCAGAACCCAAAGTAATGGTTACCACATCTATATACCTTACTCATTGATGCTTTCAGTTTCTTGAGACACAAGGCAAGCAGTTCTCTGGATTCTAAAGCACACTGTATCCATGTTCCAGGAGGCTGCAGGTACCTAAGAAAAAATGCAGTACCATATTCACTTGGAAATGCAGTTAAGGTAAAGTACTACATATAGAATTCTGATCACACTTATGCGTAAACTAGTTACTGGTGAACACATTAAACAGTTAAGTGACAATACAGCCTGAGTTTCTTGCCATTAACTCTCACATTACAAATGTCTGAACTATAACTGGAACTCAAGACAATATAAAAAAACAGAAAAAAAAAGAAATTGCACCTTTCGCACTGCTTGCAAAAATGAACAGAGACTTGCTTAGGAATCCCTTCAGTGATGTCAACTTGAGTTCGCAAGCAAGCAACACACATATTGGCTGGATTCGGGGGTATTGGGGTACCACACTCACAGCACAAGCTAAATGAGAACAGAGGGAAAATTTTTCATGTTAAACAACTGTCATTCTACATCAAAACAAAAATCAAACTTGTTTCTAACAGACTTAGCATTGCAACAACTATACCCAATGAAAGATAAAACTAATTAAACCTGGATTTATTCAAAAGTACTCTCGTTGCTGATGCACTGATTTGCTCTCATGCTGCTGTTGCCAGAAAGCATTTCCATGGACTGATCTCCCTGTACTGTCAAATTTCTTTTTGATGTTTTAATACACACGCATGTCTTCGATACTCACATGTTGCCCTGAATGTTGCTTGCTGGGGTTTTCATATACTCCATCCTCTTCACTTCTCTCTCTTAAACGGACAAATAATATACAATATTTAAAAAATACGTCAACCAGCCCACACACCTAAAGTATGAGAAGCAAAATGTATATCTGTTATTTCTGAGTAAAACATGGTATGCAACTTTAAAGAATTCCGGTTGCTTATTTGCATTTTAAGTCATTTCCATCTCCCATTTTAAAGTCACATTCTGCATTAAATTCCTCCAATCGCACAATCGCACAATCGCAAAATGAATACGCTATACCTTTAAGAGGTGACACTCCCTAAATATTTTAAACAATTTGAAATTAAGTTAAAAATGTTTAAAGTGCTTGACAAGCAGACAGAATAGTGCACGATTCAAAGACCTTATGTGCCACACCACAATTTAAGTAGTTCTCTCAACCAGAACTATACGTATTCACTTGAACTTCTTTTACCTCAAAATAACAGCCGTGTCTATCTTCCTAGCAGTAATTTTGTCCAAGCTGAGTTACATTAACTTAAGTGTCACTTAACAATCTTAATAACAACATGCATGCTCATCTCGTTGAATTTTCTTCACTCACCACGCTTTCAGCCCTGCACGTTGCCCATAAGCCACAAGACAGCCTGATGACGTAGTACACAACTAGCCGGAGTGAAAAGACCCCTACGTGCTCATTATAGCAGTCTAGAAGTGCGCCTGTCTCCAGATTTGTCAGGTATGAGGAAAAAGAATAAAAATGATTTATTTAAATATGCTTTTGTTTATTTAACAATGTAAAAAGGCACATCCACATGCTTACTAGTGATTTTATAACATTTGATATACTTTACTCCACATTTTAGATACTTTATCTAAACTTGGTGTATATTAAATAAAAATACATTTCTGAAAGTACAGGGTACGATGCTTTTTTCAGTTTCGATGCTTTTTGAACATCTCTTGAAATAGAAAATACTGTTAAAAGTTTCAGGTATCTCACTCGAGATTATTATTGGAGTTTATATCATTGTTATGTGTTTTTCTGCCTTAACTTTGGTTGATTATATTTTCTAAAAAGCAAATTTGCTGCATAATATGTATAATATCCTTAAGGGAAATTCCAGTTGCTTGCAGTAGGAATTAGCATTGCAATGAACTGATTTAAACTGTTCACCATTTAACTTCTTGGTGATTTAATGATTTAAAATAAACATGTTACTGGTATATTCTGTACCAGTTAAAGCTTTTCTATTGGAGTTCCCTCTAGATACAGCCCATGCATAAATAAAACATTACTAAATTATTTATTGTTGAGGGATCTGATTGTCCAGTCACTCTTTTATTTGGAGAGTAGTTAGTGAGGTAAACTATACTGTATAGTGCAGCAAACATAATCTGAAGTATTCTCCACTTGCCTATTTGCAAATCGTCCAAATCCTATTTGTAGAATGGTATACAATCTAGAAGGTACTGTAATAATCACTTGTCTGATTTAAGAGTAGTGATAATAGAACGTTTCTTGGAAGAAGTGTACTTATTTTATGTTACCTTAGTGAATACTGTACAAAATAAACCCACTAACTACCCTACTTATTTGACAGAGGTTTTAAAGAATTCTAAATGGAGAATATTAAATGATCATCTTTGGTGAGAGAATCATAGCAATAGAAATAGTTACATTGTTTTCAATGAAAGCATATCATTATAACCTGTTCTAAAACAGCCCTTCGATTAAAAGTGGAGTTAGTTTAACATTATGGTGAAATGCATTCCAAAGCATATACCGTTATTTTATATATTTTATATAAAGAGTAATTACTATACAGACCGGTTCTTCCAATTTATAAATATCATCAATACTGTAATATACACTTGTTTTGAGACCCCTGCTGTCTTTGAATTCCTGGAGGCTAAAGTAATGGTGCAGACACTGCGAGATTGACTCTGACAGGTGGCAGAAATCTTTTAATGTCAGTGTGATTGGACTTTCCCCGGTGAACACCATTTCCAATTCTCCACACTATTAGTATTTAAATACCCGCCAATGACAGAAAAAAATACAATCAATTAAATGTCCCGTCAGGTTTTTTTTTTTTGGAACAGTTAATGACTTATAGTGTGTGTGGGGGGGGGGAATATGCACTTGAGATTTAAAGATTGTTTGCAAATCTCTCTGCTTCCCCCCGTAAACTCTTTGCCGATACGGAGTCCGCTCCCGTTTCATTCTGTCTGTGCCTTTTCGCTCGCCGTAGGACGGGTTCCTCGTAGAAAATGCCCGTCGAGGGTAGAGCAAAACAAAAAAAAACTTAAGGGGGCGACCTCTCAGGCGGCGGCGGCGGCCCTGTGATCCGTGAACTGGGGGGGGGGGGGTCTCTGAAACCTTCTCTCTGTGCTCACGGGCGGGAGCGCGCAGAACCGCGGCTGTGTCCCGTGTCGCCCGCCCCGTTCTGAGCGCCGCGGTTCCAGGGCGCTCCACCCCGCGCGGCCCCGAATGGTAGGTTCCAGCGAGGGGAATGCTGCAGCGGCGCTTCTCGGCTCGCTTTGTGTGGGGAGGTGCTGATCGGAGAGCGGCGGCCGTCAGTTCGCTGTCAGTGGCGGGGCTAGGAAGCAGCCTCTCTCGGAAGGCGGTCCCCCCGTGTCCTTTAACTTCCCCGCTCCGCATCCCGCACATGGTTGTAGCGGCGTCGCCCGGGGTCTCGGTTGCGTGTACCGCGGCGTGAAAGGCAAGACTTTCAATGGCAGCCTTCAATGTGGGGCATTTGGCTACAGTTTTAGGCAACATCAGCTTTACCGACACCGATTCTGCAGCCTCTTCGGATCCCGCGTTGAGCACCGCTACTGCTGCATAATCACTTGTACATCACGGATGCGCAGCTTTCTGGTGAATCGACCCTGATTTTTTTTAAAAAATTATTATCATCATCATCATCATCATCATCACCATTTGCCCTCCAAAGTATGGACTGAAATTGTGAGTGGAGGAGCTGTCGTCAGTCGCGTTTCTGCGTGTATAAATGATAGAAGATACAATGACTTTGTTGTCTCTTTTGGGAAGGATCATGCGTTATTTCTTACTGAGACCAGAGACCCTGTTCCTGCTGTGCATCAGCCTGGCTCTGTGGAGTTACTTCTTCCACACGGACGAGGTGAAGACCATCGTCAAGTCCAGCAGGGATGCGGTGAAGATGGTCAAGGGGAAGGTGGCGGAGATCATGCAGAACGACAGGCTCGGGGGTCTGGATGTCCTGGAGGCGGAATTCTCCAAGACTTGGGAGTTCAAAAATCACAACGTAGCGGTCTACTCCATCCAGGGAAGGAGAGATCACATGGAGGATAGGTTTGAAGTCATTACCGATTATGTCAACAGGAGCCACCCATCCATATTTGGCATTTTCGATGGCCACGGTGGAGAGGTAAAACTGTCCTTCTTAAGCTCTGAATGAAAACTGCTGCCGGGCCGATAGACGGTCGGTTCCCCCTCACCCACTCACGAAAATGTAACGTGCTCCGTGTTTTCATGCGGTGTTTCTCGCCAGGCGTGATTCAAGTTTTTTAAAGCCGCACTGGACATATCCTTAGCCCGCTTGTGCCGCAGTTAAACATCCGTCTGCACTGTGTGGTGGACGTCGAAGTGATACTGGCTCGTTAATAAATTTCGGCTTTACAACCTGTTATATAAGCTTCCCACCCACACACCTGACTGAATTGTGATTTATTCGGGAAATAGATATTTGTTCAGTCTTGATGTTTAAAATATTCGGCAGGTTTTGATATTGCAATAGCACCTTATTGACCGCACCAGGGTTAGGTCTTCGGAAAGTACTTCAGTCGTACTACATTATTTCTTACCGACGGGCAGTAAATTCGCAGAGTCGAGCCAGATCCCAAATGCCTGTGCATTTAAAAATTTCCACTTTCACCAGACCAATCAGACAGAGAGCCATCTGTAGTGTAGCACGCCTTAAATTAAGTCAGACCATGCATGTCGCAAAAATAGTGGAAAACAGGTGAACAGCGCCTCACTTGGAATATGCGGTACTAATTTAATTAAAGAATACGGTATTTAAAAGCTCTAAACAGTAATTCAGTGAGTGATTATACTATAGCTCCCCTGGAAGCTTTCAACGGCGATTTGAAAAGATCTACGTGTAGTGGATTGTCCTGTTTTTATATTAATCTATGGTTTATTCCATAAAAATGAGCTTTGAATTAATACAAATACATTTGAACAATCTGAGATTACAGTCTGAGCCTTTAAGACACTCATCACCCTTTTGCAATGTAGTACCGTTCATAGAGGTACCTAAAATCCATAATACGTCCACCATAATAGTGACCATGGTACATCAGTTTAAATCAAAAGTTCCTACTTTGTCTTCTGGTGTCACTTAAGGATAAATAATATTGAAAGGTTAAGACGGTGGGCTTACATAAGCTGATGTACAGTAATACACACGTGTGAAAAGGTAAGGCAGTGCTTCTCTCCCATAGTGTGCTGAAATTATGTTAATCTTACGTTAAGGTAATTTATGTTTTTCCTTTTCAGTAAATAAAGTAGTTATGCTGGAAGAGATGGGTCTCGAGTCAATGTTAAAGCTAGTGTAAGAAGAAAGTCGGTTATCTTTGAAACAATTGCATTTATTATTGTAGAATAACATTTCTTTATTATAAGCTTGAATACTCACAGGTTAGCTTTTTGGGAGTCGGGAAAACGTATTTTCTTGTTCACGTAAAACTGTTACTAAATGTAGAGTACACCAACTACTGCAAAAAACTATTTAGTGTTTCTTTTTTTTTGTTGTTCACTGAAATCGTTTGCATTCGGTATTTTCAATTCTCTCTTATGCATTTGTTTTGCTGTTTCAAAATAATATTTTATTTAGAAATGATAATGTCATCTAACAAGCAAGCCAAAAGGTACTTATAATCGCATAATTGAGTTGCAATTCCTGTTCTAGAAAGCAGCCTAAACAAATTCAGTTTCCCATTCACCGTTCCAATAATTCTAGGCTTTGTGCTTAGGTTCTTGTAAACAGTGTCTCAGGATATGCCTTGGTACTGTCTAAAAACAGATTAGTAATGTATTATTTCACCTATGTTGCAACACAAAGAATGCAGCTGAAATGTTAATGAAGTATAAAGAGTCTGTAAATATGCAAGAAAATCGCTATGCCCTTTTTCACTGCCTTGAAGAAAAGGTGACAGTCTGCTTCAGTGCAAGGAGAGATCCTTAAAGGATAACTACATCAGTGTGCCATGCAAATGATGCTCTTTAAACAATACTTGACATTTGCCAGTGTTATTTTAAATGCTGACATATCAAAGTTCAGAGAAAAACTCTAGCGTTTAGTCAGAGTAATAAACAGTGCAGATAAATCCTTAGAATAGTATTCAACCTTTTAAATTAACCAAAGCTAAATGGGGAAGAAGGTAAAACTGAATAAATGAAAAACCATAATTTATACAGTTCTTTTTATAGCACAGTATCCCCATTGTGTAATTTTCCATGGCAGTATACACTATAATGCATGCCTTCAATTATACTGTTATGCATTTAACAGGTTCCCTATAGGCAGTTCATACTTCAATATAGATTGGATTTCTGTGATGTTGGTGAGATCAGGGGTCAGATTCAGGTGGATTATGAGCAGAATTTGATTGCATTCTAAAAAGTAAGCTGTCCATGCACTTTTTGTGCAGTCTCTAGAACATTTCCTATTTTGTTTTTTGAAGTCACTCCTATTTCAACATTTCCCTTGAAGGTCCTTAGAAATCTTCCTGCTTGATAATCACACACCGTTCTGGATGAAGTAGTTCAAGTAGGGAGCTGCGTCAGCACGCGTAGGCTGCAAAGGAGCAAGTAAAGGTTTATTCCCTGCTGAAAAAGGGAAGAAAAGAAACACAACATTTTGGCTGTGGAGCCTTCTTCAGGAAGAAGGCACCATTGTGGATGTGCTAGCTTGTATGAGTCTCTCAGCTGGTGGCCAGCTTCCTCTTGATCGGTCTTAGGCAGTGATGTGGATGATAATGCAGATTGAGCATGATGCCAAAACCCTGCCAAATCTCCTCAACTCTGACCATGTTGCGTGGCTCCACAGCTGTGTGATCAGCTGACGTCCCCATACTGATACCAGAGTACGTGGCGAGAATCCTGAACACTCCCATCGTTCCTTGTCTTCAGTCTTGGAAAGCCTTCCTAAAGACGCAAGTTCTTAATGTTTAGTTGTGCAGGTAGAAGGATCATGTCATGTTGTGTAGGTTTTGAAGGTACCATATACCAGAACAGACTTTGTTCTGCAATAAAATTACATTCATATTGTTCTACATTCAAGATAAGACCTAAATGTCACAGGATCTAAATTCTAAAGATTGCACATGTGTATTTTGCAATTTGAGGTGTTTCTGACAAGAAGCAAAAGAAAATCAGTAACATTTATTGATAAAGTAACCTCAATGATCAGTATTTATTCATTGTTTATTTTTATCTTTGAGGTAAAAAGATAACCGATTAAGAAGAGCAAATAATATATTTGATTAAATAAGATCATTGACATACTACAGCAGTAAGATCACAGAACAATTTAAGACTGTAATTTACATAAAAGTCTCTGTTGGTTGTTTTTAACTGTTACTAAATGATTCCTCCACATATTTGTTTTTTTAATTGGCAGATGTTTGATTTAAATGTAACAACTGAAATACTGTAGATACTGCAGGTATTCAATGATGCAAATCTGAGATTGACTCATTTTATTTTCCATCTGATGGTGGTTGCAACACTCAATTCAACATGAACGCCCCAAAGTGTATTCTGCTTTTTTCAAGCACTTGAAATGTTTTTAATTTAATTTACAGTGCTACCAGATGTCTTGCTCTTCTAGTTATACAGCTGGCATTTAGTACTCTTTTGTTTCTTTTCAGAATTGCTAGAGGATGTCGAATGTCTGCAGTAATAGTTCAATCCCCTGCAAGGTGAAGTCCGCTGGTTTCAGTTAATCAGCGATTGCATATTCAGTCTACAAGTACTTTCTTTCTGCAAAGTCTACAATGGACAGATCTTAAATCCAAAAAAAGGTTTTCTTCTTAAAGCAAGCCCTTGTCTCCACACACAGATCTGCTCAGAGTAATTACAGAAATAAGGATGCATTTTCAATGTTCAGTGACCATGAAAAGCAGTTATGATTTTAAGCCAGAATTATAAAACCACTTAAGATATAATATTTATATGTATCACTCCAAGACTAACATGCATTTGCATAAGAAGGTATATTAGGAGGTGACAGGATGAAAGTGTAATCCTTCATGTTGGCAGCACGTGTTGGTTACAATGAGAAGCCAGTCTTTACATTCAACTCTAAATCTAACCCCTGTCATGGCCTGGGTAGACTTTGGTAGTCTATTGTTAGGTGAATTAGTGTTAGAACTCAGTAATCCTCTATCTCCACATATGTCTTTAGCAGCTGCAAAGCAGACTAACAAGAAATATTACAGACTCTGTGAGGCAGCAACCAGGTTGCCATATTATAATTTTTTACATAACTGCTACAAGGCAAGTACAAGTTAGACTGCACTGTTTCATTTGCATATAAATAACATCATTTGGTTAGGGACATAGTTATGCTGACCATGACAAAATTGGTTTGGCATTGAATCAATATGGAATTAGTGAAGTCTTTTTCTATGTGGTGAGTGCGGCACCCTCATTAACCCTTTGTGCACATGACTTTGTTCTCCCAGCAATCTGGCTAATATCCTGAAAACTAGACGTGTCTGTCAGTGTCAGTGTGCTTGATTATTGCCGTTTCCTGTTCGAATACGGTCTTAATGTATGAGCAGGACGAAAAACAGGGCAAGTATTAACTGTCATAAAAATATTAAAAACAAATTAAAATCATTATCTGTGGCTTCTAGGAATAATTGCGTTTCAGATATGGATTTTTATCTGATAGTGCACAATTCATTCAGTACTAACCATATAATTTTAACTAGGTTGGCACATAGCTTATTTCTGTAAAGGAATGGGTTCAACTAACCTGTTTTTCAACAGGTGCAATCTGTGGTGCATTGTACGGTGGTCAAGCCTACTATACGTCTTCACAGTTACTTTTCTAGATAGAATACAATGAGCCGTGCATCAGCGACGCAGGTACCCACACCTTCAAGAGCCATGATGCATTCTTTGCTTGCTTGGTTCTGGGAATCCACAATTATTTTGCTTAACATTTACCTGCTGTTTAGAATAATGTCCTTGAATAAAATTATGATGCTTCTGTGATAAGACAAAATGAAAGCCTTCAAGAAAGAAATTGATATCAGGTTTTGGGTTAAAGTACTTGGCCTGTGTATTAGACCTCTCTTTCTTTTTGTAAATATAGAATATAATGTGTATGTATATAATTTCAGTATAGTTTATAGATCATGAATTCTGGTAGTTTGTGGAAAGTTCCTTCTATTGCTGTAATGTGATTTGGTTTGTGTCATGCGTGACAATTTTTATTATGAAAAGACATAAAGCGCTTCTAAAAATAGTTTTGGGCCGACTAAAGTACACATAATAACATGAGGAAAATGTTTGAATATACAGTATATGTTACTGTAACACGTTCAAGTTTATACTCCGTGTCATGAGAGAAAAGTATTATACTTTGGTGGTGTTCCTAGAGCGAGCACTATATTTGTAATATGAGGATTTTATTAATAGTCTCTAACAGGCGGTAATAGAAATGCTCAAATGCATTTTCAGTTGAATAGGAATTCACGTCTGAATCCCAGGACTGTGTGGTTCCATTCTGGACTTTGATTCTTGAGAAGAGCAGGAACACTAATGGCCATTCAGGAATTCGGCAGCCTCTCTATTAAAGATGCAGACAATTTAGCCCTTTTCTTGGTAATGTATTCATCCACCCACAGACACTTCCATCAAAGGGAATTGTGAAAAACATATCCTGATTCATGAACATGAATACGAGGAGTAACAACCAGACCCCATGAATCTACATGATCGTTTGATTATCCTAGTTTATACAAAGATATGTTTTTTTTTTCATTTTAGGCATATTTGCCTACTATTTAAATCATTACTGTGTCTACTGAAATGGTTTGAGTTGAGCTGAGATCATACTTGGTGTGTTGTACTTAAACATTGAATTCTGTCTCCATATTTCTGTTTGGCTTGTCTGATACAACGTTTGTACCTGTATAGTGTAATAATGTGAAACATTAGAATCTGAGACAACAACTATATCTAAAGTGGTTATTTTGTTGGGTTTTGAGAGGAAAATTATTCATGGTACTGCTAAGACAAAAAATCTCTTTTACTAGGGTAAAATGATCAGATGCATCAGAAATGTATCCAGAATTGTTAATATTATTGTTAATATTATTGTCTACATTTAATTGGTTTTTTAATGAAGTGCTGTCACATTTTTTTAATTATGTAACCTAGGGAAATTCAAGTATTCCACATACCCTGTTTTCAAAGATATATTTTTGTGGATTCTGTCATTAAAAAGCTGAAATTATACTTTTTTTTTCCTGAGGTGACTTGAGATAAGCACTTAGACCCGGTTCAGTGCTGTCAGGCTGATTCTTATTCACTTGGCGATCGCAGTCACCGTCTCCGCAAGGAGGAGTACCACCCTGTTGGTCGCAGGCGATTCCTGTGGCAGCAAACGAAGATCAGCGGTGTCAGACCCCGCAGACGCACTGGAAGCTCTCGTTCACTCGCTGCCAGCGGGATTGAAGTTACAGACGCTCAAGGCGGGGTCACCAACAGAGTGAGGAACGAGTAAACACAATGAAACATTCCAGCACATTCTAGAACTATTTTAGTTGAACCCCGAGTCCAGTCAGTCCCTGTCCTTGCAGGTTCTGTTGTCTTTACACAAAATACCATCTCAACCAGCATATATAGATCTTTCCCCAGTATGGAAATGGACGGTGTATACCCCATAGATTAATGGATCAAAAGATAGTATAGATAAGGCATGAATGTTAGGGTGATGTAATTAGTGGAGTACCACAGGGGTCTGTATCGGGACCATTGTTCTTTATAATACATCTCAATGATATATAGATTCTAGTAGTAATTATTTTTTAAATAAAGGTGCATATCAAGTTATTTTTTATATATTGGTTGTTTTCTCAGTTTATTGCTATCACTAATTGTTTTGCTACTTGATATTTTCTTATACTTTTTTAATTGAATGATGATGGAAAGGAGCTTTTTAGTGGTTATATTTTAGATGCTTGTAGGAAAAATAAATTATGTTTGCAAATCTGGTCTTACATTTCACCATTTTCAGAAAAAAATTAAAGTAGCCTTAAAGTTAATAGAAGTTTATTTTTTAATTCCTGCTTCATTTGTCATTTGTAATGCAGAGGTGTTTGGGAATGTGGGTTAGGAAAGGATTACCCAATCTCAAAGATAGTGGTTGAACATGAGCATGGAGCATCCTGCTACAGTTTCTTTGCTCCTCAGATGCTGTGGTGACAATCAGCCATTTGCGGGATTTTCTCTTCCAACTACTTTCTATACAAAAAATCATTTTGTTTAGCAGTTTTTCTGGGTAGCAGGAATGAAAAACTACAGGAACTACAAAAGAATATACTGTACATGCAGAACATGAATTCCTTCACACTTGCCACTGCAGTAATTAATATAGAACGTGGCCCCTGTGACTGCATTGCTAGCATTGATCTGGTCCCTTTGCAGAGAGATTGTATTTTTGAAGCAAATATTCAAGTCTGTATAAAAAGCAGTGGTTTTGTTCCTCACATTTAATTTTGAAACACTCTTATATGTCAGGCAATAGGCATTCTCTGATGGTACAGATTGAGTCACAAAGGGAAGGAAATTGTGAGCGCTAAATTGGTCAAATATTTTCTAGCCCGGAAGGTCGAAATTGTGAATCCTCATTGGTGTGTTTTGCTGTGACGCTGTCACTTTGCTCTGATGTTCCTCTGTGAATTTCGAGCACTTTGCTGTTTTAGTTTTTTCTGGCATTTAATAAATAGCCTTCCTTTCGTGACAAAGCAAAAGGGAATTGGTGGGAACAAATAACTCCATAATAACACTCCTCTTTAGGTTCCTTTTCTCAAAAAATGTAAGAGAGTGCAGCTGGGTTTAACTGGATTCAGAGCAGTAGTGTCTAGCTTGCTGCCATTGTCCCACTGTCTTTTGAGTACTGAAAGATTGAACTAAAGACCTCTGTGTTTATACCAGGTAACCTGCAATTTGAGGAAGGCTTATCTTTTCAAAAGAGAGACAGAGAAACAATATAAATTGCATAGATGTCATTTTTAAGAACGAACAGGTTGTTTATTCAAATGAGTGATTTTCACAATAATAATTAGCTACTCCCTGGCGCCGCTCATGCCGTCTTCAGAGGGAAGTCAGGGGTGTGGTTGTGCAGGGCTCTGTCTTTTTTCGGTGATGTTGTTGGTACTCAAAGAGTTGTAATTGTAGCTGAAGTGTGAACAGGCTGCGACACTGAATTTCCCAAGCAAAGCAAATGGGAGAAAACTATGAAGGCTTTTGTGTCAAGGTCTCAGAGTGCAGACAGATTGCCAGTGTACCTCTGTGCAGCCACAGCCATTATTATATCATACAGGTGTTTTTCTTTCTTTGGACTGATGTGCAGTGCTCAGGCAGTACAGTAAAGCTCTTTGCTAGGGAAATGAAGCACGGCAGGGGTGAGGCAAAATGGACTTTAAATAATTTAGCACAATAACATTTAACTGCTGGTAAAATTCATGTGTCTAAAAATAAACTCCAGTATGTGATTTGAAAGATCATAAGGAGACTGTAATTGAGTTCAGGCTTGGATAATAGCCATTTTGGTTAGTTTACTGCAGTGTTTTCTTTCAATTATTAAAGTAAAGCAGAGGGCAAATTTATTCAGGTCGCAATGAAGAAAAAGAAAAGATGTTCTAGAAATCTACATGGAAACACAAAATATGTTATGTAAAAATAAAATAAACAAGACTGCATTAAGCTCTCCGTTTTGATAATACTGTCAATAGCAGTAAAAATTAAGTCACTGCTTTCTATCAATCTATTCTATATTTCTATTCTTCGTTTATTTTTACCATAGTTGAATTCCTAAAGTTATGATTTCAGAGTAATTAATGTTATGTAATTTAGCACTGAAGTTTTAGTAAATCAGTTATTAAATTATAATCATACTAGTGCACATGGATCACTACTGTGCTGAAAAGAAATGTAGCCTGTGATGTAGAATATGAAGAAATGAAATTCCAGACATTTATGTGCATTGTCAGAGTCTGAAGCACATAAGCTCAGAATGTTTCCAGCTTCTAAGGGAGGAGACAGCTTATAAAATGTGCTGCTAATCATTCTGCAGTCATCTTCAAAGATTGATGCTCTTCTGTAGCCTGTGAAGGTGAAGGGGGAAGAAACCAAATCAAGATGAGATCAGGCTGGTAGGATCTGTTTATATAAGTGCTGTGTTCAGGGCTTTCTCAGTGTATTTAGGAACTCGCATAAATCCGTGACAGTTCTGTTCAGTTCTGGAACACCCTGTGCTATACATTTGCTGGTGAGGGTAGATGGGGCATGAAATAAATTAGTTCCAGCTCCTTCTGTTTGGAAGATTTCAGCTGTTCCAGGCATGTGGCTTACCTGTATTGGCAGCTACAGTAAAGAAGCGTGGACTTTCAATGCTCCGACTTTGTTTCTGAACAGACTCTGTGACCTTTTCATAGCAATTCTAATGGAATGAGACAATGCGTTAGCATTGTATCTCCTCAAAAGGAGAAAAAAGACACAATAATTGAATATGTGACCCTCATACTGACACAAACGGATACAAAATAAAGGATGAAAAAATTGCATGTGTATGTGCTTTAGCTGTATTGGCAGTAGCTGTCTTTTAGTGCCTTTTTTCTTCACTTAATTGAAAACCTACACTTTGTCATAATTTGCTTAAGTGAAATAGAAATAATATGCAAAAGATTTGTCATTGCTTTTAATGTTTGATAAGAGCAGTGTCTCTCATGGACACAGTAAAACTGATTTTTTCATGTACATTTTAGATATGTGATAGAAATCAAAGAGATCAAAATGTTGTTTTTTTTCTGTGGAATTGCTGATATCAGAGGCTGCATAGAAAAGTGAAGCTTAATTTGCTGCATATCACGGTTTTTGGCAATTGTTTTTATGTCTTTTTGCTAGGCAATCTGTCAGACAGGTGTGCTTATACTGTCTCTGAAAATCCAGTATGGTATTAAGTCTTTGGAAACTAAACTGTTATCATGAAAGTCTGTGAAGCATATGTAGGATCTTCAAAGTCTGGAATTTCTTATAAATTAATCCCTGATTTTGCACATTGCTCATATCCATGTGCAAAACAGGAACCATTTTGTTTAAGTAAAGATGTAGGCCTGTACTTTTTATGAGTGACGACCTAAAAATAAAATGAAGAAGAGGCTAATGTGTTTTCCCTGTTCTTTTCTTGCACTCAAATATTCTTTTCAGTGTTTTTAATTTCTTTCTTTCTGGGCAGGGTTTTATATCTTTCTCTGCTGTTGCACCAAGTCCTTTGGTCATCAGCTTGTTGTAGACTGTGTTCTGCAAAGGAAGGCTCCAGGCAAGCTTATAGTTTTCCCCACAACCTGTCTAATGACCCCTTTAGGGACTAGGGTCATGCTATATTTAGCAAAGCTCTACATTGTCCTCAAAGGCTTCTTTTCTTTGCATGTTGGTTTCTGAAGTTTCTAAAGCACAAAGTACATAAAAGTACAAGAGAGAACATTACAAAGCTTCCAGCTTGTTTGCGTGCTGGGTGATCTCAGTTATCAAGTCATTTTGAAGTATGTTCTTAAAATCAGAAACTTAGAATACAGCATGCAACACAAGCCCTGAGTTGCAACACAAGCCCTGAGTTGCACTTTTGTTAACCTGACGTCTGTGACGTCAATGCAAATGGTTATGTATATGGACAGTTCTGTCTCTGTGGTCTTATGAGTTCAATAGCCCCACCCTTAAACATGAATTAATTAACTCCAAAACAGCCTGTTCTAGGCTGTCAGCCATTAAGTATGAGGCATCTTGCTCACCCTAAACCGTTCCTTGGATCCTTGCCATAGCCTTGCAAACAGTCTCGACTATCTGAACTCCTAAATTTATGAACCAGAGGAATTTTATTAAAGCACCGTATGCAGGCAATTCTAATTCTTTCTAATCAGAGTCTTAAATTACCAGCATCTGTTACTGGTGGTCTGATTTAGAGAACATCCATGTTTTTTAATTAAACTCTAGATTTAGGGATATCTCTGTGAAGGGGAGAAGGCAAGCTACATAAGCAGGATTTAATTAAAATATTGGAACAGGACTATTTAAGCATATTGCTGCCCGGGATTCCATCCTGAAGCAGTCTAGTTTAATTTGGTGGCTGTCAGACCAGTGTAAATGAGGCCTGACACCAGTTGGGTCAAGCTGCCAGGGGCTGATTGTCACGGGTAGGTGGGGAGTCTCGGGCAGTACTGATGTCTTACTGACGCATTTTGTTCTTTACCTTCCCATTTTCACCCAGTGTCAGAGGTGCCTTGCAGCATGTTCGTGGTGAATGCAGTGACTAAATGAGTATAGCTGTGTTATATTTACTCACGAATGCCTAATTGTCTGGCCTCTGTTCCCCTCAGCAGAGCGTATCGTAATGTCCGGTGGCTTCATTCCTTCAGAGTTCTTAAATAAATATAAAGCCCATTTCTGTTATTTTTTTTCAATTCTCTCATTTTACATTCTCCCCTGTTCCTGCTCAGCAGACCGTGAATTTTTGCCGGCTGTAGCTGCATCAGCACTAACATCTTTCAACCTACATCTTCGACCTTGCAATGATGAGACACAGTAAACCTGGCAGAATCCACAGAAAGATGCCTGTGCGGGCGGCCTTCCTTACAGTACATAGTGCTTCTCTTGTAATGTTATTTGTCTTGAATTATTATTCCAAACAAATAGACCGGCTCCAGTTGTATTTGTTGTTTTGATTAAAAAGTAACCTTTTGAAGAAAACGTCAGCAGCGATTTTCAGCGGATGATTTTGGTTAAATGTGTCCAAAGCAAATAACCAGCACGGGTTCTTTGATACAGGCTTTGCAAGTTCGAGAGATAGGATACCATCTTAGTTCAGAAACGCATTAGGATTGCAGCTTGATGTAAGGTTGCTTCTTAAAATGACACAGCTCTGCGACTGTGCCTCTGCACATAACCGGTCTGCTTCTGGATGGTAGTTCCATAACACCATCCATGTCCTGCCCGTGGAGAAGCACCCATGCAGATGTATGCACACAAAAAGGGATCAGTGTAATTAGATCGTGTCCCATAGAGCACGACAGTTTTCTTTGTGGAGCTCGAATTGGAACCGTGTCCCAGGTCGACTGTCAACTTCCACAAGCAACAGCACCCGAATGGCTCAGCTCCATCGCGGGCAGAGTTGGGATGAGTAAGTCAGGACTGTCTTAGCAAAACAGTGACCCCTGAGAACCCTGGTAGATGTGTCCTCCTGGCGTCAGAGAGGAGCACACTTCCGTTCCAGGCGTTTTTGAACCTCTTTAGGTCAGAGGAGTCTGTACCATGTGGGTACAGGGGATGTCACTGAGAGCCGAGATGTGAAGACACAATATGGCGATTTCAAATCAGGTAGGGCTATCAAAAAAGTTCCATTTAGAAACAATTTTTTTTTTAGAGAGATTCTCAAGCACTAGTGCAATAAACCAAAAAAAACAATCTCCATGTAATTCTGTTTTTCAAGTCTGAATACCTTTCTTAGGCTTCCCGTCTGCCAGTAGTACTTCAGTTTGCCCTTCTCGTCTTTAAACACTTGGGGATGGGAATGTTTTCTCTAAATATTAGGTTCTCCCAAGGATCCTGTTTTTTTTTTCAGTGATTCTTGTTTAGGTTCTAGTTATTAAATACTGCTACTTTTTCTACAAGAATCTCAATGATGCCAAAAAATATGTTTTTGAAGCTTGTTAAATGCTCTTTAGATGGTCCTATACATTAATATATTTGTAGATGTTCCACCAGAAGCCTCTAATATTAACCTGGGTATCAGTTGAATGTAAATTTCATTTTATAATTCTGGCACGTGAGCAAAGTGCATCACTCTCTAGGCTTGCTGGTAACAGATATACAGTATCTTAGATGTCTTCTAAACTAAGGTTCCTATGAAGGCTCCCACCACGTTGTTTTACAGTACCAGCAGTGTTCTTCGGCTTGTGGAAGGAACTGCTTTTAAAGGTTATACAATTAGCCAAATGTCTGTCTTTTCCCTTGTAGTTTCAGGTTGTTAAGGTTGAAAAAATTACTGCGCACAAAAATGATCTTGTTTACTGAAAGGTCCTTTCAGTTGAATAAATGAATCCATGTTCTAAATCGGGCAAATGTTTGTAATACATTCAAAAAAAGGGGCAAATTCTAATGAACAATGATAAGTGTTCAGAAGGGGAAAAAGAAATTCTGGTCCAGCCTACTCAGCTGAGTGTTTTATAAAAAGGAAAGAGCTTCTTTCTTCAGCATTTTAAAAGGGGTCTTTGTTACATGATTCCTGGTTAAACACAGCGTTTAATTCTAAAGTGACATCCTTGAGCTTCATCAAAATGCAAAGCCTAAACAAAATAGGATGGAAATGCATGATTGAAAAAGAGTACTATATGGGAAATCCAATCTTTAAAAATGAAAATATTGATATTTCTTCAACAAAGGTATTATTTAGTATCTCTGTTTCTGTTTTTAATTGGGTGTTATACTTCTTTTATAGATTTTTGCTTTCATATTAGTTGAACTTTGGGGAGATTTTCACAGCATTTTGCTCCTTTAAACATAATTGTCTCAAAATGACCATCAAAGTTTAAAAGCTGCTAGGTCAGTGTGATGCAGTTTAGTTGTAGGTTGTTGTTTTTTTGCCGGAAATTAAGCGTGTTTGCGAAAATGTGTGAGTCCGGAGGTATGGTAGCATTTGAGATACCAGCGGACTGTTTTCAATTTCAAAGTGCTCGCATGTTTCACTGTGATCAGGTAGAGCTTTCATAGCAGCTGTTGAGCAAATTATTTGCTGTCAATTTGCTGGCTCTTCTGGAGAATAACATCTCCCTTCATTCTGGTGCCAGTGAGTGAGGCGTAATTAAAACTCTGCAGAGACTGTTTTTCTTCTACACATTCCTTCCTTGAAGCATGCACCAACCTGAACAGAGCTGTGCCGTGCAGAGGCCTTCCACAGCTTTGTTGCTCAGAACTACAGACGAGGTGTGAATGGTTTGTAGTCTGCTGGCCATTTTATTGCAAGAGCACAGACTTGTACAGCTTTTTCTAGCTAACTGAAAGTCATACTTAATGTAATTATGTTTCCTGTTAGCACCCAGAGAATTGACAGATATTTAATGTAGGGTGTATTATTAATGAATACTCAGTGATCTGATGTACAGCAATATGGACTAATATGATTTTAGTTTAATCATTACATTCTTTAATAGATCAAGTTTAAACACCCCCCTCTTGACACTGAGAGTTATATGAGAGTTGTTTTGCCTCTTTGGTACATTATATAGAACCCTACTGTTCAATGTACGAGTCAGTTAGGCCTTATTTGCAGTTTTATGGTACTGACATCTTACAGTAGGGAGACTACAAATGTATGTACAGTCATTTTGTAAAGTCATTTAAATGCTTCTGGATTTGTGAGCAAAAATTGGTCTAAGGAAAAGCTTTGGAGCCATTTTCAGGACTTCTGGATTAGCTACAAAAGATACAGATCTAAATGTTTTGGGGAGCTCACATAAAGGATTTATCTCCTTTACTATGTTTTGAAAGGGTTAAGAAATAAGTCCCAAGTAAGTCTCAACTTTAAACTAGGATAAAGTATTCTCCAGTCAAAAAAATAAGACTTCATAGATATTGCTTACTTGGCTTTTGTGTATTATTGTGTCTTATTACTCATATTGTTTTCTTTTTAGCCCAAGCCTGGAGTTCTTACATTAAAAATAACAGGTACAAGGGTTAGACACTTGAATTGCTGTTATTTTTTATTTTTCTTCCTGCACT
Source organism: Atractosteus spatula (assembly GCF_055471065.1). Classification (NCBI taxonomy): domain Eukaryota; kingdom Metazoa; phylum Chordata; class Actinopteri; order Semionotiformes; family Lepisosteidae; genus Atractosteus; species Atractosteus spatula. Next base: position 68,229,492 of record NC_142709.1, on the reverse strand, counting down.
GGCGATCCTGTAGTTTCTTCACATCAGAACGTGTTTCATCCCCCCTGTCTGGTATTGGAAACCAGGATTGAAATGACTCAATTACCACCTGCTCCAACAGCAGTGGAGAAGAGCGTCCCTGAGGAGAACCGTTTGTTTCCCGTTCCAGGCGGTTCTGGCTGCCCAGTGGTTTGTTTTCTGTTTCCCTCCAGTAACACTTCTAGAAGTAGAAGACATGGAAGATTCAAGCGGGCCACCATCACAGACACATCTCAACACCTCTGAGCACGATGTCTTGGCCTTTTAAAATGTCTTCTCACATTAATGCCACTGGCATGGATGGAGGCTGGTCTGTCAGCTCCCTTTAATTCTGAATTGTTGTGTTTCACTGTGCCGTGACAGTGGTGTAGCGTTGGATTGTGTTTTAGTGTTTCTGGTTTGTACTTCAGTCAGGCATCAGGCTATTTGTCCCCGTACCACATATAAAATGTGCTGCGTTTGCGCAAAATATTTATCACATGGAATGCATTGCATCTGCTGTATGTGACGAAGTACATGTGTTAGAATTTAGCACTGTTTTATTATAAATATTTCAGAAGCATTCCTCCTTAGAATTTCAGTGCAAGTGGTATACATCCGTACGAAGAAGGACAAATAATATCCACTGCACACTGAACAGCATTGAACAATATGAAGCAGCTAGAAATGTGTGTTATTCATGGTTTTTTTTTTACGTTTTCTTGCTAAAGATGATTGTACCTCAAATCTGGGCTAATGTAGGTTAAACCCTTTATAGACTGTTAATCCGTTAATCAATTTTTGATTACTTAGTCAAACTTCATATTTCTTCCCGAACTATTGGCATCAATGGTTGCCTTTGCATTCTGCAGGTCCTCTTTTTTCACAGTTTTTCGAGTGTTGTGGAAGTCTAGATCTCTCTGCCGTGCATCTTCAAGAAACAGCTGGACAGTATCCTTGGATCAATTAAATAGTTGCCGCCAAATGAACCACATGAAAGGCCTCTTTAGATTTATAATATTTCTTACGAAAAAAGTGCATACAGGGAATGTTTTAGCATGTGAGAAAATTATGTAATTGCACTTGCCTACAGCTTAACGTTTTTTCATGGGGATGTTCTCAATTGCTAATGGATAATCCAACTTTTTGCACTTAATAAGCTATCAGACAGTAATGGATACAGTTAATGCAACCTTAAAGCCTCATGTATTATATGTGGCATTCTAAGCGTAGTGATATTCTGGTAATTCCTAAGTGTTATTTTTAAATGTGGATAGCAACAGGTTGTTATTGCCAATAGGGATAATTATAATTCTGATGTAATCTTGCACTGATCTCTTCACGCTTCTGGGCTGTCTAACTAAATGAAATGCAGAGGGGGGGATCTCCAGTGCCTATAAGTACTGTATGTGATGGCTGCTGTTCATCCAACGGATCTAACTGCTGTACAGAGACAAGCAGTCCAAAACAAAGGTTTTAAAATACTTTATGATAATTTAGGACCCTAAGGTTTATAATTAGTCTATGCTAAACATGAAAGAATGCACATAGGAGCAACATAAAGGTTGTTAGTTCAAATGGAACACATTGCATAAAGACAGAAATATTTGAGTTTGAAAGTACAGTATAAGATTATTCTGGAATGAATCTACAATTGAGCAAAATTTAATTAATTGCTAGCAGTATGGTTAGCACTTTAGTTATTCACATGCAAATGAAAAGAGATTAGAATGAGCAATCAGAGGATATTAATTCGATATAAAGGATTGTTTTAATTTTTATTTAAAGGATTATGTAACCATTTCCCTTTAAAGAGAATAGGCAATCTAAATTTAAGCCTGGAATGTGTGTAGGAGGAAAGTAATGCTCTGTGTTTTTGTGGGATAGTTTTTAGTGATCTTAAAACTGATTACATCTTCAAACCATTGCAACATCTATTTTTTAGAATATGCTTTTAAACAAGTTAATTTTATTCTTAACTGATCACTTAGATTATTCAACTTCTTTTGAAGGGAGATCTTTCTTTTCTATATTTTCATTAAATATTTCTGGAGCAGTATCACTCAAAACACCTGTATTCACAGCTGATGAGGCTAATTTTATACATATTTCCAAACTGCACCTTTTGCATTCAATGGACTGTTGAAAACTCGTTAATTGTTCAGAGAAACGCTGGATTAATTCATTCAATCAGGGCAATTATTGTCCTTTATCTGTTGTTGAGGTGTACATCTTTCCAGATGAATGATATTTAGATTGAGCTGATTCAGAAGTTCAGGCTCCTTGCGGGCTTGTTGTTCACAGTCCATTTACCTTAGATCAGTCTCGTTCTGTTTTCAGTAAGATGTGGAGTCCTGCCAGTGGAGGTGAATCACAACTCCCTTCCACTTCTGCAGATGCCCCCCAAACTCTCGAGAGGCTGGAGACTGGAGAAGCCTCTCCGAGCGTGCTAATTGCGATCGCTGACTGCTCTCACTTCTCCATCGGCAAAAATGCCTGTCTGCCCCCCTCGCGTCTCCACAGGTTCTTCACTCATCGCCGGGGAGTGCGATGGACAGCTGCCCTGGGAGCCTTTTTGCCCTCCTTTGAGAAGCTGATGCTGAAATTAACTTTGCACAAGAATGAAACATTTAATTGAGGAGGAGCCACCGCTCCCAGTAAGAATATGTGTGAAGGTAAAAATCTATGAGACGTCAGGCATGAGATACTTGAGTTTAAGCTGCTTAGAGGAGGCCAACCACCCGATCACAGGACAGAGGAAGTTAGGACTCCCTATACAGACAGAGGAATCAAGCAAGGGGCGGTTGCACAGGTGAAGGAGGGACACATCTGTCTATCTGTTGGCATATCCTGAAACCGAACGTTTGCAAATTACTGCGATACTGTAAGGTGGTTATCATAATATCCCTCGTAGCAATGCGTAATGGCTGTAAACTTTGAAACTCCGCTTTGAAAAGGTGCTTGTGTTGCTGTTGCTTTGATAAACCGCATACAGTGGTGTTACTTTTTCTGAAGACTGATTGAGAGCAATTCCCATTGGCTGCTCGATAACCTTTAAGTGTCATGGCCAGAACTACACTTTTCACTGCAGTGCAAGCTAATGAGAGCTCGGAAGGAGTTTAGCCTGAAGCCCTCGCCTGGTGGTTCAGGATTCTTAGGGTTTGTGGGGATGTGCTCTTTGTAATAAAGAAATCCCTTTGAAACACGTTGTACTTTGTGTGGCAGTTTGGTCATGGGCGGTTTGCTCTGTGTTTGTTTCTTTGAGTTCAAAGCCCACCATTAAGCTGTGTGTGGGGCTGGAGTTGCAGAGTGAAAAGTAAATCCTGGCGCTGCAAAGGCTAAGGATGGGTCGGGGTCATGGCAACATCAGTGCAGCCCTGATGCCTTGCCATTTGTTTTTCTGGGCAATGTAGAGACGCTGAGAAAGTGAAGAATGTTTGAGGTGCAGTTCTGAGTGGTATTTCATTGTCTGCACTAGCAGATGGCATACTTAGAGCAGGGAGAACATATCACAAGTCATAATGCGTTTTAAGTAGAGAAATTGCTCTCTTTTCAAGATAGTGATAGTGAATGCATAATCCCCTTTTGTACCCTTTTTTATTTTTCACTTAAGTTAATTCTCAGTGGTATTTCACATTCTACAGATCTCCGATTTGCCAGAGTTGACATTCGTAGAAACTGTCACACATCTGACTCGTAAGTGCGTGCGGTGAAGCATACTTCTGTAAAAAGAGGAGTTTTTAGGCTCACTTTTTTGTCCCTGTGCTTCACATTTTTAGCCTTTTTTTTCCATTTAAAAAACATGATGTTACATTCAAAGTGTTAATTAATACAAATACAAGCCTGCTCCAACTAGCAATATATAGAATTCTCAACATAAGTACACCAAAACTGGGGAAAGTCAAGCTTGCTGGTGCTCTTTTTGATTTTTAACAGCAATGGCTTGTAACACAAGGGCAGTGACAAGGGTAACTGACTGTGCTGCATTGCGTTGTGATCCACATGTCTGCCTTCAATGAGAATAGTGTCTCATTCCTGTTTTTCTTCTTTTTTTTTGCGTAGCGTGTTAGTTCGTGCCCCCTCTTCACTCCAAACCTCCAGCATCTGTCAGTACAATTGCCTTTGTCAGTATCAATAGAAAACCCATCCTCACAGGAGCTTGACTATATTCGGCATAAATCTTTGAAAGGCTGGCCATTGTGTTTCGACAAGGCCAGCTGGCAGTCTGTGCCATAGCTGCTCTTGGGAATTCGGAAAAGAAAACGTGATGGTTTCTTACATTTGTCTTGAAGGGTCATGTATGATGTTGCAACACTACCATTAGGAGGTAAGGGGCAAAAGAGCTGATCCCTGCTGTTCACAGTTAATGCACAGGGACAACTACTAAACAATGTTTGCTATTTGCAGTTATAAAGTCTGTTTTTAAATATGCTAAAGCAACTGATTTTAATTTAATACTGTTTTTGTTCAAGGAAGTACAGAGCCGTATTTGTTATTTTCAGTCAAAGTATCTTATTTTGGGGATTTATATCATGTATAAAGGAAATTCAAAACTGCTGTATTGGTATTTAAAAAAAACACAGAGATATCCTGTAGTGCACTTTTTTCTTTTCAGTCAAGTAATAGCAGGATGTTTTTAATTAATATGATAAATGCAAGAGCTATTTTCTGGAAGATGCTGGCATCTTGATATAGCCTGTGCAGCCCTGCGAGTTCTGACAAAATAATGTATTATTGAAATGAAGTGTAATCAATTTATTCATGTATTCAACCTTGGAAGACAAATTGAGATGAAAATGAGGCTCCCTCCAGATGATACATACTGCACTGTACAGTAGATTAAAGGCAAACAGTTTATAAGTGTCACTTGATTTATGGCACATTAATAGCAGCATCTGTTCAATGTGTTTTAATTGTAATGCAGATTAGTTGTGCAATATCTTTTATGATGATTATTTTTTATCTATACGTTTTAGTTGTAAAGAAAAACAACTAAAAATAAAGCAAGTGAGTTTTAGCATGTTAACAACTCAGAGAAGAAAAAGCACCATAACTACTTTAGGGTAATTTATAAATTGCACAGTATCTTTAAAATGACAGTTAAATGTTAAAGGCCACCACTTTCTATGATATATAGCTAAACCGCTAGAGGCATATACAGCAGTGCCTGCATTTGAGTGATGTTGAGATATTTAAATGGCATTTTTTTTCATTTTTTATTTAACTTGATACATCATCAGTTACACCTCCACAGTTTTCAGCATTGACTGCTTCATTCGTGGTGGTATGTCTAGACCTTTGCAGCATTGTGCCATCACTGTGTTTCATTGGAACTCAGTTACTTAAGATAAATTGTTTCTCTGGCCATGTGTAATCTCACATGTGGCCAGAGGCGACTACATAAACATGGAATGGGCTCTTTATATACAATATCCAACCTTTATCTGTCAAGCAACGGGCAGTACAGTATTGAATGTGTTGGAGCATCAACATGATGCTGTACTGTAGTTTAGATAAGTGGACACGAAGGGATGTACTTAAGTATCTGCGTTCTAGTACCCTGCAGTAAAAATCCATTTCAGCTATATGGCCGAAAAATTGTTTCCATAGAAGTGAAACCACACCTTGACTGTTCTGTCCTGTAGCTGCTCTGTGCTTTCCTCAAGTGCATAGTACGTCTTTGTTCAAGATCCTGTTTAAGTGAACGTTGGCCTTGTCATGTGAAGGCGCATCTGTCACGCTGATGGTACTTTCTGTTGCAGTATGCCCTCAGAGTCACTTTCACGCATGATGTGTCTGCCACTGCTAAGCCCTCTGTAGAAGTGTGTCTATATAGGGAAACCTTGTGGTGATGAAGAGTCCTCCATGTGTCTCCTTCCTGCCTCTCTTGATGCCCCCTTCCATCCTCACTCCAGGACACCTGCCTAATCCCTCTCTTTTGAGCTCCTAAGATCAGAAAAGCTCTTTTCTTCTTACCCAAAGACTTTCACCTTTTTTTAGAACACAAACAATAACAATGTTCTGTCATTTGCCAAATGACCTAAAACAGGTACAGAAAGGAGTCTTAAATTTCACGTACTTCTGTGTATTTTCTAGAAACATGATACTGACACGGCATGAATTATCCAAATACAATTATGCTGATTCATCTTTTCACTCCCCCTCTGCTGCTGCAGTAATTTAAAAGCGAGAAATAACAGATTGCTTGTTCCTTTTTAATTCTCCTGACAAGAGCATGGAAAATTATTGTGTTCTGTTACGAGTGGACAAAGGAGATAAGCATACATGTCAGTGTTTTCTTTTAAGAGACCATATAATCCCATGGATAGATGTAAATAGCAACCCACTCGTCAGCTGCAGTAGAACATTCCCTAGCATGATATCTCTGACACTTCAGATTTTTGTCCTGAAATGTTTAGACTTTTTCATATGTTTTATTAAAATGTGTCCTGCAGTTGTTTCCATCACCACTTGAAGGACAGGCTGATCTTCTCTTAGACTGTGGTCACCCACACTGATGGTATCATTTACCCCATTTGCAGATTGCTGATGGCAGCTGGATGTTTTCTGGAGTATTCAGCATCTTCAGTGTGACATTTTGCTTGATTCCTTTACTGTAATCTGACAACCAGGTTCATTTATGCAGCATCGGAATGCTGTTTGTGAGGAAAGGAGAGCCTCAGCAGCCGACTGCATTTAAAGTGAAAACTCCTTTAAAAAATATTGTTGCATACTGTCAGATTTTCAGCAAAACAGAGAAGACACGCCTCTTTGTAGCTATTTTAACATGCTGCCATCCAGAAATGTCTTGCTTGTTTTAATTTCATCATGGTTTGTTCCTTGTCTTAAAATGACTTGAATAAGGTTTTCTTCCTACCTACAGCGTTATACAGGACTAATAGTCCTTTTTTAGATCGCTGGAATTTTGTCTGTGCTTGGCAGAGGCAAACAAAGCTTCGTCATTTTAGAATCACAGTGTTCCGACAGGCAGATGGGAGCGTGTCCTTCTATGTGGATTTAAGAAAGCTTGAAGATGAATTTTCTTTGATTACAGCACAGCAGGACTTCAAAGAAAAAAAAAATGTTTTATTCTGTATGAGCAAAAAGACAGGTCTCCTGGAGGTCTTTTGAAATATTCAGTTCCGTCTGTGCATTTTGACACATTATAGAGAAACACAATCAGAGGAAATCATACCTGCATAGATTTCAGTTATGCTGTCCTGTTTTGCTGCTTGCCAATACGAGTGCGTGTACAGTATGTGAAAGAATAATGTACTGCCCCCCTTTCCTAAAAGAATGAACTGCATGACAGATACAGTATGTTAAATGTATAAATATATCTTCCAGTTACATTCGGTGAATTCTACATTGGTGTACTTCCACCAAAGACAATTTTCACTTGGGAGCTGGTGACAAAGAAGGACATTCAGGTATGAAATTCCTTAAATTGAGTGTCCGAAACGTAGACCTAATTTATTCGCTGCGACGTGGGGCAGTTACAAAGTCACATCAAGCAAACCATAATTAAGAACAAAAAAAAAATCTCTGTTGTGCACATTGATGCCATAATTATCCATAATCAAGCGCTGGCGGTGCTTCAAGCTGGAGTGTCCCAGCAAGCTGTTACAAACCACTCCAGATGTCCCTGACGCTCCTGAGGTGTTATGATGCCGATGGGAATGTCAGTGATGGGACATGCTCAGGACGTGCAGATGGACTAGGGTCGCTCACCCACCCGCTCAGGTAGCAGCTGCAACAGCCTGAACCCCCCGACGTGAATCTAGAGGCGCAGGTGCCTTGTGTCTAGGCGCTGATGGCAGACATACTGTACAAGACACGGTCTGACCTGCATTTACACCCCCCAGCCTGATGTTGTAAGGATCAAGACACAGACTCTGAAGACCTGGCTGATTGAGATGCACTTGCTGTTTTACAAATGTCCTAGTTATTTCAGTATGCATCTCAAACCTCAAAAAGATACCAAATGGCCATTCCATGTGCAGCTTGAGGCAGTACGTGTACACAAGAAGGGGTAACAAAAGTAATCCGTTCTTTAAAAGTAAATCAGAATCTATGGTTCCTCATGGATCAAATTAAAATTTTGTTCCCCAGATAGAACTTGACAATCTTCGATATGTTATCGTATTAGTTCTGTTTGATATTTCCTGTTATATTTTATACATTATTATATTTCAGAACATTTACCTGGAATTGAACTTGCACCTGTATGACAGGTGAAAAACATTCTCCGTTGTAACTCCAGTAGAAACCGTAACTTGCATAGCACGTGTCCGGGTTTAATCTGATCGTGTTACAAGGTGACATAATCCTCTGTTGTCTAGGACACTGGGCAGGAGGCTGGCCTTTTGGCATAGTGGAATTCACCGCTCAGGGGCCAGGAAGGTGCTAGTCCTGGCAGGGTATGACCTACACTCAACACAAGAGAATTAAACCACATGTGCATAGTGCATGAAATCAAGTTTGAACTGGAGACAAATTGCACACTTTGATTTCTAAATAAAAAAAAGCACTGCTCTGCACTATTTTAAATGGGTGACATGGGCAATTTACCAACGATTGGCAAATGCATGCCTTTGATATTTTGAAAAGTCGATCTTTTCCTCAGTATAATGTACCATTTGTTGCATAATGAAGCAAAAAGCCCTCTGTGAATGCAGGTGGCATAGATGTGTTTTGTGCTGGAGTTAACTGTGCTGCAAATTGGTGATCTAAAGGGCATGTACTCAGGGAAATGACCACTTTCTCTTCTACAAGTGCAATACAACTTATGTGATGTAGGAAAATCAGTTTCTTTAAACTCAGTTATTTATCATCATTTAGAATGGAGCATCATGAATCTTTTTTGTCATTGGAGATTATTAGAATTTTTTTTCCTATACATACAGCAGCTTAGGCAAAAGCCATTTATTTTGGCCAAATGAATCTTGTTCACAATATCCATTTCCCATCACAGGAAATTGCCTCTGAAGATAAATACCTCGTCTGAGCATTCTGAATTCTGAAAGTGATCTAAATGCTGAGCAATGGTAAATAGACTCAGTATCTATGATGGGTAAAAATAATTGGTTAATGAGGAGCTGGAAGATGGTTTATTTTTAGCACATAATTGTTCAGGTTTCAGATGATTGGTCTTCTAATTGAAGCAGACAGACAAGTGCGTAGCTGTTGGTATGGCAGCAGACCATCAACCAATAAACAGCTGAAAACAAAATGATGATTTTGACAATTCCCTCCTTTTTCAGCGTCCTGATTTTATTTGAGGCAGCCTATTGTACATATATTCTTTTGTATGACTTTTATTTTGGGGGGATGGCATGAGTTTAGAATGATTTTGGAGGACAGCCCCTTTCACTATTTCTTTCTTGTCTTGCAGGGGTTGGAGGGGGGTAGCAGGGGCCACAACACCTCGGAGAGTCAAAACTCACTGAAAAGCCAGGCAGGACTCCACTTTGTTAGGCAGCTCTCCTCATTCTCCACACCACTGTTTGCTGCTAGCCAACTACGAGCATAACAAGAGGGCAGGTGGTCAGATGATATCACACATAGTAAAGGGCAGTCGAACCCTAGAGGAAATCTTCCAAAGAAGGTATTCTGGGAAGAGGAAGATGAAAATAGAAACATCCTCCAAAAACACAAATTTGGACACCCTCCCAAAAAAGCTTGAACAAATTTATGGACACTACTCGGTACCGAGATCACAAAAATCTAGAGTGATCCTTTCATGAAGAAAGCTGAAGATGTCTTATAAGTTAAAAAACAAATCCTTGGGTCAGTGGGGAGAACAGCAGCTTTAAAATTTTCATCAGTGTTTTAGTTTAAACATTTACTTCCATTTTTCTTCTTTTTTAAGTTCATGCTGTGAAACTTTACATGGTGAATAGTTTTGGAGCACTTCCAATTATGCTTTTTTTGGAATTTAAATTCTCTTATTTTCATACTTTTGGTCCCAAAGAAGGAAGTTAAATTGTAGTTGAAGGTACATTTGAATATTGTAGGACTGAAAAGTCCTGAATCATGTTGCTATAGTGACAAGTGTGGTTAGGCGAAAGGAGCTTTTTCAGAAGGAATCTTTCAAGTTTGCAGAAAACCACAAATAAGTTTCACACTTACAGGTTCTATTGTTTTGAAGCTGAAGTTGTTGGCTATGTTATCTTTCCCCCTCTGATAAGAGATCAGCTGCCATCAGTTGGGTAGTTGAGAAAATAACAAATCAGCAGTTTTCAAAGTGTTTTAAAGTGTGTTCAGGGAGAGCTTGTCCTCTGGGAAACAATACATTTTCTAAAATCTGATGCAAATCAATCCAATTCAAAATTTGCTTTACAACCTAATATTAATGCAAGGCTATGGGCTATTATTGGAGTTTGTTACGAGGACTGAGAATTGATGTTTTTTTAATCTTGCTGTACATCAAAGATCTAGATCATTTTTGCTCCATTCAAAAATGATTAAGTAGTCTAGATACTGGACAAAGCTTGCTTTGTTTTTTTCCACAGGAAGTAGAAACTACCTCTTCAATGTAAAATGATTAACTTTGAAAACAGAAAAGTCAGGATACACACTGCATGGATTTATATATATTTTTCATTTTTAAATGAGACATTTTAGATTTCCCTTCACTATTATAAGACTCTCGATAAACATTTCTGTGCAGCCACCACAAATAAGTTTAGTAACTGGTACATCAAACTTCAGTCTGACGATGTAAATTACATTAAAAAAGCAGCAGAAACAATATTAAAAAGAAACATAACTGGACAAGATCCTTGGAAACGATTTCACTTTGGAGGTGTTTGCGAAGGTCTTGCTTTCTCTTGTTCCGAGAACAGGAGTAAATATTTCGCTTGCTGTGCTGTAGGTGCAGCCTTCTTTTTTTGCCACTGGTTCTTTCTAAACAAGTGATGGAACAGATTCTACGGCTCCTCTTCTTTGAACTACGGAATACAAGCCGATTTGGTATGTTTTGCTAAAATGACCTCAAACCCCCTGCCGTTTTTTCCCCGAATGAACTCCAGTGACTTCCTCTTTCTCACTACTGGGAAAATATCAGTAAGCAAGCACCTCTTTTAGAACCAGACATTACTGGGACAGCATCCAGGAAAAGCTATGTAACCAACCCCACAGACGTTGGGAGACTATTCTAAGTACAGCCTGTTCTCTATTCACTTGACAGCACTCTCAGATTTTTTAAAGCACATCGATACAGTGTTCAAATAGTTTGTGTTCTGATTTATTTGAGACAGATTCATCCTTTTGTCTTCAATATGCTTCCGTGTTTAGTGGAAGCATAGCTAGAAGTGTGTCAAAAAGGACATTATTCAGCAAATGTTTATAGATATCTTTTGTTTCCATTTATCACATTTTATATTTTGTTATTTTCCATCTTTTTTCTTTCATCTTGAAGTGCTTTCAGGTGTTCACTTGCTTTTCACAATCACATTTAAATTTCTCTTTCTGTTTTGGTTGTTGCACAACAGTTTTTCATTTGTGAGCAATAAAAGTTTTACCCCGAATGATGACTCTTAATACAGTGTGTAAAAGTAAAGTCTGTTTTTACAGTGTCATTCATCAAGCCTTAGAAGAGATTTATAGTTTCTATACTTTGTGATAATTCAGTTTAGATGAATCTAGATAAAATTTTCTTTGGTAAAATAGTAGACATTGGAAAACATCTTTGTTTTTAATACCCATGCCTATGCAAACAGGACCACTTATTTATTTACAGTTTATTTTAAAATAGGATGGAGGCAAACATAAATCTTCTTAGTGTAATCAAAAGAATTTATGGCTCCTTCTTTCAGAACTAGAAAGTCTTTTTTCATTTTTACATTCTTACACAATCTTAATTTATGAGCTCTTTCTAATAGGTATGCTTTTAGTATCAGGAAATTTATGTTTTTAACTAACACCATTATATTTATATGTAAGGGAGTCCTCTCATATTTGCAGAATGTGCTTTGTTGTAACAAGTTATTTGTGTTACAGTCTCCTTTCCTATTTCCTCCCATTAAACATTTACAGGACATAAAAGGTACTTTCAGAATCAGACTTTCCAAAACAAGAAAAAAAACATAAAACTACACAGTAGTATGTAATTAACCTGATATGATATCTCCTAAAACAAGAGCGATATCATGAGAGTGATTAAAAGCATCTTTACCCTTACAGTTAAAAGCCAGCAACATTATAAACTGGTATTTTTTTACTATTCAAACTACTAACTACACTCGTGGGCTTCCATTAACTCCAGGCATTGGAAGTTTTGTGTATTCAAAAACATTTGTTTGGGATCTGTCTAGCCAATGTAATACTAAAGGCAAGCAGAAACTTAGCATAAATGGTGGAGAGTTTGTCGAATTTAAAATAAGGGTTGGTAAAATAAGGGTTAAAACTGTACAATGCAATAGTAAGAGCTCATTTTGAATCTTGTGTGTTACTAAAATGGCTAAAATGATATTCGCACTCCGGAATTAATCCAAACAATTGGAATCAGAAGTATTCCTGGGCTTAATGGAATGTCTTGCACTCACTCAAAGACATTGACTCAGTCAATCCAATAGACTTCTTCAGAATCAGCAGTGTAACACAAACTACAGGACACAAGTGTAAACTCCTGGGAAGCGCATTTTCATCTGACACCACGAGACGCTGTCTTAAGCAGAGCGTTGCGAGTGTCTGCCACGGCCAGCTCAGTCTCCTTTTTCAAGCTCATACCCCGGTTACTTTCAGGGACTCTGGGATCAATCCGCTACTTGCACCCAAATAACCTCCTCTAGAAACTCTTCCCACCTTCTCATGAATGGTGATTCAAAACATTCTGCTTCTGTGCGATGTTTCAATTGCATTTCAGTTTCCTTTTGGTTTACCATTTCGTTTTTTTTTTTAATTTAATGGTTATTATTAAATTCTTGGTTTTTAAAGACAAACGCTAAAAGGACAGTGGGATACTGTAATGTATCCAGCCACAGAATCGTCCCTTTTCAGACAGAAGACTATGAAATAGTAATGAATTCTCTCAGCTGTAATGAATTAAAATTGTGCTTAACAACATTTCAAGGATATCGGCAATCTCCCAGGGGGCAAGCGTAGCACATTAGCATCGTTTTTAGAAAATGATGGTGTGGTCTTAATTGCAACCCCTCTGCGATGCTTGTATTAATATTAATGCTTTATTAAAAATTTGAAAGTACACTTTTCTTTTTTTTTCTCTTCAGAGCTTTCTGAAGAAAATGCAAACTATGCCTGCAGTGTAAAAGCTTTTCATACTGTATATTGCCATCCTGGTTGCGAGATGAAGCCGAATATGCCATCAAGTCACTGCAGTGAGACCACACCGCCGGCAGATCTTTCAGCCACATCAGTGGGAGTAGAAGTGTAAATGGTTTTATTGAATACATTAACATGCCAAGGCTGAAGCCAGTTAGTCAAAGCTGCACTTTGCAGAGACTCCTGTATCCCTCAGTGACGGATCTGCCTCTGTCTGAATGTCACAGTTCTGCTTTTTTTTTTGGGTTTCACATGAAAAGCAATAAGTAAAGATCATTCATTGGGACATTGGAGGGCACTTGAAAGTTGGCGTTTGAATGGAACACTATTGACTTATGCTGAACACGTATCTGGTAATTCAAAACACCCTTTTAACTGTTTTAGCTGAGCTGAAAATAGCACCTACCAGGCTGGGTTTTGAGATCTTGAGACTTACAGTGTGAATGTTCCTCCTTCTAAATGTCTAAATGTGGGGAGTTGCTGGTAGTAGTGTGTTCTTATGGGGTCCAGTTTTGCAGTATCCCAACAAAATCTCAGTCAGTCATTTTTTTTAAGGTAAAGCGTAGAAGGGACTATATTTAGTACCTTTCAGTTTGAATGTCAATAATTATATCCATGCTTTATGAATAACATTAACCATATTTTAATCAATTAATCAGATGTATCTGCCATTTCTTAATGTGTTTAATTTTGTGTACCATTTGCAGCATAGTCTAGCCTTAACAGTATTAAAATCTTGGAAACCAAGTTTAATAGTGCAAGCAGGTATTATGGAATACAGGGAAAAGTTGACTTTCTTTGTTTAGGTGCCACCCAGATAACAACATCTGTCCAGAATCATTATCATTAGATCTTTTTCTCATTGTTGTACACATAGCTTTAAGATGCAGTATAAAAGGCTCGCTTGTCTGCAAAGGAATATCTCAGGTCTCTTCTGGAGGTGTTAATTAAAATACTGATTCCCTTTTATCATTGAAAGTTGATTATTAATTATATTATTAACTGATACTGTAAAGGGAAAAAAAAGTGGTGCCATCTTTTCACTGCTGAAGACAAACAGCATTGTCTTGGAACACTGTTGAAAGGCCACTTCTTTTGTCATAAGTGCTCATTATTCAGTGACAGTTCTGCCAAATATATTTTGCTAAAATTTTGTGGATGTCTTAAGTTCACAATTTAGTCTTATGAAAGACGCTCTGGATACATTTTCTGATTTCTGCGACATGTCTTTGTTTTCCACCAAAGTTTTTGGTGCAGTGTCCTTTTAAGCCCCCTTCCACATACAGAGTTTGTCAAGGTTATTCCACTGCTCAATCAGGGATGGTATTCATTTGGAACAATCACAAACGCTCAGTTACTCAACAAGGCACACAGTTACTGTCTCTTTGTGATTCCTCAGTTAGGTTCATGTTCACAATTGTGTCTTCACTGTTTAGAAACTTCCTTTTACCTGTGTCTCAGCTGTGACCCTCTGTGGCCGCTGAACCTCAGGATCTCCTTTCACTCGATCTCTTCAGTGAATTTCTGGTGTAAAACTGCTGCACGTTGGGCATGTAATAAAAACGAGTTACAGAAATATCCCCTTTGGCGCTTTCTTTAAGATTCTGCACTCACGGCGCTAAAACAAAGTCGCTAATCATTCAGAAGAAGTAAAAAAAAAAGATACTTTAATTTCCATCGAGCCATACCTCTTTTGAGCTCTACCACCCCTGGAGAATTAGAGAAAAAAAGCCACGTGAAGTTTAAACAAATTTGAACAAGAGCCAGTCGAAACAGTTTTTCGAGATAAATGGCATGACCAAATGCTTTATTACAGCTGGAATGGCAATAATTTCACACTGTGTTAGGAATCCTTTTGAGGACCCATATGATATGGTTACCTTTGTTGCTTATGGCTGTTAGCAGTGCTTGAGGAAAAAAAAAACCTCACAGCTATAGTACATCTGTCAGTGTGAACTGGTTAATACAATTCACCTTCATCCCCATAACAAGGACAGCTGGAAAATTAACAGATGTCTGTCCAATACGGGCTCCTTTTGTGACTTTTTCATATTAATTTGGTGGTGCTGTTGTCTTCTTGTCTCCCTCTGAGCAGTTTCTCCGATGTCAATGGTCGGCTTTTATTATAATGTAAATGCTTTTCGGATTCTTCAGTCTCCTGGAGCTCTTTGACAACTGGACTGCAGTGGGCAAGAGAAACTGCACTAGATCTCCTTTAAGGTTATTTTGTTCCATCATATTAAAAAATGTAGGGTGACTGGTGAATGCTGACGCACTTTTTATGTGCAGACATAAAACATCTGAGACTGCACACAGAAAAATGTAATCTACATTTGGAAATAGTATGAAATATAAGTTCCTCTGTTTAGTTCATATTGTTTTTGAGGTTTTGATAACCTTTTCTTATCAGATTCTTTTGTTTATCATAATGTAGTTTCGAGATATTTTTGTAGATTAACACAGAATTCATTTTGCTGCCTTTTAAAATTTCCCTAACTTGTTCACCTCTTCCTCTTTGTTTTTCTTTTTTTTTATTTGGGGGAAAACGCGATTTGTAAATGCCACAGGCGCAGTATTGTCCTTTTTTGAAAGTTCAGGCAATCGAAAGACTTTGCTATTGACTGAAGTTAAACCAACGGTAATCTTAGAAGGTGATGAATAATCCAAATGCCAAAGCATTGTTCTTGTGCTTTGGGGAGGTTATTTGTCCCATTTTTCACGTGTAGAGCATGGTGATGCCTGATTCTCTGCTCCTCTGAACTTCTCGGCCTGGATATGCTTATAAGAAAAATGTCGGTTTGATGTTTGTTCAAAGCAGGGTTAGTGGAGCCCGGAAAAAAAAGGAAGAACATCGACTGTGCTTAACTGGAATGAGGTTGCCTATCACAGTATTATTTTTTATTCTTTTTTCTCCCCCCAAAGAAGTATTTGCGTCTACAAGCCTCCTCACAATTCATTCAGAATCTTTTGACATTGCACTTAAAATGCAAAGACTTTAATCTGTGTATTAAAGCAGAATCAAAGGTATGGTGTTATCACCACCAGACAGGAGCGTGTAGGCCATACACACCTACAAGCATGCTGTCAGCAAGCTCGATAGAAGGATATGAGGATATTTGTATTTATACCATTAATTGACACTGTTAACAAACAGCTATGCATAATTTTCAGTCTTATGTGACCCAGAGGCTGGAATCTCTAGAAATGTACTTATCCACTAATGGAAATGGAAATTAACCACTTACAAGTGGTTTTTGCTATATTTAATTATTTCTAAACACTGTCTCATCTTATTTACCTTATTTATTTATTTCACGATATGTTGCATGTGAGGAGGTGCTGAGTTAATGAGAATGTTTGTTTAGCTTTACTGGCTTCTGGAAGGAGCAGTACGATTTGACAGTAATTTGATGCTTCAGAAATAAAAATAAAACAATTTTCACTCCCTAGCTTCACTTCAGTATAAAAACATATATAAAAAAACACGTAGCAAGAAAAGCACAAATGAAAATGCTGAGACAGTTCAGCTTTGTAGGAGGCTGTAATTTCTGTCCATTGTCCTGAGTCTGGATTAACCCTGTTGTTTACTTACTTTTAGTTATCAGCAGCTCTCTCCACTAACTGCTATAAACAGAATATTGTCAAAGACATGAAAGGCCTTTTCACATTCTCCAGTTTAAACCTGTATTCCACTTGGGGACTGGCCGGGCCATTGAGACAGCTGCAGAACTGTGACATTTCAAGTTCAAACACAGACTTAACCTGCTGGAATCCGGATGCATAATCTCTTGCAAGAGATTATTTCAGTTTGTCACCATTGCAGCAATTTTACAAAGTTTTTTTGTTCATTTTGAAATCAGTCCTAACTGAAAAAAATCTATTTGAGTTTCGATGCTCGGTGTATTTTTTTTTAAATGGGCCTGGCAGTAGACCAATGGGGCAGCTGTGTGGAGTATTCAGGAGGGCTCTGGACAACCGGCCAAAGGGTCACGGGTTCAGATCCCACATGTTGACACTGCTGCTGTGACCCTTAAGCAAGACATTGTACCAGGATTGCTGCAGCTGTATCAACAGGTACCCAAATCTGCATGTAAAAAAGGTCATAGAATATTGATCATTTTGGATTAAAGCACCAGCCGAATAAATTAGATATCAGTATAATAAATTGTCTAATAATTAAGGGAAGCACCTGTTTTGTTTTAAACAATTGGCTGTAAAGAGTGAGCAAAGTCATTTCGTATTTGTGGTTCCAGGTGTGGCCTTAACCCTACTTCAGCCCAGTGAGTTTTATAGATCTCTCGATAATCACTAGCACCTGAAGAACTAGACTGAACTGGAATTGGAACTAGTCTGTTAAACGGGTCCAGTTAAGTGGAACTGTTAAGAGCTGAGCTGGCATTAAACTTTGTTTCCCTTCAAGGTTGAACGTTTGGAATATATGTCAATCTGATGACACCGCTATGGTCATATCTTATTTTGCAACTATGACATCTCTGTAACCTTGGTAGAAGACCTGTTTAAATGTTGTTTTATGCAATTTGGGGGGGGGGGGGGGGTTATAAAATTTTCCCTCCCATCTGTGTACCATTATTGTCAATAACCGTCTCATGAAAGATTGCTTTCATCACGTAAGAAAAACAGTAGTGTTACTGGGGAAATCATTTAATGTAGAACATACCGTAGACTCTCCTACAAGCATTTTATTAGCTCGACAATCATATAACCTGTTAGTTGCGTATTTAGTAAAATTTGGAATTATATTTGGTACATAGTAAATGTTAGAGGGTTTTATTCTTATTAATTTTAAAATGGTAGGATTTACAGTAGCAAAGAATTGTTTTAAAATTACTATATATTTTAATAGTCCAACTTTAGTGATATCCGGTGCCTTGAATTCCCTTAACTCTCTGGAATAATTATCGTTAATTATGCTTAAGCCTAAGAATTGATTACAGTTTTACATGAAATCTGCACCAATAAATCTCATCTAGCAGCAGCAATAATAATGCTCTCCAGTGATGTACAGTAAGAAGATAACATCCTGCATAGGGTATGAAGCCACCTGTGCAGTTTTATCTGGACAGGTATAGTAAGATGTAGCAGCAGCTATTATCTGATGCCAAGTAAACTTCTGGGTAATTCTAGGTTTAAGGAATGACTTCAAGCGTGTCTTTCAGAAAGCTTGTTGGATTTAATAACAGATGGGAAGGATATCCTTGGAAAAGGCATTAAATAGAGTCTGTAGCTTCTGCTACTTGGAGCTAACAAGATGAGTTTTGTTGTTGCCATGAATGAGAAAAATGCAGCTGATATTTTCAGAAATGAACCCAGACATTTTTGATTGTCTGGGCCTTCATTGGTATCAGGGCAGTTATACCTAAAGGATGTGAAGTGTGAAACTACTACTAATAGATGTTTTTTTTCCTGCTAAGTGCAATCTAAAGTTTTGAATATAAATCTTCGTTCATTTAAACCAAATGTCAAATGTGTAAATCTTACTGCACATGTTAATTCAAGTGGGACTTTATTCCAAATACGGTCATTAAACCATTTCACATCAAAAGCACAATTTGTTTTTCAAACTGTCAGAAAGTTTGTGAACAAACTTCATTCCAGGTTGAGTCCCACAGAACCCTGTGAAAGTTTAATTATAGCCACAGACTGGAGTTCATCAACTGGAGTAGACTGGCACTGTGGTGCTTAACCAAACAAAACCAGCATGATTGCATTGTGCAAAAAGTAATCATTAATCTTGGTTTCTGGGCCATTAGAGACTGCTGTGTGTAAGCTGAAAGACTGAATGCAGTTTCCCACTGCAGAACAACAAGCATTACTATGTGGAAAAGGGTTCTTTTTTATTAACTTGGTGAAAAGGTCTATAGAGGTAATTTGCTTATTTCGAAAGTAATTCGCGTATTTCTGAGGCTGTGCAGCATAAAAGCTCTGTGATCCATTGTTTTTGTATTCCCTTGAGCTCTGTATGGGGTAAAAACAGAAAAGCTACACGTGTACAAGATGCACTGTTCTGTACTCTTTAGTAAAGGTTAGTTATAAAGTTCAACAACCCCTACAACAGCAGCACTTTGCAGCGTAATTAAGGAAGAAGACACTTATATCTAGCTCAGGAGGAAAATAACAAGCCAGAAGTGGCTTTCAGTGGTAAAGCACAATACCTCTTAGGCCTGTAAGATGAATGTTTACATCATTATATTATGCCAGTCACATGTGGTCGCATTTTTAATTAGAAAAGAAATGTTAATTGGGAGGGGCAACTGTGCCCATGTCTTTCCAAGCTGAAAGCAAAGGTTTTAAGTGATTCATAGTGAAACTGAGGCTTTGCTCAGGCTTTGAGACAGAACTGTTCTGGTCAGACCCAGCAGAGAAGACTGGCAACAACAAAGTGAGAAATATATATCCAACATGTTTGTTTGTTTTTATTTGACTTTTGGGGATTCATTGCAGCTCCATCTCTTTTTTGACAGCTATAATTATGTTCAAAAGCATGCCAGCATGAATGTAAATTGCTTGTCTCAGAAGGTCATTCTGTTCATTTACCATACAAACCATAGACTAGCAGCTTCCTATTTCAGAGATGAAAATTTCCCAATAGAAAGAGTATGTCATGTTGAATATTGCAGTCTGGAAGTTTGTGTGTGAGAAGTCAGTGACCCAGTGTTTATAGAATGTGGAATGGCCATATTCAGAGATGTAGGGGATCTAGGTAATCTAATCAGAGATAATGAATCTAATCTTGACCAAGAGGAAGGTTCCTCTGCTTTGACTACAGGACATATTAAAGATATGTGTTTCAAAACAGAGTCTAGAAAATCCATCCTTTTGTACTGGTTGCTCAACATAAGCATCTTTTCCATTTAAATTAACTTGGATATAAATATAAAATGCCACTTCATTCATTATTATAAGTTCAAATAACAAAATAAAAACACAAACATTAGGAGATTGAACCTAAGGAGCCAAAGTCAATTGACTTGAGTTAGCTAGCATTTTTTTAAAGAATGTTCTTTCAGTCCAGATCGATTTTCTTGTGAGGAAAGACTTCCAAGGCACAACAGATGTGAATCAGTGTTTCTCTGCAGTTGTTTGTTTTCCAGCCCTGCTTGTAAAAGCCACCACAGGTTTTGGTACATAAGGGTTTAGTTAACAGGCAAAGTGACATGGGGAGATAATTAACTTGCCTTTTTTATTCACGAATGATTTGCTTAATTAAAGTGATCACCCTAATTGAATTTTGCTCCAGTGCCAGTACTGCTACCCAGGGCTGTCTGTCTGTGTTGACACTCAGTGAAAATGATCCATTGATGAATCAAGGATGTAAGCCTACCAGTTCAGAGCCAAACAATACTGTATAGAGCTCCGCTTTTACATTGAACACGTGTCACATCCCAGAACTACTAGAAGGTCACAGTATGTGCAGGTTTTTAATTTGCATAACATAGAACACTCTATATTCTCTGCAAAATGCATGAAGTGTCTCTTCTGCTGCTTGTTCATGATGACAGAACTGCAACAAGGACATGAACAGCTCTTGCTTTGTTGTAGGCAAAAGCATTGCCTTTGTTCCTTTGTATGATGTGCTTCTTAGTCACAATTATACAAATCACTGTTTCTTGGTTAGGAGTTTATTTTTGATGTGACAAGCCTTGCAGAAAAAATGCACTTTTTCAGCCCTGGCAGGTGGTATGACATTTCACATTGTGAGCCATAGCCCCATAAGAGACGCAGCTTGGCTGCTTTTTTCTTTTGCTACTCCTTTCTGATCTGATTAGTGCAATCTCATTAAAGGTGGAATTCAGCGGGCACTGGTGGTGTTAAACCCAGATGTCCATACTGATCATCCTCTAGCTCTCGTTATCTTCCTCTTCAGCAGGGATTATTTGATTTAGGGATCTTCGCACCCATTTGGAAAAGTCAGCCAAAAACACCATGTAGTTAAAAAAGGCAACTTTTGGTGTTGTCTGAGTAATCTGGTTAAAAGAGAAAATGTATATGATATGGTTCTTCATTCTGAGTAAAATGTACATTAAATCCAAGGGCCATCGTCACAGTTTTTAACATTGCTCAGCTGCCTAAAGGAAAGGATGAAATAATAGAAAAGGTACTTTCAGTTTTTATAGCAGCATTGTAATAAAGCACATGTGAAGGAAACTGATGTATACTGTGCATTTGTTCATGCATATTTAGCTGTTTGTGCACTCATAATACAGTAAGACTGAAACAAAAAGCAAACTGGAAGATTTTTTTGGGGGAAAAATTACTTTACTGGAATGAAAGCTGTTGGAAGAGAGTTTCTTTCAAGTTAAAGGATGATCTTTTGTATGCAAGGGACACCTTTTCCAGAAACCTGGCACATTCCGAAAAAGAATTCCAAAGCCGAAGTCCAGCAGTTCTCAGGGTTATGTAGCTTGGCTGTACATTCCAGTAACAACCCTTGATCATAAAAAAAAGTATTTGGTATGGGAACACGAGAGAAAGAAAACATGAGCTACATGTGGCAGACCAAGGTCATTAACAGAAGCCTTACATCGGAGGAGCAAAACCTTGAAGTTAAACAGCCATTTTAAGAGACAAAGCCAAGAAAGATAAGAAGCACTCTGGGTCTCCATCATACAATTAGAGTTTCTTTGTTGAAGAGATTAAAAACTAAAAGAAGATAATTAAAACAAAAATGGTTGCCATCTGGGAGTCCTTGGTAGTATTAGATTGGACTACAAACAGTTTTCCCTTATCTTTGTATTATTATAGAAGGCATTGCTCTTAAGTACCTGCAGGTGCAGGCCAAAGAAAACAGTGAGACAGCTGCATTTTTCTTCTCCGGACGCACTTCAGTTGCATCATTTTTATATCGATATATTCACCTTGAAAAAGCAGTGAAAAATGTTTAGATTTGCTGCCCATGGCTGACAACTGCTTTGTCTCGATGAAGACCAGAACACTTGAGATCTGAGATGTTCCATCCAGCTTGCATGTTTTTGTTTAGGAGTGATTTTTCTTCTTTCCCTCACAGAATTGACAGCCCTCTGTGGATTGTCCAGTGCAACGTAATTAATGTGAAATCTTGTTCTTCTCAGCAAGTAACAAAGCTCTTCCAGTACCAGATGCTTGTGTTTATCTGTGCAATCTTTTGTCCAAAAAGCACCATCCATATATAATATTAACACTACGGAGCCTGATTGATTGGTACAAGAAAATTATGCAGATTTGTTCTTCTTTTCATTTATTTATTCCTTCCAAAAAAAGCAGGACAGTGCAGATGGCTTGGCTGTGTTAATGTGTGGTTTGTGGATTCCAATCATATTTTGTGGTTTGTCCGTCTTCTCTGATGCAGGGTTTTGCACGTTCCCTGCTTGTGCCATAGATATAAAGACTAATAAGCACCTGAGGTCAAGTCTTCCTGAGCGTATGTCCATGCATCTGCAGCAGTAATCTCTGTTTTGCCACCTGGCATGCTTTGGCTCAGGGTGAAGACTGTGTTTTAGAGCTGGCATTATCGGGATGGTTTGGCTGTAGCTTAACTCCGGATGGCAGCTGTTCTAGCATACAATAAAGCATGGAGGTCTTTCAGATTTCCTGTTTACAGACTTGCAGGCAATTCAGTTTTCCGTGCCTCCTCTGAAATCAAAGCCACTCCAATCCCCAAATATAGTAGAAGGAAAATATTTAAATTCCTATTTACATGAAATTAAAAAATGAACGACAAACATATTTCTTAAAAATCTTAAGAAATTAGACCTTGGTTATTTGTTTTATTCAATAAACTCTTATTTTAACACCTGTGGAGCTATTATTATATCGCAATGCTGACAGAATGAATTTTAACTTCCTCTGTAAAGGCGTATACTGCACCTTCAAATAGGTTTTTTGCAACAGGACTCTTTGACACGAAATAATCATGTCCATGTCTTGGATTTAATTATCATGGTAGTACTTGGCAAGAATTGAGATGTGGAATAAGCTTCTAGTAGTAAGTCTGTCTTGTTAAAATCTTTCCAAATAATTTACCTTAAGACTTATCAGAAGAATAATATCTGCTGCCCTGCAATTTACAGGAGGATGTAGTGAGTAGCTGAATTTATTTTTTTTTTCTTTCATGCACATTATAATCACCCTTCATATGAGTTCTATAAATTTGCTTTCCCTTTTCTTTGTTTAGGTGTTTGGTGTCCATTTTTTTATAAAAGTAACATTAGGAATAACATTGCATAGTAGTGTTGTTTCTCTAACAAAACAAATGTAAATAATTTGGCTAGCTCCTCATGCTGGACCTAATGCATATGGTTTATAGATACTTGTGCAGCTTTAATTGACTGCGTTATTTTACAGTCATGGTTCTCTAATATAGACTAGATATTTTTAAACTGGATGCAAATAGCTTTAAATGAGATTTGTGCATTTTCCTTTTGAATTATTTTGGAACAGCAATTTCTGTCATCACTGGAATGTTGAGAGGAATATGTTGTACTTCACAGCAGAGAGAATGTGAATTTTTATGGGACGGTTTGCACATATAATCAGCCACCACCTACTCTTTTTATAACAAAAGCTAATCAGATCAGTTCTCTTTAATTCTGGCTACTTTGAAAATAGACTGTTTTTGTCCCCGAGTACTGCAGTGTAATTCTGTGTGAAAATGAGTTGAGCATTTTGTTGTGAGAAACCAATATTTGAAGTGTATGCCCAATCATAAAACAACAAAAAAAGTGGTTTGAGAAAAAAGCTATTCTAGCCGTTTTCATTCAGGGATCAATATAGGAATTCGTGTTAAGGAACCTGTTTTTTAGTGGAATGTTGGAATCAATTGTAATTCTCTTCCTGATACTGCTTACGATTGAAATGTTAGGATTGCAGTTTTCCAAGGTGACTTTGCGAGCACAGTTTAGTTCACTTATTAGTTGTTAATGGATTGTACTAATGCATCATCAATTGTTTTTCTTTTCGTAGTCTGCTGCTGAATATGCAAAGACACACCTCCCTGAACTTCTGAAACAACACCTGCTGAACTATGAAAAAGAGAAAGAGAACAGTGTGCTTTCATACCCCAGTATTCTGGAACAACATATCCTCTCTATTGACAAGGAAATGCTGGAGAAACTGTCTGCCTCATATGATGAAGCAGGTAAGACGGCATTATTCTCTGTGCTTTAAATGTGTAGTTCGTGAAGTCAAGGGTAAAATTCTGAAGTCCGAGTGAGCAAAGATTAGGATGGTATTTCGACACTTGATTTCTTCCACAGATGTTCTCAACCTGCAGCTGTTACTGATTGAAAGTTATTTTTCTTCATAATCTTTCCATTCTTCTGTCTGCTTTTTGTTTGTGTTTTGGAGGATTAAAATGTTCCACTGTAAATTTTGTTCCCTCAGAATGTTCTATTTTGAAGAAGGTCAAAAACAATAACAGAAGGAAATTGATAACCTCGGCAAAACTTTTATTTCTGCCCTTACTACCACTACAGCACAACCTAAAAACTACTCACATAATAAAACTAATAAAACTACTACTAATATGAAGCTGTGCTGTGCATTGCAGTGGTGTAGAAACTTCACCCAGTAAACAAAAGCACGGTTCTGTTTTTAATATTAATGTCATTGAACCATGATATTTTAAAACCAGGAAGTCACATGGCAATAAGTGTTCTTTGCCATGTGATTTATTGCATTTCAGAAAAAAAACAAGGCTACGGTAGGCTAGGACCCTGCTGTGACAATATAAGGGGTTTTCGTACAAATAACTGCTGCTCACAGAGATGCAGCATCAAAGAGCTTTTGTCAGACAGTCAAAGGCTTTCTACCTGCAGTGTCAAAAGCATCTTTTAAAGGCAAATGGTTCTATGACTTCAAAGATACTGTATTAATCCTTGGAAATGTCATCAAACATTCTTGAAGGTATCCTTCAATGCAGGAGAGGCATTACTGTGATCTTTTTTTTAAATACTTTTTGTTTTTTAGTTTTAAATAATAACAAAGATTATGTTTCAAATAAAATGTTGGCTGGTACTGTACAGTCTCGGCTTCTCATCTGTGCCTAAGCAACAGACTGGTCTTTTAGGCACTGATTACCCAGGACTGCTGACACGAAGAGTGAGTTTTAAACAAACACCTAACATTGTTCAAAGATAATGGTGTTATTTAATCATATTTTAGCATCTCGACAATGAATTATGCATTAATTAAACTGTGCATATTAAATAGTATTTGTCAAAAAATGCTCACCTTTTACTTTTACTGTATTCCAAAAATCAGAGTACTGTAAAATATCGCACCACATAGCAGTGATGACAACTAAAATCACAAGATTTTGAATGAAAACCGTTTGCTTATTAAATGAGTGCACAGTAGCGTCAGAGAGTTTTCAGTTGTAACTAGTATGTGCTGTGTCTGTTTGTGAATGACCTTCTCGAGGTATATATTACAAAGATTGCCAGATTTTGTTATCAGTGATACCACTTTGTGGCCTGATCTCAGATCATTGAAGCTTAACGAGACTGGGCCTGGTTAGTACTGTGATGGGTGACCTTGAAAAGACATTGAGGCACCAGTAGGTGGCACTATTCCCTCTGGCCCAGAATCCAAAGTCACCAGTCACACTGGGCTGCAGGAGGAGTCATCCTTCAGATGAGACGTTAAACGAAGGTCCTGACTTCTTAGTCATGAAAGAAGATAATACACTTCAAAAGAAAGGTGGTAATCCCTCTGTAAAGTCCAAAATCAGTCCTTAGTTCAACTGGCGAAGCAATTTCTCACTTGCCATCCTGATCCGCTGTGTAGCGGGGCTGCTGATGCAGAGTGGCTATCAGTATCATCCCGGTGGGAGCTGCTCTTCAAGGCTAGGCCAAGGGGGTCCTCTCCTATACAGTATGTGGAACGCTTTGAGATGCTTCGGGATAAAAAGTGCTCTGTACTGTAGATGTGAGGATTCATCATTGTGCTTCGTATGGTCCCTCAGTGCATTTTTCGTTTTGGAGCACCAATACATTTTGAGCAATAGAGACTGATTGCGATTGTCAATACACTGTTATACGTCATTTTTACCCGATGCATTTTTGTTTAATCAAAGATACTTAAAACAATTAACTCAGGCTACAGGAAAATCAAAGTGACATCTTTATTTGCACATCCCTTCTATTTTTAAAGACAATGCTGTAACCTTTTCTTAGTGATCTTTTAGGCTTGATGGAGAAATAGTGAAATGGCTATGTTTTATTAATGTAATCCTGATCTGAAAAACCAAAAACGGGTGTGAAATATTCATAACAAGATAATAAAGACAACATTCATTCGGGTATGGAATGCATTTTACAACCTACTTACTGCTTCTTATTCTAATCATGTAAATGACATATAAAAACTGGCTATGATATTCAGGGAGCTTAATGTAATTTATTTATTTCCATGCTTAGATTTTTTTCAAATTAATTTTAATTGAATTAGTAACTGATCAGGTTTTGTAAGTATTAGTCTGCATATCAATCATGCAAAGAGAAAAAAATAACTCTTTCTGACTGGAGCATATGGATTATTAAAAAACAAGTCTTCCCAAAAATTAAATGCTTCATTTAGTTGCTCACTTCAATATATTTCTACAAACTCTTGTTGTGTACAGTAGGGGCAGTTTTTGTGTTTTGAATTACATCCCACATCATTTCTTTATCTAAAATTCTAATCATCATGTTGTGCACTGAAGTTTTTTTCTTTAACATATTGCTTTCCAAAATTAAATCAGAACTGCAGTGTAAATTTGAAGTCCTCCGGCTTTTAAAGCATTGAGAGCATAAGAAAATAAACAAATAAGAGGACGTTAATTTGGCTGATAATAAATGATCTGATGATCTACCATTTCTTGAACCTAGCCAAGGTATGTATTGTCTTCACCAGTGTGACTGGGTCGCTTGTTCCAGACCCCCACAAACCTTTGTGAATGGTCAAGTAAACACCTAAGCCTTTTCCAATGGTAATTTCTTCAGGCTCAGTGTTTCCCATTTTATAGTTAGTTTCCATTTCTGCTGTTTGTAAGAATGTGGAACGTACTGCACTCGCCAGCTGCCGGATTTTTCTCCAGTCTTGAGTTTTATCCAAATTGTGTTGAATTTTCTGTTTCTTCCACGCTGAAAAGAGAAGGAAAGAAACACAACTTTTCGGCTGTGGAGCCTACTTCATTGTGTCTCTTTTCTTCTCTTTTCAGCGTGGAATAAATCTTTACTTGTTCCTTTGCAGCCTACGCGTGCTGACTCAGCTGCCCGCTTGAATTTTCTATAGATTCTGCAAGGCTTGCTAGTTCTCCTATTTTAGTATCATCTAGGAGTTTGACTTGTTTACTAACCATACCCAGAATCTAGATTATTAATGTAAATTAGCAAGAACAGTTGTCCTTATTCTGATCCCTGTCATGCTCTACTAATTACTAGTAGTATGTACATTAATGGCAGCACAGATGACTGGAATATAATGAGCATTAATTAAGCTTGAGTCACATTTTATCCAATTAGTCATAGCGGTTTGATTTTGGGCCTGTTCCTCAGACGGATTAATATTTTATTTGGAGCTGTGAGCTTCTTGTAGTAAAAGGACTTTAGGAAGCAACAATCCACAGTATTTCATTTCTTTCCCCCCTGCATCATTTGCCCAAGCTCTTACTTTGCAAGTAGGATTACATCTCTGCAGTCACTGCAAATTACGACCACAGGTCAGGTTTGTAGATTGGTTGCTGAGCGGACTTCAGTTTGTGTCTTTTCTGTGCTCAACAAACCATGAAAGTAAAAAATACATTACATGTTCAAGGGCGAATTCTGCATGAATGTAGTCAGGAGATCTAGGTATACATCCAGAGAGTAACACCATGTTAAAACAAAACGGGATTCCTTGCAAACTAGGTTATTGCAGAGCACAGCAATAACATTACTCAGTAAGTGTTAATACACAACAGCACAGGCTTGAAGGGAGCAACTGGAGATATTCTTCTGAATGCTTTTCTTCTTTTCCTGCATGTTAAGAACACTTTATTGGCCATATACAATTTCTTGTATTAGGAATTTGTCTTTTCGCATACCCCAGCTTGCTCTCCATGAGACACACAGACAGGGAGAGAAGCTTGGGGTCAAGAGTGCAGGGCCAGCCATTTATACAGCGCCCCTGGAGCAGTTGGGGTTAAGGGCCTTGCTCAGGGGCCCAACGGAGTAGGATTCCTCTGCCGGCCACGGGATATGAACCTGCAACCTTCCAGCCACAGGCGCAGATCCCTAGCCACAGAGCCACCGCACCGCCCCCTATGTCTTATGTCTTCAGAATATTATAATTTCTCCAAGAAGTGGAGCTTGTTTCACCATCAGTGTTGGGAAGCTTTTTTCTCCTTCCTATACAGTTTTTAAAAGATTGTTTCGTTTTAAGGTTGTGTTGTAGGTCTGTTGGGGATTTTTATTAGTTTTTGCCTGTCCTCCTTCAGAAAAAAAGAAAACATCATATCGTACTAAGAGGATGTTTAGTTAGGTTTTTTATTAGAATATCGTAATCTCCCTTCCAATTTTATTTAAAAAGATTTTTAAAAACCTTTCAGATGCAAGCTTTCATAGTTGAATAAATGGCCATTCACCATCCATTTATATTCATTAGATGTCCTAAATCACATTGAAGCTAATGTTGCCATATGCTGTATACACACTGTCCCTCAGCTCAAACAGTGCTCTGTACTTTGGGTTTCGATTTGCCCCTGGCGTCTCTTTTGTCATTGTGGATAATGGATATCTGACAACTTACTTGCCTGCTTTGTTTTTACACATTTTAAATTAAAATGGCATTAAACATTATAAGCTGTAATAGGCATTGACGGCCACCTCCAGGAATCAATTATTGTGCATTTGATGTACAGTAAGTCTTAAGCACATACCTGCGTTAGTCTGGAACAGTCAAGAGACTACACAGTTCACAGTTAAACTAAAAACAATTTGTCAGGAGTGATACGGTCTCCCTCAGGGCCATGGGCCAGATGTTTGCTCTAGGCTCTAGATTTCACTGTGGAAAAGCCGGAGGAAAGAGCCTTTTACTGCCACCTTTTAATTTTTCATTTTTGAGATGGGTTCCTTAATTAAGCCTTCCAGGACTGCAGAATTACCAGCCACCAGGAAAGCTTTTCATGAGGAGATTCGGCTTCCATTTCCCGTTTTGGCTTTGTTTTCATTCCGGGGCATTTTGTCAGAGTAGATCTTTGACAGTCCATGAAAATGCCCTCTGGGAGGGCATCACAAAATGACAAGGCAGCACTGGAGCCTTCTCTGTGGCCTTGCACTTGAGGAGAGATCTCTCTTTTCATTTTCATGGAGCGTCTGACAATTAATCTGTTGTCTATTCCATTTTTACTGACTTATATTAGAAGAGGGACACAAAGAATTTATATTAGTCAGTATTGTTTGATTGTTTCAATCAAAAACAAAAGCCTGTTGTGATTGACCATAAACCCACTTTGACAGGTGAGCAGAGTTTTGAAGCTGACATCTTTTAACTATTGACAGATGTTTAGTATGCACATTAGCTAGAAGTTGCAATAAACCTGAAATAGAGGATTCAAGTCCCTCCAGCTACTGTTTTTATAACAGTGATACTTAGAGATTCTGATTTTGTTTCTGCAGTTAACATTTTCATGTAAATGTAACCTAGAAAATATAAATATCGCACATTCTGTCTGTACTTTTTATCTTTGACTTTTAGTTAAAATCTGTATGTGAGGGATGTTTCTGCGTAGTGTTAATTAAATGCAGTTCATCACTTGCAATGAAATTGGTTAGTAATAATTACAATAATAATCATGTAAAATTTACCATTATCATTATTATATAATGATGTATTGTTATATCACTTGTTCCTCCTCTGATACTATTAATGTAATAATATTGTTTTCTCTGTTAAGTCACTTGTAGGTGAAGTATAGCAGTTTCTAGTTAATTGATGATCTGTATTTTTGATGATTTAAAAACTGTGTTTTTTATAGGGAAGACATTTCCTTTTGTAATGTGTTAATGTTTTGTTATGTTTATTAAAAAAATAAATTCTGCATTTTTCATTTCTTAAATGCATGCTCGATTTATTGCAGGAAAGTAAGACTCGGAATGTAAGCCATGCAGGTCACTAAAGCACTTAACATGACTTGATGTTTGTAAAATCAGTTTGAAGCAAGACCTTCTGATAAACAACATCATAGCAGTACTCCAGGCAAGGTCTGGTGAATAACAACACAAAGGTCAACAGTACGGTATGCTGTTTTGTTTGCTTCTCAAAATAAGTTGTTTTTGTGTTTCAGATTGGTTCTTTTTATTCTCAAAGTGAGGAACATTTGATTTTTAAGAATGAATCTTGGTTGCTTAATACCTCAAATACATTTTTCTTTTCCCACAATCTGGTGTCTAAAACTGGCCAGGATGGATTTAGGTCCTGTATTTAATCATGTAATAATTAATTCAGGTTAATGCAAACCATGTTTTGGAAAATGGTGAGTGAAAACTTCTTGAACTTTTTGGAAGAGTCTCGCCTCCCGTTTTCAAGTTTTGATAGCAAAGCTTCCTGCTGTTGCCATTGAATTTTTTTATGGTAGTTTTAATTTTCTGATATGACTTAAATAACTCATATTCTTATGGGTGATTTTTCAAAAGTCAATTTTAAAGTCAAACTCCATACCAAAAGCATATATAAATTGCAGAATGCAGCATGCAATTATGCAAGTTATCTGGTGCTGAAAACACTGAAAGAGCAGCCCAATTCAAAATTGAGTGCTGAAATCTTTCAGAGGACTCCCAAGCGGTCAACACAAATTCAGTCTGTATTTCCTGATAACACTAGCTGTTAACTCAAATATTATGTGGAGATCATTTTTTTTTCTGTACGGCATGTCTGTCAAAACCTCTTTTTTTCTTGTTAGAATGCATTTTTGCCTGTTATCTTGGTCAGTGGAGAAAATAAAGATAATTAACTGGCCCACGGTGGAAGAAGGTGACAGGCAGAGAGAAAAATAAAAAATAAAAACTCAGGGTGGATTAAGTGCAGTAGGCAGCCTAAAATAAGAGAGAGGTTTTTCCTTGAGCTGTTATTTTGTGGGTTAAGTATAGATCTAAAAATGTCATTTTCTGCTTTTTCAGATTGTATGTCTTTTCTTTTTCCATCATTTTAATTATGTTTTCCCTAACCCTGAAAAATAATCCTCTTCTGTGCACACTGTGATTGTTTTCTCTAATTTTAAGTAATTTGCAAATATACTTTAGGCGGCTCTGGTAGTTACGACTGTCCTTTTTAGGAAAAAAAAACACTTTACCTCAACATTTATTTCTTGTTAAAGTTAGAAGCCAGTGACATTTTTCTGGTGTGATGGCTGCAAGAAATTCAACTTGACAAACATAACTCATGATGAACTAGTTAACCAGCCATATAATTTTCAAAACTAATATATTTGGGAGCAGGATTTCTCCTCTGTATATGTACTGCACAGTGCAGACTGAACGGTAACAGGATTATGAAACAGCTCATCTCAGTGATGTGTATATCTCCTTGGTTTTATTTAAAAGAACATAAAAACCTCAAGGCCTGTCCTAGTTTAACCATTCAACAGCATTTGTAGTATTTACATAAGTAGATTAGTGAGGTCTTGCCAGCTTGGCAGAACACTGTGACACAGTACCTCCTGAACTCTTACCATCAAAAACAAAGGTATTTTGTGCTGTTGGGTTATGCTGTCCAGATGCATCTGGGCACCAGGATTATTCTCATAATCAATTAAATACTACTTTGCTGGAGTATGCTGCCCAGAGCCACAGAAATCACGTGCCTGCTCCCCCTTCTTGAATCCAATTAAGAAACGGAAGGTTTCTTTCTGACATTTGGAAAGCTGTTAAATACAAAATTATCGCTCTGCCAGAAGGCCACGTCCACGACTTTAATTAAGCTCCCCTGTTTCTTTTGTGTGATTCTTTCTGTTCTTTTGTTACTCCCTTTCTTCTCACGCCCATAAAACAGGGTGTGTTTCATTCTGAAGCATGGCCAGATTTGGGGGAGCGCTGGGGGGGGGCGCTGGGGGGGCGTGGCTGGCAGTGGAGGGGCGGTGTGCCAGGTCGCTGTGCTCCCTGCAGTGTATTAGGATCAGGTCACTCTATCAGTTTTCAGTGCTGATAAGTAAAGAAAAGGTGACCTTTAAAAGATTTCATGCCACAGTTGAGTTATTGTTTCAGTAGCAGCATTGCTCAAAAGGCTGTTTTTTAAGACAGATTAAGGTGGGGCGAGGTCTGCTCTGTGCTGTCTGAGGGAGAGGTTTTGGGGATTTGGGATTTGGTTTTTGAGGGGGGTCGTGTATGACGAGTAATAAAACCTGTTTTTTTCAGCTTCTCAGCCATGGTCTTAAACAGAAATAGGCCTCAGTAATAAAAATGATGATAATAATAATAATAATAAACTTTTATTTATAAAGTGCCTATCCAAACCCAAGAACACAGTTCATAGTGATACCCAAAAAGTACAATAAAAAATTAAAAAATATATACAGGATAGTATGTAGGGCAGTCAGACATAGGCCCCAGTAAAGAGGTAATTTTTACATTTGGATATGAAGAGAGTCCAAAGTACTTGTGTCTCGTAAGAGCTGGACAAAGGGCTTTCCATAACAGAGGAGTAGTGAGAGATAAGGCACGATCACGAGAAGTATGAGGTTTAGTCCTAGGTATCGTGATTAGAGGACCAGCCTCCTACGGGAGGGACTGTAAACGTGGAGAAGTTCAGAGATGTGTGATGGAGCCAGAATATTTAAAGACAGTAACAAGATCTTGTATTGAATACCTAAATCTTTTTTTTGGAATCCAGTACTTAGCTAGAGCTGGCATGTTCTTTAAGAATACACACCCTCACACTCCGTGGCCTGTGGCAGAGATCATAACGAGGTGTATCGCACAGGCCAGACCTGGAGTTGTGTCTGTTGTCATCGTTGACAGCACCCGGCTCCCTCTTCGCCGTTGCAGGCACGACGTGCTTGATCGCGCTGCTGTCGGACAAGGAGCTGACCGTGGCGAATGTGGGGGATTCCCGCGGAGTGCTCTGCGACAAAGACGGGAACGCCGTCGCCCTCTCGCACGACCACAAGCCCTACCAGCTGAAGGAGCGGAAGAGAATCAAACGAGCAGGTAAAGGGCGCCGCTGCCGGTGTGTCGTGCAAGCGCAAAAGCGATAGCAAGGAGAATTATTTGATGTGTAGCTGTCCTGGAGCTCAGCTCAGAAAAGATGAGATCTTGCTGCCTCTGTCGCTTGGCCTTCACCCTCCTAGAATTGATTTTTCTCTGCACGCCCCCCTGGGTGCAGAACTCGTAAGAGTGGCGAGGAAGCTGTTCCCTTTCCAAGGGCATCACCAGGATGAAATATTGTCTTACTTCATCAGCGCTTTGCCCACAAAACACCTGGGACACGGAACTCGATGCCTTCTCGACTCAGCACTGCCACAGGCAGATGTTGAAAAATGGCAGTTTGGCAAAGCTCACAGCCTGATTAGAGACGGTGAGAGATACCGACGCAGGTTTCTCTCATTTTATTTCAAGCAACCAATTGTGTGCTTAGCTGTAATGTAATGAGCTGTACACTGAAATAATAACTGTATTCACCAGACAGGTGTTCAAGTTAAAAACATTACCAAAGAGCGCCATCTGCTGGCCCCCCTTCTCAATGCACTTCCTTGTGTCAGGACTCCTTTCTTTCTCGCCATTCTTGCGCACTTGCCCGTATTAAGCTGTAAAACGCAGCAGTTATGTTTTCACAGGTGTTCTGAATACCTCACTGCATGTTTGCATTGTGAAAAGGTAGGAACACGCTTTCTGTTTCCGGCCTGTTTGTGCTCGTGTTCACTTAATGTTTCAAGCTGGGATAGCCATCTTAAGAATGTCGAGATTTTCTCTTTGTCACGGTTGAACTTTCCACTTTGTTGAGGCACAGAATACAGAGAAGTATTTGATCTTGACCCCGCCGCTCATCTGATGAGCTCTTCTTGGGCTTGCAGTGGCCTCTGTTACCTCATGGGTGATTCTGTCTCCCTTCCCAGGTGGATTCATCAGCTTCAACGGTTCCTGGCGAGTCCAGGGCATTCTGGCTATGTCCCGTTCCCTGGGCGACTACCCTCTCAAAAACCTGAACGTCATCATTCCTGACCCGGATATTTTGGCCTTTGACCTGGACAAGCTGCAGCCCGAGTTCATGATCCTGGCCTCCGACGGGCTGTGGGATGCGTTCAGCAACGAGGAGGCCGTGCGCTTCATCAAGGAGCGGCTGGACGAGCCCCACTTCGGCGCGAAGAGCATCGTGCTGCAGTCCTTCTACAGGGGCTGCCCTGACAACATAACTGTCATGGTGGTGAAGTTCAAAAACAGTGGCAAAGCAGGGGAGCAGTGAGTAAGCGCTTTCGCTGAGCTCTCGGAGCACGAACTCTGTTTCTGGCATTACCCCCAGTTGCGTGAGCCTGTTCCAAGTACGTCCAGGGACCCAGTTTTTATGGCCATGGCCTTTTTTTTTTAAACAAAAACACCCTTAAGGCTTTTTTGCATTAAGCATTGTCATGGTATTACAGTACATATAGTAACTGACATGGTGTCGAAGCTCAGCACGGTACTAATTGATTAACTGATTAAAACACCCCCATACCCAACCCCCTATAAAATCTCCAGTAACAGTTAAAAAAAAAAAGAGAAAAAAAACTCTTTTTTTTCAGCGTTTCTGGTCATTTTGGCTCAGGTGCCCTAAAGCTGTTCCTTCGCTATGCATGAGTTTGGAAGACTAGGCAATAACTTCTCTCACCTTTGCCCTCCACTTCAATCAATCATGAATTGAACTGTGACGGGTCATATAAATGACGGTCTGCACCCTGGGCTGGGTTTCCAGTTTACACCCTGCTCTTACACCAGTGCAGACAGGTACTCATGTACTACTGTATATAGGAGCAGGTCCTCCAGAGTGCAGCAGCTAAAGGTAAATTGAAGGCCATTTTTTCCAGGACAATTCTGTCTCTTTATCTATCAGTACTCGTTGTCCTGTATTCATCAACCAAATGATTACAATCCCTGTTGTCCCTGAACTGTTATGGCCCGATGAATTATTACAGCAACTTTATTATAAGACAAAGTTAGCTTCGGTTAATTATCATTGCAGTTAATTCACACATAAACCTAGGTTGTGGAAGTAATATTGGCTGTAGTAATACTATTACCTTGCTTTTGGAAAATCACAGCCAGGATTTCCAATACTCTGAGAACCTCTGAAATGATTATTTCATATGTGTTAGGCACAGTACCAAAATCTCTTATTTTTTTCATTGGAGTAAGCTTAGCAATAATACCTACAACAGATTTAAGGGTCAAATTTCAACTGGGTTATATAAATTCTAGAAGTAAATAATGTTTCCCTTTATTTTCTGACTAAAAAAGCCCATTTCTGCACATTCCACACATGAAATACTTCAAGTTGGAACAGAATCCCTTGCTGTAGCAATAACAGGTTAGACAAAATCTGAAGCAACAATGGCTGCTACCAGGCAGAAGAAAAGCATCTGTGTACCTTTGCATCAGCAAACAAATGCTCAATTTGAAAAATATGTCCCTCCTTTGAAAAAGGTGTTTCTTCACGTGTGTCTTGTTTTTAAAAAATACTGGGGAGTGGTTACAATCTACAAAGAGCAACCAACAATTTTACTCTCTCTTGCCATCAGTTGTTGCCAAATCCTGTGTTTATTATGCGATTTCATCCACAGCATGTTCAGAGTTGCCCGTATACATTACCTTTCAGTATGTTCTCCTGTAACTGTTTTTATTGAAGGTGGGTCTGTGTCTGTTAACTTATTTGTGCTGTGGGTGAAACAGAAATGGAACAGAATACAGCAGTCTACTAATGTTTTGCCCTGTTACTCATCAGATCACTTTCTAGTTTGTCTAATTCTACAGTTCCTTTAAAAAAGAAATCTTACTGTAACCTGTTATTTAAATTCAGTATTTATCACGCTGTGGCGGGACTTAATTTGATCCTTGAATTCTCTTGATTTCATCAAAGTGACAAAAAGGGCAGAGTTTCTGATTATTGTTTTCCTGAGAATGCACTGAAATGTTACGTGACGAATTTTTTAACTAAGCTGTTGGGTTTTTTAAAGCACCGTACTTCACACGATGCTTTACTGTAATACTGAATTTAATTGAGCTCAGTTCATTTTTTTAACTGAAAACTGAATAGCATTATTCCAGAATAAATTGTCTGCAGCATTAGGGAGGTTAGCAGAAAACAAAATCTGCAAATCAGATGAGAAATCTGCATCTGTATTACTTGGATTTCACTGTAACGTTTTTGGTTAATTGGTTTAACTCATAAGTCTTTTAACAAAGTTAAAATTACATTTTGCATTTTGCTGGCACATTGAAAAATCACAAACTCATGACAGGAAAAAATTACCTTTGAGTGACACTCTTAACTGCTGCCTTATTCTTTTGTCGGTTATTAACTGCTTTGCCAAAATTAAAATGTTTTGAGATTGTAGTGTAGCATATTATGTTTGAATGACATGCACATTTAATGTAGATAGTTTTTCATGTAGAATACCATCATTTCTACATTTGTCTCTGAGAGACAAGCATATGGGAATGGAAAGTGAATGTACATATTCAAATTAAATAGTTCTTTAACACAGATCAGCTGTAAAAATCACCCTGGATGAAAAAAAAATGTAATGATTTACTAGTTAGTATTTTTGGTTATATATTCTTCCAAGAATAAGTATGTGTTACCTAATGTTTATGTGGAGTTTGTATTTTGTTTGTTGAATTTCTGAAAGTGTGAAAAGAGTCTTGACCTGTGGATTTTAAGGTAAAAGAAAGAAAAATAAAACATCACTCAAGTATCTTGGATTTCTTGAATTTTAATCTGTCTTTTTCACTTTCTTCGCTGTAGGTTTTAAAGTCTTTCCCAGTTTCAGCTTTCAACTTTTTTTCCTAAAATGTTTCTAACTTAATTTAAACTAGCAATAGAAATAAACCAGATATGAAAGGTATATTTTTTTTAAACAAAACAGTGATAATTTCTAATATTAGTGACAGGAAAACAATTTTGTACTATATATTTTGCTCTCAATTACTATTTCAAAGTTGCCCTGTCTCTTCTGGTAGTTAATAATAAAAACTCAAAATTTGCCATGTTCTCTTTGATCACAAACTGTTGGAAACACTGAGCCAGTGTTGATTCAGTCTGATCAGGTCACAGAAACATTTTAACCATTATATTGCAAAAACACATCAGTGTTCTGGCAAAAATGTAATCATTAGATTATTTGTTTCCATTTAAAGGACTACTTGAAAACCCCATGCTGTCTCAAAAGTTTCCCAGCCATTACAGAGCAATATAGTCTGTAGCTTTAAAAGGGATGGCATGCCACCATCTGACCCAGACAGCCAGGATAAGGTCATCCAGAAGGTGGAATCTGATTTCAAACTACGCATCTACTTTATTTATGAAATGATCTGTAGATGAGTACATGCAGCTACATTATGTTATTCATCTGTATCTGACCCCTGAAGATGTCTTTACAATTGAAACATTGCCATTTCTGGTTTTTTAGCAATAGAATTAATCTTTACCTGTTGCATATCGCATACGGTACTTAACTGCTTTTGTGTCTTAAAAAAGTTGTAAACATGAGTTTCTGACGTCTTAGTGAAACAGGGTAGAAACCAGACCACTTTATGTCTTGGAATAGAAATATAAAGCTTTTTTCATGACACTCCACACTTTTTGACAGACACTGCAAACACAGAGAAAAGCTATTTTTTTCCTCAGGTTGCAGAGTATTGTATTTCCTGTAAAACTTTCAGTATTACGTACGTTTCTGTGCTTCTCATTTTTGGTTAATGAAATTTGTAGGTCTTTCTCCTTTTTTCAAGTAAAAGGTTAAAAATCAAATTTACACACAAAGAGGAGCTCAGATTGGAACCTCAGGTTTGGGTGGTGCTTCTAGTTATCTTGGAATTTACATAGTAAACACTGAATTATTTTCTAATTAAGTTTCAAAGAAAAAAAAAGTTAAAATCACAGAAGTGGTTGGCTGGCAAAAATATGAGCAAGTCATTTAAGCCATTTAACAATGATTTCATTGATTTCTTACATGTTTATATAGAATAGGTGAGTATGACTTAAGTCCTTTAGGTGGTATTAATATGTAACAACATAACGTTGCAACAAAAATTGACAATCACTTCAATGAACATTCTGTAAATCTGATGTGGAACATCCTTTAAACTTTGGGTCAAAAAATAATTTCTTTAAAACTATGGTTACGATGAATGGTGGACT
Source organism: Atractosteus spatula (assembly GCF_055471065.1). Lineage (NCBI taxonomy): Eukaryota > Metazoa > Chordata > Actinopteri > Semionotiformes > Lepisosteidae > Atractosteus > Atractosteus spatula. The sequence continues at coordinate 68,190,870 of NC_142709.1, read as the reverse complement.
CCTTTTGTGTATATCAAACCAATCTAAACTTGTTATTGTTATTAAAACATGTCCTCCAAAATGTCTATCACAAAGACAAATTATGGGAAGAAGTATCCTGAAAATGCCTTCTATGATATTTAAAAAATATTCATGCCGATTCCTAGATTCAACCTCTGCATGACTGTCTTCACTCAAAACGACTAAATTGGCTACTAAACCTTCATTAGTTTAGGGAATAAGGTAATGACTCCACCCGTCCTAGCAACAGGTGCTTTTTCTCTTAAGATCTTTTCTCTGGGATCGTCTCCAAGGCCCATCTCTCTCCGGGATAAGTGCTAATCCTCAGAACAATTGAAATGTCACGTTAAGCCTTTCATCACATTAGGATCTGTTGTGTTGTGATTTCCTTGGAGAATGTAATGTTGATTCAAATAATGCTTCTCCAGGTGGAAGGTATCCATTAATATGACGTTGTACTGATTTCATCTGTAGAAGAACAAGTATTATAATTGAACATTTTTCCACGGTTCCATTGACAACATCACCAAACTACTTTAGCAAATACTTTAGCAGTTTGGTCTGGTTAAATCTCCCCCATTTCTCTCTGTCTTGTTAACTGCCCACATTGCAGAAAGCTGAATTCTGGATAATAAAGCTCGAGTGTACTGCCTGAGTCTAGCCAGCCCAGATCCAAAGCACCCATCCAATAACTTGGCCAAGGCCAATGTGGCAGGTCAGCTGAGAAACTAAAAATGGAACAGGTTAAACACACCACCCTGGCTCCTAGTCAAAGATGTGCAGGCTGTAGTGACATGGCAGGGTCCTGCTGGATGTATCTGGCATCCCAGCTCAGCCAGTGGCATGGCCCTTGCCCATCACAGATGACAGCATTCCTTCTCAGGACAGCCGGGCTGAGAAGACAACCTTCTTGGGGCTCAGATACACGCAAGGGAGAGAGCCGCAGAATGCTGGACTGCCTCCTGAATCCACAGTGAGGAAGATGCCTGTTGTCGCTCGCTGACATCTTCTGCAGAAGCCGTGCGGCTTTCGGGACCGCCAGGAACAGGTCTTGGTCTAGTCAGCCCCTCTCTGGCCTCATTCAGCCTCCTTTCAAGTTTCCCAGCCCCTGGCAGCTTTCCCCTCTAGAGTCAATGGGAACACAGTGTGATCTTCAGGTTTCAGCTTCAAGTGACCGGAACTCAGTTTGAGAGGAGGGAATAGGTATGGAGCCCCAGCTGCTTCTAATACATCACTCCCACGGTATCACCTTTGAAATTTGATACAATTTTAAAATAGTACTGGACTGTCATATTATACTTTGTGCTCATCAGCCTTTGTTCATCCACTGCTTAAAAAACGTCCCCAGGATAGTTCCACAAACGTCTGCTGAGGTATTCTCATCGGACTTCCACCTGCAGACCTGCTGATGCACAATGGCTCTTATCCCCTAATCCAGCAGTGCTGATATTGAAGTAGCCTGAAGCTCACAGCTGTTTTGCTCAATCTCCATAGGAGGAATTGTGAAACAACACAACTGATTTTCCTGTAGGACAATGGCGAATGGATGAATGGAAATGGCTCTTCAAGCTCACACTTGAAGAAGGCTCCACGGCGGAAACGTTGTGTTTTCTTTCTTCTTTTTTTCAGCATGGAATAAACCTATTACTTGTTCCAAAGAAAAAAAAGCCATTTGACCATTTCACTAGGAAAAGAATACCCAAGAATGAAGTGTATTCATGTGTAATGTGTAACCCCACGTGGCTGATGGCCAACCTCATGACCGAAGGACGAGGAGGCTGGGACTCTCCTGCAGAGTGAGGAGTGACCGAGGGACAGGCTGCAAAGGAGGAAGTGGGGTGGAGGAGGGATGCAAAGGACAAATGTGAAGGAGACAAGAGGCTTACAGGTAGTATTTAGAGTTTCTCTAATGTGAGGACATGATGTCAGGAATGGTTGTGAGTTAGGACAGATGAGGCCAATTCCCTTGGCTGCTATCATCCCTCCCGAGCTTTCCTGTGAATTTCATATACAGTATGTGAGGGTGAACTCACTGAGAGGCTTCCTGAAGCATTTTCCAGTAGGAGACCATGTCTTCGGGCGCCACACCATGCACTGCTATGACACCTAGAATCCTGCTCTCACGTCTCTTTTTATAAAGTAAGAAAAGATCATCTTGTGGAATGTGGAGCACACCTCCCACTAACTGTAAGCAAACACCCACATAAACATCTTCAATTCTGAAAGGTTTCACGTGCCACATCATCTCGTAAATTCTTAGGGCCAGTTTACCTGAAATCACATATCCAAATCCGCTGCAGTACGGAGGGTACTGGTCAAAGGGGTATTCCTCGTGGGAAATAAAGTTTTTACTGCTTCTGCTTCTGTAGGGGTAGCTGTGAACAAAAGGAAAGCCTGTGTACAATCCCCCTGAACTATACCTGGTCTTCAGAAGAAACTGTACCAGGTTCATGACGTTAATAAAAACATCTGTGTCTGTTTTCATAATATACTGAGCGCGGGGACAGAATTCATACATCCAGTGGAAGGCCATCCTGGTTTTCAGCGTAAGGTTTTCGTATGTGTCCAGAAAGTCTTGCATGATTAAATCCCTGAAAAGAAAATGCTCCTCTTCCAGTGATAACCGTGGCTTACCCGCTGTCTCCTGTTCTCTACCGAGTAAAAATAACGTTAGAATATATTTCCCCTGCAAATACCTCTTACTGCCCCAGGAAGCTCTGATGGCCATCCTGTGCTCTACTCCTCCTGGTGTGGACGCAACGAAAATGACCAGAAAGGGAACTTTGTGTTTACACACAGAAATCTTAGGCAGCAGAAAGGGTAAACAGGGCTTTCTGACTGGTTCGCTTTCGTAAAAATACAGCCAGTTGATTCCCTGGTTTGAAGCCTTGCTGCTGGAATAGGTGGTGTTTGAGGCCAGACTTCGGTTTAAAATTAACAACATCAACGTAAGCATAGTAAGAATGAGTCCAAGAAACACCGTTTTAAGAAACATGTGTTTCATTGCATTGATTCAGACTCGGTTAGTTTTTTTTTTAAGCGAAAATACGTGTTGCCCTGCGATGGACTGCTGAACCAGTCCCGTCCAGAGGTGTACCCTGCCTTGCTCCCGCTGCTTGCCGGGATAGGCTCCAGCTCCCCCGCGACCCTGTGTTGGATAAAGCGGTTAGAAAGCGAATGGATGAATGGAAAATAAATGATAATATATGTAGTTTCTACCTTACATTTGCTCGCATCTTCAGTGCATATACGTATAAGCTGGAAACGATCAAAATAAAACATAACTATTAATCTGCTTTAATACACAGTTTTACATAGAGTGAGAAAGGTAATCTTGTATATCTCCCGATCGTTTTACACACTGGGACATTACACGTGGAAATCCAAGCTAAATGTTATTCCCCATTTTGCAATAAATGCATCTCAGTAATGAAGATGCAGAGATATGGCATGTCGACTAATATCATTACTTTCTGGTTTCGGCCTTCATTATAAATTATCGTATCTCGAAGGCTATACTTTTGTGTAAAAGCAAGATAATTTAATTTTGAGAGGAAATACCCTCGTTTGATAGCAATACAATACAGGGGCTTTCAGAACTTTCTCATCCTCATACACTTTAAAAAAAAGATACGTATGTGGGTGAAAAAAAAATGTTTTCTCCATGCCTATATTCTATATTTTTACATCTGTATCTTTAAAATTTAACTTACAAGAAAGCAGGGAGAAAGCAGAACGCTCGGGACGCTTTTAAATAGAAATAATGAGATTTTTCCAAGAGGATCAAAAAGATTGTATCTTCCCTGGTCAAAATATGCACGTACAGTAAATGTAATGAAGATTAGGGGGAATGCGAATAAATTTAGAAAGTAAACAAAACGACCCGGACGAAAATGACGTCTCAGCTATAGTACAGTTGTTGTTTAACTTACCATCAGCAAACCTGAAAAAGATCTTGGAAAGCTGAAGGAATCTTCTCGATTCGTCTCCCGCAGAGATATCCAAAGAGACAATTTGAATATCGCGTTGATTTTTTTTTAAATGAAGAAATTAATATATTTAAAAGCCTAAAACGCTCAAACCAGTTCCAAAAATTTGCATTTTCTAAGGTATCAAAGGGGTTTTCAGCGAAATTCATTTAGAAGTATTTGACTTTCTAGCTGACTTAAAAGAAAGAGTTAAAGAATTTAAAACAATTCAAGTCAAGTAAAAGAGATGCAAATAATGATTAGCATATGATGTAGTCATATAATCATATTGATTCTGCGTGTAAGGTTTCGCCTGCACCTGACCGCGTTCATGTACCTCCTATTCTTGATAACGCAATAACAGGTGAGTCTCTGCGCTTGTGAAAGGAGGTTCCTACTGCGGGGTGTGGATTTGTGAAACAGGTTAGGGCAGCCTAAACGTACAGTACAATTTACAACTAGGCTGTATGCTTCGTAAACCATATCAGTCTCGTATACTGTGACGACGTGTGACTATAGGTGCTCTTGAATTGTAAAATCATTGTTAATTGTCCCTTCAAAACTGCGCAGACAGGTCTTGGCAGAACCGCGTGTGGGACATCCTCGAATAAGAAGGTTTTGGATAAAAGCTGCATTTTGACAGCTTTGAATTGATTCCCAAACTGAAGGACAAGCGAAGATGCACACCTCCTGTCGACAGGTTCAGAGGTCTCCTTGGCACGCACCTCTCCATCCCTGGATTAGGCTTGTATTAGACCCTGACAGCGAATTCGTGTCGAATGGGATACTCATTGGACGCGTTATTGCGGGCGCCCGCTCCAAGTGGCCAGGGAGTAAAGCACATCGTTACTGCGAGCGCATGTAGTCAGGTTTCCAAGCGCCGGGGTCGACGGTGGACCTCAGTCGCAGCAAGCTTGCAGTGTTTCTGAGATCCAACAGTCTGAAGCATATTTGAGGTGCGATTCTACACATTTTGAAACGCGTGTAATACACAAACCATTATATATGTCATTTACGTTTGGAGCTTGTCAACATTTAATTCCAGGTAATGTGAAACTGAAGAACAAATTGAAATAAGATTGATTCCAGTAGACATCAATATTACTGATGACCGGGTCAGATTTTGCCTTATTCTCAGGTTTTACTTTAACAGTACCCTTACGTTCATAAAAATACATCAACTCTTTACCTAAGACGCACCTCCTCAGTGACCTATTTATGCCACAAGAGGACACTTTTTTTCAAATTATGATAAGAAACTAAATATATAATAACAACTTCTACATTCAGATCAAAACAGTCGCGCATGTACAGTATTTTGGTATTTTCAAAAGTGTGCAATAGACTAATGGATTTCGACATGAAAAGTCGTTTACCAAAAAGTGTGAACTACAATTATCGTTTCAAAGTCTGTAACAGTAAGGAAAATGCTTCTTATATATATTGCAAAAAGTTGAATGTCTTATTAAATAAAAATATTTACAGATACAAAAGCAAATGCTGCTGATTGTTGGTTAATTTCATAATTCAGAAGGGGAATAACAGAGCTGTCAGGATATGTTCCAGCAAAACACCAAATTGAACAGAATTTATATATTCAATAGGAAGATCAATAATAATCAAATGGTTCTAATCATAGAACTGCTAATAAACTACTGTATAACACGTCATATTGCCAAACAATGCTTATTTTCCTCCATCATACTTACGGTTCATAGTAGTTCATAGATTCATTCATAATGATTATTATAGTGTGGGCTGTCATCCTAAGAATGCACAAATAATATCAAAGACGTGTCATATAATTTATATATATATGTCCATTGAAATATATGTCATATATTTCAATGGACATTGTCTATGTAGTAGGACAAAACACAGAAAGATGAAAAAAGTATTGATTCAGCAGTGGTTAACGGAACATTTAGCTGTGAAAAGCGATTATATGTTTTAATCAATAGAACGTTTTTGGAATGATTAGTGCTATTGGGCAACGTTATTTTTTTAAAAAAATCCTGTTTGCTATGAATTTAATCATTTTCTCTTTCCCTCTTAGTGTGAGCAGTGGAACTGTTCATTTGTCTTGGCTCGCTGCCCTCTGCTGTATAGGGTGAAGCGTTCAACCACAACAGCAGTCATACTTTTCAGTAATATTAATCAGTTCATACCTTTCGGCCGTTAAAGGAGCTGCTTTCCTAGAAACAGTATAATTAAAATTAAAATTTAAAAAATCTTTCATAGATTTCAGGATACAGGATAATTAGCATATATGTAAAATAATCCAACTTCATTATTAACTTTATATTTATGCATTTAATGACATTTAAAAATGCTACAAGGTACCATGCAAGGTATCATATCATGACATCAACACTAACAGCTTATTTCACTACATTATTCCTGTTACAGTCTGGTGCATTGTAGCATAGTTTCTTTAAGGAAAAGCCTGATTCGAATACTAATTTTAATTCATATTTTTATGTACCCTATAAAACACGTAGGTATGTGTCGCTCGTATGCATTTTTTTTTATGTCCATGAAAACCAAAGTGCAAGCTGGAATTTGTTTCGCTGTATTGTAATTACCACTGACGAGCACGTCTCCGAGCACGCGTATTTAAATTAAATTTCCCTCGCTCGCGGACCAATCCGTGACGACAAAGGTCCGCCCTTCCTCCGCCGCCAGAGCGAGGCTGGGCCTGTACCGGCATTCCCACAACCCCCTGCGAGGAAGCCAGAGAAAAGAGTCCGGTAACTGAAGGGGCTGAGAGAAAAGAAACACACGAAAGAGATACGTCGCCCAAATCATAGTAGTTACAAATACATATTTTTTTTTTCCCCCCAACATGGCCGACAACGAGAAACTGGATAACCAGCGGCTGAAGAATTTCAAAAACAAGGGCCGGGATTTGGAGGTATTTGTTTTCTTCTTCACTTTTTCGGTGTGCCTCTCTCTCTTTTTTTGGCGAGTATGTGTGTGTTATTTTGTTTCAGGTTCCGCTGTGACGTCTTTAATAATTTCCAGGATCTCGAAGTTTGCACCCTGCCCAAGCCAGGCCCCAGCTCCCTGTGACTTCGACCGAGGCCTAATTCAGCCCCAGCGCTGGGCAGATCGCACCCTGCCCAGCACGCAAAACTTCGGGGCAGCGATTCAGGGGCTGGGAGGCAGGCCAGGCCGGGGCTCGCTTACTGGGCTCCGCAGACGCCTTTGTTTTTTTTATGGCTGGAAGAAGCTGGGTATGGTGGTGTGCTGCTCTACCCCCGAAGCTTATTCCGGGGCTGTAGGGAGCTTCTCTGCTAATGCGAAAGTGTTACTTTGTGCGTCTTTGGTGGAGTTAATTTTTTTTTCTTCCTTCTCTCCGTGTGGTTGGAGTAGTTTGGATGTGGCGAAACACGAACAACGATTGATCTAACGCACAAAACTTTACAAATGTCTGTTTCTAGATCTCTAAAAAAATATATATAATTCCGCGGCGTTTTAGTCTGCAGTCCTTCGTTACCACCCAAGTTAAGAAATATTACGTTCTGGATGACGTTCTTATTTTTGTTTCTTTTTCCAAAGTCGATATTATATAGCGTTGAAAACTGGAAGTCATGTGCTTCTTTTTCCAAAACTTAAAGGAAATCTCTTGAGAACATGAACTATCTGGTAGATGTTACATAATACTAAGGGGCCCAACACGTCCTAACGTGAGAAAAGAGACGAAGTCTTTTTTTTTTAATCTGGTAAAGCAGTTTCCTTGTTGACGCATCAGGCTTTACTTCTGGATCAGACTCCAACATTTGGACTTTTAAATTTTGGTCTGATGTGCTTAAGTGATAACAGTGCAAAGCAAGATGCACAGATCTGTACGGAGGCATGCATATAATGTTCAAACCTTTGTCAGTTTTGGCCCATACGTCCAATAGTATGAGCAGACTGTATTACTACATATATAGGACCACTAAATATTCTGTGAAGTTCCATCACTATTCACTTTCCTTAATTGCCACTCAGCCACCCTTTTCATAAAAAAAAGAAATGAATGTAGCTGTGCTGCACCTTTTGGTTTTTTTTATTTTATAAAGCAATTAAAATGATTGAGGACCATACTCTGTAACATGAGCAATCTAAGCATCTATTTGTATTAATTTAGGTTGTTCTGCCATTTATTTAAAATTTAACGTGCTGTTGCAGGCTTTTTTTCAAAGGATATTTGATTTAAAATGTCTGAGTGTCCCACCCTACAGTAATCACCATCAGGATTTCTGAAAATATTTTCTTCTTTCCTATTCATTCTAGTCTTGGGATAGTGTAATAAAGTGCCCCACCCCTTTTCTGTAAAACATGAATCTGAATCCCGTGCGTTACTATTAACATCATGGGGATCCTCAGTCATGGAGCCGAACCCAAAGTAATAAAATCAGTATCCGCACTGGCCAGTTGTGAAGTCATACTGAAGTTTTTAAAAAAACGTCTTGAATGTTGCTGCGCTTTTGTGTGCTCAGTGCTGTCCTGTGCCTTGTGGATTAAATTCCAGAGGCGTGTGAGGGATTTCTAAGCTTAAACCCTGAGTGAACTGCCCCTTCCTGCTACATTACTCACTGCATGTGGTATGAAATTGGCTAACTGTGTTACGCTGAAATGCTGTCACATTGCACAGTAAACCATTGTTAAATCCTGGACTCTCTCCAGTGGGCTGTTTTTTTAATGTTGTCACACTTGATAACCATGTTGTCCTGTACTGTTCTCTGGGTGTGTCACTGAGGTATCACAAGTATTCAAAATGTACAAGGGTGGAAGGTCATTTTAATACTTCCTTGCATAGTAAAAGCTCCTTTCATCATTTCCAAAACGTTGTATGTAATTGTTGGAGTGGCTGCATTTGTCTTAGTAGTCCCTCTGAGAATGTCAGATCTTTCAGATGAGCAGGATATTAAATGTTTTTGTATTTGCCCCCTTATCCAGACAATGAGAAGACAGAGGAATGAGGTGGTTGTGGAACTTCGCAAGGTATTGATTTTCTGATTTATCAGAAGTGTTCTTTAGTAGCCCTTAACTTTTACAATGTTCATTTGTAATCTAATTGTTTTGGATATGCAATGTCATGTGTAACTTTTGAATTAGAGATTTGATTATTAAGATGTATGTGAATGTAATGTTTATAACTTTAAAAATTGAAAAGTGTTACTGTCTGTTGAACTCAGTAAGAGCTCAGGCTATATTCTAAAAATGCCCAAAATATGTATGCATTTGAAATTTATTCAATGAAAACTCACAAGCTTTTTTTTTGTCATTTGTTGTTACTGACACATCTGATTCATAGAATAAGAGAGATGAACACTTACTGAAAAGGAGAAATGTCCCTCATGAAGATATTTGTGATGACTCTGATGTAGATGGCGATTACAGAGTGGTAAGGATTGCTGTTGGTGTCTTGCATGTAAAAGTAAATACAGATTTTAAGTGTTTTTCAAAAACTGAAAATGCTAAACTGGTTGTATTCATTACAAACAATTGCTTCCCAACTCATTGTGGTGTACCAGTTTGAATTTATTTTTAGCATGTAATTTAATATTTTCATTTTGATTCAGTTGTGCATTGGGTAATTTGTTCCAAGACTAATTTTTGTATTTTCCTCATTTGTTTGCAGCAAAATACGTCTTTAGAAGCAATAGTACAAGTAAGTGTTTTTATACCTTCCTAATTTTATATTTTGTACACTCTTTTGATGTCTCAGACAGTGTTTTCATGCTAGTTTTGAAGATTGTGAAAGCATAGCCAGTACTGTTACATTTGCAATAAGCAAGCAAGATCTTGTTCTAAAGTATGCTGTTTATAAGATTAATTCTGTTGGAAATTATGGGGGGGGAGGAGAAACCTCTATTAAAGACAATGGTATTGATACTTCAAGGTAAAGTTGAGATAAAACTCCAAATATATTGCTTAGATAAATTCAGCCAAATATTGCGAAGGTACAAGTGGATTACAATCATTAATTTCATTGCAAGGCTTGTGAATGGCTCTCTATTGGTACTGCAAGTTTAATTTCTGAGTTTATTTCAGAATGCTTCCAGTGACAACCAAGGCATACAGTTAAGCGCTGTGCAGGCAGCAAGGTAAGCAGTTTGTGGAGTACTGAGTTGATAGACTTCTATATTTTCAATACCCATAACATTGGTTTTCACCCCTCCCCCTGCTTTATAACCAAAATGTTGACTTAAGCTAATTTTAGTCAATATTACAAAATTGCAGTGGAATTAATCATTTGTTTGTGAAATTTGTTTTGTGGCATTCTGCCTGTGATCTATACTTTGATTGCAGGTATTGTGCTCTGTCACCAGATGGCTGTAACCACTGCTTCCTTGATTCTGAGGCTTAAAGGACATTTGATAAATTTGCATACCATAAATGAAGAAGAGTTTATACAAAGTTAATTTTCCATTCATGCCTTTTGGGAGGCTTCTGGGTTTCCTTTGGTTATTTTAATCACTGTACCTGTTAGAATATGAAACTGAGGATTGCATGTTTCTTCTGCAGGAAACTGTTGTCAAGTGATCGGAACCCACCAATTGATGACTTAATAAAATCTGGCATTTTACCTATACTAGTTCATTGTCTGGAGAGAGATGACAAGTAAGTGACCATCTTTTTTTTTGCAACATGCTGTGTTTTTCATTTAAAACTCCCAAGGTTCAATCTGTGATCTATTTATTTAAATCAAGGTAATGGATTTAAGTAGATTTCATAAACCATACATAAAACAGGTCTTCTACCTTAAAGCTTCAGATTCAAGTTTTTCTTTGTCCAAATGTTTAAAAAGATACCTGCATTTATAAGTCTTAAATATTATGTACCATAACTGAATTTTCAGGTAGTAATATTTTCTCCGAAACGAAAAGGATTACTATTAGCTGTATTGTAGGGTTGGTTCTATTATGGTTAGCTTAGAATTCAATGGCTCTAAATGTAATTTATAATTACATGCAAGGAAATAGCTTTGATGCAATGTCTAATTGGTCCTCAAGTAATATTCAGTGGACCACCACTAATTTGTAAGTGGTGGTCATCATTCAGTTTGAAATAAGATTTTAAAACAATTGAATAAGTTTTATACATGTATAGCTTCACAGCCAATTAGGTCCATGCTTGAAAGAGAAACAATACACTAATTATAAAAGCAAAAACATTTTACTGTGCTATGTACTTACTAGAGTACAGAGTTAAGTGTGATTTCAATTGTAATCTTTTATTAACAAGTATTACAATATTATTTTTACAGCCCTTCCTTACAATTTGAAGCTGCCTGGGCTTTGACAAACATTGCCTCTGGAACGTCAGAACAGACACAAGCAGTTGTTCAGTCAAGTATGTACATAAATATCTACAAGCACCTTTTAGGAAAGAGATGATCTATTTTTATAGAACTGCACTAACTAAATCCTTCACATTCTTTCTTGTGCTTGTTAAATGCCTTGCCTTGGAAAATGTAGCCACATCTGCTTTGCCTGAAGAATTGATAGAGGTTGAAATGTCTGACAGCTTTTTAGAGAATTATATATGTATTTGTGATAAGAAGTGTTCCAAGTTAAAAAGATGATCTTTTGTGCTTTGTTTTTCTCATAGATGCTGTTCCTCTTTTCTTAAGATTATTGCACTCTCCACATCAAAATGTTTGTGAACAGGCGGTCTGGGCCCTGGGCAATATCATTGGTGTGTACCTCTGTACTTTTTATTTAAACATTTTAATTCGACAAACTAGCAGAATTTAAATCTCTGATTGACCAAAGTATGCTGAAATATTAAACCCTTTTGACATTTTCTATTTTTAATGCCTTAAACCTTGGATAATGTATCTTGTTTGGCTTTTCTCAAGGGGACGGACCTCAGTGCAGAGATTACGTCATCAGCCTAGGTGTAGTGAAACCCCTGCTGTCCTTCATCAGCCCATCTATCCCTATTACCTTTCTTCGCAATGTCACCTGGGTGATGGTTAATCTCTGTCGTCACAAGGATCCACCTCCACCGATGGAAACAATTCAGGAGGTATAAAAAAACCTGCATTAATAAAATCCTGCTCTGCAAGTTACTGGTATAAACTATTATTTAACTATCTGAATCTTTCATTTGTACTGTTGATGTTGAGATTTTAATATAGCTGGAAGAATTGGAATATAGGATTTCAGCCTTGGGCTATATGCTAGTTAAGTAATAGCTGCTGTCATAAGAGTATTCAGTTATAGGTGGTTTATGTTTTACACAACTTAACAATCCTACTGGTGGTCAATCTCATTTGTTTTGCTGCCTGCAGATTCTTCCTGCTTTGTGTGTCCTGATACATCACACAGATGTGAATGTGAGTAAGAAAGCTTATGCACTTAGTCTAAACTTAAGATATCTTTGGTCAGAAACTGACAATATTTTCATATACTTTCCCATAAAGAGCTGATTTTTTTTTCTCTTGTAGATTTTGGTTGACACAGTCTGGGCTCTGTCCTACCTAACAGATGCTGGAAATGAGCAGATTCAGATGGTTATTGATTCAGGAATAGTTCCTCATTTGGTGCCTCTCCTTAGTCATCAGGAAGTCAAAGTACAGGTATGAGTCTTCAAATTAAAAATTGCAAACTTTAAATACTTTTTTTGTGGTGAAGTTTAGGACCAGTGTTCACTGACTAATTAGATTCCTCCCAACTACTTTTTAACTATCTTGAAGTTATCCTTAGCTGAATTTAATTTTGACATCTAAAATCAGATCTAACAATTATGAAAACTCCTTTATTAGAAAAGGAAACTAAATTGATTTGACATTTTTAGAGTAACCCTCTTTTATCTCTTAAATGTTAGACTTTTAGGCATTTTTGGTGCATATGGTGAGCCATCATTCTCACAGCAAGACTATTACAACATGCATATAGTTCTTAATATTGTCTGCAATCAGATGACTGAAAAAAATGATAGTACATTGAGAACTCAATTTAGTTTTAACACTTATATTCTCAGTGTTTTTTTTCATGTGTTGAATTTTATCTGTTCAAATAAAAAATCTGTATATTTTTGGTTAATACCTCTTGTATGATTAAAAATGTTTTTGAATTTTGAACTTGAGAAACGTTTATTTTAGACTGCAGCACTGAGAGCCGTTGGCAATATCGTGACTGGTACAGACGAGCAGACGCAAGTGGTTCTCAACTGTGATGCTCTGTCCCACTTCCAAGCTCTCCTTACTCACCCAAAAGAAAAGATCAATAAGGTAACCTGCATGTTTAAACTTGTTGATTTTGTTTACCTTAATGCTGTCATGCATATTTAATGTCCTTGTGTAATTAAACTCTCTCTGAGTTGCCAGCAGAGTTTTACTATGTGTTTTTGAGCTTTACTTTATATTTTGTAAGCTGGACATATGTAAACCTGAATGTTGGAGGTGATGAAATAGAGATTGGTGCCTGTGTGAATGTTCTGAGTGGTGTAATACTGGTAAATATAACGATCATTGTATTTTTTAAGTTAAAAACACTTGGTAATGTTTCCTTAATAGTTATTGGGTGGGTAGAGGGAGGGAACAGGTGTGCGTGTGGATGAATGTGGCATCTAGGCTGGTGAAAAGGGGGCTCTGAAGATTTCAGTATCTCTGCTGACATTGGAGTGCATCTGAAGCCAGTCGCATTGAATTTTAAAGGCTTGTTGTGATCTGGCTGATGATTAGAGCCTTGAAAATGCTCACCTTGCCAGCCTTGGCACCTTTTAGTCTCTAACAGGTACATTATGATGGTGTTCCTGTAATCTGATCCAACACATCTCTCCCCTAGCCTTTTATTTTCACTGTTATTGCAGGATCCTATTGTGTGTAAAAAAAAAATCAGCAAATCAATATGCTCTCTGATCTTGCAGGAGGCAGTGTGGTTCTTATCAAACATTACTGCAGGGAATCAGCAGCAAGTTCAAGCTGTTATCGATGCCAATCTTGTGCCAATGATCATACATCTGTTGGACAAGGTAAAGAAGTATTGGATGTTTACTATATATTTTTTTCTGTTTAGTAAATGGAGAACATTTGTATTGAACTGGGAATTTGTTTTTTAAGGGGGATTTTGGTACTCAGAAGGAGGCTGCCTGGGCAATTAGTAATCTCACCATAAGTGGAAGAAAAGATCAGGTAAGATCTTACCCTTAAATTCTTAAGAATTAAAATCTTAGTCTATTGTTGCATTGCCACTTTGATCTGGTCTGAGACTGTCAAATAAATACAATATATCTTTGTGAACATTAAATATCTTCACATATGTAGCCACATTTTTCCTGAAGTCAGAACTCTCCTCGCATATGCACATTTGGTACTGTACTGTGTGAAGGAAAAAAGTGTAGATATTGCACAAGTTTGAGTTTTAATGTGTGTGCCTCAGCATCTTTATGTAACGGAGACTTTCTAGGTATTTAAGTAATGGATTATTGTGGAATTATTTCTGAAGGAGTACCAGTGTTTTAATGAACTTGAAATGAATACTGTTAAGACCCGTTCATTTGTTACTTTAATTAAGTTTAGTCTTCTATCTATTTTAACTTCTTTGCATAATTTTCCCCAAATACCGAGAAGACTAGCATTTAGCCCAAACCCATCGTCTGAAGTGGGTTACTGCTAGCCGAGATCAGTCTGCACATGACCTGTGTAGGTGTTTTCACACTAGCAGGAATTTTGACTTAGATTGCATCCTGTGTCAAAATGCTAGTATGGATGGGATCTTGTTTGTTTGTAAGACAGTAGATATTGGAGTTGTCAATTACTTCAAATATGTAACATCATAAAATGTTTAAATAAACCAGCTGAATAGTCAGTTTGGATTTCAAGTTGTAATGATTACATTTTGTCATCTTCAATAACGTGGGGAAGCGGAAGACCACAAAGCATAGTAAGGCAAAGTGTTCTTTTTGCATTTTGTTTCCACTAGGTGGCATACCTTATCCAGCAGCAAGTCATTCCACCTTTCTGCAGCCTACTCACCGTTAAAGATGCACAAGTTGTTCAAGTAGTGTTAGATGGACTGAGTAATATCTTGAAAATGGCAGATGATGAGGCAGACACTATTGCTAATTTGATTGAAGAATGTGGAGGTAAGCTTTCTCTTACGGCTTCTGTACAACTTTCAGTTGCGGGACGAGTATAGTACTTTATCAGTGCATTCCTTGGAATATGTGATACAGTGCATTGCAGAAGTTTTCCCCTCCTGGCTGTGATATATTTGATGAAGTACGTATTACACAGATTTTCTCAATTAATTTGAAACGGAAGTGCTCAAACTGACTGACATTAATGAAGGAGGTTGAAATATCCATGAGATCTGTACAGAACATTTGCATTATTCAGCCCCCTAAATCACTTCATGGTTGAGGCACCTTAGACAGCAGTAAGTGCTGTCTTTTTGGGTAGGTCTCTGACATTTCTAAATGGTAGTGAGAATGAAATGTTTTTCTATTCTTGGTAAAATTGAAATCATTTAATGAACAGCCATCAATTTTCTGTTTGATTCATGTCAGCTTTGTGCCACTCAAGGATGTTCACTTTTTGTCAGTACACTTCTGTGGGGCGTTATTGTGCTTTGGTTCTTTTGTCATACTGAAAAGTGAATTTTTGACCAGGTTTTAGATCCGTAATGTACACTGGTACAAGAGAATCCGATAGGAGTAAAACTGGTGCAAGGTTTTTTCAAGTTTCCCAAAGAATGGTGGTGATTAGTAATGGGTTTTTTTTTACCGGAGTTGACTTTTGCATTTTTCCTAAAAGTCTTCTTGCATCAGAAATGGCGGAAGGTTTTGTGATATTTCCATGCTTCGTCCTATGCTTTGTACATTTTTAATTTAACTCTTTTCATGTGTCCATATAGGCCAGCTAGAATATGTTTCATGTATGAACGCTGACTGCCATCTCAAACACAGAAATCTTTCGAAATTATGATTGACTTCACAGTGGCAACCCTAATTCATTTTCTGCTTGCTTATTTGAGTGGTAGTCTGGGTGGCATGTAAGACTTCCTAAAGATGAGTGACTTTGAAATTTTCTTGTGACCCTCTCCTGATCTGTGCTTCTCAACTTGTTTCCAAAGCTGCTTCGTCTTTGTGGTTGGTCATATCGCTATATAGGTTGGGGCTTGAAATTCAGTATCTTAACAGAGGGAGCTTAGAGACAGATGCCTTTACTCTTAAGTCAACCAGTTTATTTACAAGCTGCTACACTAAATGATTTTTCAGACTAATCTGTAGGACTTCTCTACCAAAGGGGCTGAATAGTTGACTTGTATTTCCATACTATTAGCATTTTTAATCTATTGGTTAACATGACTGCAAGCTCAGAGGGCAGCCAGACTTTGCAGGGGATGAATACATTTGCAAGACATTCTTGGATATTTGTCAATTTTAAGTCTCCACTCTTGAAATCACTGAATGCTGTAAAATCCTGTGTACATTTTGCATTTCAATCCAACGAAACATAAAAGGTAGCTGGGTAACTTAAGAACTGCTAAAGGTTTCCCTGTGGAATGTTTGCCATTCCACACTGACTAATTCGAAATTATTTTATAGGTTTGGAAAAGATTGAACAGTTACAGAATCATGAAAATGAGGATATCTATAAATTGGCCTATGAAATTATTGATCAGTTCTTCTCATCGGATGATGTAAGTACTAACTCTGTCTTCCAAGATCTGATGTTTAAATGTCTAAAAATTAAAATAAAGGCATTAAAATCCACAAATGCTTTTGTATATTAACAAGGCAAAAACCACAGTAGATTTTGGAAAAAAATGTTAAAATGAAGAAATAATTGATAACTTAAGCAGCAGTGTCTTTATCAATTTTTTCCCAAGTAGTAACTGCTCATCTTAATGCTTTTAATTGTTTTCAGATTGATGAAGATTCTAGCCTGGTTCCAGAAGCAATCCAGGGTGGAACTTATGGTTTCAATTCATCAGCTAACGTGCCAACAGAAGGGTTCCAGTTCTAAAAAGCTTCCCAATCTGGAGTTAACGTCATGATGCAGCACTGTAAAATGAAATTTGATCCATTGTGCTCGGCTCATGGGATCCACTGCTGCATTTAATCCGAGAGAAATGTGTGGATTTCGTTTGGCATCCAGGGAAAGCCCAAATGAAGTTGTGATGGCGAGTGGGTGCGAGTGAGAATGAGTGGCTAAATGTTGCAAAATCTACACTGAATGCTTTGAAGATGTTTCGAGTAACTGCAAGTTATTAGAGGTCTTCAACAAAGGGGGATCAGAGAACCAAGGTAATTTGAAAGATTTGATGAAAGCATCATATCATAGCTTGTGGACTTGTTGCTGACAAAGCTGGAAAATAGTCAACATTTGTCAAAGTCCAGAGCGCCACAACCAAGGCCTTGCTATGAAGCACTGTGTGAATGAACCCATGTATGAATGTCTGGACTCAGTGGTGTGGAGCCAGGTTCATCTCTAATGCAGGGCTCTTCGTTTGTGAAGCAGACTCCAAAGTCCAGGAGAGCGGCGTGTGTACGAGAGTATGGGTGTGGTGTATGTGAACGCATGCAAAACTTAATGTGCCTGTAAAAGGCTGAATTAATAAATCCCAGAAGGAAAAACACCAAAATTTTGCATTAGTATTAAATTACACTGGACATAAATTCGGCAGGTTGAGCAGCAGTGCATTGTAAGATATATTCAGTAGTTTCTGGTTGACTCTTGCATCCAGTGTTTACCTTTTTTTCCCTTTTCCTTTTTTAATTTTTATTTCTAAAATTTTTACAGCTTTTATTTTAGATGCTTGTGTAAAACTAGAAATTACAGGAAGGCTCCCCCTGTACTTTTGCACCAGAGATTGGTTTGATGCTGTGAATCTTTCCATATCATCACCTTTTACAAACCAAATAAACTTACTTGTGTAAGTTAGCTTCCTGCATGAATAAGAGTGAAGTTTTTCTATGGAGCAAATCACTGCTTTGCAGTACTGTTGCCATAATGAAGTGCTTCAACTTTACATCACAAGAATATAAAATGTCCATTTTATGTTACATTGTGAATCACTATAACCTTTGCATGTACTAAACTACAGCATAGCAAATTTTAGGTATTTTTTTTAGACTGTACACAGTGGAATTACTTTTTTAGGGTACTGTGGTGTTTAGTCTTTTTTGACTAATTTCTGATTTTCATATATGGAACATCCTTAATTTGCACATGTACTGCTGAGGAAGGACTGATTTGGAAAAGGGTGTGCACAGATGTATAAATCAATTGTTCCTGCACCTTTAACAATATGCATACTTTTACTTTTTTTTTACTTTAGCCACGAACAATCCATTATGAGCCACTTCAGGAGTTATTTAATCAATGACTTAAATGCTTGTTTAAAAAATGGAAATATGCTTCTCATTTGAGTTATACAAGTTCTTTAAGGTGGCTCATTGTAGGAAAAGCTGTGCCTTTCTCTCTAGAGCACAAGTGATGCATGAACAAGTTTGCTGTATTTAAGTACATCCAAGGTTGGCCACAATTAGCCTGTCAATTTAAGTAATTTTGAACACTGTAGAATGTATTTCATTTGTGGTCATAACCTTTTGTTGAACTAGGCTATTTCTTTCGCAGCATTCCTTGTCAGCAAAGATGTGGTTTCAAAATGAAAGGAAAAGGGATAGTCTGCTTAACCTGTTACGTTAGACTACAGGCTAGCTTGTCTTTAACAAAATAAATATTGAAACCCATTTGTGTAGTCTTTTTTTTTCTTCCTTACACACCGTGGCCTGCGAGTTGGGAGTTGAATAAAATGCACGTTAGAAGCTTTCTCGCTCTCTTGGATTTAGAACTACAGTTTTGTGGTCATACCTCACCTAAACATTAGTCAAGCTCCTACCCGTTTGCAATACTTAAGAACATTTAAACCCGTATTGAAGTAACTGGGGAAAAAAATGAAGATCTACCGTGCTAGTTATCACCTTGCATCTATTATACATCTCGAAACTGGTCGCAGAAGTACTAATTTACATAATTTGTTGGAAAAATGAGCTCGCATCCAAGTCCCACGAAAATGTAAGCACAAAGCTGTGCGATGTTTTTGTTCTAAAGCTTGCCCTACACTTTTCCTCTATGGACGATTGTATAATGCCGATTTGCCTGTTTAATGTACGTCAGAGAAAAAAAAAAACACTGCACCTACTACACAGATTTCCAGATTAGTTTTGTTCCAGTTGCAAGAGATGTTTCGGTTCACGCTCAGCATACGGCTCGACGAAGCACTGTTAACCGTGAAGCTGGAGGAAACGACCAGCCCAAGAGCAAGTAACCTCCCTGCCAAATCAATCCCCGTTTACAGTACAGCAAGCTGATGCCGGTGTAACCTTTCCCAGTGCCGGATTTGCCTGCGGGTACATTAAGTTTCTTGGCAGCAGGTGCGCTGTAGGATGATTTTCCCCCGCGTCACGTTGATTTACATTTAAATAGCCATGGAGGGCCGCTGCCATTGGAGGGCTGCAGTTCGAAACGAGCGAGCCTGCGCAGACGGCGCTGGCCGGGCCGGGCCGGGCCGGGCCGGGCGGGGTTGTGGGGAAGATCCCGGGGCTCTGTGTGTGTGTGTGAGTGAATGCACGACTGGAAACAGGTGAGGGAAGGTGAAGACTTCGGATTTATGTCTACGAGGGGTTGTGAAGAGATAGCTTCTCCGCAAACAGCGTCGCAATGAAACTTTAAAATGAAGTTGTCCACCTCGAAGAATTACTCGGGTTGCAGTCGCTGTAGAAAAAGCCCAGTGATCCTTCGGTGTTGCAACTTTGAAACACAGGTTGGAGTGATTCGGATATTTCTGGATAATCAGTTGCAATTTTTTTAAATATTACTTTATCCTCAAAGAAACCGCACAAAGACTTTGTATTCCAAGCAGCGCCGTACCGGTCATTGTTAGTTTTATGTATACATATGGGCGGAGAAGAAATAACGTTTTGGATTTGTGTACTTAAAAAAAAAATGCTGAAGTAGAGATATGAGCAAGCCTAAAACTAGATTAATTTAATAAATCAAGATGTGTTTAACATATATTAGAAAATAACGAAAAGTCCATTATTGTATATTTAACAGTAGTCTGTTGTCTAAGCTCGTTCTTTTTTTACTCTATAAAAGTCAGAACAAGCTACAATTACCGTTGACGTTCGAGTTTAATCGCTTTCAACTCAAGAAGTGCGTAATTAAAACTGAAACAAACTCTTAATTCTCGTCAGACGTTGCTCCTGAACCTTGTCTTGTAAACTTAATCTCACATTTATTCTCGCTTGTATCAGTCCTACCGACAGCGGGTAATGTCTGGGATATTATTCATCTTGAGACCAAGGGTTTTAATGCCTCTGATTCAAGTATCTTTGTGCGGATTTATCCAGAGTCGATCGTTTGTGAAAATGTCGTTTCCTTGTGGATTATCAGATTGTAAGAATCGGTACTGTCGTACTCTTAACAACAGGCCTGTTAATGGAAACTCTCGATGGTCTTTCATGATAAATTGATGTCTGAATGATATTGCCAATATGACCTCGGGGCAAAAATAGTTCTAACAATGGCTTGTGAATTATAAAGATTCAATTTACATAACGCGATTAAGTGGCATCTTGATGCTGAACACTGAGCCAAGTTTCATTAAAGATTCAGGGATGACACTGTGCAGCCAGCCTGCTGCGAAGTGTCAATAAAATCCTGTAGGAGAGTTGCTGGGAAGAAATATCAGTAGTGCTTGAACAATTAAAACCTGTTGCACCAGCTTCTTAAGAAATGTTGATCACTAATATATTTTATTGTCCTTGGAGGATAAACGACTTTGTCTCTTAGACCTTTATTTTATGTACATATGCATTCCTATAGTAACAGCTGCACAGTAATTCATTAGGCTCTCTGGTTAACTGGTCGTTCAATTTTCCAGGAACGAAAACTTTTTAAAGAACTGTTATCTAAACTCAAAACTCACTTTTTTTTTTACTGGGTACTGTGTCTCATGGCCCTACATCCTATCCTGTGTGTTTCTCTTTAGTTGTTTTTTTTACTTTTAACTGCACTTTACTTATGGCTTGTACTTGGGTTTTGGAAAATTGATCTATATTAATGTATTTGATCATTATTTTTAAATATAAAAACTGTTAAGGATGCAGTGTTTAAAAAAATACACCCAGACTGGTTTCAGTGGGTAATCACTTTATATTTTTGGTCTTTGTTTCAGTAGTTTGATGACCAGATATTTGTTTTGTGTCACCAAGACTTGCAGTGTCTTGGCAGGCACAGTACAGATCGCTAAAGACCTGTCTTCGGACATGCAGGCATACTGGGTATGCCTTAACGTAGTGCATTTTTTTTTTTACAGAAAAAAAACATGGAAAGTCTGGAGGAGGATCTCACGTGTTCAGTGTGCTACTCGATGTTCAGTGACCCTCGTGTTCTGCCGTGCTCCCATACCTTTTGTAAAGGCTGTTTGGAAAATGTTCTCCAGGTTTCTGTCAATTTCTCTATCTGGAGGCCGTTGAGAACCCCCCTTAAGTGCCCCCACTGCAGAAGTATGGTGGAACTGCCCCCAACAGGGGTTGAAGCCTTGCCAACCAATGTGTCTCTCAGAGCTATCATAGAGAAGTTTCAAAGATATGACCAGTCCAAATCTCCCTCCTGCCAGGAGCACCCAAAGCAACCACTGAACGTGTACTGTCTCCAAGATCGTCAGCTGATTTGCGGCGTTTGTCTTACCATTGGGCAGCATCGGGGTCATGCCATTGATGACCTGCAGGCAGCCTTTATGAAAGAGCAGGAGGCTCCGGGGACGCTCGTGGAGCAGCTGACTGATAAGCGGTGGGCCGAGGTTTCCTTGTTAGCAGAAAAGCTGGAGCAGCAGAAAGCTGGATGTGAAAACCTCATCAAACAAGACAAAGAATCCGTGGTGCTGTACTTTGAGAAGATTAAACAGACCCTGGCGCAGAAGGAACGGGAGTTCCTGGCTGCTCTTGATGATGCAGGTGCTAAGCTCTCAAGTGAGTATGACCCACTGCTTGAGACGCTTAAGGACATGAAGGAGGAGCAGCTGGAGCTCATGTCGTACAGTGCAGCAGTGGAGGAGGAAGACTCTCCCCTTCTTTTTCTGGAGAAGGTTCATATCTTCCGAGAAAGAGTTGCAGCTCTGAGTAAAGCGCCCCTTCCAGTTGTTAAACCCTTGTACATCTATCCAAGGGCTGGGGAATATCTGAAACACAAGTGGTCTGGGATTACTCTTGGGAACCTTGAAAGAGAGGAAATACCACAAATTAACCACTGTCAGGGCCAAGTTATTTCCAGAAATTTCAACAGACTACAAGCTTTGTATGTCAGTAGGTCTGTGTTGGTGTTCCTTTTGCTCTCGGTTTTATTGAGCAGCGCACTGATTGGCGTTCAGCTCAGCAGGTACGCTGATATGTATCAAATTAATGAAATGATTCAGAATTATGCATGTGAAATAACTGCCCCTTTCTATTCAGGGAAGGATGTGGCCGTTTATTTCCAGTCAGTTTTGGTAGATTTTATCACAGTGTCAAGATCATTTTTTCAGCTGTAGGGGAAGTTGACTTATACATTGATTTACACCGGTTTTAAGATCTAAAGCGAGTTTTAAGAAGAATTTGTAACTGAAGGTTCTGAAAGCTGCTTGTTAAATGAAAATGAACTATTTGGCAAGAGTACTGCGATATGAAGGCTAACATCACAAAATTGGCATAGGGCTGCCAGGGAGACAGTTAAGATTAGCTGAGCTGGACATTGGCAAAACAGCAACTTCCCCTTTTACAACAGGCTTGAACTTATGTCAGTGAGAAAGGCCTGAGCTTAACCACTGGGCAGGTTGAAAGAGTTTATCTGACCATTGCTATTCTCCTGTCTAGTACAGGAGTCATTGGTGCAAGATAAGCTAAAGATGGTTAGGAACAGTGTATTAAGCACCTATCTGCATTCTTCAATAAATTGACCCTGAAACAACAAACAAGAATTAAACATCACCTTAGTATGAAAGTATAGGTGCACTAGTATTTCGCACACTAGAATACGAGAATGTTATAGTACTACAAAAAACAATTGAAGTAGGTGAGTAAAACTTGTCATTTTATAGATAACCAAGTATTTATCAGGGACCTACAGTATTTAATGAGCTGGTAATATACATTTTCTATTGCTATATTAATCTGATCTGGGGTGAGTTTCCCAAAAGCGTTGTAGCACTAAGAACATCGTAAACTCCATCTTATGATCGATTGTTAATTTATGAGTGTTTCCCCAAACCCATCGTAACTAAAGTAGCATGTTAAATCCTTCGTAATCTACGTGCTCCCCAACCCACTCATTAATTGCTAAGTGCTTCTTAAACTGGCTACCACTTGCGCCAACCTTTGCGACAGACGGAGATCACCAGACAGAGCACATTAAATTCACGCCATGACAGTTCTCTGGAAATTTAGCAAACTAAGATTTATACTTGACTAGATGATATCAGGATTTTCATGATGAAGTGCAGTAATGCATTATTTAAGTTTAAATCATTGGGTTGGAGCGGTGGCTTGTATCACTAGCCTAAAAAGGCTGCAATAGCAGAGGGTTCTCTGCATTGAACGTACAGGTGTTTTGCAATCACCAAGGACTTTTCATGGACATTGTGGCAAAGTGGCCTGGGAGTACCCATGATGCCTTGATTTGGGCCAATTCGGCAGTGTGTCAGAAGGCAAGAGTTGGGACTTTGGTGGTGGAGGGCTACTGGGCGATGGCAGGTATCCCCTTCGTGCATCCCTGTTGACACCTGTAACTAACCCCCAGGGGGCGGCCGAAGAACAGTACGACGCGGTACATCAGCGAACCCGCAGCCTGGTGGAACGCAATGTAGGTCTCTGGAAAAGTCTTCGTACGTCAGCGGGTGGCATCAGATTTTTATCTCAGCGGTGCGGCGCTGTGATAGTTATGTGTGCGCAATGCTGCACAACATGGCTGTCAGAGCAGCCGTACCCCTGCCCAATGAAGACGAGGAAGAAGGGACGGAGTTTCCTGATCCTACAACAGAGGGTGTATACCAGGCTGGTGTGGAGGCTAGGCAGGCCGTCATCACTACCGTTTTTACATAATTATTTTAATTGGTTGCAAGACTTTATGTTTCATTGTACGCAAGTTATTCCCTGTATCTCTGAGAAATAAACACACTGTGCACAGTCCAAAGGAGTGTGGAAATGAATACATAATTGAATTTATTTACTCATCTTTATGAACTGTGGGAAAAATAACAGATAACATAAATTAAATGTAAAAATTTTACAAATTGCCTCCAGGCTGTCCAGGTGGCATCTGTGTATCTGAAAAGAAAGTAAAGTAATGAATATATACATTAGGTCGCAAATAGAAAACTACACTAGAAGAGTGTGGTCCAGACATGTTCATCGTAACTCTGTTCAGAAGGCAGTATTACTGGCACCAATACAGAGTGCTGGTCATACTGGGCCTTGGCCACAGCTATCTTACCATAACATCACGTTTTAGTTTCTTTAATTCCATGAGCTGTGTGTGGTGCCTTTCTCGCTACCGCAGAAGCTCGCACTTTAGTTGGAGCTTCTCTCCAACCTCCATTCACCTGTGCCTGTGGTTCAGGGGGTGTCCTTCACCTGGGGCCGGTCTGCGAATCTTCGCTGGAACAGGGGGATGGATGCTGGGGTGAGGAAGCGTGGGGTGGTGGTGTTGGAAACTCACTCCTACGGACATCTATCCCTCCAGATATCCCCTCTGCAACCACTGGCCCAAGGCTTGGCAGGACTCTTTCCTGCTCTGGGGAAAGAGGCAATGTTATCTTCCCAGCTCCAGTCTCGGCCCTCTCTCTCCTTAATTCTGCTGCTCTTCTTTCAGCAAGACTTGAAAAGTCTTGCCATTTTTTTAAAATCAGCACCTGACCTAGGTTGTGATGTGCAGGCACTTATTCTCTTCACTATCTCATCCCACTTTTGTTTCTTCTCGCTGTTGGAAAGGCTGCCGCGTGCCTTAGTCAACAACACTGTTTTCGTCAATCTCTTCTAAAAGAACAAGCTCTCCTTTAGAAAAGTGTGGTTTTCTTTTACGGCGTGTCCGTCGTTTCTTTTGCGTTCATCTTAGAAACATTAGGTGCCCAATTTTGTGCTAGTTTATATGCTTTTGCTTTATTGGTAATTAAATTATGATGTCATGTTTACTTCATATTACTTTTCACAAATTTATTTCATTCCACCGAAGGACCAAAAACACCACCATATAATTAAAGTGTTGTCAATCAATTGCTTTTCAATCAACTTGTGATGCTTTTTGCCAAGCAACTTCAGGGACACGGTTAACAAAGAAATAAATTATACGTGTAAAATGGCAGATTAAGAGGGTTTTAGGGAAACACTTGGAAAAAATAGCACATACATTACAGACATCATAAAGTTGCTCGTTAATCTGATTCATCCTTTCCGGGAAACTCACCCCTTGTGACCTTAGTTTTAGCACAAATCTGTTAATCACAAATATCAAGGCTTTCAAAATCTAAAAATGGTTATGTACATTAATTTATATCAATTATATTTCTTGTCTTTCTTATAGCCTAGGACTTAATTAATTTAACTGTGCTTGCTCATAAACTATTGGAATTTACTCAATCAGTTGCTATCATGTTTTTTTTTGAAGAAGGAAAATACCCCTTTGAATTCAAACTACCTGCCAGCAGATTCAGTCAGGGGATGCCAAGCATGTGGTACCAGACTATGAACTACTACTACCTTGTTGTGTCTGGGAGTATGAAATAGTATGAAAAGGTACCAATTACAGATATTCCTAGGAAAGGAATATTCTACTAAATAAAATTCTACTCATCTGTGTAGTTTAATCTATCAAATGTCATTTTTCTTCATACAAGTACTGAAAACCTTTAAACTTACTAGATTTTAAAAATGTTATCATTTCAGAATAAAGAGCATTAAGTTAATTAAATCACAATACATCACACAAACACATACTTATTCAGTTTATTAGCTTAGAAAAATATGCTTACATCTTAAATTGTTAAGTCTCTGTACATAGAAAAAGTAGCAGCTTTTTACTAAAATATGTAGCCTGCACAGAATTAAGAAATTCAAAGGCATAGTATTCTTAAAAGAATCAAGATTTATAAAAAAAAATCAAAATTAATTTCAGTATTCGAAGAACTTCTCAATATGCATTGTGATTAAAACAAATTGAATGTGACGATCATGCAGATGGCACTTCCACTTCTGCAAGCTCCTTCGAAGCAATAACCTTTGGATTTATCCCAACGCTTTTGGTGGTGTTGTGCGTTTTGTAAATTCCAATGAGTCTGTCTGCAATCTCGAACATGTTATTTCGTAAAGAAATGATGATGAACTGGGCATTTTTTGTTTGTTCCTGCAATGAAAAAAATACATTGACAAAAATCTGGAATTATATTTCGTTCAAACTGAATGAAATTCCTTACTAAATTTCTACAATGTACAATTGTTAGGGCTTAGCGTTGTTTTACATTAGATCTAATCGTAGAAGTCCCCTAAACCCAATACTTGTCTAATAGCATGGACTTCAGAAAGCAAACTAATTTCAGAAGAAAGAACATATTTGCATTATAATAACACTTAAAATAACCAATTTGCTAAGTTTTTAACAAATCTGTAAAAGAATGTACAAGAAATTTACAGAAGCTCCGGCTTAGCAGTTCAAGTCCAACAACATTGCCCTAAAGCATTTTCTTTTCACATTAATGAACATGTAGTACCAAATATTTTTCTACTGATAATTTTAAACTCCTTCAAATCTTCAGCAGCCTTGTATAAAGAGCATTTTGCAACATCTATAAAGTTTATATATTGCTGAGTAGTTCTTCCATAATGTACTCACATAAATGTAAAAAGCAACAATCGAAACATTCTTAAAATCCAGAGCTGCGTCAATCTCATCCATGAAGTACAGAGGGGTTGGTTTAAAATGATGCAGTGCGAACACTAGGGCTAAAGAGCTCAGTGTTTTCTCCCCACCAGAAAGATTGAAGATCTTCTTCCAGCTTTTCTTAGGAGGTCTAACACTACAAGGAAGAATTACAAAAGATCACGTTAAAAAAAATATACTACAACATTTGGTGGAAAATTACTCCTTTTCCCTAAATTGTTGGTTTTATATAATTTTCTGTTATATAAGACCACAATGGTATTTTTCACTTCATGACACTTAGAATACAGTACTTAAATACAGGAATAGAGTTAGAAACAAGGGGAAGCCCTTTATCCAATCTTTGTTATTTGGGTGCCAGTGAATTATTAATCTGAGGGTATGATCCCTGGGAATTGGCTTTTTGACAGTTTGTTTCAGACTTCCAGAATTTTTGCAGTTTGTTCATCTGACTAGCCATGAAACCAAGACCAAGGGAAAGATCAGTATTATAACGAGGACCTAAAAATATAGGAATGACAATTTCTCCTCCAGATACCATTTACGTTTTGTCCTCACATAAGGATGCAGATACAAATTATTTGCCTTAACAGCATTACATAACAGAATATAAATGTACATTTTCATTACCTAAACATAATTCCCTCAGAGAAAGGATCCAGGCTGTCCACTAATTCCAGCTCAGCATCTCCACCCAGTGTCAGCATTTGGTAATTTTCTTTCAGTTTATTTGTAATGATATTGAATCCAGCCATGAATTCATTCAGCCTCTGCTTTCTAAGATCTTCATAACCTCTTCTGAAGTTATCCCGTTGGTTGGTTATTTCATCCAGTTCCACAACACGTTGAAGATATAGCTCTTCCTAAAAGAAATACAGATTTCAGTGTTTCTAAAAAAAAAAGCAAAAGCTGGATAAATTTAAAATAAAGAGCAGCTACCTTTTTTTTGTACTCCGCAATAGCGCCAAGGTTTGGCTTCATTTCCATGCATTTTGCTTCGATAAGTGCAATCTGATTATGGATGACATCTGGGTTTGGGGTAGATTCCAGCTCCTCCTGTGTCAGTGTGTGAAGCTCTTCAGCAGGCTGACCATCAATGTTATGTAGGGTAATTTTAGATATCTGAAAATCAAATATTACAGTTAAACATTCCCTACTTAATGCAAAAAATGTGTAATTAATTCAACCTATACAGGAATAACTTGATATAACCCTTAATGACTGCCAAGCAAACACCTGACAGATGACCTGATAATGATAATTACACTGTGCTTTCCATCAGCACTGAGCTTGAAAATACAGCATCTGAAATGAAAACTGACATCTTCTAGAGTCTAGACCACCATTTCTCGAATGTAGCCACCAGTGTTCAAGTGGTACCCTTTAAAGGGTAGGATAAAATATGCTCTGTTATGCTAATTAGGGTAATTTGGGTGTAGCACTGAACATATAAGATGCATTTCCCTTCTAATCCAAGGATATACCGATACTCATCCTAATGTATTTCTTATCACCTATGGACAATTTAAATCTCGTTAATCACTGATGTGTAGACAGTGATTTTTGTCAAAAAACAAAGGGACAAAGGGTATATAAACTGGACATTTTTCTGAATCTGCCTTTACAGAATTACTCCAAATGTAGTAGCGTTCAAGAGGATCCACCTGCTCCTTAATGTCAACCATAGAAGGAAACTAATCAAAGTTTTCAAGTAGCAAGTCTGACTTGCAGCAAATCGCAATGTGCAGCTTTCAAAAATATCCATCAATGAGAATGTACATTATGTAATACTGCCATAACACTCTTTCCACTGCACTTACCCAAATGATTTTCAAAAGCATAAGCTTTTTAGGATACACATCTACTGACCTATTAGTGTGGTTATACATGCTATATATCCATCCATTTTCGAACTGCTTCTTCCAAATTTTTCAACAAGCCAATTAACCTACTGGTAAGTGGGAGGAAATCAGAGCACCCAGAGGAAACCTACACAAGCTCAGAGAGAATATACAAACTCCACACACACAGCACCCCAGGTCTGCAACTGAACCCAGGGCCCCAGCGCTGCGAGGCAGCAATGCTCACCACTGCGCCACTGTGTCTCATTATATACGTGCTTTATTTCTGGATTTGAGAAGAACTTTCCAAGTGAATTTTAAAACTACACTAAAAGATATTAAAATGTGACCATTTACTGTGTCGTTCTTGCCTAAGAACGTATTTGTAAATGTATCAACAAGCAAGTGCTGGCCACCAGAAATGGCTAAGAACCTCTGTTCTAGACAAAACAGAAAAGCAATAAACACAGCAAACATAACTATACATCCTAAACGTACATAATTTAAAAAATGAATGTTAAAATTGTACAATGTACTAGAGTATGACCTTCTTTAGAAGAATGTGTATAATTCTGTTACTATTTTGTAGATCTGAACACAGATGACCATGAGGGTACCTCATAGTAAACCCAAATGGGCTTTATTCTAAATGGTGAAATGCACCGGAGATTAGAAATCGAAGCTACGAGAATTTAAAACAGAAATCAGGAGGTGCTTTTCTCCACAAAGAACTGTGTGATTCTGCAACAAGCTATCTGAAACCAAAACCCTGGGTTTTCAAGAAAATTGATGAATTTTTGGATCAATTAGAACAGTGGTTCTCAAACTGTGGTACGCGGCGTGCCGCCAGGTGGTACGCCAAATGACCCTGGAACTGTGTCGTGTGCGCTGAAAAAATCGGGACGGGTTTTCATATTTTGTATTTTTATGTGTCGAATACGCAGCCTACGCACTACGATACAGTGCGCGCTAATACTTCAGTGGACACAAGAGATACTCTGTAATTCTATACCACTCTATAGGAATGCGTGCTACGGACGCAAGTGACCAATTGTATTTAAAAAAAGCTACTGTATCTCCAGCAAATAGGGAGAAAGGAGAATGTGCGTGATTTTGGAACAATGCCAACGTTGTAAACATAGGAATGCATAGAAATGCGTGCTACGAACGCTGGTAATCTTGTGAGCACAGGAAAGCGTGAAAAATAACAGAAAAATATTTAAGAACTCTTCTAAGTTAATTTGAGAAAAATACACCGAGCGTCTCTGTATTTCTCTCCCATGCGAATGAAATAAATACTTAAAATAAACACTGAAATAAAAACGGAAACGTGGAAAAATGCAAGCTTGCGGATTGCTAAAGCAGGTAAGCCCCGCACTATTATGTGTGGAGAAAAAGCTGCTGAACAGCTCGACCTGCTGCCCCCCCTGAAAGACACAGTCATTCATAGAATTATTGAAATTAAGGATTATATCAAAAGTACGCTGACAGAGCGTGTTAAGATGAGCGGATGTTTTTCACTGCAATTAGATGAGTCTGTAGTCGATTTGGCCAATTTGCTAGTTTACGTTAGATACGAGTTTGAGTGTACATCCCGTGAGGACTTTCTGTTCTGTAAGCCGCTACCAACAGGAACTACAGGAGAGCACGTATTTCAGCTTCTGAATGAATTTATCGAAGAGAATGGCATCGACTGGATAAAATGTGTCGGAGTTTGTACAGACGGTGCTAGAGCAATGACAAGCCGACACAGCTGTGTAGTTGCACGAATTAGAGAGGTTGCTCCAGAAATTAATGGTTTTATTGCAACATCCACCGCGAGACCTTTGCCGTCAAGAAAATGCCTGACGATTTAAAATCTGTTAAGACTGTTGTGAATTGTATCAAGGCTCGAAAAATTAATTCACATCTGCTTTGCTCGACTAAACAGGCTCACCCCTCTCACTGAAATGGTGCTTTTTTAGTTTTATTTGTTGTTGTTTTTTTTCTGTAAAACACTTTGAGAAGCCACATTTTAATATATCAAAGTTTATTATTATAATATTTATTAATGTATGTGTGAGTGTGTGCACATGCGCTCATGTTCATTGAGAATTTCTGGGGTTCCTATTAGAAGATGACTTGTAGGTGGTACTTGGATGCTTTGGTTAGTTAGGGGTGGTACTTGGTCCAAAAAGTTTGAGAACCACTGAATTAGAACAACGAAACAAACTAGATGGGCTGAACGGCCTTATCATTTCCAACCTTAATGTTCTTGTCCCCGAGAAATATTATGGATATATAGTTAATACAGAACTGGTCCTAAGGTATTTAAATGAATACCATAACTTTTAATACACCCCCTTGTAAATGTCAATTTAAGAAATGTCATAGCAGTAGAAACAATACCTCTTTCTGCCAGTGTTTAATCTTTGACTGGTGTTCTGCGATATGACTGTCGATTTGCTCAATGTTGAGCTTTATGTTCAGGGACTCCTTCTGGAGTGCATGTTCTTCTTCCTGAACAGCTTTAATCTCCTGAAGCACATTCTTGTGTTGCTCTTGCACTTCAGACAATGCCTCCTAAGAAAGAATGTAGAAATATGACACATATATCCACTATGTAGTTTTTTCTAAAAACATTTGTTTTTGTAGTAGTTATTGTTTAAAGGAAAAGATTCATTTATCAATCAAGTGCTTATAACCAGTCAAAATATTAGAGAGACCCTGTTTCTGTAAAGTTATTACCACATTGTGCAGAATGAATACAGTGACCAACAGACCTATCTACATGAATGTATTAAAGTGGCACTTTGATTAAAAAGAAAAGTAAAAACCCATTAGAAAAAGATTAGAAAAATTGGAAAATGGTTTCATGGTTAAAATTACCATATCATAGTATGTTAAAACCAGTATCATTACACTCAACCAAAAAGAATGAAAGCTAAAATCCAAAATCATCATATACAGTATATTGCTTCCATTACCATCACAGCCATTTCTCTCTAAGTCACTTTAATATAATGTCCTAGTGAAGTGGTTTTAAGAGTATTTGGACAAAAAAAAAGTTATACCTCAGCTTCTTTCGACTCCTTCATGACAACAGTAGCCTCCTCTTCCAGTTTCTTCAGCTGTTCTGTAAGTTGTTCCACTGCTTTATCATTTTCAACTATTTCCTGCTCTGTTCGTGCAAGTGCATCTTCAGATTTCTTAAGGTTCCTAAAGGGAAAAAATACAAATTAACATTTCAGTTTAAAATAAATGTTCTAATTTAAATATTTAGACATTCGTTGGCAGGTTATTTGTGATCAAAAGCTCTAATGAGATACAGAAATGACAAATTATTTGATAAAAAATAGGCAGTACAACTAAAATTGCAATGCGTTTGACCTGGTCAAATAATTCTTGTAAAGCAAGATGTACTATACCGATTCTAGTCTACGTGCTTTAACCAACTCAGCTCTTTAAGTTATACCAGTGGTATTGGTTGGAATGAAATCAAAGACAACGTACCTTCCAGCAGTCTTGATTGAAACTTGAGCCTTAGTTATTGCAGAGGAACACTCATCTATTTCTTTGTTAATTTTGTCCAGCTTATCCTGCTGTGCTTTAAGCTTGTGGCTAATACTATCAACAATCAGGTTGTGCAGTCTTTTAACTTCAGCTTCCACTTTACCAGCTTTGGCTGCAGCAGTTTCATAATCTATAACAGAAAAGTTACTAAGTTAAACCTAAACCTCAAGTGCCTAAAGTAATTCACTTGCTTGGGTAAAGGCACAAATAATCAAAGGCCTAAACTTGAGTCATGTCACTGACTGTAACCGTGAAACTAATTGCTCAAGGTGCGGTATACAGCTGTCGAAGTGTTGCTGGAGGGCAGAGAGGCGTTAGTCAGCGACCCCTGCAGCCTCCAGGGCAATTGCAGACATGTGGTGCTGATGGGAAGGGATGCGCCAATCAGTGCTGAAACTCCACTTACAGCTGGGTTCCCTGTGACTTGTTCATAGAAGTGTCTTAAAAGAGCAGGGTCAGAGGAGTCATTTTCCTGTGTTTTACGATCTTAGTGTCTGTAGCCACAACATAAACATTTCAAAGGACCAATTAAAAAAAGCCAGTCCTAATCAGTGGGTATAGGAGAAATAGGAAATTAATTCTAAATTTCAAAAAATAGTAAACTACATTTGATGTCTGTGCTAAGGCTTTAAACAACTGCTTCACCAACAACTAAACCACTGCTTCTGCTATACATAAATGTTAACTACACTTGGTCATTTTCATGTAACCTTGGCTTTCAAAATCTGTATCCAAATGATTCATGAATTTCCAAAATACAACCAGACTTATGTGTATAACTTACTAGCTTTCTGTCAAGATTCTTTACAATGTATTACAACTTTGTTTCATATAAAAAATTATTAATTTTATGTATTGTTGATTCCTCCAAGTTCTTCCACACTTGAATACACAATTTACATTAATATTGCAATGGTGGATATTCACCTCTTTTGAAAGCCTCCAGGTTCTTCTCCAACTGTTTCTGTTTATTTTTATCAGGAGCAGCTGCTGCAACATTTGCTTCAAGCTCCTTCATCTGTAACTTGAGGTGAACTTCTTGCTCTGACAAGCTCTGTGCAAAACAAACACAAAAAGGGTTTCAGACTGCAAATATGTATCAACAGGCATTAAACTTTTTAAGCCCAATATCTTACAGGAAAACAGGCATCTAAAAGTTAACACTCCAATATTGCCTATTCTACTTCTTTACAACGAACCAACACAAATTACAAAGACACCCGTCACCTTGATGCTCGCTGTGTACTTCTCCAAAGTGTTTTTCATTTCCCGAAGGTGGTTTCTCAGTCTGTGAACCCGCTCTTCAAGCTCCACCTTTTTTTCTTGGCTGCTTTGTGCTAATTGAACTTTATCTTTCAACTTGCGTTCCATTTTTTCCATCTACGAGTGGAGGTTTACAAACAAAAAATAATTTATGATCAACCAGAACAAAAAGTACTACTGAGAAATAATTAAGATTGTAGAAGTTGAAAAGCACTTAACATGCATGTGAAAGAGCTAAAGGCTTCTTTATTTTGATTAAACAGGAAAAAAAGGTTGAACCTTCTGAATTTAAAAGCCCTTTCTAGGATCTTCTATCACTATTTCTTGTCTTTCACTTAAGGTAGCGTTGAGTGAATTTAACTATTCGAACAAATTTCAAAAGATTGAATTACAAAAGAAAAAGGGATGAGTTATATATTTTCACAGGTCCCACTTAATATTACACCCTTATGGGTTTTCATATGTAGGATAAATTTTGAGCTTAATACTTGGGAGAATGCCAACACAAACACTAGAAATGTGTAACCTACCATACCTAGCACTACCTTTTCATTAAAAATCTGCAATTATTTTAAACTCCTCCCTATTTGCAATCATTAAATTGTTAATCAACATGGCTTATTGTGACAGTTTCTGCACCATGTATGAAGAATAAGGACCTACACACACAAGTGCCCTCAATCCCAGCGATGTCTGACCAACTGCAGAATGCCAGACTTTTAGCTAATGGAACAGTCGATACTGTCTGGACTACAGGGCTCTACAGGAAAACCATGTATTCATCTCACCTCCTCCTGAGAAATATCAGCCACCAAAGAGGATCCCATTCTTCCTTTCATTACTCTTCCTCCACCACCAGTCATTGTACCTGTAGCAACATTCAAGTTGTAACTATAAACATTACCTTTAAACTGATGACAAAATGGATAATAAAAACAAAACTATCATGAGTGTCTAAACAATGATTAAATCGTGGTATAAAAACCCCCAGAAGATAATCTGATTTCACCGGGAATAAAAACAAAAACTTAAAGTTTATTAAATACAATGAAGTTCTTACCAGACTGTTCAATAATTTGGCCTTGCAGCGTGACCACTCTCCAACGTTTATCCTTCTGGAAGGCCAGTCTGGTAGCTTGCTCTAAGTTGTCAGCCACGAGGGTATCACGCAAGGCAAAATAAAAAGCCGGACGTACCGCCTCATCCTTAACCTTCACCATATCGAAAAGCCTTGGAATGTTCTCAGGAGTCTGAATCTTTCCCATACTTCTCTCCCAAACCTTCATCTATAGGACAAAAATGTTTAAATCAAGGTTTAATTTCTAGGTGTAGATTGCTTATAAACCACACTTTCACTTTTGTAACACCAAGTTAATAATAAACTTGAAACATGATTACTAAGCTACTAAGTATGCTGTTAAACCTATCTATAAAAAACTGGGTCCCACAAAATCCACTTATTATTAAGTTATTGTTTTATAATGAGAGATGCTGAAAGCAAAGATTGTTCTGGACATAGTTCTCATGGAAGAAACACCATTTTGAATTGCACAGTAATGCTCCTCACATTTTTTTTTATTTGTACAATACAATCATTACAAAATTCTGGACCTACCTTATCTAACCCAATGAAGGTGGCAACACCAATATTTTGCATCTTAAGAAAGTTAACGCATTCTTGAGCTGTATCAATGGTGTCAACAAGTATATTGTCCAAGGACCCACAACTTGAAGAAATAGCAACATCGTACTTTTCATCTATAGCTCCAAGGTCACCCTGAATTAAACAAATGCAACATTCACAAAAAGAATAAATGAAGTTAACAACAGCAAACTGAAAAGGGAACAAAAGAACTCACAGGGTAGCTTAATTAGCCACTCCTCTAACACTGGACAATAACTTGGGAACAAAGGATGAAGCACCTATACATAAAGGATTCCTTTTTCATGGGAAAAATAGTTGATGTCAAGTTAAACATCAGTATTTATCTTCACATTACTGAATACATGTATAAAGTATGTGCTTATCTCTTTCAATTTAAAACAAAACTCAATACCCTGTAGTTTTCCAAAGTCTCATAGGCATTATTGATAAATGTCACCCTACTTTTCATGCAAGCATCGTGTTCTCCTTACCAATCTCCCCAAGATTCCCTGAATTTTTCCACTCTTTTTTTGTTGCATGAGTGCATCCAAGACCTTGCCTCGACTGCGGTTTGATGACAGGCAACTTTTAGCCTCTTCAACTTTCTGACGTAGTTCTTTAACTACCTTCATTGTCTCTCCTTCAGTTTTTAGGATTTTATCAAGATCACCTTCATCCTTTTTAAAGTGGAGAAAATACCAGTATCAGAATAGATTTAGATTCCTAAAAAAATGCATATTTCAATAAAAGGTTTTCCTACCCTTTTCAGTTCTTCCTCACACTTTGGTATTTTAATTTCAAGCTCTTTAATAGCTGATTTTCTTTCCTTAAGGGTTTCTGTGGCTGTTTGTAAGGCCTCCTTAGCCTTGTTGAGCTGGGTCAAGGCTGTATTATGACGACTGAGGTAAATATCAATTTCAGACTGGGCGACATCCATCTTGGACCGAGTTTCATTCACAGCTTTACTCAACTCCATCAGCTCTTTCTCCTTTTCCTAAGTCCAAGAAAAGTACAATTAATTGTTCCAGTTCAAAAATGTCTTGAGGGACAATGTAGAAAAGCAATGACTAACCTCTTTCTCTTGCTGTAGTCCTTGAGTTTCTTGTTTTAGGCTTTCCATTACTTTCTTTAGCTTTTCTTCCTCAACTACTTTTTGTTTCTCATGCTCCTCTTTTCTTGCAGTTGCTTCCAAAATAGTTTTTTCACTATTAGCAGGTACATTCTTGAATTCTTCAACCTAATGTTAACGAAATAAATATGAACATGAATTTAAATGTCAACCTGCACTTAAAATCTCTGAAAATGTTATGATCTACTGATATTTTTTAAGGACAAAGATCAAACATTTGCAACACTAAACACTGCTATCTCATCAGGAATACTTTATCTTGATTGTTGAACACTATACATTTCAACAGTAATTATAGAATGAGACAGCCCAAGAAAACATTTCTGATGGATAATCTTTTGTGCAACATCTCAGCACATTGACTTCTTGTATTAAAGTAATTTAGTTTATTTTGAAATCTTAATTAAAAACTACAATGTGCAGAATAAAAGCTATACAAAACCATACCACATTAAAAGCTACAGCTCAAAAGGTTGAATAAATGGATTTTCATTTTGAGGTGCCATGGATAAGCAGGTCCAAAATCAATTTAGTTGAACAAGGCCTATTTAATTATACAAGTAATAGGTTTATTCCATGCTGAAAAAAAGAAGAAAGAGAACACAACGTTTCGGCCGTGGAGCCTTCTTCAGGTGTGACTATAACTATTTAATTATATGCCTTTTCTTCTAGAACAGTTACTGGTTTGTTAGCATTCTGCATCATATTCGAAAGTCTGTATATTAGAGAAGGCACATCTACCTCTTTGGGTTATTAGCTAATTGATTTTAGTTACTTACTCATTTCCTTTCAGTGCATAATGGAACAAAACTTTTCACTCACATTTATTCTTTCAAAATATTTTTTAAGACTGGATGAATAAAAACTTAGAATTTATGTAGTGTATCTAGCAGCATTTCAATTTTTTTTATAACTTATACATTGCACCTTGTTGAAGGAAAACTACTTCAGTGGTTACCTCTGTACTGAACAGGACCTAATTTACTGGATTAAGACTCTTAAAATAAATTGCTTCTTTGGTTCTTTACACTTTGTTATCAACCTCCATTGTTAAACGTTTGGGGCATAAAAATGTTCAAACAACTATATATGAAATTTTGTCAGGCAAAGACAAAAGAGTCTTTGAAATTCTCAATTCATGATGCAGAAAGCTCTACTTCAAACTTATCAGGCATGCTGCAAACTCAATCTGACTGGGAAGCCGGGAATTCTTCACTTCAATTATTCCTGTTGATTCAATATATCCATGCTAATACACAAATTCTCAAAAAAAAATGCCAATAGGCAAGAAAGTCATCCCTATTACAACCTTTTCTTTGTCCTTTTGCAGTTGCTTCTGGAGTTTCTTCACTTTGCTTTTCGAATGCTTCAACTTTTCTCTCACTTCAACATCTTGTAAGTCCAACTGGGTAAATTTCTCCTTTCTTTCTTCAATATACTTTGTGATTTTTGCAAGTTTTCTGTAGGAAAAAAGGATTTAAAACAGAAGCACATTTACAATAAATACAACTGATAAAGAAGTGTATGATCGTATTTATAGGTAATTTGATCTCAAAGGAAAAAAAAAGTGGGAAATGTTGGCAAACAAAGCATTTCATTTAAGTGTCCTACAAGCCCACCATAAGCCAGCTGCCTCTTTCCACATAAACCTAATCAGCAAATCATATCCAGCAAGATGACACTGATCTTCCCTTTGTGCTCCCTGGAGCTGGTAGAATGAGTCAAAGCTTTCTCACCCAATTCTCCTGCTTAAGGGAAACTCAGTCTGAAGATTTTTTCCCTAATATGTGCAAACATGATTGAAAAAAAGTTGCAAAGAATTTTCCAGATTTTTAATGTACCTCTATTCCACATAAATAAAATGTCAATTGGTAAAACAAAGTGTTTTCAGACTATATATTTTTAACAGCAGAAATCAGACTAAGATGTCAGCTAATAATACCAGATTTTTATTAATAATTTAATACTACATTAAAGTTGGTATCTCAGATCAGGATTATTTTTATATTAAAGCAGTCTATCTCCACCCAAAACACATTAAACGTACTTTATCACTACGATAAACATTGTTCAATGAAACCTCAATTATCAAGACTTATTTTAATTTGCAAGATATGGAACAGAAGTCCTTACTTTTCAACTTCTTTCAAGTCCTTGTTCTTAACCTTCATCTCCTCAGCAAGTTTGGTATTTCTCTCATTTAGTTCTTTGGTCTCCTCAAGGATCTTTTGCTTTTTAGTTTCTTTATCAGCAACTTTCTTCTGCAGCTCATGGCTAGAAAAAATATAACATGAAATTAGAAGATAAAGTAAAGTTAGAAAATACCAACAGGGGAGAAATCACAATCTAATTCATAGTTCTGCAAATTAATATCAAAACCAAGTTTTACAAGAAACAAATACAGAAAATGAAAAAAAACTGCAAATCATAAGGAAAGTATGTGAGAAATTGATATAAAACCCCACCTGAAAATAAACTGATCAGCAACCTCTTTAATAACTCTGGTTATTACTAAAAATACATAAGAATCTGACTTGGGAGACTTCCATTTTCATATTTTTCCACACAATCAAATATCTAAAACAAGGCATAACATTTTCCTAACATTGCTAGGTGGAGATCTGTTCCATTTAAATGATCAGAACATCTTTCATAGAAACTAGTTCACCTGAATGGCACGAGATTACAAATTGTCATATCTATAACCCACAGAAACTAGTGAATTATGTAGTATTTCAGATTTTACATGTTAACTGAGCACATCCCAAAGTAACTTTTTTTTATTTCTAGTACAGTAAACATGCAATTCCTTAAACTTATTTTCATACAGTCTTCTCATATTTAACCATTGAGGAAGGTCTAAAACCTTAAAATACTTACATGTAATACTGACAAACATGATTCTTTTTTTTAAAAATTTCATTCTCTAGTTTGAGGAACTCAATAGCACAGTTCTTCTCTCCTTCCAAAGCATTTTTCTCTTTTTCAACCATCTTCACCCTATTAAGCTAAAGAATAACAATGCAGATTCAGATATTTTATAGTTCAAACCTTGTTTTCACACATCTGTGAACCCATTTGTTAATACAAAACTATTTTAAAATACCTTCACAAAATGTACATTTAAACCTAATACAGCAACTTCTTATGTCGGGTTTATGGCATAACTAAACATAAAAACTAAGCAAACTTAATTTCATATTTCATTAAAATATAAATTATCTACCTAAACAGGTCAAAACTCCAATAATTTCTAAATTTGTGACCCAAAAATTAAAAGATCAAGAATAAAATGTTTTGCTTAAAAATCATGTGCAGTATGTCATAACACTATGAGAGATGTGGAACATACAATGCCTAAAATAAAAACTGTCCTTTTTTTTTTTTACTGCTGACTGCAACCAAATTATTTTGGCACAATAGCGCAAGAACCTAGGGGGGTTACCTAGACACAGCGATTCCTGCAGTAGGAGTGTGTGCCTTACTTCCTTGTAAGAAAAAGCAGGTGTCAGAACTGGCTGTTTCGTTTGGCAAGAATACGTTAAAGTTATCAAAATAAACAGAGAAGCCCCTGCAGGCCCTCGCAAAACAGAAAGATGTCATATTGTGTCAGTGAAAAATCAGATTTGGCTAAAATGAAAATTATTATAACATTATGAACTCCCTTAAATTCTGAAAAAGACCATGTTTTGAATAAATGGAAATTAAAAAAAAACGAGCGCTTCTATAGAAATCAAAACAAGTCAAATTAGTTTTAAAATACATCACTGACAACAAAGCATACAACACAATTATAGCAATGAAGTCACCTTCGAATTATTCTATACATTAAAAGCCTAGGTTCTTTTCAGAGATTTTATTGTTTTAAAACAGGGAAAACAAAAGTAGCATGTTAAATGCACTTGAACAAGCTTACCTTTTCTCCCCTCTGTTCATTTAACAATTCAACTCTGCGGCAAAGAATCTGAATGGGCTCTTTAAGTCTCCAGGATCCAATGATATCCTCAAGATATTCCAACATGCCTTCATCCTGTTCAGTTTGGCCTTTAGGTTTCATCATGGCAATCTGTTCAACTTCACCCTATACATTCCCCCAAATCAAAAGTAGTCCATTAAAATGTTAATTATTTAAAATGAAACAAAATCCCATAATTTGTACACAAACATAACATTTTCCTTGCATTTTACCAACAAATATTTTCAAATTATTTTACAATTAATTCACATACACCTATATTTCTAAATACAGAATTCAATTAAATGTGTGCTATTTATATGCCTGTGATGTACACACAAAAGTTTGTGCATGCCCGGCAATCACATATTTTAGAATTAAAGCTGAAACAAATACAAATGGGTACTGGCTTCCATGCTTCCATGGGCAGACAAATTAATTCCATTAAAAATAATTTTTTATTTTAATTCATTTGTGTAAGCATAACTTCCTTCTTTCCTTAAAATGCAATTAAGACTGTTCTCTCTTAGCAACATACTTTATGTTTAACATACATTATGCGTTCTTTAAAATCCATATATTTCAGTCTCGCCAGGTGTAATCTTTTAAATTTCTTCATACTAATGCAGTCTTCTAACACAAAAGCGTTATAGCAACTTCATAAATTGATTGAAAATTAGTAAAAATATACAGATCGAAAAGCCACTGAATATGGTATTTCTTCATGTGAAATATATCATGATCTTCCTTCCTCTGGTTATACTATGTCTCAATGTAATAACATCACCTTTACACCACACCAAAGGATCAAACCCATACTTCACTGGCCAGAAAGCATGTTATCCACAGTATCACTAGCTGACACGCAGGAGCCACAAGGCCCCATCCTAAATATAATAAAAGACAGATTTTCACACTCCTTAAATCTTTGTTAATATGGAAACAATACAAATTGTGCAGTAAATTATATTAATTCCAGAAACAGTTATTTCAAAATCATAATATTTAGAACTGCATGTTCATCTACACCTGGAAAAAAACTAAATCTATGGTGAAGCATTTAAAAAAAAAATACAGAAATACAAATACACAGTAATACACCGTCCTAGTCAAATTCTATCTTTTTTGAGGAAGTTTAAAAACTATTACACTATTTAAATTAAATGCCAAACAATTGTTTTATATATTAAGCAGCTTTATTTTAAAAAACGTATTGTGAAAATACAACTAATTATTATAGAAAAGCATTTTCCCCTAAACATAAGATCTTCTCATTTTATAGCCACATGCACATCTTCAAAAGTATTTTATAATTCTTAATGAACACTCATATTTATATACAGTACTTGTGATAAAAATAAATGATATATTATGTTATCACAAAAGAAGCTTAATCCTGCCACACTGAAGCAGCACAAGTAATATTGGGGTTTGGGTTTTATTTCTCACACACCAATAATTACGTGCTGCTAAAGCGGAGAAGGTATATTAATTTTTTAACTACTGCACTGCCTTGCATTGTAGCCACTGGTTTATTAAGATTTTAAGCTTCTGCATTTTCCTTAAAATTCTAAAGCAGCAAATAATGGTTCGCATCTTCACTACAGTGTTGCAAACCATGATGTGCTGCTACAGCACTTTAAGGCCTTCAAATATTCAGCCATGAGAAAATATCTTGTCATAATATTGTACCCTACATCAATACAACTGAATTTAGTGAAAAAAGAAAGAGGGCAAATACAATTACCTGTAAAATCAAAAATCTGTTGTGGTCCAAATCTATTCCATGGCTACGAAGTAAAATTCCAACATCTTTGAAGGTCGCTTTTTTTCCATTGATGTGGTATACTGAAGAATTATCTTTGTAGGCAGTTCTTGAAACACAGAACTTGCTGTCAGGGATGACTTCATAATCATCTCCTTCCTAAAGGGGAGGAGGGTGGATACATACAGTTATAGCTAATCAATTTAAACAGCCAATTATTCAAACAACAAAAAAAAGGAAAACATTACAAATCATTTTTTAATATTTTACCAAATGACACTGTTGAACGTTTTATAAACACAGCAAAGTAGGATTGGAGAAAATCTGAAACAGGAGGATTTTTAAATTCAATAACTATTGCTAAAATAGTCAAACTTTTTAACCAATAATTAATATATTTTTAACAGTAAAATAACACTAGATCTTAATTCTACAGCTACCACTCTAAACAGATAAGAAATGCTTTAAAAAAATTAAACTCAAGCTAAAGCAAACAATATTGGGGTCCAGCAATTTTTCGATGTGGCAGAAATTACTTGCTGATTTCCAAGGTAACAAAGAATGATCCCTGATTTATATCAGACGGGTGGAAAAATGCAAACTAAATAGCAAATGTGTACTTCATTTTGACAGCCCTTGTCATTTTGCTTAACTCTTTACTTTTCTTTGACAATGTTTGAAAAACAAAACCTTCCTCTGAGGAATGCACATTCATAAAATTCACCACTAAATGACAACAAAAGCAAACAGCAGATTAATAATCATGTCTTTAACTATAAGTAATACTTCTGACCCCTGAAAATGGACTGTACAACTTTATGAATAAAATTCTAAAAGACAGTAAAAAACAGAAAACAAATAATTATGATTATGAAAAATCATTTAAATAAAATTAAAATATTAAACAAATATTTTAACAGCAAAATTCCAATTTAAGGAACTATCTGTCAATGATTTAAAGATTATTCCTTCTTGACATTTTACCATATGCAAATTAGAAACATTTTCATGTGCATAATGGTCTTTTCACACTAAAATATTTGTTAAATGTCAACAAACGAAAAAAGATTGGACAATTCAATTCTTAGCACTGTACTCGTGGGACATTGTCACCGAATGATAATACTAAAGCAGAAATTCAAGTTTTTTTAATTCCCATATTGTATCACAATTTAACAACGTTTGAAGTGTAGTCTTTTTCATCCGTATTTCTTTTATCTCAATGAGATGTTAGTTAACCTTAATACTAAAGCACAGTTTCTGATACATTCTGGCAATGGGATAAAAACATAAAATATTTACCTTGTCAATTATCTTTTGGAAGTGAACTTCCACAGTGCAACATTGTATATCTTTATGTTT
Organism: Atractosteus spatula; assembly: GCF_055471065.1. Lineage (NCBI taxonomy): Eukaryota > Metazoa > Chordata > Actinopteri > Semionotiformes > Lepisosteidae > Atractosteus > Atractosteus spatula. The sequence goes on along the minus strand of NC_142709.1, from coordinate 68,147,469 downwards.
ATCTGAATTGTGAATGAGTACTGAAAGTTTTTTGGATCTGATCTTTTGGGCCCTGTATCCAAATACGAAAAGCATTGAATCTATCACATTGGATTTTCCACTGCCGTTTGGACCAATAATGCAGGAAAAGCGCTGAGGGAAGAAAAAACCATTGAATTGTTTTAGAAACAAGTTTTTTTTTTAAAAAAAAGCACAGTAGTGAGTAAACTGTTGAATGTCAATGAAGAGATTAACGAGCAAACTTCATTCTACTGAACAACTGCAAGTAAAAGAAAAGAAAATACACCACTGTCTAAAACACACAAGTTGTGTTCATTTTATTTTCCAAAGCAAGCATACACAGGAAACTTTAAATAGTTTATGAATTTTAACAATTTTATAAAATAAGCCCCCTTCTCAACATAAAATTAAGATAGAATGTGTACTTGACACTCAAAATTTCCCACCCAGAGATATTAGTTACACACATTTTTAGAAGGTTCTGGAGACCAAAACTGCTAGGAAACTGTTATACCTAGAAAGTGGACACTTTTAATGCAAAGTGAGCTCTCTAATTTCCCATCTGATACCCTGTATTTACAACTCTCTTTACCTTATGAAAAGGCCCCAGGATCTGTTCACCAGCGTATGATTTAAAGTTGCGATTAACAATGTGAGTTATCATCAGACGAGGAGCCCCCGGTTCATTGGTCATTGCTGGGGGTGGGGGAGGAGGGATGCTACTCAAAATCTCCTCTAAACTTCGATTATCAACCGCGTCTGCTGTCGCTCCGGGACCTGCATCAAAGTTGAAAAGTGGACATTAAAAGTTCAGTTTCAAGCAACACTGGTGTCGTGAGTGGGGGTGCGGGGAAAGCCAACGGCCGTTCTGGTCACACTGACAGAACAAAGACAACGAAAAACATCGGCAGTTAAATCCTAAGCGCAAATTCATAGTCAGTGCGCTTTTAATAATTCGTCGATATAAAATTGATGGAAATCTACCATTTAAGCGCATTTTCTTACAATATTAACATTTTAATTACATTCACGATAAATGTTCAATATAAAACTCTCTTACAGACGTCAAGCACGTTTTCAAACTAATTCGGATACAAAGATTTGCTGTTTAAAAATTACACACCGTTGCGATTTCGACAAACTTTTGATTGGAAGCTCTTCAGACCTTACATGCGTTATTACTAGCAAGAAAGACAATGCACTGGTACGAACATAATTGTTTCTGCCCTGTAATACCAATTCCCAACTTTCCTCTTCTTAAACACGGGGATCGAAAAGTACTCGGTCATCAGTAACCCACTCCTGACATCACGAAATTTCTACTCGTCAAACACCAGATAAAGGGGGGGGGAAGAAAATCAACAAACGTCGTTCATTAAAGAACTCCAGGAGAAAAAAAAAATAAAACTTGACATCTCTCCGGTAACTTTGAACCTAAAGTACACGAACCACCAATAAATCAATAGACCGTCCGTGGAAACAGTTTGGACATCACAATACTGTATCATTTAACACTGCTATGCCCAATTCCTAAGATCCGTGCATTAAAAAGTGATTTTTAGCCGCCCAGCAACTCCCTTCTCCCCAGTGCAGTCCAGTGTAACTCACCCTTCTTCTGTGGCGCTACACTGCCATCTGAGTTGGGTTCTCCAGGGGGTACTTCCATCTCGTCCGCGGACTCATCCTGGGGCTGCGCCCCTTTGCCTTTTGGCTTGGCAGCAGTTGAGCTTTTTGTCGTTTTGGAGGGCATGCTATAATCTGGAGGGGGAAATCTCACATCAGAACAAATCCCCAAAAGAAGGGAGGACAGATCTCCATCGCAACGCTTCTCCACTTGTCAAACTGAGTCATGTTCCTTCGTCAGCCCTCAAAGGGGGGCATTTTACGATAATCCGTCTCAAAAGACCACGGAACCTGCATTTTCGGCCGAAGACCTTAGGTAGGGCTACCAGTGCACATCACACTTAAAAGAGCAACATTATCCTTTTTTTGAAGAGGAAAACATCCTGAACATAAAAAAAAACCAGCATGGTGTATCCTATGATCTAGCCGCATCCACAAATTTGCAGGAAAGGAAGTTGATTCGTCGGCAGATATTTTCTTCTGATTTCATTTAATAAGAAATGGACTGATAACTGGATTGCACGCATCAGGCACAGCGTCACGTTACCCCCACATAACAAGAAGGGAAAAAAAACCCGTGACGTCTTTAACAGAGGCTCCGGAGCGCACATTACTAACACACAACAGTCAGAATTACAAGTTTATCTTTGCAAACAAAATGCAAGTCCCATAGGTTTCGAGGCGGCCAATCGTGGGCTTTTCTCTAGGACGCATTGAAGAAAAGTTAATTTTGATTGGTTAGATTCGAATCGTAGTAAAATGTTTTAGTTCTGTCGCGCAATGGATCCATCGTCTCAACGAGGAAAATCAAAGGAAACGGTTGATTTTTTTTTTAATTTTCAATACTCGAAACACGCCAAGTGCTACCTCACAAAACGGCTGTCCAAACGAAAGCGACTCCCGTTACTGCTACTGTGACTTCATCTATCGACACGGGCGTATCGTCAATATTTTTTTTTGGTATTTTTAAAATACAAATATGTAAATGATTTAGAACGTTTTGGAAAACAACAACAAAAAAATCAAGGTCCCAAAAACTCAATTAAAAAAAAATCTTCGGAACATCAACAACAATGTAACGAAAGCAATATTAACATATATGTAATCACAGGGATAAAATAACCTCATTGGCAGAGTCTCCGATTTACGAGTTATTAGAAAGTACTAGCTTAACCCGACAGGATAAAAATTTAGTTATAACTGAAAGTGAAAAAAAAAACAACTAACATTCACAGCTACAGGCACGAACAAATGTGAGATGTGAAGAAACTGAAAAGCTAACAGCTATGTGAATTCAGCCGGAGCAAAGCTTTAGAGTAATTTTCAGTCACCAGATAAACGCTTTCTTTTAGCAAGCACTGTAAGAGTCGTCCTTCAAATCTGTTTACAAATAACCCCCCTCCTCCTCCTCCTCACCGGTCCGTCAAGTCTGCTAGAATCCGTCCCGCTAAAAATATTCTTGCTCTAACAGCGTTTACCCTTAACTGTACGTCACAAAGAAACCCAAGTACCTCAGATCGGTGTCCTAATTTTTTTCCGTATTTTTCAAGAGGTTTTTAACGCAATCCAGGGAAGGAGGCCAACAGAAAAAGAGCCCAAATGTGTAAAATATCAGTCTCTTCTCATCCCCACTCCCAACTCCCAGCGCAGCTCCTCACTCGAAAATGGCGCCGAAAAGCTGAAGTCAAACCGAAATTCGTTACAAACCGGCGCGAAGCATCCTGGGAACTGCGCCGGGCGAGAAAATAAGAAATTTCAAAAAAAGGGGGCCGAAGCCAGCTCTTGACCGTTTTCATAAACGCCCTCGTTAAAGATTTTTCAAGGTCAGTCCCATCATTTAACTTACAAACCCCGTGCGAACACCCTTGAATGGCGAGATAAAAATAACAACAGACTTAATTACAATATATTTTCGACTTATCTGTCATTACGTCTTAGGTCTGTTGCCTAGAAACCGGGAGAGCGGCAGGGGAGGAGTTTTGATACATATTATTTAATGTCTGTTTTTACGTTGGTCTTTTTTAATTCACAATCGCAGAAAATCATTTTTATATAACATTAGTTTTGTTGTTGCTGTTTTAAAAGACACTTTTCCTCCTTCCGTTCTGTTGCTTGGTTCGTTGCCAAAGAAACGGGGTGTCTAGTCTCGCGATACAGTCAAGACAGCTCAACCAGAGGAGAAGACTGGTAAGTTTTTCCGTAGTCTAATGAAATTTGTGCAGTACACATGTATTTTTTTCCTTAACCCGTGAATATTGTCGATTGGCTTAATAAAATAAATCGAGTTTTTATATATGACTTTATAATATTAAGTTGTGTTTGTCATTGTTTTACAAATATTCCAGGAAGTTTCATTGCCCTAGCAACGGGATGCTTATTTTTATTATTCAGCAAATGAATATATCAACAGATATTTTTATGCATCAATGACAGCGGGTCGATAACATACGTAAGGTTATATATACCCACTTGTGGTTTACAATTCACTTTGTTTTTCACAACGTAATATACATAATAAATACTTAGAACATCTGGGAGCACACATTCCTAAATATGCCCAAGTTTCACTTTTCAACTTTGAGCTGTTCTTTAATACGTGCATGCACGCCATTCTTATTTTTTTTTTCATTTTATTGCTTGTGTTTACCGGACGTTACTGCAGTTTACCGACACCCCATTCTCACTTTAAATAAACTTCCAGGATGTTTTAACGTCGCATCTTAACAAAGAATGTGAAGTATAAACGTTTATAAACCATGTAAACGTTAACTGTATGTATTGAACCTGAAGAAGAATCCCACACGTGCAACCGTAAAATAACAGGAAGCAGACATAAAAATATAAAATGTAGACCAGGTGCTTAATCTTTAACTTAATGCAATTTACTTAAGGAGAATTGGAGCTGAGGATGATTATGTTTTCCTGTAATAAAGACACCTATGATGAGATAATAGCTGTTTTTTTCTTTTTATTTTGCTTAATCCTCTCGCAATAGGTCCTGAGTATACAAGTGACGACTGTAACGTTTTCAAGACACACGGGCTTCTAATAAATCGCTACCATGAGATTAAAGACGTCAATCTTGAAGGAGCCTAAACATATCCTTTAAACATATTTAACGAACGCTGTAAAGAATAAGACTAACCATAACTATGCTATTTTGTTCCTGACATTTTCTTCCAAAGCACGTACTTGAAATGTATTTAAAAATCCAATGTAGGATTTAAGGATTTAGGATTATTGATAGGATTCTTCCTTTCTGTATCGCTCCAGAAGTTACCAGTTAATTAACAGAATAATAATAGTCAGTAATATAGAGTCAAACTAACTTTGATGTTCAACGTAAAAAAATCATACAGCCAGTTTCTGATTTAGTTTGAGATGTGTGTGGAAGTAAAGTGTTTTTTACAAACATTAGAAATCAAATACCCATGTAATGAGTGGGGGATATGTTAGTTTCTTCCTAGATAAGTATCAAAACAAAAAAAAACGTTTAAAACTAATAAAGTAGAAAGAGTGTTGAAGGCTTCTGGATAAAGCCCAATGCCTGAAATACTGTAATAAAATAATGTGGCAGCAAGGTTGTTATGGAGTAAATGTAATATCAGTTAATTGTCATCACTAATATGAAAACCAACAGAGGTCTCTTTTATGAAATACTGTAGTAAAGCAACATGGCACTTAGGTTTCTGTATTATTGATAGTGTCAGGTAGCTAGTGCCCAGGATTTCAAGTAGGGAGCTGCGTCAGCGTGCGTAGGCTGCAAAGGAACAGGTAAAGAATTATTCCATGCTGAAAGGAAAAGACAAGAGACACAACGTTTCGGCTGTGCAACCTTCTTCAGGTGTCTCTTGTCTTTTCCTTTCAGCATAAAATAAACCTTTACCTGTTCCTAGTGCCCAGGATGACACTGTCCGATTTTAAAGTTTGTTAGTTCTACAGTATTTCAACAAATGAGGTGACAATCTGAAGCAGATTTTGGTATTGATGAAATCTTCCAAGTTTCAGTTCAGTCTGTGAAGTTTTTTTTTTCCCAAGACTGGGGGGGTTTGAATATTGAGAACAAAAAAAGCAACCAGGGGACCATATTGATTTACAGTGGAGCCTTATTTCATCATGTTGTAACTGCATGGTCACTAGAATTGATCTCTGCCAAGTAAGTTTGGGCAATATGGTGATGTATATCACATAGTATTCAAATGAAGCATCCTTTAAAATAGAACCCCTTTCTCTTCTTTCTTATATATTCTTAAATCACCTTCTGATAACCCAAGATTGTCCTTTACTTTTGAAATTTCAGTTGCCGCTTGTGTTAAGACCTTAGACATTCGCAGCTTCTTGACTTATTTTGTGTCATTTCCAGGAATTTACAGTACAGTGTTTTGAATTATATCACGTCTATAATCTATTAACTCACATAAATAATTGTGCTCATCAATCATTACCATCTGCTTTATATACCATTCCTCAAATCTACTAGTACTGTGCCTTAACCATGAGGATGTATTTTATAACGTAAAATGTTTGACTGGAAGCTGGAATGCTGAAATAGATTAAAGCAAACACATTTCCTGCCATTTACAATGCTGTCCTCAGGCAAATACTGCCTTTCCTTTGGAAAGGTCCTGCGCTGGTATACTGTAGCTGTCTTTCTGTTTACTACCTTGTTTATAGCATCACCCCAGGACACCGCCAATGTCAATGCCTGTCCCAAACGTGGGGGAATACTGAACGAGAATTGAAGCTTATAATGTCTTATTAACTTAGATTTCATCATTAATATTCTTAGAAAATATTGCCTTAAAAAAAAATCCATGTACCATGATTTCCATTCATTCTCTGTTCCGAGTACCCAATTACAATAAGGTTGCAATACCACCGAACCTTGATAAACATTATGCAATATCATGGTGTGTATATTCTGTAACATTTAAAATATTGTGGTATAGATTTTTAAACATATCGCCCACCCTTACTTTTACGTTTGGAGGTAAATGATCAAACAGTTTTTGAAAATAAGTTTGCACTGTGGGCAATATGGGCCATTGTTGTTAACAAAATGGAAATCAGCTCATCCTGGTTTATACAGGAACCCCATTTTGCCATATTGTAATTGTACTATTACTGGAGTGATACTTGGCAAGTATAGAGTTCATTGGGCAACCATATTTTTAAGTAGTAGAAGTTTGAAATATGTTCTGTGTTTTGACAAAACGTTGCTGGCCTTGTAATAGGTAGGGATGTAATAGTTGTCTCAGCAACTTGTGAGATGCAGATCTGAAGAAGATTTGGAAGTCAATGAAGTCTGCCATGTTTCAATTCAGACTGTGCTGCAGGCTGACAAAATGGCGGCCAAGTGATTTATGAGGATTACAGTGTCATCATAATCATTTTATTGTCACCATAATGATACCTGCCTACTATATTCATCCCATATTAAGTATCATTCTATTGATAAAAAGGTCATAAACATTTCCCCAGTAACTAATGAAGCACAGATCTGAAGCACAGTTTCAGTTCATTCAGTGCACACAGTACACAGGTCAGGGTGCCATCTCGCTTGATGCACCACCAAAGTTTGTGTTCTATAGCGATTGCCTTATCTGCCCCACTGAGTTTAACAAATTTTAGATTGCCTAAATTTCCCAGTTTTTAAAGAGAGCCAGTTTGAAATTTATGAAGAAAACAAAAATCTGTACAACCACAATTGGCCACTATTGCCTAGAAGTTTAATAACTAGTGAGAGATATTAGATTTCAATACTGACTTTGTTTAAAGTTTCACTTTTATTGTCATTTACATAAATATCCCGAGTGCGCATGCTGATGAATCTTAAAAATTCTCACCTAAAAAAATATTTTGAAACAAGATTAAGATTAAATTTGTCCTCCTAATATACTGTAAGTATGATTATGTTTTCTTGTCTGTTCTTTTTTGAACTTTTGTGTAATTAGATTAACAGAGTCTAAATGATTGCTGTGGATATATGTCATACAAGTTAAACTTGGATGGAATTTAATGTTTATTTAATATTTTAAGTATTTTAAGTCATATATATGGTACTGGGAATAAAAGGTAGGCTGGATTTCTTTTTCTGTGAGTCTGCCATATTGATAGACTGTAGAGATACACACATAAAACAATGGACTATCCAAATGAGGACTCAGGTCTTTAATTCTGCTGTAAAAGTCCTTTACTCTTTTCAACTTAAAGGAGTTAAAAACATGCTTCATTGACCAGAAATTCATTCTGTGGCAGATGAGAAGTCTGATGCACACTTTGAAGTGTACAGTATAACATGTACTAAGACCACCCTCGCTGTGTTCATAGGTGGTCTTAAAATAAGGGGGCTTAGACATCAAAGTTATGAAAGTAAAATAAATTTGGAAGTACAGAAAAAATAAAACTATGCTCTTTGCTAAAATGAATTAAATTGCATTCTAAAGGCAAACTTTAAGCACAATTTCAGTAGTTAAAGGCTGACTAACATGGACGAGTAAAATACTTTAATACTATACTATAAAATAAAATGTGAGCTCATTAAACTTTACGTTTTAAGATCAGAAAATGCAATCTTGTTCTCTGATAAAAAGTCTTATACGTCATTTTGTTGCTCACCTGTATTTTTGTGTTCTGGTATTAATTCTACTTAGAATAGAGGAGAAAAACATTTTCATGAATCAAGAATTGTATATAGTTTAATATAGAATTGGCTTATATTTAATATTTACTTGTCAACAATTAAACAAAAAACAGATAACCTCAAATTGAGCTTATTGTGCTTTGAGAGTTTCTATTTCTAAAATACAAGCAGAGAAAGGAAGTCATGTTCCTTTACAGTCATCGAGGGTAAGAGGCAGAAAAAAATCACATTTTCCTTGGTGTGAAGCTTTGCCAGTGTGGTTGAAATAACAAGGAAATGATATGTGAAAGAGTATTGTGGCCTCAGCTAAATTTGCCATAGACATTAGTGTAAATCGCAGTACCTCAGAATTTTAAATAATTTAGAATTTGGCAGCTTAAACAGGTGAAAGAATAAATTAGATCTGATTTTAAACATTATTGTTGAGGTGTGAAAATTAGTCTTTTTATTGCACTCAAGGGATCAATGTCTTTGAAATGTCATGAATGCTAATTTCTCAATGAAAAATTGTGCATTTTCTTCCATTGCCACTTTCTATGACTTTCTTCTTTACTGTTTTTCTTAATAACCCTGTACATAAAGAATTAGTTAGCTGTGTTGGCTGGACCACAGCAGATGAGCTCTACTCCTGTAGTGAAGATCATCAGATCCTCAGATGGAATCTTCTGACAAATGAGACGACACTAGCAGTGAAACTGCAAGAGGACATTTACCCAATAGATCTCCACTGGTTTCCCAAAACTGTGGGAGGGAAGAAACAAGCACAGGCTGAGGTCTTTGTGCTTACTGGTACAGATGGTAAGATTTTGTTGAATGACATGAGATCATGGATTTGTATCCTTTGTTTACTGTCTTCACTCTATACATATATAGGGTGAATATAGGTCAATATAGGGTGATATAGGTTAATATATAGAAATATAGATTATATAGGTAACTGAATGTTCAAATAAATAAGCCTTTGTGTGTAGCTCTTATATATGTACAGATGGTAGTTTCCCAGAATTTGTGCTTTTAGTCTAATGTGACTTTGCAGTTGTTTTAAAATGGGTCTACAGTTTTAAATTAAAGTTTAAACAGAAGTAATATTTGAAATGCCCATAATGATGCAAGCAGGTTGTGAATTTGTTTAATTTTTTGAATGATGTCTGTTCTTCACATACTGTATGTGCTTGAAATTTATGTGAAAGTTTTAAGTAAACTGTAAAATGGCAGAGGAAATAGTCCATTAGTGGATTTGGTTAATTAAAAGATGGGATTACAATGTCTGCACTTTCTTAAAAAGATATTTACCAACAGTTTTATTTCCTTCTATTGTCTGCTTAGTACAGTATGCAGTTAGTATAATTTATATGGGAAGATCTGAGCAGGAAATATAGCTAAAAACAAAAGCTAAAACATCTATACCAAGAAATTAAATGAGAAAAACACAGTTTGCATAGATGTTTTTTTCAGTCATGATTCTGCTTTAAGGGCCAATAGAGTACAATAGAATAGCTGTGCCCTTCTCATGTCCATGAATGATTTTGTTTTTGATATAATTTAACTGTTTGATAAAAACAAGAAAGTAAAAAGATTCTAATGAATTTGTCATGACAAAACCTTTTTAATCTTCTATTAATGAGTGGGAACATGTAAACAAAATAGAGAATACAGAAATTGAGATTGTTAATAATCAGGGCTTTGTGTCTAATGAAAGCATATACTGTAGTTAGAAATGTATGGTAATATGCCAGATATTATGTTCTAAACTCATTTACAGAAACATTTTTTTCAGGGATTTCGGATTTCTGATGTGTAGTACCCTATGTTCAGACTGAAGCACTACTGTGGTTCAAAATTTTTATGCAGTTATTTGTGTGAAGTATTGTATTTGTAACAATAACAATAAATCTTATGAATAAAGAAAAAACATTTGTGTACATATAGAGAAATACTATTGGCTATGTATGTGTGTATTAGTTGATCTTTATTGCCAACTCCACTGAGAGTATTCTTAATTATTAACTTAATATAGGTTGAGACTTGTACAATACATCATGTAGTTAGTAAGATATTAAATTCCACATTTATGTCATGATATTTTAGAAAAGCAAATGAAATGCTTATAAGATTGTTATAACCACATATAGATAAAGGTTGTGGGTGGGGAAAATTATATTTTAACTTATGTGGGTTTGTCAAACCTCATCTGCTGCGTAGGTCTATGATTCAACCTATATGTGAAACTTGGATTTCATGCAATAGAAATATCTTCTATGTGGTGTGAAGGTGTTTGAAAACATTAGTAGTATTTTCAAAAACTATTTTCACTGTTTAAAAAAAATATGCGCCAGTAATATAATACTGTAGTGTATTATACCTGCATTGTTTTTCTGGGTCGGCATTTAGTTGCTTAGGAAGTACAAATATAGAAAGAGAGCTTAGAAGCATGCTGATTTGCAGTTTTAGGCAACCAAAAATTACATAGAACATTCAGAATTTTTAATACACACAGCCACAAAGTATATGGTAGGCTAGTGTCTTTGATAACTGTCTCCATGCCTGATTGCTTTCTGTCTCGCTGAGTAGATAGGAAACTCTTTTAAACCAAACAGCAAAGATTTTACATTAGCTGTTCTGTTTTATGTAAAAGAAGATACAAATTTAGTCAACAACACAATAAACAGAAGAATTTGTGGTCAGCTGTGTTGGAAAATCCCTATTCCTATCGCAACTGATTACTTACTAAAATTGCACATTTAAGTACTCAATTAAACTGACCTTTTCACAAAAATGTTTTAACAATTTGAAGAATATGATGTAGTTGTCAAATTCTTTAAATATCATCAATAGTTATGATGATAGTATGGGGTTAAGATGTCTTAAAGTTATTTTAATGTTCTTTATGAGAGTTTGTCAAAAACATTTATAGGTCTCTAATTTATTCTTTGGAGTGTCATTTAAATTGTACTGATTACTGATACTCAGCGTTCCGCTCTCTGTGGTCGAAAGTAACTATTTAAATTTTTCAGGCAAGTTTCATCTGGTTTCAAAGACTGGTCGAATTGAAAAAAGTGTGGAGGCACATCGTGGAGCGGTTCTGGCTGGGAGATGGAATTATGACGGGACTGCCTTAATTACAGGTGAGGTTAAAGTTATGCTATGTATAGAAAGTAAATTTTAGTGAAACTTCAGCTGTTTTTGCAATACAAATATTCGTGTGTCAGTGTTGATTGTGTCTAGATTGAACACAGTAAAAACATTAGAATGTAAGAATGTCAGATAACAATGTTTTTCTATTTGTCTTGTTTTTAAGAAGATACATAAAATCATATTGCTATTTGTACTAAATGTAGATATGTAGATTTCTAAAATATACTTGAACAGAGATGTAAAACAAGTAGAAATTGAAAACCTGAGTTTTTTTTAGGAAACTCAGCCAGGCCAGGTTTCAAATTTTAACATAGCATAAGACAAAACAGCATGTTTGAAACCTTACGTTTATAAACAAAATATGGCGTGCTAAGGCTTTTGCATTAAAAGTTTAAGTTGGACTGTTTTCTTAAAACTTTGTCTGAGCTCTTAAAAAAGTAATTGGGTACATTAAAGGTTTAAATGCATTAATTTATAAAAACTGGATCATAACCAGTGGAGTGTTCTGTAATGCTCCATTAATATTCCTGGTTCCTCTGAAACACTTCAAGGATTTAGGAGTTTTGTTAAATTAAAGTTTGTTAGCCTGTAGCTACTTCAACAAATATTTAAAATCTATTGTAGACATTTTCATATTTTGAAAAGTTGACTTATTTCATTTATGTATTTTCTTTTGCAGCTGGTGAAGATGGACAAATTAAGATCTGGTCAAAAAGTGGAATGTTACGTTCCACTTTGGTCCAGCAAGGTATGTTGTTCATGAATCATTAAAATATGGTCTACCCCATGAGCTTTTTTTATAAGAGGAACAGACTGAACAAACTTTACTGAAAACTTCTGCGTTCATAAAAATATATAAGCTCACCTGAAAAGTTGTTAAACGTTTTGATACATTTTCCTTGGTGAGAGTTGCAATACAAATAGACAAAAAAAGATACATTATGAAAAAAATATTTTGGATGTTATAGTAATTGTCAGTGGCTGTAATATGAAATACAACAGATGCATTTGGTAAATTTAATTTATGGCTTCGGGCAAATTATTCCCACTTATGCAAAACAGACTGCAGCGAGTGAGTGAATCACAAGTTTGTAGGATGCTATGAAAGATTACAATGTGGGTAAAGTTGTTTATATCTAGATTTTGTGTGCATACAAATTATTTATATTCCGTTTAACAATCATGTAAGTTAAACTGATTTCATTTTTCTCATGATTTTGAAAAGGAAGGATAAAATGCTACAATCAAACAATACATATTGTGAGGGCTTATAAACAGTGGAGCTTTTTTGAGTAAGAGAATTACAAAGATAACATATTTTTTTATTGAAATGTGTTCTGATTGGAACAGAGTTAATCATTAAATTAACAGTAAAATAGAAAAATATTGAGCATTGAGATGTGTTCTGCAGTTTCACTTATTTTGTATAAGGTGTAATCTATTTTACTGTTTATTTTTATTTTTACTAATACAATAGAATATCATATGCTTTTGTAGTTAATTAAGAGATGAATTAATTACAATAGATTACACTTTTTAATTAAGGGATTTGTACTTTGGTTTTAAATGTCATTTTTACTCTTTTGGTTTATTTTTTCTTATTATCTACTTTCTAAAACCAAGATGTATATCTTTCTTAGAATTTCCTGTTGAAAAAAACCTATTGAATTAGAAGTGTAAGACAGCTAGGATACCACATTTTAGATTTAAAAAGACATTAAACCCCTTTCTTCAAATTCATGAAATTATTATAATACTCATTAATAGTCCCAGTCATATATACTGTAATATCGTGGGCTGGAAAAAGCTTAACACTTCAAGGATGAAAGAGGGAAATACTTCCCTGGCAGATGGTTGTGTATCCATTGTTTGTTCAGAAGGATTTATTTTGCAACTTAATACAGAATTCTAAACCTTACCAGATTAGTCATCTGGAGTCTGTCAATAAAAAATCTTTATTTAAATGATAACGCTAGGACACCATGCATTGCAAAAATGCAAAGTATATGTATTTCTTCATTTGTTGGCATATGAAAGTATTTCAGAGCCAGAAACAAGCTGTATATGTCCTTAGAAAGTTATGGAGATTATTTTTTCAGCTATGGTACATTTTATGTGAAATGGAAAATGCCTCACAACTAACGTTTTCTACCTTTCAGTATAAATATATAAGTGTTTTAGATTTTTTTTCTAATAAACCTAAAAAATTAAAATTAAAGTGCAGGTGAGACACAAAATGCATTACAACATTTGTGTTAGTTTTTTGGCATGAACAAAATTTACACTTTTAAGGGTTCAGCTGGATGTAAAACTGAATGAGTGTGAAGATCAGTGTGCTAAGTGCATTTTATTGAAAATATTACAGGGTTTCTTTAGTTTTTAGGTTTACTGTTTTAATAAAAAAGTCATATAAATTGTAATGATTGATTACTTTATTTAATTATCATAGAAGTTTTATGTTTTTTAAGTTTAAACTACACAAAAATCTTTAATAGTCACAGTGGTTATAAAGTGTTCATGTGAAACATGTGAATTTTTTCCAGAAACCGGTACATTACATTGTAATTGTGACATAAATTGTCTTCTAAGTTATCAAATGTGTCAAAATACATTTTCTGTTTTATTAAAGCATAAGCCCAAAATAAAATCTAGATTTCTTAGAAACCTCAGTTAGCCTTGTGATTATTGTGATTACAGAGTGCCACTTTTTTCAGCATAAAATGAGGCATAATGTCATTCTTTCAGATTTCAGATTTTTGAGTAATACTACAGGAGTGTTATTTAATTTCAGATTGTAAAACAAATTGCTTTTCAGTCTGCAAATATATGTGTTTGTGAAATACTTCTAAAGCATCTCCTTTAAAGCTCATATTATTGCGGATTTTTCTTCTATTATATCAGATTATCAAAATAATTTTGTGAAACTTTAAGGTGTTGCTTAGACAAGTGTTTTTTGTTGAGGTTGATTAAACAATGATGTAACTGTGACCTATTTATCTGAGTCGTAAAGGAAAGATGGGGTAGGGGAAGTCTTCTTAGCCCTGTATTGTTCTGCTTTTGTTAGCTCTGGATCATGTGATCTTTGGCATTTCTGAAAACCACAAGCACCTGGAGTTGGGTTAAATGTCAAAAACCTATGTGTTCTGTTTTAGGCAGAGCTGTTAAATGTTTTTTTTCCTCCTTGTTTTCGAATTTCAAAAACAAAATCTATCTCATGATCTGTGTGTACAATGCCTCCTCACACACATGCATAGATCTCTCCTTATTGCTTACAGCTGAGTTCTTGTGTGTGTAGACTGTTTGGTTCTTCCAGTCTTGCAGAAGTTTGCTTGAGGTTTATCCATAATAAACAGCATTGTCTGCAGCATGCTTCAAAACGGCTTGTATAAATGTTACCCGCTTCTTTATGAAAAACTCGAGAAATGTTTTCAGGTAATGGAGTCAAAGTGGTTTTAACCCACTGTCAGCAGTAAAATGAATATTGGGCTTAAATATTGCTGTCAATTAGAGTCAACAATGCAACAAGACTTGCATTACTGTACTTCAATAATTACTAGTTTACAGTTTAGTTACAGTATGTAACCTATTTAACCTTTTTAATTCTTCTTTTGATAACTATAAACATTATGTGGTACAGTTGCAAAATGAACATTGTGAAATGTGATTATTGAGCTGGTTTTATGCTGTGACTTGCATTAATAAAGGCTTTTATTTTTGTTTCCTCAAGGGTCATCAGTTTATTCAGTTGCCTGGGCACCTGATTCAGACAAAATTCTCTACACTTTAGGAAAACAGCTGGTTATCAAGCCCCTTCAGCCCAGTGCTAAGGTTTTACAGGTAGACATGACACTTTCACAAATCAAATGGGTTAAGGGAAAATCCAAGTACAATTTCTGCTTTCAGTATTGAAGAGGACTCATACAATATACAGAGTTGCTGGTATTAAAGGATCACCTTGGAAAGGTTTTAATACATATGTCTTCATGTGGTTTTGTTTCTAAAGCAATTCAGAAGGTCTCTTATCAAAACTGTAGTTACATTATCACCTTTATGATATCTATAGAGTAACTAGTGATTGGAACATTCCAAGTTTCAACAATAAGTATATGCATGTACTTCTAAACAGAGCAGTTGAGATATTTAAAAGTTATGTTACTTCTAAACAGAGCAGTTGAGATATTTAAAAGTTATGTTTCTTCTTAACAGAGCAGTTCAGATATTTAAAAGTAATGTTATTTATTGTCATTTGAAAAAAATGTGCATCATATCTGACAAATATACAAAGGAAACGGGGGTTCAGATTTTACCACACTCCACATTTATTGCATTCAGCCCTTCATTCAAAAGCTACAAATGTAATAAAATCACAAAAGCAGGTAGAACTTTCTTATTGTATATAGAATATATCTGTAATGTAATGTCTTAGTATTATTTACAGGGTTGATAATTTATAGTCTTTTAGTAATGATTTGCTAAATTAATCTACTGTACCAATTTCCCCAATGGAGTTTTGTTTTTTTTTTCCCTTTGGAAAATACATTTTGAAGTTTAAGCAAAATACCCTAAGGATCTTTTTGGTGACTTTATGTGCACCAGCTGTCATTGTGCTGAGAGATTCCTAATGGCAGTGCCCATGACCTTTACCATTGCTTCTGACATCTATAGCCTCATAACTCAAAGAATTTAGGAGGATTAAGAGGTGTATATTTTATTTGCAGTGAAGGGGAACATAGTTAATGTGCATCAATGGGCATGTCTATTTGTATTTGGTTTCGATTGCTGTCCCTCAACTTTCATTCTTTTCATCCCATTAGATCATTTACATTATCTTAATGCATAGAAACATTCTGCAACTCCATTCTACAACTAACTGCGAACGTGCTTTCTGTTTTCAATTAGAACAAGTCGAAACAATTACCGTAACAGAGAACAGATTTTGTAATCTGTCAGCTGCTTCAGTGAATGCACTACAAGGCCACAATATTTTTTCTTGTGATCTGTTTTGTGAAAATGCACATTATTTTGCCAAGGACATTTTGTGAAATGGTCCCATATTTTAGCTTGTGAAGGTTGTAAATTGTTATTATTTTAGTTTTAGTCATTTTTTTCCCCCCCAAAACATTTAACTTTAAGTGTTGAAGAGTTTGGGATTAATTTTTATTGAAAGGACACAAAAAGATGGATTTGCTGGTAATGTTCCAGGCATGACTTGCTGTATTTGTTGTGTGTAAAGTTTATTGGTTGTTGATGAAAAATGTCTGTGCTAATTTATTTCTGTTTTTCTTTTTGTAACCAGTGGAAAGCTCATGATGGTGTCATTCTAAAGGTAGACTGGAATTCAGTCAACGACTTGATTCTTTCAGGCGGTGAAGACTGTAAATATAAGGTAACCGTTTACTGCCATTTAGTCTAAATTCACAAACATGGACGAGGATATACAGCTTTTGTGTATTCCGGCAAGTTATTTTCACAAGTTATGTTCTAAATTTGTCTTCATGAACATTCAGTATGTATATATATGAATATATATACTGTATAATCCTTCAGATATATAAAGGATTTATGAGAATTGTTTTGTGTAGCTGAAATGTTTTTTGGAAAAATTTGAAAAAAAGCTATTTTAAATATACAAATAATATAATAGATTTTAAATATACAGATGAATATTGTTAAAGATTGTTTTTTTACCTCAGTAATTTCGGACTTTATGATAAATTGGACTTTGCACACCTACCTTTTCTAGATGTCATATAAATGCTATTCTTTTCACAAAACCTAATTAAAACTGCGGCCTTTATTACTCAGATATTACCTCCATGCCCTCCTTTTAAATACCTTTTAACAATTCTCAGAGGAGTGTGTGTTACTGACATCACCAGTATGTAGAGAACAGGTATGTCTCTGTCCAACCAAACTATTTTTAAATAACAGGACTATGTCTGTATTTTATTCAGTTATTTTATTTTTCTAATGCCATTCTTCCTGTTATCTGCCATTCCTATTCTTTAAACATAGGTTTGGGATAGCTATGGGCATCTTCTTTACTGTTCTGCCTCACATGACTACCCAATTACCTCTGTGGCCTGGGCACCTGATGGTGAATTATTTGCTGTGGGCTCTTTCAACACTTTGCGACTATGTGATAAAACAGGGGTAAGTCAGTTTAAAAGGGTGCTGTTTGAATATTTAAGAACATTCATGATCATTCCTATAACAAAATCCCAAAATGTCAAAAGTTATTTTTTTGTGCAGACATTAAATGATGTGTTTCAAAACCTTAGTTCTTTTGCCACATTTTGACATTAGAAAAGTGTGGCACATCTTGATCTCTTTTAGTAATAAGCTTCCCAGCTTGATGAACGCACCTCATACTGTAATTGCAAAGCCACAGTTGCTCCAAGGTATTATAAAATTCAGTTAAGGTTTTAATGCTGCCATACAAATGATAGAAGAATGTAGTTTTATGGAGTTGCTTAAAAAGTAGATTTTATCATTTTTTAATGTTTTGAATTTTTGTTTATATATGATTTGAATTTCCATAGTAAAAGACATTGGGCCCTATATTCATGTCTTGCTGCTGCAGTCGCAGTGGAAAGTAATGTGGATTTAAGCACCTACAGTATGTGTTCTCAATATAGGGCCCATTGCATCAACCTATATTCTCTGCATGTTTTGTCTGGAGTACATTTTGACCGTAATTTTAACTAAACAGTGTTATTGACTGCATATTTCATTCACTTCTTTTAGGATATATGTAGTATCTTAATATTATGCTTAAAATATTATATGCTTAAAAAGTCTTAGTAAAGTCTTAGTTATGTCATTTCTGCCATTCAAACAAAGCATACGGTAAATAGTCAAACATTTATGGTTTTTTATGGGAAATTGAAACCACATACCTCCTGAATCCTGAGCATGATTACAGGCAGAGGAGCATTCTGTATGCTGTATGTTCTCCCTATGTTTGCGTGGGATTTCTCAGAGCGCTCTGCTATTTTTCCAAAAACTTTACTGGCTAGATTAACTACTGTATCTAAGTTATCCCAGTGCATTCGTGTGTGACCCCTTGCCAGGAATAAACAGCTTTCTGAAATGGATAGATGAATTAATGGTATATGTATGGTGACCTCTCAATACAGTTGTTCTGCCCTAGTTGTTACAATGCCTCTCTGTGTGTAGTGAATCTACATGAATTTCACTGCACTTAAAACAGTTGAACTTGAGCAGCAGTATAAATGTAAACAGTGAGGTTTTAAACCTTCTTTGACTTTCTTTTCTTGCCAGCAAGGAAGGATCTAGGTCTAGTGTCAAGGAAGCTGACAGTTAAGCATATTCTTAAGGGCTGCATTCAATCAGCTATAAAAACATAAATTAACTTTTAGAGTTTCTTGTACAAATCATCGTTGGGTTGGACATGTACACCTGCTAATGTGTGCACTTGAAAACGTGGAGGAAAAATAATGAGAGAACACTGTATTAACATCAGTTATAGTTTTCACTTTGAAATAGGAATATTTTCGAGAAGGCAATTCAGAGGTCTTTCGAAATTGTGTTGCCATCTACATCTGAGATAGAATGAAAGTGTACCTCTAAAAAGTTGTCTCATTTTCATTACACTTTTTTAAGCTTTGTTAAAATGCTTGTTCATAGTTAAATTCTTAAGACTTTCAAAAGATTAAACATTTTTTTTAATTTTACAGGCTAGAAGTGTTAAATATTTCATTATATTGCATAAAGGGTCAGTTCTCATTGTACGTCAGCACGGTTTTGATTTTGTGTTCTTCATTTTCACGTACTTCATTTTCCGAGCTAAGATGTGCTGAAAAATAAGACACAGTGCAACAAGCCATTATAATGATTTTTTATTCGATTATAGGTCAGCTTGCACTTACGTTTTGGAATCATTCCATTAAGATTCTGATCAAATCTGCACCAGAATTGTGCATTTACATGACTAGGTGATATATTTCTGCCCAGAGAAAAGCCTGAGCATGTACAATGTCTAATCTAAAGACATGTTTACATTTAAATGAAGGTGTGCTGACACTGATATTTCTGTTTACAAGTTGACGAAGCCATCATAGGCCAAACATTTTCATGAAGTGGTATAACAATAAAGAATATTGGTATAAAAATAATAGATCTCCATGCTATGACTAAAGTTGAATCTATTTTCATATTACACCTTTTCAATGTAATTAATTCAGTTTGCATAAAGTTTCCTGTGGGAAATGTCTCCCACTTGCACCAGGCAGTTTCTATAAGTCTTCAGCATCTAAGGGGACAGCATATCCTTTTCAAAATGTATTTGATAGCCTTTGCAGTACATGTGCTTGTGTTGGTGTAAATCTATGTGCTCTTGTGTTTGTGACCCAGAGAAGTCTACATGTTCTTGTGTACTCGAGCCATAATAATTGCGCTAATGTAAATCTACCTGTTCCTGTTTGCTTGATACAGCATACTAGTGCTAGTCTTAATCTACTTTTTTGTGACACAATAGCCAGTTTGGATGTTCTCCCAGTCACCCCACCATCATAACCACCACCACAAAGTCCTTATCTGTGTTAACATTAAGTGAGCGATTCAGTCAAACCCTGTGTACAGCTTCAGTTAATAAATCATTGTTTCAGGCTGTGCTTAAAACTTTAAAACTGATAATGAAAATACTGTGTGTGAGACTAGCTAGAAGCCACCAAATAATTTGGCTTTAGAACCACCTTGATCAAGTCTTGGAATTTACTGGTGTCTTAAGTAAAACATTAAGGTGAGGTTGACTGATATTTCTTTTAAAACAGATAGATTTCTAACTAAAATACCTTGAAATAGAATGCAATACCTAAATTACTGAATACTGAATACAAGAACAAAAACTCAAAACTGTGAAAATCTTATTAATGTGTTTAATTAATGGTGCATTTTGATCTAATTAGGACTGAATGTCATTTTTAAGTACTAAAACAAATGGATAGTTTGTGCCAGAGACAACACAGATGTCTAATACAGTTAAGTTTTGGAAGCTTTTTTTTATTATTAAGAAGTTGTTTCATGTTAACAACCTTCATTAGAAAAGAATTAAGCTTATCTAGTACCTAAACAAGCATATTATCTAGTAATAAATTGCATGACACTCAAATTGGTTCCTTATTGTTGATTTGTCACTGCAGATATTTGCTTTACATGTAACCAAGCATATTAAAATTATATTCAAGTACAGTTTTATTGCTTAAAATTCTATATTTTTTAACTTCCAAGAACATTCAAATTCTAATGCTATTTTTCCTATGCTAATTAGATGTTTTCTTTAACACAGTTTCACTATGGTTTTTAATCCCCATTATTTACGTACTGTACTATTTATAATCTAAAGCCCTGAGTGGTCAAACAGGTTTTTAGTTGATGACTAACAGTGATAAGCAAATAGTCACCCCATGCTAATGCTTCCTTTCAATTTATCTATGACATATTGTCCGTTATAGACAAAATAGCTTTTCTTACATAATCCCTGGTCAATAAATGACTGAAATACAGGACATTTCCTTCTGGGTTCAACAGCCTGATTCCAAAGACAAATGTACTGTATGTTGTTCTGTTTTTAACCTTTAAAGAAAAAGAAACTCTCCAGTTTCTTTACAAGTGCCATTACAAGTGCCTCTCTCAGCTGTTGGTTACAAAGTGGTTTCTTTATGCACCTTGGGTAGTGTTTGTTTATAAACACCTCATCCTTTTGCCACTAGTTTAGCATTTTTACAGTCTATTACATATTCTGAACCTGTACACATTTTGTCACTTATTTAGAACTTGTCGGGTGAGTGCATTTCTTTTTTTCTAAATATTAAGAAATTCAATTCAATGAAGGGCATAAAGAGTTAATGACTTTGAGGCATCTGGGTATTACTACCATGACTAATCTCCAGGAGTTTCATTCTGTATCTTGTACAATGAAACCTTGCACTTTACAGACTGCTTGCTCAGCAGGAAAACAAGAACTAATTTAACCCTTAACCTCCATCAGGACTCTAAAAAAAAATAGTTGGACGCACATAATCTATTGCACATTTTTATCATTAGTCATTTGACAAGAAAACATTTGTGAATATCATGTTATGTAAGAAACTTTAAGAAAAATAATTTGCTTAAGACTAATTCAGAATTATTTATTCTATGTTAAAAATAATTTGAAGACTGTTGAAATATGCCAATTTGGAGATGCTTACAAAATAATGTTTATCATTTTAAATAATATTTTTTTGTTTACTAGATTTTATTGCCAAATATCAGTGTCCAAGATTTGTTTTTGATTTCCTTTTCTTATTTATAAGTCCAAAGTGCCTCCAAGTTTTTGGTAGAATTTTCTTTACCTGAAACAAGCTGTTTTCAAATTAAAGAGCACTGAAAACGTTTTATATATATGAGTAAGTAACTTGTACTGATGTGTTTCTTGCTGTATTCAGGAAACTTTTATTTATTTTTGTTATTTTAAGAGAAAAAGATTCATACCCCAGTCAAGCACTCTATTAATGTGGAATCTCAGTTTTCTAAATTTAAATAATTGTCTCATTGTGACCCTTAATTAGAGAGGATTTAGTAAGTATAGAACATAACATGATACCTTGTGCTGTAACTTAATCCATAACACTTAAATTGAGCAGACCTATTGAGTAAATCATGAAAAATGTTACTATGCTGAAATATATAAAATTACTTAAAACATGATTTAGGAATATATTAGTACATGATGTAAAATCTAAACATGAAGCATAGAAAGATAATTCGTTTTTGTCAAAGTTAAGCACAAAAGGTAAGAAATTCAATGCACATTTTCTTATTGTTGGTGTATGAAAATAAAAACAAAGACAGTCAAATATATTATTGTACCATATTAGAGAATTCTTGACTTTGGAAAAGTGTGGTTTTAAAAGACATTGTGGAAATAAGTTTTATTTAAAAAATAAAGGAAGTGTTGTGCTTCGATATATGGGAAGGGTTTAAACCTGTAGATGCTGTAACATCTTGAGATATCTTAAATACTGATAGTTTTGAACTGAAAACATACTGTAATCGATATCCTAATCCTAACAAAACTTCACATTTCAACCAAACAGCCTGTATTAGGTACCAGAATCTTGCTTCAAGACAATGTGTGTACTCAATTTACAGCTTAAGAACAATAATTAAGTATTAATATATATTCAGTTATAATGAGACAACACATTGGCCAGTATGTTTTTGGAGAAATTCTTTAGTCTGCTAAGTAGCCATATCAAATGAGTAAAACAAATCCACTGAATGCCCTGAAGTTAGAAGAGTATCTTTATCCTTGCAGGAAGATAATATAACTTCAGTACCATTTTATTGCTTCATCTCAAGAAATGTCATCAAATTTAATGTCAGTAATGAAATCCATCCTAAATATATGTTTGCTTACCAAAAGAAGATGAATTACATGCTTTTAATCTCTTACATCCAACTTGTCTATAAATCTATGTATATATGATATTTTACCAGACGATTTTAGGTTTTCACAAAATCTGGGATATTTGTTCTTCAAACATAGTGCAAACAGCAAATATCATGCCATAGTAACACTCAAAATATAATATATTGCCATAATAACACAGGTCTGTAAATTTAGAAAAAGTAATCCCCTGAAGCTGTTTTTTATTTTTGTTACTGGTATGTCAACAAGCATAGACTAAATGTTTATAGGTGCCCATTTCCTTATTTAGTACAATACCTTCTTTCTACCTGTAGATGTTTTACTGTATATCTCTATCAAGTTTCATTTATAAATAATAATGAGGGAATGGAAGGAAGCATTTCTGTCAGGTAACATACACAAGTGTTTTGTGATTTAATTCTGCGTAAAGCAATGTGAGTGTATATTTACTGTATGTTTGTGAAGTGATTTGTTTTAAAATGGCAGTAGGCAGTATTACTGACTGATACAATACTGATTGAAATATACATTAAGTGTAAGACTGCCTTAACCGAAAAACGTTATGTTTGATTATGCAGTAGGTATTTTAAATGTGACAAGTAATAGGTTTATTCCATGCGGAAAAGAGAAGAAAGAAAACACAATGTTTCAGCCGTGGAGCCTTCTTCAGGTGTAAAAACACACATTTTAAATGTGTGTGCATGTGTAGAAATGCCAGTTGTCAGGAAAACAAGAAATATATTAATATTGTGTGAATGGTGTAAAATATTCAGTGTTGCCCATAAGATTGCAGTAGTAGGGGTGAGTAAAAAATGTTTTTGAAACATTTTTAAAAGTGTTCTTGGGCTTCATATAAAAAACGTTTTCTCAATAGAGGATGATCAAACTTTGATGACTATTTGTTAATCAGAAGTAAGCCTTGGTAACTGATCATCCTCTCAGTGATGATGTGTCTCTTTTAGAAACATTCTCTTCAAATTGTATTTAAATTTTCATTTCATTTTGAACTGATTAAGATTTATGTGTTTAATAAAATTGTTCCAATTGTGTTTTTTGAAAGCATGTAATTAAATAGTGCATTTTAATTTGTCCTTTGTATGGGATACCCATAAACCTACCTATCTATTCTTTTTCCCCGTTTCATTCCAAGACTTCTTTTCATATTGGTATTATTATTGTTGTTGTTGTTGTAAATTCTTGGTTGGGCAGAAGTTGTAAGCTTAGTATAAACTAAAATTTATTTGTACTAATTTGATTCTTACCCTTTACTGAAAAATGCAGGTGTGGGTTTGTAGCAAAAAATACACTTTTTAAGTGCATATAGTATGAAGAGAGTATGTATCAAGTATGTTAAATCAACACTAGTACGTTCTTTTGCAGCCAATATTATTCAAAGAAAACATGTTTGAATGACTGCTGAAAAGAAAATTATTTGCAGTGCTTTTAAGCCATTCCTGGTGTTTTTAAAAGTTTTCTTAACTTTTGAGAATGGAGTACTGCAATTTGCTGGAAAAAAAACTTTTAAAACCATTTAAAACCATCTGGAAGATAACAAGTTAAAAGACTAGTAGAGGGAAATGTCACTGGTGTAAGTTAAGATTGGACTAGAAAAATAAAATGTGTGGAAAAATAGCAGATGTGGAGGGGGCTGGACAGGACTGCAGAGAAACAAAGAGAGCCCTGAGTCAGCAGTAGCAGTTAAGTTTTCTCCCCAGGCAATAGGGCTGGGCTTTCTTTGCTCTGGTGCTTTAAGATTAGATCTAGGGTTGCAAGTAAGATTTCTTAAAGTACTTAGAAGTGTGTGAATAAGTTCTGTTTTTTTAATTCTTAAAGCTTATTATGAATAATCCTAGGTCAATAAAAAGCTTTGTGGTTCAGTATGTCTCTGAACCCCCTTTTTTGTTAAGCTTTTGGTATTTAAATGAATGGGGGATTTTTTGTAAATTTTTCGTCTTGGTTTACTCATGAAAGTACAGCAAACATGTGCCTCATCATTTTGGCCTTTTATCTTAACTGGAGAAACTTAAAAAAAACTATCTGCTTTCACAATTACTATTTTGTATCTTCTACATGTGGGAATGTTTGCTTCTTTTGAATTTAAGACAAGTGGTTGAATTATGTTTGTAATTCTGTTTGTTGGCCAGTTAAAACACTCATCAGCTGTCTTCCAGTTTATAAATTAAAACAAACTGTTGTTTCACGTTTTAGAATTTTCAAGTGGATCATTCATTTTTTTTAATGGTGAAAATCTCAGGATACCAGGAGGATAAATGTTAAATGTCTTAAAACTGGTAAAAAAAAAAGAAATTGCCAAGAGTAAAAGCAGTTTTATTTTTTGGCATGAAAGCCTTCAGGTAAGAATCTGGACAGTAATTAGAATGCTTTGGTTACTGTGCATAGACTTTTTGGCACAGTCTTTGGAAAAAGTTTGTTGTGTGTGAAAGTATGCTTTTAAAAAGTGTTTATTCAGCATATTGACCATATTTTTAGGTCAGAATGAACAACACTTGTTGGTGTGATGATACTTTTACACCTCTCTTGAGTTTGGTTTCAGTTGTGTCATGTTTAAAGCAAAAGTGTGGAACTGTCCAATATTCCACATAACTTGGCTTTGGAAAAAGCCTGGGTGGATTCCTCTTACTATAAAAACCTGTGGTTTCCCTTCCCCCTATTCCCTAGCCACCAAGAACATGGAGAAGAGATAAATGACAGCCTCAGACACAACGGGGCCCAGCCAGGCCCTCTGGCAGAGTCATTAGTTTCTAGGCCATTAAATCATTACCTTCGCAGACAAGGCAAACATGCTTCTGAGAGTACAGCCCATCTTCTGTGCCAGATTCCTTGTCTGACAGCAGATATTCTGCCTGATAATGCCAGCCACATGTGACACAGAAAAGCACCGCCAGACATTAACCCTTGGTTATCATGTACATGTGTGCTTTTGTTTTATACATACACAGTTAGAATTTAATTAACCCACATCAAAAGTCTTACGCTCTCTCTAATGTAGCTCTCGCAGTTGGTGTTTATTAAGATTTAATGTAATTTTTGGGTTGACACCCTTTTATGGTTTCTTTGAAGTACACAGAAAAGAGATTTGTGAAGGATCTATAAATATTCAGATTTGTATTAAAGTAAGTGATTAAGTTTGACCCCCCGACATAGACAATGAGTACGTGGATGCACAGGAGCTCAAGCACCAACAGGGAAATGTTAGGAAATGCTGAGCACCCACTGAGAAAACATTTATCCATGGTGGGAGATGTCGATATGTGTGGAATAGGCAACACGTGTAAAAGTGAAATAATTTTTTTAATGCAGTTGCCTACTGCCTACAAAACAAATGTTGGCAGAAGCCTGTTGTGTTTCAGATATTGTGTTTTTCACTTGAAGAACAAAAGAAAAAGATGGGAGTGTCCTTCCCTCATCTTGCTACTACTATCAAACAGACTAGATAGGCAGATGTCCTGCTCTCATCTGTAATCTTTCTTATGTCCTTATATGTTCATATACCCTTGAAAGCAAGAAAAGTCCAAAGAAAGATCATAGGATGACTTATCTGTGGCAAAACTATTGTTTTTTAATGTTTCTGACCCCTACCCTTATCCCTTACAGCTAGACCCATGTATGTATCCCCCTCACCCCCAAACTATCTAAAACACCCCCAAAACGCATTAAAGTCAGTGCTTACACTTAATACCCAGGTCATTAATTATGGACAGCATTAACTATTCCCTATTGTTTATAGGCTCCAGTACTCCCTGGATAGCTTTTTATTTGTGTTTGTTTTAATTTTAGCAGAAAAAAATCTGTTAAAATAGCTCTTGAAAATGTCCCTGTGCAAAGTGAATTGATCCCCTTAACCACACAGATAACACTTATAAAAGTTTGTAATTGAGAAGGAGTTTTAAATACAATTAACTTTTTATAATCGCATACTATTACCATCAAAAGCAGTTTGTTATCTGAGATGTATTTTTTGTAGTAGTGTAAGTAGGCCAGGGCTTTTGATTTGCTTTAAAATACTTTTTATATAATGTAGCCTCCAAATTAATTATTTCATTGAAAGAGATCAGAAACTGAAGACTTTCAATACTGTATGTATAAACAAAATGTGTCAAAAGCATGTATTGTGTGTGCATCAAAAGAAAATTATCTCTGTATTTGTGTTTTTAGAAACCTGAGGTAGACAAATTATGGATAATTTTGTGCCATCAGTATGTTGGAGGTTGAAAGTCACTCACCACCTAGGGTATTTATAGCCATTAATTTCCTATTTAGCACGACATTACAACCAACCTCAGTGCATCAATAATAGACAATATTCAGACCACGACTCATGGCACTTTTGCCAAGATTGACAAATCATCATTCTCCATCTTTGTGATGTAAACTCTGGGTTGCAGCAGCACATACACATCAGCACTTCAACTGTTAAGAGGTGACAAAATTACCGTTCTGTGCAGCCATGACTACCACTGAGTGGCCAGCACTCTCCAAAAGTCTTCAATGCAAAAGATTGAGGAGGTGTGAATAGCACATCAGGTGGATGAGCCAGCAATGGAGTGTCCTCTTTAGAGATGAATCAGGATAAAATGTAGACCACCATTCAGATGTGCAGAATGATTGTTGTGTATAATAGACTAAGCAATCTATGCAGATGTCTTAAGTCTGATGGTCTGGACATGAGTGTCTAGTTGCAGTAGATATCCACTTGTAGTGATTGATGGTAACCAGATTGTCTCTACGTTGATCATGTCCTGAGACCTCACTTGTGTGCCTATCCTGTAGTTTCATCCTAACATTACAACAATTGAGGAGGACAACATGCCGTCTCATGTAACACTGGCCTTCTTGCGAGATGAGATTTTGACTGTTATGCTGCTGGAACCGTGTTTGCTAGACTGCCCATGTGCCCATTGCATAGACGCCCTATTGATCAGGTTGTCAGTGCTCACACAATTATTCAAATTACACGTCCTGCAAGAACATCTGTCCTCATGACCAAAATGGTTTGATGACCCTGTCTGACTCTTAACTGGCATATCTGTCAGATATGTTCTCACGTCCCAATTTGTTATATATTTAAACAGGCAGTTTGTGTTACATATGGGTGAAGAGTTTAAGACCATAATGAAAACATTGCTTTTGTTTGAAATGAAAATTATAACAGGTAACAGTTCTGCTTTCCCCCCTTTGGAAATCTTTTTGTCTGATAACGAGCTGGTTCTTGGAGAAGTGACACATTATGTCACCCAGAACGCAGAACGCAATGAGATAATATTCCACCACGGGCTGAAACAAAGAGTTGTATAAGAAACTCTATTGGGATTGATGTCAGTGAGCTGCATGACAGCTTCAGTATGCGTGAGAAAGAATTATTACTGGAACTACCTTTTGAATTCATATCTCAGTGTTTCATCGCAAGACATTCTTTAGTGGACCTTTGGACACAAAGACAAGACAAGTATTTGGAGTTTTCACATTGGCTGAATAACATGCTATGCTATTTGTGACTTGCCAGTGGAAGAAAGCTTTCTCATTCTTTGCCTGCAATAAAGACAAAGTACAGAAGTAGGATAAATGTCAAGCCTGACCTACAACTGTTGCTGATTTCATTTGCCCCCTACATAGCTACAAAGCTATGCAAAGTAAAAAAAAAAAGCTTTGCTCAGACAAGACGGTACAACCAAACAATTGATGTCCCTAAGTGTAAGTTTATTACATATTTAATTTTTTGTATTTTACATGCTATTTGTTTTGTTTTAGTTGTAAATATTTTGGTGGTCTGCTGAGGACTACATAATATTTTAAGTGGTCCATGGAGAAACAAAGGTTTGGGAAGCATCCTCACCTTTTTAATCCATCCGTCGCTCAGACCTACCTAGGCCATCAGGGCCAAGGAATACAAATCAGCCATAGAGCAGAACAAATCAGGTTTCACCTTTCTGTGCTAATCATACCATTGGTGAGACCATACAGAACTGACTTTGTGCTTCATCCAACCATGTCATGTGTTCTCATTCGGCTTGAGAGTCAATTAGTTGCTTTTTGGTAAGTTCATGTCTTTTCTTTTTATGTTGCCATGGAACTGTGCCACAGACCTCAGATTCATGAGGTCAGCCTCAAATGATAGTCTTAGAGACATTGTATCCTGATAATGCCAGAGTTTTTTTGAAGATTCATAGTTGTTGTACTTGGGTGTAAGTTGTCTTCCCAAACAGCTTTTCAGACCACACATTTAGGTAAATCTCTCTTATGTTCTAATCCTTGTGGGATAGCAGCCATTGTATTCCCCTTGATTTGCTTCTTGATGGACGCCATCATCTAAGTTGAAATTCTGATGTCTTTTATATCTTTTATAGCCATAACGAGAATTCTTGAGGTCAGTAATGTTTTATCTTAAATCTTCTGGCAGTTCTCTTACTTTCCCCATGTGTGGTACTGAGTGTTTTGTTTCTTTGTTCTGTCCCTCCTTTAGTAGAGGGACAGAACAGAATCTTTGTGAAACCAGTAATAATTAATAATTATAAGATAATTGATCATTTGAAAATATTTGCAGGTATTTGGTATTTGGTAATTGTGTGTGTAGAAATATATGTAATTATTTTTTAGGATTATGCTATTGATATTCAATGATTCATTTGTTAATTGTTATGAAGTAACATAATAAATCTTGAAGAACCACTGGAACTTTGTAAGTGCTAGGGAATGAATACATTTACTATGTCTGAATGTGTGACTCTATCCATATTGACTGCATCATCACCAGCTTTAGTTTGACTAATTTATCAACTATTTCAAAAAATGACATTTAAAAGCTGTTCCTGGACTGATAATTTGCCAGTCTTAATAACAAATGCTGAAAATTGAATATATGAATGTTACATTATATCAGATATTGCATCTCTATCTCTCCTGTTAAAAAGCTTTATCCTTAGTTCCCTGATGTTGCATTAAAAATACATGCACATAATTTTTGCAGCCTATAGAGATTTGTATTTAAATGTGATTTGCACAGTAAAAACACTTTAAAATGTAATTAAAATTTTTGTAATAAAAATTTTGTAACAAAAAAGGTTTTTGTATTAGGGTTTATAGATTGTATCCAAAAGTCATCCTATCCTTTTATAGAAGTTAGTTATTTCATAAATGTCTGTCATTTCACTGCTAATGAATTTGTTATGTGGAATTCCAGGGAAATCTGCCCATCTATCCATTTAAATGGAAAACAATACAGATAGTGAATGAAATGAAACTTAAAAAGAAATTTTAAAATAACCACTGCAATATTTACATTAAGTTTTTTGTAACAGCACCTTTTTTATATCACCACATAAAAATGAAAAAATATAAATATAAATAAGCATATATTCTGATGTGAAGATGGCACATAAAGCTTTGTTTTTTATCTTGTCTTTTTGCTTTTCTGTGCATTGTGTAACTTTGCACTCAACAGAACTGAAAATGAATGAATGGATCAATGTTTCCATAACCTTTTGTTCCTCAAGGGGTGTCATGAAGTAGTGCCAATACCCTTCCCCCCTTCTGCAGTTTTAAACTTAACTAGATCTGTTGAGAGGTCATCAGCCCTATTTGCAACACCGATTTAGTAATGATTCATATTGGCAGAGCACTTTGTTTTTTTTTGTGCTTTTCGGATATTCTTTCTTTGTTATTAAAAAGTTAGTTTTGAAAACAAGACAGTGTTGTCCTTTTATGGATATTATAGTTTCTGAAAAAGAGAAATCTAATATTTTATTGATTTATTTAAATATTTATGTATACTGGTATATTCTGGTACTGTGTACTTAAAGCTTACATACTGATCTGTTCAATGCCATGTAACCCTAATTGAATTCCACTGGCCTGATCACAGCTGCACCGTACTGATGAGCCCCAGGAGGGCAAAACATGTGTCTATAGTTACTCTATTCAGGCTAGACTAGAGTACTGAAGCCCAAAGTGCAACACATGAGCGTGTGGATTGGATCCCTGATAAAGGCAATGTGAATATCATTACCCTCTTTCTTCCTGCCAAATTTCAGTCTTGTGCCACTTGATATAACCCTAAAGCAAATCTTTCATTTATAAGATAGTCCATATATTCAAAAAAGTTTTTCAGTTGCCAGCAATTTTAATTTCAAACTCCTCAATTGTATAACATTTAGTTTTGTGTTTCACTTCCATGTAGAAAATGTTTCATTATTTACTTGTTACGCAATTGGCAAAAAGAGAAAGACACAGATTTATGTTTTTGGATTCTAGTGTATTCTGTCTATATCTTAAGCACTTAATTTGTTCATAATTCTTTCACTTTATATATATTATATACAGTATTTACACTCTTAAAATCACCTACTGTACATGCAAGATGTTTGGACCACTACCACATGACTAGATGGGTACCTCTTGTATGTAATCTTTATTAGATAAAGATTTTTTTTGAAAGACCTGTTATTTTTAGTGATGCTTCTGAGCTATGTATAGCATTGAATTTTTTTAAACAGAATATAGACCTCCATAAATGTTTATCAAGTTATTGGGAAAGCCTAACAAACCATGGTTATTGTATGTTTCAGTTTGTTTCTATGAATCAACACTTCTGCACTGCCTACATTTTAGTTTTATTTCTAAAAGTGAAGCTGAATAGTGTTCATGGTAAACAGAGAGATCCAAAGTTTTTCTTTAATGTGAGTTAAAGAAACAGCTATAAATAAAAATTTACAACAGCAAAATTCAGTTGGTTTATGGGTTTACAATATTTTTTTATAATATGCACTTCTGTTAGAACACAGTGAAACATTTTACACATCTACACAGTCTCAGGAAACTTAGCTATATTTCCATACTAGAAAAAGGAAGGTCAAAAAGATATTCTTACAGCTCCTATTAGATCCTAACAAGCTTTATTCTAATTCATTGAGCAGCTGCAGCAAAGTCTAAACCACCTGCTAGTCTAATTTGGTAAAAGTTGCAGGTTAAAGGTGTCCCAAATTGACATTGATATAAGAATATGAGTTCGTAATATCTGCTCTTTCATAGCTTTGACATAAGCCATTGACCAGTTATTTTCATCAAATGGATCGGATGATGCACCATCAGGACTATAACATATGATATTTCATCCAGAAACATTGGGCTTAAAGTTTGGGAACTGTTATACATGAGCTTATCAATAATAATTTTAATAATTAGAATCCTGTCATTTCTTATGGTCTTATCTGACATATTATTCTAAATGTAGAATTCCCAGTTACTCAGTGTAACCAATTAGTTGCATGTGTATTTTTTTTTTGTTCTGGAGCCTTTTGTTCTGGTGCCTCTAGAACAAAAACTGAACAACTTATTTTCTTGAAAAGTTTCAGAGTCCCCTGGTTTTCATTTTATGTGATTTACTTAATTGAACGAATCAGTGAGATAAAAAGCAACGTCATCTGTTTTTTAAGGTCTAATCAGTTTCTAATCATACCTGCAAAATCAGCAGTTTTCCATTATTAATAATCATTCCTTGAGAAAGATACCACATAGGGATCCTTTGTGTCCTTCACCAAAGCACATCACCCAGTAGGTCAGGTGAACAGTGACTTCACCGAGGCTTAAATTTAGATGGACCAGATTAAACAAGCTAGAAGTTAAAGAGGACATTGGTGTTAATGAATGACAAACCTCACTCATCCAAAGATCTGCAAGAAATCCGGACATAACTTAATATTCACACAAGGTTTTCTGGCTTTTCTATTGTTTTCCAAACCTAATTAATGACCTTACAATCCACCAGATTATGCACCTTTTGTTTTGTTATAGTTTTCCACGAGTTAGTTTGTATATTAATGCTATCAATCATTCAATAAAGTGAAAATAGTGAATTAAACTCCTTATGGTTAAAAGTTCTGGTCATCAATAAAGCACAAGTACTTGTGTATGAGTGTGTTTAAATTGCTGTATGATTAAGCTAGCTCAGACAACATGGTGCCGTAAAAGGTTTCAAAGCAGTTTTTATCATTCAAACTCAGTGTTTTGTTGGATAGCATATAATTTAAGGCAGAAAATCTATGTCATTATTACAAAGCACAGCTTATTAAACACACATCATTTTGTTCAAAAGAGCGCTCAGAATTTGGCTGATGTGTATTTTTTCGCTTCTCATTTACTTCTCAATTTATTTTTTGGGGTCTATAATTTTTTGTTTCTTTCAAGAACAAGTGGAGAATTGTGTGTTGGCGGGTTAAAGAAGTTACAGAAAAAAACAAGCAAATAAAGAACAAAAAGTAAATCATATTAGTTTTCTGGAATTTAAAATAAAAATTCAGGATATCTTCAGAATATTGGGTGTTTTTATTTTACTGCTGATATGTGTTATGTATAGTGTTACATGTTATAAAGTTTTCAAAGGTATAAAAATAGGCAATAAGTGTTTATTACGTTCTTATAAGGCTACAGTGAGCATGGTTACTGAAGCAGTAAAAGCCTTGAAGCTTATTTGTAATTTTCTTCACCAGGTGATATTTCCATAACAATGAAACGTGATAACGTTTGTTCAGGACAAAATGTCAGAGGAAAACTGAGAACAAAACTGTCCCCAGAGGGCAGCTAACCCCCTTTTCCCTTTAAATTTATAATAAAGTGCTGAGTATTGTCCCTGAACACTTCATTTGTTGTTGATTTTAGCTGAGCTCCAGACCAATCAGGTCTTGATATCCACAGATGTGTACTCTTAACAGTGCCTAACTTGCCAAACCTGCCTGCAGCAATTAAAGTGCTGTTGTTATTGAATGGGTGGAAATCCTTGCTCCACTCATCTGAGTCCAGCCTTGACTGGGGTCACTGCAACTGACTTTTACAACAAGTCTTAATTTACTAGTGAAATTAATAGCCTGTGAGAACAAGCTGTTTGGTTGGGCTCATTTGCCTTTTTTTTGGATGCATCTCAGGTTCAACAAATAAAAATAAAAACAAGGAAGCAACAGAGTATGTTTTTTATTTCAGTTTTAGATTACTTCAGTTAAGACACTATTTTAGTTTTAGATCGGCCTGCTTTTATTGCTGTTCACCAATTTTATTATTTGTTTGTGCTAAGATGGAAAGCAACATACTATTTTCAGTTTATAAGTAAAAACACCATTGTCATTACACCACAGGAAAAGTGGTTAACCCATCAAGACCTAGATTCTACTTGAAAAAGAAAAAATATCTGAACAACACCAAAAGATTATTGTCTAAATTTCTGACAGCTTAATCACATTTTTTGCTTTTTTTTCTGCCCAGTGGGGGAAAACTGGTGGATTTTGTTCCCCAGTAATATTGCAGTTTTAAGAAGATTAGCTGTTAGTGTGACCACATTTTTGTGTTCTCAAGTCATCATTGTAAAAATATACTAAGCCACTAGTGCCATCCAATATGGAAAAAAAAATCTACAACATTAAAGTTACAGCAACATGAAGGCTTTATGACACTTCTTTCATTGTAGATTTAGGGAATGAATGATGGTGTAATTCATTTCACTGTTCATATCTGAAATGCCTTAACAAATCATTAAACATTTGAGATTTTTCGACTGATATAAAATAGTAGGTTCTTTGAAAATGATCCCATGTTGGCTGGCCTTGCTGCTTACATGAAGAACTGTCCCCTAATCATCTTTGAAATAGTAAATCATGTATGTTTATTAAGTTTTGTTCTAAAAGCTGGAAGATGAAGAAGACCTGTCTAAGAGCGGAAGAATGCCAAGAAAATCCAGTGCTAAACAGGTTGATGTTCTCACAGGGGAAAACAAATCATTTCAAAATCATTCATCACAGTTCCCTTGCCAGTGATACGTCTCGTATGCTTTGTGCCAAGTTCTCACTGTGTGTTTATAGCTTTGAAAAGTTCAGTAATAGTGTGTGTGGAGACATTATCAGCACATTTTATCACTCTTCATTGTAACTGGAGAATTCTTCTTCTCCTTTCTTTCTTGTGCATTCAATGACATATAATGTTTTAATAAATTAAAACTATTCAGTGTTCTTTTTCAAACATAATTTTCACATTTGTGTGCTGGATATTTTGATCCTTGTTTGTGCATATGGAATATGTATTAAGTAGTAAATAAGTATTTTCACAGTGGGCACTGCAGTTTTAACTTGAGTACAATTTTTTCTTCTAAAGTTGTCCCATTGATTATTATATCTCTACGGTCTATAATAATAAACTGTATTTTATATAATGCCTTTAAAAGTAGCTTCTCAAAGAGCTTTGCAGTGAGGAAAAAAAGTGTTCAAATATTTTAACATTAATCAATAAATTGTGCTAACAGCATGTCTTGATTCATTAGTATATTACCATATTCTATACATTTCCAGTATTTGTAGTTGCAAATGCAATTTATCTAAGGGTACTACAGTGTTTTTGTAATGATTTATTTTCCTGAATCAAAACACCTTTACTGTTTATCACCTGGGTTTTGCCTCATGAGGTTAAAAAAAAGTACAATTCATTACAGTTTTTTCATTGCAGTAAGCAAACCATATAACAATAAAATTGCTTCACATACACAGTAAGAATGCATAGAAGAAAATACATTGCTTAATAAAAGACAAAGCAGTAAGTGTCATAGGTTTAAATATACAAAAATCAAAAAGCTGTTTGAGGTGCAGGAATTACAAACAGAAAATTTTATTTGTTGTATGGTTACATATGATATCAGAAGTTCAGAGATATCCACGCTTTTGTTATAGAGGGTATAGGAAGTCAAGAGCAGAATCCTGAATGTGATTCAACACCTAAAGGTTAGTCATTGTCAATGAGCATACTTGTGAGCTATTTTTGTACTACTTAAAATTCATCACACTGTATTTTTACCTCTTCTGGTCTGTTGTTAGAATTTGAAGAGTAAAGTAAGTTCAGTAGAACACTGAAGCAGTCATCGCAGGAGCTGACAGTAGTATAACAAAGATTCTTAGCATCTGCAGTAGTGAGTTGGGGTTGAACATTTGTTATGTTTCACAGGTAGTAATTGTTGAATTCCTGCATTAAGTGATTTGTGAGTAAACAGTTTCTCATTTGATGAAATGTTTTAACTGAAGATAACTCCTTTGTTCAAGTGGACTGTTAGATTTATTACTATAGCTAATGGCATCAGCCAACAGTCTCCAAACCGAAGAGCAAAAGAAACATACTTATGCAGTGTGCTTCTGTACGCTTTGAGCATAAGGAGGGTATAGAGTCCATGAATGAACATTTAAGAGTGATTCTTAAGTACATTTGGGTATGAAAGGAGGAAAGTGGAAAGAGAAGCCATGAGAGTGAGTCCTGATGTCTGGGAGAAGAATATAGTGGACAAAGTTGAGATGCCCAAGAACAGAGCCCTGTGGGACACCATAGCCAGCTCGGTTCCGAGAACAGCTTTGCAGTGATATCAGATTATATCCCCACAAACAAGCAGGCCCTCTTTAAGGTGTGTGCTGAACCTTTATGTTCAACATTATTTTGGATTTTGGCCTAATTTATAGTATAAGAATCTGTTATTAGATCTGGGAGACTAAGAGGATATCACTGGCAGCACTGAGCAGCAGTATATGATCAGTCATGCAGTTTCAGTACTATGTTGCTGCTGGAAACCAGACAGGAGGGATTAATGCAGGTTGCGTTCAGTAATGTGTCATATGATCTGTGTGGTGATGACCTTGAAGTACCTTAGAGAGAAAAGGAAGATTAGAACTGGTTCACTAAGTGGATAAAACATTAGGGTCACCATGTAGACTTATACAGTGCACAGTGGCACAAAATAGTTTATGGGAGTCAAGCCTGAAAAAAAGGACCATGGTATGTGTAGTGTGCATTCAGCTCCAAGTGTGGCAGAAGCTGAAGAGCCTGTGTTGAAAGTATAATATGAAGGGGAAGTATTGACAGTGCTGTGTCATTTGATGTTTTTAAAATAGTGTTTGTATTCAATGTATGATCGATTGTCTAATTCAAAAAGAGAAATTATGAGGCTTATGATGACAGTTTTACTTTGGCAATATACGTAAAAAGGCTTCCAAAACACCAGCAGTATTTACAAAGTGCACATTTGTCCCTTTTGTTCATGCATGCATCGTCTAAAGACCGTCCAAAAGTAGTATTTTTGTTGTGTCAGAACCAACTGTTACTGGTGTGACTACATTAGATGTGACTACAGCCTTTGTGAATAACAAGCTGTGTGAGAGTGTAGTTAATAACCAACCCATCTTGAGAATCTAAAGATTATATTGTCAATCAGAATTGTATAAATAAGACAGGATCAACTGTATATTTGGTATATTTAAACCCTTAACAGAAAATGACAAATTAATGATCTTATTGTATTGTCCTTTTAGATACAATTGTTTTTTTCTCTCAGTTTTTCTCAGTATAAACTGAATAGTAGAACGATGAGTTGATATTCTAAAAGGACTATTTCAATTGCTGTTTCAGAGCTATTGCTGTTTACAGACCATGCAAAAATGAGGTTTTCTATTTTTTTGGTAGAGATAATAGCATAAAAATAATTCCTTTTTTTTAAATAGAAAAATTGATAACCTTTATGTAAGTATGTTTTTAGCAGGCATAAGGTTTGTTTTTATACCAAAGTTCAGTTATAGTACTAAGGCAGAATGAGCCAAAACAATATGAAAACAAAAATTGCTCAAAATCACCATAAATGTCTGTTCTCACTTTGTATTTGAGTTAAGCCTTATAACATTATTCTAATAGACTCATTTATAATAAGGAACAAGTAATAGGTTTATTCCATGCTGAAAAAAAGAAGAAAGAGAACACAACGTTTCGGCCGTGGAGCCTTCTTCAGGTGTGAAGAAGGCTCCACACCTGAAGAAGGCTCCACGGCCGAAACGTTGTGTTCTCTTTCTTCTTTTTTTCAGCATGGAATAAACCTATTACTTGTTCCTTTGCAGCCTACGCATGCTGACGCAGCTACCCACCTGAACTACTATCATTTATATTAAGTTTGGAAATATGAATCCAAAAACTAGCCTTCCTAAATTGTTTTCATGTAGTTTGAGACAATTCATGATGTTTTAAAAAAGAAAGTAAATTAATAATTTCTTCTCTGCATTTTTTAACCTGAGGGTTTGTGTATTGTGTCAGCACGGCAACGCATTTCAGTCTCGTGATGCTGAGGATTTACGCTGTACCTGGTTTGCCAGGCAGTTCAGTCAAAGAAATAAAGGAGCTAACTGGAGCCAGCTGGTATCCTCTGTGCTGCAGCCAGCAGCACTGATTTATAAGGTTAGCCTGCGCAAGCCTTGCTTCATCCCTCCAGCCTTCTTTCCTGACACTGTATGTAAACAGTGACTGAAGGAATAGGCACACTACGACGGGAAGGGAGGAGGATCTGGGTGAACATTAGTGAGTCACATGCCACCAGAGCGATTAGTGTTTGAAGAGAACCAGACCTGGCTTACCGGTCAGCACAGACATTTTTAATGTGTCTGATGTAATGGGGCTGAATCAGCAGATTGTTCCACTGGGAGCCATTAGCTGATACACGTATCATTAACCCTTGCCAACCACATGTGGCGAGTTAAGGGACTTAATGTAATCAGGGTCTTTTATTGTTCGTTAGTTTTCAATCAGTTTTTCTTCTTGAGAGTGATAGTTTACGTATGGTTGTATGTTTGTATATGTATGTAATAATGTGTATTTGTATGTATACTGATGCACAATGAAAATGTAACAGTCTTAAGTTTTACATCATTGGTAACACATAATTTTAATATTTTATTTTTATTAAATAGTTAGATAGGTTGATTGATTGTTCGAGTAGTATTGTTTGGGATAACAAACCACTGAGCTCAGGTCACGTTATTTAATAAAACTATCTAGTGGTGCTTAGTGTATTGTATTTGAGTTATGATTGCCTAAGTAATTTGGTAAAGAATGTGTATAAACAGCCATTCTAAAAGATATAATTTCAAACAATACATGAAAAGTGAAAGCTGTGACCATGCCCTGCTTAAACAATGGAGATCACTTTGTTGCTATTGGTATGTGAGAACAAACATGCCTAGAGAATGAGATGTTGTGCTTTAACATTCGGCAGGCTAATGCAGAGAAATCAGGTAATTGGCTCACAGGCCACATCCTGGAAGGTAGAAGGCCCAGGACTATCTCATCTCTGTAAACCTTTAGATTGCAGTGGCTGCAGCACGATAAACTCCATTGAGAAATAAATCATGCACAAGAAGAGCTACTTCAGCCTACTGTCTGCATAAAAATGATCTACAACTACTGAGGCCATGCAGGGGTAAATATGACTGCTGAGAGACAAAATCACCATCTTCTGTGGGCAAGGGAACATCTGAGGTAGTAGCAGAGAGTGGTGGAATGTTTTATTCACCAGTGAATCCTGTTCTGCCTATTGATAGACCTAACCTAACCAGATACAATGTTTATGCGAGTGTTATGTTCACTTGCATTGTTCAAACCGTTAGAGTGGTGGACATAAGATGACATAGGGAATTTCTTTAACACTGACTAGATCATCTTTAGTTAAATATAAGGGCAGCCTTAATCCTTAGTGATACATAGAGTAATTGAGCCAAAAGTATTTCTGTTCAAGCAAGACAATATAAAAGTGAAGGACAGGTGCTAGGATTACAGATGTATGACTTCAAGAAAACAATGTTGAGGTTTTGCAATATCCAGTTTTTTAATTCTAACCCGAGACCAATCAATGGGATCACCTCGCATATGTCATCCACTGGAGAAAAGTGTGACTGGCTGGCTTCCACCATTTATCTCCACCCATCTGCACAGGATGGGTGGCAGACCATCCTACAGTAGTTTATACAGAAGTTAGTCAGGTCAGAACTTAATAAGGACATGCCTAATGCTTTGCAATGTTTTTTTATTTTGACAGTGTGACCTCTCATAATGAAACCCCATCATGATTCCTTAATTCTTGTTTCTTTAATTTGGTTTTTGTTCAGGTTTATTGTGTAATATTTTGGTAAACCAATGTTTTACATTCTGGTATGGAAACAGCAGAGAGGCAAGGTGGCCAGTCTTCCCACTACATCCTCCAGAAGCCTGTCAAGATGACCTGCTGCATGAACAGTCTGGCAATGACAATTGGAATGGTGACTGTATAAAGAGGATGGGAAGGCTTTGTGAGGGCGATTTGCAATGTGCTACCTAGCACAAGAAGCAGATCTTCACTAGATCTCCAGAGAAAGCAAGAGAGAATGGACAGAGCTGAAAAGAGTGAGAGAGTGAGTGGCAGAGCAGATGATTAAATTCACTTGGTTTTGTCCTTTGTATGTGACTTGCTGGCCGTAATTAGAGAGCAACCTGTGGAAGTTCATTTAAAAATAAAGAAGAACTTGCTTGTTTTCTGGGTGTGGATGTTTTATCTTGTACTGTAAATTACTGTTTTAAACTGAATTGCTGACTTAGTGTGTTTATTTCCCTAGACCCTTCCTGTTTAAAGAAGTCCTAGGAAATATACCAACTCATGTGGTGTCACTGTCTCATATACAACATGTGTGAAGACAAAAGCTACTATAATATTTTTGGACTATTGAGTGGTAACTGAAGCTTACGTTTTATGTGCTTGTAAGACTTTGTGTTGAAATGTAAAACGTTTTTAAAGAGTGTGAACAGGAAAACAGACTGTAAGGAGATCTCTTGACATGCAACAAATTAGCCATTTTGTTTTGTTTTCTTCAGCCTAAGGTTTGACCTCTGATCAGCTTGGTATGGTTTCACTTTAAATATTCTTTTAAACATTCTCTTGGTTTTAACTCATTCATGGTGATAGGATTTGAAGTCATTTTAGTTGCTTTTCCTGTGTGAAGATCATTTTTACGATTTCTGAATAATGCAATACCTGGAACACCTGCCAATTCCCTCTTAGTAGCAAACCATTGTGCAGAAATTGAGAAGGTATGATAGTTCATAGAAAGCTAGCTAAAGCTGATGGTATGAGGGATATTTTAACTGTGCCCTGCAGTTTTGTGTTATGCCTGGTTATATCAACGAGTGCTATGTGTAAGAGTTGTAACCAAAATAAGACCTTTATATTACATCACTAGTATACTTTGAGCTGAAAGCAATGACTGTTCCAGATCATAAAACCTTAAAATCTATGACCACAAACTATACTCATTTAAAATATTGAGTAGTATGTTATTTATTCCTTATTACTTATAATTAAATCTTAGTGTACATCAAGTTGTTCTCTAGTTTAAATGTTTAAATTTCCAGAACGTTCTCTTCATTTTCAGAACAAGTCATGTGCATGTACAGTCTGTGCTACATATGAGATATAAGAGCTATAACAATACTGTCAGTACTAAGCCTATAAGTGCAGTGTCAATCACCTGCTGTTAAAATGAGCATTTACCATAGCAAAAGAAAGGTACTGTACATTTCATAATCACATTGTTCAGCTACATATTTCTGTGACTAAAATTCCATACTAGCTATTATTTGCATTATTGTTTTGTTTGACAAACATAAGATTGGTAAAATTAAAGGTATTTCTTATTTTCTTGTGATATAAATAAAACAGCATTTTCTTTTGCTGTTTTTACTCTATTTAAATTTGATACTGACAGTAGAAGATTCCAGAATAAGAGAAATATTAACAATCACTTGTTAAATTACATGACTTTGTTAAATAGTTTAAAAATGAATTGATTTACGTTATTACTGTTTAAATGTATTTATTTGAGATGAAAGGATAAACGACACGGTATGTTTCTAATCCAAAAGAGGTAAATTAAATTAAATTTCCATTTTCTAAAAAATGGAAACTAAAATGTTAGGGTGCAATATTAACACTTAGGTACAAGTTCCTTGATACATTAAACACTGTCTCCCTTATGTACAGAAGGTTTCTCTGTAATAGATTTTACTTTCTTAGTGGGACGTTTGGGTACTGCACCAGTTTTCTGTTGCTGTACATAAGACCTTTCCCTGAACTGCAACCAATAATTTATTTTCTGAGAAGATCTTTTTATTATAAGATAATATGAAATATTAAATTTAATCAAAACTATAAAATATAACAGAAATATTAAAGTTAATGTTGAAATACTATTATATATGCTATTAGGACTACTATTATTTAATAATGGGATAGACAGAATCCCATTTTACTTATTTAGATTTTTGTCCACACAGATATTTTAATATGGAATTCAGAAACGTATATAGCACCATTTTTCATTTAAACATCTGTGCATTGCTTAGAAGTAAATGGCCAAAGTTCTTGAACAGCTTGACGGTTATAATTTTAAGTTCCTCTCTGTCACCCTGGCAGTGTACTCTGCAATGTGATTGTAAAATTCCACAATCAAGGAGTATAAATATTGCAAATGGTTTATTTCTTCAGTCTATCGTAATGTTGGTTAGACATTAGCCCATTTTAACCTAGGGTGGCAGGTAAAATGGTATTCTCCTCTTTGATTTAAATATTCCCATATGCTATTAAATGAAAATACAAAGCAGTTGGATAAAATCCAAGATCATTCCTTTTGTTTCCTATAAATCTGTCATCAGTAAATCTGTTTAAAGATTCCCCCAAATATACTTTGTGTTTACTTTTTTTGCTGACAAGGTTATTGTTAAATGTAAAAGTCATAACCATTTTACCTTATAGCGCAAACAGTTTTGTTTTGCTGCCAGTAACAGTGTAGTGTATATATTCACTTCTGATTTGTTCAATTAAAAAAGCTGGGGGTGTACTGCAAATTATACAGTGTTTTGTAAAGTAGCCAAGAAATGCAAAATGTCCAGTGTGAGTTTACATCATCCCATTATGTAGAGTCACTTCATCCTATGGAGAGTTGTGGTGAGCCAGCACCTAATCCAGCAGACACAGTGACAGTGTACTCACATGCACAGAGGCACCAGTGAGCCTGCCTGTCTTTGGAAGATGGAAAGAAACCTGAGCAGATAAAAAATACTCACGTAAGCATGGGGGGAGCATGTTAACTCCACACAGAAGACTTCCCATTTTAGAACTGAGTTCAGGAGCCAAAAGCTGTGAGGCAGCAGTATTAACAGCCTCACCACCCTGCCCTTCTCAGTTTCCTTAATCATAACCCCTCATTTTATTGTATTAAACCTTCCTAACAGTGTAGTTTCAGCTCTGCATTCCTGTGACAAGAGGGATATTCTTAAAGTTGTATTGATTATGTGGATAAGTTCATCTGTTTTTTTAATATATGTAATCTCTTTGTCTCTTCTTATATTATTTTATCAGCCTCATCATTAGTCAGTTCTTGGAGTTACTGTGTAAAAGCAATATTTTTCATTGGCCACTTAATAACATGTGCAAATATTCTTTTGGTAAATATTCTTAGTGCCTGTATATTGATATTTGTGCACATCCATATAATGATAATTTTAGAATCCATATAGTGATAGCGATAGAATTATCCGCTTGTATTTTTTTTTCCAAAAGTTGGCCTACATCTGATCATTGCCTTTAAGCTTTTTTCATAATTTAACATACAACAGTAGTCTGAACAAGCCATTTAAATTGTATTTATGGGATATGAATAAAAGACAAACCTAGAGGTCACTTTGGAGATACTACACTAATCTGACTCATGAAGAAGACTTTTCATAACTCGTGCCTTGAGAGTATTCAGTTTTGTGGTCTTTGTTTCTCATGGGATAAACAATGTAGCCTGCTACAAGCCATAAGATATCCTCAAAATATTCCATGGTTTTTATTTTCTGACATTTCTGACAAGTGTGTAGAAAGGCCTGGGATTTTCAGGTTCCTGCATATACTGCAAAAGGAATCAAATGGCTAAATATGTTAAAAACATTAGGTAAGCACTATTCCAAAACTTTCTAATTTCTTAGCCTAGGATCATGTGTCGAGGTTCATTAGAATCTGGTGTATACATTTACGTTTAGGCAGATAGCTTATTCTGAGACATTCAAGTCTCTTGAGAGGTTTAAAATAGACTTGGGTTGAATGTTTTCAGAAGAATAGACAAAGTATTATTATTTCAAATGTGTACGTTTTAAAACAGTGGAACTCATCCAAGTATAGCTGTGCAATGTTTTGAAAAAGGTGTATTAAAGTACACATCAAAGGTTTAGGTCAGGGTTTATACAGGCTTGACTGTTTATCTTTTCAATGAGTGCAAAAAAGTTATTTCTATTGCTGATTTTTTTGGAAGTGGGGAAAAAAGTAAAAGAAAAATGGTTATAAATCTGCAAGAAACTTTTTTTCAGTAAGTGGACATCACATTATTAGCTATAGTACTGTAATGAGGAAATAAATTATGGTAAGTATTAATTTTGAAAACCTAGGGTACATGAAGAATATAAACTTTTTTTGAAAGTGGAATCTGAAGGAAATAAGCCCATGAAGAAGTAATAATAGTACAGTTCAATTTACATATAAATGATACATGTAAATTTTGAAATATTTATACCATGAAATGTCTTAA
The DNA here is from genome assembly GCF_055471065.1 of Atractosteus spatula. NCBI lineage: Eukaryota > Metazoa > Chordata > Actinopteri > Semionotiformes > Lepisosteidae > Atractosteus > Atractosteus spatula. The sequence goes on along the minus strand of NC_142709.1, from coordinate 68,103,191 downwards.
CTCTTTGCTATTTAATTAGGCAGTAATTATGTAATCATTTGCTTGCCAGACAACCTGGAAGGAAAACAAGACTCAGACAACAACTTTGATTTCAGCAGATTTTTTGTGTGTGTGTTTGAAATGAATTCTGATTTAGATGCACCCACAAATGCTGTGGAAAGTGAGAGCAACATGGATTTTTGTTAGGATTTAAAAAAAAATACTTTGTATTATTTTGATTTGCTTTTGTGCATATTGTAAAATTCCTTCTGGGGCAGCAATATAGTTAAACTGGCAATCTTTTAGACAGCTTACTAACTGCTCGCCACCTGCACTTATAAAAGCGCTGATTCCACGGGTCAGGGGTCATCAGATAGATGTCAGTTGTATTTGTGGTGAGAGAACACGTGGTGGAATGCTGTAATGCAGACAACAGAAAGTGATTGTTTCATTCCCTCAGAGCGTATTGCATACCAGCCTTAAGGAGCTCCATTTGTTCCCCCAGTTATCCCGCCTCTCAGTTTGGAAGCATTGAGTTTGCCCATTATAGGGGTCAAAGATGACTATTGATTGCTAGGACACGCTGTAAAAATACAATAGCCCTTTGTGCAAGGGTGCAAGGCAATATTACTGTCAGTGAATTAGGTAATTTTTCTGGTTAAAGTTGCTGGCTTAATTAGACATGGTGAATATAGTGAATCAGTCTGCTGAGGAGATTTTGCAGCAGGGGGTAGGGCCCACTTTAGATTCGCTTTTGTGACTAATCCTTAATCTCCCTTTACCCTATGGGATTAAAAAGATTATTTTTAATTGTGAATTGTATTTTTGTCATATGTACATTAAATAAGATTCATTCTCAATCTTAAGTACAGTCCTCCTAAGCATCAGCATATAATTACACAAATATCTCACAGAAAAAACATTTTTAACTCCAAGACTAAGAAAGGTAAAACTTTACAAACAACAAATAGCCATTGTGGTTGTGGCTAAAAAGGGGTGGGTTTTTGTCAGTAGTTCTGTCAAGAAGGACTTTAAGTGTTATATAATAAAAAAGTGTTTAGGAACTTTAAGAATAACAACAGAAACTTTGCTTTTTGATTCAACTGCTTCAGTTAATTTTAAAAGGACAAGTTGCCATTACTTGTTTTTCTGGTGCCTACAAATCTCTAAAAGCCTGGTAATAAACATCTGGCTCTGTCTTCTATTTTGAAAAATCCATATGATTCTCTTAAACTGGAATACAATAGTGTAACAGAACAAATCTTAAGCTACTAAATTCAGGTTTGGCAAGCTCTCTAGAATCAGTCACGATAGCATTCTGGCAAATCAATTGCATCAAATTTGAGTTAGCAAAGATCTGATGCCCAGTCTGCTGAACTCTGCATGAAATATCACAGCTTATTATTTTTTATTAACAATGTAAATATTTGGAAAAGTGAACAAAACTATATTTTTTCCTTGTCCTTTTTTTAGTGGTCATATGCATTGGAAAAGCCAAACACTGGAAGCATTTTCAATATTGCCTGGTCAGTGGATGGGACTCAGGTTGCTGGTGCCTGTGGGAATGGGCACGTGATTTTTGCTCATGTTATTGAGCAGAGATGGTCATGGAAAAACTTTGAGATAATCCTCACAAAAAGAAGAACTATGCAGGTACAAATCTTTCAGAGCTTTACGGTATCATAATATTTATGTCACGTGTAAAAGCTCAGTGCAGGTCAGCATTATGTCAGAAGTTTGTTTTCTTTTTTTTTTTCAAAGATATTGCCTCTTCATTTTTTCATTCATTATTTTAGATGATATTCTTTGGTAATGTAATTATTAACAATAGGACATCCATTCTAATATTAGGAAAGTGTTGAAATTCTTATGTGTTTTATTAAATATAGACATGTATAACTTCATATACTGTGCGGCGTCTTTACTGTATCAAATGTTATTAATGCATAGAAATATATGCTGTAAAATTATGATCTGCCTTTGCAATTGCTACATGAATACTAATTAACATTAATAGATATAACATAATATTCTCATAATTAAAGGATATTATATGTTACTAAAGTAGCCCTTTAAACCCTAAACATTTAATAAGATTATAATGCACAACAGGATTGGTATGTTTCAAACACCCTCAAGTTACAGAAGAAAAAGACAAAAAAATAAATGTACAGAGTTCAAGCCAAATTTGCTATTTGCTTAGTACTTTTTTATGTACAGGTCCTTTTCTCAGTAGGTTCTTGTCCCACCGGCTTGTTTTGCCAGATTCTGTACTCTGTACCATTACTCTTTATTTCAGGAGAGATTTGTCTTTTATGAGTCTTGGCATTTTAATAGGACTCCTCACTTTACATTTTTTATAAAGAAAGAATTGTACATGACAAGGCCAAAGCATTCAGATTTTTAGAAAATCGCCTAGTGCCCATATTTTGTATTTTATATTCTGTTTTACTCTTAAAGGAGGTCTTTATATTGTACCGGTCTTTGGTTTACTTGGTCTGTGAGCTACTGTTGATACATTGTCAGTCATTCAAGAACTGTAGATTATTTTTATTTAGTTTCTTTAAAATAATTGTGAAGAGTGATAGAATTTACATATTAATATCTGAAAACTGCACCTTAAAAAGCAAAATGCAAGTCTTAATATCTGTGTTTAACACTCAATGGATTTGAGTTACCTTGAGTTATATGTAGTAGCTATTTAGTAATGGTCTATTTAAAGGTAGAAAATTCCCAAGACATCAGCACTTCTAGCTATACATTATGTTATAAGACTCCTACTGTACCTACATGACAATAGCCTACTTGTCTTCAGGCTTCAGCCACACTACATGTTTAAATTAGAAAAACCACAAGGTACAGTTTACATGGTGTAAGCTTGAGTACAAGGTCAGCTGAGACATTTTACAGAATACTGTTTGCACAAACTAAACAAACCAGTGTCTTAACTCATTTATTTTTAGCTGAGCTAGATTTCTTCTGCACATCTGTCAATGGTTTGTGATTTGGGCAGCTAAATTTATTGCTTTGTGGTTGCAGGTTTTATTCTTGTTTTACACACAGTTTAATCTTGCAGAGGCTTCACAACCTAAAAATACACCTTTACCTGCAAAATGGTAGCTAATTAAATAATAAAAAAATAACTAAATATAAAACTTTATATCAGTATATATTTACACCTATAGTTGACTCCTAGTTGTCATAATATATTTAAATTTATAAATATATTAAATAATTACTAATTTGCATTCCATGTTTAATTAAAAATAAACTAAAATCTACTAACATAAAAGCATTAATGTGGTTTATAGAATATATATATATGGTCAGCTACATGGATTTCTGCAAATTATTAAAGTTAAACACCTTATTACCCAGTCTTCAGGACAGGATTTGATTATACTGTAAATACATTTGGCAGTAAAAGAGTTCAGTGACATGAAAAATTGAACCTTAAAGAAAAGGCAAGAGGCACCAAACTGCCCTCAAAATGTATAATTTTCTGCTTCTTAAATAAGCCAAACATTGCACAACACCTGGAACCTGATTTTAAAACCTTAAGTAACCAAGCTACAACGAGCTTAAACATCCATAAAATGTTGCATCTATAAAGCATGCAAACAATACAAGGTGTGCATCATTTTCTCATTTCTGTTGTTAAGATATAACACTATGCAGTATATCCTTTTACATACCAGTTCATTTATTTCGAATAGATAAAGTAGAGAGCTTTTCAAAAGTTAATTTTTCTTTCACTGTAGTTATAAGTTAAAAAGCTAATTTCAATTTGGTAAGAGTGAAAATAACATTAAACAATACTGTTGGGCAAATTAATAATTCATGATGCTGTACAGCCAGAGCGGTACTGCTGTAGTTCTCAAGCTCTCCCCGTACTGTTTAGTGTTACTGGTATTGTCTTTCTTAAAAAAAAAGTTAGGATCTAAAAATCCAATTACATGAACAAAAGGGTATCACAAGGAAAAAAAAGTCTTACCCATGTTAAAAAAATAAATTAAAAAAAGTAGGTTCTGTAAACCAATTTTATAAATGCGCATGTAACAGAATTGTTCCTGTTCAGGTGAGGAATGTACAGAATGACGCAGTGGATGTTTTAGAGTTCCGGGACAGAGTGATAAAGGCTTCCCTGTCGTTTGGGCATCTAGTAGTCACGACATCTCTTCAATGCTACGTGTACAGGTCAAGTATTAAAAAAATCATCACTTTTAGATCATATGGGAAGCATGTTCAGTATCACTTCATAGGTCAACATCCAATAAAGCAATAAAATGCATTAGTATTTAAAGCTTACATGTGTTGCTTTTTAAGATTTTAAAATACCACTTCAGAGACCCGCATTAGTGAAGCTTTGTAATTTGTAAAAATGATTTATTTAAGCTTTTTGTTGTTTTGCAAGAGTTCTCCATTGCATTGTGATTGCTTCTTTTGAATCCAGTGATGTAATTTGCAACATTACAAAACTCTCTACTGCAGTGCGAAGAATTGGAACACACCGTTGATTTTTGATCTTAAAGAAGGAACTGTTAGCCTGATCCTGCAAGCAGAGAGGTAAAACAGCGTTTTGTGCCAGCTTCTATATACTTATACATGAATCCAGAGTGACACTTTTAATGAAACCTTGAGCACTGCCAACATAGAAGTTTGTGACTCAGCCAGTAATAGAGCTGATATTTATATTGAAGCCTGATTGCATGTGGAAAAGTGATAGTTGTTGGTCATCTTTAACAATGTGTAACAACCTTTAACAATTTTACTGTGTTATAGGTAGGTAATCAACTTAAAGTTACAAGCCATGGCATCATATCACTCTTTGGCATAATAAGATTATTTTAAAAGAATATCTCAATTTTGTTTCAAAACTTATATGTACAGTAGTCTTCTTTATCAATTTACTGTACATTCCCTGCATTGCATCTAATTTTTCCATTCAAATGTGATAACCAGTGAAAAATGGGGCACGGTTGGTATAGAAATCTTGTCTATTCAACTGAACAATGGTTTTAAGTAATAAAACGCGTTACTCTGGCACTTTAAAATCATCTGCTTTTAATTTCCAGACACTTTCTACTTGTGGATGGAGCAGGTATCTATTTGTTTTCATATGAAGGACGTCTGATTTCTGCTCCAAAGTTCCCTGGAATGAGGACTGACATCCTGAATGCGCAGACTGTCTCTCTTAGTAATGACACCATCGCAATAAGAGATAAAGCTGATGAGAAAGGTAAAATATAAACTTTCTCTCAAGGAAAGCTGCCCACTCCTTGCTTAAAAAAATTGGCCTGGCAATTTGCCCAAATGAAAAATCGAACGTTAATACCTACTCTAAGAAAACCTCATTTTATCTTTTTTCTTTACTGGACATTACTTAGGTGACTGTTTTTCATTATTAGGTCCTCTGTTTTTCAGTATTTCATGTATTTTTTTATGTTTTTTGTAAATAACGTTTTAAACAATGTTTTTTTTTTACCAGAAAGTAAACATTACAGTAAGTCTGTTTTTAAATAATAACTTTTTTCTTTATTTGACTAGTTATCTTTCTAATTGATGCTCTGTCTGGAAAGCCTCTTGGAGATGGCAAGCCCCTGGTGCACAAGGTATGATGCTTCAGGAGCACAGGAATGGGATGTGGCTTAGATTCTTTTGGTCAATAAGGTGGTTCATGCCTGCAGTGTTTAATAACTGCTGAGTTTGTGAAAAGTGCTTTACTTTTTAATGGCGTAGTTAACTTATCATTTTGCCTCGGAATGGGATTTCAAGAAAGGAGTAGCCAGCGGAGCCAGGATCTGTGTTACTGTTTGTCAGCATCTTATCCTATGTCAGCACTCCACAGCTCCAGTGTTGTGCAAAGCCAGCTGGCTCTGTTCACGTCTCACATCCACCTACGTGATATTAATTTATGCTTGCCCTCAAATAGGCTTAGGGGTGTCATGACAGAATTTTGGCTAGAATTTAACAAAAAAAAAAGTTTTCAAAAGTTTCGTTTGGACAATTTATTTATAATTTATTTTTCTATGCATGTTCTCTAAAAACCGTGCAGTAATACAGGTCTTGGCAGACAGCATTTTCCTCGTTTTCCATTGTGCATTTCATATTAGTGCAAGTCCACTTCTTCTCAGGCAAACATATTTAATTGAGAAGGTGATTATGTCATCACACTGAACATTGGTTTCCTTGTTTTGTGTATGTGTTGTATTGCATTGCATTTATTGGAAAAAAAACAAGAAATGGTTAATGAATCAAAGGCATTATCCTGTTATTTAGTCAAAGTAATATGATTTTTATTGTTGAATTGTTATGTGATGGTAAAGGAGATGCAAAAAATGGTAATAAAATGCTGTACAATGAAGTACAGATTGAATGCAGTCAAAGATGCCACCAAAAACCCTTTTTTAAATCAGAATTTAATGAAAAACAGACCTTAAGTCTTTACTTCTGTTTCTTATTTATTTAGGAATGTAAAATTAGATACAGCTTAAAAATGATTTTCAAACAAATTTAAGATTATGTTCTTGCAGTGTCATTTCTACTGTTGTGTTAAATTGAACTGAACTGCTGAACTTAAGTTACTACATGGCCAACCTTGGCTACTAATCCAAGCTTTATATTTCTGATTTTAAAGTCACCGTGTCCTTTTAAAAGGAAACATATACAGTATATATGAATGTAGTAGTTCAGGTGGGTAGCTGCGTCAGCATGCGTACGCTGCAAAGGAATAAGTGATAAGTTCATTCCATGCTGAAAAGAGAAGAGAGGAAACACAACGTTCTTTTCCACAGCCGAAACGTTGTGTTTTCTTTCTTCTCTTTTCAGCATGGAATGAACCTATTACTTGTTCCTTTGCAGTATATATAAATGTTAATGTGTATGTTTTCAGCCCTGCTTTTAAATCTAAAGGGTACAGTTTGCACCTGTTCACAGAAATATTTTACCATATATTACTACATAGGTATCTATAATAGCATCTACTGTATGTGTGACTTCAAATATTCAGCAGCTTTTTTTCTTGTTATTGTATACACAGTAGGCATTCTAAAACCAAAATGTAAGAAATTGTTACAAAAAACATAATTCCTTAATGTTATAGACTTGTCTCTTGACTTGTGACCTAGAAAGTATAATTTATATATTTCCAGCATTTTTTTACAGGATCCCTTTAGTTGTTAGATGTATAATTCATGGCATCATTTCACTCACATTTTCCCAGCTTATTGACAATTTAAAAGAAAGAATGAAAGTGTAGCAAAGTTTGACTTTCTCACTGGGGAATTTAAACGGGGCTCATGTAATAGCTGTGAAATTATCTGTTAATCTCATCTGTCAAGTCTTCTTGAAACTTTTAGACTTATGTTAATGCGTGTTTTAAAACTGTCAGCAGTTAATCTACACATAATATGATAATGATGCCTTTCTTTAATATGAACCTTATAGTGACTTTAGAATCAGTCCTTCTATTACTTTAAGTCAGCATAGCTAATAGTCTAAACCTAAAATGTGTGTACTATTTTTGTTTCATGGGGTTTTGTGTAAATAAACCCAAAGCTGTTCTGCTGCACTTATGCCTTTCTGTAACCTGACTCCATACTTTGTTTGCAGCCTGCCTGCTGTCTCGGCTTGTGTAGTTAAGGAATGAAACTCTGACATTAACAGGCTCTTAAGCTGGCAAATCAGACAAAGAGAAATATTGAACGCCACTGCCTGCCTACTGCAGACACATTTCTTCAGCTGAGTGTCAACTTGTATTACCAAGGGAAATAGGCAGTAGCTGTTTCGTAATCAGAAGTGTTTACTGACTGAGAGTAGCTTAAATCATAGTATAAAAGTAAGTAATGAGAGTCATTATGGGGATGAATATATCATATGCCAAGAAAAAAACACATATATCATTTAACCCTTTATGTGCATCTTCAGGAGAATGTGCAGTTATCAAAAATCCTAACTGGACTGAAAAATATTGAACATTTTGTTACTGAATATTTTCTTCAGTTAAGCAATTGTGTTACTGTTCTTTTAATTGACTAAAGATAGTGGGGGAAAAAAACATTAAATTGGAGGTTAAATATATTTCAAGATGGTGTCAGACATTACTGTACATAAAATGTGAATGTGAGGTGTGAAGCATATTCTTGCTTTGATATCATTAACTCAAAAAATAAGCTGCTTTTAAAAAGAAGAGAAAGAAGTACCATATGCAGGGTTTTTAGATAAATTGTTTTATTAAAGGTTTTAATTTTCAAATTGGGTTATTTAGTAGCAAAGCAGCAGTAGTTTCTTTTATGACTGCAGATGGAGGTAATGGAAGTTGCTTTGGACCAGTGTGGAATACCAAATGAGAGAAAGATCGCTCTAATTGATAAGAATCAAGACTTGTATCTGACCTGTGTCAGAAGATTTGGAAGGGAGCCACCGATCAATAAAATTGGTAAGATGAAATTGAATCTTAGTACATTTGTAATTTAACGTGTATTCATCATTTTAATGGAAAAATGCAAAAACTACAGCAGATGACAGTTGTTGAACATAAATGAGTTTAGAAGATTTGAATTACACTGCACTGGAACCTAACTGGAATCAAGACATAGCTGCAGAATAAACTTGTATAACAACAGTCTAAACTGGGGGGTCAGTTTCTGGTGGACCTAGTGTCTTCTGAACTCTCAGTTAATTAGTCTATTTGATTGATTGATATGATTGCAATATGTCTAAACTCTCCCTGAGGTGTTCTAATCAATTTAACTTTAAATGAACTATAGTATATAAAAAATACTTCATACCACTAATTAAGTATTTTTTATGTTTTATTTTATTAACTGTAAAAGACCTTAAATAAGATCTCTATAGTATATATATGTTTGGCTAAGAAAATAATTAGGTTGTTAAGTTGACTGCTCAAATTGAAACAAAAACCAGTACACTTTAGGCTTTACAGGAATTGTGTTAAACAGCGCTTCCCTAAATTTAAATATATATAAAATTATATATACAAAACACAAAAATAAGTGATGCTTGGAAAAACTTGGAAAGTTCTGTTTTCTATTTACTTTTTATTATCAACTAGGCACCATGGTACATTCTATGGCTTGGAATGACACTGCAAATATTCTGTGTGGGATTCAAGATAATAATTTCACTGTTTGGTGTTACCCTAACACTGAGTTTGTGGACAAGGATCTTCTGCCAAAAACGATGTGTATGAAAGATGCAAGGTACTGTACCTGAAAAATGTCTTAGCTCTGAATAAAGTGAACCTTTGAGAAAAGTTTTATTTTGAAAACATTTTTTCTCTGCTGTTCTCCTTCTAGCCATCTGTTATGAGAGGTAGCAAAACATATCCGTTTGTGCTTTGTGTTTTAAGCAGCTTTTTATGGAAACATGAATAATGCCTATACTGTATATAGAACTCCTCTTTCTCCAGTTCTCTGACATACAATGTGGCTATTGCATATAGTAAAACTCCTTTGTTTCAAATAATAAGTCAGAGCCGAATGATCATTTTTTAAACTGCATGACCACATGGAATATTACATTTTGCAAAATGTACGAACAGTTACCAGATGTGATTTTTGAAGTGTTTTGCAGTGTTAAATTAAAATCAGTTTAACTTGCCAAAAGTAAGATCCATAAATAAATAAGGACTCCTCTTTTACCAAAGAAAATCATGTACAGTTTGTCTCACATGTAACAAGCTGTATCACATAGCACATGTGTTACTCTTGGAAGGGAGGTGATGAAAAATTATAGCTTCCTGTAGAAATTATGTCATAGTGTTACTACTTAAGGAAATTTGAAGGGTTTATATTATGGTTTCTCTTTAGTGAATTTGTAATCAGAGGAGCTAATCTTTGACTGATTAAAACAAATGAAGATTTTAATTTTTCAGCAGTTTGGTTAATCCTGCTCAAAATTTAGGGTATGGAGTTGACATAGTTAATATAGAATTAAAATATATTTTATTACATTACTTACTAAAATTACATTGGTTATGTAAATCCCAGTTTAAATCATTCTTTAAAAATGTGATTGTTTAATCATTACCTTCTTGAACTTGTTCTTCCATCTGTACAGTGAATTCAGCAGAAATCCACAAGTTTTAAACTATGTGGGCAATCAAGTTGCAATCAGAAGAGCCGATGGCTCCTTGGTGTACAGCTGTGTATCTCCTTACCCTGCAATCCTCCACGAGTACGTCACTGCTTCGCGCTGGGATGATGCTCTCAGGCTCTGTCGCTTTGCAAAGGTAATTCAAATTCAGAATTAACACCGTTAAGTCCACTGTTGCTTGGATATTTATTTTTCTTTATACAGAGCTGAAATAGTGTTATACTAGTCTGGTGAGAAAAGGAGGAAATGTAATGTTTACAATGTTATAAAATGCACACAAGGTATAGGGTGAAAGTGAAAAAATATTGAGGTATGAAGAATTCAGGGAAGATAAACACAATACATTACCTAAAGTTATATGTGTGGATCTGTAGAGTCTGAAAGACAGATGTCTTTTTTGTTTGATTTTATTGTGCTTCTCGGTTATAAAGCCTGTAGTATCCATGTACAGGTTTTTGCATGTATAGTACATGCACTGCTGAACAGTGTTATGTGTCCGTCTTTCATCATCCCATTTTGCTGTGCCGTGACACAACATGCATGCACTTAAAATACCTTTAGTAATTGTGACATAAATGCTGATATATGAGGTTTGCAACAACATTTATGTTTTGATTCCTCTTAGTTTCCCACGTCTGTATGTCATTCTGTAAAGTTCTGAAACTTTGTAAGTGTGGTGGCAAAGATATTTTTTATACTGTGAGAGGTACTGTATCTGCTTTCCTTAGTACAGTATATATATAGTACTTTTATACCTGCATCTTGTAGATTTTTTCAAGACCTGCTTCATCATCAAAATAGGGAATTGTAATTAGGACATTAAACTTTTTTTGACATTTTTACATATATTATTTAAAGGTGAACCTATGAGGTGAATAAAGAAATAAATGCAGTCTTGCTGGGAAAAGATGCAAGGCAAATTCATTAATTATGAACCGTTTTCCAAATACCAAACTAAGGCTCAGTGAATTTAGCAGAGCACACCATATATTTAACAAAAATCAGTTAGACCACTTGTAGGTAATGATTTTAAATTAATTGTGTAATTAGGAAGTAAATTGCTTGCACATTGCTAGCTAAATGTCTTTTAGTTTCTAAAGAAACGGCTGTAACTTAACTCTGAATTACATAGTTGCTGAACTTGACCACAAAAACTTTGCAGATTAATTTGTTGGATACTAGAGTGGCATAAGGATTATAAATATATAAAATACAATAAAATTAATAATAAAGCAGTTTAAAAAAAACATACTCAGTTTTATCCACACAGGGGATATACATTTGAGAATGCATGTTAATTTCCTGCCATATTTGAGTAAGATGTAATTCACAATATTTTAATGTGATTTCACGATAGTACTTTTTCCTGAATATTTCTCCATCACTAAGTCTCCTTTCTTTTCCACTTCACTCTGCCATAGGCTTTTCCTTCTGAGGTGAGTTATTCTTACCCTGTAGAAACTCTCATTCGGTTCCTCTCATTAAATACATTTCCTGTATGTTTGTGTTTTATTTTTACTAGCTTCCAATTTATTACATTATTTCTCCAGCAATACCAAATTCTTCAGTGCAAAAATGCATGAGTCATTATGTACAACAGTGATTCCAGCTCTTTCTAAATATCTGTCCAGACAATTTAATAGCAAAGGGAATTATTTTAGCCTGGAAATAATGGTTCAGAACATACTCAATTGGTATATACTCAGTATCTCAGTGTTATTCAGTACAGTGCACAGTTTTGTTTTTAAATTAAGCTACTATTTACATAGATGTTAAGTCTCTTATTCAATGTAAGAATTACTTCTTAGAATTAAATGGTCTGAGACTTTAAATTCAATTAATTCCCTACAGTTTGTGCTATGGAGTAAAGCAACAGTTTTACAGTATACTGTACCTGTAAGCTTGATTTCACTTTGTTTGCAGAGCTGTGTGTTTAATGTATAAATTTAGACAGGTTTTATTCATATTCTAACACTACAGAATTTCCCAGAATTAGTACCTCATATTTACTTTCAAAACACAAGTCTTTGGTGTGGGTATTGTGAATTGTCCCTTAAGATGACTTCCTTTATGTAATTTACTGGATGTCTCATTGCCTCTGGAGATAAGAAGAGAGGCCTTCAGTCTTTGTTTCTTCCAATGTGCACAATAATATGAATATAATTAGATAAAATATAATTTCAAAAGAGCAGTTCTACAGATGAGTCTAAGACAAATCATCTTCCATACTTTGGATGTTGCTAAGATTTGGGTTAAACACTTAACAGCATTTACTAGGATTTGAAATGGAGCTGGAAAAGTTGCATGTTAAAGTTGCAGTTTTCAAGGTGACGCCTTGTATCCAGTCAGTAAAAGGTTGTTATGAAATTTACATCTGTCACCAGTTTTTGTAAATGCTCTCCCCCTACCCCACTTTTTCTGGTAAGTGTTTTTATTCTTTTTCAGATGGGTGAAAGTAGTGGCTATGCAAAAGTGACCAGGCTGGTTCTAGAATGTGTCATGCTACAGCTTTGTAAAACATTCAGGAGTCACATTTTTATTGCAAAAATCTGTCAGTGATTACTGGAAAATGTAAACAACTGTACTGTGACTAAATGCTGAAAAATGTTACTTTTTACAGTGTTGCAGAGGTGGTTACATGCTAACACTATCTGTACTGGTAACATCTAAATAGATACTTGTTTGCTTTTTAAATACACTAGTTTTGCTCATAGCTTGGGAACTATGGATTCATAGGATTTCTTTTTTTGGTCTTTTGTGAAAGTCAGTGCTTAATTAGATCACTGTTAAACATAAATATCCCTCACTTCTTCAATCATAATTTGTTTTGTGAATAAGGAATTAAGTTTCCAAGATGCTCCAGCTGTTTTTTGCATGTTAGAGCACCATTGCTTCTAATTTGGGGCACTGTCTGCCCTTAAGTGAGACACTAATAATTTCAAACTACAACAAGCAGACGGAATAATAGACCCCCATCTGACAGAGACGCCAGAGTAATGACGGTCTTGTCCCTTTAATAATGTTTTTAGGAGTGTTTATTTGACCAAAATGTCAACTTTATCTCTATTTCTTGGGCATTGCTTAATGGCCTGGATGTGCAGTGTAAGTAGATTTTATGTAGTAGTAGTTACTGAAGGACATTTGTACAGGCTTATGATTTGTCCTTGCTGTTGGAAACATTATAGCACTTTTAAGACAATTAATATGTATGTTCTGATAGATACATTTTACAAATGTTTGTATAATTTTGTAAACATATTTCAACAGTTAAATTAAAAGTAGAGCCTGTTGCAGATTTTATTTTTCCATAGTCTGTGTTGCTAATTTTTGTTTAGAAATCCTCTGTTATTGTTGTGTTTGGCAGAATGTAAGCCAAACAGAGGCACTGTGCCAACTTTCCACTGGGTCACAAACAAAGTCCTATGGATTTCACATTGAGAAAACAAGATGTTGAAGGAAGCAACATATTAAATTTAATCCCGCCCTAGACTCAATGCAGACACCCACAATGATCTCCATTATGAGTGTTTGCGAGTTTTTAAAATCCAATGTACAGTAGTCTGAGTTTTTGACATATGACATCCTTCTAGTGCAGTTAAAACTGAGAACAGGAGGCACTTCATACAGGGATGTGGGAGTGTGGAACAGGTTACCCAGGCATGTTATTGAACCCAGTATCCTGGCTTCCTTCAAAAATACCTGGATGAGATCCCTGGATCAGTAAGGATCTAACTATCAAATGCATTACACATTGTCCGTTCTTAAGTTTTTATGTTTTACTGCTTTTTCTTGAACAGGATCAAACATTATGGGCCTGTCTTGCTGCAATGGCAATTGCAAGTAAAGAGCTGACTACAGCAGAGATTGCATATGCAGCTATTGGTGAGGTAAGGGTGCAATATGCTCTTTTCTACCTTTGCTTAGTGTAACTATTTTGTAATGTTTTAAGAAGTACATTTTTAGAATAGTCATGATAAACACTAGCATTGCCTGTCTGGTTGTGGAAAGCTGCCTGATTTGTACATTATGTCAGGCATCTAATAAGATAATAGACTAGGTTATGAGCTTTAATTACACAACATTTTTAACATGTGGTGGGAAACCTATAAAGAATGCAGGGCTTCCAAGGCCCTGAATTCGCCACCAAAGCTTTATTAGGTGCTGGAACATTTTCTGGGGCCATAAATAAAGAAATTCCTGAAAACATTATACCAACGATGTCAAGGATGTGACAAAAAGTGAGTTTGAGTAATTGTGTTCTTCGGCATTTCAGGAGAAAATTAATTTAAAAAAATAATTAAAAAAGCAGAAGATGTGTTTTGTCTTTGTGGTAGTACATTTCATATTAATCTTCATATTTGAAGGGGAAGGGATGAATGAAATCTTCCAGAAAGCCTTTGGCAGGTCCCACGTGCTGGAATACATTTATGTTAATAAGCAAATAAAAAAAAAACTCACACAACTGGTTTCCTCACTTTCTCTTCAATGAACACTAAATCCCTTTGGAATTTTATTTGCAATATTTACCTGAAATCTTCATCTTAATGCAAAAAGCAGGTTTTAAACTTGATTGCTTCTTACAGTTTCACAGAATTCTCTGCATTTTATGACAAAAAATATCAACAATCATCAGATACTACATATAATCTATTTTTTTAATTAATCAGATTGACAAAGTCCAGTATATCAATTCCATAAAAGAGCTGCCATCTAAAGAATCTTCATTGGCTTACATGATGCTCTTCAGTGGAAATGTACAAGAAGCAGAGGGGATTCTTCTTCAAGCTGGATTAATATACCAAGCAATTCAGGTTCATATCAACCTGTACAACTGGGACAGGTACGTAACAACAACTTGTGACAAATTTCTTATATAGATTTAGTTTATTAAAAACATGTACTGTATGTACCTTCCACTGGCTCAGATTCTCCCTCTTATGGTCTTTATTATGCTTGCATAAAGGGTTATCTGTGGCTTCCACTCTGCCCTGAAAATAATCCAGTTAAAATAATTGATCATGTTCAGTTGCTATGATCATCCACTTCATTATTTTTATTAGCACTGATGAGTTCCCACAAGTGGAAATTTGTAAGAGGAGGAAATAGGTTATAAATTATATAGTATCTGGTCAAAATGTATTTCCGTCCAACGGCGCAGGTGGACTGGAAGTGAAACAAACCCTTTATCTAGACAAAATGAGGCATACAAGTGTTGTGTGTGTGTGTGTGTTTTGAAGTGTTTGTACTTCTGACTCAAAAATCGTTTCCTTTCCCAGGGCTCTGGAACTGGCTGTAAAATATAAGACACATGTTGACACTGTTCTAGCTTACAGGCAGAAATATTTGGAAGATTTTGCCAAAAAAGAAACCAACAAAAGATTTTTGCAGTATTCAGAAGGAGTAAGTATTTTCATTTTCAGAAGGATGAATTTGTAAAATATAAACATATCGGCAACATTTCATAGCACCAAAGTAGCAATAATTCTAGACATGCATACCTAAATAAACAGTAGGTAGTCCACAATTAGGGATAATACAAGGTCTGAAAAACCACTCAATAAAGACTTTTGATCAAGAAGAAGAATATCCTGTAATATGTAGTGTGTTATTTGCCTAATAGTTATTGCATGAGAAATGCAGTCCTTTCCAGTGGTTATCAAGCTACATCCTGGCTGCTTTTGATGTTATCTTAACTCATGCTAGCCTTTAATTTGTGATCAGCAAAACAGAATAACCAAGAATGCTTACATCTTGAACCAACATGATCCTGACACTAAAATTTCACATTATTTTATATGCATATAAGTAGATAAAATTTATTTAAAGAGGGAAAATGGCTGTTTATTTTCTGCAGGTGGAGGTTGATTGGGAAAAAATACAAGCCAAAATTGATATGGAAATAGCCAAAGAACGAGAAAAAGCAGCTAGCTCTTCTGCAGTGAGAAGCAGCATGTCCTCCCGTCGGTAGACTACTGAATCCCTTCATCCTTCACCCTGGATATGCTTGGACATTCCTTGTCAGTGGGGATTTAGAGGCTGCTTTGTGCTCACATGTGTACTTAGTTCAAAAAACACTGTACGATTTGTTGTGTAATATATGTTAAATAATATGAATATTTCTGGTGTGTAAATAATGATAAACATCTTCTTTTAATATTTATCTTATTGATATCTTAATATAGAAAAATGTGTATGTAAAGCAATTGACCCCTTGATCTAAACCATAAAATTTGTTTGATTGCATTAATAAATCAATAATTAATAAAGAGAAACTGAAGTCTTCCCTTTTTTCAGTTTGGGATCTGTTGACCGAGAATAAAGTGGGAATTTGCAGTTCCTTGTGCCTCTCTGAAATTCCTAAATATTGCAACATGCAATACAGTAGTCTCTTCATACTTATGTTCGGGTCGTTTAACTCATTCCCTGATCTTCAAGGTCATAGGAATCCAGTGATCAATGCCCTCTACTGCATTCCATTGCGGGTCTTTTTTCAACCATCTTGCTTATCATTTATGAGTCTCATGTTGAGGGCATCGACATAAAAGGGTCCCTGAGAAACCAGAAGGCTTTAGGTTTTGAGGAGAGTGTGATGCTTTATTGATGTTGATATGAAACCAATGCTTTTGGGGTTGTTCTTTGTCACTGTTGTCTGTTTAGAAGCAAAAAAAGCATTAAAAACACGTTTTAAAGTAGTGTTGGGGGGAGGAAGAGTGGTTAGCTGGTGTTACATTAGAACGGTGTCTATCAAGACAGCTTCTGTAGTATTTTTCCAAATGGGAGCATTTGCAATAGACCACCACAAAAAATTAAGCTCAGGTTTCAGCTGCATTATGAAAGAGAGTAAAAGCCATTCTAAAGAACACATAAATTACATTTTTTTACACTTGATAATAAACAGCTGCTTCTAATGGAAAAGTGAAGTGGACAGCGCATATTTTAGTACTTTTTTTTGTCAAAGTACTGTTTCAGCAAGTGCCGTTTTAGATGGCCAATACATTTTACAAGAATAAAGTGTTTCTTTAGGATGACTCAAAGAACTGTGTTAAACATATGTGTTAAGGATTGCTCATATAACGGGATAAGATCCATTTCATCTTCAAATATTTGTGTAAGTTTTTGCCTCTAGATTAGCCCATGCATATTAGAAATAGATAACAGAGAGATACATACATTTAAATTAAATTGAAATACTAGTGTGTAAATTTAAATACTAGTGTTCTTGTCATCTGCATTTTTGTTGGGGAGAGAAGAGGTCTTGACAGAACATGTGTTTGACATGGACACACAAGAAAGCAGGCCTGAATGAACCCACTAATCAGCCCCATCTAACAGATGTTTACAGTTAATCAAACTGGAAAAGCTTGCACCCATTCAGTAGATCAGATTAAATATTAATAATAAAAGTCAGAGAAAGCTGATTACAGCGCAAAAGAATATGCTACATCACAGAATTTGAGAAAAAAACAAGAAGTCTTTGTCTTATTTTGAGTTTGGAACTATCATATAATATAGCTACAGTGTTATTTTGTTTCACTCCACTTTTCTCAGGAAAGCATATTAGTAGCTTTCGGTTTTTCCTGTGTTACATTTACCTTTTACTTACTTTATAATAAGATTTTATGTGTTAAGACATAAGATAATACAGTGTGAGAGTTGTTCAGGAAGATCCTGAAGTTTGTTACAGCTATCTGATAATAGCACACTGGTCACTTGGCCCTTAATTTTCTTCATTTGTGCACAAATGTGCATGCTGATATGAGTATCATTGACCACTCATTGAAATAATTTTCTTAAATGTATTTTCCAAGGTAACAAAGGTATGGCCTTTCTCATTGATTAAAGTCATGTTCTAATGTTTCAGACACAAAATACTATTGTCATTGTTCTTGGCTGTTACAGTAAATACAATTATTTCATTATAATAGCATGTTTAGTATATCCAGCATAAAATAATTTAATATAGGTCACGTTCTACAAACAAATATGAAATCTGGCTTGGTGTACTTGTTGTACAGTACGTTTTTGCTGCTTGTAATTGCTTTTTCCTGCCTGTCCCATACATACAGTACGCTTTGGTTCAGTTATAAGGTGTGTGTTGCAAGCCACTCCCAACCAGAGTGGACAAAGCCGTAAAAAAGTAAGGTTGCTTTGCCAAATTCGAACTGTTAACTAAAATGTAAAAGGCACCTGCGTGTTTCATTTCCTCTGAAACAATTCTTGTTCTTAACATACTAAGGTCACCAGATTTCTAGTGATACACGCAATTGCCGTACTCCCATATAAGGCAGATCGCTGGGTGTTGTAGTACTGTACCTGTAACAATGTATTGTGTTCACGGATACTACCCCCATTCTGTTGCCTGAGATTAACTCTTAAGTGTCTTAGAAACAATGTTCACAATCGGCTAATAATTCCACGAAGCTCTCAGAGGGGGCTACATTACTGCTGCAGTATTCATAGATTTGCTGAGTATGCCAAGTGACTGAACATTAGTTGCCAATATAAAGCGATGTTACCCCAATGCAAGAAACACCTTTCAAACAATTTCTTCGTTCGGGTTCCTTAAGGTCGTCGTGATTAAGAACAATTCGCTCGGAAACCTCCCCTCACTTTTCAAATACAGCCATACGACTCTCTACGCCACAAAACAGCAAGACGGTCGACTTCAGTCAATTGTCAAAGGGGTTCGCACACGCTAGGAGAAAAGAAGTTCATTTCTGACATGCATGTTAGGAAACCTGCCAGTTAACACAACATATGAAGCACGTGAGAAACTTTCTGATATTCTGATGAATCATGACATGTATGCGGCATAATAACACCACCCTTTCGTGTAAAAGCTTAATTTAAATGAGAAATTAAGATCATCGCCAACCTATGCTGGGGCTCGTTTAACAGTTTAATACTATTTTTCCCTTTGCATGTGCAAACCGATAAAAAACGATTGTCAGCCTTTCTTTAAAATGCATAGTATTGACCCGAGCTGGCGGAGCAATTTATTCCAGCAGACTAGCATATATTGTGTCATTGCTCGTTTCGTTTTAAAAGCTTAAAATTAACGTTCCACGTATCGCAACACAAAATACACAACGTCCAACTAAACTGAGTTCCAGGAAGTCCTGGTAACACGGGTATCGTCCGGTCTCTCGTCTCTTCGCCCTGCAGATACAGACTCCGCCGAATTTAGTAAATGGTCATCGGATCGGTCTCTGTCGACTTGCATTGTTTCTTCGTAAGTTGGTAGGTATTTTACCTCGTCGTATGCCGGAAGTTGCAGGACGGGAGACGTGAATTCCCCGATACTGTACTCGGGGAAGCGGTCTATCAGGGAATCCTGCGACGCGGTAGTGTGCCCGTTCAGCAACGAGGGATCATCCTCTTGTCTTTCGTGATGCCTCCGCGGTCTGGGGCAAATAATCCTCTGGATGAAGTAGCCCATGGCAAAGAGGAGCAAGAGGATCAGTATCCCAGACAACTTCCTCGTTACCCAGCCAATGTTGTCAAAGAACGTGTGAGAGGGCATCTTGCAGCATCTTACCTCCGAGGTACTGTTACCTTGAGTGCAGCATCGCTGGTCGTCTCGACAGAGAAAACCACCACAGATCTGGCGTGCTCCGCAAGCATAAATGACAAACAGAGTCAGGAAAGTGAAACACGGTGTTATATCATTTGAGAGATGAAGCATTCTTTGGTTTTCGCTTTGAATTGGTTGCTCTGCTCCTACCGGTTTTTTCCCCCCTTTCTTTGAATCTGAAAATAATAGTATTATATGTATGTCTTAAGAAATGTAAATTAAAGTAGTTTGAAAGTCGTTTGCATCCGAGGACCGCACTGCTTCTGTGCCGAAAAGAAGTGCATCAGACTAGTTCGAGAAAAGCTGGTTTGCAATTGCAGGTCAGTTTGCAGTGTTGATACTGGAGCTCCCTGTTGAATCTGAATTCTTACATCATAATGATGAACGACGCAGTTCTGAGTGCGATAGGACAGCAGCTTCCCTTCGGCCAAGTTTTAAAGAACATTTCACCTAATGTCACTTACAACGTGTTTGAGCGAAACGCTCTGCTTTTCTAGCTTATTTTCCATAAAGTTTGTTTACGTTGTAAACTGGTTTCTTCAAAGCATTAAAATCAACGCGATTTATCTGGTACTTTCCCCGAAGACTGTCCAGATAAAAGGGAGGCGACAAACGTTTTCCTTCTCCTGATTAAATATGTATGGTGCCTGGATCGTGGGTTTTAATGTGCTTTTAATGTGCCCTCTTCATTATGATCGCTGTACACATGACAAACTCTTAAAATAAACACGACACGTTTCCATGTAAAACATTTGTTGCCAACGTTTGCATATTGTACGATTTTGGAAATTATTTTTTTATTTTTCACTGGGGAGAAAAAGTAGAATGGACTAAAATTTATAATATGTATGTTTTGTATTAAACCACGTGTTAAAAACGAAAAGGGGGCTAGAATGCATTAATTAATAATCTTAACCTTTAGGTTTCCATTTATGCAAAGGTTAATTATAGTTCCATCTATCTTGAAGTCAGATACTTTACTGCTTGTCAGACTATGCTGTTTTAGGCTTCACTGCTACCGAAATGCTTATTGATGTAGTTTCCCTGCTGTCCATTAATGCGGAACTGCTACAACGATTTACTGCATAAAAGCAGGCGCAGGTGGGGCTAAGATAATAAGACTCTTCTACCAAAATCAGATACACCTTTCTTAAACCCATTGATTCTTAACTACTTTTAAAGAAAGAACCTTGAGTATGTTATTTTCAAGGGCCTAAGCGTTATCGGGACGTCTAAAACGCCAATGCATAATATAGTCCTTTAGAAAGATCTGCAAAACCCAGCCTGAGTGACCTGCATGACAGGTTCAATGAAGTAAAGACAAAGAAAGCTGTTGACAATAAAGCCAAAAGTACTATCCTTGGTGCTGAAACGCTTTGGACCCGCTTTACCACACGGAACCTTTTAATAGTCTTTACGGCTATTAAGCTATTTATCAGTTATTCTGAAGTCTGTCAACTATAAAGAGAGCAGTCAGTGTTTAGCCATCCATTTTCTGAGAATTTGAGTTGAACAGACCAACGACGAGCTTTTTTTCATTTCTGAAAGTCTTGAGAACCTGACTTAATAATACTCACTCGTCTCTGAATACTTGTGTCTCCTGTAGTTTAGTATTGATTAAAAAGACAGAGATTAAGGTGAGTTTTCGAATGTCATTTAAAGGTCAGTTCTGAAATGCAGGGGCTGTTAAAAGTGGAGATCAACACATCATTACAAAATGCCCTGGAGGACATCCATGGCAAGGTATAACAGTCATTGATCTGTCAGCTGACCTTACGGTAAAAAGCAGACGCTTAGTTTGAGACAAAACTACACTTCAGATCAGATCCATTCTCGTCCTTGGAAACTACAGCATGTCCAACTTTTGAACTACAGGTATTTTCTAGGTAAAAACAACATTTTATCAACGTTTTTTGATTTGTTGGAGCCTTTTGTTTACCCTAATGTGTTAAAAATAACCACAATAACCGCAATACAAAATTTGTTGCTAGTCATCCAGTTATTAATTTAGAATGCAGGAAATGATTACGGTAGGCTTTTGAAAATCGGCTGTTCCGAAGAGCAATTTAAATACAACATGCTGTTTTTGTATGAATAATAAATACACGTGAAAACTACTATAGTAAATCACGTGGTAACAATGTCCTCGATTTCAGTATAACCCATTGAAAGCTAAGACATCTGTATTTGCATTTGTAACGCTGTTCTGGTTTAGTGAAAGCTTCACTGCTACAACGCTTTGGATGAGAACCAGTCTCTGCGCCGTGAGGATTGCTCATCGTCTTCTGCGCCACTCTGATTACATCAAACGCAACAGCAGGGTTGGTACTGTAGTTCATCAGCTACATGTCATCATGCTGAGCTACAGGCAGAACCACATCACAGAGCCTGAATGGGCAAAGCAGTTAAACATGTCCGAAAAGAAAAACACACATAGATCACCAGAATTTAACTAAGAAACAATCTTAAACAAATAGATAGGGGTCAACCACATCCACAGTACTCTTTTTCTGTTCTTGAAAAAACAAAATCTCAGTCCCAAACAGTTCTTTTCTCAATTAGTTTTGGCTTTGTAGTAAGAGTCAAATATCACGTTGTCATTATAAGACTTGATGACTTCCTGTTTTTTGGGGGGGAAAAAAAGTCTTGATTTCAAAATTATTACTGCAGTAAGAGAAACCATTGTGCACGTTCTTTATGGATCAATGTGTATCAGTTCTTGTAAAAGACCATCACAGACAGCTATCTGCTTTTGTAAATAAATGGGAGATTTATACTTCACATG
Source organism: Atractosteus spatula (assembly GCF_055471065.1). Lineage (NCBI taxonomy): Eukaryota > Metazoa > Chordata > Actinopteri > Semionotiformes > Lepisosteidae > Atractosteus > Atractosteus spatula. The sequence continues at coordinate 68,080,737 of NC_142709.1, read as the reverse complement.
CAACCACAATGCCATTAACACTACTAAAGGGAACTGGACAATAATGAGGTTTTCAATTTACCATATTTCAACAGACAATTGTCTGAAATATAGTTACTAAAATATTAATTAGAGTTGTGTATTATAATGTCTGATTTCATTATAATATATTATTTCTAAAGTAAGATGCTATGCTTCAAAACTATATTGCAGACAGACAAATTAATACTTTAAGACCAAGGTTGAATATATAGACTGCATATCAGAAAAATAAGGTTTTTATTTTTTTCATGCACTATAACAGGAAGAAAGTTTGTTATAAAATTAGCAAATAATTTCTATTTCCTCATTTTCTTGCAGCCCTTGAGGGGTATCCTGATACACAGGCTAGTTTCACAGTGCATCTCGCACAGAAACATCCTTCTCCTTCTATAGTCCATTACAGTTCCAGGCATGGCTGGCCTCTTCTTCTCAGAAACACACCACAAACTGCAGGACACTGATGAATTATCACAACATGCCTTTTTTTTTTCCTCCGGAGGTCTGGGAGTATATAAACCTAATTGGGGAACTGTAATCTTGCTGAGAAAAAAATGAGCTCTTTCAGTCTTAATGGTGAAAACCAGCATCCATTAAGTGCTTCTTATAAATTTTGCTGAGAGCGGAACCACCCTGCTAGATCAACTGTGTCAACTCTCCTTCAGAGGGTGTGGACGGGGATTTTGCAAGGCAAAAGCCAGAAGAGACAAATCTGGCATAGGGATTTCAGAAACCAGGACTGGAAAACATCGGCTGTGCTCAGCGGAGGCAGGAGGCAGAAGCTTTTATTCGGTTTATTGTGTGTGTGCTGCCTGACGCTGTCTCAGGTCGCAGATCCCATTGAGGAACTACTATACGCTTAGGGGGTTAAATTTAAAGCAGTCGCAATTTAGCTTGTGAGAAATGAGAAAAGCAACAAAGGATATATATCTAATTGTGGATATTTGGGAAAACTGGTGATTAACATCTGTTTTAATGTTAAAACAAGTGAGGCACATAATCCAATTATTAAGGTTAATCTACTTATGTTTGAACGGCTTGAACAGTACAGATTCACCAGGGAGGAGAGTAAATTTGTCATTCAGAAGGTTATGAACAGGGCTACAGCTTGGTAATGGAGTCTCACACAAGTGTAATGCGTAATAATTACATTCTATACTTCTTTAGCTTCATTGAGAGGTAGAATTGTCCATAAGTACATTAAAAGCCACACAGAACCATACAATAATATAAATAACAGCTTTTAAATCCTTATTTTTTCAGTTCCCTCTCAATTACCATTAAATAGAATATATAGCTAGACCACATCTAAATTAGGTTGCAATATGGAGGAATATTCTCTTCTAAAATCTTAGTGTACCAGCTAATCCGCATATAATTTGCAACTCCAGTTTCTAGTTTCAGATGAAGATTGCTCCCAGCTTTCTCTGGCACAGGTGCACTCAGGTGGGCCATACCCAGTGTTTGAGAGTGTCCTGTAATGCAGCACTTTTGGAAATATGTATGTGGATGTGCCTGGAGTACTGGTGTGACTCTCCCCCAACTACACTTTCTCAACATCAACTCCCAGATCGCAATCAATTTTCAGGCATGCCAACTTGCTAAAAAATACTTTATGAGACAGGGTGGAGACAAGATGCCCTTAGATCATGCTAGATTGTATTCAGCTGCAGCCACTGTTCTTATGGAATGATGTACAGCTGACAATTTTCCCTTCATCACCCTAGATATTCAGCATAGCTCTAAATATTAAATGTTGCCATTTTTGCTTTTACAGCTCCAAAGGATTGCTAATGAAGAAATACATTCTTTCCAATTTTACTATTTGCTATTTTATTATATGCTATCTTTATCATGTAGAAAAACCAGTTTGTGTGTATGTGAATCTACCAACAATGCTAAAATAATCTGTTTTAGGGGAAATTAAAACATTTTATTCACTCATGTTAACACATGAGTAATGAGGTATATTAACTGAAGAATGACATAATGTTCCTGCAGGCTAGTACCCTGTTAGAAAAAAATATGCCTCCAAAAAGTGAGTTATGAGAAACAAAAACTCCCATACCACAACTATTCAACACCCACACGATTCCATTTCTCTTATCTTAATGCTGTCTCAGTGCATTCCTTCTCAATATGCCGCTTGGCAAGATATGACTTCAGTGCTCCTGCTTAAAAAAAATATTTTTTTAACAATCCATTCTGGTTATCTACATTCAAAGCTCTATGTATCTGAACTCTCTTCTAAATGGAAAAAAAAAACTGATATGTGTGTAGGTACGTGTGTTTATTGAAATTGGCTTGGCAGTTTATTCAATATTACATCTCCGAGAAAGCATAATCGTTGATAGCACAGAGCTGGTGAAAAACACTTCTTGCAACTTTAAAAGATGGTAAGATTCTGTTTAAGTGATATGCTATCTCTGAAATACTCCACAAAATGTATTCCTTGTTTTGGTAAAGTTTTGAAAATGAAACCATAATGTTTTATTTCATTCTCCGTGTTCAGATACAGCTCAAGTTTTTATTGTTTATTTTTCTGGAGATTATTACAGAGGTCAATTTATGGAGAATGAAGACAGGCTGTGTAAAATGTGGGTGTAAAATGTTTTAAAAGCCTTCTTTATTTCCCAGAGGTGAACATTTTTAGACATATTTCTCTGGCTTACGAGAATCCAGGCCTACACAAAGGAGAAACCTCATTTTTTCCATCATTAAATATCTGAGGCAAGACCCTTGATTTAATTTTTTTTGTAAGGATTAAAGTCAGAGCTTCTGTTTGAAGTCTGGAACATGTCATGTGGTCTTTTCAGTTCTTCAGTGCAGCAGGTCAGGCAACCAGAGAAATATCACACCAGGTCCCAGGGGTATAGTGAACAGTGCAAGAGTAAAGGGACAGGACTGTTACACTGCCTTCACCCCGTATTAAAGAAATGTAACTTTAAATGTTACATGAGTTAATTTTCAGACTTTTCAGAAGAGACCAATATTAAATGTAGTATGCAGTTGAATAAAAGATCCCAAGATAGAGCACAATATATTAAATATTTCAGGTAAGAAAATTATGCTCCTAGAATTTGAAAATCCCCAGTTTCCTTATTCCAAGTACTGTATATTTTTAAACATCAAAGACATCTCAGATGCCGGAAAACTTATTTTTTTCTGGAATTGTTTGACAGGATTGAATTTCTATGATGTTCCCTGATGACCACGGCATTTCTCTCATATTACTTTGATAATAACCACTTTGTGGTGTTTCACAATGACTGTGACTGATGCCACCTCACTGAAGGTTTCCAGAATGGACTTGGCAGGCGAAGCTGTGTGAGAGTAGTGTTTGAGAACGGCTGGATCTGTTATAGAAGTATTCACGTACAGATATCTTCTTACATCATTTTACCCAGTCTGCTTTTGTATGGCCTACTCTCTTTTTTCGTATTATCACTTTATAAACTTTCCTTTAATTTCTACAATTAGCGGCTCAGCTGTTTTTGCATGACACTGCTTATTAAACTGCTACAACCTGTTTTTTCCTTTTTAAAGTCACCATCTACATCTGGTGTCAGGGCTGTGGTTGCAATTCGTTCTGGGAAAACATATTCTTCTTTCAAGTCTACTGCTGTTTTCCGGTCAATGGAGATCATAAGGGTCTCCTATGGAGACATTTTATATATTCCAGGTTTTTTTTATCCCTAAAGTACTGAGAATGATCAATGCTCTCTGATTGTTCCATTGTAGTGTTAAGCAAGCCTAATTCCCCTTTTTAGTGGGATCCCAACACCTGTTGACTGTTTTCCACAATCTAATTATTTAATTACACGTCTAAATCTTTGCCAGAAATCACATTACTGCCAACAAGATGTACTTTGAAGCTACTCTCAATAGACTTTTAAGGACAAGTTCATATTTCCTCTTATTTCAGCGCTGTTTGCAAGCTGTGCTATGGAAGCCCAAGACAGATTTCATTTATAATTTAGATATTATATACCCTGTTGTTTAGATGCTGACTGTCACTGAAAGGAAATTTAAGTTCTTAAACAGTTCCCTTAAATTCCTTTAAGGGATTCCCTTAAAGAAATGCTTATCGTCTCAGTTGTTTTATTTGTGGTATGTCTATATATTTTCAGTCTACATTACAAATATGAACAAACATTTGATAATATTTGATTTTTTTAAGGAAAAGTTAACCTGTAGTGTGACCTAAGGTTGCTATATACATTTTAAGATTGATTATCTTTAAAAAATATGGGTAATGCAAAAAATTTGTAATTATGCTTCGCAGTGCACTACGAAAGTTTTCAAAACTATTCTATCCAGTATGGGGTCACAGGGGACGCCAGAGCCTGACCAGTAATGAGTGCTGAGCAGGATACACTCTGGATCAGATGCCAGTCACAGGGCACGCACACAGACACAAACACACACACTCACACCAGGGCCAATTTTTGCCGAAACCAGTAAGCCCACCAGCATACCTCTGGACTGTGAGAGGAAACCCACCCGAACATGGGCAGACCATACAAACTGCATGCAGACAGCACCTCAGGAATTGAACCTGAGGCCCCAGCAATGTGAGGCTAACTCCTGCGCCATCCTTCTGCCCATGTGTTTGAGCAAAAAGCCTGAAACAAACATAAGTGTTGACTTTCTTTAACAATGTAACAAACATGGAATACGGTATTAAAATAATAGAGTATTGATCTGATTCAAGAAAACTTTAACTGTGGAGATTGTTAAGCAGTTCAAACAGTAGGAATGAAAAATGCTTGCCTTTAAATCTCATTTGAAGAAATATTTATGAATATTTCTTTAAACGTAAAAAAAAAAGAATTTTGCCCTTTCCAAAACAAAACAGGATGGTGAGAGTCAGAGAATAATGTGTTTAAAAGGCCAACACAGGAAGAACCTCAGAAACCAGTCCTTTCTGGTTTAAATTGGAATTTTCCCTTGGGGCTGTGCTTTAAGTTCTGATGAGCACAGCATCTTGCTTATGAATTCTTAGAGAGGGTAAAGAATAGCGATTTTGGGGACTGAATAAAGGGGAGAGTCTTTCCCACATAACAGATAAATGATCAAGTAAACAAGTACAGTCTGTCTCGCCTTCACCAGAAAATACTCCCCATCTGGAAAATTGAACAAGGCTGTCACTTACAGCAAATACAACAAAATTGTGTTTAGGAGGTCAAAAAGCAGGTCAGAGATCACCAAAACATTTAATATCACAGTCAGATTGTCTCCCAGAAAGTGCAAAGCTTCCCAGACATATGATAAATCCAGCCTCTGTGTACGATCCTTTTTAAAATGATATTGGTAAATATTTTTTAAATGAATTTAGTTTTTACACTCATTGTTCTTTTTGGTTCCTTTGTGTGACATATCGTATCCACAGTTATTCTGTTTTTTGAAGCACTTTCTAAACAAGAAACAAGAAAAAAATAGTTTTGATCTACCCAATTAAAGTATCTTATGTTGCAGTGATGAATTTTCTGGGATTGAATTATAGAAAATAGGATTTTTTACTCCCGGAACTGCATTTTGAAATGAATAAGGCCTATGCTAGAGGAATGTGTAGTTGACCTGGAAGGTACTGTAGTTGTGTCACATCAATTGAAATTTAAATCATTTACCTATTTTTATTAGAAGTCTACTGGAGAGACACAAATGTCAATATAAGTCAGAGGAAAGTCAGATCTATGAACATGTCTCTGAGCAGCTATTTAGAACAAATTTAAAATGTGTTAATACATGAAAGTATCCTCTATTCCACTGGTATAAATTGTGGAGTATGTATGATTTTAGTTTTAACTTTGGTGGGAATATTAATTAATCTACTTTTTTTCCAAAGAAACAGTACATTACTAATTGGAAAATAGGCTGTTTTTTTCCAATAGGCTAAGTGCTCCAAACCACAATGTCACTGGAGCATGAACTTTCTCATCAGGCAGTAATTGTCTAGAAACAGTCATCAGATTCCTTCAAAGATGACTTCATTCCTTGAATATTTACAGCCAAAGCCAACTTTGACCTTTTCTTATTACCTACTGGTTAAATATAGAACAGGCTATTCTTTCCCACTGGCTTTCACAGTAATATTTTTAAATCCACCCCCAGAAAGTGGATGAATCATTCTGTGGAGAGAGAAGGGGTCTCCAGTCAGTTTGTATGTGGTGTCTGTGCACCACCACCCACTACTACCATAACGTGGTCTAGAGCTGGTCACTTTCAACATCATGCTAGTGTCTTCTGTGAGTGGAAAAATTCCTCCAGGCTCAGCGACTCAGAGAAGAGAGAAAAATGCAGACATCAAAGTGTCTCTGCAGTAGATCGGGCTGTTTTTTTCTCTTTTACTTAAATGAAGTGCTGCATCCTATTTTCCAGATGACGTGACCGGATCTCTTTCAATAAGTGAAAATGCAAACAATTAAAATTCTCCGTCTCCCAAAAAAGAACCTACAAATGTCCAGATCTCTCCTTGGGGTGGAGTAGGTGGAGGTATCTGTTTATTTTTTGAAGTGCAACTTAAATGGAAGTGGCCTAGGGATTGTTTTATTTATAACATATGCTTATTTGTCATTACGTGCAGTCAAAAAATAAAATACCCTGCCATCCGAGTGAAATATGGGTGAGAGCTCAAAAGCTAAGACCTAGTTACCTATGATCCCATCACCATTCCTTCAAGAACTTGTATTTTTCTGAATGCATTTTTTGTGTTTCACCAGAACAAGAAACTGCTGAATAATGTCAAGTCACTTGCCAAACCACCTTATACTACAGTGTCGCGGGAAGCTGGAGCCTACCCAGCAAGCAACGAGCACAAGGCAGGGAACACCCTGGACAGGACGCCAGTCCATCGCAGGGCAAGTGCAAGCCAATCATACATAAGGGACAATTTGGAGGCCACGGTAAAGGCCAGGGGGGGAAATTTGGGCTGGATACTGGGATAACTCCTTACTCCTTATCGAGAAATGCCCGAGGATCTTAAATGACCACTGAGAGTCAGGACCTCAGTTTAACATCTCATCTGAAAGACAGCGCCCACTAGAGTATGGTGTCCCTGCCACTATACTGGGGCATTAGGACCCACACAGACCACAGGGTGGGCACCCCCCACTGGTCCCACTAACACCACATCCAGTAGCAACCAGAGCTTCCCAGGAGGTCTCCCATCCAGGTACTGCCCAGGCTCAACCCTGCTTAGCTTCAGGGGGTAGCCAGTTGAGAGCTGCAGGGTGATGTAGCTGCTGACCTGCTTAATAATATTTGTCATTAATTACATGTGATTGATCTACTATTTTTACTTGACTTTTGGCATTGTTTTAATCTGTATTAATGTGCTCTTGTAAGTAACAGTCGTCTTACTGCACAAACTCACAAACCCAAAATATGATACAAAGTGTTTAATTTTTGCATTTCCATTGGCTATAGTGCTTTCATTTCTTGAAATATTTAGTTTTATTGATACCTTGGGATATATTTTATATATGGAACTGACATACCTTTTACTAATTACAGAGACTGCAGATTTTTACAAACATGGCAAATGCATTTTTCCCTAATACCAGTAAGTCTTGAGGAATGATTGTCTTTTGGAAAAACTCCCATCTTGTATAAGAGAAGTAAGAAATAAGATGAGCAATTCATCAAACTTCCTCAGATGCTGAAATAATTAAGTCTGAGTTAACCAGTTTACTATGCCTGTAATACATTTTATGTAAAAAAAACTGGTAGTATCATATTTAAATGAGAAGGAAAACTATCTGTTATTCATTATTTACCTTAGATCTCCAGTCTGCTGTGTAAGTTTAGCTACATTCTTGGTCAGTGATATTTGGCTTAAGCAAATTCCATCTTGGGAAATGGGGCAAGCAAAGCATACTACAGTTATAATCACACGGCAGAATTATCATGAAGCTCTCAAACCATATTTAATATGTATACACATAAACACAACAGAATAGAAGATGGAAAAATAAAATAAACTACTGAGACTATTCCTGTTTGAGAGCATTCTTTATTATCTTGCTGTGTGGAACACAGGTCGTTGAAGATGCATTTTAAGTCCCAGACTGAACCCCTTTGTAAATATCTTTTAATCTTGACACACTTAGCCTGCTCACGGCAGCTGTGCGGCGCAGTCCCTGCGAGTCGTGTTTGAAGGCTGTAAATATTGGACCAGCGCACTGGGAGAATCTGCAGGACTGTTTGCTTCACCCCTTTGCTCAAATATCTTCTCACTTCACACAAGGGGCAGCAGCTTTTTCAGAGCCATTTAAATATCAATGGCATGAAGTGAAAAGGACACCTGTGCCAGTGTCTAAAGCACTGTTACTCCTCTTTAATCCCAGCCTGTTTGCTTGCCATCATAAAAGAATCACCCTTCTCTTTAATCAAATGGGGAAATGTGAACCAGGGAGTTGTTTCAAGACCTCAAGTGCACCGTCGTACCTTTGACCTGAAGTTTCAGCATGGTTAAATTCTGGTGATTGTCAAGCAACTTTTTTTCCAAATTGCTGTTTGCAGCCCATTGATTATTTACAGTACGCACCTAAGTACCATAGGGACATTTGTTGGAGGTGCTCCTTCATATTTTTGAGGAATTAACTGCTTCTGACAGAAAGTTTGCAAAATTGCTCTCAATCCTGCACGTGTTAAGTCACAACTATGGTTGTACAATACTTTGTGTTGTGCAATATTTTCACCCTTTGATTTTGTCAACTAATAAAAAATAAAAATGAAATATTTTACTGAGAAAACTTTGTATTAACATCTATTAAATAGATTCTGAACTCTCGTGGCTGTGAAAAGCAGGGGGTCATTTGTTGTTTGGAAAGACTACACATCCTGTGTGAATGAGCAGCAAAATAAAGATATCAGGCATCTGTAGGGATTATTTCTTTAGGAATAAAATTGTATTTATTTCGGAATTTGCACTGTTAAAAGTGTTGAGAGAACCTTTGGTTTGCTCTTTCGTGATATTTGCTAATAAGATATATAAGTAGAGTTGGAAGGGTGTATAACCACATTTGCAGCAAACCTGTGCTTCACGTTATGATTTGATATACCTGTAAGTATATACTGTAAGTGGTTTGGACTTCTATTGAATTTGCCTCTAGGTCTCAGCAAACTTATGCACTAGTATACACTGCCTTGTCTTTGTTATTGGGTTATGATATTCGAAATATACAGTGTACTAAGATTACTGGTATAAATCTCCCAGTCCACCCTGGGGTATATTAGTGAATATGCTCACACTGGGCACATTGAAAAAAACTTCAAAAGACTACCCAGTATCCTGCAGAGAGACAGGCTGGAGCAAGATACTTTTACACAAATGTGCACTGATCAGCAATGCAGAACAATATTATTGACTCTCAAGCTCCGCAGTGGCCCAATGATAATGTGGTCTTGGACAGCTTATGCTTCGCCCCCCTGCAAAGCCAAAAGTGCTCTAGCCTGACTGTGTTACTGACATTCTAGTGCTCTTCCACCTGCGCACAGTCCTCTGGCATACCAGTGCGTCAACGACCCACGTCTTCCTCTGAGGTTTTGATGATACTACCTATACTGTAGAAATGCATATGAAATTGGAATTAGTTTATTGTGCTTTTATTCCGTGTTCTGCCGAATGAAGTGAGAACAGGCTTGGAAAACATCTGGCAAGAACTGTTTTACAGAACCCCGCTTCACAGCCAGCTCGTGCTTGTCTCTGCAGCGGTCTGCCAGAGGCGGGATTAGCAGCTGGTACACCTGAGGGTTCTGACCAGGAAGCCTGCAACAGCAGCCCCTCAAGAATGACCACCAGCTCCTAGGCTGCCAATTGCGAGAGAGACTCCTAGGCCTGCAGCAACATAGCAGAAGAGATCAATACCTGAAAGTAGGTGGACTCAGGGCCATCTTTGTTTTACTATTTAGGTTTAAAAGATGGCCATGGAACAGAAAAGCAGGTACCTCAGCGAAACGCTATTGATTTTAGCTACTTTATTGATGAGATTCCCAAAGTCCTTCTGTGCTGGTATAATGCTTCTTCAATATCAAAAATGTATGTGTAATGCCTTTTTGTGAGCTTTCAAGAAAGATACTAGGAAAAACTGATACCACTTGAGATGAAGCCCTTACTTCTGGTTTCGTCTTCTTCCCTTTCAACCCTTTCCATAAGTCTTAGACTTTGTCAAGGTGACAAAAAGAAAAAAAATCCCTTTTTCTGAAAACTGCCGATAATGAAAATAAGCAGATATAATAATATTATTATAGAAATAATAATAATAACAACAACAACAATTGCCTTATGCAACACTCCACTCAAAGAGCTTTACAGGTAGCCCCCACCTGGGTGATGTGATGGCAGCCAGAGTGCGCCAGTATACTCCCCACACACAACAGAGAGATGAAGCCAGTTCACAGATGGGGATTATGATTGGTAAGTTTGGCCAGGATGTCAGGGTAACACCCCTTACACACTTTTTGAGAAATGCCCTGGGTTTTTTAATGACCTCAGGGTGTCAGGACCTCAGTTTTACATCTCATCCGAAAGATGGAGCCTTTTTTACTGTACAGTATCCCCGTCACTATATTGGGGCATTAGGACCCACATAGACCGCAGGGTGAGCACCCCCTATTGGTCCTACTACCACCTCTTCCAGCAGCAGGTCTCCCATCCAGGTCTGCCAAGGCTCACACTGCTGAGCTTCAGTGGGCTGCCAGGGGTGAGTTGCTGGGTAATATAGCTGCCGGAATAATCAAAGTGAAACAGTCATTTCTACTTCCACACACAGAGCTGGAGGTGATCAGCACCTCTCTTCTCCATGCTGCCTAATAATGGATCAGTGAACCAAACTGGGCCTTTTTCTTCATTTTAAGCCTTGAACTAGGCTTTGCCACCAAAGGGCACAGTGTTCTTTTTCAGATTTGGATTCTGTAAGTTAGATTATGGTCAAAGAGGATTTCCGTAAAAGAGACCTGGAAAGCCATAATAATGTTCGGAGACATGGATCATAGAGATAAAACTTAGAAAAGACGGGCCACCCTAGAATGTAAACAGGTCAGAAGAGGTGTCAGCACAGCACCTCTCCACTCCTGACAGCTACTCAGAGGATCAGACTCAGGGGAACTCCTGACTACTCAAGCCCAGGCACTCCTCCAGCAGGCAATCTGGAAAGGAGTATGAATTACACACAGACACAACAATGACAAACCACACGGCACTGGCTGAACTTACAATACAACTCTCTCTGCTGCACCTGGTACTCACTGGGGGTTTCCTATTCAAGCCCAGGCCAGGCCACCACTCTGAGGAACATGATATCTGGCAGGAAAATCAGCAGAAAAAGGCATTGCGTCTTCAGGCTATAAACCTAACCCGAGATGGGGTGTTAGACGTAGCCAAGAGTAAATACTGCTATTTGTCAGGCTCAGAGCAACGTGTACATTTTAGGAAACAGGTTTGCGGGGAGGCACTCATCCTTCAGCCTTCAGCTGTGCCTGGTTGTAGAAAGGTTGTATTTGTAGGAGCTGTTACTACTTACTTTGATTAATAGTGTATGTACTGCTTACAATGTTCCACATCTGAGCCTTTCTCAACTACAGCAATAATTATATACTGCATGAATATGAACTTGCAGAAAAGCTAACAAATGGGTCCAACTGTGGCAAAATACTCCAAACTGAATATTTTTAACAACTGCTTTAATTTGTTTCTGAATCAATGAATACTTCCAGTGCTGGTGTTGGAAAACTCAGAAATGATCACACTTTTGCATTTATTTACTTGAACGACAGAGAAGGTGGTGTGTTGGCCTGGCTTAAGATCTGGGTTGCTACCTGTTGAGTCCACTTTGGACAAAGTAAACATGCTTCTTTCAGACAATCATCATTTAGTTCGATGAATCAGAGTGATAAATGTCTTCTCAATCAAGAAAGTAAATAAATCAGACATTCAGACTTCAAGGGCACTACACAAAAAAACACTGCTAGCTTTATTCAAATGACAGTTATTGTGCAGTAAGGAACAATAATTGCAGCCACAAAAGCACATTGCACGTGCAGGTTTAGAATACAGCAGCAGTATACAACTACTGAGATCATGTTTTAGTTCTGTATGTTTAAATTGAAGGAAACAAACCCTTCAGGAAAGCTGGAAATCCTAAGTATATATGATTGTTTATGTATTTTCTTTCTGTATATTTTATTTCATCTGGTTTCCTGTTGTTAAACGTCTATTCACTATTTCCCTATATATTTGCCTTGGTGGCCTTTTTCCCTTTCTTTGTTCTTCTTAATCTCAGCCACAGCTCTTACAAGAGTAGTGTACTTATATTCTAAGCTTGGTGTTTAAAGAATATTGAACTTTCTTTGAAACATGGGAGAATTATCAGTGATACATTATCTATGGATGCATCCTGTCAATATATACTGTGTTAGGTTCCTGCAAGTGTACAGAACAAACTGTGGTAAATCAAATTAAAATACATTACAGACACCACAATAAGCAGGTAAGTGCTTGAAAAGGAAGTAGAGGCCCCTGGTGTAATCGTTTAAACTGGAACCTAAACTTTATAAGGGCCCAGGCTTTTACTTAAGAACCACATCTGCGATTTGTTTATTTGTAGTTGGCAACCATGATAAAACATGTTTCAAGCTTGCAGCATTGTGGAGCACTCTGAAATGAACCAAACCCAGAACCAAAGGGTGATGATAAAGATAAGATTTAAATCAGCAAATCAGTAGCTACGTTGTCTAGGCCGTTAGTCTATTTAAATCGCTGCAGACGTCTCCCCGTGATTGAATTGTGTCTGAAAATGAAACTGGAGATGATGTGTAAGGGAGAGGCTTGTTTAGGATAATTGGACATAATCCCAAGTGAATGTGATAATTGGGTAAAAGAGAAGAGCTACAGGGATTTAGAAAAGCATCCTACAGATTTCATCTGCGCATGTGTGAGGCAGAGAGGCACACCTGCTCAGGTGGAGAGATTAGGGTGTCTGGGAAGCACATAGTCAAGAGAACCTGACCCATTCCAGAAAGCTGCAACTGGCAATATCTTCTGTGCGTAAATGACCGATATTGTCTATCTTCTCTTTACAGTCACACTTTGGTTTGGTATTTCTTATTTGGTTTCTACATTGTGATAAAACTTTGCCTTTTTGAGGAATGTGACACTGTCCAAAAATCCTTGAAAACAATGTGTATGTGTAAAGGTAGGAATCATGACTGGAATTTCTACAGATTATCACATTTTGTTATTTGTTTTCCACTTCAGTTTATACCTTACCCTAATTTGAATACTGCCTTTTAAGTATTGGTACTTAACAATAGGGTGCATTGTTGCACCAAGTTATTGGAAAGCCGATTCCATTGAGAAGGTTACAAAGATACGATTTGTAATACATCTTTTTTAAAATTTTTGTTTAAATTCCATTTGTATTTTCCCAACGCAGTGTACTTATCATGAGGACATGGCACAGAATGTCAGATAAAATACTAGTTCTCGTCTTTTTACTAAACTTCCTGAATCCCAAGAAGTCCCAAAAAGCATACTGTACTGATTGACGATGTTAATGTTGTGTTGCACTAAAAACAAGCACACATATTTCTAATTAATATATATATATATTTCTTATAGAATGACCTTCACAAATGGCATCTAACACAAACTTAGATCAGTCTTCTGTTCCTTAATCAACAAATGTAGTTAAGAGTCATCTAGTGGACAATGATGGTTACTACTGGTGACTACAGATTTCCCAAAGACATTTCTTATTTGGCTTTAATACCTTCTATACACGTTTTACAAAAAACAGTATGAAGAACATGTATCTATTAAATGAAGATGGACATGTACAAAGTGAAATAATGCAGAGGCTGCATTTACTGTAAGCAATATGACATGGTGACCTGTCCCAGTGTCAAATTAAAATTAAAAAACACATTTACACATAGACGTAAGCAGTCTAAAGAACATTACATGGTGTACTTTGCCGTATCTGCGTCACCCAGTTTCATCTTGGAAATCACAACTGTGTTTAGTTTTTTTTGCAAGTTTATTTTCAATTTCCAACATCAGCTGTTCTAGAAGAGGTGCATTTCAAGACAAAATGGCCCCATGCCCAGCCACCCTAAGTTAAGCAGCATGTGTGACTGCACAGTGTCTCAACATATTTGTGAAGTTTGAGGACAATAGCTGCAATGGTTCTGGTAATGTTTGTGGCTTCAAAAGCACATTTTTGCTTTTGCTTTTTGATGGCGAAAACAAAGAAAAATAACCTTTACGAGACCAACAGCTGTTCTGGTTTGGAAGCATTAAAAGAGTTGGTCACTTGAAGCTGTTTCCATGCCTCAGTGTTGTGTTTTATTATTATTTTTAACATGTTGTGAGCAATTGTAAAGCAAACTCCCGTCCTGTATACTTTGCACTGGGTATATCACTCAAATTTAGAACTGATTTTAAGATTCTCCTGTTTGTTACTTCAAATGTTTATCACATAAGCATATACACAGTATGTATGTTAATTATATTTACAATCATGCAAAAATTACATTTTACACATCATTAAAACAACAGAGAAGTACTATTACAAGCATCATTGCTGAAAAACTACAATGATACAACAAGAAACCACAACCACAAGAAATCAGCTCCATGAAACAATATTCATTCATTTCTAAGTCTCATTTTACTGCTGAATTTCTTAATCTCCCATTTTCAGTCACGTGCTGGTTGTTGCTGACATGCCAAGTGTACTAATCTGGACACCACACATCTAAACTGGCAAGAGTTTACAAACTTGCTGGGGTGAGATCTTCTGATTGCTTGTTGGTACACTAAAAACTATCACTCTTATTTAATCTTCTGTTCATTTAAACCTTCAGGAGCTGGTTTAATCTGGAATACCAATATTAAGGTACTGTTAACACCCATCACAGCAAAATAATATGTTTTGGGTTTTTTTTCAGGAACATGGGGTGCCATTGGCAAGAGAAGTAGAAAAGCAATAGGAAAATATTCCAGAATTTGTCAATGACAGTTTGTTGCCCTATAAAAATGCTGTTCAATGTCCATCGAGAAGACACCGGTCAATTGTAAACAGGCTGATAGTTTTGCAGTAACTGACATGTTCTATCAATTCTAGGTCTTAAAGAACTGGAGAGTTGCCAGTTAAAATCCCGCGGCCGGCAGAGGAATCCTACTCTGTTGGGCCCCTGAGCAAGGCCCTTAACCCCAACTGCTCTTGGGGCTGTATAAATGGCTGACCCTGCGCTCTGACCCCAAGTTTCTCTCTCCCTGTCTGTGTGTCTCATGGAGAGCAAGCTGGGGTATGTGAAAAGACAAACTCCTAATGGAAGAAATTGTATATGGCCAATAAAGTGATCTTATTTTTTTCTTATCTTCTCCACACAGCAGCCCACCAGTGGGTCCCTGACGCTCATGCGCCACACAGCACCGCTGGAGTCACTCAGGAACGGGACTCAAGTGGGCTCACATGGGCCTCGGAGAAGAAATCCACGTTTCCTCAGGTGTTGGTTCTGATACAAAGGTTAGTCCTTCTCTCTCCTCCTCTAAATCTCATGAAGACCAAATCCTAGGATTACAGCTGTGACCGCCATTGCGGAAATCTTGTATGTGCTGTTGAGATGGATGGGCAATAAATCAAGTCAGTCTATCTCCGCTAAAACCGAGAGAAATTACAGCTGTGCGGTCCTCCGTTTCTCCATAGTTCAGGACAGATGCTATTGCAGAATGAAGAATGAGTGCTTGGTTAACCCCACTGTCATGAATGAACTGGGTTTTTTTTACAAAAACTAGATACGAATTAGTTTTAAATAATATATTTCATGAGATTTTAAAAAATGAGTCTTATGAAATCCAGAAATTCTCTCCTTGTTTGAAATGAGCAGCACTCCAAGCATCTATTTTCATAATCTTTTTATTTGAGCAGAGCCTCAGCACCAGAAAGCCAGCTAGTAAAAACCACCACTAGGAGTGCAGGACGGATCATATAACATGAAAGCTGCAAGATAAAGCCAAGGACATATAGAACTACAGCACTTAGGCAGGTTGAATTTCAATTGGTTGTTCCAAAACTATGATGTAAAATCACCTGGTATTTTTTTATACACTGTCCCAATACCGGTCATTAGTACAGATAAAGGAAAATGTCAAAATGTTTGAGAACCAATGACGTTCACCCTTTAAGACCACAGTGTCTATGAGAGAGAGAGAGAAGAAAACTACCTTTTGGAGCTGCTGCAGTTCCCCAGTGCAATGCCAAGCCCCTGCAGCAGCCCTCTGTAATCTCTGGCCAGCTGCTTACTGAGCTCACACAGCAGGAGGGTATTTATCTGCCCCACACCATCACTCTGAATAACACAGATAAGAGGGGTTTGGAAAAATCATGTGAAAATCAGCCGCCTGTATTGATTAGAACCGTTTCTCTCACAGGGTTCCGTGTTTCTTAAAGGTGCTGTTTGTGCCTTTTCTGGAATTTCTTGCTTAGTTCTTACTCTTTTGAACACAGATCTAACAAGAAAGCGATTTACCAGCACCCACTTGTCTGCTGCCCAAACACCAGGAGGTATTAGTGCTTTAAACGGAGAAAATTGTGGACCTCTTCAATAAATACATCCTGGCACAGGTATAGACAAGCTCATGTGTTTTCTGAACTAAACATCGAGTTATGACATATAGAAAGAATTTAGGCCATCACAGTTCCACATCTTAAACCATCCTAAATCCGAATTACATGATGAAGATTTTATTAAACTGTAAGACTTCATAGTAATATAAAAAATCCACGAGGAACGAAAGGTTCTGAATTTCCACCTGCATACAAAACCGTGTCCTTGTCTACATTTACACGTTATCTGCCAGGTGTTCGCACAGTCTCGATGCTTTATCTAATGTGATGTGCTGCTTCTACAACAACTGCCAGTCCCTGGGTTCTGTATTTAAACCTCTGCTTGTCCATGCGTTTTTAGATTGGAGTAAACAGGCTTAGAATGACCATGCACTGAAGCTATATAAACGCAGAACTCAGCTTTCCACAACATTCAGTAAAACAGATGCCGAAATAATGCGACATCAACTGTAGAATTTAATGTTAAGTCATATGTTATTATTTTCTTCGAAATAGAGACGCTCTAAGCCCTTTTGTAATTTTCACACAAATGCTGCAGTCTCGAGACTGTTTAATGAAACCTGTGCTGCGTCTGAACATGATCCTGCAGCTAATTCGGCCAAGTTTAGTATCTTCACGTACGCAACAGCACAGGCTCAACACGTGAAGCCTCCTCAGGGCAAAACCCTGCTTAGCCGCGCAGCCTGTTAAAACAGCAGCGGACAGGAGCATCTGCGAATTAAAAAAGACGACAAAAACCGAAATGAGTGACAAAGAGGTGCGCAGGTAACCGAGTATAGCCCTCATCCCACCTGATAGCGCCACCTAGTCAAACATGCTATTATTAAGGAACAAGTAAAGGTTTATTCCATGCTGAATAGAGAAGAAAAACTTTTACACCCCAAGGAGGCTCCACAGCCGAAACGTTGTGTTTCTTTTCTTCTCTTTTCAGCGTGGAATAAACCTTTACTCGTTCCTTTGCAACCTGCGCATGCTGACGCAGCTACCTTCTTGAAATGCTAACATTAATGTGCGTGTGAATTCCGTGCAATGGCAATCATGAAATACTGTCGGGAGTTGTAATTACAAAGACATTACTTATACATAACTTAGCATGCGTTATTGTCACTGTAGGGGCCCAATGTAATAATATAAGAAAAATATATTATAATCGAATGACTTCACTTTCAAAGTTGTCAGTTGCACGCCTCAGTTAAACTCTTAAAATGCCCAATTATAACAATAAGTGTTATTTTTACTAATAAAAATGAACCACTATGTTGTTGTGTAACTATATCATCCCACGTGATGATAAAATGGTGGGTTAGAAATCAGGCGCATGCTACAGGATAGATAGACTTGCAATTAACTGACAGACGGTACAAACAGCACACAAGTCATTGTCACATATAAGGTACAGTACATCCTGTCCGGTGAGAAATATTAATAAGACTGCAAAACTGTAACGTGCTTTGTAAGACTACACGTTTGGGAAAACATGGTCTGCAGTTGACAAAGCATGCTTGGAAATGTTTTGAAATAATCGTATACGTGGGCAAAAACAGAAAGACTCGACATAACAACAAACAATAGAAAAGGGTGTTTATTTCCTGATGCTTGTTGGTCTTCAGAGCTCTGTGGGGATATATTATTGTAAACACGGTAATCTGTTTATCCTAAGTGTACCAAAAGAGGAAGAGACCATACAGGACTTGTGTAATGATTCAAAATGCATTATCGTGTTACTGTAATGGGAATATCAGCATAATAATCACGGAACACTATAATACTAAAAGACCTCTGTTACAGAGGGTGTGTGTGTGTAGGGTAGGTGGGGAGCTACGCACACAATATCAATAGCCTGCACAAAATGACAACTTGTGGCGGGCAGACATTTCCGCTTTTTTAGGAAACGATGGCTCAGACGTCAGCCCTCAGACCCTAAGCAATGAGCCTCCCATGGATTTCCAAATGCTAAAAGCAAATTTTACACACATCTTAACAAATAATACGGAGTGCCTGGGAAATAATGACAATAAACCCCAAAAGGGGGTAATGCGATATATGCAAATTGCACGATACTTCAAGCCAGATCATGGAGTCAAACGGACGACCGAAATAGATCATGTGCGTGTGTGCCTTAGAACCGTCCGACAAACACAACTTGTGTCAAATTGACAGTACCATGACCAAACCGATATTAAAGATCTCAATATCAGGTTTAATGTGCGGTCACTTTATACTGCTTAACTCAGTGAGAATGTGAGATGCAACACACGTAAGCTGATGCAAACTTTTGTTTTTGTATTCTATGATGTTACTCTCTTTAAAAAAGGGGGGAGGTTGAGTCTTGCCTGCTACAATGAAAGTATTTGCAAGAGGCAGAGCTGTGATTGGCCAAACCCAGAAAGCGGGACTTTATCTCCCTCCTACAAGGGAATGGCTCTGACTGCGTTAGCGTGAAATATGATAAGGGTGTTTGTTGATGTGTTTTTATGTTTCCCGTTTGTATCCAATAGCTTGTTTTTTTTTCCCAAAACGGGAAAAATAGTTTTTGGCCTTGCAATTGTTTTCTGGTAATCGAAACAAAAAAGGGCAACTTCAGGCATCTCTTACCGCTATCGAAAGTCTCGAGTTTGAAAGCATGCATTGTACGTGTAACTGCAAAGGGGGTCTGTTCATATGAACGTAACGTACCCCCAAATCGTTTTTTTTTAACAATCGGTGTAGCCTTCCCGTGGAGAGCGGTTATTTTGTAGCTGGATTTGCGAGTTGTTCAGTGACGTCGTCGGCAGTGCCTGCAGCAGGTGTGCTGCTTTGCTTCGTGAGAGGCTGAGGCTGAGGCTGAACCTCACATGCAAAACAGACGTCAGAAAAAAAAACCCGATATATGTACATATAAACTAGTGAGTGAAAACTGCTCGGAAAATGGTGGCCGATATGGCTAGCCTTGAGAATAACAATCACGTTGAAGAAAGGTAAGTCCTCACACAGCACAATTTTTTAAAAGCTTGAACTGTTATTCTGTCAAAAGAAGACCATGCCTATCGTACCGAATACGCTATCCCGGGGAAAGGTGGAGGATGCTTTGTGGTCGGAGAAAAGCTTGTACCACTTCAGATGTGATCTAACTAATAGATCTAACTAGTAATTTCACATGTAGGATATTAATCCTGTTTTATCGTGACGTCCGCTCATGGTTTGCTCCACTATAGGCTCAGCTAATTGTGCTCTACAGACTAAATTGAAAGCAAGAACAGGCGCCATTATCTTTTGTTTTCACGCTCTGCGTGACATCACACAATAAAAGACAATTAAAATATTATTTCCTTTATGAGCTGGGGAAGAACCCAATACTTGCACTTTTCCCGTTCTGAGGGTATACAAGGAAGGCATGATTAAGCAGTTTGCCTATGATCACGTGTAAATTTGGTACTTGTAGTCGCAGCATTGCATTTTCCTGATGCTGAGGAAGACGGTTTGTAGTGGGCAGAACGGTGCTCACATTGCATCTGTAGTGCTGCAAGAGCGCTGTCTCAGTAGCTCTTCTTTAGGTTGTACTCTGTCGTTGGTTTGCCCAACAGTGAAAGAAAAAAAAATGTTTTACTGATCTAGCAAAATGCAATTGTTTTTATCGGTTGGGTTTTGTTGCATTAATAGTCCCTATTATGTGTTAACGATTGATGACAGCAGACAGGAAGTTTTCTAAAGTACTGTGGCCAGCGCAAGCCCGGTAAAGTCTTGTTCTGTACATACTATTCCAGTCACTAAGGAAGTCGTTCTCTGAACTTATAATTAGGAATTGATAATGCTGCAATACATCTGTAGGCCTTATTCAGGCAATAACCGATAATGTTTGGAGAAAAACATTTGTCTTGATATTTGTGTGATGAATTAGTTTTCAAAACAGCCGACATTATATATAATGAGTTTCCTATGTGAGCTGTAACCCTGCTAAACGGCTAACCTCGGCTGCACCCAGCGTTTACCCAGACGGCCACTGATAGTCAGTCCACTTGAAACTGATAAGGCGCACCTGCGTTTTTTTCCCTTTCCCTGACACCTCTTATCCCTACCATATCTCCGTATGTTATTCATTGCGTAAATCTTGTCAGTTGTATAGTTTATCGTATTCTACTCTGTGACCTTAATTCTGTCAGCTTCTGTCCCATCTCTCCTTGAAAGCTTGCGGAAAAAGCATTTCATTGCCGGCAACCACCGCAGTATGCTGTATTGTTGTGCATTTGATAAATAAACCTTGATTGATTGATAACCCTGGGTCAGAAACGAGAGAGATTGCTGGGCATGGTAGTTATTGCTGGTGCTTCACTGTCATCGGGTTCTGGGTTAGACCTTGGGCTGGTGCACCTGCTTATGTGTGCTCCAGTTTCTTCCCAGCTTTACAGCCCCGCTCCCCTGATTACTGGGGCTTCCCAGATTACCACTCCCCACTCCTTGTGATGAAGCAGGGTCATTCCATGTGAACATGACCCGATTTTGGCATGACCCCCCCCCCCTCAAGTTTAGGTGATTTTTGTTGGATATGTTTGGCCTGTGGTGGAAAACGTGGAGGCAAAATTTCATCTTGATATCTCTTTAATATCTTTGTGTCCTTTGAGAAAGCCTGGGCAGGTACAAAAACGACGAGAACAGCTGGAAAAGCGTGCGGCATTAATGTGAACGTTTGCCTCAGATCCATCCTCACAGGATAAATGTGCCAAGTTTTAGGAAAGTTGGAGGTGGTTTATTCCACAATCCGGTTGGTTTGACACGGAATCAATGAGTAAATGGAATGGATGTCTTGAGCTCCTCCTGGTGATGTTTTTTGTTTGCCCTTACATTTTCTTCTTCCTCGATATTTGTATTTTGCTACTGTATATTTAGTACTGAATATCTTGGTACTATTGCGAACAGTATCGAAAGTACGTCTGAAAGCACGATAGCGTGGTACGTTAGTGCTGCGTAATGTTGTGTGGGTTCAACTTCTTATCTTGCATTTCCTGGTGCAATGAAGCAGTACACAGCTTTGAGAAGTGTCTTCATCGAAACAAATAATGTTAAGCAAGTGAAAGCTAGAAAAAGAACTAATGGCAAAATAAAGAAAAAAAAAACACGAGTGAAAGCTTCCAGATCAGATGACAATTATTTTTGCACTTTTTGTAACATTTGTGTTTTAGAAGGGTTCCTTCAGAACTGATAATTAGCTCAATTTTTAGAAGTTATGCTGGGAACTATGCTATTTAGTTATTCTTGTAAATACATTCCTTCCCAGTGCTACTCTGTTTTGGTGTGAAAATGCAGGTAATATGCCCCTGAGCAATCAAAAGAATTAAACGAATCACTAATCACTAGAATAGAGGAGGAACCTGTACTGTACTGCCGTGCTTTTTTCAGATCACCCGTGAGTCACAGCTTATATTACAAAGGTACAATTAGTATAAAAATATTCACCACCCTTGGATATTTGTAATATTTTATTGTGTTATAGTATGGGAATCATAGTATTTTTAATTGGGAGTTTTTGCCATTGATTGACAAAAAACAATCTATAATGTCAAAGTGAAAGCAAAGTTCTACAGATCCCCCTAATTTAATTATAAATCTAAAATATAAATATATATTTGAAGGGGGAACTCCAGAATATTGGCTTTTTTTTACTTTTTAAACTACTCCAGTGTGGTTTACGCTGTTTTGGGTCATTATCCTGCTGGAAATTGAATCTTCTCCCAAGTCCCATGTCTCTTGCAGACTGCAGCAGGTTTTCCTCCAGGAATTCTCTGCACTTCACTGCATCCATTTTTCCTTCTGTCCTCACAAGTCTTCCAGGCTTTGGCACGATACTGCCCCCACCATGCTTCACAGTAGGGATGGGGTTCTCAGGATGATGTTCACCGTTACGCTTGCGCCACACGATAACCGTTGAGGCCCAGACTGTCAATTCTGGTCTAGCCAGACCCTACAGTCCTTTTCCACTTGGTCTCGGAGTCTCCCATATGCCTTCTTGTAAAGTGCAGGTCAAAATTTGATGTGAGTTTTTGCCACCCTCCCATGAAGCCCAAATTTGTGAGGCGCCCAGGGAATTGTCATGTGCACAGTTTCTCTCATGTCAGCCATGGAAGACTGTCATTCCTTTAGACTTGTCACAGGACTCCTGGTGCTCTTCCTGTTTGGACACCCCGTTCTTCACAGTTTGGCATTTGTGCCACATTTTCTAGATTTCTTTATAATGGACTTCACTGTGCTTTGGGGGAAATGTAAGGCCTTTTAAATGTTCTTATACCCTTCCCCTGATTGGTGCTTTTCAATAACCCTGTCCGAGATTTACTTTGAAACTTCCTTTGTCTTCATGATGTAGCGTTTGTTGAGAGCTGTACTAATCAACTGTGTGACCCCCAGGAGATACATGTAGGTGTATTTATTCTGAACACTTGTGAAAAACCCTAAATTCCACACAGGTGGACTTCATTCAACAAACTGTAACTTCTAAAGACAATTGGTTACGCCAATGCTTGTATAGGGTTTGTCATAGTAATGGGGGTAAATACTTTCACAATCACTTATTTTCTGTTTTATATTTATTAATTTAGGAAGATTTTTTTTAACTTTGACATTATTTTGTGTGTTTTGTGTTGATCAATAACAAAAACTCCCAAATAAATACATTGTGATTCTCAATTGCAACACGGCTAATTATGAAAAAGTCTAGGGGGGGACTTTGTATTACCTTCTGCATCTCCTGCAGCTGTAGTTCAAGTAGGGAGCTGCGTCAGCATGTGTAGACTGCAAAGGAACAAGTAAAGAAGAAGGTTCCGCAGCTGAAATGTTGTTTCTCTTCTTCCTCTTTCAGCTTGGAACAAACCTTTACTTGTTCCATCTCCTGCAACTGTCACTTAATGTAGTATTTTGTGCAATATTAGTGGTACTGCTCTCCAGGAGTTGGAATGAGAGCGTCCAGATTCATTAACCAAAGCTGAAAAGCAGTTTAATTTTTAGTTTCATGTGTAGTACGCTATTACAGCTTGCAGGGCAAGCATTTTGCCCTTTTTAAATTATTGACCCAAGTACACCTGTGAGTGGACAATGACTTGTAGTCCTTCATTTTCATGTGACCTGTACTTTTCTGAGACCCGACGACTGTGAAACTTTCATCTTGGGTGGCAAAGGACAAAGCATTCAAAAGAAAAAGCTGGAGGTCTTCTGAACACTTACAGATTTCACAGAAAGGAAAAGAGAGGTTTTTGATTCGAGCAATTTGACCAGCCTGATCAATTCTCAGAATGAATTATTAATGGGATTTCCAGGCAGCAAAGAGCACAGACTGCATCCAGGTCTGCTGTAGAATATATCATGGGAATCAGTGGTCCACCAGCACCGCTGATGTAAGATGTGTGTAACTTAATATCACTCCCAGTACACTCAGCATTCTGTATATTTGATCTGGCAGCTGAATACAGTATAACTAATTGAGGTAAGTGAGATGTCATTTACCGATTGTTTCAGTATCCACTTTAATTTCGTGGATAGGTAGTTTGTTTCAGATTCCCTCCACACTTAAGTTTGAACCATTTCTAGAGACCCAGACACGTTTTTAATTACATATACACAACTGAATGATGTTCTTTAATATTCAGAAATGAGGTCCGCCTAATGGATTGCACGGTTTTAATTGAGTTCTGGTAGATTCTGAAATAATTTTTTTAAGGGGAAATAACACTGAGACTGGATGAGAAACAAAAACGTAATCAGAAGTATTTTATGAAGTATGAGTATGGTGTATGTTTCATTTGTGAAGATTTACAATTTAATTTTTCATGTGTGATCACAAAAAAGAGAGAATGGCACTGAGAGTTTCCTTTTCTTTTATGTGTGTTCAAAAGGAGTCTGGCTACTTTATGTGTTTTAATATATACTGTGTTTACCAAAACATAATCAGATCTCTAGATTTGTAGTCTTAAAAATGGCAGTAGTGACTGATAAAATTGAGATTGTGAAAAACTGAAAAGCATTTGTAGGGAGACGTGATTAGTACAGGTTTCATTCATCGATTGGTCAAC
Source organism: Atractosteus spatula (assembly GCF_055471065.1). Lineage (NCBI taxonomy): Eukaryota > Metazoa > Chordata > Actinopteri > Semionotiformes > Lepisosteidae > Atractosteus > Atractosteus spatula. The sequence continues at coordinate 68,056,052 of NC_142709.1, read as the reverse complement.
TGGGCTCTGTCGGCTGAATGCATTTTAATACATTGTGTTTTTGCTGTTACAGTAGACTGCCCCTTCCTCTCAGTTAAGTAAATGTCACAGCCTGCTGACCTCCTGGGAGATTCTGCAGCTTGTTCATGCACAGAAACACTGTCAGAATTAGTGAGGGAAGCTGTACCAAGTTCCCATGTGCTGTTCCAGAAATCAATACATCTGTGTGCATTAGGTCTTGACTCTCTGGAGGCTGTGTCTTTATTGTCAACTGTCAGCAGGCTTTTTAGTTGGCAACAGACCTAGACCATCTTGCGAAAACCTGTGCATTGGACCAAGTAGAGCAAAACAGTGCTCCCTTTATCCAAGTTCAATTAAACCATAAACTGATAAATTATTGACTTTTTATTAGGCTTGCACCTTTAGTCATAATTAACAGCCTTAAATCTCCTTTCCTTTGTGTTACATAGCTACTTTGAGCCCACTCAGATATCATAAGGACACTGTTTATGATGTACAGTAGGTGCCCTACAGTCTCTGTTTTCTTTAAGACACTCTAACTTCCAGCTCTCTCCCTTCTAAGTGTGAATTCAGTTCATGGTAGAATCCAGGAGGTTCTGCACTGTAATGCCACTTGTGAGTTCTAAATAAAAAAGCGCAGTGAAAATCTCTTGACTTTAAGCTGTAAAATAGAAAAAGGTATTATTTATTGTTGCATTCATACATAGAGCATCGTGCAGTTTTACATGAGTATATGCTATTATCAACAACCTTTTATTTTTTCTCTGACAGGCCACAATAAAAAATACCTAATACATGGAACATGGGGATGTTTACAAACCAAGCAATGCAAGAAAATATGAACACTATAGAAGTTACAATGTTGCTTGTTATGATGTTGTTTTATCTAGATTATTTAGAGGTTAGTAAGTGATTTAATAAGGCCCATCCCCTTAATCCAGTAAGTAGATCTACGTATAAAAGACAAGGCATAAATTAATGTAAAATAGGGTAACCTTGAGAATTGTTGAGCAGTTGAACTCTGATGTTACCTTCCATTTAATGTTCAAAATTAACTTTTGAATATCCCTTTTAGTGCCTTTGCACTCAGACCACAAAATAGAAGGTTGAACTTTCATAGAACATTTCAAATTCTTCACTCAAGAATTTATTTTTAAGTTACAACCTGACACTTGATTTGTGTCATGACTGTTGATCATACACTGTAGGGCATTTTGTAAATAGAAAATGTGTAGAATATTTTTTTAAGTAATTACTCAGGAATACAATATGAGCCTTTTGTAACATCAAACAGCAGATTCATAGACGATAACCAAACAGTAATACAGAGGATTAATTTCAGATGAAAGCGCCGAGTACTGATACCATGTAAGCTATGATTTGTCAGTGTGAGTCACTGCACTGTATTATTATACAGGAGGAACAGATGGTGTGCCATCTTTGGAAAACATAATGGTATGCTGAATACCTGTTTGACAGGTTTGTCCATGAAAGAGAAACATTTAGATGAGACAAAATAAATGTGTATAAGAACACAGAAAACCTTCATAAAATTCTGATCAAATGCTATAAATTAATGCAAGCTTTCTAGTCCTTGCAAGCTATTTAGTCTTTTTACTGGGTGTGTACTATGCTGCCTGATCACTTAAAAACAGCATGACTGCAGTATTTCTTCAGGTACTGTAGCTTGTATTGGAACAGGGAAGTGTCAGTACATTAGAGGCCTTTGTTTTCAGACAAACCTGATTGTGCTGATACTGCCTTGCTCTTCTTGAGCTGTCCAGAGGTGTCCTCAAGGAGTTGATGTTTCTTATTTTTTTATTGAAACAGAATTCACCTTGAGGAAATGTGCACTGACTTGAGCCATAGAATTTGACATTTTAACCCTGGTGTCCTGATTCAGGTTGGGCATAAGAGGCATAGTTACAGAAGAGCTGAAAAAGAAAACAAGAGCCTTTTCTTCTTTAGAGTGAAGTGAGGCATGCAGTCATTGGTATGGCCATAAAAAAAGTAAAAGACCATTTCTGTCAAATGTACTTATTTGATCTGGGTTGTTCATGCAGACAGCAACTAGTGGTATCTCCAGTTCAGATCCTTGCTATGACTTAAGTTGTCAATTTATGTATTTAGACGTATAACGCAGAGCAAACACCGTTGTGTTGTCTGTTAGCCAGTGGTTGGGAACTTTCTCGTAATGAATGGATGTTGTAACCTTCAGCCACTGTTTTGGTATTAAATCAGTCATTCTGCGTATATATGGAAATACATCCTGTTTTTTGTTTTTTGCAAAGTCTATCACCTTAGTTTTTTAAAAATGTTTCAATTTGTTATCATATACTTTGTGCACAGAAGTGTTTAGGCTCTTAACCACTACTGGAGGTATCTAGTCATGACTTTGGAGATTCACTTTAGGCTTGTTTTTTAAGTAGATTTCTGTATTCTCACGTTCCATTGGTAGAATATCCTGATGGACTGAGTGAGCACGTTTAGTAATTCTGCTAACGGTAGGTAAGCAGCATCAGTCACATACTGTGCCCATATCCTAGTGTTATTTGAAGAGCGTATCTAACCTGGTCCTCCATTTCATGCTCTCAAGAGCAGAGCTGGTAAAAATAAAATTATGCATCTGGTGAGATGGGCAAAATTATTATTTTTTATTAAACAAAAATGATTTTGCCTCATTGCAAGTGGATGTTTATGTTGTGAGGGGGCGATTTTAATGTGTTTTCACATTTTCCGTTCCTGACTTCAAAGCCCTGACTGTTTTGGTTATCCTGTCATTTAGTGAGAGAGCCCCATTGAATTAACAGGATGTCTGCTCTCTTAGGAAGTGAGTTACAGGCAAACGGGGGGGGGGTGAATGCACACAGCTGCTGTTGTCTGGATACATCAACAGACATAAGCTTTGGTGTTTGGCCTAGTTAAAGAAGGGCTGAAAAAAGCAGAACAATGTAGATGGAAACCCAGGTTTATTACATTTACCTCTATCAAGTGGAGTTTTGTTTGGGTGATGCCAATCAAAGGCAATGTGCAGTTTCACAAGATAGTAATTAGCTGCATACCTGTATTTAAACCATTATACTGCTGTATTGTGGTCCTCAAGTATGGCCTTGTACTGATCAGATTGTAAAATGCTATACAAAGCAGTTTTTTAATTCATATCCTGAGTACATTTAGTTTCATGTACAGTAGGTACAATGAGAGATTTATGTCTATAAATTAGTTGTGAGAAGCCATACCACATAGCTTGGTGTAGGGTTGTACACTTTAACAATAGATTGAACTATAGTTCACAACTAATTCAGTGAACTGTGTAGCCCAATCGGTCTGTACACCTGTACCAACACATCTCAACACAATAGTATCAGGGATTATGGTGCTAAAAACGTAAATTTCAGGAAGTAAAACTGTAGTGTCATACGGTTTAACAATTGGTTTTGGAAAAAATACAGATCTTCAGAATTTGTAAATGCTGTATTTAGCACCTTTTAATGGTGACTCTAGAAACATCTTGATTTTCACTGCAAAAAAATGCAACTACTGAGAGAAATATTGTTTTGACTTGCACAGAAGTACATTGTTTGATATGCGCTGTAAGCACAAAAGACTTAAGAACATAATATCCCTAACAACAACCTTTGAGCCAACTAATGTACAGCAGTTTCCAGCAGTTTCCAGGCGAAACACAGCTGCAACTAAATGTAGCAAAATGTTTTTCTAAGCAACGATTTCACACTCCTCTACATTCTTCATTTTGTCTCAAGTAATTTGTGGGTGGGAAAAATATTAGGAATAAGATGACTTTTTAGAAAATATTTTATACTTGTCCCAATTTAAAACAATACTAAACCTTCTTGTGTGCAATACTGGATTTCGCATTCTTAAAGTATGAACAGCAAAGTAATCTTCTGCATAATTTTTCCCTCTTTCTTTCAGTGATGGAGATATTTCCCCTGTAGACCTAAAAGGTAAGAGTTTACAATTTGTGATCTGTTATGATTAGATTTTTTCTTCTACTGATGTAAGTGTTTGCTGTTGGCCATAAGATGTCACTATTTTTTTTCCAGTGCATTACTTTAGCAATCCAGACCATCTAGTGATTACTACATTGTAGTACATTCCTGTATGCAGTAATTGTTTATTTTTTTTCATTGTCTAAAATCCAATACTTTTTGACGTACATTTAAAAATGAATTTGAAAGGTAACAGTGAACTTCATTTAGAGTCCTTGGTAGGAGGTAAATGGCTGTTTTCACATTTAGAGATTCAGGTTAAAGGTAGCTATTAGAAAATAATGCAGTTTGCAAAAAATCACCTTTTGTGTATAGTAACTTATGTGTCAAAATGATTAAGTTATCGACACAAGCAGGAGGACAAATCGTAGAAGGGAATCAAAATCTGACTGTTCGAAAAAAGACGGAAGTGTAGAGTTTTTTGTAAAAATATTTTTGTTTTATTCCTTTTCTGGAATACTAGCAAAATCAGATGGGTTTGTTTGAATGAGACAGGAGAAAACAAAGTACCTTTTCGTAAGAGGACTGTCTACAGCCTACCATGAAACGTTAAGATAGCAAAATTAAAGTCTCCGTGAATGTGTGGAAACTTCATGTGCTGGAGAACTGTACAGTGGAGCTGGAAGAAATCGACCTCAGTATGGACATGTCTGGGGTTGAACTAGATTAGATTACCACGCTTTACATTTTTCTGTTTTGTTCTTTGGAAAAACATGAAGTGACACGATGGTTTTCCAGGATTAGAGCAACTGTCTATATTTTCCTTTTAATGGCACAAGCTCCTTCTGTTTGCCATTTATTGCAGTATTTCTGAGTGAGAAATGACAGAGTTCCATCATTCTAACCCGCAGTCTGTACTTTGTTGTGTACTACCCAGTGTGTACAGGAGATGGCAGTGTGTGCATAGCTGCTGGTGCTTTTATTATGCAGTTCTTTTTCAACCTGGCAACTTATAAAAATGGACTTGTCCTTATGTGCAATTAAATATTATATAAATACTGCTTATGGAGCATATTTCCATGACCAGGATGCATATCTTCACTCTAAAAAATATTTGCTTTCAGCAGTAAGATTTGTTCTGGTGGACATTATTCATGTTGATTTTATTAAAACCCTTTTCCGGCCATTTGAGGACTATTTTTTACATAGCAGGCACAGAATCTGTGTCTAGTGTAATTCAGTTGTGGCAGGTGCTCCTAATCTGGCAGCCTGCTGGGGAGGAGCTATGCACATAAACCCCTGTTTTATATAGGGAAGCTGCACCTTCCTGGTCCATAATGGACTCCATTTGTTCTGATACTCTAGCCTGGTTTACAGGCAGATCCTGTTTGGCCAAGGATGCTACTTCAACCTGCGATTCTAGCGCCCCGGACACAGCAGCAGTCAGGTTATATTCATATTCTTACCCTCATCCTCTATTTGTCTCAACACGAAACTGATCCCTTTTTGTTATTAACACTGACTCACCACAGAGCTTCCTGGTCTACCTCTAAAAGCAGGTTAGACCACTTCCATTGAGTGCTCGACCCATTTATAGGAAAATCAGCTTGCAGACAAATGAAGCTGAATCCTCTCATGTCTTCATGAGGAGTGCGGAACCATTTTTGTTTTTCTCTGGAGTGTACTGTACCTTATGCTGCCCACTAGTGACGTAAGCCAGCAGTAACACTCCAGATCCTGCTGCAAAATTACATCAGTCTGCAAAACCTGTACGTATGCACTACATTTTATTACATTGCATCATAATGAAAAGCTTGTGTCTCAGTGTAGTGTTGAATTAAAGGACTGTCTTCCACATCAGGAAATTTAGCGTGCATTCTGTCACATGGAAAATAAAGTGTACTGTATGTGAAAGTTGTCAGTGCGTAGCAAACAGTTTGTTTTGGCGTGAATTGTTATTGAGGATTTAAAGAACTAGCTTTGCTCATACACGTTCTAACTCTGATTACTTTATTCACACAGCTTGGAAAAAAATAAAAAAAAATACCAAAGTACATCAGAACAACTTTTGGAGAACCATGATGTCCTTTTGCCAGAAATGACCTGTTGGTAACAGTTGGCCTGGGATTCTTTAGACAAAGAGATAGAGACCTCCTAGATGAGTAGTCTTCTTCATTTCTCGTATTTGTTTTCTAGCTGCATAGCTCTGTTAAAATATAATTAGCAGTCGTTCTCTTTATCCCGATATAGCAAAAAGATATCTTTGCCATAATTGTCTGTAATTAACTTTATCGGAAGTTTATTTTAATTAACTTTAATGTTTTTAATTATTATGCTACTAATTATTGCTCACCGCATTCATCCAGTGCTCTTCTCATTTAACTGATGGTAAAAATAAACCCGCAGCTGTAAACCTAAATCCATTCTAAGCTAGCTTGTGATTATAATGAGAATGAATGCATTATTGAGCCACCTGGGTCAGTCAAAGAAAAAAAAAATCACATGTACAGTGATGACCTGGCCAAGAGACTCTCACCACCGCTGCACAGGAAACAAAGCAGTGAAACAAAGAAAAGCACAATCAATAAAATGTAAATAACAGGAACATGGCAGTGTTGATGAGCGCTAGTGTTGGACAGCAAAGATTTAATCATGCAACTGAAAATGCCCAGAGTTACGAGAGTTACGGAGGGTTTCAGCTCACACTGCAGATTGTTCCAGTCAGTAGCTGCTTTTGAGAGGTGCAGTGTGATAAAAGCACTGTATCTTAAATTCCCAGACAGACTGGAGAACTGCAGTAGTACGATGGCAGAGAGGTGTTTCCACATTCACACGTCTGTAAGTTAACGTAAATCAGAAAAACATTCATATGCAGAGAGGGCCAGTGCAATTGGAGAAGAGAGATCACAAAGACGAGTGCTATGATAAACCTTATAGCAGAATGGTAAGACAGACCTCAAGATTTCCGAAAGTGTAATGGGTCATTAAACATTATTATACTAATCCTCTCGGACTATGGGAATTTGAGCTTGTGTATGCCTAGTGGAGTGTGCTGGAGAGTGAGCAATGTGATGCTTTGCTGATGAAACTAGACGTGAAGATTCTCTTTCATGTCTGTTGTAAGAGCACAAGAAAGGTTATAAACATGAGAAGTCCTTTCGGCTCTTCCAAGAGCCGAATTTTGGAGGTATATACTGTAGTTGCTGTGAAACAATGAACACTAATATTCTTCAGATATATAGTTTACTGGTCCTTGACAGGAATATCTGTGATTATTTGTAATTTAAAAAAAAAAATTAGTGATCCATTTCTGGCTGTACTCTGAAATGGGTATAAGGACTCAATAGAGCATATTTCAGTTTAACCCTCCCAAAAAATGAACTCTGAGCTCAGGTGAATTTCTATAGATGAGTTAAAAGTGGTATGCTTTGGTTATCAGACACTTTTATTTGGATAACCGGATGTTGACTGGGACTGATTTAGATAAAATAAGAGCACATGGCGAATGTTTGTTAATGGAAGTGGTGAAAGTGCGGAACTGAAAGGTGAGTTGAACCTCTGGTATTCGTGATCAGCGTTGCCTGGGGGACTGGTGAGGCGACGCGCTCGGAGGCTGTGACAGGAAGTGAAAAGCCGCCCCAGTCTTGTTTCAAATGTGGCCGAGTCGGAGTGTTTTCACTTGAAAAATAGATTCAGCCTCTTCTTCAGGTTTTTTTTTTTGAAAGGGGGTTTAAAACTAAAAACACCGATAACTGAGAGAACCCCACATGCAAAAAGGTTCCTTATGAGAGTCAAAAAAGTCCAGGGTCCACTAGGGAGAAATAGGAGAAAAATAGTGCGTTCACGGTGGTTGTGGTTGTAGAATGAATAAAAAAAACTGAAAGAACACTCTGGCCGTGTGAGGGCTCAAGAGCCCCTTTGATCCTCTTAAACCTTTCACTCTGTTGGATTAAAGCACAGTATACATGAGGACAAGCCCTAAGCTATCATCCGGTTTTCTGCAACCTCAGAGATACACAGTAGGTGAGCTACTGGCGACTCTGAACCTGAGGAACAGCAGACTTCTACTGTGTATCAGTTAATACCAGCATATAAGTCATGGAAACAAATATAACTTAGATCTCGCTGTTTCACAATGCTGAGGAGAATAGAATGGTCTAATACTTATGTAGCGGGGAGCTAGTATTTTTAATTTGATGTATTCCCCTGTGCATTAGAAGGTTTGTACATTTATTATTAAACATTATTGGGTATTTACAAACACATACAGAAAATATGATAAGCACAAGAGACTTATAATGTTTGGTAGAATGAAATAAGAAAATGTCAGATTTAATATAATCTGAAATGAGGTTTTCCAGGGTATTTAGCATTTCAGCTGTAAGATGTTGTTTTCGTGGTGAGAATATAAAGGTTTTAAAAAAAAAAATCCCTCAAAACACGAATGTCTCTCAGAATTCACTGTGTATGTGAATTTTTTAGAGATGTTAACGGCAACATTGTCTCTCCCCCTTTGTGAAACCCAAAGTCCTGGAATGAATGATTTACACATTTCCAGTTAACCCATCCAGATAAAAGAAGCAAAGCAGGGCGAACTGACAGAAAGTGAGTAACTATGGAATCATTCGAAAGCAGAGTATGAAATCAGCATGGCAGGGCTGTGGCCAGCGGTTTTCTTTGAACGATACTTGGGTTCTCAATAAGTGAGAAGTTTAAAAATAATCTCCTCACGGGGAACAGTGTACCCACGGCTCTGTAATCCTCTTTACTGGCAGCTCTCCTTTTTTCTTCCACTCAGAAGTTGCCTCAATAATGTCATTTTCATCCCCATATGTTGGGAATCGCCCTTTATGGTAGAAACAGAGCTGACAGTGGCGGTGAGAGAAACTTAATTTAAGTGTGGCCTAACGTGCTATATGTGGCTGATTTAGAATTTGAGCGTTGAGTGTTTCTTAGTGTTAGAGGCCAGTTGTTTCTGTTTGTAGTACGTTCCCCTATTGTATAAAACAAAAATACAACACCAGTTCCAACGAGAATTTAAAATTTATGACCAAATGTTTTGCCTATGTAGTATTTTTAGAGTCTGTGGTTACTTGTATTTTTTATTCAGCAGGGAAGGAGGAAGTGGTGCTGTATTATAAGTCAGAATACCTGCAGCTTTGCTCTTGAATTTCATTTCTTTTGATCAGATGCGTGATGTGGAATCAAGTACTAAGATTTGTGGATGGATGGATGTGCAAGGAAGGATGGAAAGGTCAACACAAAACACTGAGCTCTTGGACAGACCGTTTAGATTATGTGTAATAAAAATCTTTTTTTTTTTACAGTCCTTTCATGTTGGAACAAGGCAAAGTGCTCCACAGTAAAATGTAGATTTGAAAATGGAAACGCTTTCAACATGTAATTAAAAAATACATTGGACAGAAGGAAAATCAAGAGTGAAAAATATGTTATTACATGTCTTTTATATAAAGTACTGACAGTCATGCATGATCTAACATGAGTTGAAAGAACATTCCATAGCCTAGGAGCAGCGAAGCAGAATTTATAATCTCCCAAAGCTCACTGTCTTGGGCACAGGAACTAGACCCGACTGTACAGAGTGAAGAAAGCATGGTGGTATTTAAGGAACTAGCTGGAGGCTTATGTAATCAGGAGCTAATTTGTTTAAGGCCTTAAAAATAAGTTGCTTATTTTGCAGAAAACGTATTTAAGGAAGCTAAAACAGGAGAAATATGGTCACAAGTTTTAGATAAAATATAGGGTACAGAGATTTGGACATATTGTGATAGATTATTTAATTACACCAGCAATAAAGGCATGTCAATATTCAAGCCAAGAAAATACATGCATGTATCAGCTTCTCTGCATTAGACTGAGAAAGGCACAGGTAGATACAGGCAATGTTATGCAGTGAACCTCAAATATAAGAGTAGAATCAGTGCCTTGAGTAGTTGGACTGACTTCAGTACTGCCCACTGTCCTGTTATAGTAGAACAGATATGGAGCTGAATCATCAAAAAAGTAAGAAAAAAACTCATCAACAAAATTCCAGTCTCATCAGAGCTCAGGTAAAAGAATCTTTGGAGGATCCATGTTCTGATATAATCTGTAAAGCTTTATAGAGCAGAAACTGCTCGATTAAGGTGCCTATATGCTTTTTTATTAAATGAAATAGCAATACAAAAGAAGTCCAATATCATGCCTCAGAAGGATCTGACCCAGTGCTACTATGTAAATATTAAACAGAAAATATCCCATAACAATTTTCTGGGCACTAACAGAAGTAACCAACTTTGTTGAGGAAGAGCAGGGTCTACATTAAACAGTTGCTGTTCATTGAATTAAGATGAAAGATCCATGGCTGCAACACCTTTGACCCTCTGCAGTGCCCCTAACAGGACTGCACTAACAACAGTTTCAACATCAGCACTGAGGTCCAGCAAAACAGAAATAAATACAGGGCTGCAGTCAGCGGCCATCAATAAGTCATTTGCAGCCCTATCAGAAACTGTTTCTGAACAGTGCTTAATTTTAAAATTGGATTGAAATGGTTCATGCAACCTGTTTTCAATTTGCAGTTGTTTTTTAAAATGAAAGGCCACCAAACTTTCCAAACCTTTGCAAGAAAAAGCCATATACTGACTTACAATTACTGATCAGGTTGGGATCTTTTTTTTTAACAAAGATGTAATACAAAAGGAGCAATTCAAGAACTTCATGAATCATTGTGTTAATCATATTTATCATGTGTTTTTTCTTTTACATAATAACACCTGCAACTGCAATCGTGGGTTTATTGAAAACCTGTACTATCCTCAAAGGCAAGGATACTAAACAGTACAATAATGAAACAGTTAATCATGAAACATTCCGAGATCAGGTCAACCCCAACTCCCAGCAGCTGTCTGCACTGGGTCACACTTATAGACAATCCCTGGCCACTGTAGAAGCCTTTGATTTGTAGCTGGACATTCTATCCCAGAATACATGGGTCATCTTGTAGTGCATCAAGTGTAGTAGGTTAAAGCCAAATCAGGTCCTTGGGGCCTGACTTTAGTGCAGTACTTATTGGGGTTTGTCTGAATAACATCAAATTCTGCAGATGTCCTTAATTTCATATTACTTAAGAGTTATGCAAATAATGCTAATTCAGCTAGCATTTTTGTCCGTATTGTCCCTTGTAAAGTTGCACTAAACTGTGAATGTTTTCAATAAATCTCGAAGACATTCATTGAGTATCATCAAACACCAGCACTTTTACCCCTGTAATTTCAGTTGCTGAATTATCTTTATAATAATAAACTTTATATTTAATAATTTCATGCTAAAAGCAGGTTACATCACCTGCATTATTCAAAAGTTGAAGTTCTAAACTTATATGTAATGCTATATTTCCCTTTTTTCTTCTAATGTTATTCATTATTAAATTTGCACAATTTTTCTTAAACAGGCAGTGCAGTTGAAAATGAACCCAGTAGCTCAGGTTTGTACTCTTTTGCATTTTATTTACTTTTCTCTTACTATTTTTGTGTTATTGTAATCTGTGTAACTGTGTGTATGGAAACAGTATTTTGATCTTTCCGTGGGGCGTCCTGAGATCCAACCCTATATTCATTTTTCTACAAATGTATAGAATTCTCACTGATCCAGTCAAACCTTTGGCATCTTTGAGATGCAAATGGTTCCTGAGTGTTTTCAGTACCATTAGAACGGATAATTTTTTTGTGTTTTTCCTTTTATGCTTAATGCAATTGCTCCTGTCTGTAGCGATTTCTTTTTCATTTTTAAGTTCATGTTTTTGGCAGAAACATCAACAGAAGACAGCTCAGAGGACGACGAATCTGGTAAGTACTTCACAGAATTTTATTTCTACATTTAATGTGTTAAGCCTGTATAATTGTTTTCTTCATACTGTACCTTAAAATAATAAAATATTTTTATCTGTTGGCATTTTAAAGTGGGACCAGAGCTGCTGTGATTTGCAGCATATGATACAGATAATTCTTTATCATTTCTCAAAGCTCAAAAGAGAATGATAATGAAGCAGGTAAAATGGACCCCTTTGGATTTAAGAAAAAAAAAAGTTTTGTAGTTAATCATTTCACTTAGTTCTCTCCAGTTCAGAACTACAAAATGGTGAGCAAACTTTAAATGTACGGTACATAGGTTAATCTGAAATTTGTATTCTATAAATTGCATTGTGTTTGTTGTTTAAATAAAAATTAGCAACCAAATAGTTTATACATATACAAACTGATCTGTCCTTTGAAGAAATCCTTGATTGGAAAGTCTAATTAGTCCTTGAGTCTTAGTTCATTTTGCAGAGGTTGCTCCCCTGCTCATCTGTCCAGCATGTAATTAATCACTTAGTGGAGTATGGAAACAGTGAAGGGCAGCAGAGTCTTGTGAAAATGAAAGCACCTGCCACCTCTCTGAGCAGAACAATGTGCTTCTGGCAGACGCATTGCAGAACCACAGAATCTGGCCCTTTTCTTTTTCGATGTTTGAACATCACCCTCGGCAGAATACATTTGGAAAAGGCCAAGTCATGAAATGCTAATTGCACGTATGGATGGATCATGGCAGGACAATTGTTATAATTTTAATAATTTTGAAGAAATGTACTCCTGCTCGAAAGTAATATATGTAGCGTTTTATTTCTTTCAATTTTAATGCGTTAGTACACCTACGCAGTAGTCATTGCATCAGCATTTAAGTGCATAACATTTAGGGAACAATGAACTATTTCCAATCTTTGGAACGATCATGGTGTTTTGGTGTTTAAACTAAAACCTAGGAATCAAAATAAATTTGGGGGCTTTGTATTTACAGATCGCGCTGCACCTTTCCTTTTTTCTTGCAACCCATTTACCAACTGCTTTATAATTTCTGGTCAAAATCTGACTGGGTGTGTTCATATTAAGCTCATACGCTTAATGTTTTGTAATTGTGAGTTGCAGAAGCTTTCAGTTGTTTTTGTTTCTTTTTAAAAGAAAAAGAAGATGCAGATGAAGGAGGTTCAGATCATGGTAAGAACTATTAAGTTGTTAGGTTGTTAAATGATGCAGAGAAGATAATTGGATTTGTTTTTCAAGATGCCCAGATTTACCAGGTTTCTATTGGACTGCATCCATGTTTATGATTTGAAGTCGAGAACAGTATGTTTTTTACAAAAAGACTGATTACAGTGACAGTACAGTTACAGTTTTATGGTTCTCAGAAAAGGCATTTAAACTGATGTTATTGATATTCATTTGCAGAAAACAGTGCTGAGAGAGAATCGCAAAAGGATGGGCATAGTTTTGGAGGTATCTTTAATTTTTATCTTCATCAGGTGCTTTCATTGGATTTATGGGCTCTTAATTTCATTGAATACCAGAACACCAGAAAGAAGATAATGGAAGTCAGTGCTTTCAAATGTTGCTTCTCTATTTTCCATTCCTGTTTAAAGTGAAAGAATTTGATTGAAGTGTTTACTGCCAATCTAAATTCAAGAGTGTTAGAAAGCCTGGTGAAATTCCAAACATCTAAAAGATGTATTTCAACATTGTTAAAGATATAGATAATACTTAACATGTACTATTTTCTTAATGTATTAGGATAACAAGACTGCTGTCAGTGTGGTGGAAGTTATTCTATGAATATTGTCAGAATTGTCATAAAAATACAATTACAGTTGTTATCAATAGATAATAACTATATATATACTAGATAATTATATATACTAGATCATTTCTGAAGCTGAGTGAAACATAATTAAATTTCTCCACCTAACTTTACCTCTTGCCTGATTCCCCTTGTATATTTCTCCCAGTTTTCACCTTGATTTAATAATCTTCGTTATCACTGCTTTTCTAAGCCAAGATTAATGACTTTCATTGTCACAGCTTTACGTGTTATGAAAAGTCTGTGAAACTGCAAATGTTGCTTGTTTTTATCGCTTTCAAGCCTGGTCTTTTTGAGAAAATGCAAATGAGAATTTATTTGCATTCATTATCATCCTAGTGAGAGTTGTTGGTTTAAACTATGAAAATATCAAATTTGTATTAGGGTTAAAACCTTCACTTGTCACTTACTTTATGTTGATAATGAGGTTTTTCTACATCTGAACATCCATCTCATTTACTACAAACATTAATGCATTCTGAAAATCAAGCAAGAACAATTCAAGGAAATCTATAATACTTGATCCTTCTTCTCAACAGTATACTCCTAATAAAATCAAATTAGATTGGATTGGAATCCAAGCTAAGCCAAGCTTTGATGAAAATTGTTTTTCTAATTAAACTTTTTTTCCAGATGTTTACATCACCCCGTCGTGTAAGAGGTGTAACGCTATGCAGGTAATGCAGTGCTGTTTGTTAACCATCATTTTAACATGGCTGACATAAATCACAACCAGGAGAAAAAATGGTTAATACTTCCCAGGAATAAAACGTTGAATAGTTTAAATTGTTTTGTACAGCAGTACAAAACGAATGCTGTAAATAGATTTATTACAACACATCCCATATTTGCTAAACATTATATCACTTGTTTAAGAGCTCAAAAAAACAAGGTGTGAAGAACTGTTGTTGCTAGAATCATTTTCCTGTTATTTTCACAGACCCAGTGCAGTGAGCGTGTAACTCCACGGAAACTATCAAGGGGTCGTTTGCTGTAAGTGAAGTTTATATTCCCGTTTTTCAAAATAAGGCTTATCTTTGAACTGAACTTTATTTTTCGTTGCTTTTTACAGCATGATACTGCAGGATGAAGGATCCTACCAATGTTCAGTCACTGGTTTGCTGTTCGAAGTCTCGGGGAAAGTTAATATTAAATATTCAACCCTATCGTGGAGCAAGTTTGGAGAATATTTAAAAGACTCTTGGAAATTTGCTGGGCCTATTTTTGATGTGGAGTGTGACCCAGCTATCCTTAAAGCAATACACTTTCCTCATTCCCTGTGTCTGGCTGGTAAGTTGCAGAGGATTGATACTGTTGGTAATTAGTCACAGCCTCCTTGAAAGATTTATTACAAACTATCTGTAACAGCTGGCACAGATCAGTAAATTCTCGGTCTTGATCAGCCATGAAGAAAGACAAAATGGTTTTAAAATGAAACCATTATATAATATTTTGATAGTCTCTTTGTCCTTAATCTTTTATAGTCATAACAAGTTAGTTTTGCTTATTTTAAAGCTTCTCCTTATTGAGGACCTGAATGAATCCATGTTTCCCAATCCTGTATCCTAAAGGTCGGTCAGATCACTTAAAAAAAGATGTACCTTATTCTACCTCTCTTAGACTGTTACAGTATATCACATACTGCTTGGCCTTCTACCACAAAAAACTCACAAATCCGCAATACAGCTGTGAGATTTCAGAGAACCCGTAAAATAATGTAACTGGAAATGATTCTTTTGTAGGTTTGTGCTGTTCCTAGCTGATCCTTGTAACAGTGTTATGTATGTGAAGGTTGCCCTTGCAGAGCGTAAATGAGTACGTGCGTAAGGTGAATGCGAATGTCTTGTGTTGTGACAGACCAGGAACATGGCATGACTTTTGGCCTTCTGCACCTGAAGAACAACTCCCCCATCATTGAGCCTTCAGCTGATCACTCTGGTTCCCACATTAAATGGAATGTGACATCATTGTCTCCCGTTGGGCCCATAGTTCAGACATCACAGCCTGTTGAACATCATGGAGTGGTTCTCGTATATAAAGTGGTGGATCACCATGCCTCGTCGTCATTCCGGGTGTACTTAGCCACCAACAATCACTCCGACATCAAGGTAAACTGCTGTATGACCTTGCAGTTCACAACCTGATCACCTTTCTCAGTTGCTGGGGCACAAGCAGAGCTCGGCACACTAGTCGGTGTGGAAGGTTAACGAAGGAAGCTCGTGTGACTTATGTGATGACAGTGGGTTTTTTTTCATTTTCATTTGTCAGTTCTGGTTGTCCCTGCCATAATGGTGAAAGAAGTGTGGGTACCACAAGAAACCTTCGGTGTTAAATAAGAGCCGAAGGTAACTTCTGTAGTAAGCTTTCCTCCCTGTGGTTTGGCAGACCGAGAGTAGGGCAGTGACGCACTAGGCTGGATTCATAGTTTCTGCTCTAGTTTTTTTTTTTTATTTTGGTAAGAAAATAAAAAGGTTAGAACTCCATGTTCATAGGTGCTCTGTCCAAAATTTACCTTTATTTGAATTAAAGTTTATGATTTATCCCCAAATCAAGTAACCACCTCAGATATCATTATGAAACATATACTGTATGTTGGCTTGACTTTGTGTCTTGTACTGGCTTCCTATCAGAACAATATGTTTGAAAGATTTTGTTTGATGTCTGGGTAGAGGAATTCAATATGTTCCATCTGTGGCAGTGGACTTTTCCTTATTTACATTACATAAATTGTACGAAGCTGAAACTTGTTTCAGCACAAAACCTAAGAGGAAGTAGGAATGATTCTTAAATGTCACATTCATTCTGTTTGAAAAAGCAAACATATTCTTAGTATTAAAGAGGATTACAATTAATTAAACTGTTCAGTGCTTCATATGGAGTCCCTGTGGTCAAGTGTACAAGAAGAGACGGGTAATTGCCACAGCCTTTCATACTAAATACATCGGTGCAACTGTGGTTTTTAACAAAATTCTGTTGAAAGTTCTTTCCCTTTTGATTTCATTTAATGTCACTGTTTTTTTCACATTTCTGTCAGGATATAGAAAAAGAAGTCAGGCATTCGAAGAAAAAGTACATCAAAATGGAAAAACCACCAACTTGTCTAAAGCTCCTGGAAGAAAAAAAGAAATACAGGCTAATCAGTGAACCGGAGGCGGACATTACTCCAGAGGTGCGATTTCTACTTGTAGCCTAGAAATAAGAAAATGGTTATCACTCTGTGAACCTGTGATTCCCTGTTGGGTTTTTCTTTCAGTAAATATAGCGATATTATGTGTTATAGTAATTATTTATTTATTATTTATATAATTATGTGTTTTTTTACTATTTTATATGATAGTTCCTTGGATTTCTTTTGTCCTAAATTTCACAGTCATAGTAGTGTCGTTCTGTCTGATCGAGTTCACAAAGGTGTGGTTTCCCTCTGAAAATGTGTTGCCTATGCGCAGTAAAACAATTGTACAGGTTTGTGTGCTTCTATGGCAATTCAAAAAAAAATGTGTTTTTTTTGTTCCTCCCAGGGCATTCAGTTCACGTTAGCGGCTGTCAAATTTAAAGGTTACTTTGAGGTTTATTACGAGCAGTCTCCGCCGTTCAAGCTGTCACTGATGGAGGCTGATTCGGATCAGACTGTTTGGACTGCCACGCTTCGAGAATGTACGTTGAGCCCGTACATTGCATGTTGCTGCAAAAGTGGAACTAAAACCCGCTGCAGTTCTGAGGTTCAGTGGGTGAAGAGCAGCGCCTGTCCTTCTTGACTCCTTCTGGCACTTATTGTTATTTTCTGCTCTGTCGGTTCACTGGGAAGAACTTCCCTTTTGGTTTAATAAAATAATCACATTTGCACTAAAAACACTTATAGCTTGCACATAAAGTGTACTGCTTTTTAGAGTAATCTGTAAGGTGTAAGACAGAGACCAGCTCTGGAATATGACTCTAAAGAGGAAATGTGAGTATTGTTCAGCAGTTTAGAATTAGTGTGTATATTGTCCCTTACCTACTTGTGAATTCATGAACTGTGGCTGTAAGATGACTAGATCTTGAACTAACTGTCCCAAAAGTTGAATTTTTTTAGCTTTAGTCTGTGTTTTCCTTTTGCTTTAGTTTGTTTTATGGCATGTATTTTTATCTTGAGCACCATCCACTTTGGCTTCTCCCTTAAGTTGCCTAACTTTTAAAACTAAAGCAATATTTGCATTGACCGCGGTGCTTGTCTTCAAAGTTGGTGCTAAAACGAAGTGTTAAATGTCACGTAGATTGCTACATATTATTACAAAAGCTCTGAAGTCACTTGTAATATACAGAACTCATGAAAACATTTCTGATTTACATTACTAAGACTTAAGAGTAACTGTAATGCAATATTTCTAATAGACAAGAAAATAGACTAGAAAATAAAGTATTTTCTGTATTTTCAGGTGATTGTGAAGCAGCCAACTTCGAGGAAGCATCAAAGAGAAGGACAAATGGTGATTTTTAATGCATTTTAATGCATGTTAAAAAAGTGATGCATGGTATTTCTTTTTATCTTCTAAATGCATGTATTATATGAATAGTTCTGGTGAACATTTCTTGTTTCAGAAATGTTAAGAATGATGTGGCGATAATAGCCCCAGGAGCTTGCATGCAGTAGAAAATAGGATGCAGTGCTCTGTGGGTAGGCAGAACAGTAGATGGCAGGATTTACATGTGTAGAGTTCAACTTGTGAGTCTGCAGGAGGCACTGGTCGGTGGCAGTGAGGGAGGGTGGAGTACAGGAAATTGGACAGTGAAGAAGAAGCATGACCAGCTGGCCTGCAGCCGAGGGAGAGTGAGAAGAGAGAGGCGAGAGGCAGGAGAGAACGTTGTGGTGGAGAGATCAGACACCACGAATGAGAGTCTTAAATCGGCTCTTAGCAGGGGAGGTGTAATCTTCAGACTTCAGAGTTAAGGAAGGACCAGGCAGATTTTCTTCTTTAAATGATTAAAAGTGATTGATAGCATTTAAAAAGGAAACACAGAAACATGCGCGGTATAACTAACAGCTTCAATTCCTAAAAGGTACTAAAAGAAGATCAAGCAGCAGTATGTCTGAGGAAGAAAACCCTAGCAAGAAAGGCAGGTGGATAGACAGTTCAGGTAATATTTCTTATCTCAATTTATCCAATTCAAATCTTTTTGTTAGGCAGTTAGCACCATTGTGTGTTCTTTAAATGATACAATACAATACAGTACCTGTACCATTTGGAGAATATGTCCAGGATTGAGAGGTGATATATAAATAGTATTTCCCTGATAGTAATTCATTCATTTTGAAAATTGTAATAAGAAGGATGTTATTTCCAGTGATCGTATCTCATACAGATTAATAATATCTGGCCTGGCTGAAATTCCCCCAACCTCATAAATTGTAGAAAGGAGCCTGTTTCATGCTCTGTTCCCTTTTCTGTCTGTTGTTGTGGTCTCTTTGTTGTGTTGAGTGTTGGTGCCACTACCCTATTCATAATATTGTTCTTCTAAAAGCAGATGCTCTGACAGTATAACAGAGTACAAAAATGCAGAAGTAGTGTGGTACTGTGATATCAGGAACATCAAAATGTGTTGTTAGGGCTGTGTTACATTTGTGTTATTGTTTTTTTTAGATGAAAATTCTCATTTTAAAGGTAGCTGTCTATCAAAGGGCACAATTAGAGAGTATGTAAAACTATGTGCCCGTGTGTTTAAGGCAGGGGCCTACAAATCTGGTCCCAGAGAACCACAATGCCTTCTGTTTTTCTCTCCCCCCAAGGTCTGAAAGAGGTTATTGGATCAATCAGCTGATTAATTTGGATCAGTTATCAGGTTTTTGAAGCTCAGTTTTAATATTTAAAGCTGCCTATAAACTCTGAAGGACCAGGGTGACACACTGCTGTCTTACAGGATCCAATGGTGTCTGCTCTCAGTGGATTTGGCCTTGGGCTTCCACAATCATC
This sequence comes from Atractosteus spatula, assembly GCF_055471065.1. Lineage (NCBI taxonomy): Eukaryota > Metazoa > Chordata > Actinopteri > Semionotiformes > Lepisosteidae > Atractosteus > Atractosteus spatula. The sequence continues at coordinate 68,036,482 of NC_142709.1, read as the reverse complement.
CTGAATGCTCCTAAAGTTACTTCCCACTTGTATTTCTGCTTCCTTGTATTGATCTTGAAGACACCCCCTGAGCTGGGTTGGTTCATATCTTTCCACATTAAGAACACCTGAATTAAATCCCATGTAGTGTTCTCTGTCCAAGGTTGAAAAAGATGACCTTAGTCACATTGTCTGACTTTGCCTTCAGACCAGAAATTCACCTGGCTGTTCTCGTTTGCACTCTGTGTCTTTAGACTAGTCATTGTGTGTTTTTCTTGTTGTAGATGGCCCGAAGAATGTTAAGAATTCAATTATAACTGATCAGCAGTTAATGGTAATCGCCAAGTGTATGGGCAAAGAGTGGAAGCAGCTGGGCATCTCTTATCTCAGTCTGTTGAAGAAGGATATTGATCAGAGTCAAGCCAAAGACGAAGACCTGACGATACAGAAGTTTAACATGCTTGATGAATGGAGAAAGAGAGCGAAGAATAACGCAACTGTGACACATCTGTCCAACATTCTCGATGGCGAAGATGTTCCCACCGAAGTCAGGACTGTCTTGGAAAGTATGTTACTATCGCCAGCAGGAATCTGCAAAGTTCAGCAGTTCATAGTTTTTTTTCCTTTTAAGACCTTCTCTGAACCAATCCATTTCTGTTGAACTTGGCTCAGTATACACAGTTAGGCTCAGCTGTGCTTCTAGTCTCCAGTGTGCCTACAGTTAAAAATCATTTTTATCTTTTCATCTGTCCTAATTGAGATGAAAATAGAAGCAAAGTATACTGTAAAGACATGTGATGTTTTCAGTTAGGTTTAAAATATTAAATGCACAAAATCCCTTATTCCCAATAATGTCTTGTCACAATAAGTTTGCATCATGTTAGATACTGTGATGTTAGGATTTACAGGTTTCGCTGATGCTAATTGGCCAATAAAAGCCATTAGTTCCTCTTAAACCTAAAGCACTCTGCAAACTACACACAATAGAACCTTAAATTACTGCAGAAGTGTGTACTTTCAAAGTTTAGCCATGTTCAGAGAAAGCTAGAATGGAAAATCAGATAGAATAGCTGGTTCTGCCAATTGCTAATATCTGCACTTTTATCATATTTGTATCAGTGACTTTAACAATAAATGAAGATATGTTTATTCATATTCCCTCTGTCTTGGATCTTGTACACGTTATGGTTATTTTAAGATATCTGATGAAGTATGAATTCCGAAACTTTATTCCTCAGAACTAGAAAAGCGAGTTTAGATCTGACATTCACTCGTGGTGACAAATGATTAAAATAATGTTTTTCTTAACCCCAGGCTCTTTTGAAATGCATGCTTTATAGGGGAAAGCCATATCTATCTAAATTGGTCTCAGAAATGTTTTATTTTAAGGCTAAGTTGTGTTTTTACTGTATAACCTGTTACAGATAGGATGTAAGCTAATTGGATTTTGCCCTTTCTTGTAGACATGTCGAATGGTTGTTGACTTGATCTCATGGAAAGTGATCCACTTTTTAAGGGCATTAGAGGACTAAAGTAGCCACCGATAAGCAGGATGGAAACTGATGAACAGAAGCCCTTATCTGTACTGTGGATGATGCCTCCACAGCAAGAATTACGTTGTATACTAATGGTTTAAAATGGACGTCGCTGGTGCTGGTATCAGAACTCCTTTGACAGAAGAGTGGATACTGTGACAAAGAGCTCTTCCACGGCATGCTGAACACTTTTTTAATGATTTGTACAAAATATCTTGTAGATATTGAATATGGAAAAATACAAACTTTGTATAGTGCTCAGAGAATGTAAATATATATATTTTTTTTAATTTTGCCATTAAGAAGACAAACCTGTGTTTAATTTGGGAAGACATACTGATGAAACATTGTGTGCTGTTTTACTTACATATTTTAAGATTTCTGATGTCAGATGTCCACACACCCTTCCTAAAGGAATGGTGCAATTTAATTTTAATTTTGTGTTTATTTACATTTTGTTTTCCTTTCCTAAAGTGTCCAAATGGCAACTATTACAGAGTACTGTGTGTGTTACATTCCAGGTGAGTGTACCTAATAAGACAGAAAAAAGCATCACTCATTCAACCTGCCAACTCAACCACTACAAGTTCTGGTTCTCTGCTTGATGGCAGCTCTTTAATTGATGTGAATAATCTTGTTTGTTTTCAGCGGAAAATGACATCAGTGTCTGGATTTATAATCTGGGGCTGGCAGGTGGATTACAGTATTGACTTTTATTTTGATATGAGATTGAGTTTTTACTTGAACTCACATTTTTCACTCTGCAAACTGAAAAATCAGTGTAAAAACATTAAAAGTCAGTTATACTCAAGGATATATACAGTACTCGATGAACTGAACTACATACAGTAGGTGTCTTTCATTAAAATAAAACATTTCAAGTAGAAATGTTAATCTTGGCAGTTTATAAAAAGAAATTATCGAAGGAGAACTGGGATACCATGTACTGAAATTATTTCAAATACTTTGTCCCAAAAGTGTCTCTTTCAGGGAGACACATATGTAGCCTGTATAATGTTTATCAAACAGTAGCAGAACGTTTTTATAAAAGGGATGCATCTTACCTAAAGACCTTTCAGAAGTTTTTTAACTGAAGCTTGAGTGGTTTGGATCAAGGAATGATATGTAAAATATAGACAACAATATATAGAGTTCCTTATTTCATACTTGGTGCCACTGATTCCTTTATTCTTTTCTACAAAAGAATGTTTATGTTACTGTAATTATTCTCTTTGGCGGGGTGGTTATTTTTTTGTTCTTCATAAGAAAGTAAAATCACAATTGTAAATCATTGAACGTTTATGTTAAAGACCTTTGAATAAAAAAGTAGTATGTTAGCCTGAAAGATTTTTTTCTTTCATTTTAATTTAACTTTTTCATTAAAGTTACTTTTTTATTGTTGTTTTTATTTTTTTTTTACTTTAGAATTAGTTTTTATCATGTTAGCAATCAGCATTGTCATATTCCTTTGTTTCCCACTAGGCTCGTGGAAGATTTCTGAATCATTTTAAATGGCAGTCCTACCTATGATGTACTGTACCATGGCTATAATTTCAGTTTTGTTTTGGACTCTTTGGTTTGCTGCAGAATAACCTTTCTGTTGTCACCAAAGAAAATCTCGTTTCACTGACATTGTTAGAGAGACAGTGTGACATTATACTCTTGGTTTGTGGCAGTGTTGTTTTTATGTTGATAGCGCCATTCTCCAATTGAGAGGAAAAATAAAAACTGCATTTACTTAAGCACAGCCAGATAATACCTCTTTTACCATTTTTCCCCACTTTTTATGGACATCACTACTTAGGGTGTATCATATTCTGTGGAAACAAAATTCCATGCAACTATTTGTTATGGCGATAAAGTATTGAACTGGGGACTGTATTGATACTGAACAGTCACTAATAAGTTAAATCAGCCTCTTTCTTTTTGTGAACCCTTTGAAATTATCTGGATTTCTGCATTAATTACTCATAAAAATGTAGTCTGATCTTCAACTAAGTCACAATAATAGACGAACACAATCTGCTTAAACTAATAACACACAAACAATTATACTTCTTGTCAATATTGAACACCTCATTTAAACATTCACAGTCCAGGCTGGAAAAAGTATGTGAACCCTTGTATTTAGTAACTGGTAGAACCTCTTTTAGCAGCAATAACCCCTGCCAAATGTTTCCTGTAGCTGCTGATGAGACTTGCACAACGGTTAGGAGGAATTTTAGATGATTCCTCTTTACAAAATTGTTGCAGTTCATTAATATTTCTAGGATTCCTTGCGTGAACAGCTCTCTTCATCTCAATTGGGTTGAGGCAGGGACTCTGACTTGGCCATTCCAGAACACAAATTTTCATCTGTTTAAGCCATTCTGTTGTTGATTTACTCCTACTGTATATTTTGGGTCATTGTCATGATAATCAATGTCTCAATGTCTCTATGATAGCAATCTGTCCAGGCCCTGAGGCAGCAAAGCAGCCCCAAACCATGATGCTCCCACCACCAGGGAAAAAAAGCACAGCACACCACCATGCTTCACGGTTGGGATGAGGTTTTTTGTGGTGTGCTGTGCTTTTTTTCCCTCCAAACATAGCGTTGCGTGTTTCTGCCAAAGAGTTCAACTTTTGTCTCATCCGTCCACAGAACATTGTCCCAGAAGCGTTGTGAAACATCCAGGTGGTCTTTTGCAAACTTGAGACGTGCAGCAGTGTTTTTTCTGGAGAGCAGTGGTTTCCTCTGTAGTGTCCTTCCATTAACACCATTCGTGTTCAGTGTTTTTCTGATAGTGGACACATGAAGCAGAGACTTTGGCAAGTTCAAGAGATTTCTGGAGGTCCTTTGCTGTTACCCTGGGGTTCTTTTTCACCTCCTTCAGCATTGTACGCTGCGCTCTTGCCGTGATCTTTGCAGGACGCCAACTCCTAGGGAGAGGAGCAACAGCACTGAATTTCCTCCATTTATAGACAATTTGTCTTACTGTGGAATGATGAACGCTCGGGCCTTTAGAAATGCATTTGTAGCCTTTTCCAGCTTTATGCACCTTTACAATTCTTCTAAGGTCCTCTGATATTTCTTTTGATAAGGAAATGGTTCACATGACCAGCTCTCTTGAGAAGAGCTGACTCTGTCAGTAACTAACCTTTGTGTGCCTTTTTTATAGGGCAGGGCATCTACAATCTCATCTCGTTGATTGGAACACCTGACTCCAGTTAGCTTTTGGAGAAGTCATTAGCCTAGAGGTACACATACTTTTTCCAACCTAGACTGTGAATGTTTAAACGATGTGTTCAATACTGACAAGAAGTACAATTGTTTGTGTGTTATTAGTTTAAGCAGATTGTGTTTGTCTATTATTGTGACTTAGCTGACGATCAGACCACATTTTTATGAGTAATTAATACAGAAATCCAGGTAATTCTAAAGGGTTCATGAACTTTTTCTTGCAACTGTAATATGCCTACCTTCAGTCAAGGGAAAGCATGTAATGCTACTGATCCTATTTAAGAGAAGGGTCAAACATTTTTGACTAAATGGGGATTCCTACAGTAAGTGAGCAAACCTAGATGCTCACTCATTTTTACACTCTTGTTGAGACGGATTTGTTCAACATGAAGATTAGGCTGTTTGGGCTTTCTGTTGTGAGAGTGTTGTTGAATCAGGTGCCCAATGACATCTTCAGACGAAGCTGGGAAAACAAGTTTGGGATGAGCTGGACAAAGATGACTCAACTAAATGGGCTACGGCAATGTATAAAAAGCCAAACAGCATTCTTCACTATTTACTGTTTCAGTACAAGCTACACAGGTTTTGTTTAATGGTTTGACTGATGAAAACACAAACATCTCCAGAATAACAGACTTACCTGGAGATCAGTTGAGAGGCTCAAATTGAAATGCCAGAAGACCTTAACAGATGACAGGTGGTGGCATTCAAAATATACAGTGGTATTTTAGTGTTGCAATTGAGATTGTGGATATAAATGACATACTGTGGTTAGCAGTTCTTGCAAGATCCTGTGACTCAGAGCCATGCCATGGAAGAGTATGATGTCTGGAAGCCAAGCATGGGACAACAACAAGTGAAGGTAGAGTCAAAGTTTGTTCATCATTTTCTGGAAAGAGGAATTGACATCGCAATATTATTTTCCGTAACAATGGATGGTGCCCTTGCTATAATCGGAAAACGGAAGAGATTAGTAAAGATCATTGAGGATCAAACTGGTCAGGTGATGTTAGTTTCATTGTGTTATTCACCAAGAAAATCTTTTTGCTTCATTATGTGATGAGTACAGAGGTGAAGATTGTGCTTCAGGAGATGGACCATACATCTTCAAAAACATAACCTGTTACAAGTCCCTGCTTGTGAAATTTGAGTCTTTGAAGAAAGTAGCATTTTCACTGCTTTTAGCCTTTACACCTACATGCCTCTGTGATATTTGAACATACTGTTTGAAATCTGTTTTTTGTCTGTCCCAGGGCTGGTTAAGGACTGAATACTAAGGTTTGTGTGCTGTTTAAAGTATCTAACTTGCAAACCCAAGATTGGAGATCTCAGCAAGGGCAAGAATTACACTAAGCGGTAAGATCAACAACTTTATTAATGAAGCTGCTAAAATGTAAGTAGGACTATTATTGATGTTTAAAAAAGTACTGTATGAATGGCATACAGATTGGGAAATGGGAGTGAATACGTTTACTCTTGGTAAACCACTTCTGAGATGTTGCCAATTCCAGGTCTAGGTTCAAAGGCTGCAGTATTCAATTGATGTACCTCATCTACTTTGCTAAAAAGTAGTACCAACAACATAATCAAGCAAGTAAATATAATAAGTCTGAAGACAGAAGGGAAAGTCTGACTTCACTGGTGTGTGGGAAAAGGTTAAGGAGCTGTACAAGGCATAGATACTGAAACTGATGTGTCATACACAGGAATTTACATTGATCTATGACAGCTATCTGCTTGAACCACATAAATGTCAAACAATATTGTTCAAGCTTCCGAGAGTTAAGTAGTGGTATAATGAAATTACAGATTTGCCTGTAGCAATACACTATTGCATCACACTTGTGGTTTTACTTTCAGTTTCACCTTTGGCATTTAGAAAAATGTGCCTTCTGTTTTGACAGCCATTCAAATAACTTTCACAAGGACATTATTTTCTTAGTCAAGACTAAGCATATTCCGGTATCTAGTGAATACAGAACACTTCCAATCAAGTTAAAGGATTTTCTTCCAACTATATTGGCAAAGTCATACCTTTTTCCTTTAAAACAAGCTTGCTGTAGCTTAGTATTTATTTAAAAATATCTACATCTGAGTCTTGAAAAAGACAGGAAATGCGTCCTAATTTGAGAAAGGGACATTCTATAACATTAAAACTCTATATGGAAAAAGACCATCATTCTAGTTGTTAAAAAATACCCTTTCATTCATAGTACTTTTACATAGTACAGAACAATTACACTTGAGTGTGTGTACAGAAAAGTAAAATAAGTTAATTTTTACATAAATTAACACTAGTAGTCCTGGTGTTTCACACATACTCTACTAGATGAGTATCTGAACAAATGAATCTGAGCATTTATTACTTGTAATGAACAGACAAGGCACTTGCACAATTAACATTTTATTATCATAGATGTTATAAATACAGTACAAAAATAAATAGTTCAAGTTAAGACACAGGTGAAATGTATGTCTGATGATCTTAACATGTTTCATACACAAGTTAGTGCTTTGCTATTACTATAGGTTTTAATTAAATAATTCAATAAATAACAGATTCCATTTGGAAAAACACACACAAGTATCATCTTATAAATAAACAGCAATGATTTCTTTAGCTTATTTTCCTTGACAGCATATGAAAAATAGATGTAAACCGTTGGGAGCAGTCCTGGCCTGTAGTAAGCAGAGCGACTAAGACATTCTGCTCGACTTAATATAACTGAGAACTCGGCTGATAGTCACAATGCGAACTCGGAATGCCTTCAGAACTTTACAGAGCCTCTCTCTGTTCTCAAAGTTATTCTCCAGAGTTGCAGTCTGGGGGGCTGGGGTAAGGGTGAAAGAGTCCTAGAAGAAAAAGAAGTGAAAATAATTTGATATGGTTCTGCTGTTTTCCAGGGTTTGGATTATAGTTCTCATGGAATGAGTATTGTATGTTCTTTGTCTTCTGCCCTGTGCTGCACTTACAATTTGGAATATCAAAATATTTCCAGATGTATTTTACTATCTATACAAAAACATTTAATTTTTCCAAATACCCAATCGACACATCTGTTTGCTGAATGCTATTAAATATTTAGTTTGTGGGGACTTTAAAGTAATCTCAATCTATGAAACACTGAACACTTGACAAATGCATATAAGACTCATTGGATTATAATAAATTAAACAGTAGTAAAGAATTTGTACACATTTTATAGTCATAGAAGCAGACATCTCAGCAAATTCACTTTCATTGCAAAGTAGGCATGAAAAATTAACTTACGTTTGGTGTGGGAGCTGCTGAGGACAAGCACTGTTGTGTAAAAAAGTAAGAGACAGTTGAGCATCTTAGGTTTTCATTTGTAGATTTTAGGGCAAATTGAAGTAATATACATTACAATTATATCCGTAACACATATTGGTCATGTTTATCAGCTTGCTAATTGATATTAAGTTATTTTATTCATCCATACTCTGTACAAAAGAATATGAAAGACCACACAAGCTACTGCACCATCTTCATAGTTGAAAATGATCAAAATTGTATGTGAATCAGGTACCATGCAGACAAGTCTAAATTGAGACCTTTAGGATAGCTCTCTTTCATGCTGTTGAATAGGAACAGTCATTCCTAATGCAGTAATCAAGCAGGATTTATCAATCACTCTCAGATCATCCTTGTCTAAACTCTTGAAACACTTTTGTTTTACCCTTTAAGCAACTAAGCAGTTTAGATGGAACAAGACATGAAAATCCCCACATGCAGTATCACTCAAGGAACACAGTTGGTCACCTTTGACACAAATGGATCAAAATTCTAAGTGGATTAAAACTCACAGGTCTTCCAAGTCATTACAAATTGATGAGCTAAAGGTGATTTAGAAAACAACCTACATGTACAGTGCACAGTCAACAAGCATCTGCTCTGTACTGTTGAGGTACCTCCTACCACAACGGTACCGCCTACTGTATGTTGGGGGCTGAGGTTCAGCTCAGTGAAACTGTCCTGATCAGACATTTTGTTGTTTGTGCAGTGCTGGCCGATGTGCTGCTTTTCGTTTTCCTTTGCAATTTGGTAAACAAAAACTCCCCCTTCGGAAGGGATATTCCTAGAAGTGTATCTGTCTGGCTTCTGTCTGCCTCTGTGCGTGTTTTTAGGGTGTGTGCTGCTTCCCAATCTTTCCATATCTGATGTTTAGTGTGCTTGAGTATTTTATATTACCTTTATCTCTTTACTATACATCCCAAGGAAGACAAAAGTAGCAACAGTGAAAGATTCTAGAAATTGTGTGATTATGCATATGTACTGTATGAGTATATAGCATATGCGCTTTGCAGTACTGTAGGATCTACTGAAGGACCACACTACAAAACCAGTGGGATTGTCCTCTGTGTGTATACATATGCAGTTTTTTGTTTTATGCAGAAAAAAATCTTCTTACCTCCAGTAGTTCATCTACTCTCTTTATTAGGGTGCCCTCCAGGTTTGCATGTTTGTAACTCAGCAACTCATTCTTGTAATCCCATAAATCTATGCTGATATTCCCCAAGCAGGCAGACTGAAGAAAGAAAAAAAAATACTTTACAGTGAGTATCTAACGAGCTGTAAAACCGACAAGTTAATGAATAGACCGATATCTATTAAGGTTACCTTATTAAATGGTGTTTTCCGATGTCCAGAGCATCCTGTGTTCTGTAACAGAAATAACAGTACAAACTATAAAGATGCACAAAGCTATAAAGATTTACACAAGTTTTAAAGTGTAAAGGATTCTGTTGGTCTATTCTTCTGTGTGGCTAGTAGCAGGTTGTATTTGGGACTACCTCACCTCCTCCAGAACACTATACAGTAGTTCAGTATTTTGTATCCTTGGACTTGAAAGAACACTGCATTTATCTGTTTTTTGTTCCAGCTGAGCTCTTAATCACAGGCTTATTAATTTCAGTTTTCACTTTGGGCCTTATCTGTAAATTTGCTTTCAGCTCTTTAAAGGTTAAGTGGAATTTGAATATAATTGTACCATTTTATGAATTTCAGAAGTGCCCTTATACAAGTACAGTATGTTGATTGAACAGTAACCAGTTCAACTTCTGCAGAAGGCACAAAAATGCTAGCTGTGAAAGTGTCATTCCAACCTGTGTCTATTCAGTGTATACTGATTAACTAGCAAGAGCCTTTCAGACAGCAGACTGTTCCTCCAGTAGTAGTTGGGAATCACTCATTGACGAGCGAGCGCTAGTCCTCGTCTTTTTACACAGCAGGTGCTTTGGGTTTAGTTTGCGAGCTAAACAAATAAAAGCATGTGAGCATTTCAGTTAAAAAAGATAAAAAAACAACGCTTTAACAGATCGGCTGTAAGTCACGAACGCGTTCGTACCTCTTCGGTGTCGGGTTCACAGGCTTTCACCGTCATGCCGTTGGTGATATCCAGCGACAGAATTATTTGAGAGCAGTTGAACCCCTCGTAGTTGTCTTTCTACGTGTGGGGTAATTGAAAAGAGTCGAGAATTAAAATATTGTAAAAAACCAACCCAAAACAAGTAAGACATTCTACAAACCCCTTCCGAAAAGAACTGTCGCACGGTACAGACCTGCCCCAGGGCGTTTGTGACGTTGGCCAGCAGTGTTCTGGAGCGCTCCAGGCAGCTCCTCAGGACGTCAGGGCTGCTGGCTCTGTGCTGCTGTCCTCCGGCGCTCCCCTCGCACACAGCGGCTAAGTGAGTCGAGAGCAGCGCCAGAACCAGCCATGCGCTGAAGCCTGGGAATAAAATCAACGTCGAAAATCAAATACTGTAAATGTGCGTTAGGGTTAGGTCGGCTCTCACAGCGCGGGCTATTTCTTAGACGCGAATCGGTGAAACCCGTTGGAGTCACTGAAGATGCACAGCCGATCTGCCCTTACATCATGATAAACCACAACAGCTTTTTGTGATTAGCCTGATTTGCGTATAATAACTTAACGACTGAATGCAGTGGTAGTATATCTAGATTTTAAAACTACTAGACATGTTGCATACCGCAAAAAAAAAAGGACAGGACATTTAAGACTTCTCAGGAATTCTAAGGAAAAGGAGAATATCCCGGTGTTAAAAACTTTACCACACCTCAGTTATTCTTTAAAAACACTTGTTCACTTATTCTTGGACTATTTTTAAACAGATAACTACTAAACCAAATGTTTTTTTATTCTTAGCCAGTTAAACGAAAGCTGACCGTTTGCCTTCTTTCTTTTTCAACAGTAAAGTGGTAAAAGGTGAAAGAAAACTGTATTTATGAACGGAATAAGTTCTGAACAAATGTAACTCCGGAATAAATATAGTTATATATATATATAAAACACAAAATAATAACCATACTGTAGGTGACTGTCAGTAAGTCAGACCACTGATGTGCGGAAACTGATGTGTAAAGAGATGTTGAAAAAATACTCACAGAAATCGAGCTTCTGCAGAGACATTTTTCCTGTGTTGTGTTCAAATATCTCAGACTTTGCCTCTCCTTCCAAAATCTTGGACGATGCATGTTTGCCTTCTGATCGTTGCGCTTTTAAAGAGTGCTCAGGGATTTCCCTGCAGTAAGTTAAACACAAATTGAAACTATAAAACCATTTTATCCCCGTGTAATTTCCTAATCCGATACCATGTCAATAATTAAGAGCGCACTATCCATTTTTTTTGCATAGTTAACAGGAGTGCCCTCATTTTTTAACTTACCTGTACCTGTGGCGCAATATTAGCTCGTGATTTTTGCGATCTTTGCTTCAAAAGACGTAACAAATACAGGTACATAAGTATTCATAAAATTGCACAGCATTTCTTACATAAAATTGATCGAAAATTGTTAGTTTTAGGCATACTGTTAGGGTAAGGATAAAAGGTTCTGTTAGGATCAGGGTCATCATGAATATAAATGTAACATTTACGTGCGTTGAACGAAATAGCCATACTGTAAATGATTGTGTTAATCCGGTGTAGTTACAGAATCCATGTGAATGCGAATAAACTCATAGGACAGCAATCAGAGAAAACTAGATTGTTTTAAATAAAATTAAAGTTTAACTTTATTAGATTGAAGGTAACACGCTTAATAACTAGCCTGTTTTCTACATGAAGAGATTTAAAAAGCGATCATTTTTTGACCATGTCAACATATCGCATTTCGAATTGCAGCTTATTTACCTAATACAGGGATATTTCAAAACTCTGTAACCAGTCTTTTTGACCCTAAGGTGATGCATATAACTGGTTCGTCTAAATAATAGGTGTTGAAAAAATAACAACGCAGAGAAAGCTCTTATTTTAAAAGGTGCTCTTAACAAATCTCAAACTTTTTTTCTAGGAGTAAACGTTTGCTAAAAGGCTAAACTACGGGCTAAAAACTTCACTCATTATAAAGGCTTAAACTCGTGATCACATTTTTTCATTTTTCATTTAAAATATAAGTAAATCCCTAAAAACCATCAGAGCAGGATCAGATGAACTCCAATAATTTGTTCACAGGGAGAGACTTGTCTATTTAAACTAAACTTTATTGTTATACTGAGCATACCCCTAAAGAAATAATAAAATCCAAGAACAGATAATTATTGATAACCACACAGCATTCTAATAAAGTATCAAGTCAGTGCTTGTCAACAATTTCTATAGTTTGCTTAAACCTTTTTATGTACTTGAGGTGTCTTTATAGTATTATTAGAATAGTAAACTGGAAGAAATCATAGTGTTAGTTATCTAATAAACTTCGAAATAGTAGACTATTTTTTCTGATACTTTTTTTTAGAAAATAACTAAAAATCTGTAATATGCAACTCGTTTGTCACATTATCTGAATGTCTGCTTCAAAAGTAGCGTGTTTTAGTTCTTAACTGGGAAGAATAAATGTTTCCCTTCCTTGGTATTTACAAATGTGATGATGCTGTTACACACCACAAGACAAAATCAGTATTAGAATTAGTAATGTTCTCGCAAGGGGAATTTCTACAGTACACATTTCTATTAATTCAAATGTAAAAAGTGATTTTTTTGTGCCTTATTCTCAATACTCAAATTAAGTGAATGTCTATTTTTCTTTACAAACAACCACAGGATGATGGTAAATGTCCATGTAGTCTGAAGTTAAAATGTTTCTTTTTATTTTCTATACTGTAATAAGATCTAATAAGATATTTTTTGATTGAAACCAGAAAGGTTTTAAATAACCATAGGACAGTATGTCTTGGCATCCAGAGTGATTCTTTAGCCAAAGGTACCAGATGATACTCAGAGCAATCACCTCCTGCTTTTCCTATTTAGCAAGCAGCCTTTTCATGGATTATAATTTGCTAATGCTTTACTAATGTACCAATGTTTTATGAAATGACAAAGATTTGGTGTACTGCTGACTTTTTTCAATTTCATTTGAAATGTAAAGGAATCTGGCTTGTATTCTAGTGAAAACAAACGTGAGTTTGTAATTTAAATCTATGAAGACTTTAAAAAAATATTTATTGTAGACTTCTGTGTGATCCTTTATTATTTTTTTTCAATATTTCCTTTTTTAATGCGTTGAATCACAGGAGAGCCCTGAAAGGGACCGAATACCTTACAGAACATGGTTTTTTAGAAATTTCACAGAGGTTGTAGGTTTTTACTATTGAAAATGCACCTGCAAGAGCGTGGGGAATTGCCCAGAAAAGTGAAAAAGAACACCATAACAGAAAAAAAAGATTTTTTAAAGCAAGCCACATTTGTATTTGCACTCTAACTGGGAACAGCCTGAAGACTTTCTCTTCATGGGCCTCTTCTGTTCCTACTGTACATGCAGCTACAACACATGAAATTCAGATTTTTAATATATTGTTATTCCTGATATATTCTTTCCTATTGTGTGTCTTTGGAAGGTGAATATGTTAACTTTATTTTTACTCATGTAAAAACAACAATGAAGAAAAATATACATACAGAAAGGTCATCCAGAAAAAACAAAAACATTAAGGTCAGTGAGGGCTTGATGTTATGACAAATGAAACCCAAAACAAGTCAAATTGCTTCATGACTATGAATACACTTGCAAAATGTCTTCTTGTGTCATATTTAAAGTGTATAATCTGTCCCTAAATGCTATTCTTGCTAATAAATACTTTTTACAAAAATAGAACAGAGCTAAAAATGACTCCTATCATGAAATGGTAAAATGACATTTCAGTCCCCCTTGACTTCTTTCTGTACATCCTGGAGGGTTTAAATTTTTATTACAAGTATGTCTCAGCCTCAAAAAAGATTAATAACACTGCAATTTATTATGTTATTTTTTATTTCTACTGCTCTCTTACACCTCACATTCAGGCTATCCCCAAGGCTGAGGAACTGTAGTTAATACATTGTCCACCACAAAGTAAACTAACTTCAGTCCCTAGTTAAGATCTTACGAGATCTAAAAATTCAAATAAAAACCTAAAACCAATTTTACAAGCATTCAAGACGCATTTTGGTTTTCTGAATTTTATGATGACAGGAGGTGATTTACCCCATCTAGCTGTTAATCTGGCTGTTAATATTTGATCCAAGCATTTAAAAAAAAAGGGCGGAGTGGTGGCCCTGTGGCTAGGGATCTGCGCCTGTGGCTGGGAGGCTCCCGGTTTGTATCCTGTGGCCGGCAGAGGAATCCAACTCCGTTGGGCCCCTGAGCAAGGCCCTTAACCCCAACTGCTCCAGGGGTGCTGTATAAATGGCTGAGCCTGCGCTCTGACCCCAAGCTTCTCTCTCCCTGTCTATGTGTCTCATGGAGAGCAAGCTGGGGTATGCGAAAAGACAAATTCCTAATGCAAGAAATTGTATGTGGCCAATAACGTGATCTTATCTTATCTTGTTTCACCCAGCTGTTTCTTGAAATAAAAGTCAGGATTCCACAACAAGAAAGGGTAGCTTTTTCCAGGCTCTTGCAACCCTTTGAGTAAAGAAGTGCATGCTGTTCTCTGTTTTAAATGGTCTTACTGTTTGTCATCTGGTTTGTGTATCACATTTGATTCTGAAGAAGTCCATGGAATTGATTTTGGCAGTACCTTTGTGGATGCTGGATACTTTAATTGGGATCCTTCATGTATATGACACAACATTTCCTGGTTTAAATTATGCACTTTTAAATATAAATCCAAGCATTGTTTGCTTGTGCATTGTTTTTAAATGTTTTTTTATAAGTCTTTTTTATAAGCATTTTGAATTTTTTCTAGATCTGAAACTACTTTGCCCACTTATAAAATGTTTGTTGATCTTGCAATTTTGGTATCATCTGAGAACTTGTCTAGTTTATTCACTGTACCAGAATCTAGATCATAGATGTATATAAGGAAGAACGGCAGTCTTAATAAAGTCATCACAATTTGAGTATTCACTACTTATCTGTAACCAACAGCAACTGCAGTAGTTAATC
Source organism: Atractosteus spatula (assembly GCF_055471065.1). Taxonomy (NCBI): domain Eukaryota; kingdom Metazoa; phylum Chordata; class Actinopteri; order Semionotiformes; family Lepisosteidae; genus Atractosteus; species Atractosteus spatula. The sequence goes on along the minus strand of NC_142709.1, from coordinate 68,021,352 downwards.
TAAATGCATTTCCTTAAATGCATATTGCCAGCAGTATGGCAATTAACCTTTTATGAGGAACTTTACTGAAAGCCTTAGAAATATACCATATGATATGCTCTGTTTGTATCCTTTACAGCTAGTTCTTGTTCAGAGACATCTAATAAATTAGGCAAGGCAGACCTTCAGTAACCTTTTCTTAACGCATGTTGATTATCGTCTAGAATCCCATTGTCCTATTTTAGTTCTAGTTATCATTTCCATATGCTTATGAGCGATGCGGGTAAGACTTTTTGGCTTAAAATCACTTGATTTTGTTATGGTCTTCTGTCTGGGCACTAAATTAGCCATTCTCTTGTCAATGACCTTTGAAAAAAAACCTATTGAGTTCTTAAATATAAGTGGTAGAACACCATCAGGCCCTGGATATCTGTTTACTTTGCTTTCAGTAACTGTAATGCTCATACCTCTTCTGTGTCAATATTAATGAATGTAGAAGATTATGGTTGCTTAACCTGAGACATATTGTTATTTCTTTCTTGGTAAACGTGAAATATTTGTTGTGGAAATTTTGTGGTTTTCATCATCTAAAGGTTTCCTATTTTTCTTCCTATTTTTATACCTGTGACTCTCTACTGTTCTTTTTCTGTTGTAATACTGAAAAATAACTTTCATTTTAGTCCCCATTGCAACATTCTTTCCTCTTGCTGCCTGCTTAATAGCCTACTTGCACATGCTAGTAATTCATTATACTCATTTACTTTAAGAGCATGCTGGACTTTTTTAACCATTTTGTAGAGTGCTTTCTCTGAACACTGATTGAGGAAACAGTTTGTGCCACTGCTTTTTACCCTCTGTGTTCTGTGTTTCTTTATGCCCAATTTTTGTTGCTGTTTGCCTTTGCTCCTCAGCAACACTAACCATGATCAGAAAGGAAAGCCACTTATACCTGGTAGAGACTTCAACAACTTGAAGCGTGCAGTGGACCATTCCAGCACAGGGCAGAGATGCCAACTAATCTAGGAGACACTGCCAGAGCCTTGACCTGAGAAAAACATGCAAACAGTACCAAAAGCACTGTTTCAATTTAATTACCCCAGTTTCTTAAAATCCTTAAAGTGTTTGTATTAGAACACCACTCTGGTTGCACGGAATGATGCCTTTTAACATGGTGGTTTGTGGTTTTCATGTATTTTGCTTTATCTATGCAGTAAAAACCAAGAAATGAATGGCACAGATTGACCTTTTAAACTTCTTTGAATATATGCTTACTGTATGCCCTGCTCAGAAGCACAACTGACAATAATTCCACCTGATTCTCTCAAGTGTACAGGGGCTGTTGAACTGTATGGTTCTGACAGAATTCATAGAAATAAGGTTTCTAGCTAAAAAACAGGGGAACCCATATCAATGTACTTAAAAGTGAAACTAGGTTAAAAGAGCAGTATTATTATGTACAATCTTTTGTACTGGACCTCAAAATCACATTCAATTTAAAGAACTATGTTAAAAAATCTATATTGTAAAGACGATTGTGAATAAACCCAAATTATTAGGGAAAAATAACTAAGTTTCAAATATATTATTTATCATGAGAAAAATTCAATATCATGCCTTCAAGTAAAAAAAGAGGAAACTGAAATACTATGGGTCCAAGCTGCTTGCTTCAAAGAATTTCACTGGACGGATGCCAGCAATTCACCCAAAACCACACAAAAGACACAGCAGAAGCCAGACAAAGACATTCAATGGAGTAAGTAATGTGAGTGTATGAATACTTTTGTTCATTCTTGAAATCAGTCATTGTATTGCACCCATCCATCAGTAGAATGTCACTTCTCCTAGAAAGGCTAGTGGGAAACTGGGCACAAGGCAGGGCTACATACAGGATGGGTTGTAAATTGATTTCTGGGTGCACAGGGACAATTTAGAGATTCCAGTTAACCTCGCCAGCATGTCTTTGGAAGATGAGAAAGGTCAGCTCCTAGTCTTGCCCAGTTCCACTTTTCTACATAATTTATACTGTCTCGTCTCTTGAGCCTGAGCATCCCTTTGCACAACTGTCTTGCATCTCTCCCATTACCCCATCTTCACCCTTGCAGCAGCTCCCTGGTTCATTCCTAGTGAAACTAAAGGGAGGTTCATTCAGCCTCATCCTTCCGGTCAGGCTGCTGTTACCTCAGCCAGGTGAGTTATGCCAAATAACTTCATTTAGTTTCTATATTGCATTAGACACTGCTTGGAGTACTGATTTACTCAATGCAGCAACAACCCAAAAACAGCATAACAACATCTGAAAGGGAGAGTTATTTAACCAGGCAGCAACATCTATACAAATGAGCAATTTGTATACAGTTAGTATATGTGACTGCACCCTTCATGCATTAAACAAATGTTTTTAAAAAATTATCTTAAGGGGACACTGAAACACAATCACTCTTTTTACTGAAAGAAGAAAGCCCAAGGCATGGAATATGAAACAAGGTTTTATTTTTTATTTTACATATCTGTACACAAAATTCCCCCAAATAATATTCGGAATACAATTGGATGAAATGATATTAACACACTTATTGAAAATGACTCGTGTCAGAAAATCAACATTCACAAAATGTTGAGAACTGAGTAAAGTGAACAGATTACCAAAAGCTACAACTTTACTACAAGGCAGGCATGTATCCTTTTGACTCATTTAGCACCTTCAAATAAAAGTTTCTCAGTTGAAAACTACCATTTGTGCAGAATATAAAGAGGCCACCTGTAAAATACTGTCCAACCTTAAATCCAGAAGTTAATTTATTTTTTTACAATGCTTTTATTTACTATCTCACTATTATCGTATAGTCTCCACCAATTTAATATATATATATTTCTCTTATTAAAATGACCATTATTATTTAGTGGCAAATGTAAAAAGTTAAAAAGAAGTTATGAAGAAGCAAGGCCAATCACTGGACAGAAAGCTTCGGACGGTATTGATGACTAACACTGACTTTTTGTTTAACCCCCTCAGGAAGTGCTCCATCTCCAGAACTTGTACAACCACAGAAGCAAAATAAAATCTAGCCTTGTTCTTCCTTGTGTCTCGGTGGTAGTTTTTACTTTGGGGTTTTCTCTGCCATGTGCTTTTGCTGACTTTCAGCGTGCCTGTGACAACAAAATAAAAACAAATGCATCTTTCAGTCAGGTTTTAATATCCCAAACTTTAACAATCCCTTCCCCTCAGGAGAAAGAATTGATAGTACAGTGAAGCAATTACATTTTGAATTGTATTTTTTTTTTAACAAGCACTTTGTGATTTTTTTTTATGTCGCCATTTATAGGTACTAATACTGACACAAACTCAACTTCTTGAAGGTTAAAAGTGTAAGAGGAATGTGGTAGAAATAATTTTCTTAACCATTTGTGTAAATACTACATAAACAGGTTTAACATGAGGTTTTAGGACCACATTTAACCAGATCATGCTCCTAGCTCCTGAGGAAATGCAGGTTCTGTACGTAATGTCCTTGAACAGAGTTACTAGGATGATGAAACATTCAGTGAAACACAAAACAGGGATTAAATAACTGTTACTACCACCTGCTTTCCAAGTATTTATTTCAACAGAACACAAGCAACAATTCAGAAATATTATTTCTGCTCTGTTAAAAGTAAAGTGGACTGCAACATGTCCTAAGAAGCAAAGGAATCAGGGTTCTGCGCAGTGTGGCTGTACCTAGTCAAGTCTTCAATGTCTACCAGCATGGCGTCCTGCTCCATATGTAACTCGTCCCTTATTAGAAGAAGCTGCACAAGTTCTTCATTCAAACCTGCAGTGACAGAAGGAAGGGAAGGTCAGTACATTCTAAAAGGCTGGATTACAGGTATACACTGTAGGTATTCATTAAATAGTAGCCCAATCAAAAAAAAAAATTCATGTCATATTTATCTGCTAATATAGGCAATATAAATAACATAAAAAAAACAATCCCCACAGTTTTGACTGATCTTAATTATGTCTTTGAAGTCTGTGTTTACAGAAGAAAGGAAGGAGAACAACTGATAAAACTCAATAACTTCAATAATACAGAGTTCTTTGGAAGAATGGCAATTCATATCTGTCAATTATGTATTGGTATTAATGAGCCACAGTCGTTTTTCAGAATGCCTTGCCTGCCACGTCTGATAGTTGTTTCCAGTGCACTAATAATCTTAACAAATCAAATTTAGACGGAGTATTAGTCAATAACTCATTCTATATTTAATATGAAATCTTCACTTCTCTAGAAATGAGATATGTTTTTTTTTTCCTTAAGAGTACAAACCAGTTTCTTCTGTTTGTGATAAGAAATAAAACATTTTCCCTGAATTACATAAGTTTGCTCTTATGGTTTCAATTCCAGGCCCAAGGTGCTATCTGTGTGGAATTTGTTATGTTCTTCCCGTGTTCATGTGGGTTTTCACTGTCTGCTCTGGTTTTCTCCCATAGTCCAAAGATAATGTGGTTAGTTAAGAATAGGGATAGATGTTCTTCAGGTTTCATGTCATTTTCAGAAGTCATTAAAGTTTGCTTAGTAAGTACAGTGGTGAACTTGTGTCAGTTACATTGTTCTACAATTGATTATTGCAATAAAATAGTCCATTGTTCTGTATAATTTAACAGGGGAAACAGCCACTGTATCATGAATACTGATCTTAGCTAAATAAATTACACTGTAATTTACAAAATACGACAGAAGATCTTTGTCATTGTTAGATAGCTTCTGGTACCCTGCTGATCTTTGACAAAAATTTAGTGAAATGCATCATGCAGATCGAGAAGAGCTTCAGGCTCTCAGAAGACAGGAGTAACCTCAGCCTGTGTGACTACAGCGGCTCGGCTCGGAGTGTGCTGTTTGACATCCTGTCAGCTGCTCCTCTGTTTCACTGTCTGTTCTCCGTCAGACACATGCCAGCTCTTCAAAAAATACATCACCCAGAAATGGAATATTCTGACTTGCAATTTACTTTGATATCCCACCTCCCCCCACAACCCCCGTTCTTCTATTGATGGAGATGTCAACATAGAGCTTGTCTTCAAACTGATGCTATCAAGGCCTCTTGTCAGTAGACACACATCACTGGTAAGTACCACTGTTTTTAAATTACAAATGTGACAGCTATACGATTTCTGTGCACCTGCGTCTTTTTGTGGAGTAATGCACCTGGTCTTCCAGATAAAGCACATGAAGAGGGGTAACTGAGCGAGTTAGAGAGCTCGACATAAAAAAAGATACCCAGCCATATGCTGGATTTCACTTTTTGTTTTCCAGAAACTGAAAAAAGAAAGGCACGAGATGACTTTTGTGGACTGAGCTACAGTAATCAAACACATGACTACACAGATATGTTGGCAGTCTAGCTTAAATATCAAGGATATTGAGCCAAGACTGCCTCACAAATTACTTAGCGTTACAAAGAACATTGGCTTTTTTACTGCTGGAGGGATGGAAGGAGGAAATTATGCTAGATAGCAGGTTGGAATCAATTATTTTCTCAACGTATGTTCTTTTACAGAGACTTATAGAGTTTCAAATGCACGTTCAGGAGAAGTTCAAAACTTAACCTGGCTCACTTTCACTGACCAATATATAAATATCACACATCACGTCATTCGTCAGATAATGTTGTACCTGTAGTGTACTTACTTTCAATCTGGGAGTGGAGGTCATTGACTATAACTTGTAACTGACCCAGTGTCATATCCCTCAGGTCTGTGGGCTTTAAACTCCGCTTCATGAGGCATTCGCTGATGTGGGGCATGTGAGGCAGCTAGAAAAGAGGAATCCAAAACATTTAATCCAACTGGGATACAAAGACAATTCTACAATGAAGTGTCACATCCTTAGATACATTTAAATGTTTTTTTCCCCTTTCATACAGCAATGTACAAATGCACACAGAGCTGTAGATCTATATCTTGGAGGTTTCTTTTGCAGTGTCTGCCAGGTCCATTTCAACGTGTCATTGTTGTTTTCATGAGCTCCTGGGTTATGATTTCTGGTCTGTGGTCATTGGTCTTTGCACAGATATGTCTAGGTGTGAAGTTGAGCTGATGAATCTAAGTAAATACTACAGTCAAAGTAAAGGATCAAAACTTACAGAAACAAATATATACCTGAAGACTTCTTTATTCATTTAATGATAAGACGTGCTAACGAACCTGACAAATCATGCTGACGCACTACCTACTTGAATATGTTAAACCCAGTTCACTACCTGTATTTCACTCCTGATAATGTCAAATGGATTAAAGACCAGCACCACAGTGTCTCACCAGTAGGTGGCAGACATACAGTACAATACTGTACCTACATATAGCAATCTCCATTATATTCTACAGCAAAAAAACAACAACATTCTACAACATGAAGCAAAAAAAGAGGGGAATAATACACTGGTATTATGTGTATTCATGTACACTGAATACTTACAGAAAAATCCTGAATTAATTCACTTACATTTCTTCAGTGTAGTATTTCATTAGAGTAGATATTTAGATATGAGATTTCTAGAAATTCTAGCTACAGCACAGGCTATTATAAATATCTATACCATATATAGCATTTTTGTTTTTTTCCAGATAACGTCAGGCACCACCACTGTGCTTTGACTTAAGAAAATAATACCTTGTATCTCACTTTAGGGAGACAACAAATATTTAACTTGTATATTTACTGGTGATTTGCTGCGAAAAGGTACAGTACTATTTGTGTCTCAGGAACGATCAATATGAAATACATTTAAAAAATGCATGCAAATATATGTAACAGGGTAAACATAGAAAGTAATATACAATAAATATTTCAGAAACAATAGCTTGAAAAATAAAACATATTCACATCATTAGTTTCTCTGGGCCTTTCTCATCCACAAACTCCAAGAACAAAAAGTGCCTTTTCCAGCTCTGCAGTCTTTAGATGTATTTCTGCTCATTTGATATCATCGTGAGAATTTCTATTTGTCATCATCCAATTGAACTGACTTCTTGGTATTTTTAAGACTTTAAAAGAATTCCCCTGATGTTGCCTGGTTACTGCTCGGATCTGTGCCCGAATGTTGTGCCAAGTTACCGTGGCATCCTTTCCTAGGTCTGTGATTTCCTGTTATTGTTCTAACCATTTTTTTAAAAAAATTTTGCACCTTCAATCAACGGGTTAAGGCAAACACGCCGTAAATTTAGACTGAAGTTGACTGCGCAACTTCCACTTTCATCTTCTGATGTCATCTGACATACAGTTTCTGTTTCAAAAGCCTGTGAAGACTAATAGGCAGCCTTACACTGTGTAATTGTTGTCACGTTCAGGCGAAAGGAGTATCGCACTTTGTGGGCTTTTCTTGTCTCATTGTTAGTCACTCAAAGTTTCTTCAGGTAAGCACAAACGTGGCTTAGTTTCAGAAACCTGGGCCTCAGAGTCACTAAACTCTCTTCTGTTAGTTTCTTTTCCTTTTTTCGGGGAAACGGGGATGCAGCTATGACCAGAGTTTGGAAATCTTCCTTTATATTAAAGCCTGAAACTTATTGGAAAGCCACATGGTTTTGTGAACTAAAACTCGGAGGTTTGCTCCCCACACATTTCTTCGAATGTCTTCTGTACTAGGAATTTCATACCTAACACAATACGAAAATCCATAGTACTTGAAGCGAAAGCCTCGATCAAGTTTGAAGGGTGAAAAAAATCATGTCATGATGATGTCATGTCATGATCATGTCATTGAAAAACAGTAGGAAAATACAAGGACGAGAGAGGGTAGTATTATTTCAGAAAACAGCAGCATTCATTTATTTATATAGCATACACTAACTTCCAGAAGACCTTGGAAATAATTACTCCTCCTTTATGTAAAAGACTTGAAGCTTAGCTATCTGAGCACTTGACGTTTTCATGAGATTCAACTGCTCCTTATCCCTATTTGTTTGCTTTGCTATAATAACCACAATGTTGGAATTATATCATCCTGAATGCTAAAAAAGGTCAGTCTCCTTAAAGTGCGCATATGAACTTCATTATTTTTGACAGCTGGGCACAGCTGCATTTGAAAAGAATTGGCAAAGGCATTGCAGGACCTAAATTATATATTACTTCATCCTGAATAAATAAAGACTTTACCAGGTGAAAATGGAGTTGGTGAGACATGTTCCTGAGCACTGATGTGGATAATTGCATTTTAAAAAACACACACAAGCGGGCACAGGAACCACACAGCTTAAATGTTTATTTTAATGCAATACTGTGGTCGGCTGCTACGCTTCTAAGTTGTGTTGTATCATCAAAGACCCACTCATGTGCACGACAGGAATTTCAAGATGGTCAAGTATTACCGCGCTATGTCACATTAGGGAAAAACAGGTACAGGAACAGAAAACACAGCATTTATCAAAAAAGATTGGTCTGACAAGAAAACCATTTTTAGGAAGCATTTAGATTTGTAAAGCTACAGGACTGCCTATATATCAAACATGAATAACTGGCACACAAGGCGTTTGTGAAATGAACTTCATAGTTTCCATCTTTGCTCAAAGCTCGTTATGCAGGCAGATAGCTATCATGCCTCCCACATAGTTCCATTTTTTAAAGCTCATTTAGCCTGCCATTAGTTATATTGTCAGTAACAAAGATAGGGAAAAGATTAAGGTTTTCTTCTTTTGCCTGAAAAAAAAAACGTACTAGCAAATTGTTTTTGTGGGCAGTCAACCAGTAAAGACTGAAAGTCCATCACAGGGTTATGTTCTGTTATGTACAGTCATTCGGAGTTCAAAAGTTGAAAATACACGATGGGCCAAAGGTGCTACCACAGTGACGTGACCTCAGGTGAAAAGAAGAGGGATGTTTATGAGACCACACCAAACACTCACCAGGTCAGCCACTGGGGACTTCTTTCTATTTTGTTTTTCTACCTCCACCTGCATCTTGGCCATGGGCTTAGCCATTGCTAAAGCCATCTTGGCCTCAGCCTGGAGTTTCTTCTGCCTGCTGAGGAAATCCATGTCCTCCAGGGACTCCGAGTCCTCTTCGGTGGTGTCCCGGTCCGAGTAGGAAGAGCTCTGCTTGCTCTGCAAAACAATCACAACTTTCTTCACTACGCTAGTCTCATGTCAAAGACAGAGCCCGAAATGCCCTTCTTGGCCCTCCCAAGGCCCAGTGATGAATGGTTGGCCTGAATTCTTTGCTTGGATGGACAGTTTCAGAACAGGGATGACAAATATCATGGTACACCATCGCTTAGTTAATAGCAAACCTCTGTCAGTCTTTAAATTGGTTCCATAATTCTTGGGAAGGAGAAAATAGAGTCGGTTCAATAAACCATTGAATTTCAAAACTCATTATTCATATCTCCCAGTCTGGTATTGCCTGAGGAGAGATTACATAAAATTGTATATACTGAAGTTGATTGAACAACATGCTTGAAGAGCATTTTTGAAAGAGGCAGGTATTTTCCAGATTCAAGCCACAACGGTTCATGGGGCCAGAGCTTATTCTGGTTCTCTTGGCATCAAGTGAACAGAGAGCATGTGACTCCCTGGATGGGATGCTAGTCTATCACAGAGCTTACCCCCCAAAAAATGTTGGTCCCCATTCAGACAGCTGGGTGGACAGGAGCAGCTGGGGTAAACTCCCTCACTCTGTCTGCAGTCGTGTCTCGAACCCACACATGATTCCAGAGACTTATCCACTATGTCATGCTGCCCCCACTTTCAAAACTGAGTAAGAATGTTATTTATTTGAAGTAGAGGTTAATTCCATGCTGAAAAGAAACAAAATGACATTTCGGCTGAGAAGTCTGCTTCAGGTGTGTGACACAGGCATGTGAGAAAGATCCACACCTGCACTGTTGTTTTTTCTTCTTTCTACTTTTCAGCGTGGAATGAAACCCCACTTAGTTCTTTGTTGCTTGCACACCAGGGGCAGTTCCACGCTCAAATCCAACGATTGTACTAGCTTTGCACATTAGGGGTAAATGGTTGTACATGTTCTTTTCGGTGGTTTCCTGTTAAGGTGGCTTAGTGGAGTTTGCCTTTGAAGTCTTGTTTTTGTGATGTGATGAAAAATGTCACATACTGTACCTTGTGTGGGTCCACAAACACAAATGTGTGTTTCAGAATCAGGAATATATAAAATGTGGGTCACAGGAGGAGTCTGACTATATTATTTTCCCCCCTATATTATTTACTAATAGCATCAGGGCCAATTATACCCACAATTCTCCTCCAGGATTATTGATAATGGTAAAACACATAAGGTACTACATAAGCACTCTTCCCTCCTGCTGTATGAGTGGCATAAAGGCCGAATTTTAAAGAATAAAACTATTTTTAAGCTCTCATTAGATTTTGTTGAATTTTCTTGAAGATAAGTAGATTTTTAGTTCCGTTTAGCTCAATCTGGTTTATTAAGAATAATATCTGGGCTCATTCAAGTTAGCTGGTGCTGTGTTTTTTTTTTCCTTCAAAAATTCTGATAAGAAGTGGAAAGTATCTCTCCTCACAGCAGAAATACCTGATAAAGCATGATATAAAGTTCTAATTTAAGTCTCAGAGTATCTGACCATATTGAGCATTGTAATTGTCCACACCGAGCAATTTCAGTTTCAAAATGATGGAGTAAGTAGGTAAATATACACTTTTTCATCATTACAACAATTTTTTTTTCAGTTTGAGATGTACCATTGGGGACAGCGGGGTGTCCAGGCTTGTTTCAGTCTTGCTGTCATCTGCATCACTGTCTTTGTCACTGCCGCTGTCGTTCACAAAGCAGATCTGCAGGTTCATCCCACTCTGAAGGCTGTCAAATTAATCAGATTAATTAAAGTCAGCATAATCACATTGATCCCCCATTTTTGTAGAGTCAGTCAGCAAACACCTTAGTAATAAGGAAAAACACATGCAGTGACTCCTAAAACTTAGTAATCAATAAACGTGTGAAGGAGCAGCACAACTTCCTACAGAGTAGTCCTTCCTAACCCTTATCCTAACAATACTTCCATGTCTTCTGTTATTTTTCTGCTCAGTTTTTCATGATGGGCTAATTGATATGAATCGATGCATTTGAGGTGGGTTTTTAAATTTGATTTTGTCCATCTCTCAGAACAGCACAGGATTTGTAAATGGCATCAATCTTGCAACTGGACCTCAGCAGAAAGAAAACAAAGAGCTCATTGAGGGACCGTGTGAGACATTATCATTCCTACTTGTAAATCCTGGATTGGTCATCTATTAAGGATCAAACTCAATTATGAAAATAATTGGAACAGAGACTGGGTGCATTGTTTTTCAATAAGGACTGAGGGCAGAGACAAAAAAAAAAGTGGAAACAAGCAGGTTGATCAATTAAAGGCATCAACAAGTACCAGCGATGAACAAATACAACTCATTTGGAATGAAAACCAACAGACACAAGGCAACCTTTAGATTAAGATGGGGGAACTGCTGTGTAACACGGTGATTGATAAAAATCAATAATTCGACTCTATTTATTATTAATTTTATTTTAAAAAGCTTTGAAATAACTTAGAAATAAGTGGATAACTCATCGGCAGCTATTTTTCTACATCATCAGCTCCACAACACCTTGGTCCTTACATGTCCTGCTGCTTAAACTATGCACGGCCAAGACCACAGCCCAGATTTTCTTTGAAGTTTGCAAAGTAATGTTAAACCTACCACTGTTAAAAGGTGATCTCACCACTATTGAAATGTTATGTATTTTTTTACCATGATTTATTTAACCTCCTACGATTTGCTCCATATGGCTTCATCAAGAAAGACAAAATGATTGATCCCATTCGTTTTGGTGCCAAACTGAGGCAAATACAAGTCTGGTTTATTGGCATACATTCTAATTCAGTGCTCTTGATCCACCTTCAGCCTAGATAGGTAAATGTGAACAGGAACTGAGAAATAATTTTTGAAAATTAGCCAAAGAAACAAGGCAATTGTTCTTCCTGTGATCTTTGCACAAGTCACTGGTAGATGCTTTCTTTCTTTCCTGGAAGATGCAATCGTAAGGTTAGACAATGGATTAACGGGTGCTGTGTTGTCATGGCAGAGGAAATTAAGTCAGTAATTAATCTGCAGTTCTCACCCATGGGATCAACACAGCATTATATATGACAGCCAGAGACTCAGCTGGTACAGACGCTCCTCCAGGCAGTCTGCACGTTAGGGCCTGTAATTAGGAGTGGGCTATTCTGAGGCTGTGTCTGCCATAGATGCAGGCCCATGGCCAGCGGTCTGATGGGTTTTTTTGCCCTACTGCTGGTTAGGGAGAAAAACCAGCTGGGGATGGCTCCCGTCAATTCATCACTGCATCCTGGACTAAACTCAAATTTCCGTGAGCTGTAATCCATCAGGAAAAGCTCAGCTGCATTAAGTGGGGGTTGGGGGGAGGGGTTTGTACAGATAAGAAGGCTTATGTCCTATCATTTTTATAAAGCATCAGAAAGGTTATGAAGCAGGGGAGGACATTTGGCCCATCTGGTCGGTTTGGTAGTTAGTAGCTAACTGACGCAAAAATCTCATCCAGCTGTTTCTTGACGAAGCCAGGGTACTGACAGCGTGTTCCATTCTTCCATTCTTATGTACGGGTGTAAATTTTTTACAAAAAAAAAACCCAACAACAAAAAAGCCCTGACTGTTAAAACAGATTAATGTATTAAACACTGAATTGAATTACACACTGAAAGAACTATAGGTCTCGGAACAGGAGGCTTTTGATCTCCTTTTTAGCCTTTTTTAGTGCAGATCATTGTAAAGGCTTTTGGTAGTAGAATTAGCTCAAGGTTAAGTTAAGAGCAGGTATCGAATTTGGCTTATATATGGGAGTGAATCGAAAACATAATATAACACCAATTTTATCATAAAAACAAGTATGGGGCAGCATGTTGGTTTGTGTCGCTGTCTTGCAGTTCTTGGTGCCTGGGTTCAGATTTGGCCTGGGTTGCCTTCTGTGTGGTGTTTACATGTACCTCATGGCTGCATAGGTTTTTTTCCAAGACCTCTGGTATTTTCCCACAATCCAAAGACCTGCTGTCTAGGTTAAATGAATCAATTTAGAAATCATTGTCACTATATTGTCTCATGTGTGTGTAACTTGTGATGGAATGATTTCCTGAGTGTATCTTGCCTTTCTGGGTTAGTCTCTAGGCCAGTATAATTTACCTGTAATTTACCTGCAGTGCAAGCAATTACTGAAACTGGAGGGTTTAAAAAATATTTGATTTTCGAGGGTCGACTTCCACAAACTTCCTTTCACATTATTTTAAAATAACAGATACAGTAGATTATTTCTATTCTGAAGGTTTCATTTTTTTAGCACCCACTACTATAAAACAATGGTACTATTAAACCCACAGCTAAAAACAACACACTCAAAAAAGAGTAAAAAGATCTAGATCCAATTTCAGAATTTTTCCAAATGAAAGAGGAAAAAAATCACAGCTACTCCAGGTCAAGATCTTGTATCAACATCTCTTTCTCTTCTACATTTAATTTAAAATTCTTAAGGTTCACATTATTCTGCAGAATGAAATTGCTTCAAGTGAAGATACTTCATGTAGGACAGAAACTATTTAGACTGCTTGCGATGTGGAATTAACATGGAGAACTTCCCTAAAAAGCATGGTGTGTTGTTCTCAGTTTAAAATAATCTCCCTGTTTCTCCGAAGCAGAGTCCTGTCTCCAAAAGTTTCTTCCTCATCAGGAGAAACTAACAGGGAGAGCCCTGTGCATGACAGTGATACAATCCATCCAACTGTCTCTCTTACCGTAATTGCTAGACTTTCTTGTAGTAAGACTAAACTGAATAACTGGATTTTTTTATATTATTAAGGCAGAGGGCCCTTTCCAAGATAAACTACCACACGAGCTTGAAAATTAACACAACCATAAAACTAGAAAAGAAAAGCCCCCTATTTCAGGTATATTTTTGTCTTATTTCTAAATTTCCGAAGACGCAGTTTAATGATTTACAGGAAATGACAAACCATAGACTAGATGTAAGCTTTTGTGCCTAACAAAACACAATTGCAAATTTATCATGTTTGGCATACATAAATATTCAAATACTGTATTTGTTCTTTATAAGCTAAAATGCCTTTTTATAGCTGCTTTATTATTCAAATGTTTGTGCAAAGATGTTAGTACATAACCAGGATAAATTTAATAATGCTTGTCATTCTGAACCTTAAGTACAACAAGTTCTATGGGCAAGTCATTAAAGTTAACATTTCTATGGTAATAGTTGTATAGAATATAATCTAAAAAATCTAGATATCACTAAATAAAGATAAAATACCCACAAAGTGTTAAAAACATTGTGGCAATTACTGATACAATAACATTATTCTTAGAAAAGACTGAAATAACAGGAGAGCAAAAGCCATTTTAATGATTTATACCACCTATTACCGTGGTCATTTAACCAGAAAGTACCATTCTGTTCACATATCTTGGGTGACACATCTGTTTCAGCAAAAACGTCCCCATATTCTAAATGTTTTTGTAGCATTACCGCATTTTAAAAGGATACAGGATAAAGCAATAATATTATAATTAACTAAAATATATTTTCTATGTACTATGTCTATTGATACATATATTAAGACTAAAATAAACACATCATTCTTTCTTGTATTGACTGACATACACTTTCACAAATTTAATAAAATATCACATCTACCTAAAAACAAAAGAATTACAATTTGACTGTTAAAGTAGATTTGTTATGAGTGAATTTATTATTATAGTTTTTAAAAATGTTATGGTTCTCCCACATGATTTTGTGCTACATGACAGATACCTTATTAATGTTTAATCAAATTCGAAGTCCTTTTTTTAAATGTCTTACACATAATACAATTTATAAATCATTGTCAATTATTGTTATAAGGGTTAATAAAGTCTAAAGTTTGTCCCTGCTTTAAATGACTGTTTTAGGTAAGACAATCTAGTCAGATGAAATACACTACCTGAAGACGTAAGCTTAGAAAATAATTAACTTACTTCTTGAAAGCAGAATTAAAAAAAAAAGCCTTCTGACAGGCAACAACAGAAACTGTTTTAACTTGTAGTGACATCTACTGTATGTTTTAGGAACTAACAAACCGAACTAAGGGCAGCTGGATTTTTAACAGAATTCCTCAGCTGTGTAAAAATGTTGGAATATTTTATTTTTTTATTTCGCTTACCCTCCTAAAACAATTGCCTGGCAACACATTAGCTTTAATTTCCATGGCAAGCCCAACGGACTTCCGTCTGTTTTTGGGCCTGCACCGAGACGACGTGTGCCCTGCTCTTACCGTGCCGACAGACTTGGCTTCCCACTCTTGCTGCAGCTGGTATAAATGCCAGGGCCATCGTCAAAAAAGCTGCCCAGCGCCAGCTTCTGCCGAATGGATTCTCTCTCATTCTTTTGGGCCTGAAAGAAAGGGAAAGCTATCATAATGTGTGGAATAAAGACACAGAACCCTTTATCTGCTTATGAAAAACAAACAAACAAACAAACAAACAAACAGATGTAAAGCATTCTACTTTTCAGGTTTGAGCGCAAGCAAAGGAACAAGGAAGATATCAACTAGTCAGAGCCTGGTGAGCAAGGCCTGGTGCCTTCTTCTCGACCTAAAGTACAGTAGATGTTCACAGCAGAGATCTGATCATCATATCATAGGTGTGTCAGGGTGGAAAGAAAGCTAGGTTTGAATAAGGCAAAGTTCTCTATGTTTCTGACTCATCATTCCAGGCTGTTTGAAATGCTGCAACTAGTCATTGACCAGTCCAAGTATGACTAGTATGAGGCTGAAAATAGATTTTAAACAGGACTAGTTGTAAAATTAGCCTGACCTCCTAGCCATCTCTGAAGGCTCTAATTATTGGTTTACAGCAGAAAATTATGCTGAAATTTCTGTGCAGGTTATTTTCATAGTCGATGAAGCTTTTTATGAATTCTAAAAAATTAGCATTAGCCTCATAATGTAGTCATAAATCTATTAAATGGATTTTAAAATGCTGCATAAAATATCGTAATGTCTTTTGTGTTTCTGAATTAAGAAGAATTCAAAAACAGCACCCTGCTTCCAAACAATAAGGGCTACATTTGAACACATCAATATGATAGTAAATTATATTGAAATGTGGTCTTGTAATACACTTAATGAAAGGCCAAGGCCAAATTCATGCCTTTTCTCCAAATGACCTTTAACCTCTTCTTTCCTGCTTTTGGTCACATGGTTGAAATCGACTGTTTCAGCGCCTCACCTCTTAAATCAATGCATTAGTCACGTTCCACAGACACAGAGGTAAAAGCAACATTTAGAAACAACTGGATGTTATTCAGCTGTATTTTTTCCCACTGGAGCTTAAAAACAAAAAATTTAGAAATACAAACCTTACAATTGATTTTTAGATTTTTGGCAGAGAAATATTTGGATTAACGCTGCCGCTTTATCCTATTCAGAATGAATAAAGAACCCAGCTGTAATGTGCTGTGCTGAATGCCTAGTGGGAAAAGGAACTAAAAGCCTGTCTTGACCCTGACCTGTGGTGATTCCTGGAGGCAGACACTAATTCAATTGCTTGCTTTCAATCCTTTATTTTAAGAGCTTAGGAAATGAATAGGTCCAAATTGTCTCCATGAGGTGTCTTTTGCCACAGGACATATGAAGTTTAATGTTTCCCCTTTTGCAGATTTATTTTCAGATTCCATTAAGATATGGATTGATAGACCGCTACAAGGTAACCTAATCTTTTTTATTTATTTTTAGTACCTCGAAACCTGATGTACAATTTAGCAGCACAAATCTCTTTTCCGTCTGTAAGGCCGACCAATCTGGAGTCTAAACCCTGTATTCAGCTGAAATAAAAATATTTATATGGGGATAACTTTCTTTTCTAAATTTGCAGTTAGCACCTGACCTGAATTCAGTGGATAAGTTCTTTATATCTTAGGATTAACTAGTAAGTGTGAGTAAATATCAATATTTAATAGTGCTAAATGAGTGAGAGCACATCTTTTAAGATTAACAAAGCATTTTGTGTAACAAAATTTAAAAGTGTTTTGGAGAAACTACGATCATATATACTGTATAACTATGTTTTTGTAAAATATACCATCACAGTCATGTTTAACAACCAAGAGCTGTCACATGATGAAAAACAACTCCTTTGAAATAGCCCAGGATATCATTAGCATAGCTGGGTACATTTAGAATGGAGTTTTCCATCCATATGTCAAGACTATAAATAACATCATATATTCGTTTAACAGGAAATACTGAATTGCTTTCTTCTGATAACATAATTAATGTGCAAAGTGAATGATAATTCAGCACCAGCAGATGGAGATCTCCCAAAAGATCCAAAGTATAAAGATCATGGCATAGGGTGAGGAGAAAAATGATCTCCTGGTCTGAAAGGAAGGCCAGGAGCAGACAGCTCCACTCTGCTGAGACCCACACATTGGAGACCAGGGCAGTGACTGTCTGCAGGAGGTGCCAGCTGTTTCTGCCACGCAAGCCTTCACCGAGATTCAGAAATGATAGTCAACAGACTGAAATGTAACCAAGGTAATCACTGGAGCTCGCTCAGCAACGAACAGCCGTGTCTCACAGTCAAACAGAAAATATTGCTAACATTTTCAGTCCAGAAGTAGTTTATCACTTAAGCAATCTTGCCATCGAGTTCAATGTGTTCATTGATGTGGTCATACATTTAGTCTTTAAAGCTCCAAGAAAAAAGGAGATTACCTGGAAAACGATCAATTTAACTGGGTATTTTAGTGACTGCACTTGCCTACATTCCAGTAAAATAACTACTGGACTAGACCTTCAAAGCTTTTTAAAGCCACAGTTTAAAAAAAAAATCATAGGAAAAAGAATACAGCCTTTAATGGGTAACATCAGTTACATGCAATTATTTCTTGTGTGGTTTACTCAAAACACGGACAGAGACTAAGTTTCAGCTACCTCTGGTGTTGCAAATGTCACAGACAGAATATGAAAACCAATGTCACTGGAATTTTAAAATAGAGCAAACTTAACTGTGTATGTTTATATAATTTAACGTTTGCAAAATTAATGACAAGAGGATCCCTCGATCTGAGGTATACTGAACATCTAGTGAAGCTAATTACTACTTCAAGGCAAAAACAGCTTGCAGGAATATTCAGCTCAATCACCATTTCATGCTCTTCCATACTGCATGTGAAACAGTCTACTCACTTAAGAGAGAACATCAACAGCTGACAAAAATATCTTGATACTGTGGTAGCGCTTGCGTATATTTTTTAACCCTGGTGAACTGGGCTTGTTATTTCTTTCACTGCAGGCACAAATTCCAGAATGAGATTTAGGTGCACATCGATTTTCGGACTGCAAAACTGGAGCATGCCACAGACACAATTACTCAAGACAAATGACTCCGTCCAGAGATTTTAAGGCCATGGTTAAAATATTGACACTCTTTCTGCTTTAATAAAGTGATAATGACCACACACACACATCCATACACACACAGAATCCCACCACTGAACTCTAATTCAGAAGCGCAGATAACAGGCCTTTGGATCAGCTGGACTAGATTGACTACTGGCTGATAAACAATATTTTAAAAAAAATAGGATTACAATTCTGTAGTTGCCTGTAGTGTTTAAAATATTTTATTTAATTTTGCTCTCAACCAATTACCATAATTCTCCCTTCATAAATTAAGTGACATGCAGCTTGCTTATTGATTCCTGTTGGCAAAGTGAGTGGTAACAGTTCACCAGGGAACTGTAGCTTGGCACAGAGCTCTGTGGGTCCCATTTTTACTGCGCAGGCACAGCCTTGGTACTAAGAACACCGACAGCTTCAATCAAACTCTCAGCTCAGCCAGAGTCAATTAACAGTCATATTAATAAGGCACTTCAGGAATACACTAAAAACTCATTCACCACAATTGAAGACAACTAAAATTCTATCAAA
The DNA here is from genome assembly GCF_055471065.1 of Atractosteus spatula. NCBI lineage: Eukaryota > Metazoa > Chordata > Actinopteri > Semionotiformes > Lepisosteidae > Atractosteus > Atractosteus spatula. Next base: position 68,002,395 of record NC_142709.1, on the reverse strand, counting down.
CTGCTTTCAAATGTTTTTGGTGCTGGCTTGTAACCATGTCTGAATGACCAAGGTGTGTTTTTTTTTCTCCTCCCAGAACAGAAATCTCTAGCATTTTATGATAGATCAATACATTTAAATATGCAGAAAAACAACTGAATTTTTTTTTGAAAAAAAAAGTACTGTACAGTATATGTGGGTGAGTATGTATATAGAAAAAATAAATCATAATAAAAGACTTCACTAGATACCACAAGATATTATAATGCTGTATCACTGAAATTGTCCAGAGTTAACTGGTAATTTCTGTGTTCCTAACTACACCAAGCTCTCAAACATGGAAAGTGTCTTGAGCAAATTTCTACAACACAGAGGAGACCAGGGAACCATAGTTTCCTATCAGTGCTGGGAAGGAAAAGGAGGAGTCAGGAGACAGGTCCCATGTGCTTTCAGATGAACAATTGCTATTCATTTGGTCTCTGTCACTGACTTTCCTACTTGAACACAGTTCTGTGTTTTGTCTATTTTGGTGAAAACATGACTGATCTTTGCAGGTAATTCCTTATATATTCCCTATAAACATTTATGATTTTTTATGAAGGTTAACCTTCAAGGTATTTTTGAACATGCCTTAAATCTTAAATTTGTTTTAAATGATCTCTTTATACATCACCTTATTTTTGTCATGATAGCACTGAGACATACTACACTTTTACCACAGTAAAACCCAGGAAACCACTGTGAGGCGAGGCAAAAGCATGAATCACAAACTGGGACTAGGACTGGGATCATATGGTATCATATAAAATAAATTATCTTAAAATGATCTGAAAACAAATGACACACCTGCAAAATTACAAACAACAACTAAAAGACCAGACAACTGTTAAAATGGAAACTACATTTCAACAAAAGTGCAGCAAGTTAGAACAAATCTTCGTGCTTATGAACTGTGTGCTAACTTCTTGAGTACAAGACATTCAATGGAAGTACAATAAGTTAAATGAAAGAGCTCAGGGACGCTATTAAAATAAAACATAGCTAAGAATATTTTAGGCATACAGCACAAATGCATTTCTGCTACAAATAAGAATAATTGCTTATTATTATTTGTAGCATAGTGCACTAGTATGCTCACCACACACCAACTATTAATGGGGAGGAGAACAGAGTGATGAGCCACGTTCAGACATGGGGATTATTAAGAGGCCATGACTGTTAAAGGCCAATGGGAAATTTGGCCAGGACACTGGGGTAACACCCCTACTCTTTTCGATGAACACCCTGGGATTTTTAATGACCACAGAGTGTCAGGACATTGGTTTTACGTCTCACCCGAAGCACAGCGCCTTTTTACAGTATATTGTCCCCGTCACTATACTGGGGCATTAGGACCCACACAGGCTGCAGGGGGAGCGCCCCCTACTGGCCCCACTAACACCAGTTCCAATAGCAATCTTAGCTTTCAAAGGAAGTCTCCCAACCAGGTACTGACCAGGCTCACACCTGCTTCGTTTCAGTGGGTAGCCAGTTGTGAGTTGCAGGGTGATATGGCTGCTGGCTAATGCATATTGCAGCCAAATGCATATTTCCTGTGATAACTGAAACTCCTCCTTGAAGTCCAACTGTAAATCATCCATGTGTGGTTGACTTGTGCATGACAAGGTGGCCAGTAAGTAGTGGTGACATTGGAATACATGAACATAGAGTCTGTGGGTTTTACTGCAAGATGAATTGTTGGTTTTGTGCATCCTGCTGTACTGTTCTATCGGAAGCCCTCCATGACTCTGAAGATTTCGAGCACACACAAACTTGATGACCCTGTGTGACAGGAAAGTCCCTCAGTAACATTCAGCCCTGCTGCATTTAGCACTTCCTCGGACAGCGTAAGAGTGATACCACTACTTTGAAGGACCAGTTCAGAATTTACTGAAAGTTTACACGAATTATAAAGAAGGAATAAAAAAAATAAACTTTTTTGCCCCTTGGCCAATAACGTCGAATATGTTTATGTCTCATAATTTGAACTACTATTTTGAGAAGTGACACTGATGAGAACAAAAGTTCTCGGTATTACAGTATGTCATTCTCTGTCTAGATCAGTCTGTCTTGCGAAATTTTTGATCCATACTGGACATTGAAAATGAGGCAAGATTCTTTCTAACTCTCTTTGTTGTCTCTCATTAATGCTTGAAATGTACACCTCTAGGCAGACTTAATTGTATATTTATAAACCATTCATAACTAAGCTCAGGAATGTGTAAACCATTTCAACTAATGTGGCATTAAGAAAGCAAAGGAGAAATCTGGAATGTAACGAACGAAATTTAAGTGTGACTAAGTCTTTTTTGTACGTTTATTCAATGTGTGTTAAAACTATTTTCATCTGATGTTTCCAAGTTGCAATGTGCTTCCTAAGCCCAAGATACAATTCCATGTGATGTTTTAAAAATTTCATTTATTATTTTTTATGCATTAGAACTTATCTTTCAAATGGAGGGTCACGAAGACTCTTGTTCTTTTAAAAAAGTTGCTCTGTGAATTATAAACTCAAAAAGACAGTGAATGATATATTCCATCCATTGGAAGCGTGTTCAAAAGCATCAGCACTCATGATGATACACTGACTTTATTAATGTAGGTTATTCTTTCAATGATGCAGATTGTGTCACCTTTCTCAAACATGAAAGCCCACAGCTCTAGATGTTTTCATTTACTGCTCAACAGAAAACTAAATTAAATTCAATGCTACAAGGCCTAATATGAAGAACACAGAGCTACATTACAGATAAATACCTGAGAACAATTGAGTATTGCATTGCTTTTTTTTAGATATGAGAAGCTCTTTCTCTTAATGAAAACAAGCATTCATCTTTTTCTTTTTTCAGCCCCCACGATCTACAAAAGAACCCTTTCAGTGACTTCAAATTTTCATCAGCCCCTCACACTAAGCAGTGAAGAGTCTCAGACAGACTCCAGTGTCTTAGGAGAATGGTGTGATATTATGTCATTACGCTGATAAGTCAGAGTGCCAGGGAAATGAACCGCAGCACGCTTTTCCCCTTGGCGGATCAGAAGGGGGAAAGCAGGTCAAATTGTAAGTCTTCAGACTTTTCAATCCCGATGACAATTTACAGAAAACAATTGTACTGTCCTCTGCAGGAAATCAGATAATCTACAAGTCTACAAATCATTTCTTGTCTACAAGTTGCCTGCCTGTTCTTTTCTTTTGTGCAAAATATTCTTATACAATATATACATTTCCTATGGGGTTCAACTGGGTTCAGCTTTTTAAAGACAAGGAATGGGGAAGGGCCTGGCTTCCTGGTAAGGATGTTGACTTTTGACCCCAGGAGTTTAAATAAAGCTCAGAGAGGAATGTACTGCAAGATGGATCTGTGGCTTTCCCTGGGCCTTCAGTGACAGTCGTCAATGAGCAATCCCACTTAAAAAAAACCAAAATCTAGGACTATGAACTACCAACTGATCATTTTATGTTTATGAATTTTTTCTGCAATTTGCTACTATCTGGTCTTTTTAAACTTGTTATTATTTACAATACTGTAGACCTTTCACTTGCATTGCCTTGTTCTAAATGTATTTTGAATTCATGATGCAGGCTGGGCCAGGAAATGGAGATCATTCTTCTTTGTGAAATAAATAGAATTATCACTACTTACTATTCTACCAGTGGTTGAAATGCCACTTATCTACTTCCAACAGTGGCTAGACAAAGCAATTACTCTCTTTTTGGATCTGATATGCATAATTAAATGTTGTACCTTACCTATAACACTGAGGTGGATTTATTGCTGTTGAACACAAATTTAAATGTCATCCTTATAAAGAAGTGTGGCTATTCTTCTGACATTCCCATATTAGTTAATAATAATAATCATCATCATCATCATCATCATCTCAAGGCACTATACAGTAAAACTGTTAAACAGAAGAGACAAGGATGCACAAATTGAAAAACTAAATAAAACAGAATTAATTGCTTGTGTACAAAAATGAGTTTTAGGACAGGATTTAGAAGTGCTGACTGACCTGCAAGATCTGAAATGGGCTAGGACATTATATACTGTATGACAACGTTACAAATCATGCATGTGTACTGTGTCCACACACGCAGGAAAAACTACTGATATGTGTTTTGATGTCCCTGTCTTAAAAAAAACAGACTGTAAAATACATATCTTGTTATTTATTTTTCATCTAGCTTGATCCAAATGTGTTGAGAAATATGATTTGGAAAAGTTTATAGCAGACAAAAGGTCTTCTGTATATAAACGGTATTTTTGTATATATGCAAAAAAAAAAAGGAAATGTCCTGAGCTCTCTCCTAAGCAATGAACTATTGCTTAAAAATCGTTCTGTGAATCATACTGAAATGAAAAAAATGTTAGCAAATCTGCACAGCGAAATGAGAATTTACCACTCTCACAGTCATTAGGTAATTTAACATAATGGTTATACTGAGGACAAAAAGGCATTTTAATCCCGTCCCCCACAAACAACTAAATCACACAGAATTAAAAATGAAAAGAATGAATTTTGGTTTGCTTTCTCGCTTACCTCTTTGTAATTATCCACTAGGTAGAGGGAAGATGCCTTACTGATGACATCACTTATCCCATCACAGTCCATATTCACAATCCGGCTCTGCACTACGCCACATGAAATCTGGGCTCACGTGGGTGTGAGAGGCAACTCCTCCAGCACGATTTTTTAAAAAAACAAGAGCTCCTTCACATATTCCCAGGTCCTTGCTGACTCGGGCAGTTTGGGGAGCCTTTCTGTGAAAAGCGGAGCGCTCAGACCCTCCACTGACACTCGGGAACTGGCCCCGAGCCTGCTGTGCCGAGTGGGAGAGCGCCCTTCCACTCTCTGCTCTCCTGATTTTTCTCACACCCCAACGTGAGGACAGCTGCTTCTCCGGCCAGTTAGAGAAGGACGCCCCCCAGGTCGGGCTCGTCGGGGCCTGTCTTCTTGCTGTCACCTCACGGCTCCGCTGTGACAAAATCAGTCAAAATCTCTGCCTCAACCCACTCCAAGGAATGCTCTTTTTTCCTAATAAAGGAAAAAGACTCTTCTTGAGCCCCTGCCAGCTGATTACACCCAAAATTCATTGCTAGGGGCTGGCAGGCTGGGCAGGCAAGCAGTTTATGAGTTTCTGCTACACGAGAAAGGGCTGTTTTTCCTTTCTGTGTCACTGTAGCTGGGGCTGGGGAGTAAAAATAGACCAACAACTGTTTAATACTCAGCCAGGTGGCACAGACCTGTCTCATATGACCGAGGGGAAAAATAAATGACCGGATGACAAAGACAAAGCAGCCTAAATGTAAAGCACCTGCCTATGTGACCAAAAGGAAGCTGCTGCACAAATAGCACTGACATTTCACAATGCGCGAAATGACTGCTTTTCCCAAGGGGTCCAGAAAGAACATAATCACGTCTGGAGCCATGCTGCCTTATCTCAAACAGACCACGCCACATTTCCTTCAGAGGAAAAGACGCCTTACAATAAAATCAGAATAGTTTTGTCTGTTTTCCTTGGAAAACTACTTGACACAGGCTCTAGGTTTAGCACATTTATTTGAAACAATCAAAGCAGAGCATATGCTTGCTTGTCTTATTGCTTTTGCTCAAAGAGAAAGTCTGCAACCCTGCACAACACAAGCAGTCATGGGATGATGGATAGATTATATTTTTGCAATGCAAAATGGTTTAATCATTTCTGCTGGAATTCCCAGGATAATTAAAAAAAGAAAGTAGGTGACATGCTTCTTGTGTTAATTTTACTTAATTTGTCTGTACATGGATCAGGTATGAGGCGGTGCCACATTTATTAAAGATGATTTGAAGAGACAGATTAAATCTGCTGGACTGCAAATTTGAGGACATCATTTTACATGCTATTACATTACTGGGTCTAAATTTCCTTAACATAGTGCCCTAAACCTTTTTGTTCTAAAGATTTTTGAATTTTTTAAATTACAGTAAATGGATGGCCCCCAAAAAACTGTGCAGTGCTGTTGAATGAATACCGAGCACTGTGTCCATCAAGTCATCTTTTTTACCGTATAGTCTACTTCAACAGAATTCCAGTTTTTAAACAGTGGTATATAGTGTATTTATAACCTGTCCCACCAGAAATGTGTAATTTGGCTGCTTGATGTGTGATGTGTGCCACTACTGTCATCATCTTAGAAATATAAATGACCTCAAGCTTCTTTTTTAAGATACAGTAAGTGGGTGATAGGAAACGTGTACCATTGTGTACTGTCTAACATACACTGCTTATGTGCAGAAAAGCACTTTTACATACAACCAAATGTACTTATATTTCCATAAACAGGGACCACTGCATACTGAAATTTTTGGGGTAACACCCAAAGAACAAATTGCAGCATTACATTCACTTGAAGCTGAAAAGACAATCCAGTCTTCAAGTTAAATGAAAAGATTTGATATTCTTAATCATGAATTAATTGTCAATGTATCACAAGCAGGGATCTTGGCTTAGGGAGACAGGATACATTCTACTTAAGACATTGGTTTTGTATTATGCTAATACAATTGTGCAGTGTTTGGCAGCAAAGCAATGAAAGCTTTCAACTAATATTACTTTATAAAGGATTTAAAGGTTCTTGCTGTCCATACAGTATCCCTTTGATATTTTTGTTTGATAATTTTAATTTTTTAATAACAGCATTTGGAGAAGCACAGAGTTTTGCTGTCGGACGGATGTACAGTACCTGAATATATTCTGTGAGACAGCAATAAGAGTGCTTTGGGCATTTTTAGAGGCTTTCTGCTGGGCTTCCTCAACTGAATGTCAATGCCCCAGTCTAGTCTCTAAACTGCACATGCACTTCATATACTATTGAAAAAAATCACTGTTCCTGCTGTTTTAAATATTATAGTTAGTGAATTATGATTTTATTCATCTTGTTATCTCCACAGAACTGCAGCTAATAAAATAAGAGGCAAAGTAGATATCAGAATGAAAAATACACCATTAATTAAAACAAAGGAAGTCCTAAAAAAACATTGACATAACCTTGCACTACAAAACTTAAGAGGAGCAAAATCTGTCCTTTTCATCTGAGTTTGTTTAAACTAGTGGAACGACAAACAAATCACAGCCAATGACTGTTTTAATATAATGCATTCATTGACTGAAATTACTCTTTTGTAACTAATGGCTTGGTTTTTGGCTCACTGTGGCTGCTCTGAGCTGCCCTCAGGGAAGTAAAACTTTTCAGTGGGGACCAGAGCAGAAAGACAAAGGCCAACAGTGGGGGGAAACAGGTGAAAAAACCCAAAGGAGGACTAATGAACGGCAGCAAAAAGCTAGGATGCAGTAAACCGATTCTGGTGAGGAGTCCTTTCAGCAGCGTCTTAAAAAACATCTTAGAAAACCTTCACGTATGGGTGGGAAATGATGGATCCACTTCCTATTAAATTAAACACGAGAGGCAGTAGATAATGAAGAAAGAAAAAGAAAAAAAATGTGAATATTTGGAAATACAGCTCTGTAAATCAAAACATAAAACAATTCTGGTTTTAAAAATTGTTTGGGATAAACCGTTGTATTAACCACAGAATGCGAAGCAAGGTACAACTGTCCGAAGTTTTTTTGAAAGAAACAAAAAAAAGGCTTTGTTAGCCGAAAATAAACAACCCACAGATACGCAAGGACTAGGACGTCCAGCTGTATTTACAGCTGATCCCAGCGGATTATTCGGAATGCAGATGGACTTATCTGTCCATCGACACTCCGACAGTGCAAGCCAGGACTCTGTAAATGAAAGGCACAGAGGAGATTGGCACTGACAGGCTGGCAGAATGGGGGCTGATGCATCACAACAAATTCCGCTTCAGATTATCAGATCAGACCTTAACAGATTTGCCGTCTGCAGAGGAAAAGATGAGAGTCTCTGGAATCGATTCGAAATTTAGGATGCTGTCATTATGTGCCGTTCAATTAATATGCATCTCCATGACCAGGCCGCGCCGTGTGCGAAGTTTTGGTGGCGACATTGCCCACACACACCAGTGAGCAAGCACCACTTTGCCCTGTCAGAATGTATTTCCACCCCACCAGGTTGAAGACCTATTTTCCTTTTCCCATCGGAAAAACGTACGTTGGTACAGTATAATGAAGTCTGACTTCATCTTAAGGTGAAATCATTGGTGACTCAATGAGCAGGGGCGTAGGAAGAAGAGCCACCTGTGAACTGCATTAGTCACTCGAAACACAACAAAAAAAAGAATCGTACTGCCAGGGTTTGTCAGTCCTGCGAGTAAAAAGGCAAAAGGCTTATTCCTTTGTACATACTGTACAGCAGAGCTCCTTCAACAGTTACCAAACAATACAGAACACTACTGGAGCTTTCCACATGAGGTTCTTAATTTGCAATGAAACAATAGATAAAGTAACGCATCTACAAGAATAAAAATGCCATTTCTGAAGCACTTCTAGAATGCCCCAAAAATAAAATCAAGAAAGATTCAAGACAATAGCAGCACCAATATATCAGCTTCTACACTTACAGTATTAATCGACTAGCTAAATGCTGTGTGCACAAACACTACAATGAAAGAGTTGTCTGTAATGCCATAATTATTAAAGGTAAAAGAAATGTAAAGAGTCCTGGTCTACTCTTCAGTCCTGGTCTAAGGAGAAATGTTTTCTGACATCGAGTACAGAATGTTTTTCAATCTATTACACAGAACATTGTTCGATGCACAAAATAAAATCAGCACAAAATCAGTCTTAACTCCCATGTCACATGACATAGAGTAAATGCAAAGATGGGTATCAATTTCTCAAAATGTATGCAGCTACCAAACATACTGTGCTCTTTTTAACACCACTGGTAATTCTGCAATACAAACGTTTCAGACAAAACAGCAGAGAGAACAGAATATTTGAAAACGTTAAAAAAAATCTATTTACAGATAGATTACTACTCTGTATGTTGACAATTTCCACTTCTTTCACCAACATTTAACAATAATAGTCATACATTTTTATTTACAAAATCAAGTTGGAAGGACAGGACAATCTCTGACAGATCTCCATCCAGAACACACTGTGCTGAATTCTGTCTCTCCTAAGAGTTACATACTGTATATTTTATTTGAATCCATACCCGAAGTTTTAATTCAAAATAAATCTGAGCCACAAATACAGCATAAAGATAGATTAAATCCTAATGCTTTCTATTTTACCCATTTGCATAATTTAAAAAAAACGTTTCAGTCTTAAACACTAGAATCTCTTTTCTAGCCCACAGTTGTGTACACAATGAACCAGCTGTAGCCTGAAATAATGTCTCTCTGTGCCTTACAAGTCAGTAGTGTTCTCTGTTATAAAATGTTACTGGCACCCTCATACTTTCAAGGTTCCAGGTTCAGAACAGGCAATAAAAAAGCCAAGCAGTGTGTTTTATTTTGAACCCCCTATATGAGACTGAAATAAAACAAAAACCAGCAAGTATAAAAATGGACTTGTCATTTCAGCTTTATTTTAGTGAAACAGCAGTCAAAAAGCAAAATAACGACAAAACTAAAAATAACAATTGTTGCTGACAGCCTGGATGGCAGCCAAATTACCTCAAGAACTCAAAAATGCCTGTTATTTTCGGTTGCCTGGATAAGAAACAAATGAATTACTTTTCTGTGCAACTAGGTGTGCTCTGCTGTGATAACTCCTTCTGACTCATACATTCAAACACATGAGGTCACAGCTTTGCAGCAGGACATCTGAGGTTAAATGTGGCACAATACACTCCCAAGCCCAGCCTTCACTGTGAACAACAGACTATGATGTGAGCTGACAGCCACAGTCCACAACAGGTTGAATGTGGCTCATTGGGAAAAAAAGACACAACAATGGGATTTCAAACATCAAAGATAAAAGATGCTGCCAGAAAATCCGCTCCGGTCTTACAGAATACCATCGAAGCACTGAAGATCGATTGACATGGCTGAAGCAATTACAAATATCTCTGATTGCCGTTTACAAAGCACACAATGCTTAAACCTTCTATATAACGTCTGATAACTTGAATACTGCTGTCTTAATAGCAACTGTTCTAACGCATCTTTTGACAGGTGAAGTGTTTTTTAGCTAGCAATCTGAAATCCATCTACAGTAGCTAGAAAAATGTATACTACAGCTCTAGCTAGCCCCACTGAGACAAACGTTTTTTTTCATGCCTCCTGCAGGATTATATATCCCTCCCATAAGTCATAAGGACTATTAAACATATTGATCAAAGGGCTATGTCTCGAATAATCACTCACGTGGCTTATTCTGCCCCTGCTGAACAAACCAGGGGTGTATTTAGTTACACAAAGTGGACAGGATTCTAGCTTCATGATGCTAATGGCGGGACAGGTGATAAATTTCCCATTACCCTTCCCCTCCAGCCTCATGAAATATGGCGTGTGCTCAGGCAATCCATTTTCCCAGTATCTAGAGACTTCTACTGTATTGTACATTTTGCCTTCACTGTGATCTGAGGAAGATTAGGACTGGCTTCTTTTAAATAATTAAAATCCAGAGAATGATCTGTCTTCTACTGAGACCTGTAGTGCAGCAGTAGAACTGCAATCATTTCTGCTTGGTTGGCTATAAAAGAGTCTCTTAATGGATACCTGAAGTCCATTATGTTATTACACCAGCAGAACCGTTGGATGTGAACCTTGGTGTCATAAGAGCCAATAATAGATATAGAAATAACTGAGAGGTAACGTTGTCATGATGAGACTGTCTCTTCCACACGCAGCAACATCTGAAATTTAAAGACTCTAGTCTCTAGGTGTTTGTTAAAGGACCAAAAAGCAAGTCTGTCTGCAAACAACCTGACACCAACTCGGTGGATTAAAATAGTATTAAACTCAATTGCTGTTGCCTGGATACCAGCCTAATTGAAGGGGCCCTTAGAGAGTTACAGTTATCTGGCAGTGGCCTTCTTTTTCACTTGTTTTCTCCCCCCTGTCATCCCTTTCAGATGCTTTCTTTCCCAAAGTAACCTGGCAACAGCAAACATTTTGTGTTTCACTGTCTCCCACAGAGAGGAAATCTACATCCAATTATGCCATTTCTTTCCTGCAAAGTTGTCACAAGGTAAGAAGAAAGACAGATGAAGAACAGGCAGAGAAAAATGATAAATCGGCATCGGAATAACCAAAATACAGTTCAAACTCGTTTTATTGTTTCCCTGCAACATTTTCAAAGTCCATTAAAAATTTAGCCAAATACCCCTGTATTATTAAAAAAAACTTTCAGCAGCAAAAGTGATTTATGTAATTGGAATTCTTGCCAAAACTAATCCCAAAGAAAAGGTCTAATCCTTTTCTTGAGGCATAAAAGTGGCATACATAATTTAAATCTTTTATATAATTGTTTTTTTTTACATTCCCAGTCCCTGTATTATAAAATACTGTAAAATATGACCTCTATGATGCTTTTTTAATATGGCACTGATCCTAAGTCAGACTCATTAGAACACCACGGCTGTCACCTGACAGAATGCCCTTTTCATCACCATTCCCCTTCAGTGCCACTTCTCTGTCCCATTTTTCAAGGTGTTCCAAGCGCAGACACCTGTATTGCAGTTTACTATATTCGTTTTCAACCCGGATTGTAAAGGTTTGTGGGTAACGCTCAACAGTTCTTTAACTTACTGAAGCCTGACTGCGAGACAGCAGACACTTGTCAACAGTCCCGATCCTCTGTCTAGCTTACGTAAAAGACAGACACGCACGAGAAACCAACAGGAAATGGCAACCACCAGACCCAGTCAGGTCTGGGGCTGTAATAAAATAAAGCACAGACGCCTATCTTTGGAGAAAAAAGAACACCGATCAAGTTGTCATGCAGAGATTCCTTACCTGATATGCACAGTTTTCCTGGTGTACCATCTCAGTGCATCATAGAGGGAGTAGACAGCCCTGTCTGAAATTATTAGAGACACTGCTCAATGCTGCGATTTACTGAGTCTAAAGAGAGAAGCAGTGAGAAGGACGCAGGCAGGCAGGCTGGCTGTAAGGCAAGATTCTCTGCAGATTAAAATGGATGCTGCTACTGCTGCTGCTCCTGCTTTTGCTGTTACAACCTGCGCAATGGCACTTCGTCTGCGAGGGGAGAAGCTCTAAAGCAATCGTTCTCGGGCAGCCAGCAGTAAGAGAGAGAGGGAGGGAAGGAGGGGGCGAGAGAGGGAAAAAAAGAGCGAGGGAGAGATGAGAGGAGAGTGGTTCAACATCTATTTGGCCCAGTGAAGGGGGGGAGGGGGAGACCAGCTCATCGCAAACACAATCAGCCAATTATATTATAGTCAGTGAGGGAGTGCATGGCGATCAAGTCTGAGGCGGGTGTGACCTTCTGGTGCTCAAAAGAGGCAGCCCGCGGTGGAAATATCCCACTGCAAGTGAAAGAGGGTGAGGGGGGAGGTTGGGAATGGCTTGTCAGGGGAAGAAACACCAGTCAATTTTACACAGCCGAGGAAGTTCTGGCTTCTGATTCCCAGGAATCAAAAAACTGATTATTTACTATCTATCTGCCAAGTTTAATACACCACACCCCGCCTGCGTGACCCCAAAACCTGATGCTTATATTGTATTTTGCCTTCAAGGTATAGAATTTCTGCAGAACAGAACTTCAATTTCATAACGGATACCCTAGCAGTTTTAAACTAATGGGAATTGTTTTTGGTGTCTTGGGCTTTTACGTACCATATATTCTAATATGACATTATTATAAATTACAAAACGGGTAAGTAAAGTCAGTTTGATTTAGCAAAGACCGAAGGTTGCAGATTGTACTACATGAGCCTGCCTTAATGTCCCCCTTTCTTTCAGCTTTCACCCAGAGAGTAATAATCTAACAGGTGGCATCGCACTCAGCCAGTTCTGGTCTACCCTCTTCTGGATTACAATTTATTAGTCTCCCAGTTTATTTCAGTTTGCTCCACACTTCCAGACCACAATCCTGCATATGCCTCGGTTTATGGAAGGGGGCAAAACACATTCTAGCTTGCCCAAACAATTGTTTTGCAAGGAAGAAGGAACCAAAGATCAGTCACTTCACTGTAATTATGGGAAATAACTGATTCCTTAGAGCACTGGCTGTAGATGGGCATCTCCATTTGGTATTAGGTAAGCAGAGGCCTTCTAAAGGCCCCTTTTATGTGAGTGAGTGCCCCATCCACCCACCCGTAACATTTACTCAACCTGACCATTTCAAAAGAGCCAACTCTTTTGTATGAATGAATATGAATGAGTATGAATATGAGAAGATAATCCAGCGGCAACTTGATATCATGTGGTTTTATTCTGGCAAATTCCCCATCGCAAGTCTAGCAATATGCTTCCAAGAAAGGCATTCTCCTCTGCAACCCCAGACCCCCAGGAGAGCCTGCGTGCAAGCCTGGCAGGTCAGTGTCTGCCTTTTAAGCAGCTGCAGGCATGCTCCGCAGGCCTTCACTGGGAGGTGTCTGTTCCAGGTCACAACACAGCAGAGCGGAGACCGAGGGACAGCTTCGCCCTTTGCTCACAATTCATTAAGATAATTGGAAAAGCCATCAAAAAATTCCTCTCCAGACATGCTCCCCGCTATTGCACAGTAACATCTAAGCCTTAGCCTGAGGATTAGTGCAGAATAACAAAGTGACAAGAGCACTACTTCTATTCCAATTAATGTGTAATAGATGCATATCATAAACTACGTACATTATTTGTGTTATGTGCAGTATTAATGCAATGGCTACTATATAATTGCTGATTTTAAGGATCAAAAAGATCTGATGTATCTTTGCTGGGTGCCATTGACCAAAAATAGAATATCAATCAATCAAAAGTACCAGCAGATAGTGCTCAGACACACATTGATTTCAGTTACATAATTTTGTCTTTCCGATAATTTGCAGTACAGAGTTTAATGAACTAGAAACTGATCAATGCTTTCCCAGAAGAATCTTTCAATTTAATACAGATATAATGGTCTGTGGATTAGTAGCGTTCAGTATATTTCAACATATGTGTTGCATAACTTAAAGTGAAGTGCTGCTCTTTGTGTAGATTTCATTGTACTCTTCAATTTTCCTCACATTCAGAGGAAGGTGGAGACCTTTTTTCTAGACTTGTTTTCTTGGTGGTTGTTTCACTGACAGAACGTGAAGACTAAATGTCTGGCTGCAGACATAAATACTGACACCCTTTTTCATAAACAAGGTCAACGGAACATTTGAGCTAGGATGACTGAGTGCCTAATAATCCCAGAAGAGGTATCATTAAAAAGTTTGACAATATATATTACTGTATATTTAATACAAGAGTGAATCACCTCATTTCATACACAGTGTTCCAGAATTTATGTGTGTAACACCTTTGAAGATGTACATACAGTATCAGGAATTGCAGAAATGAGGTTTCATAGCCCACAGCACATTGTGGCAAATAAACTAATGTATAACAGTGGTATTCCCCCTGAAAAAGCCCTGATTTTGTGATACAAATGCACTTAAACCTGGCAACATACTAAGAGACTGAACAGAATGAGAATGGAAGGTTTTATTTTTCCAGTGCAAAACCGACTCTATAACTTACATACAGTATGAAATCAACAACAATGTTTAGTATAATTTGCCTGGGGCTCTATATAGCAGTTTGGAAAATGAAAACTATATTCTCTAATATCTCTCTTTATTATTAATACTCTCTTATTATTAATAAATAGAGAACGACAACTTCATCTCTTTGTGTTTAGAAAATTGAATAAACATATGGGCATAAACTGTCATCATTTTGTAACTGCAGGAAATCAGAATAGGCACCTATCGGTACCATGTACACTACAGAATGCCCTGAGGTTTACTACAGCAGGTTACTAAGACATCCAAAGCATTCAAGGACCAGGGCATATGTTGAGTGGGGTTTAAATGTTTAAATTTTGCATTCTGTCTGAAAGACTGTTTTCATCCCAATCCCATGGGGGAGAAATGCAAATGATGATGCCTGGAAAGCAAATCTGAAATGACTATCAGAGAATAGTGAAATAGGCAGGGGGATAAACTTCATAATCAAGGTATTCTGCTTCAGTGCTCAGGATCACACCAAGCCAGTATGCAAACTGCACCCCCTGCGAAGGACAGAACCATACCATGTACTGTAGCACAAAAATGAAATGGTTTTAAAAGACGGTGGCTTGGTAAAGGTCAAACATCACGTGAAAAATCCGGTTATACAGGATGATTCAAGCACATTAGAATCTCTGACTAAAAAAACCCACAAATTGCATAAATTTAAAAAAACCTTGAATTATGAATCCCCAAACAGCTTAGTATTTAACTGAGTGTAAGAAGATCTTTTTTGTAGAACTGTAGGCTCAGTATCTTCAGGTCCAGATGCCTAAATTCAGATTGATTTATAGGAAAAACGTTATTATGTTTTCCTATAAATGACTTTACATTTAGCATCGTTTAAAGGATCTTACCATAATGATCACGATCCACACTTGCTCTGGACTTAATGTACAGGGGAATCTGAAAGGGTAAACTTCAGATTTGAATAAAGCAGCTTGGCTGAGATGATTTAAACTCTAGGTTAAACTTCTTGTAGAAGGGCATGCCCCAGAAAATGAACCTTAGGTGCAATTCAGTAGCACTGCGCAGCAGAAGGAAAATAAGAAAGAGCACGTGCCATGAATTTATGCTTCCTATAATGTAAATTGATCACATTCTTCAAAATGCAGCCATCCATTATTCCTGGCAAGGGTCACTGTAACCTAGAGCCAACCCCAGAAGTACAGGGAGAAGGTGGGAATAGATCCAGGATGTGAAGCCAGTCCATCGCAGGGAATGGAAACACACACACACCTACGTGCACACATACATTCATGCAGTTAAAAAAGGGACCAGTTAATCTACCCAGCACATCTCTGGAAGGTGTGCGGAAACTGGAGCACCCAGCGAAACCCCACAGAAACCTTGGGAGAGCAAGGCAACTCTACATAGAGGACACCGCATTCTGGAACTGAACCCAGCACCTGAGAGCTGTGAGGCACCAGTACTAACTTCAACAGCAGTGTGCCATCCAAATGCAGGTAGATATATGAAAATAAACCCAATGGATACAATTTCTTTTAGATGCATTGTTAAAAGGTTCTTTTCTATTAGCACAAGTGCAAATGTAGTCTTGGAACAGCATTCAACAAAAAGTATAATAAGCCTACATCTTGATCTCATACACTCATTTACAAGAATTTTCACCCTGGTATTACAGATTCTATTTAAATATACAGAGCATACATAAGCTGTAAATCTCCAATGACCATACTAATAGGTCGACACAATTAAAGCAACTATTACAATAAAAGAAAAAACACAGGTGTTTTTCAGGGTATCCTTCAGATATGGTTCCATTAACTTAGTTATAAAACACGTTAATGTCTACATGTTGTCTACACAGTCACTGATGGACATACAGTACATACAAAACTAGAAGAAATTAACTCTAAAAAAAGGGAACTAAAAATCTACTCAGGAAAAAAATACCAACAGAAGTAAATGATTTTTATACTATATTCAAGTCTTCTCTTTAAGTTTTACCACAGATATAACCCTAAATTTAGGGTGTGAAGATCCAGTCACCTACAGCATAGAATACAGAAAAGTCTAATCGCTCATCTACATGCGTGTTTCTTCTTGGATGCTGTAAAATTAGAAATGAACACCAACTGTTAATCCTTGAGTGGGTGTAGTACAGGGTATGAGAAACTAGTTCTGGAGGCTCTCCAGGGATATACGCTTGAATAAAAATGGGCACTGCTTGTTCTGTTTCAGCTCAACAAAAACAGCATCTTGATGTCAATACAAACCTTCTAAATATAGACCCTGTACGTCAAACTTTGTGCTGTCTTGATGTTTTTGGGGAGAGATACAGTACAAACAGTTGTAAAATACCAAATATGGGCATGGAGTATGTGAACCAACCGTGAATTTAAACAAAACTAAACTGAAAAAAGATGGTTTTCTCAGTTAAGGGACACTGACTATATCTCGGCTTGTGTTATTACTGAAATAACCAGTCCATGAAAACTAGAAGATTAATACCTCGTCTTGTCAAAATCTAAAGGGAACATAGAAGTGAGAATGGTAGGAGAGACGGTATTCTTAAATTTCCCAATCAAACTGCAATATGAAACTTAAACGTCCAGTTTTAAGTGCTGCCAAACTTAATAAGCCTCAATGGTTCTTTTATTTTAATATTTTGTGTCTTCTAAAATATGAAACTTTACTTTCACAAGTCAGTAAAGGCACTCCTAATGGACCTTTATTAATCTTGTTTTTTAAAAGCACCCATTTAAATGGCTCCATTAAAAATGCATCCCATAACTTTTTAGAGGTTATGTACTATTTTAAAGACAAGGTCAACCAACTTGAAAAGAATACCCACTGCAGGAGAGAAATGTCCTGATATTGTTACCAGATTAATTTTCTTTTAGTATTCTGCAAGGCGGGCTGCCACAGACTTCAGTCATGCAATCTGAGGGAGAATTAGATGAAACTTGAAGATAGTGCCAAACCTTTTTTAACCACATCCTTTAAAGAAATGATTATGTGCTAGTTTGTTTGAACCACTGTACCACATATTAATCACATCCTGATATGATTTATGTACAAATGAGCTATGTATCTTGCTAAATGTTTATTACAGGGCCATCCAACCACTGAAAAGTCAATCTCCATTCAAAGCTGGTTTATTACATTAATTCTACAGTCCTGGCTCAGTGTTCACAGTTAAATTCACAAGTTTTATCAGCACCCAAACTGGTATTTTCCTCCCTGACAATGATAAATCCTTAAAGCTTCCACACCTGTTCTCTTCTATTTCCCATAATCAGGTACTAAAGAGAAGCAGATCTAAGAAATACATAAACGTCAGACATATACCACTATACCCAACCGTGGCGTCTTATTTGATCTTTTAAAACGTGTTCACTGCCTCAGAATTCAGCACAGCCTATATAAAAGCAGGACACATTCTCAGAAGAGCTGCTATGCAAACATCCATTTCCCTAACCCAGTAGTTTTTTTCATGGGTTGGTGCAATAGATAAAACATCAGATTCCTGGCTGAATTCCTAACTGCACTAGACTCAATCATTTAGAAGCATGCGTTGACAACAAACATGGCTTATAAACAAGGAACAGCAATAGAAGAAGTTAAAAAATAGGTTATTAAAGGACACATACTGTAAGCAGCACTGCTATTCATAACTGTGACATTAATGAACACTTAACCTATGTTTTTTATGGATGGATTCAGCAACAATACAATTAAGGTGAAAGAAACAGTCTCTTTAAACCTGGAGCACTGCAGCGATGTGGCAATGACAGAAATGAAAAGGCATATTTTTAGAATCATGCTATAAACAGGCATTAAGAGACCCGCCCAGTAATGTAGGGTTCTAGAAATAGGTACCTACTGTATAATTCAACATTTACAAACCAACAATTAATTTGCACTGCGGGTATAACCAATAGTTTAAGTTACAACTGGCTATGATAACAAACATGGCTAACAGTGGGAAGAATAAAAGGCAGACTTATGTGCCACTCTTGTCTCAAACTGAGTAAGGACATAAAGAAATCATACAGGAATAACGGAGCCTACAACTATACAAGCTTTCCTTTCCTCACTGATGTTCTACCTGTTTTTCGAATTATGTCTTGACTGCAATGGGAGAATATACCCACAGCCTTTTTTGACATCTGTGGGAAGCTGTCTGGCAGCAAGAAACAGTGCAAGAGTCTTTAAGTGTAGCTTCAGGGTGATATCAGGCTATTTCACTCACATTCTCAGCCTAAGCTGTTGACACAATTAAAGTTAACTCTGTAGAGGAGCAGAATATGGGCTTGCTTTAAGCCCACCTATGTACAGCTTTAAGGATTTCAATGGTACTTTTAAATCCCAAATTTGCTTGGGATTCATTTCAACAATAATGTTGCTTTCAACAACATTCTATCTCTTGAAATCCTTAGAATGCCTAGAGCCTTTTTATCACATTTACAATCCCTAGAAAAGTCCACATTTTCTTTGGATGCCGAAATAAAAGCTGTGACGTATAGTAGATAAAGTGAGAAGACTTGATACCAACTCAGAAAGACAGCTGTGTCTGAGAGATGGGAGAAGCACCAAACCTTGAAGAACCTGCAGAATTGTTACGACAGACTTTTTGAGGCTCTAAATGATGACTGGCTGGCAGACATCGCGTTGCAGGAGGCTTGAGTGGGTAGCTGAATGTTAGGTCACCGTGAATCATGTGTTGCTCGCAGTTTGTATGAATAGACTCAGCTAACATGACACATAATGGGGAGAGATGCAAAGCAGACAGTGATGGAATTCTTAGCTGCAGGCTATCTTTCTACCAGCACAAACAATGTTGTCTAGATCGGCCTTTTCATGAACTACAGCTCAATGGTAGAAAAGCAATTGTTTTGAGCCATTCTTAGAAAAGTTTTCTGTCTAGTCCAAATCATTTATTTGTCTAAGCCCAGGTGTACAGAGAAAAGGATTTCAAAAAACCTCAAACACAGTTTAAACACTTCGCTCACTGATTTACATTTCCCGTTCTCTAAAGTAAATTAATGCAAGCAGTAACTTGTATACTAGAAGATCTTTTTACACACCACTCAGTAAGTAGGACCCTAGTAAAGTACTAGGTCTTCTACAGTCTTCTAACATCTTCTCTGCACAAATGTAGTTTTTGTCAGGTTAAATAATTGATTCACGAGAATTTTTTTAATTGGCAGAATACAATTAAAATTAATATTGTTAGAGAATGAACCGAGCAGCAGTCTTAAGCCTGAATATTTGTTTTCCTTTCAAAACGTATACATCCCCACACATAGACAGACATTTCTAAACCTTTAGTTGATATCTTTGCATCATTTTTCTTATTCACTCAAGGTATAAACAAACAGCTCAGCTCTTCTTGTGAGGAGCATTTAATTTATAACCTAGGTTGTTGCCCAGTTTAAGTGAGGGATGTCTTAAATATATAAGACCATGACTAAAAAAGGCTTCGACATCAAATTGAAATGTTTAAATCAGCTATGCCACATGATAAGTTTTTGATTTTGCTAACCACGTATAAACCTGTCAGCCCAAATCCCCCTAATAACACACTCTTGTCTCAAGAATTTAGGAAAGCAGCCAACACTTAGGAGAGTCGAGCAAAAAAACTGTTTCAAATTAACCACAAGATGTGAGCAGGTCATCTACTGTTCCCCTCCGGCAAACAGTAGTACAGCTGTACAACAGTGCGCTGTCCACAGCAACCGCAACTAGAGGTCTGTGCCACTTGGCCAGCAATGCCTTTCTAAAAGCAAGTGGAATAAAAAAGTTTCATTTTCAGACTTTCTTCCCCTCAGAAGCCCACAGTGCAGATTATAAATGGAACAGATGAACAAAAAAAAACCTTTGAGCAAAACTTCTTTTACATTAATCAAACATTTGAGGCAAAAATGATTGTGTTTTAGAATAAAGTTTTGTCTAACAAAAAAAACCCCAACAGAACCAATTTTTGAACTATTCTAATCTGATATATAAATCCCGATTTTTACCTGTGTTATTTTCCCAAGTTGGAGTAAAGAATCCAAGGTTGGTCACAAAGACACACAAACAAACACAGTAAAATCAAAGGCAAACGGAATCAAAGCTCAGAG
Organism: Atractosteus spatula; assembly: GCF_055471065.1. NCBI lineage: Eukaryota > Metazoa > Chordata > Actinopteri > Semionotiformes > Lepisosteidae > Atractosteus > Atractosteus spatula. Next base: position 67,981,670 of record NC_142709.1, on the reverse strand, counting down.
AGCTGAGTGATGAGGAAACAGGAAATTCCAGAGAGAGGCAGGTCTGTGCCGGGCTCAGTGGTCAGCACTGGAGTGTGAGCACCACACAGCAGCACACGGTCTGTATCCGAGGGAACAAACAGTCTGCCACAGCTAGGAAATGGAGGCTTGTCCTACTACAGAACTCTGGGAGACATAACACAGACTGCACACCTGGAAAGCCCTGCCTTCCCTGCTTTGGCCTCCACACAGAATACCTCTCTCTCTTCTGACTGACGTGGCACAGACCAGATTTGAAGTTTGAAGGGATAACTATTCTGCCCTGAAATCAACTTAAATTAAACACTGTAAACAGCAGCGTGCTGGTTGTACCATTTCAGGCTCTTTCCTGAAAGCCTTCCCCAGCTTTCTTTCTTTCTCCAGTTATTATATTAAAAAATCTCAATTTAGCTGCAGCTTTTTAGCTTTAATTTTGATTAGCAGTTTACCTATTATTTTATTCTACATATCTATAATTCTAGAATTCTATTATCTATAATACCATAATTCTTACTGCACCACACTTTGCCCTTTTATTTTAAAATTACGATTTTATTCATTTCTTCTAAGGAGTTGCACATGCTTCCATTGAACACAATGGGGTAGGTACTGTAGCTGGGATTCATGTGGAAATCTGCATACTGTCTGTCATGGGATAAACTACTGTACATTTTCAATCTACTCAGTTTGCTGAAAAGTAAAAATAAATAAATAAACAAAACACTGCTAAAATATAATCAATGGAAAATGCACACACACCAGTTTAAAACTCCATTTAAATTCCAGGTTGATGAACAGGCTTGCTACAGGGAACTATGAAGAAGAAAGGGTGCCATTGCACAGGTTACAACACATCTTAATTGCTGTAATCTGAGTCTATCTCCAGGGCACAGAGAGTGTGTGTCAGTGGTTTTTCAAGTGAGCACCGCCCCTTTGAAACTGCACACCCTGCAGGATCATATTCTGCTTGAGTGAAACTAGTCATGTATGCAAACTGCACGGAAATTGCTGAAAGCCAGCGACAGCACAGCACAGGCGAAGTATGTGGTTTTCCAAAATCCAAAATTAAGAGTCAGACAAGAGCCAATAGGCTTTTTGCCCATTTTTCAGTGCCTGCTTATTTTTTATAATTATTATCATCAGCAGGATCATTGAAGGGGCCCTTGACTTATTTCTGAAGCATCTACTTTAAAACTTCCAGTAGAGCTGTACGCACTTAGAATTAAATTAGAAGTAAAACTCAGTAAGAATGACAGCAGCCTTATGAATGAAAGGAGAACAAAATAAAAAAAATGAATATATCACTACTACATTCTAAACGACAATTATTCTAGAAACCACATAACCCTGTGTGTTGCAGGTATTATTAATAATATAACTACAGGAATTCATAAATAGATTATATCAGTTAAATATAATATAACCTATAAATGTTTTAGAATATAACTTATAAATATAATATAATCATTAAAGACCTGATGTCTAAATATTGGGAGCTCTAATATAATATATTCTTGTGTTACAGCCTCAGGTCATATGAGTCAATGTAAAATCCTCAAATAAGCCTGTGAATGAGGTGTCTATATCTGTGAAATGTGCGCTGGGTTTAAATTATTTTACAGAAGTAGGAAGCCTAACCTATATCACAAAAACCCCCACACAACCCAAGGCCAGTTTAAACATAATTTTTAACAACAAAACTCTGAAGAGGCTATCATTTTCTCTTGCGTCGAGTCTTTTAGAAACCACACCATTGAGGAGCAAGCAAGTTTGTGTTTGAAATAGTGAAGAGGGGATTAGACGGTTATCGAGCAAAGGACACAAAAGCTCAGAAGCATACAGTATGCAGTGTCATCCACTAAAATGAACACACCCCAAAATCACAGGACTATCTCTCTGCACGTCCATCTCCCCCATGTGCTTAAGATGGAAAAAGGCCAAACTACCAGACTACCAGCTGTGTTTACGCCTGGTCCATTTTGTGACTAAATGTTATTCATCATTCAATTTGTTCCATTTCAGAGGATGCACAGTTTTGAAATGTGTCTCTTTTACTACAGACCTCCAAAGAGGGTACTACTACTCATTGCAGAGATGTTCAAAGAGCAAAAACAACAAAATGTAATGTTAAATGCTGCCTAAGGCAGAGGGAACAGATGCAGTGTGATGTCTCCAGGCTCCCTGGTGTCAGCAAGGTCAGTCTCCCAGGTAACTACTCCCATGCCTCATCACGAGGCAGAGCCAATTACTGTAGGAGTCTCTGATGAAAAAAGAAACACAAAGACAGGCCCAGCCCAGCAGAGCAGAGCGCAGCAAGCACAGGCTAGGGTGAGCAGAGATGGCTCTTTCAAGGTGGCTCGTAATCCTATTACACGCATGAGCAAGCGCCTGGGCGGTTCTCGCTTTTGGCTGAATTTTAGAACAGGAACTTAAAACAGAGCATCGAGGAGAAAGCTAAGATCACAGCATTTCAACTGATTGGCAGCAACAGGCTTGCTTTCAGCTGCATCCATTTTAAAAAAGGTAAAGCAAAATAACAGGTACCTTTTTATCCATAGGCTTCTGAGCTAAATAATTAGGATACCACATTGGGTTACTCTATAAAGTCACCATCCTACACTTCACACAAGATAATTGTGTAAATAAACTGTAGTGTCATTATCAGTCCATTCACCTATTATTAGAAGGCTGTTCATTCCTGGTAAAGGTTGTGGCAACCCTGAGTCTATTCCAGAAGTACTGTATCGTGCACAAGGCAGGGCTACATCCTAAACAGAACACTTGTCATGCCATAGTCTAACTCGGTGCATATCCTATGTTTGTTTGTTTTACCTCACTCCTAAATTAAATAAATAAATTGACACAAAATACAATTTATATACAGCACTTACATTAATTGCACCCGTTTACCAAGGTGTCTCCCCACATCATTCCAGCAAAAGAAGCTTTTTGTGATGCATGGAGCATGGGCATTTCATGACTTTAGTGAACTGTAAAGCTTACAATAAGCAATCTCACTTATTCTACTGGTCCTTTAACACATGGAGGAAATGAGTTTAACTCAGGAATATTCTGACAATCATTTGACAACCAAAAAAGAATTTGGATACATCTTGCCGTATTATACAAAAAGCTGAACAAACCATCAAGCTTGCTGTGGACAATTCTATGATCTGTCAAGATTACTAAGCTGATTACTAAGCAAACATATTCCTCTCATTTGCATTGTCACCGACATTCGAATTTAATGTCTGAAGGTGAAAGTGTACTATGATGGACTGGAGTCCCGTCCGGCGTGTATTCTGACTCGTGCCTATTGCTAGCTGGGATATGTTCGGGCTCCTCTGAGACCCTCAATAGGATAAAGTGGTTAGAAAATGGATGGATGGATAATGCTTGCAGTGCTACATACAGATGTATAAGACAAATTAGACTGCCACCATCCACAGAATTGCAATGCATGCCCACCCCTTTTCAAAAGAAATCGGGGTGTACATAACATCAGATGATAAAGATTCTATACCTCAGACTTCTGACACAGACTTCTGCTTCTGTCCAGAGGACTCGTTCTTCTTGATGATGGAAAGGAATGCAAGGCCTAATTCTGCTTTGGAATACTTAAGAATCATCACTGATGAGGGAAACCATTATATGTTTATGAATCAGTCAATATAGTCACAGTGATTCAGGCTTATCCTAACCTTAATGACCACCATTCCTTACTTGTGATCTTAGGCTACAGAATAAGAGTCTGTTTCAGAGCTGGCCAAGTGCACAGTATGTATCTGTTGGGCACTTACAATTGAGTGCCCAGATGAGCTACATACAATAAGATCATATACATCTGGGGGAAGCTTTCTGGAATAGTACTATATAATTTCCATGAATATATTCCTCTGAAAACCATAAATATTGCATTTTCTCTTTCTTTACAGCCATCCTTGTATGCTTCTGCTAAGCATTGGCATGTCAAAGGCATTTTGTTTCTTCAGGGCAAATAGTTTGAATCTTTAGAAAAATACACTATCAATCATCTCAAAAACACAGGATATTCAACACAGTGAATAAAAGGATGTTTTTCACCCAAAACGTCTCTTACCTAAGGACAACGTAATGTGAGGAAATTACATTTTCTATGGTGCTTATTTCAAGCATAAGCAGTAATATTTTATTAACATAAATGCATCAACAGGTTTTGCCAAGCCCTGTTAAATTCTTATATGTGTAAAGAACAAGTCCATTTTGAGAATATAAGCCATAAATCAAAAAAATTAAATAATGTTCCACATCAGTACTCTATAGTTCAGGTGGGTAGCTGCGTCAGCATGCATACTGTAGGCTGCAAAGGAACAAGTAATAGGTTTATTCCATGCTGAAAAGAGAAAAAAAAAAACACAACGTTTCGGCCGTGGAGCCTTCTTCGGGTGTGAGGTCTCACACCTGAAGAAGGTTCCACGGCCGAAACATTGTGTTTTCTTTCTTGGAATAAATGGAATAAATGTAATGGAATAAACCTATTACTTCTTCCTCAGTCAGTATGCTTCAGTAAGTAATAGGCACGGAGTAAAAGTAAAGATTATGTTGATCGAGATATTTTCATAACATTCTTATGTTCCCTAAAGGAAAGGAAGCGATTTTCCTTCTTACACATAGTACTATATTGCCTCAATGTGAGACCATTCACTTCCAAAATAGTCAGTGAGAGAGTCTCATTCAGAACGAGGTCACTGAGGTATGATTTAGATGGACGTTAAGCATGTGTTTCAATTCGTACTCATGCACACCTGAAGCAGACTCAACAGTCGAATATAGAATAATCTGTTCAATTTTGTCAGCTTATTTCTTTCAAGCAACATCTGGATAAGATCCTGAATCCATTAGTTCCTGGCAAGCGGACTAAATTTGTTGAATGGTCAACTCTCATTTGTATGCTGTTTTACATTTTTCTTCCTTTCACCTGAACAATTCAGCAGAACAAGCATTCTAGTAGTCTGAAAACATCTACTGCCATACCACACACAATTTCAGCCCACACTGGAGAGAAATGTCAAGATTTCACTGTTGTCAATCTTGTGCCTGAAGAAAGATATGATTAATCACCAAGCTAATTAAATTTGACACATTTACAATTTTAAATCATTAATCACAGTTTCGCGTTGGAATACTTTTTCAGTGGTTGTCATGGAGGTTTAGAATACTGTAGCAGAACAATGTAAAAGGCTTCGTAAACTCTTGCAGTCTTCCGTAGGTGTTGGAAGGCAGTTCTAATCATCCAAGCGCAGAATCTGAAAAAGATGTTGCATAGCTTCTGGGATCAACTTATTTTTTTCATCCAGAAGAGAACATGGGAGAAGACCTGTGCAGTTTTTAATGCTAACAGTTTTCAGGCAGCGGGCTACGCTGTCTAAGCATTTTTAACTGTCTTGTTATGACAACATGAAAAAATCCAGGAGCACAATTCTGATAAATACCAGAGATTTGGGACCACTTACTGTACATACTTGTTTACTTCCATGACAGGACTGATTTCAGCAAGCTGGCTAAGTAGCTTCTCAAAATCAAATTAGAAAAACCCGGTTTTGTTGACCAATCCCATGTCTTACGTTTCTAAAGAGCACATCTTGTAACAGATTTTTTACCGGAGTGCAGCAGGAAGAATGTAGTTTGGCGAAAAATCTGAAGAGTATTTTTTCTCAGGATCCTGATGCATTTCACAAGACATCTTCAGCACAAGCCCTGATGCTACTATCAGTGTGAAATTTAAATATTTAAACCCACTTTAAAAGCTTTTCTCTCCCAGAGGACTAGCACAACATGAAAAAGTGTGATGTGGGAATGAAAATCCTTTCTGAGTTATATAATGGTGTACCCATTCTTTCAATTAAAAAATATGAAACCCAGAGTCTCACATAATGCAATTCATTTTAAACACTTTCAAGCTACAATAAATCTTGGGGATCCCTTTTTTCATTTTAAATGTAGACATTCATAAAGAGCTTTAGCCAATCCCCCGTTTGAAGAATTAGCCTTTCTTTAAAAACTGACATTAAATGGCTATGCGTTTACTGTACTGATCTAGGATTATATTAAAAGTACAAATTGTGATGATAAAGATGCTCTTGTTAATTTTAGAGTGCTCACTAGGGGCACTCTAAACAAGCAAACACCAACTTTAACCGTGGATTAGACAGCTCTTCACTTATTGATCAATAGTTAACCTTATTATTTCAGATATTTACCATGAACGAGTAAGCATTCCAATACACTGGTTGTATATGGCAAATAAAAAATCTTAAATCTTGAAGAAGGTGACAGTGTTAATCCAATATCTATGGATATAAACATAAAAATATATTTTTGCTTATTCCATATGGCTTCATGAGCGGGATTTAGAGTATTTCAATTTTATTGACTATTTTGGACTAAATTGAATGGTAAAATTAATATTAATGGTAAATACAGGTAAATTATGAAGGTGTACATTTCCTAACAATTATCCTGTTATGCCACACAGTGTTAGTGCACAATTCACAATGCCAGTTGACAGAGAATGAAGGAACGCTAAATTTGTGCATTACAATTTATGGACTACCCTCCACTGTTGCACCAATATTTGCACTAAGAAATATTTCAGCACAGCAAATCCAATCCAATTCCAAACCCCCTACTGCCTCCAGTTCCATTACATACTGAGCCTGTCGTGTCTTCATCTTTCTGCAGCCTCCCAAGCAAAAGTAAACAGCCTGCACACTTAAAACACCTGCTGCAGCAAGCAAGCCCATCTAGTACATCTCCAAATAAAACCATGAAATGACAAGGAAAGATCACAGCTGTGTTCAATGTGTTGGTGTGAACTGAACAAACCTGGGAATAAAACGATTTACGAGGGTTTTTTCTCTGACTGCAGAGTAGATTTCACTTAGCGTGAAAAACCAAGAGGGAAAATCCGATATGCAAATGCAGGCTTTTTTTCCAAGCAACTTTCACAATTACAAAAGCATTTATGTGGCAGATGGATGCTAATTGATTAGTGGTACTTACTGTATATTCCTGTGTATATGCACAAAACCCGGGTTTGTAAATGACCTTTTTACATGGAATAAATGTCCTGACATGTAGCACCTCTAACTGTGCAGTGCCACTGGGCGGTGCACATTGCTTACAAAGAACATTAAACTGCGGCTTCAGCTATCAGCTGAGGAATTCCCTGTTGTGTGGGAAGGAACAAGAAATACTTTTAAATTCCTGAAATACTTAGTGCTGTCTCTCCTGGTTTGTCCTGGGATGAAAGAATTGCTACACAAGCATTGTTTCACAGTTGTATGGAGACACTGTACTGTATGATGAAACAAACTCTCAGGAACACAAATGAAAAGTAAGAGGTGGCACTTTAAAAGCACAAGACCCTTTTTTTTTTGCAGAGGGTGTGAGGTGTCTGGAAAAAACCTGCCAAGACATGATGTGGAAGTTGATTTTATTGGCTTCTTCAAGAAATGGATGGGTAAGATCCTAAAATCAATTAGCTCCTTGGAACCGGACAAACAAGATAGGCTGAACAGACTCTCACTACCAAAATCCATGTGTAGAGACTACAGAATTATCCTTCCCTAGGCAAAATACTGTTCTACTGTAATAACTGAGAATTTCGTAAGAGACGTCTTTGGTAAGACAACTGAAAAATTGTCAACAAAATGAACTGGATTTGAATTATTTTACTGATTTTTGCAACTTGCACATGGATCCTCGAATTTGAGAAAAAGCTTCATTTACAGACAAAATTATTCAGAACACACTGACTGTTGTTTGTTTTTCAGAGTTCTACAAAGGATTTAACGTTATTTCCAGCAAATTAACTTTCCTACACTCATCTCTGCTTATCATAATTTATCTTAAATTTCCTGAAGTTGAGCTGTTTGGAGTGTTTTGTCAAAAACAGTGAAAAAGAAACAACATGCTGTTGACATACATGAATATACAAAGGAAATAAGAACATTGTATTTTTAATACTAAGATCTGTCCTCGATATTTATGAGGCCCTGAAACCACTTGTAGGGATAGGCAATAACACAGCTCTCGTAAATGAGAGTTCATGATAATCTATGTACTTTGTGGCCAACCAAGAGTGAAAGAATCGTCATTTTGCTCATACTGCATTCAAATTCAGTGGAAAGATCAGGGATGGGAGTCTGGAATAACAAAAAACTCTACATTCCAAGCATACCGTGTCAGATTTTACAGCTGTTAAAATCAAGTTCCTGAGCTCTGTGGAACATCAGGCAGTGCCTGACTCACTCATAGAAAAGGCAAGTGTTCTTATCTCTTTTCCCCACAATAAAGAAACCAAAGACTAGAGAAACAATTCACTCAAGAGCACACAAAAAACATGTTTTCATGATTTCAATAATTAACGGGCAAAATTTCGTCTCTGTATTTAAAACGTCACAATATCTCACTTAGCAGATAAACGCGTTTTTAAATGGAATCACTTTTCCATAATTGCTAAGATAATGGACTTTAACCTTAAGTCTCGTACTGACATGATATAAAGCAGCTTCCACCAATAAGTCTACAAATGATGCAAAAGGCAATCACCAATGCAGGCCTGATAACAGGACTTATCAATACTAGGACTGTGTTATCTGAGTTTTGAACCAAGAACCTATTCCCTAAACATGGTGCTATCTAGAGTACAAGGTGGATCAGCATTTGTGAGGACAATGTTTATTAGTCAAGGTCGCCTGTGAAACAAACACAGAACAGTGTGATACTTGTAGGCATTAAAAAACAAAGTGTACCGTGGCTCTTGGGCTGAAATGTAGAAAACGTGCCTATAAATCAAGATACCCGGGTAGGGAAAAAAGTAAAAAAACAACAAAATTTTAAAAAACCGTACCGTATTTTATGCATTCACATTTTTTACTGATGAATGCTCACAAGCATAAAGACGACTGTGGCTCTCTATAAAAATGTGACGCAATCATAGTGACACCAAGATGAATTTTGAAAGGATGCTTTACCTTGGCCCAGACGAAAACAGCCAAAACCAGCAAGTCAGCACCGTTAGCTGCATCCCGCATTGCAATAGCGCCCTCTAGTGCGCTCCAGTTTTAATACAAATAATTCCAGATCATCATTTTTCATCTTTAGCTGCCCAAGAGGGTTCAATACGTTTACATTCACATTTACCCATTTAGCGGAGGCGTTTATACAAGGCGACTTAGACTCGCAGTCAAGATACAAAGAATACCTGTTGAGTAGATTACTGTAAATACGTTCCACGTTATTGTGTCAAAAAAAAGTATAAAATCAACGTGAATTATGCTTAGTTACTTGCAACTCGGTTTCTGTGCATTATAATCTATATACTGTATAATAACACTGAACGTTCAGCATCTTTAGAGGTTCCACAAAAGCAACACATGACATTAAAATGTGTTTATGTGCTGTATATATATTTATAGATTTTTAGCAATACGACTAATAAGATAAACAATTCGCTTGTTTGCAGATAAGGAGATATGATTTATTTACCTGTTACCATAATGACCAATCAGACACTACTATTACTGGCCCTGTATGTTAACTCTGCAAATAAAGGAAAATACTTGTCCACTGGCATGAACAGAACACCTGTGGCAATAACAGCTTTGAACCTCATTAAAAGAACTACTGGTAGCAGCTGAGTGTTCAAAACTGCCATTTCTGCTGCTTACTTGCAAAACTAACCTCTATCCACAGCACAGACCACAAAGCTAGAGCGGATCTCCACAGCAAATTGCAACTGCAAACAGAAATAAAATCAATAGATCAAACAACTGTTCTTCTGAGAAGCAGTAGGCTACAAAGAGCTTAACACTGCACCTGAATCCACATTTCCACTGGCCTAACATTTTGGCTCTCTGAAACAGATAACAGATGGGACTAAAACACGATGGACTCTTACACAGATACAAATGGGCAACACTGGACAGGAATGGCACTGCACAGAACACAAGTCAGCTCCGTTTACACATGCCGGATACTGGAGCAGGAGCTCAAAGACATCAGGAGGCAAGGACTCACTGAGGTGTAATTGGTTTTTCCCTGGCTCTGGTTTTGGTTACGCATCTCCTGTTCCCGGAACTGCAGGCCAGCCAGATGCTTCTCTAGTGCTTCCCAGTCCATGGTGGGTAGCTGAGGTTCCTCTGCGGTGTTAGTTCCCGAGCTCTCCTGCCTGGGGGAGCCCACACCCCCTCCTGTTATCCTCAGGGGCTGGCTGGGCTGCTGAAGTGGTTTGTTTGCTTTAGCTCCCGAGTGACTTGGAACAATATTGCCATTCTGCTTCAGTTCCTCAGGAGCAGGGTCAAGGGGAGGAGGAGGGGTGGGGCTTTTAACATCTTGGAACTCCTCAGCTAAACTCCTGCTGTTCACCGTTTTTCTGTAGCCCTCGTTGTCTGCGTAATCCCCATACTCGCTTTCCCACTCCTCGATCACCTTCTTCTTGTACTCCTGATAGTCCTCATCTTCCTCGTAGTCTTCTAAGGTGGCCAGGTCCAGGCTGGGAGAAGACTTGTACTCCGAACAGGGCGTTACTTTGTTGGAGTTTGATTCAGAGCTGGAGCGACTGCCGGCATCACTTCCCAAGTCCATACCATCCTCTCTGTAATCCTGAAGAAGGAAACGAAAGAAGAGGGAAAGGGACGTTACCAAACGGGGTTTAACAGAACAGCGGACCCGAAACGTTTACACCTCTCACGTGTCAGTGAACACCCAGCGGACTCAAGAAAACCACGACTGTTTTGCACAGCTGGGGATAAGAAGTTCAGAACCCTTCCAAAGCAAAATTACATGGATAGCATGCAAGCTGCTTATGCTTTTCTGGTGAGCAGCTTAGGAAAAAAATGCATTTAGTTTCCACATTAGAATGCAATATCTCAGAACAGGTCCTGCAACAGGCATTCATTCTGATGTTGCTCAAGCCTACGCTGTTTCTGCTCCACTGAAGACTTGCCTCAGCTTAGACGGCAGGTCACACCTCCAGGTAGCTGCGACCAGAAGGCCATGGAGTAACAGAATGCACGGCAGAAGCATAAACATCCGAGTTTAAACTAGGTCTGCCCAGTACAGGACAACCTGGTCCTGTGGTTTGCTTTACACCAAAAAATATAACTGCATATTGCATCTCAGACTTAAATAATAAGAACCCACTCCATGTTATAAAAGATGTTTGATCATTTCAGACCACTTGTACTGATTGACTAATGCCTACTGTACATCTGAGACATAACAAATAGTAAGTCTGTTACAGCAGTATCTCCAATGCAGGATGGTCGTACTTAGTAATTTGGTGGAAGTGAGCAGAAAATGCCCATGGCTCTGAATATTTTGATGTTAACCATTAACTGCAGTGGTTTTCCACCTCGAGTGAAGTCAAAGGACAGCCAATCACACGTGCTCTATACATGCTCAGAGGAGGCAGAAGGGGACAGTAGATAACCAGCTGTAGTGATGGTAAAATGGGGTGCAGGTGTCCACAGGAGTCATCAGACATTTTCTCCACAGCCTGGGGAACTATGGAAGACGAACTAAATCCGAAATGTTTCTCACCCTGCTGCAGAGTTGGTTACAGGCTACAACAGGCCATTATCTCCTGTCTGTTTTTTTTTTACTGCTCTAGGTTTTCACAGTTCTTTGCTAACAGTGATGTATAGGAAACCCGAGAAAGGATTTAATGGAACAGTGACCCTCAACAAAATGTGATGATCTGCCGTGGTGCACAGTGAGATCTGGGCCACTGGATGGCCACAGGTGGTGATCTGTAAAGGAACTGTGTGTTTGCTTTATCATGATTTACAAGGCAGGATGCTTGCATACAGCAGCCATTGGGAATCTATATGGCCAACTGGTGCATACGGCCATCTGTCTATGGAGGACAGCACTTTGGGGAAAATGGTATCCCCAATACTATTTTAATATGGATAAAGGGAGAAGGCAAATTTACTTTCACAGCCTTGGCAAACAGTAGTCATGGCCCTATTGAACAAATCAAGTTGAGATCATCTGCCAGAAAAGTGGTTGAAGACTACGATGGTACCAAAAATAACTGAGGAAAGACAAAGTGAAGACACATTTTATCCTACGGAAATTACGCAATTAATTGGTGTTTTTCAATAGATCTTAGTATTTTTTGTAATCGTATTACTGTACAGTACTGAACTATAATAGAAAAAAATAAAATCATTTAAAGCACTAAAGGACGTTTATTTATACTGCAATGGATTAAAGACTTTGTGCTTAATTTCCTTAAACCTCGGACACCACGCTGATTATGCACCAGTATATCCTTACGCCGTCTATTTTTGTACTCTAAGCCTGAAACTAAACACGGTGGACTGTATTTTAGGGGAATGACATTAGTTCACGTACTTTGCATGCAATAGTTTGCAAAAAACGGGCATTAAGGGCTTGAACCCAGCCTAGAAGCATTCACAATTACAAACCTGTATTTGCCTTTCCGTACTAAGTACATTTCGGTTGTGTAGTTTATCACAAGGGGAAAATAAAAAGAAATGATTACAATTCAGATCTCATTCTAAACAAGTTTCAAAATCCATCGTACTTAAACATAGCTACTTGTTATAACTTTATAACACGTCTCAAGTTAATATTTTTCTATTGAATTAAAAAATAAAACCTTGAATCCAAAGGCAATGCTAGAAAGGTACAACAGAAGCAAACCGATCTGCCAAGCACATTAAAACGCATTACGCACAGGACGAGAAGAGGCGCGGCAACACCAAGAATAGCTCTATCTTTCATCGGATTCCATAAATCTCTCTCTCTGCAATGTTTGTTTCTAAGCAGTAGGATTACAGGGCAAGAGATAGAACCATAACAAAATCGCTGTATACTGCGTAAAAAAAATGACATTTTAAACATTCGATACTGTTTCTTCAAGGGGCTGGGTATTCACTGCTTACGCTACATTTCCATTACCAAATCCCCGAGTCGCCGGTTTCTAAGGAAGTGGAAATAGCGCAATCAGGTCATGATCCAGACAAAACAATCTCCACGAAGAATGGATAGACTCCGGGAAGTATATTCTCAGAAGTTTGCTTTTTTACCCCCTCCTAATCGATCCCAACCCCCGCTCCTTGGATTAGTCACACTTCCCCGGGATATGTTGGCTACATCATAACCTCACGAAGACGAAAACTTCGCAGCACTGCCACCCAGACAAATATTTTACTCAGCACAACCTCCCTCGTTGTCTTAGATCCCACTGTCAAAAGCCTTCTGATATTTGTAACGGAGGAAATCGAAAGCAAGTTTCAACAACAAAAAAGACCAACGCATCGGATGTAATCGGGAAAAGACTTTGATCATTGCAACAAAATCACAACACAACCTGAATTACAGTGCAGTTTTGCTACTTTCATTCACATTCTCGTCCTAAACGTGAACATGTCGGAGGGTCTTACCACAGAGCACATCGGTTTACAACGTCCCCTTCCCGAATCTGTGAATGAAGTTACTGCCTTTATGGTATAACTGCGGTGTGCCCATTGCGGTGTACCGAAGAAAGATTCAACTCTGAACTATTAATAGGACCTTACGAATGGAATCGTGTTTTCATAGGCGACTAGCTACCCACCAGAGCTGGAAGTTATTGAAAGGGAAAACCGTGGGAATCCTGTTTAAACCCGCACTTGCTCTCCTCTTAAAAGGGCAACGACTCCACGAAGGATGCATTTATGCCGGCGGTACACGATCTATCACAGAACGATCACGAGATGAAATGAACACACGCTATCAATATTTAGAATCTTTTTTTATATAGAGATAACATCAAAGCAGTGTGATCCTTACGGGATTAAGATACTGTGGACCTGCTTTAGTTTTTTCCAAGGAATGAACTACCCCTCCCCCTATAGAAAGAGATTTTGCATACAATACTGTACATGCACAATTAGCTCAAAATAATTGTTTTGACAATCGAAGGAAACGGGAGTGTAAATGTTTTGATGTTTCGAGTGGGAAAGCACCTATTGTCGCCTTCTCCTTTTTTATGTGTAACACTTTTAATGCCAAACACGAATTTTCACGGTGACCCTGCTTATTCTCAATTTTCATTCTAATGCTTTCCTTTCTGACGGTAGTAACCGGTCCCCAGTAGAACACAAACCCCAACAACTAACCAGCAAGCCAGACCGGGTCTATCCTTTAACCCAAGGCAACTACTGATGGTGTTAACCTCTTTCTGGATTCGGAAAAAAAAAGTGGAATCAAGGTCTGTGTAATGCAAAGTCATTCGCTGCATCCCAAAAAGATGGAACGACCCAAAAAGAAGTCGTTTGTGAGCTAGTGCAATAATAACAAAAACAACAGAAACAACCACAGTAGTCATAGAAGTAGTAATAATAATGCTTTCTGATCACAAATTGTAGGCTTGAGGTGATACATGGATTTTAACACGATGCAGACTTGACTTATGTTGACATGCCCAATATGCAAAACACCAGAGGATAAACAAAGCGTAGCTCAAGTAAATTACATTAACAAGAGAAATATGTTTCGAGGCAGATATTCTATGCAAACTGATTAGGCTAAGTTAAAAAAAACCAACATTTATCACTAAGTACTGTACTTACAGTCATCTTCGAAAGGTTCCTCTTCTCAAGACATTTTCACTGTGTTCTAAAATGATTTCAGTAAATTAAATAGGCCTTTAATAAAAACGCACAAGTAACACCAGCTGCTACCAAATCACACAATATAAAGTCGGCACGATGTCATGAACGTCTGAGATATTTTTCATCGCCTTCCCCTTTGCAACCCAACCCTCAAGTACTCTAGAGATTGAGTTCACAAATAGATTTAAAATCGCCGGCTTCCAAGCATTTAGTGTTTTTTCATTTCCCGGCTGAAGCCAGATCCCGGCATAACAAGAAGTAGTGGCAATGTATTTCAATTCCCCTGCAAAGCGCTCGTTCTTCTAGAGCCTGGGACTACCCCTCTCAGCACACACGTAGCGAAGCATCCTTTGAACCGGCTTTTAACCCTCCAAATTCGCTGCCTTCGACTCCAAGCAGCAGTGAACGCAAGGGAGCCAATCCCTCTGTCAAAAGCCCAGCCTTCTGCACTCGCTGACCTTGCGAGAGAGAGAGAGAAAGTCTGCTAAACTGAATTATTCATTGCACATCCGCGTCCTAATACTTTCGATGCAGTTTTTAAACTATTAATATTATATGATTTTTTTTTCATTGCGTAATTCTTGTACTTTTTGTGTGCTAATCCGGCCACTAAAACTGGTTAGTTCGTTTGATATGTACAGTAGATCTTGTGTTATTTCTGGAAGGCAGCTCTCAGAGGTGTCCCTTACTACGTGAGCCTCCAGCCGCCAGTGCCAATACAATTAGTCACGGCAGCAGTGCAATACGAAAATCGCTTGTACTTCGTTTCTTGAGACGCTTATTTTGCAGGTGTCTCTAACCGATATTACTGTGGTACTTCAAACGTTTTGAATAGCATGTCAAAACAGTAGCAAAAAACAAACCCAAAACGAGCACACACACAGAGATAAACAGAGCAAGGTGAGAAGCTCTCAAAATGCCTGTTTTCTACTGATCTGAAAATTGTCCTCTGTCCCTCTTTTCAAAACTGCAGCAGCACTAGGTAAAATGTATCCATTAGTTGCTCTTGATATGATATTGATCTATATTGTTTGCTTTAGGCTTTGTAATGAACACTTTCTGCATTCCAGCTCATAATATATTAGGCTGGCACAAGCCAAAAACCAAGGTGATCTCATAGCTGCTCAGATCAGTTCAATCAATGCTGGTGAATGTTCTGAAACATTAACAGAACTGCTTGAAAAAGTTTAATTCTTCCCAATACCCAGCCACTCTTCCACATGAGCAATGTACAGTATGTCCCCTCATTTTAGATTGCTGTTAACCAAGTATGAAAGTATTTTATTAGCAAATATCTCTCTCCATATCTCCAGAATTGGTATTTTCTGTACTTTAAACATACAGTGCATGGTTACTTTACAGTTGCTCTACCTGGTTAAGAGGAAACTGTTATTTTTAATTTAGAAATTGACAACTGATTCATCACACCAGCATGATAACAGACAGTCTGGAGATACCTGCAGGCATTCTTTTACTTTAATTTAAAATACAATTTATTCACACAGAAATCATTTTTATTTTTCAGTTATTTTCTTCCAATTACATTTACCTCTCCTTGTCCCTTCTACCTGTTCCATAACAGAAAAAATATAATTGGTGGTAGTAAATAATATGAAAAAGAAATCCCTGTAAAAAGATGGGAACAGATAAAAGCATAAATAAAACATTTACTGTGTGGTTTCAGGTTATTCAATGTGTCTGTAGTGTCGGCAGAAACTTTAAAATCTCGCAGGTAATTTCAGGATGCCTGCTGTGAAGCTTTTGCACTTTGTGGTGTACAAAAGCCCATTTACTGTACTTGCAGAAACCTGTCTCCTACCTGCAGTGTAGACCATTCTACAGTACCTACAGTACATCATACCCAATGTTTTTCCTGTCACTGTCCCTGTCAATGTATTTCCTGTCACAAAGCAATGTCATAGCGGCAGGAAGGGGAAACAAATATTGAGATTTCAAAACTTCAGTGTTGTATGGAAGTGGTGGAAAAGGTAACACATTTTAGTGTAATTACAGTATTTTCCTCTGGATAATCTTTGATTTAAAGTGATGTTTTTGTACCTATGGGGGGGGGGGGGGGGGGGGCAAGACACACAATTTTACATTTCATCACTGCAAAGAAATGATCTCGGCAACAATGCAAATCGTGTGGCCTCCCTCTGCTTTAAATAAGGTTAAATAAGGAAGAAACAAAGCACACAAAAGCACACAACATGTGAGCTATTGCTAACACGTAATTTAACATACTGTACAAGTCACTTGTAATGTTCCAAAGACGTACTTCTGAACCAGTGAATTCTTAATTTGCGGATGTAAAACCCATCACATCACCATGGGATGAGAATGGTTCCTGCTAAGAGCAACATTAGATACCCATGGTTTTTCTTGGATAATTAATCCATCACCAGGGCAACTACTTCCTCACAATATTTCTAGGAGGTCCCCGACACTTTCAAGTCTCGCTCATGTGAATGTGACATTTATTAATTCAGAATCAGACCTAGCAATTAGCTTGTCTACAGGAGGCTAATGCATTTTTTTAGTCCCACTGTTTCCTCATGAACACGTGCTTCGATAACCTCAGGTGCACTCACGTAAAAGGCCACCTGAGATCCTTACTCTGTTCTTTTGTTAATTTCTGAGAATGAATAGTGTTTTCATCAGTGTTTCTTAGTCATTCTTTCATACAGTGGTTAAAACTCAACTAGAGATTTTGGTGCCAGTGGTGAAACACTTCTCCACACAATGGTGAACAATTGGCTACATGCTGCTGAGGATGGGTAGGCTTTACTTATTCAGGGTACCATGACTTACTGTACCAGTGCCTCTGAGCTCTCTGTGTTGTCAGCTCGAGCTGGAGTCCTATCCTCCAATTGATTCTAACTACACCAAGGACTTGTAGTGTTGAAAACAGTGGATGGGTGGTGCAACATGTGGAGAAACTCTCACATAGGCTCTGTCATTGCTGTGCTGCTATGAGGGTCATAGTGGTAAGCTGAGGTGCTGTGAAGTTTCCAGTTGTGGAGGTTCAAAACAAAAAAGTTGCCAATTCCAAACAAAAAAACAAACATTTTATAGCCTTTTAGGCTGCTTTAATAATCAGATTGAGCATTGTTCGATCAAGGACAGCACAAATAGACTGTAAAGACATACATCATGACCATTCTCCTGGAAAGTATGGTTTTGGAAAATCTGGTTGCCTATGAAATGATTGTAAAGGACAAGATTTCAGTGAGCGCTGATCAGAGGTTCTTGACTCAAAGGAACTAAGTGTTAAACTGTGTTAAACTGCAAAATACTTAAATTTGCAGCTATTTCTTTAAACATCTGAACATGAGAGATTCAGCTGTTATGTTTGGCTTTTGACCACTCACACTACAATCACGACACCTGATGCCAAAAAAAGGAAATGGTTTAATTGAAACAAATTTGTTAGCAGGATTTACAATCTAAAAAT
The DNA here is from genome assembly GCF_055471065.1 of Atractosteus spatula. Classification (NCBI taxonomy): domain Eukaryota; kingdom Metazoa; phylum Chordata; class Actinopteri; order Semionotiformes; family Lepisosteidae; genus Atractosteus; species Atractosteus spatula. The sequence continues at coordinate 67,963,526 of NC_142709.1, read as the reverse complement.
TAAGTTTAGAAACTGTATCGTGCATCACTTTTCAATAGAAATACCCTCAAGCAGGTTACATTTGAAAAAGTAAACCTGCATATTAATTGTCCTCCAATGGATTTTCCATCATTTCAGGGTTTCTGAATTCTTGTTACCTTCTTTGAAGTGTTTCGAAATGCTGCTAATTCTATAGCAATAGACAAAATGCTGCACTGAGGAAAAAAGTCTATTTGAACAAGTACTTTTCTAGTACACAGCAGATTCAGTGTATGTATTGTTAAGTCACACATAAACTATCTCATGCATATAGCTATTTCTGTATGAGCTGAACATTTCAACATTGTCACCTTTTTCTATTATGGGTTGCATTATTTTTCACTCCTGGGATAGCTAAAATATCAGCCATATAGGTATTCTGTGTATTACATTAGCTTTACTGTAATAAAACATTTTTTTATTTTAACATATCGACATCAGGCATGATGACATCTTGACGATTTTAAATCTGACACCTCCATATTTACAGTTGATACACGTGGAGACTTAATATTGTCTGCATGGATGATAGGATTGTCAATCATTGAGTCCTAGCTGGAACAGACATAGAGCAGATTGAACTCTGCTGCACATTGACCGATACAAAAATCCTTCTAAGATAAAACAGACATATTTTAGCTTATCCCTTAAGCAAGCTTTTTTTAGCTTTTCAACAGAAATAAGCAATTGAATCACCCTGAGAAAAACGATTTCTTGCAGGTGATGAAATAGCACAGAGATATACTAAGAGCCTTGGCTAAATTTATCTCAAGAACATCTGTTTTCCTTTTTGTTAAAAAAGGGCAGTTTTGAAAAGCATGTAGCATTTTTCTTTTTAGTATCAGCCTTACCCTCAAAGTTGTTAAACTGAGAATACCATCAATGGAAAAAACAGTTTAAAATGGTCTTATCGCTGTTGATTAATTTTCCTAAAGTGCATTTTGTAACCAAATAAATTTTGGAAACAAAAAAAATTGATTAGAAGTCACAAAACATAATAAAACAGAAGTGTTAAACTCTTAATGCCTACAGAGGCCACATAAGAGATAAACTGCCTTCTAACTAAATACAATGCAACCTGCAGGTAAATCCCTCTCTCTGCACACCCGATGCCACAAAAAAAAATGTCCCTATCCATAAAAATGCACCCTAAGCAGGAAAGATGTTTTTAACTGAGGCATTTTTTACCCAGGAAACCCAAGTTCCCTAAAAACACAGAATAGCAAGCTCTCGCTAGCAAGGTTCAAATACTTAGCTCCAGTCAGGTTTGGTTTGGATGATCATGAAGTAGGAGCTCTCGCCTGGTGCAAGCTTGAAGTCCCAACTCCTCCGGACTCCTCTCTCTTCTCTCTATTCCTGCTTCTTATTTCTTCTATCTTGTTCTCTCTCTGTGCTCTTAATGTGATCTTATATTGTGTGTTTCTGTACTGCTCCTTGACAATCATTAACCCACAATTTACCTATGTATACAGTACCAAGGTAAACTTTACACTTGTTTCTGCTCAAGGTACCCCCCAAGACCTCAGCAAACATTCTCTCTCCTTTGAAGCTAGAAGTGTTTACTCTGCCAAGTGTCACAAACTCTATCTAATATCTAAGAGACACCTCTCAGTTACCTAAAGCTGTAACAATACACACTATTGCACAGAAGTATTAGACATTTGATATTATTCTATTCTTGTCACTCAGTGTTTTTCCTTCTTGATCAGAAGCAGAATTCTGTAATGATCCTCCCCTGCAAATCTAGCCATTTTGTTTTGAGTTATCATAATTGTAATAGGTCTGTATTGTTTAGTACAAGCTGCCTTGTAGCAGTATGGATGTATAGAATGATGTCAATGATGAGGAATACCTGATACAGTGTTAATTAGATTTAATTGGTAAATGTGTATATCTTATACCACAAAATGTCATATTGGCTGTACAAATATAGTTCTTCTTGTATTGCTGTGGCCTACCTATGCTATATTAAAAGTGGTCAAAGTTGTTATAATTGCATAAAGTACTATGCATATAAATTTATGTACTTGGCTGAGGAGCCAGTGGTGTGAAACTTCCATCTGTTGGATTCTGACTGAACACCTCTAAGTCAGAATCCTCCCTAAAAGTTGGATGAGTAAATTGTTCAAGCTTATAACATTAATGTAATCTGACTGTCACGATCATAATCCCTCCTCTCAAGGGCGCTCTGGCTTTTTCCCGTTTTAGTTGATTTTGTGCACCTGCCTCCTATCCAGCCCATCCCTATTTAAGCCAGACGCTCCTACCATTCTGGGCTCAGCTTTGGGAGATGGACGCCCGGAACCCCGCGTACCAGCGGGTCCAGGAGAGACCCGACGGCACAGGCTTCACCACAGCATCCTGACCGTCTGTGTCCGGGGCTGGGAGCGCCCGGCCCCATTAACCCACTTTTATTCCCCGTCCCTGCACCGGATCCCGCTCCGGTTTTTAAACCTTGTCTTGTCTGTCCTGGATGGATCACCCAGCTCTGGACTCTTGGACTTCGCCCTGGATTTTCTCTTTGGACTCCCTTGGACTTGTATGCCTGGACCACGCCCCCCTCCCCCCCAAGCACCAGTGCACAGTCGTCACGCCCCCCTGTTCGTCAGCCTGCCCAGCTCCTCGTCGTCTCCTCCCCATGTCTGTTTCACTCCCTTCCAGATTCTGCAGTCTGCACAGGGTCCTGATCTACGCTCCGTGACACTGACTGAGATGATTTTGTCTGCTAAAATCAAAAAATATTTCATAGTTACGTATATAGGTTCAGTATGGCTATGTATGAAACTGTCAAAACAAATAAAAACATAGTACTAATAATTCTAAAATAAAAAAATGCTTAGATCTTTATTATGCAAACATACAGTATATGAAAGAAAACCACACAGTGTTTTTTTCAAAGTGTCCACACTTAGAAACTGTACACAAACTAAAATATTTTTATTTGAAACTGGGTTTCAAAGGCTAAAGAATGTGATTTTCCCTCTCTAATGCATCGCCCAGGACATGAAAGATATGCATTTTTCATAGAACTGAAAATTGAAAAATTCAAATCTGGAGAAAGTGTTGTTTTTCATTTTCTAATTCATAGTTCCTGTCTTGATAGGAAATTGTTTAAGTTCTGAATCACAGATTAATTAATCTGAAGTTGCAGGATATATTGTTCTCTTGTGATAAAAATATAACAGATTTTCCATATCACAGACTCTTGGAGGTATATTAACCTTTTTATACCTTCACTCACTACACATACTAATAACCAAGGCAAAGACACAAAATATAATCACTATCTGAGTGATTGAACAGAAAATAGTTTTGTGTGCATTTCAAACCTTCTTAAAATCCATTTGCCTACTAGTGTTCTTTTTTGTATTTTCAAATTTTATATCACTGTATGAGTTTATCTTCACATTTTATTAATTCATTTCTTAGTGCCAGTGATTAAAAATACAAAGAAGCTAACTTACAAAGGTTGGAATGAAAAATATCAGATTCATTACATTAGCCCCAGTGAAAATCAAATAAGATTTAAAATCTGTCTATAAATTGTGTGCTGGGCAAAGTGTAATTAACACTCTGTGAAACGATTTATTGGTATCACACATTTTCACATCGTAGCACAAGATCATTATCGGGCAGCCTTTTGAGGCACACAACGGTTTTATTCCCACAAAATATTCATTATACTGATAACAGAACTAAGTGAGTAACTGATGTCCATATCTATTATGATGGTGCAGTACAACATATTTATTTCAGTGAGTGTATAGTAAAGAAGTATAATATACAAAAATTAGACAAGAATTTGAAATTTTGTGCCATATGTAACCGGTACATGTACTGGTACAATGGAATTCTTACTTACAGAAAGTCTCTCGATTGTTACAAAAAAGTGTAAAACACAAAGTGCAGACAGTGCATCAAGACAATATACAAACAAACAGTAGACAATGTACAAGTAACCAAGTACTGTACATAGTAAGATCTACCATCTTGAGTAAGATTCAGGTTTGCAGAAAACACTGGTGGAAACTCAGATTGACAACCAGCATATTTCACCTATATCGTTTGAGCTAAACGCCTGGTAAAAGATGCTTTAATACGACAAGGAAAACAGCTCTGGCTATAAATGAATAACCTTCCTTCAGGTTTAAATAACATATTCATCAATTTACCTCTAAATGCATCCATTTTAACTTTAATGCAGATTACAGGAAACCTCACAATGTTAATCAATTAAATTAACCTCAAATAGCCTTTTTGTGAGACATATATACAAATGATGCAGTGCCAGACGGAGCAGCCTTTCAGGCTAAATTTTGAAGTCTGTGGGGGCATCTCATTAACAATGTCATTTACTATGCTGGCATTTATTGCTTCGCATCATATCCAGCAGTTGTGGCATTTATTGAGTCACATATAATTATTAAAGGACGTTTACTTTAATTATAAAAAAATAGAATTGAAACTGATAGTTCTTTTTAAAAAATACTCATGAGGAACTACAGAGTGGATTCTCATAACATGCAAGTCTTCTGCTATAGTAAAGGAAGAATCATCATCGCAGGTTTTCAGAACCTTGAAGCTAAATCTCAGTTTGATCCAGCTGGCAACATCTAATGGCCATTTCTGCATTATACAAACAGTTTGGAAGAAAAAGGATGTGGTGCCTATCGAACACTTTATGTTAGAAATACAAGTCAGCTAAATATCTAATACTTTGAAAATAGAAGACCTAGCTGCCTCTAAATAACTGCATACTTGGTGACTTGGCTTTTAGGATGATAAAAAAGAATTGCAGAGTGTGCATTTGTTAAACTTGCAATCATATAACATCTCTTTCAAAAAGTATTAAAAACAAAATTTATTCTAGGAAAATCAGCTTTGTTTTCTTCTGTTATTGCATCTTACTGTATGTGTATAATGTAATAAATGTAAGAATCCTACAGTATATGCCATTATAAATGTTGTTATCTATAATGCTTTACTTGAACAACTGTCTTAACTCCTTCATAAACCATACACAACACAATATAACCACTTCTGTAAATGAATAATTTGTAATGGTTAAGAACAAAACTTACTTTCAGTAAGTAAGAAAGTACAGGTTTTTTATGCCTGTTGTTTTGTTATAGTGTGTCTTGTTTATGAAGGAGTTGTATATATACTAACAAACCATTACTGCTTTTTCCTCATCATTCAAATTTCTGCTGAACACCTGGCTTAATAAACAATAAATACAGAACATCAACAATAAATATAAAGTACACTACCATAGACATTTCCTATTTTTTAAGAGATTGGGACTATTTTGCAATAATCTAGAACACATTACATCCCTGGGTGTTATTCATAAATGTAAGAATAAATGTGAAATGTAAAAGTCATACAAGATAATAATAATAATGATAATAATGATAATAATAATATAATATCCGAGTGAATTTGAAATGGACTGACCTGTATGTGAAAAGTATTTTTCCATGGAAAGAAAAAAAACATTGTGAAGGAGTAATGTCATCATTAAAATGTTGATTTATGGATATACGGTGGGATCCATAAGACTAAAGTGCTTGGAATTGCTGTCACTGGACGTTGACACACTGCACTTATCCCCATGTGGGCTGTTTATGGTGTTAAAAACCGGTCCAGATTGATCATTTCCTTTGCACTGCTGCCTGACTCGTTCACTTTATCCTCCCTTTCCCTGAGCTGATGTGCACAAAAGAGTCACACGATGAAGAGCTTCCTCACATTTGAATTTCTTGGCAACTTCGGGATGTCATGAAGAAGCCAGTTTTCATTCCCTTCCCTACTGTCGTGGGGGTCAAAGCAAGGTTAGAAACAAGTGGATGCCATCGAGCCTGTTTGGTAGTTAGCAATTAGCATTTGATCCAGGGATCTCATGTAGCTGGTTCTTGAAAAAAAGCCCAGGTATTGGCTTTAACAACATTGCTGGGTAGAGTGTTCGATACTGTTTCAGCCCTTTGTGTAACTGTTCACAGTATTGAATGCACTTGTACATAGAGTAGCATCTATAAATAACAGCCATCAATACTAGACAATGGTTCTGATTCTATAAATTGTGGCAACAGACAAACTGCCTGTAGGGAGACATACCAACATATATACAGTATACTGTACCTGACTCTGTGCAGGTTTCTGACAACAACACTTAAAATGAATCCTGGCCAGCAAAACAGTGAAAAATGAAGATGATAGGGAATAAGGCTGCCAGTTGTAGAAATCCATTGAACATAGGATTAAGACACTCTCTATGTGTTGCTCAGATGAGCTATTAAAAAAAACACATACATTGTGATAACAGCAGAAAGTAAACCTTATTTTAGCTTGAAAGGAAATTGGTGGAGCTACCTACAGTATATCATGGCCCATGGCTTTCAATATGATTTCTCTCAAGTGCTGTTGCTTTTAAGGGACATATTTTTTTTCTCAGAAATTACTTTTTATTTTTTTATTCCCATTTCCCACGGAATACTTACAGAAATTCTAAGAGAATGATCTGCATTATGTACTGTATAAACGTACTGAAGAAAACCTGTTAAACACCTTAATTTAAATTCCAGATAACCAGCATATACTGCATACACCCCTGTAGTTTGTATTTTGTAAATTCTCCTCTGGCAGGAAATGCACTGCCACCTCCTGTTGTGTGCGGTGGGGCTCTGACACTAGTGAGGAGTGATTTTTGTTCCTCCTCCAAACAATTTGGTTTAATTTGTGAATCTTCTATTATGCCAACAGCCATATCACCCTGCAGCTCTCAACTGGCTACACCCTTAAGCTAAGCAAGGGTGAGCCTGGTCAGTACCTGGATGGGAGACCTTGGGGGAAGCTCTGGTTGCTGCTGGAAGAGGTGTTAGTGGGACCAGTGGGGGTGTCCCCCCTGTGGTCTGTGTGGGTCCTAATGCCCTGGTATAGTGGTGGGGACACTATATTGTAGTGGGCACCATCTTTTGGAAGAGATGTTTAACCGAGGTCCTGACTCTCAGTGGTCATTAAAGATCCCCGGGCATTTCTCGAGAAGAGTAGGGAGTTATACCGGTGTCCGGGTCAAATTTCCCCCCCTGCCTTTACTGTGGTCTCCAAATTGTCCCCATGTATGATTGGCTTGCACTTGCCCTGTGATGGACTGGTGCCATGTCCAGGGTGTACCCTGCCTTGCGCTTGTTGCTTGCCCGGTAGGCTCCGGCTTCCCGTGACACTGTATGGTATAAAGCGGTTTGGTGAATGACATGGCCTTCTGTTATATGATGGTTTTATCTTCCTGTTTCATCTGGTGTATGAATGTATCTGAGAGCGTTATGCAAAAAACCCAGTAATTATTACATGGATAACATTTTCTTTGAGGTGAGAGGTTTAGAAATGGAGGGTGTCATATGCTCTGCTTTAATAGCAGAACCGAAGTACTTCAGTCAAACAAGTCTCAGCCTTGTACTGTTTTGACACAGTGTATCTCTAATTGAATTACCATCTGGAAGAGTTCTTAAGACGTCACATTGTTTGTTAAAGACATTTGTATTCTTTAGTCTTTTAAATGTGATGTAATTACCTGAAAATATAGGAAAAGGTATTTATAATCTAAGAGCACCGTGAATTAATAGCAATGCAATCAATAGCCATAAATGTTAACAGGAAGGTAATAACCAGTGCGTCTGCTTAACATAGAATAAGTCCATTACACTTTAATACAAACACATACTAACAACAATGTTTCCTTGAAACGCAATTACTTGAAAAGTCAGAAATGCTGCTTTAAAGTAAAAAAGCCAGACATTTCAAAGGGCTAATTAAAGGATCAAGGAGAAGAATTCAACAAATAAAGGTATTTCTGTAATAAGGCTATTCATGGTACTCTATAATCAATGTGTGTGTGGACTCTCAAAAATGAAAAATCTCCATGTAATTGGCGAGCTACAGTATGTTACAGAAGACCCTCTTCTCGCAGATACTATCTACTTGACCAGTGATTCTGCCTGCTTGTTGACACATGCACGAGTCGTCAAGACTCATTTTCTAAATTGTCAGGGGGTTATTTGCATCTGAAATCCAGTCTTTCTGGTATTTCATTGGCTGCCTACTGAATGAAACAGACCAGAATCACTGTAAGGCTTTTAGAAACTGGCAATGACCAAATCACTGATATTTTTGTTCATTGTGTGTAGACAATTGTAATGGTAACCATATATATTTTTTTTTACAGTGGCAATTTCACAAATGGCATACTGCATATTTGAAATTTGCATTCTCTGTGCTCTAAGACAGCTCTTAGATCTTGGTTAAATAATGCTGCTCAGAAGTCCTTTTGGCAGTAAAGCTGTGCTTCTGGTTGCAGGCTCTTCTTCAGCATTCACCTTGTATAAACATTGTGAAATTTTAATGGATGCTAACATGTGGGATACTGCCCTAGCTGAAAGTGTGGGAGTGTGAGCAAATGTGCAGCTCTTGTGGAATATTTTATACTTTTTCCTTGACTCCTTTTTATCTCCTTGCACATTTTGCACATGCCACTCGTACCTATGATGTTCCAGCTCTCCAGGCTCTCACTGGCTCCCAGAACAGTAGTAGCAATGGTACTCCGTTAACTGCTTCTTGAAAGGTGCACTCTAAGCAGAATAGTGTTGAAAATTGCCATTTATAACAGAGATACATTCAGCCCTTCACCAAGAAGTCAGTACTTAATAGCTCTTTTAGAATGTGTGCACAGATTTCTGGTACTGACCACCATCTGACAAGATGTTTGCCTAAGCATGTTCCTTTAATGAATAGTCAAGCAGGTACCATTCAAGTTTATTGTTTCTCAAAATGTTGTAGCTTCAAAATCAGTTCTTTAGAGAGATTCTTACAGTGAAAAACATAGCCATCCTGATCAATGGAGCTTGAATTGCTTTCTGTAGCAATTTGTTACTGGAGTATTTATGAACACTCATTCGCTCCATTTGTTATTGGTTAGGTTAAAAGACATTAACATCAAGATTCACAGCAATACATGATGAAAAGATAGTAAAATTAAAAAATGTTTGTACAGGTTACTCTTTAACAAGCTATAGCTTGCTAAAACAAAAGCCTGTATAAAGAATGAATAAACAAACAGCAAAAAGGGTTAAACAATTATTAAACAACAAACAGCCTGGGTAAGCAGATCTTAATTAACGTCATGTTTGTTTACAATAATTATCTGAAGATCATAAGTTAACTTAGCTACTGCTTTAAAACACAAAACAGTGCAACCATTTCAAATATCATTTTGCTTTCCTTGATCAAAAATAACAGCCCGAAATTTGGAAGACTTAGATCTTAAAAACATGACACATCAGGTAAAAGGTGTTTATACAGTATCATGACATTTTATTTTTTGTGCCTCACTTTTTATATCAACAGCATTGCAGATATGGTAATAATCAATATCTTCCACCATCACCAGCATCTTGATATTAACCTATGTGTTGAGCAATTAAATTATCAAAAATATCAGTGTTACTTCTGAGAAATAGTTATAATATTATTTATATAACTCATTATGCTATGTTCATACTGACCAAGTAAAGAGAGGCACTTTTCAGGACTATCAATATTCACTTTGATCTTTTTCTCTATCCACTGAACTCGAGAGCAGATCTTAGGTCACACATTGAATCTCCAGTGTATTCAAACTCACAAGGTCTCTCTGATTCACTGTGACAGTTTACAATGGAACAGCTGTGCAATGAACGTCTTTATATAATAAGAGACAAACACTCAAAAAGTACATTACAAAGAGAAAACAAACCAAAAACTACAAAAAGAACAGGAAACAAACTGTCCATTGGGCTAACAAAGATTGCAGATTGCTGCTGTGACAGGTGGCAATTCAGCCAATGAAAAATTAAAGGAAAAACAAAAGCAAATTAAGGAAACACATTTTCAAGTACAACTGAAACCATGGCTTTCTTTTAAAGCACCGTCTTCCAAACCAGTGGTCCTCAGAGGTGACTCTGTTAAACACTTCCACACAGCAGATGAGCTCTGATAGCAATTATCTTGTGAATCTTGTGAAGTGTATTTCATTTCTGAACATTTTGTAGTCAACATCATCTTTATTTATAGCAATTATATCATTAAATTTAATTTTATTGCATTTCAGTATAAGGGGGTCCTTATTTAACCGGACCAAAAGGGGGTTTTGTTCTCAACAACATTGTGAAATTATAAGAAATGTTTCATAATTATTTACCAGTAAGAAACAGGATTGAAGGCAGTTGCTTAGCCGATTTCAGTGGCTGGCTTATGCAAGAGGTACAACTTGATTAGAGAGCTTGAGAGACAGCACAGTAAATAGCCCCTGATGAGCAGATACTCAAGATGTTTCTTCTGAAGCCCGGAAATCCCTTTCATCACATACTGTAGTTCGCACCGGGCAAGCAGTTACTGAGTCTCTTTAGGCACAGAATTTAGAAACATTTAGAAAATGTAAGAGTAAAAGAGGATTGAGTAAGATAAGTGCCAGAGTATGCTCATCAACCATCAACCTTTCGGCCTCTCATCACATTGCCAGGCAATACAGACCTTTCTTCAGTTATTACAGCAGGATAAACAGCACCCCTGGTGGCAGAGATGTCTTTCAGCTGTTACCACTACCTCATTACTTTGCAAGTAAAAAATGCACTACTGTAATCACACATAGTATGGTTTTACCATATGTGTAAAGCATTTGATCTGTTTTGTCATTATTTCTCACAGGTTGTATCATGCTTCACCACATTGCTATATTTTACCTTCTTCTGCTATTATGCTACTGTGATTTACTGCATTTTATTGTGCTTTTGTAAGTGCGGTCTTCTGTCTTTTTTTCGGCTTTAGCTGTTTCATCTGTTACCACACAAACCCTCACAAACACACAAGCACACATAGAGATGGATAGATTCACAGGTGCGATTGGGAAAACGAGAGGGAGGGAGAGAGGAGAATGAACCAATGCAGACACAGTGATAGATCACTAAGTCTGTTAATCCTTTCCTCCTCATGAAGGTATCAGATACTTGCAGTAGTTTGTGCGTGCGATGTACATAAAGCAAAATAAATCAAAGGCAACACACACACAAGGGGTGTAAACAGAAAAAAGAAAAAAATAGTCTAACAGGAAGGAATAGATTATTTTCTCAAGCAAATTGCAAGCACTATAAAAGATCAAACTGTGTGGCAGGATGTGAAGGTGTTGATGAAATGTTTGAAGAATCTTTTTTCTCAGTGTTTGAATATTCAGAAATTATGAAGCATGTAAAGAAAGCATTTACCACTAAGATGCTGTATCGTTTACATGTTCTGGCTAACATTAGGACAGAATTATTAGTTTCATTTTGAAGACAAATGTCTCTAATTTTAGAAAAGAAAACACTATAGAAAAAAACAGCAAGATTAGATAGAAAAAAGCAGCAAGATTATAACACCACTACAGTATAAACATCTATTGGAGTTTGGTTATATCCTTGTCTCAGGAACATTTCTAATCTTCCTATTGCTGCTGAGCTGTCAGGCTGTTAAAATATAATGTCATCTGTTGGCTACATTTTCACAGTGGTTCAGGGTAACAAATCAGACACCTGACAAGAATTTCCATTAAAACCCCAACTCTTGCTCAGTGCATCCACCTGGACATGAACCCCGAAGGTAGACAATACTGCTATCACTGAACTTTGTTAAGGTGACATATGACAATTGTGAGGGTTCTGACTTTTCTTCTAAACACTGACTTTTATCACAATTGGCAGATTGCATGTTCATTTTTTAGATTTGTTTGCTTTTTGTAGAAAATATAATAAAGCAAAGAACTGCATACTTATTTTGTTTGCAATACTATAGCCATAATGTAATTTAACCCAAATGTTGATCAACATTGTGTTTGTATTAAATTAAGGATTTTGTTCATTGTACTAAATCAAAAGAAGGGTTCATGCAGTTTGAACTTTAAACAGCATTTTGGAGCTTATAAGCATTTTGATGTGCCCATTGCAACTTTATAACAAGTGAAGTGAACATTTTTGAAATTCCCATTTATGGAAATGTCCTTTTCCCAATGTTAATCCACAACAAGGCAGTTACTGCAAGTTCAGATACTGATTTTGTTCACATGGGCTTTCCACAGAAAAGTCATGATTGTTGGATTCATGGCATATTTAGCTCATCAACCAAGACCAGACACCCACTAAGGACAGTGACCAAATTTCACTAGGGACAACAACTTTCAAGAACTAATTGCTTTGTGAATGTTTGGAATACTTGCTGAGATAAGTTTGGTTTAACCAACTTGGTTAATAGACAGCCTCTTGGCCACAGGGCGAGGAGACTCGAACCCAATTCAATTCAAGTAGTGAACCAAGAAGCTGCTGTAAAGTGGAGATGGGGTGGAGGGGAGATACCTCAGATGAATGTGAAGGGAGGTGTTTGTGTTCAATATGGAGAGCTAATTTCATACTCTCTATAAGATTACATACAGCTGTGTGTTAATAACCTTTATGTCTTCAGCTGCTTAGCATGAGCAGTACTACAATAGTCCATTTTCAGCAGGGTAAAACCCATCTCTTCCCCTGTAGGCCACACATATACATTTCTCTGTCACTGTGCAGGTAAACGAAGAGTAAAGAGGTACTGTAAATAACAGGTGCTTGACAAGATTGCATGCAAACAAGATCTGCAGAAAAAAAAAACTTGTGTCCAACAAGCGTTCACCACCTGCAGTACACAAAAGAAGCAAGTACATTGTTTATACTCCCTAGCATCATTGGACAGAAGAAAGGAGGATTTCAAACATCTTAACCACTCAACTAGCTTGATCCATCAGTTATCATTATCAGTTAGTCACTTGTTTCTAGGTAGGTTTATGACAACCCAGAGCCTATCCCAGAAGCAGAGGGCAATAGCAGGTGCTTAGACCAGTCCATTGCAGGGCTCACACATAAGCACACGGAGAAATTAGACACACCAGTTAACACAGTTATCATGTCTGTGGGAGGTGGGAGGAAACCAAGTCACCAAGATCACCGGGAGAAAACCCACTCATGCAAGTAAACCTGCTAGCTATACACACTACATGACCTAGTCAAATATTGAACTCGGGATTCAAGACCTGCTTTGCTTATGACTGTGCTACACCTAATTAGCTTCAGTGTTTTTAAAATGTTCTTATGGTTTAGTGTTTGTAATGGTGTATGGCCATTAGATACAGCTAATAAAATGCCACATGTGATCTCTGATGTAATCTTTAATAAACATTTCAGGTGGGAGCACACATTAATAAACAGGTGGGCACTGCAGGTAGAGGGAAGGGGGGTGGGTGGGTCTGTAGGGGGGCAGGTAGGTGGTTCTTCAACAGGTGGTTAATTGAAGTTCATAGTTTTCCCCCAGGTGAAGACAGCTGCCAGGAAAAAAAAACACTAAATTGCTAGAAATACCTAGATAAATGTTTCTAGAACCCCACATTAAAAATGAATAATCATTAATACTTATTTAATGTGCTCCCCCAGCAACAAAGCATATCAAAGCATTTTGCAGAGTCAGCAGTGCTGTGATTTAAAGAGACTCCCATAACAAAGGACTAGTATTTAGAAACAGCTGCAAGCAGAGTTGGACATGAAGCACTTACATACTGTTTTTCAGATCTCCTATGTGCACTCTTGTATACTCTTACCATATCAATATATCTAAATATGAGTAATTGTGATAACAAAAATAAATATGGCTTATAGCTCATTAAATATGAAATCCATCTTTGCTTGTGGAAATGAATTTAAAAACTGGGAACAGAAGACACTTCTTTGCCTCTGGATGAGATCCTTGGATCAGTTGTCAGAATGGACTATATGGGTCAAATGTCCTCCTTTCATTTCTAACTACTATGTTCTTATTATTTAATGTTAGAATTCCAAGCGCATCAAGGAAAACTACACTTCCTATACTCAATCAATACTTATGTCTGAAACCAGATTATCAGATTATATCACAGTAACAGTGAATGTGATATAAAGCAGAATAAGGAACATGAAAGCACAATGCAGCAGTAAGATGGAGATACTTGGTGATATTTATTTCAAATAATGAAGAAAAACTAAGCCTGCTAAATACAGTACATACCTTAATCAGTGCTTGAAAAGGGCTGAATAAAACCATAAATTCTAGCTTAATAGATGAAAATGCAGCACGCAATAAAGTGCTCAACAATCTTTCCAGATTTCTCTGGCTCAGTACATGAATGTGTAATTGGGCAGTTGTTAAAGGTCTCTTGCAGTCTAGTTTGTGGGTGTTCTTATCGTATTCTAGCATGCCAAACACAAAATGGCAGCAGAAAATATGAGACAGCAAGTGAAGATACTGTAAGGGCAGGTATCGATGGATGAGGGGAGCTTTTCAAGTGTGGGAAAAATGTTTCTCACATACAGTACTGTAGATATTGACTCAAACTACAACTACAACTTGTGAACCAAAAAAAAAAAGATTTCAAACAGCCGAAAACTAAAACTAAAAACACAAAGACAAAATATATATATATTTTTTATAAAACCCACTTAGTCATGCTCTTTAGATCATTGCAATTCAGAGAATTAATTTCCTTCAGATCATTTAATTTATCATTACACTGTCCCTTCATATTTGTATTCCAATAATGTCTGTTTTTAGGTTATTGGATTGTGTTACATTTTTGTGATAATTGATTTTTTGTTCACCATTTTAATGATGCATTTTTGCACCATTATGTTCCAATAAATTATTTAAAATGTATGTTATCTTGATGAAAGTATCTGTTAAACAAACTCAGAGATCATTTTTGAATTAAAACAGTCTAGCATGTAAAAGAGTGCTTGCAGATAAACCAATCAGTTCTCTGTGAAAGTGAGTAAGCATATACAGCAATAAGACAGATGGACTGCTATTCAAATGACATCATTTATATATTTGGAAAAATTATCTGTGAACTGTTATTCTATTGTTCGATCCTCTCACTTAGCCTGTCTTTCACACAAAATCATTATCACTATAGATTATCACCAGTGTTCAGAAAGTTACCAAAATGACACAGCACAGTACCATGATGTAGTGATTCATAGGTTCCACTATACTGTAGATCTTAAGAAGCCATCATTCTATTTTATAATTGATCTAATTTACAAAACACTTGCATTTTCGAAATGGTTTTCATCAAGCTACTCTGCAGTTTGTATCATACAATGCTAACCATACAATCTGACATTGTCAGCCCCTATTACAGAATTATTTATTTGGCTAAATTTACAAATGTACCCATTTATACAGCAAGGCATTTCACTGAAGTGCTTCCTCATTCATTGCTAAAGTAAAGTTTTTATGAGTACATACTGTAGTTGGGAACATTTTTTACAAAACCTTGGTCTATAAAGATGTAGTTTTTTATTTCAACATAAATGACAGGCTTCATTATATTATGTCAACTCTACACAATAAACATGATGTATTATGATAACAATGTTATTTCATCTAAAATCCACATTTCATTGATATGATCTCAGGAAAACAGGACACTTAATTAATCCTATAGAACCTTAACACGATGGGCCCAGATTTCACCTTGCCTCTTATGTGAAGTTCAAAGTTTTGAATCTAGTTTTAGTTCATTAATATTGCCTAGACATTGACTCCAGGAACTCTATATATTCATGCAATTCTGCAAAATTCTTTGATGCTGGCATTTTTAAAAATAATATTTGCTAATCTTGTATAATCCAGGGAAAGAAAGACTGACTAAGACAAATTATCCAAGCATGTGTGATGTGCTAATAAAATTTCTGGGGATCTCTATTAGAATATAGCACATTTTTCATCCAATTATTTCCCACATCAATTCAATTTAAAATGGATTATAGCACAAAATCCAGAGTAAACTATAACTATAGAATGTTCCGGTTTGCTTAAATCTCTTCCAGAATAATTATAATGAAAAGAATAAAAACGAAAGAAATAAGTCTGAAAATGTAAAAATTGAGAAGCACATTACTTTCGCAAATAAATTGTTATAAGACGGTAAACAATTTTAGTTTTATTTTGTTCTGCTAATTTGCCTCAATATTATCTTCACTTTAAATGTATTCCCTTATACCCTTGCACCTTTTCTGTGCCCAGTATTCATTGTAGGATTTGCTCAGGTTTCTTACACTGTACATGTGAGAATACTTTTGTCCAGCATTTTGTTTTTTCTATTTAGCTTCTTAGACCAAGTGCATGTTTATTTCATATTGATGTAACGCTGAAATAATTGCGTGTTTTTGCATCCATTAAAGAAAGCAGTGATTTAGTACGCTAATATCTAAGGGAGTGAGAATTATCTTGTTCGTGTATGTCAGACTAATGAGGCCAGGAGAAAAAGCCCCTTGGACCCTTAAAAGTAAATACTGTGCATGCTCATATTATACTTTATGAGTGTTCCAAACTCCTTAAAGAAAATGACACCTTCACTAGACTGATCTACATGCAGGGAAAGTGGTTTGACTTTTAATCAAAGGTTTTTGCTTTTGTTTCCAGTCATTTTCTGACTGTAATGAAAGAGACATCGTCAACTAATATAATCTATTGCATGAGCAGTATTATTTGCTTCTCTGTTACCTGAATTGTCTTAGCATTCTGTGCTTCTTGTGCACTTTTTTGCTTTCTGTAGTTAGATTTTTAGAAATGTATAAATATGCAAAATGTCAAGGGAAACTACAGCATGTCAAGTTACATAGCTGACTGAAATACATTGGACTCACACTATCAGCCCTTTCTGTGAGAGTCACCATGACAAGTGTAAGACAAGGAAATGCACAGTTTTAAGCTCATAAGAAAGGTTACAAATACAATGAGAGAAAGTCTATCAGTCCATCCAGGTCATTTGGTTGTGCAGTTCTGCTTGAGATGCTTGCATCTATATACATATGAATAAGCTCACAAAACTGAGCTCTAGAACATGATATGACAGCAAACAAGGAAAATTATATGTATTTCTGCTTATTTTAGTTTTGATGTGACCAGAAGCCACATAATCCATAAAAAATCCAACTGCCCCGCTAACCCATTACATTCTGGCATCTTTGTGTGAGGTTGTAGCTTGGCTGTATTTCAGATTTGACAAACAAGGCATGAGAGGATTTACTGAAATGTATTAACCTGAACACACAATGTCGCTGGAACACTTTGTGAATATGCTAATGTATTTTTTCCCTGATTGCGGCACAGTAACATTCTATGCACACTTCATAGGTCTATCTCTGGAATTGTAGTATTAATCATGCACAATTCTTGTGGTGCAAATTATTTTGCATAAAATTTAAGTGGCAAGTGGCTGGTACAAAATGGAGGTATTGATCACGTTATTATCAAGTTAGTAAAATCAACTAGTGAGAATCTACAAGGACAAATCTTAGGTTCCACGAGCCTGCCATGCAGAAAAAGAATATCCTTGGTATCATTGGATTCTAACGATAATGTTATAGCATTCTTATATGGCAGTTTCTGCTTTTCATTTTGTTGTGCATGTGACCTTACATGACCTCCCGAATGTCATTCTGTAGATCACTGTATATTTTCAACCGCAATTTGATAGTTATATGTAGTATACATGGCTATCTCAAGGCTCTCCCCAGTAAGTAGTGTATCACTGGAAGGATAATAAATTACATAGCAAAAGCCAATTACAAAAAGAATCAACTGCAAAATGACAACAATCAAAAAGATACTTTTTAGTTTATCTCCTGGCTATGAAGTTCTTTTGTTACAAAATGTTCCTTTTTTTTTTTTACAAAGCTGAGGAAACCAATTGACAATGTGTCTGAGCAAAATGACAATATAACGTTTTTTATGCTAAAGTATTTCTTATTGTGTAAGGACTTCACCACCAAAAGAAGAACATAGGAATGTTTGTGTTTTTGAGGGGGCGTTTTTAATTTTGGTGAATGCAAGTGAACAACAAAATAAGGACAAAACACAATAAATAAAAAAAAAATTGCAAAGTGTCAGAAGAGAGCTGCATTGTTGGACGACTGATGAATTAAGAGTTACAGATCTGACCGATAGAAACCCGAACTGCATGAGAAAACAGCCCCAGAGACTTAACGGCTTGGCGGTTGTCAGGGCTCCAAGCTTGGGAGGCGACCCATCATGCCCTAGAGAGATGAGGCTCCTCCAAAGTAGCAAAGAGACAGAGGAACCACAACAACTGTGCTCCTTCATTTTCTTATTGTGTTGTTTGCTGTTTGTTTATTTTTCCCAACATACTAAAAATCAGTATGTTTTCTGCAAGTTAGAGTTACAGTTCAAAACACAGAGAGATGAGGTGAGGAAAATTGAAGCAAGAAACGTTGTTTTATTTCGAAATTTAAATTTCGAATTACATTTTCGAGTGTGCTTCAGAAAATTAGGGGTTGTGGCTTCGAAAACAACAACAATAATAATATCGAGCAAACAGAGACGAATGAAAGTAAATAGAAAAATAAGCTTTTCTGCAGGGAGTTAACACCTAGTTGCTGATTTTGCAGCCTAAAATTCGAGGCAGCTCCCGATTTAACCTCTTCATCATCATCACCATCATCATCACTATCATAACAGAAAGCAGACAGTCTCAGTACAATATCTCTCTTTGATGATTTATATGTTAGTTAAACAAGATGGGATATTTCTATGGAATATCTATTATTATTAGTTTAAGTGTTTACTTAATAGTATGTACTGTATCTCTATATATGTTGATTAGCTGTCTTCACTGATTAATGATTGCAAACAGCCGATACACATTGGTATTACTTTGCAAATGTCACACTTTAGCCTTAGTCAATTATTTATTATGTATATTAAAAACACAGAAACCAGGGCTTTATCTGCCTGTTAAACTCAATTATTTTTTGATTTGCAGACACAAAATCCCCCATGGATTCTGTGGACGAGACCGATAAGGCTTGGGATGGACACTTACAGCATGTGCCTCCCTTGTCATAGGTATGGATTATAATATTCATCATTAATCAGGCAGAGATGGGAGCATTTTCTCAGAATTCATGTATTCCTTCTTCTAATATTTATATTACCAAGACACGGCTGGGGGCATGTAGGCCATAGTAGAAATATTTTCGTATCTGTAATATGTACCAACCAGATTATTATATTACTGTATGTTTTTATACCAAAAGAGATGGATGGGATGAAGATCTCTTCTTGTTTGTAATCTTTTTGATGCTCTTATGTTTATACAGTAGATATACTGTATAAGGTCGAGAAATATGGCTCGCCGACATTCTAATTCGCTGTAATGTTTAATTAATTCCTTTGCTTTTTGCATAGTACTGCTGTTCAAGTCATTTCACCCTCACAAAGGAAACCTAGAAAATGCCTTTAAAGAAAATTTGAACACGTCCATGCGCTCCTGGCATTTTATGTAGAAAGACTGGGTCTTGCCTAACAGTGTTTTATTTGTTCTGGATTAGCCAACTAACAAAAGCAACATTTTCTGCCACACTTTGTGATTTGGCTCACGAAAAAAGATAATACTTTCACTTCTGGGTGCATCTGTTTTGCGCTAGCTGAGGGTGAAGTAGCTACAGCACTGGCATATTAACACAAAGAGTTTAATTCTGCACATTTGGCTCGAGTGATGGAGGAGCCCAGAGACTTGATTCTTGAAAACTTTTTATGGATGTTGTAGCACACATTTTCGACAGCAGCTGCCAATCTGATTAATCTTCTTATTTAATTATTCTCAGAAGGTATTTCTCATTCACTGTCCTTCACTTAGACTTGGTTGATTATTTCAGCTGGGCAAACATGGTAATTTAATTACTGCTCTTGCTGTATTAATTTAATTTGGCCCAGAGTAATACATTCCAGATGATAACTTATTTATAACTTTTTATGCTGGTAAACAGCAATAAAATAGTCCCAACTGCAATGTGGCAGCTATAGTACATCAAGTAGGGTCATCTCAAGGACATTGGCTGAGGTTTAATAATTTATTAAAAATGGCACCGACTGTAAAGCCAGAAACCAGAGTGAGAATCTTAGTTGTCATCAGGATATACTGTACCAAATAGGAGACTTACTTATTATTCACAAATTTTATTTCCAGTATCTCACAAAGCATTACTTCACTACAGAGGCTTAATGTTCCCAGTTAATGTGTCATATGGCCTATTGTTTCAAAGTCACTTAACATTTGGCACACTGAAGGATCACAGTTATGGATACCTTAACATGTGAACTTGCCTGGGGTAAAATTAGGCAGTGATATGGAATGAGCTGTTTTAAGTCAAATCTCTCTGTCTTTTTTCCTAAAAGACTGTGCACATTAATTGAAGAACATTCATAAAATTAATTAAGATTCTAGTCGTTGAATTTACAGTAGGTATAAATTACACATATTTGGAGACAACAAACAGCATTCCAGAGATTACAAGAGGATGTGCTTTGTGTGTGAAATCAAAAGATAGAACAGTTGCTGCTTGTTTATATGGACAACTAGTTTATGAGACAAAACTCAGCAAAATCATTGCCACTATCTGTAAAACAACTTCTTTCCAGGAAAACCAAGAAATATATACAGTACGCAAAATCTAACTAATCCACAAAGTTATCAGAAAAAAACAGATAATCTTTTTTTATTAGTAGCAGGTGCGCTCATATTTTATTGAATAAACATGACTGGAAAATTAATTATTGTAATTAACGTTTGTCATCAACAAAGTGGGTAGAGAGGGGATCTGTTGTGAAAGTCACAGGCTAGTAGCATATATGGCCACCACTGGAAGCAATACAAGCTGTACATCTGCGACACGTTTTGCACCAGGGTGTAGACGCTGTCTCGTGAGGTTCTATCACATTCCTTCTGTACACCCAATACAGGAAGCTCAGCAACTGAGGTCCCAGGACTTATTCAATGTACTATGACACCATGCAGTCAGGTAGAGTAGTCACTCCTGTCCAGACAATCATACAGCATCTGGACCCTTCAATTGCTGCGTTTGTACCAGTATCAGTCTCAGAGTGCACCACACCCACTGAACTCCATCAGAGCCATCTATATAAAACCCCCATTCTTCTGTAAAGAGGGCTCTTTCCCAATGCTGCCAAGTCCACCTGAGGTGTCACTCCATCATATTGATGACATGCATCTGTTGTTCTCGTGATAAGAAGGGCATACTAGATCCTTGTTGTGTTTTTCTTTATTTATTTTCACTATTCAGCAGGTTAAATGACATCATCCCTGTGCCCAATGAAATAATGAGAGAACTGTATGGTATGGTTCAAGTTAACCCACCCTGTCAACACTGATCCATGGACCCCTGGGTGAACTTGGTTTGTAAACTCTCAATGTTTGCACGTCACAAGCCAGAACATGCAGTATCAGACAGCCCCAGAATACTCATAATGTTTTCAAGTCAATGTACAGCACACATTAGTCTTGCCAAAATATATAGAAATTCAACAGTTAATTAAGATTTATACAGATGCAGAAATATAGAATATATCAAAGGACGCGTTCCCTGTAATAACCCCATGATATACTGTACGTTGAAGATTTTCCTGATAGTATGATGTGTTCTAAAAGATGAAAGCATGTTAAAGCAATTTGAGAAGTTCTATTTTTATATACAGAATTTGCAGTCTAATTACATGCACCAAGTTGCATGAAACATTTTAGGCATAATGCTATTAGCACGATTTAAGAGTACAATCAAGGCTACCCATCAGCAATGAGAACAAGCAGTGAATCTCATTTATGTTTTTTAAAGTACCAACAGATTTCATTTTGCTAGTTTCAATTACATAAGTGAAATGATTAAATTACTCTCTAAAACCTTGATCCTCCACGTCTTCATTGTAATGAAAGTTTAATCAAGCAAACTCAAGGTCGATACAGCTGTTCACAATGCCTCTGTCTATAAAGCAAAATGGTCTGTGAGAGAACGGCTGGCAGCCTTCACGATTATACAATCTATTCACTGTGAGAAAGATGCTTTTAAAAAGGGTAGTAATATGTCGCATCCTTTGGCCAGGAAAACACCGAAAGTGTGTAAACAACAAAATATAAGGCAATGATCAAAGGGCGTCTGTTTAACATACTGTATAGTTCCAACTTTTTAAAAGAATGTTCTGGTCTCTAACTGCTTTGTCATTAGTTCATTTTCATTTACAGTAGGTCTGGAAAGAAACTAATTATGAATCCTTACACTGGTTTAATTACATTTTCAGTCTGGGATGATCTGACTTGTTAGATATAGTTATCAGAGTTGCGTGAACATTTAATGAGGAAACAATAGCTGGCTCTGAATGATGAATGAAAGTGTTCTCATAAAAAGTCAGGGCTGATGAGAGACAAGAGAGCAAAAATAAAGCTGCATAATCCCCAGTTTTCAGTGTTAGTTCAGTGGTAAGTCTGCTGGCTAAATCATTGATTTTTAAAATGTTCTTTTTGTTATTAGAACATCTTTTATTTTTGCATTGAAGCACACTCATTTTGCAACACAAACACTGTGCAGATTGGTTAATGTTTCCTGAAGAAGAGGAGTGAGTACTGTGAGGTTTTATAGGGCTTGCTAGTTGTACTGTATATACAACTGTATATGTGAAAAAGCTAGAAAAAAAATCGGAGGCTGAAAAGCCCCTGTCAACCCAATTATTGAACTCAAATAGGGTTCCAAAACCCTGCAGTGAGTGACAAGCATGCTCTGTTGATTTCCATGGGGCTCTTCCGACTTACTTATGGAGCCTGGATTAGTTTTATTCACACCTCAGAAATTCAATGTTTCGCAAAACTGACATTCCAGCTTATCTTCGCTTTAAACAGAGAGGCACGGCTACCATTTGCATGGCTTCTCCTGCCAAGTATCAGCAAATTAAGCTTTAGGTGTGATGTTCTGCTACAGCCAATGTTGCCTTAAGGCACTGGGTGCAATTCATATTTCTGGCTTGACGACGTTGTGTAACACAATTAACAGTGATTACTGACTTCATACTGTACGTCTCTATTTGCCTTTGAAAAAAAGGTTTTCTGTTTTTAAGTTAAAAATGCTTATTCTTTCTCTTTTGTAAACTAGCTTCTATTAATTAAAAAATGACAAACACAAATACAAAATGAGAACAGAACAGCATAGCACAACAACATTTTGCCCTACCAGCGCTCTTAGGTATCTCTCCCCAATTGGCCTTTTAAAGCAATAATTCCTGCTCACAACATTTTTCCCCCGAAACTTTAATTGAGAAACAAGTGCTATTAATTTTACATTTATTTCCAGCTCTTATTTATTTTAAGAACTAATTTAATTCCACTGCTTTCACAGTTCAGCCACAGAAATCCTCTTTTCTGAATAATCACACTACCTCCTCTAAAAAAAATCACTTTCAGAATTCATTCTTTTTCACGTTTTGAATACAAAATGCAATTTCAGCCTTGCATTAAGCATAAATTATATCTGCTGTCCTAAAAGGCTTCTTGGTTATTTCACTTTTCATTTTTTACCATATTTTGGATATTTTTTTCATTGTTTTTGCTGGGGAGCCATATAAATCCTTTAATGCAGTGTAACCCTAGTAATGCATTTCAGAATAGTTTCATGGCCCAGAATAGTTCAGGTAAAGTCTAATGTGCCATCTGGAAGGAAAAAAAAAACAAATTCACAGGGGATTCTTACAGGTAAGAGTTGCAGGCTAGTGAATGTGATGCCTGCTCAGTAGGGTCAGTCATTTAGACCTATTAATGTAAAGAAATAAATTCTATCACAAAAGCTTAACTGCACAATGATTTGAAGAGCCAAGAAAATCTTACACACGTCATTGAAAAGCAGAGAAAAGCACTCCTTCTCATTAAACAGTCGAAAAAAGCATGTTAGATAAGGAAAATAATTCATCAAGGAGATCTATAGCTGATTTAATTCAAAGCTGCTGCCCCTAGTAGTATGGGGATTCTTAGGGACTCACACAATTTTACTAAACACCTCTTCTAGTCCAGAAAGGAAAATTATACAATATTGATTCTCTTCTGACATCCTCTGCTGAGCAAGAGAGTGAAAACTGTGGCCATCAAAATTGTGCAAATAGGATTTAATTCAACATTTCCTAAGTTTAAAACCTGCGTACTTGTTAAGGTGGATAAATACAACTGCACCTAGCAAAACTCTGTTATTTTGAGCACAGGGATATGATTAGAAAGCTAAGCTTTACTTTACAGGCACCAGAACATAAGAACAGGAGGAACTTTTTTACACGTAAGATTATCAGAATCTGGAACAAGCTACTCACCCATGTTGCTTAAGTTGATACCCTGTCCTCTTTCAGAAGCCTAATACTATAGATGGGCCAAAATGCTTCCTTTTATTTGTAAACGTTTTTATATTGTTACATTCATTAGCTTTGAATAGTGGGTTGACACACTCTTCCATAATAAATATTAAATTTCCCATTATGTACGGTATATACAACATATGTAAGGAAAACATATATTATACAGTATATGAAAAGGGAAGTCTACATTGTCATAATTTTTAACCCCATAACCTATACTGTCTTCTTCTTATAATGCCAGAGGAGGAACTCCTAGCTTCTGATACCCTATAAATCAGACAGTTCTATAATGGCCCATAAAAGCACATTGGCAGAATGACTCCTGATAGTTCTTTACTGTCATTGGGTAGAAATAGATCTTGAAACGGGAGTTTTGCTGTTGCAGTGATTCTCCAAGGGAGAATGGTTGCAGATTTGCAGTTTTTGCTGATACTATGCTTCATAGGAAAACTTTATGTTACAGTACTGTGCTTATCTGATATGTTTGCAAACCAAAATTAAATATTACTGAAAAACATTTTAAAAACATATGTGCATATGCATGCTCGATTCACAATACTGTATCAAAGCCATTATATAAGGAACATACACACATTGATATGTACTTCTTTTGTGCCTCATACGATTTATGTTTAATTGTATTATATCGAACAATCTATAGGATTTTTCATAAATAATTATTCAGATCTTATTGCTATTAATATCAGCTATGTAGTAAACAGATTATTATATTATTGGCAGAAAATAGAAATAGTATCACTGTTTGCATTCTTAAAATAATAATATTAAAATTATTAACTGCAAGCTAATTTCTGCAAATGTATTAAAATAAATTCAGCACAAGTTCTTTACTCCTGAATAAACACAGTGACTGAATAAACACAGCCAAAACAGCCCCTGGATGATATGCTGTATGGCTATTGTATGAGTTAATTGTGACTTTGTGTCATTAATGGTAATGCCTGTTAACCCCTTCAGAGGATTTACAGGACCCCACAATTCTTAACACACCACTGCACAGCTGTGAGACCCCCACAATGATAAATTATACAATTTTCAAGGGTAGACCAACAGACTTGACAGGTAGGTTCTGGTAAGTACCCATGTAAAAATTGTAGGCCATTTATGATTATGTGAGTTACACATATTCAGAAGTCACTGCAAAAAAGATCTTTTCATTTCATTTCTTTGTGGGAAGATAGAGAAGTTGAAATAAAATACATGACCTGTCACTATGCAGTCATGTACTATACACGTACCTTCTCCCATAGTTATTCAATTAATAGATAACTACACAAAAAAGTTTAAACATTGTAAAATACTCTTCGGGATTCCTGAACTAATCAACATTCACTGCATACAGACTTAAATTCCTGTGTTGTTAGTGTCCCTGATTTATGGTCTATTACGAGATTGTACTGCCCAGTACTGCATCTCAGATCTTGGCCAAGCACAAAAGAATCTGAAAAGTGTATTTTACCCTTTGATCTTTGTGAGCATCATTTATATTCACTATGCAGTAACCTTCTTCTCTCTATCACCAAACTATAGAGCAAATATCATTCATCTTTGCTGAGGTATCATCTGGACAAAACAAACACTTTCATAATGTAAACATGGAACAGTGACTTATTTCAATATCAAAGTTGTTGTACCCATGGTTATTATTTTTTTTTAACACAGAGCAGCTGTAATGAATATTTTCAAAAGATTGCCTTGAAAATCCAGTCACTTATGTCTATTAGAACAGCTGAGCAATATAATCTTCTGGATTGAAGTTACTGTGCTCTGTTAAACGTGTACTTCAGCTTTTTGTTTACAAGGCCCTGAGCACCTTCTGGATCTGACTTCAGACTAGACGGGTATCATCAATATTAATTATTACATTAAAAGTGCTTTGTAATTGTGAAGGAAGTCTGTTGTGTAAACAAAGGCGCACTGTCAATACTGTAAAACAAATCATGAATTCAATCACCAGCTGTGGGCTTTACTTCTTAAAGTTTAGACCTTTGGCTGAAAGTCAAAAAAGCTCATTGCCAATATTAAACAAAAAAAAAAAACAATAAAACAAAAATTTCATGGCAGCAGCTGATGGAATTCGGATTGCCATGAGCTGTTACAGGCTTTGCACTTGTACAAAAGATTATTTGACCCTGTGTATAATTATACAGAAGGAGAAAAGAGCAAAGTGGTTACTGTTCTCCTTGACATTGGCAAAGATTATTTGTACAGAATATTCCCAGCTGTAGTGATCCATTTCTTATCCTTCTAAATTCATGTTTAGCCCAAGGCCTTCATTTGCCACAAGTTTTAAAGCAGAAAACATTAAGGGATAACACTTAAAGAAAATCACTTTATTATTCCTCATTATTCAAATCATTTCTGTAGAAGGCACATTTGTATTTATTTCTTTAATATGGCATATACCTGTACAGCCCCCACCTTCCCACCCAAAAAAGAAAAGACACATCACATCTTTAGGTCTTAGTGAATGGAAAGGATTCTTAAGAGAGAAAATTGAAGCCAGGATTGAAACAGTATTGTCTAGGTCTCAGCACAAAGGATTTGGAGCAGCAGGGTGTCTAAATTGCTATTGAGGCTCTGGCCCTGACTTCCTGTGATCCCAGCCAATGTCTTTGACCTATGTCTCTAGCTTCAGGTTCTTCTGCAGCTGGACCACTTCTGCATATCAAAGGTAAGGTCAAAGGGACACAGTCCTCATGACAGGAAGGGAAATGACTGGAAGCACACATCAGTGTGGTCAACCAGGGATGCCGAAGAGGATCCGAACAATATCGCAAACCCTGCACAGCTGTGATGGCTTCCATGAAGCGTCACTGCACTACATTTATGGGAGATTTACAAAGAGCTGCTGTCACTGCCACCACAGCTTCAATACAAATGATATGACTGCTGTGATACATAGCTCCATACAGCAGTAAGATGAAAACACTACCAGGAAAAGGTCTAGACTGAATGAATTGTATTTTTTTTAACTTTTCACAGACAGAGAGTTTCAAATCAGATAAAAGGCATTTATATTTCTGAATGTCTACAATTAGAGGCAATTTCCTAGATACTCACAAAGCAATATCTTTTATTGCACATGCAATAGACTGGGACACTGGATGCACTGATTAAGGTAACATACAAATGACAATTTAGGTCTTTATAGGAATAAATTGTGCCTGAATATTACTTTTGTGTTTGTAAGGTAGAATAATACAATTTTCTCTGATAGCGCCATTGTGTTTTACTCATTATTAGCTTTTCTTTGTCACTTACTGTATGTAATGTCCTATAAAGTAATACCCTTGAAAGGTTTCTGACAGAGACATATCCTGGAAGAACTTCATATGCCTGGCCATTCAGATTGGCATTGTGTTGACTTTCTTTCTTTGCCAAACTAATTTTGATTTTAAAAAAAGGTCATAATTTGGAAGACTTCACTAGTTAGACTCCATTAAGCCTTCATGACTTGATTAGTTACAAATATTTCAGACATATTCAGTTTTTGTACCAAGGACACAA
This sequence comes from Atractosteus spatula, assembly GCF_055471065.1. NCBI lineage: Eukaryota > Metazoa > Chordata > Actinopteri > Semionotiformes > Lepisosteidae > Atractosteus > Atractosteus spatula. The sequence continues at coordinate 67,935,656 of NC_142709.1, read as the reverse complement.
ACAATCTTTTTCATTAAAGGAGGGCGGTCAAGGGGTTCTGTCTTTTAAACCAGATATATTTCACTTTGCTCAGCACAATTTTACCTCTTCTGTATATGGACTTCAGTGTTACCGGAGGCACATGTCTGATGACAGACACAAGCCAAGTCGATCTTTCTCATGTCTGCTGCCTGAGTAAGATCACCCATACCCTTTTCAAGAAATGCCATAGGATTTTTAATGATCATGGAAAGTCAGGACCTCGGTTTTATGTCTACTCCAAACGGCCCCACTAAAACCTCTTCCAGCAACCTCAGCTTTCCCAGGAGGTCTCTCATCCAGGCATCGGCCAGGCAGATACCTGTTGAGCTTCAGTGGGTTTCCAGGTTGAGTTGCGGGATCCTATGACTATGGTTAATGTGCTGTAAGAATTGGAGCATACTGTATATCTGAACACCAGCAGGTTTTGGATACAATTATAGCGTGGTGCAACTCGCCATCCAGACCCCAGAGATTTTCCCCCAAAAAAATTCAGAAAGGAGCAAAATATCACTGGTTGTAAACTTGACTTGGGCTCCAAAACCCAGCACTTAGCTTAACAATTGTCTAAATAGTGTGTGAATGCTAACCCTAACCCTACCTGGGGTGTCAATTGAGCATTTCCGGGATCTACTGTATATCTGAACCTCTCTGGGCATGCTCCCCAAACCATTAAGGTATGAGTGGGAAACAATTGAGACCATTGATCAAAGATCTTGCAAGTGAATGAGATTCAATCATGCTTGGTTACAAATCTTGATCCGACCGACTCAGTTTTGGGATACAATTATAGCGCGGTGAACCACGCCATCCAGGCCCCTGAGAGTTACTGATCATATTTTTTTTAGATAGGAGCAAAAGTTCACTCATCCTAAACCTGACTTGGGCCCCAAAATTCAGCACTTAGCTTAAAAATGGTCTAAGTAGTGCGTGAATGTTAACCCTAACACTACCTGGGGTGTCAACTGAGCATTTCCGCAATTTATATCTGAACCTCTCTGGGCATCGGATTTTGACATGTTCCTCAAACGTAAAAGTATGAGTGGGAAATAATCAAAACCATTGATCAAAGCTCTTGCAAGTGAATGAGATTCAAGAATTCATGGTTACAAATTATGATTCGACTGACTCAGTTTTGGGATACAATTATGCACCGCGCAGTCCAGACCCTAGAGAGTTTCAGGAAAACAAAATTCAGATAGGAGCAAAAAGTCATTCGTCCTAAACTAGACTTGGGCCCCAAAATCCAGCGCTGAGCTTAAACATTGTCTAAATAGTGCGTGAATGCTAACCCTAATCCTAGCTGGGGTGTCAACTGAGCATTTCCACGATCTACTGTATGAATAAGATTGATAACAGAATGCCTGGTCATAAATATATTATACAGAGCTGACGAAGGACAGATTTACAATGGTCTTTGGTCTCGGTGAACACAATAAGACTTTGCTGTTCATCTTTGTCCTGTGCGTTGATAAAGATTGTTTGTAAACATAATGTATTAAAGCAGGCATAATATTATAATGTAAGGGAAAGAAAAAGTACAAGGTGAGATGACATTCCATTCCAAACCTCTCTGGCTTGCATTTATAATTAAACCCGAGTCCTTGCTTCTTTGATTTCAGACCTGTTTTTTTTTCCTCAGAGCTGTCAGTGCTGGCCTCTACAGGTACTGTACATGATCTTGTTTCAGCTGAGAAGTCATTTGGTCTAGAGATGAAGGAGTTTAGTGTAGGATTATCCATCAAACCACAAGTGATGTCTTACTATCAAAGCAATTATTGGGCACTTCACCCATTAGTTATGGTCAATGAAAAAAAAAGATTTTTATAAATTGTCCCAGAGAATGCCTCTTTAGAAGCCATTTGGGAATCATGTAACCATATCCTTATGAACTAGATTAATGGAGCATCCAAACAAATGGGGGATTTATAACTGTTATTATTATTTACTGTACCTACAGGAAATTAATTGATCATTTATGTACCATATACTGTAATTGCTAGCTCATAATTAAAGGCAAGCTCCTCGCTGGGTTCCCCAATGTCATTTTCTTTAAAGGAGGATCCCCTAGCTTTTTAATGAGTAATTTCTCTTCCTTTCATTAACAGTGTAATGGAATGATGTGATTGAAGGTCGTTTTGTACGAAGACAAAGAATTTAATTTCAGTCATGCTTCAGGCTGTTGAAATTAGTGAGAAAAATGTAAGCCTTAAGTGAAAACTGACACCCTTTTTAGGAAGAATTATGAAAAGCACTTTTTAGCATTATGCACCTTTTTTTTTGCCAGTTTGTTTAGTTTAAGGATTACAGTGTATCTACAAACAATTTAATTGCATCTCCTAGAAAATCCACGATGAGGGCAGTGACACTAGCTCTCAGGCACTTATTATAAAGTATTCTCTTGTATGTGCTTTTAAATGGGTATAAATAATGGCAGAACAAACACTGTCAGATGCCTGCCGCTGACAGCTTTATCACAAGGTGTGGGAGTGAAGAGAAGACAGGATTTTATTACGCCTGCAATTAAGCCATTTGGGACATGATGGGTAAGATGCATTGTTCAAACGCTCACTGGGGGAATCCTGTAATTGAATCTCTGGGTGCTCCAAATGTTTCTTCTGCGATCCTCTCCCTTGCATGATATTAGTTTGAGTACATTTAAAGACGGTTCTCAGAATTAGATCGCCGGTCTAATCATTAGGGATGCATAAATTTTGTCTTTCTTTGCAAAATCAGAGACCTATGGAATCAGGGCAATCCGAACATATTAAGAGGAAGTAACAGAGTTTTATCAAAAGCTTTCTGTAAGTTACTTAGAAGATAAGGAATATTTGCTGTTTACTTTTACCTCCATTCAGATGGCGTATGCAGTACATATTTTCAAAACCTTTCGGTCTTTCTAAGCCAGCCTTTCGCTAGTATTGATGATTTAGTGTGAGAGTGATGGAGATACTAATTTGGTTGAAGGAGTGCTACAAGGTGGCCTGGTGAGAAAGATGAGTCAGCTGAAACCCCCCTCCTCCCCTTCGGTTGCATTGGTGCTGCAAATGAAAAAAAAAGGGAATAAAAACAATCCTTTACTTGTAAGCCTTGTAAGAGTCTGAGATCAACTTAAACAATAAACCTGCTGTTTTGGAAAACCCTTCCCCTTCAACCAAAATAAAACGAGCAGAACAATGCCTTCTAATATCACAAATGGACTACAGTCAGTATTGAAGAGCATCCGGCTCACCCTTTCCTATTCTTTCATACAAAAAACGCAAGGGTTCATAAGGCATTTTTCAACTTCTAAAAACTCTAAAAATGGAACAATTAATATTCCAAACAGTTAAGGGCACTCTTAAGGTTAAGGAATCTAAAACCAGGGCTGATCATAATCAGAGAATAAACGGCAGTAAATTTGGAAGAGATTTCTGAAATAGAACCCAAGCTGTCAAATGCAGACATCTTTAAAAGAAATAAGAAGGCAGAATTAGGACTTCTCACTTAGGATAAGGCCACTGAATACACACAGGTTCATGGTGAGTATTAAATGGTGGGTATTGTTGGTGGGTTCATGGTGGGATTAAGTAATGTGTAAAGGGAAGAAAACACATCAGCAAGAGGCAATTATTTAAAGTAGGTGAAATTTATATAGGAAACAACCAAGTATCCAACTTAATTTTCTCCAGTTCTTCAGTGAGTTTGCAATGACAGGGTCCATTGGGAGGGAGACAGTCTTGGTTTTGGTTGACTTGGAATTCTTAATACCATTAATTCTGCTATGCTGTATTAGTTTCAGTCCACATAAAAAAGCAAATGTGCAAGATCACATTGGGCCAATTTGGCAGTGGTTTATTATTGTGAGTAATGGAAGACTATGGATAAGACTAGGATCTAGCTTCACAATGGCACATGTTTGATACCAGACACCTTTCACAGGGGATCGCCACCAGATGCAGTGATAATTTGTAGAACAGCAGCCAGTAACAGATGTCTGGTGACTATGCTTTTTTATACCTACTTTGTCACCTTTTCCTTTTGACTTTATCTTTTCCAAAGGGAAAAGGAACATTTCTAGGGCAGAGAAAAGTGAGATTTCCTAGGAAACAGTGTAGCTGGTCATTGTCTTAATAGCAGCTGGTTCGCCTGGGAATTGATCATTTTCATTTCCAATTCTGGTAAAATATGCACTCCTCCACTCCTTTCCTCTCTCGATTCACCCAAAGTAAAGAGCCATCTCTTGAGTCCTTCTCAGGCAATGGTAATGAATTTAAAACTGAAATAATCCCGGGGTGGATAAATTCTAAATGATCAATGCTGCAAATGAGAATCCAGTCCACCATCTACATAGCTCCTCACATATCTGTGGAGTGAAAATTTGGAGAAATATAAATGCCAACAAGTCTGTAGACCTTAATGTGCTTTAGTAATTTAAAGTCTGATCAACACACTACACATCAGCCTAAGAAAGTATAAATAAAGGTTAAGTAAAATCTAGGAATTTAAATGTACTCTAAAGTAAAATAGAAAACTGTTTTCCTTCGATGTAAACTATAATTGCGTTTAAGGGTTAAATCTTTGCTAAACATGCTTATTGTCACGATTATAGTTCCCCCTCCTTAAGGGTGCTCCAGCCCTTTCACTAGACTTTATTCTCTGCACCTGTTCCCTATTCCCAGCCCACCTTAAAAGCCAGGCGCTGACGCTCATCCGGGCTCTGCATCTGATTTCCATATCGTGCGAGTCCGGGACCTGGAAGCGCCTGGTCCCGTTAAGGTTTTAACCTCCGTTCCCGTTCCCGTTCCCCGTCCGCCGGTTCCGACCCGGCCTTCGTGGTTTTTAATTCCTTCCTCTGATGGATCTCCTGGTTTTGGATTTACCTTCATGTTTTGGATACTCTATGGATTACTCTTTGGGATTGTTCGCCTCGGCCACGCCACGCCTCCCCCGTGCACCAGCGCACCTTGGACACGCCCCCTTGTCTTCAGCCCCGTTTTCCTGCATGACATTTCCCTAGTGTTTCCCCCACTCCGTCGGACTGTGTCGTCCGCATAGGGTCCGGAAAGAACTGTTCGTTACACTTATGTCTTGCATTTTATAAAACAAGAGCTTCATGTATAGTATCTTAGATTTTTGACTGGGTGATAAAATATAATTAGTGCAAGGACCTTGGAAAAACAATGTCACTACTTATAAGCAAAAGTAATGTCTTCTGTATGGTTTTCTTTCTAATCTTTTAAGAAAAGATGAAAACACCTCGGGCATCTTAGGTTCATGGCATTTAAGGTTTTTATTTTAGATAACAAGAAGACAGAATTGTACTGAGATGTGTTCTAAGGCAATTCAGAAAATAACAAAGAATATTCTGGTCTGTTGCAGGGGTAGGCTTGTATTGTGTACACGGGTCAATGGTGAACGTAACAGTGAACTACTGTCAAAGCTATTTTATGGTGTCCCAGATTGATAATAGGAACGAAAGTGTGTTTCTCTTTTATTTTGTTCATTTCGCTTGCCCAATGCATTTTGATAAAATGCATAGAAGTAGCTTACTTATCTTCATTCCTATACCATTCAGATCTTTCAGGCTATGAATAAAATGTTCCGAACCCATACAGGGTAGTATATCTCTATTACGCAAACAGTAACAAGCCCACCCATCTATATTAAATTAAAATATCTATGAAGATTTCGGTTTTCTGAAAAGCTGTGCCCATATGTGAGCCTAAATTACAACCTTAAATCTCACTGGACATGACAGAGAGCCAGCTACATGTTATCTCACACAAGCAAGCAAAGGAAAGATTTGACTACGTTTCACAAGGTTTTGGTCTGCCTTTAAAGCACTGTATGATTAAGGTTTAAAATGACACACAGTGAAAAACATGACAATGATTACACGATAATTTCAAAAACATCATATGATTACCTAATACTATACTGAGAACTGATAATGTGTCGGGGGACATGGTCTTAAAAATGCTGGAGGGAAATACCACAGAGACCTGAAAGCAGAGATTTTTTTTTTTAAAAAAGGCTTCTATAACATATTTACTCTGCTGTAAAGATATGACATACAGAAAAGCAATTTGAATGTGCATTATTTATGATATGTCTTTCAATTACACTATTTCACCTCAAGTAGTTAAAAGGTTTTTCTGTCAGATTTGTTAACAAAAGTCCTCTAACAGTAGTGTAGCGCCACGCGGGGCGTTTAAGCCATGCACACGCAAAGTGGGCTGAGAACAGCGCCTGGGGGCGGAATACCGGTCTGTATTTAGTGGGACGGAGGCTGGGAGACAGTATCTTCCCTTCGTGTGTGTTAGCGTACGTAGGTATAGCGCTGTAATCCCTGTCCCTGTGTGTGTGCGCCTTTCCCCGGTTCTGATTAATAAATGTATTGGTTACCCCCTTTTTCCTGAGTCCTATGCCTGCTCCATTTCATACCGAACCCCTCAGTCGTTACAGTATCTTCCTGTTAACTTGTGATTAGCTTATTAGAATTTACCAGAAAGTATTCATACTTTTGCTTTTAATAAATTCTCCACCTACTTTACTGTCAAATTGATAACCCCTGCTTAACCATCTGTGCATGTTGAAGTAATGTAAGAAATGTATTTTGAAACAATCGCATAATGATGGTTAAAAATGGACACAGCTCCAGTACCTACACACATTAGACAAGCTTCTTTCATTAATCATAATAAGGTTTAGAGCAAATATCATATTGTATTTAGTAGATGAGCGATTTCCATACAGTAACTTATGAATAATGTATAATTTGCTTACAGGCATGGTCACAACAATCTAAATCTGCATATGAATTATGGCTCAGTAATGAATGCAGAGACACTAGTAAACTAGTATTATTTCTGACCATGACCCTAATTATAAACATATATCAACTGTGGTCAGTGCCTGGAGAAAATAACATCTTTATGATATTGTAAATAATTAAGAATGCATTTTTTTTAATTCCATAGATTTCTGTTTTTTCTCTTTCTCTCAATATCATCTGCAAATTTCACTTTTCACAAGGAAAGGCTGATTCTGATGTTGTGTGCTGTTCAATTGCTTTAATCTATATGAAAACCAATCCAAAAAAACTGTATATTGTGCCAGGTGGATTTTCATCTTTATACAGAAATATTTATTTTATTACTACATTTCCTTATTTACTACTGATACGTGTTTTATAGGATTTAAATATTAATATATACAGCATATTGAGTACCAACAGTATACTGTATGCGCACTGTAAATGAAAATGACTTCAGTGAAGCATAAATATGCTGTTTAAACAATGTCACTACAAAGCTGAAAAAATTGATATTAGCAAAAGTCATGAGTCCAAGAAAACAAGACCTCTAGCAGTTTACCTGTATGACAGGAATTACAAATATGCTTTTACAGCTCATTGTATGTGTATCAGACCATACAGGAAATACTGTACTGTATAAAGTATAGACACAATTCATATGGTGCACCACGAACTGTATGTGGGAAATTCTTATTTGAACCAACCTGTGCTATAAATATTTTAGAACACTGAAAGAACCCGGATAAGTAAAATTGATACCATTTTAATGATTGTAGTAAATTACTAACTTCTTGTAAAACATTTAGGAAAATATAGAGCAAGACAGAGACATTTGCCTGTACCTTTTTATATCTAATTCATAATTTCAGCAATCAGAATGTTTTTTTTTATTTGGCCAGTCTGCAGTGTTTACTTTTTAAACATTCCGCTGTAATATTTATACACTCAGCTCTGCTTTTGGTGGGTACCCCAAAGGTGCTATAATTTAAACTGAGTTCATTTTAAACAATATTATCAATCACAAATTGACAGTTTTGTCAGCTCTAACTCAGTTTTAGTATATTCAAAATGTACTGCAGCTACTTTAAAGACACTGGAAATTTTGTAAAGATTTTCATAGAGTAATCTTTTCTGAAAGATCCAGAACATCTTCAATTTTCATGTTTTTCTAGCTGATGCGTTTTGTCCAAAGCAAGTTACAGTAGATTTTTTTCCCCATTTGTACAGATTTTTGCTAGAACCTTCCATGAGAATTGTTCATGGGAATAACCCAGTAGTGGAAACTCACAACCTTTTACTGATGAATCTACAGGCACAACAACTACTGTACTCTGCACAGTTGCCTCACTATGTCTGGTGGAACTCATGCCCAGTGATTGAAAAGTGAAGCCTTTTTAAAAAAAAACCTTAACCAAGTGAGCTGAAATTGATTTGAAAAGGTCTAATGAAGTCTTGGCTTGCCATGAGCAGTGCGCAAAAACAGCTCAATGGAATAAAATGGAAACTGCTGTAGGTAATCACCTAGAGGTTCTGCAAAACAGGCTTCCACAAACTTCTTCAGGGTACTTAGTAAATGATCATAACAGATTGTGGAGAGGATTGATTTTAAGAAGTCAACCATTTCAGGTATAATGACCTAGTGTCTTCAAAGTGTAAATCCTGGATTGTATAATTGCATTCGGAGAATTCCTTAAAAGAATGATAAAGGGAAAAAAAACCATCTATGATTCATGATGAACAGTACATGTGACTTCTACTTCAACCCCCAGATGTTACCTACTGTAGAACAAACTTTGAAGATGTCAATTCTTCAGATGTCACTTTGCGGACCACAGCAGAACTGAGAAAGAACTCTGAAAGAGCTGCAATATGCTAAACCCGTGATTTTGTCAACAATGTAATATTGCCTGACACGTTTTTAATTCAGGTCACATGATGCCTCTTGAGTGGTTAGAATGTTAAGACTGAACAAAGATCAGAAAAACCCTTCAGGCAGAACTCTACTCTGTTTACGAAATGCAAGCTCCAAATCAGTGTTCTTGTGAAACTGTCAGCCTGAGCTCAGGCACTTGTGAAGAGCCTATGTCAATAATTGCTTGACTCAAGTACAGTTGGCTCTAAGAGGATTTAGGCTAGTCACTAGTGAAATAGCAGGAAGCAAAGCAGAGCCATAAAATTGACTGAAGTAGAGAAAGGAAAAATCAACTGCTTTGGGAAAGAATCTCTCCTCCTTTATTGAAGTAACCAGAGGCCCCAAGGTCAAGAGATGTTCACAAAAACATAACAAGCCTCTTACATTTTTGGAATTACAAAAATATAAGTATTATTTCAGTTACCTCTATAAAAATTAACTCTCCAGTAAAAAAATTGCATGCAAACCCGATGAGTCTATATTAAGATTATGAATGTGGAAACTAAATTGTTCCTTAAAACTAACCCCCTTTAAGTGCAGCAGAAAATGTAAAGTTAATACTGTATCCATATACTGTAAACTGTATCCTGTAAATATGAATTATACTTTGAATATCAGTATTTGATAAAATATACACAATTTAATTGCTTTTTTACTATACTGTTTATATTCTTCTCCTTATTATTATTATTCTCGATTGTAGAATGTATACTGTATATTGCTATAAATTATATCTGTCCCCTAGCAACAATTTTGGTCCTAAGTATACTGATCAATCTATAAAAAGTACAGAAGGGTTATCGCAGCTGTTTCCTATGGTTATATTTACAGTGTCCCAAAATCACTTCAGTAAGGACATTCTTCCTCAGTAAATGTATTTAAGGTGATTGAATTTCTAAATAAAATACGGTCTAAAAGCCATTTCACTTAGTTCATGTCACAAAATAATTCTATTTCTGAAGTTTATCTGATTTCACATTTTATGTGATGCATGGAGCCATCTCATGTCTTAAGTAGAATAAAAGAAAGACATTCTGAGTTTAAAGTAAAGAAGAAATCACACACAAATTTATTTATCCTTTTAGTCACATAAAGCACCAAATTTCAGTCAGAAATCAGTATTAAACTGAGTATTTCTGAAGGCTATATCAATTCTTGATGTTCCGCATGTGCTATAGCTATGATATGAGTCACAGTAATTGGTACATTCAAGCAAAAGATTATAAAAGCCGAAGAGCTACCTGGTATAGCTTTTAAATAAAACTCAGAAATACCCTTCATCATTCTAGAGAACGGAATCTGCTTTCTAAAATTATGGCATTTTTTTTGATAAACAATAAAGACAAGCCAGCTTGAATCCAAAATAAAGATATACATTTTTGCAGACCTTACGTAATGGGTTTCTGAAGCATATTGAATGATTTATTGAAAAAAATAAATGCAATTTGAAGAAATGACAAAACATACGTAAACTATTCATTCTTCATTTCACAGTATATGTTCCTGGGCTTGTCTCACTGCCCAAGGTGATCATAAGTCTGCAAGATGTTTATATCAGTTTTGATGTGACTTATAATAACACTTAATGAGCAATTCAGGAGGAAGTTGATTATAAGTAATAACTAGGATGGCAAGACTCCAACAAAACATACACAGAGCAAGAAGTCATGCAGAAAATACTTCCTCCAATATATCTGATTGATACATTCTTAAAACTGAGCAAGTACTGTAAATATCCACAGATAAGGGTGCTTTATCGAATCTTCAGGAACCTGGTTCACTATGAAGAAGACGGATGGGGCAGCAGAAAATTGGTGCTGGGGCTCTGACTGCATGTGTCTGAGCCGGGCTGGAGCAGCACAGAGAGAACAGAAGCATTATTCTTTTCTAGCCCTTAAACTGCCACTGTATGGGTCTGCAAAGCCATTTTGCTACACATGGACACAACAGCATCACCCAGGTGCTGAAAGCAGCTGGTCGAAACTGAAATGTGTTTAAATTGTTGTGAGTCATTTAGTGATTATAACTGTTCTGAGCTAAATTATTTAATTGACAAAAGAGGAAATTAAAACAAATCAATGATCCACTGCACCATTGATTGACTGAGCATTGGACAGTATAAAATTTGTCAAACTGGAAAGACAGGAAGTTAAACAGAATATCTAGGAATAACAGATAACCAAAAACATTTTTTTTTATTTTGGCAACCGCATGTGATAGGCAGTAGGGTTCTGGACTCCAGATTTTTTAAAGAAACCTAGTTCTGTTTTTTTTTCAACTTTTAGATCAAGCTGGTGTGATCCTTCCAGATCTGCAAGACTTTTGGAATACAAACATACAGTATCTTTTGGTGTATTAATACAAAGCACATCAAGAAAAACCTATTCAAGATCATTAGAAAACCGTGAATATGTTAAGAGGCAGCAGTGAAGAGCAGTGATAATGGGCTTTGAACCAGAGGGTTGAGTGTTCAAATCCTTTGTGGAACGCTGCTGTTCTGCCCCATAAGAAGGGTACTTCACTCAAATTGCTTCCGGAAATGTTCTGCTGTATCAGTGGGTCTCCAAATCATCATTGTTTTCAATAGACCTACTGTATCTGATAAAATGAAGAATGTAAGAACAACAACAGTGGAACCCTTGTGAACTGGCAGACGACAAAGAAATCACTGGATTAAATTCATCTCCCAGATAATAAAGACAGTGAAGTCTTACATTACAGTGTGAATGGCTATTTCCATGTACCTACTGTAAGTAAAGGCCTTGCTTTTTCTCATTCTCATCTCATGCCAAAATAGCTGGAAAAGCAGTTATTGAGAACTATTTTCACCCGGAGACTCGCTATTTCATGCCACAACTCTGTGCCATGGTGCTGACATGCACAACTGCTTGTCAAACAAAAAAGTGGTACGATGTCTACTTGAAGGCTAATAAATCCCACCTGATTCCCACATAATACGGAAGCATTAATAAATCATTAATAAGTTCAGGACTTTAGAACTGTTAACTTCAGATTCTGTAAACTGAAATACTCCGTCACCGTTGTAGTGACTGAAATGATGGCATCTCTTGAAAACTGGAAATGTACAGGAGCCTTGTACAGATTCCGTGCTCTTACACATTGTAGTTTTGAGTGAAGGCCTTCACTGATACAACGAACACTGCCTCATTTAGAAGTGTGTGTTTAGAGGCAATGTGCGGTTTCACAGTTGTGAAAGCTAAGTGCAGTGCTGTTTGTTCCAATTGGAGCTAAGACAAGCTAATGACCATGGGCTCAAGCACCTTCTTCTTGGCATGTTAGTATGCGTTTACCATCTCATTAACTTTCCCAACAGCATGATTATAAATATATTTTAATTCCGGTTCAAAAATAATTTGGCAACCTGCTACTCAGTAGAAGGCTTCCACAACAAAAATGGCCCTTGGGCTGTGGCCTTTTATCATAGGATAGATGATTAGACATTATAATTAATTATGCAAGGTTTCACCCCCTTCGTTCTGCTATACAAGTACACTGGTAATTGGATTTTAAATATCTTGTTTTTTAAGGTGCCTTGGATTGCCAAGGTTTTTCATGTCTCAGTTGTTTCATGTCCTTGTTAAATCGTTCATGAGCCTTAAATGACCAAATTTAGCAACAGTAAAATTCAACAGATTGTTCACATGATTAATTGTGTAGCTCAGGAAAATTCCCCCTTTTTTTTTAAAAGGGAATTGAAATCGCTGGGGGTGGGATATCCATGTGGGAAAGTGAGAGAGCCTCAATAACGATCAGGACAGACAAACTAAACCACCTGCATTTTCCCTTGTTAAGAACTGGCATCCTGGTTATGAATACAAGAATACCCTCTAGCTAGTGATGAGGGAGGGGAGAACACATTTCTGTCAAACTGCCTGCTTGCTTTGAATTGCCTCGTACTGTGCATCTGATATATTCAATTCCTCTCAAATTTTCATTCATGAATATTTTATTTCTCTTGATAGCTAGCCAGAAGATTGCATTTAGAAATTAAGCATACCATCTGGAGTTAATAGAACAGTTTGTCATGGAGAATGTGGTGGCCTCACAATTGCAGACCTGTATACTCATGCTGTGGAGCAGGTGGAGTTTGCTCCTAGTGCATGGGAGGACAAATGTCAGAGCTGCTGAACTCTGTCAGCTTGTCAACACTGTATACTCTCCGTGCTGAATGACGAACCGCCCTCTTCTGCTAAGCAACATCTATGGTGGCAAGCAAAATCTGTTGCTGGAATAGCACAGGAGTTAAACTTACCCATGGACAAATCGTACCATCAAAGTATCAGTGCGCTGTCGTGATTCTTTTGTTTTTCTTGTCCATTGCTATCATAGGTGCTGAAACTCTTATTGTTTATGCTCAAGTGGGTCTTTGTTTACTGTTGAATTGGAGGCCTTTAAGGTTTAAGAAAGCTCAGATGGGTTTGATATTTTTTTAAATCCTCCACAATGTCTAAAACCGCTTAGTTTATAGCTGTTATTATAACATTCACTGTATTTAAAATACACTGGGAAAATAATTTGATTTTCTGGATGCCTTGCTTTGATAAAACAATTCAGGATGATCTTTAGAAAGGTATTACTATAAACAAAGACATAAACACTGCATATATATTTCTAAAAAACTGCTCCCCCCAAAACAAAAGTGCAAGTGGGCATTATTAAATGCTCCACGACAGTTGTTGTCCAGATGAAAAATTTCTGAAGGAATAAGACCCAGTATGCATTAGGGTTCTCTTCCTTTAAACAAAATTCAAAGCAATCTAGTCTGTTCTGTCCCTCAGACCATATGTATGAGACTCATTTGTCTGGTGACATTCCTACAGAGAAAATAATATTAAGATTCACCAGGAAGATCCACACAAACGTCGAAGAAGACTAAACCATAAAAACGTACATTCGATTGAAAGGAGCCATTTGTTAATGTGGAAAGCAATGTCTGTAATAAAGAGATTCTATTTTTCATTCACTTGCATTCACGACTTATAAATTTGTCACTCCACAGCAGTAACAGAAAATTGTAGCACCACTGCTCCAGCAAATTGAAACCGACTTATTTATTTAAGTGACCCGCACTGAATTCCCCCAAGAAGAGCCTGAGTAAGAAATAATAGGGCTGGAATATGTTTCAACTCCAAGGTCTATTAAGCATTTTTTTTAAAAACAAACAAGTGCATCTGCATGAAGGAGAGGGCAGGAATCCAAGCAAATGCTTCAAGAATGCTCAGTGATTCAGTGAAACAGAGAAGGCCATTGGGGAGTTAATTAAACCCCTCTCTCAAAGCCACTTTGAGCTTTACCCCATCACTCTGTCTGAAGGGAGAAGTCTCAGCACATAGTCTATGGATTCATGACCAAAACCTCGCTGCCCAGGGCTTCTCATACTGCCCATTGCAGTTGATGGACAGTGAAATGACAGGAGTGTTTCCGGCAGATGCCACACAGATAAATAATTTGATCCTGTTCATGTCGAAAGAATTAGCCTAAAAGGGAGTTGTGTAAAACTACAAGAAAAAGGAAACGGACACAGACTGGCACTTGGCAGTCCGTCGGAAGTAATGGTTTCCCCAGGTCAACATTCAGGCACTTTCGCAAGTCTCCACGAGAAGCATGTGACCTAATTTCTCTGTTCCCAAAACTGATCTTTTCTAGCTAACAGAATTATTTTTGTGCATCTTCCCTATTACTGCGGCCTATTCCTTTCAGTTTGCACACAGAACAGTCTTATAATGTACCGTATGGTGGATGCGGGGATAATATTGCAATGTGCACGTGTGGCAATTACAGAAGTGGTGTCACCCCCCCCCCTTAAATCAAGACAGTGTAACACTCTTCTGTGTTGGAGGACTGTTCTTCGTGTGTGGCAAAGTCATCCACTGTCCCAGGAGTGGCGCTGTACGTGCTCTGAGTTCGCGAGATACTGGGATCAAGTCCCAGCAGGGGCAGTGGAGAGCTTGAGGCTCTGTGCCATTTGCAAAGTCCGAGACCAGATTGGCGTTGCTGCTACAGGCGCATGTCAGAGAGCCCAGTCCATAATCCAGACAAGGGCCAACACACTGCATGGAAAGCCTGTAGGGAGGCAGAACACTCTTGAAAGTCCTGGGAATTGTTGTGTCCCTAACAGTCTCTTTGTTTTATACTGCTCAGTTCCTAGGATGCTCATAGCAGGTGGTACGCTCTTGCCAGGCAGTCATATATAGGTGTCAGAGTGGGATGGATGGCTTTGTGTTTGGCCACCTGTGCTGAAGATGAGAGGGGGTCAGTCTTATGCCCTTGAGTACAGTTCCAAGGATGCACACAGCCGCCCATCTTTATTCCACCAGCCCGACATACATTTCACTCACGCATTGGGATATAAATAGGTCCTGATGCATCATGAAAAAACAGTAGGGCATACTGTAGCTAAGAATATTTTCATTTTTTTTAAAGAATTAAAACCCTGAAATCTGTTTAATGTAGGCAACAATTGACTTCATACAATACATGTTCATAAGAGGTACTATGAGAAAAAAAATCAATTCTTTTACGGTCAGTAAAAAAAAAGATTATTATATGAAATGAAAAATAGGATTCGTTTCTCATCTCTCGCTTTGTAATTTTACATAGTCCACCCTTAGCTTTAAGCACAAACACAACTTTAATTGAAAGAAATAAATCCTTTTTCAGAAGCACTAAGAATAGCGACAATAGGTATGTGCAGTAAATTTATGATTTACAGAGGAGTCCGAAAATATTTTCTCTATCATTTGTTTTATTTACTTAGAATTGCCTGTCTCTTCCCTTAAATTAGTCAAAAAAGAGCATCTATTGTGTAGGCTTGTGAAGGGTTCGAACACAATAGCTTTGTGACACATTAAAAAAATACAAAAACCAAGAAGATGGATTGCACTTAGTTATAGAGTATTTTCTTTCCAGTTAAATACATTACTTCTTGCTACATTAGTGGTTCTGTAGCTCTGGACTTTTTCTACACTGGAGGTTGTAGGATGAGTTTCATGCATGCTCCCCTATTAAAACCAACTAATTTGTCATTCGGAGTCCTGAAGGGACCCCTCTGATTTACTTAGAGCTTTAAAAATAGTAACTTTTAGCAGGTCAACTTTTAGCAGGAAGGATTACTCTATTTTAAGGCACAACCAAACATTTCATGGTTTCCTTCATAAATCTGTTTTCAAAATATAAAAAAGTAGCTTACACTTCTAATTCAAAATTAGATATTCTTATTTTTACTGTGCAATGAGAGAAAGCATTCTATTTGTGTATAGTTTCACTCCAAGTCTCAAGGCCTGTCACTTTCACTTTAACGTAATTTTCTTTCTTAAAAGACATTTGGAAAAATATTTTTTCTAGCATTTTTTTAAATAGAAGTCATTTACAATTGAAATTGAAATTGAAAACAAAATTGTATGTTTGCCCGTTATTAAAATACCTATCAGAGGAGAGTTTATTTTCCTGTTACAGTGCACATGCTCAAAAAGACACAAGATTCTTCTAAATGAATAGAATGAACAGGTCTCACCTTATGTAGATGACTCCATGAAATGCATTACTGGCTAAAGATGAATTTTGTACACCATTAATCATATATTTTCTGCTTTTAAGTCCCTGGTTTTATATCAGATTTAAAACAGAGTGAAATGGGCCTTGGTTCATGGTGAAGTCAAAGAAAATACTAAAGAGTAATAAACATCTATCTCCTCTCTTCTACACCCCAGTACTCACAGATCAGATGACCAGGATAAACCAGAAAAAGGTATCACATTTTATTGCCTGGCATAACAAATGTTCCCCGTCATCGCTATTGCATTTTGGAAATCCAGCTGTTTGCTGGATTTCTGAGGGCCACCCATGCAGTAATGTGTAAAAAGACATTCGCTGCTTCATTTCCTCAGGGTTAACAAAAAAATCCATAACTCAGTTTGTCTGTGGCTTTAGTTCTGGTAGACCCTTTTATTACAAGGTCATATGTATCTTGTCTGCACAGTGCAGGCATTACTGTGCCAGCCTGCACTGTGCAGACAAGATATTCACCATTCACCAGCCTTAATTCTTAGAAACACATTTTCTCCCACCTCATGTATACTGTGTGCTTTAGATGTATTGTCAAGAAAATTAGCAAAGGAGTGCACTCAGTGACTGCAAACCATTGTGAAGGACCAGCTATGATCACGAACTGTGCAGGTTTTCAGAAGAATACATATCAGTACTATGAGTAATATTCAGATTATTGTCATGTTTATTGATTGATACATAAAAAAATCAATTTACAAAATATGACTAGTAGGAAGAATTTTACCAATATTTGTAGCTGTAGCAAGGTCAGTAACCTTTAGACCCTACTTACTGTACAGTAAATCAAGGTTGCATCTCTGAATGCAATGCCATTGTAGGAGAATGCAATTAATTCACAGAATTTCAGGAGACTCTCAGGCCTTTACTTTTCCCTATGCTTACACACATCAACATGCATGTTGGAGACATCCTTAGCCCAAGAGAAAAGTGTGCAACATACAGTATGTATATTTCTCACTGACACCTGAACTACTGCAGAGATCAACCAATGTTGTACTGACCACAGCAAACATGGTCCAGCTGGTGCAGAGAGTGCAGTGGTCAGGTGGTAGGGACTCTAGTCACGAGCGCATGTTCAGGTAAAGCTTGCAGCATTTACAGATTTACATGTTTACATTCACATGCAGAGAGGAAAAGCATATTTGTTGTCTCCCACCAGTTAAGGCATGTTAAAATAAATTACGACGACAACCTGTTCTTGTACTTTTAATTTAATTGGTAGCATAAAATAAAGCATCGTTTAGACTCAAATTAACGGTATTGAGTAGAAGAGCCAAAAGCCCAATTCACAGCTCCCAGCCAGCTCCTTGAGTTAATAACTATTCTGATATGCCAATTAACACATTGATGTTGACTGGGAAATGTATCAAGGAATGATCCATTTTCCCCCCCTGTTTATTTCAGAATCCACATTATCTGATTTTTCATACATTTCAAAAGGAGGTGCCATGCAGAGAGATATTGACTATTTATCTAGTACAGGGTATGATGTAAATGTTGTTCATGCTGCTTTTAATTTTAATAAATCAAGTCCACTAGCCATGGGACAAATGACAGTAATTCTACGCACAGACCAAGTTGTAACTGAGATTGCAAGACTGTAGCTATGCATCTGTTGCAGTTAAACAATGCAGAAATAGTGAACAGTACTGAAGTAAAGTGCTTACAATAGAAGAGACAGTTATTTGCTCTACATACTTTGAACTGTGCATAAAATTGTAAGTTTACATTCCAGATTAGTCTGGCAAGATACTCTAAATAGAGATCAGACATATAATAGTCCAATGAGCTGAATACACTATTAAACTATAGAATATTGTACTGTACTTCAGACTCTGACATGACAATTCTGTTTCATTCTTTTCCCTTCCTCCTTGCAGAAAATGATTAAACAATTCACCCTCCGGCACACAAATAAGGAAAAATAAATCCTACTAAAAGACAAATCGTGTTATATTTAATAAAAAGAACCGAGACGTAAAAACAAAAAAAAACCCTTTCTGTTTATTCAAAGTTTTTCAATAAAAGCACATTTTTAAAATGCCTATTTTTAAAAAATATACTGTATATAAAACAAAAAACATTGTTAAACCCCCAGGAGTACAGCTTCCCTTTCTCATTCTTTAATACTTAATACCAATATTAAACTGGTAAATGCACTGTGCAGTGTCACACATAAAGAATGGCTAATGCCCAGGTATTTTCTCTGCTTCATTTTTACTGCAGTTCTTGCCTCAAGGCTCTGGCAGAGTCCCAGAAATGAGCTGTACTATGGGCTAAAATGTGTTCACTGTCAGAGCAGTATCCAAGGCCTCAGAAGAGAACTGGAGCTGAGAGGCACATCGTTATACTCCCTTTTAGTAAGAGCAGAAAGAGAACAGAAAACAGAGTTTTACAAACTGAGCAATAAACTCTGTGCGAACCTTTCATTTTCATTTTGATCTTCATTCCAAAGGTGTCAAGTGTTACCTGATTTCCATAAATGTGATACAGCTTACACACTTAGCCAAGATGTGCTTTACATACGTTTCTGAGTCAGAGACAAGATTACTGTATTGATATTAGTACTTAGGAATAAAATGGCCCTGTGTCTTTTTTCTTTAAAATCAGACTATAAATAAATATGTAGACTTGAAAACGTACAATACGTGTGCAATGATTTTGTTTCATCCACAACATCAGCATCACTTATACATACATTATCAGTCCATTTACAAGCTGAGATGTCTTTTTTATTATCTGCTTAAGTGGCAATTTATTATCATTAGCATTGAACATTTGGATGCAGGATGCGGAAACATAATAAATATAAGATGAAAAATACAAAGATTGAAGAAGCTGTTTCTGAAAAAGGCTTCATGTGAACACACCATGTTTCTCCATATAACAATGCGGATACAAAAAAGCAAAACAGTGCTAGGAAATATGGTTAAAATGAATGATTTAAAATATGAGACCTTATCTGGGAATTATTTCTTATTTCCCTTATCTAAGACATTTTGTACATGGTTTGTCATCAGTTAGGTTACTGCTTCTCTGAAATGAGACCAAAAAGAACTGATGAGAAGCATAATTCCTGGGATTAAACAAGTGACTTAAACCTAACAATTTAAAATGTCTAAATGGGTTTTAATTGAGAACGTTAATTCGAAGTGTTCAACTAAACCCAATGAACTCCCATCAATACCAACAGTGAGACATGAACCGAAAGACACAAGTAGGAATTATGGAGTGACGTGTCCCAGTGAAATGCATTAAGGACATACTGTACCACTGTAAGTACATTCTTTCAAAACACAGGTCTGTGAAAGCTGGAAGGAGTTTTCCAGACATGTTGCTGAATCTGAAATTCTGATCTCTTTCAAAAAACACCTGGGATGATATCCTGAGATCAATTCGCTACCAGTAAGCACACAAGCTCATTGAGTCCAATGGCCTCTTTGTTTGTGACCTGTCTTCTGTTCTTTTTTCTATTTCTGACAGAGGATTATCTGAGGCTAATTCTTGATTGGATTATCAAAAAAGACAGGACTGGCATTACAATCTGTCTTTAGTGAATCTTTCACTCTCTTCTGTTATTTACTAGCGTGCACCTCTGAGACATACTTCCAGAGGATATTGAACTGAAAACAGGACGGATTGCAAACATCTCTATTCCACTGCAAAATCTGCTACATTTTACATAACTGCAGATAACCACTAGACATTTTTTCCAAAACAAGGTTTAAGTGGAAAGAAAAACTGTTCATTTCATATTTCATTTTCATGCCTATGGAGTCAGTAAGTTGATTAAGCTTTTAAATTAAAATTTTCAGCCCTGAAACAAAATCCTTGGAAAATAACCTTAACAGAAAAACAGAAAAACAATAATTGAAAAAAATCAAAAATTGAAAAAATAAAAGAAAACGAAATGCAGAAACTATGAACTAATTGTTTATGAACGTAATGGTGTGTCACATAATGTTGTTGTGAATCATTAATAAAAATATTTTGCAGATCATTTTTTGAAGCTGAGAAGACAACTGTATTTTTCAGAATTAACATCTAAAGAGAAGTCTCTCCTAAGATATCTACAAATTAAACTTGTGCACTGCTTTGAAAACAATATTTCAAGTGTTTATCACAAGATATGAATTGACACTCCATAGATCCTGTTTCTACAAAGCCATGAAGGGATTCATGATAATCTTTTTTCTATGTGACACATACAGTACATGCCATTTCAGAACTTGTGGAAGAATGAGTGCAATAAGATTCCATTCCCCACATCCTAGCATTTTTCATAGAAATATTGGAATAAGCCTAGCTTTTTTACTGACATCAAGTAAAATTATCTATCTCATCAATAGCTGAGAAGATAGAATGAAAGATTACCAATGAGTTTTAGCATGAAATATTCCTTCATTATGTGATTGTTCTTTCACTGAATTGTACTGTAGATAATTCAATAGAGTGTAACTTGATTATTGAGCTTCAGCAGCCATTACGTATTGGGATTTAATAGGTCATTTGATCACATCTACTGCAATCCACATCGCTGCCGCTATTATGTCAATCTGGAAAATCAATATATGTAAAAAAACATTAATTCCTACGTTTTGTGAATTGTTGCAGAGCACATTGTGCAATGCAATCATGAGACCTCATTTAGTATACTTTGTACAATTTTTATTGTCATGTTACAAAAAATATATTGTGCTCTGGAATTAATTCAAAGGAGAAAAGACAGGAGCATTGCAATGATTTAAAGGAATCTCCTAGACTGATAGGGTAAAAATAATTATTTTCAGTCTTGAACAGAGATGACTACAGTATGACGGGACCTGAATGAAGTATTCAAAAATACTCAAAGGCATTGGCAAAATTAACACACTGAACTTCTTCTTCTTCAATTGTGAATCTTAAGCCAGACGACAAGTGCCAGCTACAGGGATGTGCATTTAAAACTGTGAACAGGAAGCACTTCTTTATACAAACTATACAAACTGTCTAAAATGAGCTACACAGCCATGTTCTTGAAGCTGAGAACCACCAATTTCTTTCAAGAAATGGCAGGAGAAGAACCTCAGATTAATTCACTACTTGCCATCAAATGAGTTACAGTATATGGGCCGATTGGCTTCCTCTCATTTGTAAACTTTCATATATATGTTATATATATACTGTATGTCATATTTTGCATTCTTAAGATTGTTTATGTGAGGTTTTTGAAATATAAATCCCAAGATATCTAGAAAACGTCTCATTTAATTCCTAAACCATGTCATACACTACTTCATATGCTTTTGAAATGAAAACGTCAAATTCCCTCTTCATTTTTTAGATATTCAAAAATATGTTACACAAGTACTTTAGTACTTTACGTTTTTTTCATTTTCGGATATTCACTCAAGATAATTGCTGTGTTGAATATTAGTTGGTTTGTATAAAAGCTCCTGGAAATCTTCTCCCATCAGGACTGTGGAGCCTTTGTTGTACTTGTGCATATTCTTCATGGCCTGCCTGTTCTTCCACATGGGCTCCCAAAAAATCACCCGGGAAAGGTGGTGCAATACGGTATAACAACACAGGCTTGGCTGTCATAATACCCTTCATTCAAGAGTTAATTCCGACAAACATCCATTTCATTTTTGTGTTTGGTTCAAACTATTAAAAAAGTTCTTTTGAATATCTTTATTATTTTCCTAGCAATAAATTGCAAGATTGTGGGTTTAAAACTTAAGGTACAGTAGGTCATTTAAAGAAAATTAGGCCAGCACAATTATAAGAGTCTTGGTACAGCACATGCAGTGAAGCACTCTCGTTGCACAATTATCTAGGTAGTCTATCCTTCCACTAAGCTCATGTTCTTCATTGCATGGAAAAAAATACAGAGAATAACACTAACATCTACAGAAGACTGTTGATGAATGCATGTGATGGTCTTCACAGATGATTCTGCCACAGGAAAAGTTCCTTTTTCGGGAGGGGTGGAGATTATTCTCAAAGACTGATTACAAACCATGAGATAAGAACAGTAAAAAAAAACAAGTGTCCTAATCACGCAGAGAAGCTGAAAATGACAGTAAATATCCCTGTAACTATAGATTGCATGAATCTGCAAGACAATCAGAAGATTGACTGCACACACACACAAGCACGCGCAGAAAAATTCACTCAAATCAAAAAAAGTACTAATCTCGAAATCACGTGTGCTGCTGGCCTTACGTTTCTTTAATAGTTAACCTAATTCCCACCACTAACATCCTCCCTGATGTTCTTCTAGTCCTACATAAATCACAGCTTTTTATATTTGACTGAATATACAGTCTAAAGCCATGACATGGTTTTTAACCACTGTAGTGTTCCATGTTACATTTTTGCAATTACAGATTTACTATGATAAAATCGTAAGAAAATGAAGATGCATGGCATCATTAACCAGATGCTTTACCTCAAAAGTAAATTATGAAAAAAAAGTTTCCTAGAAAGCAGTTAAGCAAGTAAAAATGACTGCATTTTCATTCAACCATATGTTTCAGAAACGATTAAAAATGAACAGGAGAGCCTTTAAAAAAAACTAGAACTAGAAAAAATGTTAACTTCTTTTTTTTTCTCTTCAGAAACGATTAAAAATGAACAGGAGAGCCTTTAAAAAAAACTAGAACTAGAAAAATGTTAACTTCTTTTTTTTTCTCTTCATAAAAAAATAAAACTAATAGTATCAAGTAAATGTATGCATCAAAGTATGCTAAAGTCCTACTTCCCAGATCAAAATATTTTTCACAGTACTAAGTACAGTAAATATCTAGAAGATATTGAAAATTGATAATTGATATCAAACATCAATTAATAATATTTATACATTACAAATAAATTACAAAATTCAAACAGGAGCAGTACATTCTTACAATATATCTACTACAAGCAAAAAAAAAATTAAATCTCTGAAAAACAATTTGATTTTTTTTTTCTGAATCTTTATTATAGACAGTGCCTTGGACAAGTGAAATTGATAAACCATACTGTATATCCAGACACTGTAAAGTAAAACAGCACAATTGAGGAAACGAATCCAACATCTTTTATAAGAGCTGGCTTTTTTAAACCATTTTAGTTTAGTAGATTAGAAATTGCTAGGTATCTTCTAGAGATGTGGAGGCTTTGAAACCAACTAATGGTACTTAAAACACTGCCATGCTTCATCTGAATTGATGTTTTTGCTCTGTTTGATGCAAAGTAATTTTATGAATGTAATTCCAAAACAAATGAGTCTTAAAACCTTGCTGTTGGATAAGACATGTTTTAGCTTGTTTAATATTGGGAATAGTACTACTAAAGAGGGAAACAATTACAATACCTTCAGCTCAATTTTTGTAAAAACAATGAGTTCCATTTACATAATAACTTTGATAAGTGCTTCATACATTGGTTTCTTTTAAATATTACACATTAACCTCATAAAATGGAAAAATGTATCCCCATTTAATGCAGCAGATTCTTTTATATGTGATTACCCTGTAAAAAGCATTGAATCTAGGCAGATCCTATAAATACATTAGAAACAAAATAATAAATCAATGGACTCTTAAAAGGTTCTATGACTTCCATTTTTCATTTTTTCCTTTTACATTGCAACACATTAATCAAAGGAAGTCTAAAGAACAGACACCAGATCTAACTAGTCCTGCTCTACAGATCAAGTACACTGATCTACAAATAAAATTCGCAACACTTTTTTGAAGTTGCAACTTTTCTCTCATCAATGGAAATTGTTCTTGTGGTTTCTTCATTTCAAGAAATTGAAATTGTAATTGTAAGCCTTGCCTTTTCAGCATCTAAGGAAAAACAACAGGAAAGCTGACTTCTGAATCATGAGTCTACTTTTGCACCTGATGACTAGATGGCCAATGTCTACCAACCCACTATTCCTAAATGATCTATAACACTCAGAGGCATCTGCACAAAAGAGGAAAAATTTAGGTTTGACAAATTTAATTGCCCCTTTTATTGAAGTCATTAACGTGCCGCTTTTTAATACCCCAAGGCTTATGGGAACGCTCTCCAGGTTTCCAGATCTCTCTGAAAGAATGACTCCATGAGTATACGATGCCACTTCCACTCTCACTGAAATCGCGGGAATAATTCAAGATTTTAATATTATACATTGATAATATACTTACAGTACCAGCAGTACAGTACCCCACGAATTTGACAGGTGTAAAGCCACAAAATGGTTTGTGCTTGTGCTCATTCTGCTTTACGCAAGCCTCCAAAATTCAGTCTAGACAGGTCATACCCTGAAGTGAAAAACCTAGTGCACCGCTCTCCAGGTTTCCAGATCTCTCTGACATCCCTAAACAAATGTCATACGAGTCCTTGCCTTGTCACATCAAATAGTGTCACATGCATTTAGATGTAACCCAGAATGGAATGAATCAGCACCATGGACAGAACCTACTTCTGTGCTTGGAGCAAAAGGGAAACTTAATATTTTCTTTTAAGTTTTTCTTGCTTACATCATTTCCTTTAAAATAATAACAACAATTTCAGTAAGATGGCTGGTTAAAGAAAAAACAAGGAGGATACAGACAGACGTAAGATACAGGAACAGTTTCTTTATGCTGGCAGACCAATGGCTTTCACCTGTTTCAAGACAGTGTTCAAGTAATGGAAGGCAACATGGAAGAAATGTCTGCTCACTTTAACAGGAATAAGGAATACAGGAGAGAGATGTTCTCTGAGAATTGACCAACTTACAGTCTATATTAGAAAAGGGACAAAACTCAGTGCCTGTAAATCTGTAGGTGTCTACAGCAAACAAAATGACTGCACAATTTAGCAAAACAAGGCTGTTTGTATTTTCTCTTGAATGGCAGTTCCTTTTTTGTGAGCTGTGTTTGGCTATCCTACTCCACTGTGGTGGTGTTTAGTGGTTTGTGTAAACGTTGTCAAAAATACGTTTCCGGAAATTTCTTTCCACCTCCCTATACTGCCAGCAATTTCAATGCAGTCTTAGTTTTGCTGATGAACGCCAGTCCAGCAAGGAAGTTCCCCCTCTGCTTGCATGCACAGCTTGAGTAACACAGGTCTAACCTTAAGCCCCTTTTTCAACACATACAATTATAAATTACAAATAATTATTTTTCTCTACATTAAGGCAACATTTAAAAACTGATAACTATTAATGTTAAGCTCTTCTTCTTCATTAAAGCAACAATTTCAAATGTTTCACATGTTGTGTGCACATAACCCCTGGTATATTAAATAATTCTAATTTATCTCTTCAAAATGGGCAACTAAAATAAAGTTAGAAAGAAGGGGGTTACCATTTTAAGGACAAAGTTTTATTAAAGTCAAAAACATTTGGTTGTCCTACTGTAGGTTTTCCAAGTTTCCATTTTTCCAAAGACAGAAATTGTGAAATCAGGCTGTTACTAAAACAATTAGCTCCTAACCATCAGCTACTGTAGTTGACATATCAGGATGTTTTTAGACAAATGCAGTCATTATTTTGTGTATGCCTATCATATATTGGTACTGTGTATACAAGGTATTCCAATGTCACATTTTCCACTAAGACTCTAGACATTATCTTAACGAAGAGGTCATTCCTTGAAAGACAGATCTTGAAGTTCTGGTCCTTTGATTGTAGTATATTTTGATTATTTTCTCAATAAATGTGGTGACAAGGCTGTTTCTTAAGTTTTTTTCATTTACGTGCTTTTGTTCTTTCTTCACCTTTAAATCACAAAAAAAGTTAATGTGAAACAGTTAACTGTCTTCCTGTGATATGAGCAATACCGATTTTATTACTGAATTTTGACATTTATTGCCTTGACATATGACCGTGCTTCTTGTAAAGAAAAGACTAGCCCAGTGTTTACCACCACTGCTGCAGAATTGTTTTATAAGACTGCCTTCTGCAGATAGCTCATATCTTCAATGTTCTACCTGGGGGAAATGAAACAACAACTCCAAATTAGTAATTTATCAATGTCATAAATTAAACTGTTATTAGAATATTTTCACTCTGCAGAATATTACATTGACAGGTCAATTTCTTGATAAAACCACATAAATATTATTGATTCAAAAAGAAAGTTGCATTTTCTATGGCTACAGAGGGTCAGTGAGCAAACTCTTTGTTCTTCATTTGTGCTGTTTACTTTTTATCATGCCACTAAAAACTAAACTGGCTGATGGAATGAAATCCAGTTATACAAAGTTTGGTGGAATATTTCCTTTGTTGATTGTTGAAGGATTGTTGATTGTAAGGAAAAGCTGAAATTATAAAAGAAGACTTTTAACTTCCAGTTTTTTAACTGGAAGCTTTGCTATACAGTTAAAGCAAAACGTGGCACAGCATATTAATCTGTCACTGAAACCACAATATTCGAATTAAAAGAAAACACATTGGCAGGAAGACATTTTAGATTAATTCATAGTGACATATAGAGTAACATACACACAGGGAATTGACTTTTTTAAGGTTTTCATTAAAACCTGAAGAAGTCTGAATGCATAACATCGCATTTATTTTTCAAGGGCATTATTGCATGATGAGAACAACTTGTGGCATCAATGGTTATATAGCAGGCTAAAAATGCCAACACCAATAGTGCACCCAAGTAAAACATCATAAAAACACATGTATGTAAGGATATTGAAAAATGCAGACTGTGATGGACACCATCAAATGCAATGTCTTCTTAATAGCTTTGTATGTGAAGCACAAGAAAGAAGAAGCATCCAGAAGTTTTTGTGGTGCTGTACAGTACAGTATGTTTTCTTATTCTTTCCCATTGAAATACAGAACACATTTCCGTCATTGCCATTAACAAGGCTGAAACACAGTTTACCTCAACAGCATTGCCTATGATTCACAGCATTGAAAATGACTGTGCTAGCTTTACAAGCTTGACAAAATAGTTTTGGAGATGGAAAAACATTTTCCGTAGCACAGAAAAGCTCTATCGGTCATATTCACATTTAATTTATGCTTGTTGTATCCTACAATGCCTGCTGCAAAGAACAATAGTGTCATTTTACATGTCAATTTTTCTGTGTTAGAGTCACACATTAGTAACCTTATTTGCTACAGTGTTATAAGACCACCAATTTAATCTGTAACATCAATCCTATAAAAGGAGTGGGCCATTATGATGTCTATTAGTACAATGACAGTTCATTCATCTGTAAAATGCTCTTTCTTCATTTCAATGACATTCATAAAACTCCAAGATTCACCTTCACTGTTATGAAAAACAACTATTTCTCTTTTCAAAATTGCATATCCTTGTTTCATTGGGAAAGTTTAGGCTTAAAATGATAACCTTCCTTTGAAAATGTGAAAAGATTCTATAATTCTATAGGCAGTAGATATGGTTCTATGTCTATGTACTGTATATGTAATAACATTTTGGAATTGTATTGTATACTCCAGCAAAATGTCTTATATGTTTAAGAACAACAAAATAAGAATCAGTTTATGAATGCTGTGAGGCTTCTGAAATGGAAGCATACTGTACAGATCACTAATATTTCTTGATCTTGGTTATAGTTGTGCAAACTTTGTGAATGCCGGATTGTACACATAACCAATCTCTTGCCAGATAAAAGTAGGACAAAATGTGCACTGAAGTTTTTATAACATGCTCACATCATAATTATTATTTGATGTTTTCAGTACTCAGAGCACCACATTATCAAACTGCTCCTCTTTGATAAAGACAGTGCTTAGAGGCAGTGGTAGAATAATATATCAGATACATAATAGTGTAACTTTTAAGAAAATGACTTCGCACTTGTTGCTTAATCCATTTTCATTCATCCAGCTCCTAAAGCAAACTAAATAATCTATCTTTTTCTAAACAAATATGATGAATTATGTATGTGGTATATTGTTTTATAAGTATAGAGGACTTGGCCTTAGAAAAAAATTGTTGTCAGACTGCATACATTTCTATGATAAATGGACACATCTGAGAATGATTGTTTTATAATTTTTATTATTCAACATGTATACCTCTTTCCTGTTTCCTGCAGGGCAACTTCTCTTAGAGAATATATATTTTGCTATGAGAGTGTGATTTGAATTTAAAGGACGATATTAACTCCCATAATGATGAGCTCCCGGTACAACAAAACAAAATGCAGCTTCTGGCTTTGCAATAATTGACTAAATAATAAAAACATTTGTATTTTTTTTTAAATTGAAAAACATTTACAAAGTAACTTCAGTTCGATTTGTGTTCACTGTCATTCTGCCATGCAGTTCACCTATAATAACGCAAGGCCCTGATATAAGTAAAAAAATAAGGAAAAAGGAGAATTAATCAAATAACACGAGGAACAAATGACTATGAAATGCTTCCTAAGGATTCTGGGTAACTTACAAAAACCCACACAGAGTGTAAGACGTTGTATCAATCAAATTGATATTGGTATTGTACTTCTTGACTAGTGGAATAAGTGCACTTTATATCTTCCAGAAAATTTTGTCTCAGCATTGGTGCAATGTAATACCAGAAATTATTGCTGACAAATGACTGTTTACTGTACATGAACACAGGATTTTAAGAAAAGAGTCAAAGGTATTAAGTGTTGACTGCTGAAATCGCCTTGAATGGCAAAGAAACCTAGTGAAAATCAAGAGAAACAAACCAAGCAAAACAGCAAACTGCTGTGAAACCAATTTGTTAATTTAATGTGAAAATCACCAACGGCATGACTGATGCCTGTTTTATTAGGAGCAAGAGTTCTGACTGGAGTTTGGACAGCTGGGGAGTGGGGCTTCATACACAAAGATTTAATCCAATTACTATGCTTGGCATGAAGCAGGTGAATTTTAGAACCAGCTGTGTACTGTAATTCCACCTCTTCGGTTAAATCCAGCACTAGAATTTTAGCTTTATAATATGTAAGAGAGTCAAATCTTGTGAGTTTTTGTTGTATGAGTCTGTAGGAACAGCATAAGGCAGAAAAAAGAGATATTTCAAAATACTTTGGCGCGAGCTAGATCACTATTTAAAATCACATTCAAAATCACCGATTGGTATTTCCTAGAGCAAAATGGGCTTTACACACTGGATATAAAATACAACTAGAGGATACATAACCTGTCATGAAGCATGGATGAATGGACACCATGTATCACAAAATAAATACACAGGCATTACCTAGCCGTCGATACAGACAATTAGTAATAGGATGGAGTGGGTTTAGTTTATACTCGGAGCAAAATGAATGATACTTATAGTGGAATGTGTACAGTAGGATAGAGGATAGACATAATAAAAATGATAAGACATAATGTGCTGAAGAATGGATGTAACACACAAAGCAATAGATGTGCGATAATGAAATGGACATAACTTGCTACCTCAGGCACATAAACTGCAACACAGGGCTAGACCTTCTCTTCAGTATATGACTATCAAAAAGGTGCAATGCAACATGTTTTTGCAGAGAAAGGAAACCACCAGAGTTCTTATTTTCATTTTACCAACATTCCTAATTAACCATCCCATACTGTATGTTGAATATGCTAATTTTGCTCTCAAGCCATGCCCTTCCTAAGGTGTATATCAGGCTCACCTAGATCTGTACCTGAACTACTTTAGTCTAACATCTGATCATTCTTAGGGTATATTTCAAACACCCAGTCCCAAAGACAAATTATTGCAAAATATTAAGGCAGAGTACAGTCTTAATCTACAATGATTACTGTATGCAAAACTAATCCATACAGTGCAGATACTAAAGCCTCTATGAAGTGTGAATTGCATACAGTATAGTTTTCTTCTTTTTCTTCCATCCTGCACATTTAATGTGGGAAAAACAAATCCATAATGCAGAAATAAATACTTTAAACATACTGTCCATTGCTAGTAAATCCCAGCACGCACTGAGGCAAACAGATGAGCTGGGATAAATGAAAATCAATTCTTTTTTAAAAGATGCCTCTCTCTCAATTGATCCAGACCCTGTGGGTAATAGCCCCAGAGGAATGGGCTTTACCTTTAACACTGTACATGCATAATTAAGTGTATGGGAAATTATAGCACAGATCTAACAGAAACCCACACAGAGCTCACACAATGATCGACTAGTTCCCCAATATGAAACACCTGGTTTTTTTAATAGTTGCCTTTTATCACCTGCTATCTCATCAGTCTTTGAGCAAATTAAGGAATATTTTTAGATTAAAGCTTTGATTTTACAGAAAAGATGAGCTCACAGGCTCACCAATGCAGCCATAAGCCAAGGTTTATGTGTGGATGTGCATGACATTTCAGCCACCTGAAAAGGTTACCGTACATCATGTCTAAACTAAAAATGAAAAATAAACTGATGTTACTAGAATGTGAATGTATTAACTCATGAAATAAAGAACAGGAATGATGGTACAGTATAATCTAGATTCAGCTACATAGTGACCTGCCAATCCAGCACACCCATGGCAGGTCTTTGGTAGTGTGATGCTTATAGTTACTATGTGGATCAAGTTACACAAGGAAAAGAATACCTGTATTCTTCATAAAATTAATAATAAAATAGTCTATTCAAATATGAACATTTTGCTGGCGTTTGCATTAAATAAAATAAACAAATGCTAATATTGTGATGTGACATCTATAAATGCGTATTGATTGGATCCAATATGTAGTGTTGGAAACGACGTATAATTTACATGCAAATCTGTCTATTTTCAAGATAGGAGATATAATCATTTGTTTCAAAAAAAGAAGAGATGTGCCTACAATAGTTTCCAAGGCTGTTTGCCTGTAATGATATACTGTAAAATCAACAGCTATTATTCTGCTCTAGTGCTCCTCACCACACTGGTGGAGATAGCTTGAGGTGTTACTGGCACTGGCAATGCAAGTTTGCTGGAAAATGTAGAGAGGATCAGCTCTCTGGCCAAAGAAACAAACTGCTCTAAAGAAGGAATAAAATCTATAAACATGGGAATAATGCTGTGAAACAGACGATCCACAGTTCACATGCAAATCTAAATAAGCCCATGCTCATGTGTACACCTACATTAACACAGCATACATATTCCTTTTGTGTATGGGTGATTTTCTTGTGTGTTACATGGAAACCACATTTCCCTCACTTCCATGTAAAAACACAATGAGTTGAACTATACTGATAATATAACAGGATGCAGGATGGTAACATAAAATACCAAACAATGAGGTAACAGCTGTTAAGAAATGTGAAAAGTGAGCTGAGCTGTATGTTAAACTGTGTCCGAAATTCTACAGTATATCACCAAGGATTGTTGCCTTCTTAGTCTTATTTCAGGCTATATTGGATTGGAGATCAGCATTTGAAGACCAGCTGTCTGATCAAAAGATTAAACTATGAGACAGTCTGTGACTTAAGCCATCTTGAAATACTGTTCTTTCTGTAACCAAAGAAAGAAGCCTATGTTCAGAGCTGTAAATGGAAAATGTTCATTGAGGGCAAATTTTCCTTTTGCCTCATGCAACATAAAAGTAAAAGTAAAAAGCAAAGAAATCTGCACTTGGAGACAATTTGTGACCCCATTCCCCTTAGTAAGCAATTTCTGGAAATATCCTGGTCACTATCGCCATTGTACTTGGCTCTGAAGTATCTTTACAGACTGGCTTGTGACAGGTTAGCAAGAAAGTACAAAATACAAAACCGGCCAATAGAATAGGAATATACTGTACGTCACTGCATCAAAACCACTCAAGCATCACAAACAACTACAGTAGTTGCATATGGATAATGAAGCTTTTAAACATAAATATTTAAATTGTATTTTCCAAGACCAATTACAGTTAAATTTTACATTACATTTTTAAATTTACGATACTTAATGTACATTCATAGAGTAAACTTACATAACAATTGAAAAAAACAAATGTATTTAGTTGCACACAAAGATTCAATTTTCTTAAATCACATTCACAGTGTTTCAGTGTCAGCGAGGATAATAATCTGAGATTTAGGGTCAGAGAGCCAGAGACTGTTTTGGAAATTGACCATATTTCTAATGAAGTCTAGTTGGGATTAAATGAACATGCTTTTTGAAAGAGACAAGCTGTTTCATGAATATTAGCAAGATTCAACACAGAGGAGATTATAATATGTTAAAGAATATAAACTGAATGTGTCTGCTGTGAGTCTAATTACTTTTCTCTCTCAGGATCTCAAAGATATAGAAATAAATTATATGAAAATACATTATACAATACAATCTCTTCTTAATGTTACATATTAGCTGACTTTAAAGACATACCAGTAAAAGAAATACACAGGAGAGAACAGCACTTAGAAAATAGATACTGTACTGTATGTATTGCTTACTAGAAAATGACATCTTTGAAAGCAATTTTAAAAGTCTGTTCCTTCCACTGAGAATTTATGGATAATGCAAAGTACAATTACAATAGAGACAGAGATTACATTTTAAAATTCTCAATATTCACCCCATTATGCAATAGGTGCTGAGGCTGACACCAAGCTAATGCTTATAGTAGGAGAACAAAAAAACATAAAGAGAATCCAAAGACATTAGGAAAGAAAGAAGCTTTGACATCCTGACATCTTAAATTGTGCTAGGTTACTGTTAAACAGCTGTGCACTGCACTGATTTATACAGTACTGTTGGAGAACATTACCTATCTGTATTCTGTATCGTTTTTCTTCTAGTGCTCTCAAGCTGCTCTCTGCTCTCCTCGGTGCCCTGTGAATATCATGGCCCATGCAAACCAGTCAGGCAATCTGCTCAAGTGATGCAGCCTCCTGCCCTTTGGTGAAGAGTCCTACAACTTTGGTTAGGATTAAAAATATGTCTGGGCTTCAAATATGCATCTTTAAAAATCAGGGTTGCCATACCCCATCACGCAGACCCATGATCCCTTTTGCTTACTATAGCGACATGAGGAATCAAATGATCTTCAGACATCAGGATGTGCAGAGTAGAATGTCTTTATACAGTATATATAAAAAAGCATTACTGCCTTCTAGGGCTAGAGTTAGGGTAGGGTTATTTACATAGGGTTTTTTTATTTTATTTGTATTTTTTAATTCTTTATTTCAAAGAATTTTTACTTTTTAATTCTTTTATGTGTATATCTTAACAGAAAAATTAATCAGAAACTTAGGCTTACAGCCTACCTGATGCATTACAAGCTGAAATATACTGTATGTCGATTACTTTCACGACTGAACTGACTTAAGATCAGACTTCCATCTGTCTACAGACTACATAGAAGCTTACACAATTAAATTCAAAATTTGGTATCTAAAATGTAATAACTTTAGTGAAATAAAATTTAAATTCCAGCTCTACATGATCGTATTTTCACTTCTGTACCACACAGGATCTCTTTAGAGTAACAGATCTGTGTTTCTTCTACATAGACATGACAAGAAGTATTTTAAGGTGGCTTCTAATTTACTGAGTTTTCTTTCTCGCTGTCAGATGAACGAAGGCTCCATCACGTTGTAGGTTTAACAGCTAAACCTATCCTGCTTGATACTGGTCCTAAACAAAGTGGATAGCACTTTCCAGGCATTTGAATCTTGCTCAAGAAGACTTATGCTGACCTGTGTCAAAATCTTGACTCACAGAAATCCATAACTGGCAAGAAAATGAGCAATGGGAATAAACGTCTTCAACTAAAGTGATGATCTGCCACTTTCCTGTCGATTACTTCTCCTTCCTCCTCCTCAACAAATTTATCGATCAGTTGGTTCTGGTCAAATGAAAGTTTTTCCTTTCTATTGCATCGCATTGACCTGATTGAGAGGAACTCTGATGACTTCTGTTATGTTCCTTTTGACAAGAAAGAGAATGCACGGACAATTGATGTTCAATGTACTGTATATGGCACCGGGAATGGTTTATATTAACAATTTTCCATGTGAGCCAGAGGTTGGATATTTTAACTATCACTATGCTGGAAAACAAAATCCACATTAATTTTATATTAGCATACTGTACAGTGTAACTGACAGACGCCAAGCAAGCTGTAAAGTAAATGTGATAATGCGGGTTCCAGGAAATACACAATCTTCACTGTAGTTCATATTAGCATTAAAAAATGATTTGGACTTTTCAGCAAGTGGAAATATATATAATTAATACATAAAATTAAATTTCTAACAACCTAAGGCACAGGCTTCCATTTTCTCCCCCAGATTCCTAGTGCACAGTAGGCATTCAAATTTAACTACTGACCCCTTCTTCCAGTAATGACTGCAAGCCAGCTCAAGGCAATGCAAGTTATTAAAATACTGTCAATGTTATGTGTTGGAAATGTATTTCTTTGGGATACGAGGGTATTTTTGGACTTAAAATATTTTTCCAAAAACCCTTTTTTCCAAAACCGTCGCAATTATTGTAGATGGGATCACGTGAGAAACAACAAAGTCAAACAATCATTTTTTTAATACTACAAACTCCGTTCACCTGTTGATACGTTTACAAATGCTTGTTAGCACATGACGATTTGTGATGCCAGGCCAGAGCCCACTGAATAATCGGCAACAACATTCGTCAGACTGCAGGAGATAGCCAGAGGGGTCTGCGGAAATGAAATACTTTCCCTTTATGATAAAAAAAAGAACCAAACAAAACAAACAACTCAGGCAGAAAAAAAAGGCTACTGCTAAACTGCATACAAATGTACTAAAATATAAGCACTATAAATCTTGTAATTCTTCACAAACATGACAAACTACTACAAAATGTGACATTTATTGGTGATTTATTGAATTATCAAAAAGCCAGGTATTTGGCTTACACATAAAGCATCAGGCGGAGTGACATATTTCATAGAGCCATCTGGTTAATGGGAAGCACTTTACATTAAGCCCTGCAGTGGGTAAAACCTCAGGTGAAAACCCAGAGAGATGGAAAATGCAGCACACTTAACACCATTCTTATTTTGTCAAAATTCTGAATTTTCCACTGCTTTCTGCTTTGAATAAGGCCTCAAGGCATTCTGCAGTTCTTATGAATTCTGCCTTGCTTTGAAGGATTGATCCCATGTTCCAGTACAATAATGCCTGCGCAATATTTTGTTATATCTGCTAAAATACGATGGGTCGAGCTGCGTTTCTTGTTATTGGAGTTTGAATGATTGTGCCTGGAACATGAAACAGATTTACATAAATTTCTCACAAAGGGGGAACAATTCTACTTGCTGCCTTTTTAGTCTGACATTCACTACAACATAAACACATTGTGATTGAATTTTCATCAAAAGGAAGAGAAAGAAGTACTGTACAACACTTCTTTTTTATTCTTGATATTCTCGATCCATACTGTACATTGCACTCGCAAAATCCAAATTATTTTAAAGGCATTCTTTTGCGGGTCTTTGACTTATTCAAGGCGGCAAATGACTTTGTAAATGATATCAACAATCCTTTGATGCAAGCCTTCAGCCTATTTCTGACACAGCACACAAAAATAAATTCCACTAAGGCAGTTTAGTATCTACAGTACATCCTCAGTGGTATTTGCAATGTCAAGTTATTGGTCAGGTCATAGAGCTTAGCCAAAAAGCAACAGTCTCCAACTTTAGGCCCCTACAACCCTAAGTCACTTGTAATTTACAGATTAGGATCGTTTGTTTAAGAAATAGTTGAATTAAGTAAGTAATGTTTCAATGAAGAGAAAATTTGAAAGCTGTAAGGATGGTTGAATTTTGTTCCTAATGATTTCTAAATTACTTAATTGGAAACACCACCTGTTTGATAGACCATACTGTAGTTAATGTGTTCCAGACCTTCCAAAAGTTATGATTTAAAAGCTATGGTACCCATTAAAGCTGCTGGACTGGGGTTCTGCACAACCAGGGTTGGAGACCCCTGCCATAGTAGATACACAGTATGTTGGATATTGAGCTTAGTTCCATAAAAAAATAAAATAGCTCCTGCCTAATTGAACTGTAAACATTTCCCTCTACTAGGATCAATCCCCTGATCAATATTCCTCAGCTTATCATGAGAAATTGCCAGACTCGTGTCATACACTGAAATAATTGAACATAAACATAAACATTCAATTGCAATAAAGAGCAGCAAACACTAATTTGCGCAGAGATTTGCTGATTGATCATTTCTGAGCCATGACTTAATACGATGGATATTAAATTAGTCAGCCAGAAGAAAGGCCAGGCTTAAAATCCACTGAAGCACAGTGGGAGCTCAGTATCTGAGAACGCAGAAATCCCAAACAGCTAAGATCTTCAGGATGTATTAAAGTTTGTCAGGAAACAGCAAATATGATTGAAACTGCTGTTGACTGGAACTGCTTCAACGTGTCTTACATGCACCGAATAATAAAATAGAAATGAAACCCCTGAGCCTTTGCTGTCGCACTTTTTTCTTTGTTTCTTCTTTTAGTTGTTCTTTGTGTGTAAAGTGAAAAAGGGGTGTCATGATATAATATGATAACGATGCTTCCACATTATTTTTTCTGTTTAGCCAATTGCCTCGCCACCAATAAATTAAATGATTGTGTCAGAATAAACATCCATTGAATGCCCCTGAAGCATTTCAATACCAAGACAGAGTGATATTGTTTGTTTTAAGTTCATGACTTTTAGGAAGACACAGTGCCGCAAACATAAATACATAGACTATTATCGTTTATTTAACATCAATCATATTTTCCATTTACAGCTCTGAATATAACCTTCTGTTTTCTTTCATTTACAGAAAGAGCAGTATTTCAGGATGGTTTAAATTGCAGTTTTGTCTTGAAGTTTTACATTATTTTTTGAACAGACAGTAACTCTTCCTTTACAAATGCTGATCTCTATCAACATATAGCCTGAAATAAGACTAAGGCAAAATTCATTTGTCATATGGAGTTTCAGATGCATTTTGGCATACAGCTCAGCTCACTTTTCACATTTTCACATTTCTTAACAGCTGTTACCTCATTGTTTGGTGTCATATGTTGGCAACCAGACACATGAGACATCACTACAGTTCAACCCAATTCCATGGGATTTATTTGATGTGCTTTCCTTGACAGCATACATTTCTTTGTACTGGGATAATATTTCCTTTAGAAGACTACTTGCTTCAGAAAAACTAGGATTTACTACTGTGTTCCAAAAAATGTAAAAAAGTTCTTTAAATTGTGATTTAAAGGAAAATCACGCATTCCACGTTATTTGGCATGTGAGAAAAAAAATCCCAAATACTGGATTGAAAACATTTGTTGAGTACAGTATGCTTATGGAATGATTCTAGGGGACCTCTTTTACCTCTTGTACTTTTTGATGATAATGAAAGCTCACAGAGCTGTCAAATTTGTGTGTTTTTCTACTGAGAGCTCTGAAAACAATACAAACAAAATGATAAATAGTACAGTTGAGGAATTGCAAACAACAGAATGGATGCGATTACATTATGGTTATCCCATGTTTATACATTTATTTTAAAGCATCAACATTATTATTATTTTTGAAAATTCTGAGAAAGAGCTTATCTGCTGCAACACTACATATTTACATAGACTAAAAAAACATTTCTCATCTTGATGTAGTACACTCACCACCAAGATGCTATTTGGGCTCATGCATAACTGAATTTAATTAATTTTAGCTTTAGAATAACTGTCACCATGTCAAATCCTTCAATGGTAAAATGCCCCAATGAAAAATGAATACTACTGCTGGAGAGTCACAGAAAATCTCAAGACCCACATACAAATGGCAATGCAATGCCATAAATGTTATAGGTCATCAAGAAAAGATCCCCTTCTTGATAGAATGCAAAAGAAACACATTTAAAGAGTTCATTGGATACTGTGTTTCAAAAAGCTGACAAAACCCCTCACAGCCAAGCGCATCTGAGCACGGATTAATGATGTGTGAAATTTGCAACTTTATGCCTGCAGTATTTAGACCAGTGCACATAACTTTTAAAACACATTTTATCTTCCTCCTTGCAACCTATTACTAAATTCCAGCTTATAAAATGTTATAGCCTTTTATTTATACTGTTCCAAACAGCATGTCTCAGTAGCTGTTTGCTGGTGAATTGTAACCTGCCTAATTTTGTGCTCGAAATGGGAGTTCAACAGCAGAACAGACTTGGCTGCCCCACTGGTCTCAAGAAGCAGGCTTCCTTTGCAAAATGTGAAGAGGTTTCCAGCGGTTTGGCTGTTGCCTTTACTCTGCAATTCAATGACAGCACAGGATGAGGCAAACAACAGCCCCGATATAAAAACTACCAATGCCATCGGAGTATAAGAATATCGAAAGAAAACTTGTTGAGGATTCTTTTATAGACAAAGACGATCAGTGCACTCCTAACCTCAAGGGTATGAAAAAGAGCAGAACACAAGTTATCCAAGACAATTGCAATCTGAGAAAGAGGCTTCAAGCTGGGAACGGAATTCTGGAAGAGGCAGCACTTGGCCAAACTTACGTCCACCAGGGTAACTTCAGCTTGGCCTCATAACCGAGGGGCCCCGTCACTTGTTAAGTGACTTTGTAGTGTTGTGCTGTGGGTGATAATAGTTCCGCTGTGCGCACTGTGCCCTGCTCCCCCTTCCACCCCCAATGTGAGTCGTGTCACAAATGAAAACACCAAAGGATCCACATCCTAGCACACTTTTCACATACTGTAGGCCTACCACTGATGGCCATCACACAGCTCTCTTCCCTTGTTTTATCTCCTCAAATCATGACAGATGAGCTCTACCAAATGTGATCACGCGTTTTTAATGTATTTGCATGGCGAGTTGTCAGAGAAATCCAAGAAAAGATTTCATGTTTCCGTTTTGTATTCTCAACCTCTCCGCTCTTTCATGGGTGTTCTCTTCTTGTTAAAGCAATATTTCAAAAGGCAGTGGTGCATGGGCTGATTTGAGCATTTCTCCAATAGTCTATTGATCGTGGATTTTGATTGCCTTAAACATGAGGAGCTCAGAGTGGAAAGGCTTACAGCTGTAATGTTGAAGCTGACACTACTGGTGTGTAGAAGTTTACATTTATTGTAGATAAAACATTTCAGTAGTTCCAGTGTTTTCAAATGTATGTCATATCCATGGTAATAAGGTAGCGCTTAAAGTTAGTTTTAGGCTTACACAGCTATATTTTTCTTTGGAATGACTGTAAATGATAAAAGGTATGAAAAAAATAAACAACAGCAAACAATAAAGATTTAAAGAAAAAAAATATATTTGAATAATTTCTGTATTGCTGAAATTGAAATCGGGGTTTGAAAAATATGAAAAGCAATACAGAACTGAAT
Source organism: Atractosteus spatula (assembly GCF_055471065.1). Taxonomy (NCBI): domain Eukaryota; kingdom Metazoa; phylum Chordata; class Actinopteri; order Semionotiformes; family Lepisosteidae; genus Atractosteus; species Atractosteus spatula. The sequence goes on along the minus strand of NC_142709.1, from coordinate 67,896,093 downwards.
TGGGAACAAATGCATGCAATAAACAAAGCCTCCAATATGGCTCAAGACAAGCATTTTCCTGTCATGCCAGGTGTGGAAGAAATGCTCCAGCAAGATTCATCATTCCTCATTAAAAGAAAGTTGAAAAACATACAAACACAGGCAGTGAATGGCTTTGAGCTACAGCTTAAGAACACACACTGTATCATATCCCTCCAGAGGATTCTGTGGAATCGTGTTTTGATTTTTACTTGGCCTTCTGAAATAAGTACAAGAACGTAGCTCTAGCTTGCTGTTACTTAGCGACTGCCAGTCAAATATACAATGGGAAAAGCTCTGAAGCATCCTTGTATTCCTACTGCATCAGGTTGTTAAGCTTCCCCTTGCATGTGCTAACCAACTGTATTGCTTCCATGATTTTTCAATATGTGTTTTATTCTTACTGCACCACCAAAACATTAATCAAGCTAATCACCTATAAAAGTAAATTGGTTGTTATACAGTTATGGTTAAGCTTGAATTAATTAAACAATTATATGATCAATTACAGGTTCCGAGTATGTAATGGCTCCACAGCATATGCAGCTATAATACAATTGAATCTCTCATGCTCAACTGCTGTCACTTATTTTTTGTCTTCCATGGGATCTGAAGTGCTCACTGTTCTGGATCATCACGGCTTAAAGGTTACTGCTGTTGTGCTTGTTGCACTTTGTCATTAGCTAATTACAGCACGTCAGGGTTCTGGCTTTTATTGACTTGCGATAGCTGGGTGAAATTTTCAAATGTGTTTGGAAGATCATATTTCTTTTCCAGTGAGTTATGTCTGCATCTTCCTGTTTCACATTTAAGCACAAGAGCACACTCACAAGCCATGCGAGTGAGAATACATTCCTTAAGCTATTAATGGGAGGGCAATCCTTTCGGCTATGTGGTGTAATTCTGTTTAATCATCTTAGCCATGAACTACTAATGCTGTCTAACTGTAGGTGCAGCACAGATTAGCTCTGGTATATTATGTCTGAAGGGCAGGAAAATCTACTTACAAATCACCTTACTAGGCAGTAAGAAACATATTGATTTAATTCTATCATGCCTAGTATAGTATGGAATTCTTAATATGATTTCCCATTAGCCCAAGTTTAGTGAAAGTGTACAATTTTCTAATTGACCTGTCTAATTGGATTAGTGTATAATGACAATCTGTATGTCCTTGACAGATCTTTAGCACAGACAGTTTCTATGATACAGATTGACTTTTTTCATTCATATTTTTTCATTCATCCACTTTACCTGTTACTGCCCTGCAGCACTTTGAGAATACACTAACCCAGTCCTAAGAATCATATTCCACATCTGATGATTGCATTATTGAATTCCTATTAGTATTCCATGTGAGGTGACTGGGTGGTTTAGAAACATCTACACCACCTTAAGTGCCTTTCTGTTTTTTTTGTCTAAAAAAACATATCATGCTGGTACATATTTCCTAGTAACCTATCACCCAGCTCTTATGGCATAAACTTTTTTTTTTCAGTCTGATGATACAAATATTTTTAAAAATCACTTTATGGACAACGTATGGTTCTTTATATGAACTAATAAAGGAACTGAAATACACAAAATATTAGGATTTGATATCAGATGGCACCTTTCTAATAAGGCATATTGTACATGAATGAGTAAACTCCACCTTTTAATACTGTCTCTGCCAAATCTATGCATTTTTTCAGTCAAAAAAGCAGAGACTTCAGTTAATTTGACCTCTGCCCTGAAAGTAAAGAATACTTTGTCAAATGACTGAAAAAGAAATCTTAAAAAACATTAAAGCAGCCTAACAAAGAGTAGTAGGTTTCTCTTTTCCTCATTTAGTTCAAGATACACTGACAATATTTCAGATCACCTCATGCAGTTGGACGGAATACTGTATACTCCCCTGGTTTATTAATTCAGAGTGAAAAAACTAATCAAGTAATCATTAATAACTTGGAAAGACAGCAAAGTGATTGCCTTATGCATTCTGATTGAGTTTCTGCTGAAAACAGCAAAAAATAGTGTTTTGCTTTTTATGTGTCTTTTTTTTAATGCTACCTAGTGAAATAACAGACTGGAATGTTGCTTGTAATTGCAACCAACAGCTGGATCCATGAATTCATTGTACATGAGAGACAGGAAGAGACAAGACACCTACTCCTTTCATTTCCAGTCCATTATTCCTCTCATGTTAGATAACCACAGAGATTCTTTATTGTTACACCAAACAGCAACAAGACCTCTTAACAAGATTTTTTTTTAAATCAAGTTGCTCCAGTTACTCCTTTAACATTTCACTGCCACAAATATATTATGTTGGAAGAATAATTAAAATATTGTAATGTACTGTAAGTGTAGTTTTAGTAATAGAAGGAGAGGATGAATAGAGATTAAAGAGCTTAAATATTCAAATCAAAATAATAGTCAGTCCTGACACCAGCCAGAGTACAAGCAATTTCTAAATGTGAATAACACAGCCCACTGGTCAGGTGAAACCAAGAGAGGGGACATGGGTACTTTAATCTTCTCTGAACAATTTGAAAGAAGTAGGCAATAGATTACTATTAATGTAAATATTTATGGATTCACCTACACAAGTCACAAAACGTCAACACTATAATATACTGTACAGGCTGATATTTTAAAGAGGAGGGAGTTGCTGGAGCCCATCACCTTTATCAAACGTCCTTCACTAGGCCCAATGACCATCCCACTGTGCCCAGAAGCGGACATAAGTCTTTATTAATGGACTGCTTTCATACTATCATTAAACATCCACAGATGAGACCTACCTCTAAACAGATGCTAAATGTAACACAACCTTTGGTCTTGCACAAAAATTCATGCAAATCAATAAGTTGTTGACAGAATATTTCTGGCAGATTTAAAAGAGACACTTAAATGGCCCCACTCATATGAAAACGCAGCTCCTTTCCCTAAAGTTCCTTTGGTGCCCAACACCTCATTGTACTCCATCAATAAGGGCTCCAGTGGTGAACACTTTGCTTTTCTCCTCCAGGTGTGTTCTTTACATTCTTTGTACTGTCTTATTTTCAAGATAGTGCTTGGTCACTCTGCTCATCCGGAAATTTTAAGTGTTCAATGATCCAGCCTTCTAATCTTCACTCACATAGGGACCCCTTTGAAGCAGAGGGGTCACCAATTAATAAAAGCATTTTTACATAACCTTATCAACACCCACAACATTGTAATGTAGGCACTTGTAACACACAGACAAGTTGGAATAGAAGTGCTCTTTATGAACTAGGATAATTTAGTTTTACTATCCTTACAGGGACTGCTCTCACCAGCCCTCGAGAAGGTGCGAGGTCCTGACTAACACAGGGTGGGAACCTGAGACCACAGATCAGGATGGGGAAACATGGGACAGTCACACATGTACTGTACACTTGCATAACATGTACACAAACCCCTGTCCTTCCCCGCAAGTCCCAGGATTTAATGTCCCTGCTAGTTCCCCACTATTCCAGACAGGCTTCCGTCTATCACTTGTTGCTCTGGTTGGCAACATGGAGACAGCTGTGTTCTATAAGATCACTTTATTAGCCATACACAATTTCTTGCATTAGGAAGTTGTCTTTTTGCATACCCCATCTTGCTCTTCATGAGACACACAGACAGGGAGAGAAGCTTGGGGGTCAGAGCGCAGGGTCAGCCATTTATACAGCATTCCTGCAGCAGCTGGGTTTAAGGGCCTTGCTCAGGGGCCCAACAGAGTAGGATTCCTCTGCCAGCTGTGGAATTTGAACAGCAACCTTCCAGCCACAGGTACAGATCCTTAGCCACTCAGAGCTCACCACGCACTCAGATGAGTGCCTTTTACTGGTGAAGCCATTCAGGAGGCTTGAACAGACCATCATTATTGGGATATTTGCATTAATCAGTGGATAGTCATTCATGTTGATTTTTTTTAATGTATACATCAAAATGTAAAGTGGCTTATTAACAGGTCTATAAATAATACAAATTATTTATTTTTGTTAGTAAGGCATTTCATTTTATTATGTAAGTAATTAAAGATGCTAGATTGTTCTATTATAGTTCTTTTCATTCTTAAAGTGCACTTAGAAAACACATATACTGTATATAATCAATCATACTTTGCAGCAATTGATAATAATAACATAACTAGACAAAGGCATAAAATGAAAAGTGGTATCTACTACTTTTTATACAGTATGTAGACAATATACAGTATGTATATAAAATAGCCAAACAATAATGTTGTTTATTAAAAACTGATAGATTTTCTGCATTATTTTTAGTTCATTTCTAGCAAAGCATCATTGATAGCGTTAGCAAGGAATATAACACGAATAGGCTGACACTGGATCACAGTCCAGTGCGTGATCTGTTGGTTGCTCAAAAAGCAAACAGTGCAGGAAGACAATTCTCAGACTCCGAGGAAACAAAAGGAAACCTCAGCTTACATCTATGAGATCGTATTAATAGTAAAATTCCACGGAAGCCCAGTTTGCTTTTGCCTTCCCATGATCCACATGTGGGACACTCCTGGCTTCTTCAAAGAATGGAAACTCAAAAGTATTAAACCGAATGCTAAACCCAACTTAAATACTCATGATAGCCCATCACACTTTATTACACTTCAGACTGGCGATATCTGTCAAGCACATACCATTAAAGATCTCTTATGGCGGCTTCTGATAGAAACACAATGAATGACACCAGCTTGCCTGGACAATATGGATGGCTGTCTCCTCATGTGCAGCCACGTTGCAGGCTCATCAGATGCGGCCCACGAACTCATTACAAGGAGCGGCTGATGCTCAATCAATGACTTGGCAGAAGGATGAAAAGTGTGAAATCCAAAATCATTCATCACAAGAAGAGGTACCGCAGAAAGAGGGGTTTGTCCACACTTAAATGCTATCTATAAACACGACTTCACACAATGGGAGCACTAAAGCGATAAACCAAGTGTTGCAGTATCTCGTAGTAATCAGCAGAGATCAGGCTCTCTGCCTTCGAGCATAATCAGTTAGTGAGACTTCCAATCTCTATTAATTAACTTTGTCGCCTTTCAGTTTTTTAAACACAACACACCACACGGTATAAACATGTTTTATTTGCTCTGCAATATGTCTATAATATGAAATGCATATACTTCATTTTAAATAAATTCCTAAACAAAAATGAAATAAAAGAAAATAAGGTTTGGCTATATTTACATCCCCTCTTCTCTCCAGTCACTTAAGAAGTCTGTGATACCTTGACCCAAGGAAATTTAACCATTAACAAATTGATAATGTCAACAATGATGTTTCTGAGCAAGAAAGGATTCACGATGAAGTAGCAGAATAAATAAGTTTATTAAAATATCATATGGAATAAATTACAAAAAAAGAAGCCTTTGTCTTTTAGATCAGACTTGTCTTGCAGTTTTTAATCTTTTCACAAACGCCTTCTCTTTAACAACATACAGTAAATCCCCTCCTGCTCCCTGATATCCTGATATTACACTGTGTCCTCACGATAAAGCAGTGTTTAAAGCAGTCACAGTCTGGGCTCACTCACACTAACAACTCCAAGATTTAGCTCAGTTCTCCTCTGGATGACTCATTGTAAAACTCTAGTAGTACCAGCTAGGAATGTTTTAGGACTGACGTCACATGGACTGTCATTTGTCTTCTTTTACCTGCTGTATTATCTAAATAACAAAAGCTACAAAATACAAAACTCTACCCTGATCCTTTCTAAGGCAATTCTAGCAGCTTAGCAGAGTTTTAGAAACACACAGAAAAACAATATTCATTTGGCCGGTCACATGATTTTTTTATTTCATACTACAATAAAAAAAACTAGACACTCTACTATACTGTACTTTAGCCAATTTAGCTAAATTATCATTTTAGATGTCTAGGCCACAACAATTTATATTTCACAACGATTTATAATTTCTCACATATGAATCACAGGTTGTCGGTGATAACGATGAATGATGGATGAACTGTGTATATTTTAATCATGCAAAGCTGTAACTGCTGTTGTGCAAAGGGAACAAACACAATTAGCACAGCGAGTTTAATTAGTTCAATTATTAACCAAAGGGATTAGAAAATTATATAGTTAGGTGTTTTAAGTAATCAATTGGAAATCTGGCTTTGTACTTTATGTTCTTACTTAATCTCCATTGAGATGACATATGTATACATTCTTAAGAGAAAAAGTGTTGAGAAACAGTAGGATATCTGTTTACAGTTACATATAATCATAATTATATATTGTTATACTCAGATTATAAAATGTTGTTTTTAGAAATCACCAGTGAATGGCATATTATTGATATTAAAGCAGCATCTCCAGGCTCCCAACAAAAGACCGATATTATCATAGCCCCCATCTGATATCAACTCTTTCCCAAAATTTGAGTTTTTAGGCAGCATGGTCACATGCTCAGTAACTATCTGTCATATTGTAGCCACATACTGTTTGGAAGGGGATACAGCGCAGGTAAGAGCTGAATATGAGTGGACAATTTTACAACATTTAGGGTCTAGCCAGATGTAGAGCACAGCAAGTACCAAGCCTTCCCATCTTTCAAAGTGATGCCATTCATAATATACATTTTGTATATTATAAAAGCAAAAAATGAAGGTAGAACTTACTTAAAAATTAAATTTTAGAATTTCTTTATCATGAAATATAACATGCAGAACACATTCATACTGCAGCACTCGATGAGCTATACATGCGCATTCCCTGTGGTCTTGTTGTATAATTCAATAACGCAGGCTGTAGCGGTTTCTCGACTCGTCTCTGAAATGGTATGTCTATGGACATGTCAGTTTTAATTTGAAAGAAGATCCTGCCACAATGATCCTCAACTCAGTCTACTTTAGAGACTGTGAAAACAAATGTTCACGATAAAATTGTCTATGCAAAACATACTTCAAATAGTCACGAAATTCAGCTTTTTTCTACCTTCGCAATAAAAAGTACTTAGTCAGTAATTCAAGACTACTATCACCCATCCATCCACTTTCTAACCGCTTTATCCAATACAGGGTCAGGAGGGTTCTGGAGACTATCCAGGCAGGCAACAGGAGCAAGACAGAATACACCCTGGGCAAGACGCCAGTCCATCGCAGGGACACACACACTCAAATTGGGACCAATGATTCTGGAAGCCTATTAACCCACCAGTATGTCTTTGGACTGTAGGAAATCACAGCACCCAGAGGAAGCCTACCCAAGCATGGGGAAAACATACAAACTCCATGCAGATAGCACCCCAGGAATTTAAACCCAGCTGTGCAAGGCAGTAACGCTAATCATTGCATCACCATGCTGCCAATTACTATATTAGTGGTTGAAAAAATATTTTTGATCTCCACTAACATACTCTTTTTTATTTACTTAATTTTCAAGAGGACATCTGTAGCTGTAGAAGGGCAGGTGAAACAAACTGTTGTCATTGCAGCTCAACTTGTGTCTGCTGTACAACCTCTAAATTTCTTGTAAATAGCCACAGTGGGGACTAATTATGTAATAATGACTTAATTGGTAAGGGTTTAGGAATTCAAATTCTCACATGGTTTTAACGAGTTTTGTTTGATATACACAACGTTTCAGCCGTGGAGCCTTCTTCAGGTGTGAGAAGAAGGCTGAAGAAGGCTCCACGGCCAAAACGTTGTTTTCTTTCTTCTTTTTTTTTCAGCATGGAATAAACCTATTACTTGTTAATTTGTATTGTTTGTTCACAAAATGTTAATTCACATTAGTCTTTTTTTGTCAGACAGTTGTACAATTCTCTGTATATTATACTTCCCATAGACCCTCACCTGATGGAGGAATGGATGAATGAGTCATTAACCTATAGCATACCCATGCTGTTTCAGTCTCAAAATATCTTCAATTTCCAATGAGACAACTAGGGAATATGTTTGCGTTTATTAGTGTATCCTAAGTTTTATGTCTCTTATTTGACTAGTCTTCATCCAGAATTACCATCTCAAAATAGTTTTCTTGCACCATAACACATTTGGCACTGCCCTTTCCTGTTTATCTGTTGTAGCAGATTTCCAGCAATTTCACACACACAAAAATATTTTTTTTTAAGTTTCTTCCAGTGTGTGATCTTAAAGTAAGAAAAGATCTTATCTGTTCTGTGGACCTGGACATAATTCAGCTGGTTCTGTTTTCTTCAGTTAAGAGCCATCTAAACACTATGAAGAGAACCGGGAGATAGCTTTAGAAGAGTATTTACATTACGTCAGCAGCATCACTTCTGGTAGGGAAAAAAAAAGATAGGAGCCATTAAAATGGTCTGCCTACTTTGTCATATCTTAACTGTCATAAAAAATATTCCTCATCCCAAGAACTATTTTAAACTTGAGCTGACAGGTGCATGGAAAATCACTCAAGCTGCATTCAAATGGAGTTCATGTCTCTCCAGTGTGCATTATTCATGAAAGGCAGTACTTTATGGCTCTGATATTGCCAGATTTGCCTATTAATTGTTTATGAAACAGAACATTCCTCAACGGGCTAGGGGCTTGTGTTGTGTGGAATATTAAGAGGCCTGTGATTGTACGTAACAAAATTAATGCTGTTGTATTACTGAAGCATATAAATGATAATGAAAAAGTTGCGCACCTCTTCATAAAACTCAAGTCATCCGTGTAAACGTTTATTACTGACTAACGATGGTCTCATCAGCCAGCAGGCATCACTACTTGCTTGGAAATCTTGAATTTTGTCACAAATACACAAATTATTAGATTTGATTTTGTCTGCATTTTTGTGTCAGAAATAACAGATGGTTATGAAACAAACAAAAATCCCAACCCTGAAGGCATGGGGTTCTTACTTCATGGGAGGTGACCTTTCTTCTTTAGGTCAGTGACAACAGGTTTGGTATTATTCACTAATGCAGGCAGTGTTTTATTACAGTTTTTTTTTTTTACTGTACGCATCTCAGTAGGAAGCTGTGTACCATTAAGTACCTAGCAACAAAAAGGAAGTGCCTAAAATAACACAGCAGCAGACAGAAGAGAAGCACTACAGTGCTAGATGACCACAGAGACCAGTGAATGAAATAAGCCTTTTCTTTTTGAGATAAATGCAGGATGTGCTTGGTTGCAGATGCTGGTGCAATAATAAGCTTTGGATGACATTAGCTAGAACTGCTACAGTATGCCACTAGGCTGCCATAGCACAAAGCTCAGCGTGCCGCTCTAAACAGAACAAGGGAATAAACATCTGCATTTTTCTCTGAGTTAGAGCATAGCATTTTTAACTGGACGCAGCAATTATGCATTGTGTAACCAATCACGAATCAATCAGCTTTGAGCCGTTCTCCAAACTTATCAATTACTTAAATCAATAGCTTTTACTGGATGTTTATGCTTCAAGCACCTGAAAGCAATACATTGTATTCTGGAAATCTCTGTATGAAGAGTTACCTTATTACAGTATGTACCTTCACTTATTTATCAAATGTTTTAGTCCTATATATTTTGCACAATTGAACACATTTCTGTTACAGAATGGTATTTTAATACATTTTTAAGATTATTAAGGGAGAAACAATAGCCACCTTAGATTAATTGTATACTGTATACTTCTAAATACTGTATATTGACAACTCTTCACACAGAAAACAATTGTGATTTATTTTATAAGTACAATTGTCAATCTTAATATTATATATTTGCAGTTGTGCATGACATATGTTGAATCAGTTACAGTATGTATCTTTTTCCAGTAAATGTATCTTTACAAAGACCAGTCAGAAAGGGGAGAAAGGACTACCTCAGCAGGACTGCTGTTATTCAGTATAGACCACACAACCTGATTTAAGGAAATGATCTTGTGTTAACTTATGTACAGTAGTACTGTTTATACTGTACCGTGCTATCACATACACCATTAATAAACATTGTGAACCAGACAAGACATGTTCAGTTCACAAGAAGCTAAATGGATGACATAATAGTACCTCATTTCAATAAACACAAACTAATTTTATAACTTTAGTCTAAATGTTAATTAATGGAAATAATGCAGTATATTATATTTGATTAAAATCTCTGTTTTTACACAAGAGCAAGGTTAATATGTGCTTGTGAGAGGTTGGGCTTGATGATTTTCTTTCAGCTGATGTGCTTTGTTTTCTAATTTTGAAGGTATAATACTAAATATTTTTTGATTAAATTACGTCTTAATGTAATTTGGATTCAATCCAGCATCTTAGCAAACAAACTTGTCTCTCTTTAAATCTCATTCATCCAGAATGGAGTGAGATGACAGCCACATTAACAAGGTGCATGCATCCTGAACAGGAAATAAATGCCAGTAATTACATGGTGGAATACATTATGCCAAAGCTATTCCTTGCAGCCTCTCCTAAAAACAAAAAAAAACATAAATATCTCTATATACAGTACATCCATTTTCACTGTGCTTACCCTAGTACATCTGCTTAAAGATACAGTATTTATTTTTTCCTTCCAGTTATGTAACACATCAAAATAATATACACAGTATACAGCTAAAAGTGGGGTTCTAAAGTAATGATTACAATAAATTGCTTCTACATTTTTGTAATTAACAAGGCCTGCGGTGCATTCAACAATAGAAACATTCTATTGAGTTGGTAAGAATCCTGCGTGATTACAGCTTTTAGGTACTCAAAGGCACAGAACTGGAATGTGAAAATGTCCTTCAGACTTGGTATCTACTCTAAACATTTTACCAGTGGCCAGTTTCAGTTTTAATAATGTTGGGTGGTGAACTGATGAGGTTAGAATATTTTTGGAATTTAAATCCTGATATCTCATTTGACACACTGACAAAGGATCGGCAAAGCCAATTCTGCACACAGATCATTTAAAACAGATATTTTTTATCTGTGAGTGTTGTGAATACATCCAGAATGTTGTCTTCAGTTTCCATCAGAAAGCCAGCTATAAGCTTCAGCTGATCAACAATGGTGGAAAATATTTTTACTTGAATGAATTCCAATACTAAAAATTCTACAATTGTCCTCTGCAATGCAGAAAATTTCCTCAATTTGTTATTATAAAGACAAAAAAAGTACTGGTAAAAACAGAAGTTATTAAAAGCAAAAGCTTAGATAAAGAGGGACTTGGCATTTGGAAACACAGCACAATAAGAATAAAATAAATAAAAAAGATACAGGAATAGGTTTGTGTGTTGAATTATTTTATGGGCATAATAATTAAAAATAAAAAGTCAGTGAAGGAAAATCCAGACACAGCGCTAATTCAGTTTAATTGTAGAATTTTTAATAAAAGTGCATTATTAAGTTATCAAAATTAAATTTCACAATGATATGAAATTCTTTTAAAAAGAAGTCTTCCGAGGTGAAGCATGGCTGAAAGCAAGTGATACATTTAGAAGTAGAACATACAGTATATTCTAATTTTTGGAATAACTTTCTGGTTTTCAGAAAATGCAGATTAGATTAGATTTGCAAAGGATTAAATTTAAACCTTTTGCGAATCGTCAAAGCTACAGCAGGTGCCCATTCTTTCTGAAGTTGTATTTTGGGTCACCAATTTAGTTTTTGTGGTATCGACTAGGATCATATTGTCCTGTTCAATTTGCTATAAAAGAGGAAGGTTACTTATTCAAAAAAGGAAAGCCTATTAAATATTTCAGTGCAAGTGCCATTACCACACTTACTGTAGCACAAGAATGCTTTTTCATTTCAGCTTGTACATAGAGACTGCCGATTCTAGGATGGCCAGCTACATCTTAATCCTGCATTCAGGAGGTGATCAGGAAATGTTTAGTGAGATTGCCACTGCTCTGCATGCAGCTAAACGCTTCCTACCTCACACACCTTTCTGCTTCACATATTCTGTTACTGGGAATTTCTGGAGTTGGGCTTGTCAGATCATTTTAGTGAAGACATGTACCTTGGGAGCACCGTGTCATGCAAACAGGCACAATCTGCTTGTGTTTCTTTATTTAACTCTATTATATCCTTACAGCTGGCAATGTGGGTGTGCTTCAGTATGCTAGAGCCTTAAAATAATGATAAATGTGGCCCTGGAGATTATCCTTTTCCATAGACTTTCAAAAATCCAATTCATGTTTTATTCATAAATAATAAAATACACATACACATTGTAATATAGGTATTCTGGATTTGTATAAAAGAAAGAAATTTAAAACATAAAATTAATTTTGCACTGGCTTTCCATACAGGGTATGCAGTAGCCCTGCCTTGCGGTCTATTTTCCCTAGATAGATCCTTGACTCCTGTGATCCTTGGTTTGATTATACATGGAGACAAAGATATCTGGTACAAACGATTGTACATATTTATTATTTTGCATCCGGAAGAAATTCAGTCATGTTCTAATTTTATACTGTAGGTTATGGTTTAACAGTTATTGAGCGAAGCACAGGGACATTCTCGAACTGTATTTCATATGATGCGTGCTTCAATTACTATACATATTTAAACAATCATCAATGTTGTACCATGCTATGGACAATTACAAATGAGCACTCACAGTTCTACTGCTTTATTCTGAAGGTCTAATTAGTTTCGAAGTTCTTGCATCTCCCTGCTTGTGAATGAGTTTGTTTGCGGTCAGCCAGAGTCTTTAATTAAAAGTTTCAGGCCAATGTTGAACATTGTCAATATTTTGTTTGCTAACATAAAACACGCCACTGTTTAAGATAAATACTTGTAATTAGCAGGTTTACAGTAGAATTGAATTTAAAATGAATCTAGAGGGACATCTATTAAGGGAGAGTTCTACTTCCAAATGACATCTGAAGAAAAAGCCTTTTGATTATGCTAATTTCTATTGCTGTATTGTTTTATTACCAGGAGGGCTATGATGTACAGTACCTCTTTCTCTTCATTACCCACAATATCAATGTTAACACACTATGGCAGAACAGCAGCCGAAAATACAAAGATTATTGGTGGGTGAAGAAAGATACAATGCATTCAAAGGGTATAAAGGATTAAAAGAAAATTAGCTTCAGCTGATATTTTCTAAGGAGAGCACTAGCAATCTGCTATTTTTAAAATTCAGTTTGCGTCAACTGCAAATTACCAGCACAAATGAAAAAATGTTGTACTCTGCTTCACCTTAACTATTGCCATTTTTGTCAACTATTTTGTAACTCAAGAGTTTACATTTCTGTGTGCAATATATGTGTGCTTTAACCAGCTAAAACAATAGGGTATCCAATGTAATCCCATGTCAGAAATGACAACTTAATCAGTTTAAGTAGGAATAATCTCCTGCTGATGTCAGGTATGCAGATCTGAAGCTGGCTATATTATGTTCTCGTCTCCTCAGGCTGTAGGAATGCATTTTAAAATATGTATAAGCACTCAATAAGCCAAGGAAGGGTAAGATAATGTGTTTCTCAGTTAGATGATGTTTAATTACTGTATAGGAAGAAAACCAAGACACTGAATATAAAACTTTAAAGGGTACTTGACCCTTAAGGCATCAGAGCATCAGCCTACAGTGGACTCTGTTAAAGATTCAATTCCGTTGAGTTTTGGTGAACAGTGATTTCTTGCATTTCAGTGCCTCTGGGCCAAACTCTATGCTTTACCATTTTTGCTGCTGCCAAAGCTTAATGTGTAAATGTGGATAAGGGAGACCAGTGTGATTCTGAACCCTTAGGAGAAAGAGCAGGTGTTCATCATTCATTTGAAAGGGTGTCAATTACATCCCTGAGTAACCATTAATGCATTTTCAAGGCAGTTTTTCCACATTTGTTCTCAAGGCAACCCACGTGTGAAACAAGATGATTTTAAAGAAAATGAATGTGAATGTATTCCCTATTCACTGTCTTATTGTAAATAAATTATTTTTTGCTGTATCCTGTGGTATCTGGAGTAGGTCCAGATTAATTTCCCTTGCATGCAGAAACTACAGCCCTTTTAGCAGTCTTTATCCTCTGAAAATATATGCGCAAACAACATTTCCATTTTTTTTTCACACCGCACTGAACTTGGATAGGTTTGGGCTTCTGTGATGAATCCAGTTTCAACAGTCTCTTCCCAAAGGAAATCGTTTAAATCATAATATCAGACAAATTATGATCTAATGAAGAATGGAATCAAATTACTAATATTGGGACATGAAAGTTAAGGAATCAATTTTAGAAATCAAGAAGAAAATAAATTACTGAAGCAGTCTAGCTCTACAATGACTAGTAAGGTTATCTAAATTGGTAGCGTTATACTTATTTTTACACATAACGTGTAAAATTTTTTTACATAGCTACACATATTTTTACGAAGAAAAGATTAATTAACTTATATCTATCCACCATGTGCCATGACTTACAGTATAAATCCAAAGATCATAACTGTATGTTTCTCCCCTCTGTAAAACACACCAAACAATATGAAATGAATCCCAACAGAGTCGGAAAGATGTAAATTCTTGCTTCATCATAGCCCACTGATGTACACTCTATCTCTACTCAATACCAGGCTTCACCCAACTCTGATGGCCTCAGATAGTAGAGAATGCCAGTTATTTAGACACAGGCCAGATTTAACATGGGCTCCTCTCACCATGAAAGAGGTTCACTTTAATCCAAAATGTTTCCATTGAAACAAAATCTTCTGTACATAAATCATTCTTAATTGTTACTAAAGCTCTAATATTAGAACATACAGACTCGTTTAGTTTGTCAAAGGGCAAAGCATCAAGAAGTTTCTCTTCACTTAAATTAGATTAGGTTATTCAGATAATTCAGCTAGACCTTAATTAGTTAAATTACGTTAAACTAAACAATGATATAATGCATTGATATTATATTAGAGACAAATGATTGTATGATGTTTCAGATCAAATATTTTAATATTTGATGAGTAACTGTGCAGGAGGTCTTTAGTGTGATAACACTCTTACAATATTACAGTAGAATATTGTGATGTTTTGTGCATTAAAGTTACTTAGCTTAGCTTCCATGTTTCACATTTTGGATGGCAATTTCAGTTTTCTGTGTGATAAAAAATATCAAACAAAAGGGTTCTGTCATGTGTTAAATTGATTGTGCCAGTTTACATGGGAGTTCATTACCTTAGGAGCTACCCTGCATCCTAGCAACACTGCAGCTTATGATAAGTTCAGCTTGACTCCAGCAGCCCCACAAATTTCATTGTTTCCAAACACAACCTAATTGTGATATCCTGCGTCTGTGACAAAGATCATCAAGCTAAGAAGACTGAAAAATAGAACTTGGCCTTTAACTCTTTCACTTGTTAGTTGGTTGTTAACTATTTCACTGTTTCATAATTAATGAGGGTGACCCTGAATAGAATATTTTAGGAAACAAGAAAGTGTTAAACAGGGAAATCTAGAATGATTCTAACATGGAATGATATAAAAATAATATTAGATCGTGCTTAAATTTTATTATTATTATTATTATTATTATTATTATTATTATTATTATTAATTTGGACGTTAATCAATCATCACTGGGGGGGAAAAAATGCTGCCTGAAGCTAATAAGGTATTAATATCATACAGATTCTATTTCCAGATCACTATTCTATATATAAACCCTACTCTATCTAGTTCAATTGTTAGGCTATTTCTACCCATTATTGTGACATACAAATGGTGTTGTAAAGGGAATCAAGGTTTCTATAAGTAGCGAATACACAAAAAAATGCTCTTAAATATTAAAGGTCAGGAACTGCAAACTTAACAGACCGACCTTTTCACAGATTGAAGAGACACTGTGGAGCATTAAAAGTTGAAGGTCAATCTAATAGCCCATAAGCAATCATCAGAAGTTCATTAGCTTCAATCATCCAGACAGCTCCCAACTGAACATGGTTCACACTAGTTTGACGTAACACTGCTTAAAACTCCATGTTAGATCCATTTTAATCTCCTATAATTTGTATCTGGCAACTGCATTGCAAGTGCATCAGTAACTAGAGTTACAATAACACAGGAGAGAAAAGAGTGAAATCCCATTGGAATTTAAAGGACAAGATGAAGACATTTTAAGAAGGCTGATGCATTACTTTAATGATGTATTCATAAGTTCTGTGGATATAAATACATGCAAAATATATAGATATTATACAAAGGACGAAGAACAATATGATAAAACAGTTTGAAGGCTCTTGCTCCTGCATATTTTTCCTGCTTTCAAAGCTATCCATTTCTCTGGATGTTGTCAGATGTCTTTCCCTGTACCTACTGCACAACAGCAACGGCAAATGAAATTCAAAACATGAAAATGAGCTTCTGCAGCCTCCTATCATACTGTAACATCTTGGTCTACCTGCAACAGGTACATGTTTGGAGTATCTTGCAAATCCTGGGGCTGAACTGGCAGACTATTTGACAGAAAAAATAGTTCATTTTTTAAAGGTATGAGGAAAAAACAGCATTGCAGTGACCTCAAAACACTGAATTGTAAAATAAACTGTTATCAGATATATTATTTTGTTTAGCAGCCTTAGTTATTATAAAGAAAAAATAACTTGTTAAAGACATCAAAATCTGAAACAGAGATGAATAATAATCATTCAATAACAGCTACATCGATTTTTAGGTTTCACACACAGAAAATGTTTATGGAACAGTCTATGTATAAATGATTAATGCAAAACTCCTTCCCAGCAGCACAGCGGCATGTATACAGAATTTATGGAATTCTACAAAGAGATAAGTGATCATTATATGGACAATATTCCTCTACTTTCTAATGATATACAGTATGGTTCATGGGTGTTTTATAACTACATTCTAATAAATGCATTCCTGACAGGTTCCACTGTTTTGCATCTTATACACACATTTGGATACTGTCAATCTTCATGAGACTAACAGTCAATAACACAACTTTCCCTAACATTTTTGAAGCAAGCAATACTCAGATGAGTATGCTGACAAAAAGAGAACACTTTAACTATCAGTTTCCTAACATAATGCCTCTCAAATTATCATCAATGGCCATGAAAGGCAATGCAATACAAAAAATAAAGTGGAAAAGCTGACTGGATTTCTGACAAGCCAGGCTTAATTGATAAGAATGCAAATACTGCCGCTAATCTTAGTGGTAAATACCAGCCTTTTTAGCTTGAACCAACGATTCAAAATGCACACTTCAAGAGGAAAACAGGAATAGACTATGATAAATTAATTCACTTAGTCCATGAGTGGACAACCACAAAAGACAGATCACTGATATCTACCAGATTTTAATGATGAAGTAGCATTAGGCATATTAGTGTCATTTTAAGTTATGGATGTTTAAGAAAAATGGAGTATCAAAAATGTCATAAATTCACATCTCCACATTAGTGTATTAAAATTGCTGTGACACCATGACATTTGAAACGCATTGGGTATACTCTAATGTAGAAACATTGCAAAAACACTGACTACAAGCTTTAGGGACCATGACGTTAAACAATATTCACAATTCACTCCTACTATTAGTATATGTTTCACATTCTTTAAAACTCAACAAATGAAACTTCTTTAAAAACGTAAGACGGCACTGATAGTTGAAGACTATTCCTGGCCAAACCCTGCTGTGTTTCTAATAGGACAGAAACAGTTGGGTGTAAATTACACTGTTGTTATTGAATTCGGCTAGCCCTGACTAAGTATTTCGCTCTGCCATTGGTATTTGCTATTCCTATTTTTATGCTTTTAATTTTAAGAATTTCTTCTATTTACAATATTATATTCTAAAGCACCTAAGGATGCCTGCAATAGGAAAAAAAGGTTTAGAAATAAAAGTTGTAGAGCACTGTAAAGTATCATAATGGAAATCTTAGAGAACAACACTGGGTAGAAAAAAAATCTTCAAAGAGGCTGTGGAAGTCAGTACGCTGTATTCGGTCAGCTTAATTGGTTTTGTTTTGTAGCTGTAATGCAAGATTAATAACACTGCAAGTGAGGGACTGCATTGTGCACATGCCCCTGAGCACCTTCTGCGAAATGAGCTGTGAAAGTCTATGGTTTCTTTTCTTAATAAAATGATTAAAAAATCCAATGGAACTTAAACTGATTTGTCCCCCCCAAAAAAAACATGTGCGCAGAATTGAATGCCTACCCTGTCAGTGAACCTGGTTCACATACTGCATACCAGTATTTCACAGCTCTGATCCTGGGGGACCCCTGTGTCTTCTGATTTCCATTCCAACTGGGCCTTTAATCACTGGTGCTAATTGGTGGCTGTAACCGATCTGCTTGCTGGATTAGACTTTTTTTTCTGCACCCAGGCTAAAGTGCAGTACAGTACATTACTTCCAACAACAATGGCATACAGAACATGACCTGGCCTCACCTCAGGTTTGCTCTTTACTCACATATTTCTGTCTACAAAGCTCATAACAAGTGACCAGTGCATGGTGAACAGTCATGGGCAGGAACTGAAAAATCCTGACATTTGTTTATCTCGTTCAACTTATCACATATCAACAAACATACTGTACCTGAATGAGGTGTCAGTTTCTACAATTCACTCATTTGTACAGGCATTGGTACTAGTAATGAATCCCATTCAAGTTTTCACAAGCTTAAAACACATTTTAGGTAACCGAAATAAATTAGTGAATGGCTGAAGCAATTTGAGAGGACTTAGTGTTGTAGGCATGGCCTCAGAACTGATACTCTCTGATTCTCAATTTACTATTAAATTAATTTCCCTCTATCTAACCTTTTTTGCTATCACTTACAATTAAAACAATATAAAGTCACCCAAATAATTGCAAGAGTATAACACATGGTCAACTCCTCCTACTCCTGTACACAAGATTATCCCATGATTCCCTAGATCATGCGATAATTCTTTCCTAATCATTTTTATTCATTTTAATACCACAACGGTTGTGAAAAAAACAGATACTGTGCATTCGTGATGGTAAAAACAAAACTGTTACCCTTCTATGATACCTTGCACAGTTCATAACACCACCTTCCAAACAAGGCATTAGGGCAACAGTGCTCTGACAGATGCTACAAGAGCCCAAACGCTACCCTGGGAAGAGATGAAAAAGAATGACTTACATTGCAAACATATCAGTTTAAACCATTGAGACATTTTATTGATGACAAGCAGGATGACCTGACAGCCTCTTGAAGCTTGGCCCGTCACTACTTTCTTTTTTTAAGAGACTAAAATAAGCCACACAGCAGAGAGAGAAAAAATGAATATATTGCTTCTCAGTAAGACAGCCTTCTCGTAATTAGAGAAAACATACTCCAGTATGTGTTTTAACCTTTATGTGACCCAATTATTTCACTGCCAGTGGCAATTTGGATTAAAATGTTCACCGCCGAAGAAAACCGCAGTTCGTTCACTGGCAACATGACAATAAAAGATCAAATTGGATTTTTTTTATGCAAGAGGAGGGAAAAATAATGTGCTCAGCAAGATAACATTTTTAACTTATTATTATTTAAGAAATAACACTCAACATAATGGGAATTATGCGAGATTAGGAAGTGGAAAGGGACTAGGCCAACACTGGCAAGGGGCTGTGCCAGGCTAGACAGTTTGTTTTTATTTGCTACTAAAAATCCAGGTGGCATAAATCTGAGGAAAATTATTATTTAAACAAACATAAAACACACGGTGCAGAATCAGGAGTGATTGAATAGCCCTTTTCTAAGCCGTAATCATGAATTTATTTAGCAGACACTTTATCCAAGTCAACGTGAATGGAAACACAGGTATCAGCAGAGCTAGAAAATGAAAGAAACGGAATAAACATTACATCCACATGGAAATGCCCAGAGTGGAATAAACGGAAGTGCAGTTTTCTATACAATGTAATTCAATAGTTTTGGACAAAACCCTATGAGGCTGTGCGACTTGGCCATAAAGAGATATTTTGTCCAGAACTGGTATTGTGTGACTAAGGGAGAGACAGGTTGGTCATGAAGATGAGAGTAATTTTAGAGAAAATTATGTGGAAGCATTCGAATAAGCAAAAATGGAAGACACACCAGAGCCACTGAAGTTATCCGCATTTTGTACTCTATTAAAAATCTCATGCCTTGCCAGTTACTAAAAATTATGCAACTACAGTGTGCATACATTAAACATACTGCATCTGTATTTCTTTGTTGACTACAGTTAATAGACTGACATGCAGCAACATGAAACACATTTTCAGTCTGGTTTAATTTGAATGTGAAAAAATACTGTTCTGTCTTGGCATTTAAATTAGCTAAAGCAGTAGACCACTTAAGATTAAGGTAGACATAATTCTACTGCCAAGACTATGGTCTTCTCCTGAAAGAGGTTTTAAAATTCCTTTTATACATACTGTAACTCAGTGTAATTAAATGTTTCTTAGGTTAAGCAAGATTTCCCATGGTGCATTGTCTAAGCCGCGTACTATTACATGGTGTATTTTAGATGCTTATGTGACAATTATAATGAAGGTAAAATATTTAAATGATGCTAATCTAATATTATACATTGCTGAGGTCAGTTTAGGAAGTACAGTTCTTATGTCACAATTTAATACTCAGCCCTTGACCAGTTTTAACATGTTTAGACTGTAGAGTCTTGCTGCTTTTTTTAAAGCTCGTGGATAAAATCACACTCCGATTGTCTACACAGAAATGCAGCATGTGAAGCTAATGCTTTTTTTATCATTGCTTCTTTTGTTGGAATTCTGTGGGGACAAATGCTGTATGGTTCCAGATTCCAATTTGGTACAATTAAGCTCCTTTCATTACAAAAAAGAATAAAAACGGCTATTACTGAAACATTAATGCACAAGGCAGGGGAAATTTTCTGTGTTAAATGGCCACACTAAAAGCTCCCAGACAGTAAAGTTTATGAAGAATGCAAAGGAGAAGATTGCAAGGGTGTTGATGCATTGATGAGTTACATATAGCACTTACTGGAGCTCAGTCTAAGCACAAGAGGTAAGGAGAAATTCATATTTGCCAGTGCTCAGCTGCTTAATGGTACTGAAAATGCTGAGCTTGCAAATTCAAAGATAAGGTAATAAAATATATGTTTGGGTTTTCAGAAAGTACTCCTTATTCCACAACCCCCCTTAACCACTGTATGTTTTTAATGAACAGAATGTTCAAAGAAAGGCCTTCAGGCTCATAACAATAGCAAGCCTACAGGATGTGCTTTTAGTGAATACAACTGAGCACCAAAAGATGAAAGAATGCCACGTTTCAAGATTTCAGAACTGATAAACTTCCAGTTGAGTACAAGTTTTCAGAGTTTAGCCATAAAGCAGAGCTATTGAAACCAGACCTTGGACCAAAGTAAAATTAAATTCTGAACTTTTCAGCCATTAAGAAGGAGGAGAGTACAGTACCTGAAGGTCTATGTTATTTACTGCATAGCAGGGTAGTTAATGATCTGTGATTAACTATCAATTAGAACTGCTTTTCGTTTGCAATATCAGGCCAATAGTAATATCAGAAACATCTACCCACCCATTTAATAACTGCTTTTTCCAGTTCTGTGTCATGGGGGAGCCAGAGCCCATCCCAGCAAGCAACACACGCAAGGCAGGGTACACCCTGATGGGACAGCAGTCCATCACAGGGCACACACACAGACACAAGCACACTCTCACACCTAGAGCTAATTTTACCAGAAGCCAAAATGTTTCTGGACTGTTGGCAGGAAATGGGGCACCCGGAGGAAACTCACCCAAGCACCAGGAGAACATACAAACAACACTGCATCACCATGACACCCATATCAGAAACAGTACTCCTAAAATCTGATTAAAAAGAGCAGGAAGGGGAATGAATGTTCACCTTTGTCTCCTTGTAACCATCAGTTCACTTTTTTTCGAGACTTTCTCTGCTCAATAGCTTGTTATGTAATAATATTGGTGGTCTGAAGATTGTAGACCAAAACAATTTACATAAATATATACTATAAGATTTTATATATATATACTGTATAAGAGCTATACTAAACCTGATTGGATTTTATTGTTTTTTTTTATTAACTGAGGTCTTCTTGAATTGAGAGAAAAAGTAAACATCCCTTTATTGGAAACAAACATTGTGTCAGATTCAAACAATAAATAACTTCAATCATAAAATGTATTTATTAAATTCCATCTTTGTATACACGTTGTATCCAAGCCTTAGAGCTCCAGAACAGGAATTTATACTGAATACAGATGTGAAATATCCACATACGGTATCAGAAATATTTATAAGAAAAGCAACAGCTTGATGAGGATCTCTGTATTACTACAGAAAGTGCTGCTTTGTATTTGCTTACTGGTAAAATGATTGATACAGGTCTGTAGAACTTGAATATAGTTATCAGCACTAACATGTAAGGCAAAAGACTGAATTTTTCTGTTCTGTCCTGAATTTATGTTATTTTATAACAAGGTGACCTACGATCTCTGTTCAGTGTAGCTGTTTTTTTATGTGATACATGGCTTCATTCCATTAAGCTAGACCAGAATCAGGAATTACCATCCTTTTTAGAACTGAAATGATCAGCACATGTATTGGATGTGTATTAGGTTGATTTTAAATATAGACATCCATTCTTTTTCAAAGCAACACATCATAATAATATACCAAAAGATCAATCTCATCTTACTCTATTGGGGTTATGTACTCTCTGATTTTCTTGGGAAGGAGAAAATAGTATATATTAAATAATTTCTAAAGTCAAAGATTTATCTTTTGACTATCTGATAAGACATTCTGTGCAGAATAGATTTTATAGGTAATTAAGTATACAACAGCCAGCTGTGTACAAGATGACACAATTCCACTGGGTTCCTCAAGAGTCATAGTAAAAGAGTTCATTTGCTCCATACATTGTGCTACTGTTTCTATGCCTTCTCCTAGTTTAACAAGCAGAATTGAAAGGGAAGTGAAATGATGCTTTGTTAATTGTAAAATATATAGGAACACCAATTGGCAGGCTGTAAAACTCTACAATCATCTTCCTCACTGATGGGTCTCTCAAGGCAAATAAAATTAAGAAGACTTTCTTGCACACTCCTGATTACACAAGATTTATACCAACTGGTAAATCACTGTAATAAAGTCATTTTTCCCATGGTATCACAAGGGCCCACAATGTTTTAATGCCAGTTAGCAGTTTGTAGCAATGAAGAAAGGCAGCTTTAAGTATCTGCATTAATGTGCAAGTCAACAATTACATACACACATACTTTCAAATACTGTATATTAGCTGTTCTTCCTGGCAAGGATGATAATATATTGCAATGATCAGTAACTTCCTCTGGCAATGGCCACCCCAGTGCCACGCAGCTTTACCTTGAACTCATATCACTATCTCAGCCACCTCTCACAACCCGACCCGCATTTCAGAGCCACTTCACCAGAAGGTGGGCACCTTGGCACAGGAAGTTTGAATTTGTCCTGAGAGCCCTGGGCAGCAGCCTCAGTAGTGTACAGTATATCAATCTAATCTTACTCTTGTAGTGTCATATAAAATGACAGAGTCCTGATGTTGGTGAAAGAAGAGCTGTTTATTACGCTTGCAAGCGGGAGAGTAGCTTACCAAAGCCAGTCTCTCCGAAAGGTTTATTTTTTTTATACAGTGTAACAAACAAAGTATTAGCACATACATCATATGACTTGCTAACTGACGATTTAGTCCTTTCCGTTCTTTTGCTAGTCTAACAGAAAAGACCTCCTAATATGGCACTTTGCCATATTTATTAGACGTTATGTGAAATCATGAACGGACAGCAGTTGCTACAGTATGCGTTTCCTGCTGACAGGCAAAGAATATGCAGCTTGACCTTTTCGATATAAATTGTTAAAAGCATTTATTCTAGATTCTTCACTCTACAAGTCCAGTCACTCTAGAACACTTACTGTGGCTGATATGCAAAGGGTCAAGCATATTGAATTACATGTGCATGCTTTGGGTAATTTTTCTATAATTCTTTGTACCTTTTAGTAAATGAATTACTGAGCTGATCCTTAATTGCTAAATCATCCGAGGTGCAGAAGACCAGTTTGATAATTAAGGATTAGCTGGAGCAAAGGAATAGAAGGGAAATGCTGAGATTGACTGCCCCTGGTTTAGCATCTTTGCATTCCAACCCAAGTAATGAATTAAACAATTAATCTGATTATTTTCTTGCGCCATAACATTTTGTTAAGATCTTTTATAGTGTATCACTCAAAACATTTACTTCATTAAAGGCAAATGAATCTACATAAGACACCTTGGTGCTTGGTTTGAAGTATGCACTTAATTAAATAATTTGGCCAACTATGCAACTGAGAGATCTGATGGAGCAAAATCCAGAATTAATGAATCACTTGCATTTCATCCCACAGGATCCTAAAGTCCCTCACGTACAGTATAGGAGAGGGACCACTTTACTATTTCACTCTATCTACCACTGAAATACAGCAACCACCTGGGTGATGCACAGCAGCCATTCTTTGTCAGCTGTCCTATTACACAGCAGATCAGATGAAAAAGCAACAAATGACAATACTTTACCAACTGAATTAAGGGAGAAATTAAGGACGAATTGAGGATCCTTGAAGGAGAATTAAGCCAGGACATAGAGGCTAGCACTTCTGCTCTTACAAAACAGCCTAATGAGTTTTAATGAGTGTTCAGAAGCTTGGTTTTACTGCATATCTGAAGGATGGCACACCCAGATAGAAAAGGTTACCACCTGATAGATCACCAACACCATTTACAGCGGCAATCTAGCTTTCCTTCGAGGTCTCCTACAGTACCTCAATACGCATCCAGTCTTGCTCTGCTTGTGAATTCTGCCAAAATTAGGCTACAAAAAACATCAGACCATTCTAAAACCACTGGATAATCGGGAACATGTGATTGTATGAGGGTATTCTAGTAACATCTTAAATTAGGGGATGTTAATGCCATTCATAAACTATAAATAGAATAGAAGATTTTTATGAAGTATTCATAGAGTGACATAAAATATGAAAATAACCAACCTCTACTGCAGATTAATGTATGCTAGAACCAAAATTCTAATCCTCACCATAGCTTGCACTATGCTTGCTGCTAATCCCAACCCTGAGGGTATTTGCAAAAAGCAGCTTGTTCCATCTATAATATTTTAGAAATGCATTAAAAGCTGCCTTAGCATCTACCCAAAAAACATCATTTTTAAAAACAGAAGCATCAGTTATACACCATCAAATTCCTGAATATGTCATTAATTGCTAGGCATTTAGCGATTACATTTTGATCCACAAGTACAAAATAAGTGCTTTATTGCACTGGAGATTTATATCTCGCTGAGCCAAGATAACATCAAGCACAGCAAAAACACAAGAAGCCACTGTTAGGGAGATTGATTTGAGTCATATTGGATCTGTCTTCAAATGGGATTCCCGGCATTTTGTAATGAATTAATTTAGGAATTAAATAAGTACAATATCTTCACTTTTAACAGAAAAAATAATTAAATCTTTCCATTACAAGAACATTAAGACACACTATTCATTTCCTTGGACATATAGAAAATGTGTATAACAACCTCCAAATAAATGTGCATTTTAGCCAGACCCCAAGGGGGATATGCAGCATGAACTCTGTCGTGCAACATGGATAACAACTACCCATTATAATTAAGTGCTTAGAAAAAAAAAATGTGCAAGGTGCAAATTGTGTAGTGTTAAGAATTGTTGTTGGCTTGTCCTGGTCTGTTCTATAGCAGTGGCTACTATGAAAACCAAATCAGACACGATATAGTACTTCAGGCTGTTCAGCAATAGAGAAATATGCCTATTTTAGCATCAAAATGTTACAACAATGAGCAACCAAAAATCAAATGTGGCCTAACGTATTCCAACTTATTAACACTTCAAAATGTAGCCTACATTTAGTACAGTAATAGCATTACTGTGAACTCAGCCTATTTAATTAAGTTAGAAACTCATTAAGAAAATACATTTCCAGTCTCCATGTGAATGAATAAACATATTTTTATATTATGACAAATGTGTACTTACTGTGTACTTATGGTGCAATGAACAATTTAATTATCAATGTACTTAACTGAAGATAATACAGCTCAAAATCTTTTTTGTCATTTTTATTTAATATACAGCACCAGCTCTTGTATGCTTTTAAATATTCTGCCTCTTTCTTGAGCTTCTGTCTTCTGTTTGCCATGCTATAAACTATAAGCAGAAAAGACATCTGAGCAGTGGTACAGTAGTGAGGTAAAGTCACAGCAAAAGCATCTGTACTCCTGAATAACAAATGCAAAAAGGGAATATGCAGCACTTATAAAGGTCAAAATAATTTTATTTAATTCAATATAGGACTTTGAAATGTCATTTATTAAAATACATATGTGTATGTCTGTAAATTGGAGAGAAGAATGGAATTTTGCCCTTTCTAACACTGTAATTCCTTATTTTAAATAGCTCATGAGGCATAGTGAATCCTTTTATCCTTTAGCCCTTGTCTTTCCATGAGTGGAAATAGCACTAAAAGATGTCACAGTGCAATGATCATTAAAAGTCATGCTACTGTACTTCTCATCAGAAAACCAGCCGTATGATGCACAAGCTTCTGGTCTGCACTACTGAAGCCAAGGGTAAAGTCTGTTTGATTAGCAGCTTTGATCAGAAGATAAATAAAATTGCGAAAGCATTATTGAACAAAAGAAATGTCTGCCTGGTATTAATGATAGGTGTGCTTGTTCTGTGCTTTGCAGTGGGCACACAGGTGCACAGAACGCTGCTGAGATGCTTTCCATTACTGGCCTGTTGCTGCTTTCATCTTCTTTAGTGTAGTAAAAGGTGCCTCCCTTTTTCTCAGCTAGAAACTTCCAACATCCTGCTGTCTAGCCTGTCAGTTTTTACTTTTATTTCCTGGTGCTTGCCTTCTTTTTTGTTAGGTGCTCTTAGTCTTATGGCTTTTCGACACTCGCTTTGTCTACCAGATATCTTGCTGTAAAAACTCTTTTTCTCCACCTGTGCTCCCCCACTCTCCACCCACACAAACACAGACATACAGTACTGTGCTGTGTAATTACTGCTCCTGAGTGCGCTGCTGTTAAAAACTAAGGCTACAGGGTAGATTTCACATTCGCCTTTATTATTATTATTTTTTATAGATATGAGAAGACAGTTTAATTACTACAGTACGTATATCAAGTGGAAGTATACCTACCTGGAAGGATAATACTGTACATTTCATTATTGACATGGACCTTACTTACAGCTGATGATTGGAGAAAGAGATTCACAACAACTGAAAAAAGGGTGAAATTGGATGCGTAGAGAAACGTTTTTTTCATAAAGTAGCTGCTAGTTGGAAATGCAGGTGAACCTATAGCTTGTAAGCATAGAAACTGAAGTGGCAAAGAAAGCAGTGCTGGGATAAATGTGAACCAATATACCTCTTGGTGAGAGAAAAAGGATTTAAATTATATCCTTACATTTTTCTACATAATGGCATATCTATCTAAGGAGAGCACAGCCTTCAGAGTGTCTCCAGTACTAGAAGATATGTCTATAAATAAGTTCTTGGAATGAATATTAGTTCTGGCTGTTTCACAACAGCAAGGGGAGTGAACCTATCTAAAGAGACTTCAAATTCTGCATTGTTAGTATACTGTATACAGTATGAACTGACGGTCTTCGTGGGATTGGACCCGTAGAGAAAGACGAGACTGATACACTGACTCTGCTTAGCAGCTCTCTCAGAACCATTCAGACTCCCCCTGGCAAGGTGCCCACTGTCTGGTGTGCTGGCTGTGGAATCTGGGTCAGGTTTTGAGAAGCAGCTGTGATGGTGATTTGAGTTCAAGGTAAAACTGTGCGTGGCACAGGGAAATTGCCACCTCCTACTTGCAGAGGAATTTACAGATCTTTGCCAAATATTATGATCCTTGCAAGGCAGAAAAGCGAACATATTGGAAAGCATGTACTGTATGTGTAGTTCAGGTGGGGAGCTGCGTCAGCATGCGTAGGCTGCAAAGGAACAAGTAATAGGTTTATTCCATCCTGAAAAGAGCCTTCTTAAGGCTTGTTAAGGCTCCACAGCGGAAACGTTGTGTTTTCTTTCTTCTCTTTTGAGCATGGGATAAACCTATTACTTGTTCCTTTGCAGTATGTACTGTATGTGTGTATACTTTATATTTATATTATATTTTAATACATAATGCAGGTATTTTAAGCTGCCTTTCTTCATTGCTGCAAACTACTAACTGGTATTTAAACATGGGCTTTGCTGGCCCTTGAGATATCACAGGAAAAATGACTTTATTGCAGTGATTCATTTGTTGGTATAAATTTTATGTGAATACTAATTTTCAAGAATTAGCTCTTGCCATTTTTCACCAAGAAGGTGGAAGCAACTCTGGAGACATTTAATTCTACCTTATTAGGGCAGATCAGCACAGTATAGCTAACTAGTGAATCAGACGTATAGATGTACTGTACCTTATGAAGGACAAGGTGTATGTTTTAGAGCATGCAGTCACAATGAATTAATGAATGAATATTAATTGGCTTGTGGCAACCCGCCTTGTTGTGCAGCCAAGCGAAACCACAGGTTCTGAAGAGTCTTAACTGAAAATAAATTCATATACTGTATTCCTAGACGCATTAGAAAAATAATAGTGTTTCCCCCCAGACTCAATTCAATTGCTGTTTCACAATGTTAAGGATTGTAGCACAGTCTGAAGAGACATTTAATGCTGTATTAGGCATATATAAAGTATCTACAGTTGAAGAACACTCACACCTATTTATAGATGAATACCTATATATGCACTATGATTCCGGCACCAAAAGAAGGTGGTATTTGCACATGTTAGTACTAATAGTTTACTTCAAATGTTAAATCTAATATTGTATACATCTGGCATTGTGATTTTGATTTTTAGTTTTAAAAAATCTACACACATGCATACAATAGAGAAGCATCAAAGTATGTAAAGTCCAGTAGATAATAAATTTAATCCTTAAGATTAATCATGCTTTTCAATTGAGTGGTCAGTCACTGTATGTCACTTCTCCATGTTAATACTTTTAAATGGTAAGATTCTCTTGAATTAATCTAGACTCATAGCTTATGACTTAACAGCTGTAGTGATATCACGGACATCTGTAGTATAGTGCGCTATGAATTAACAAAACAGAGCTCTTTCATTAGCATTACATTGATTTGCTTAAAAACAGATGCGCTTTTGCCACGATGTTTTATTCCAGAAAAGGCTTACTAGGAAAAAAAATAAAAGAAAAAAACTACACAGTATTGATTTGCTTGTTATCTCTATTAACTTTGGGTCAAAGATCCAATCTTGTGTGGTGTCAGACTAAACACGCAGTCTACACCAACAAGCTGGAATCCACGAGTGCTCACAGCCAAAAGAGGAGGGAGGGTATGACATGAAGGACTGAGCCTGAAGACAGAATATTTCAGGTGAAACAGATACTGCACAGCAAGTCAGAGATGCCATTTTGTGAACTGTTCATATTCATGACTAGTATTTATTTTTATATTAATGTTACAATAATAATAATTGCTTACACTTATATAGCGCTTTTCTGGACACTGTACAGGTAATGGGGACTCCCCTCCACCAGCACCAATGTGCAGCCCCACCTGGATGATGCGATGGCAGCCACAGTGCACCAGAACGCTCCCCACACATCAGCTATCAGTGGGGAGGAGAACAGAGTGATGAAGCCAATTCATAGATGGGGATTATTAGGAGGCCATGATTGTTATGGGCCATTGGAAAATCAATGGGTTAGCGCCCCCTGCTGGCCCCACTAACACCTCTTCCAGCTGCAAGCTTAGTTTTTCCGAGAAGCTTCAGTGGGTTTCCAGTTGTGAGTTGCAGGGTGATATGGATACTGATATGTATTAGTTGAATTCTCCAAACCTAAGAAATATAAAAATATTAACCATGTTCCCTGGCACTTATCTGAGGTGCCCCCTCCAAGATTCCCTCCGGAAGACTCCATGAGTGAAATCATCAAACCTCTAGATACAGATGTGCGATAACCATGTTACTGTGACATCCCATGGCATCGTGAATGTCTGTATAAGTAATGGGAAGACAATGTACCTTGTGATTAAATACTACCCATAAGTATTAAATCAGATTTCTAAGGCAGATCTCTGTTACAATAGCCACTGGTCTTTGTTCTGTTGTTTACTGATGTTGGCAAGCACTCTTTAAGTGCTTAATTGATCTCCACACATCTGCCTTTTCGAATGTGTTCATGATTTTATAGGCAAGAAGCATTAAAATGTGAAATGTCTCAAGATTCTGTGAGAATCTTATTCATTATCCTGTAGTGCCCCAGTCTGGGCCTCAAATGACTATATAGTTCTATACTAGAATGTACAATAATGTACCATAAAATATTTATCTGTAATTCTGTTGTACACAGCAAAAATGCAAATATTCTCTCACTCGGACTTGTACATTCTTGTTCTGAATGATAATAACAGTGTGTATCATGCCATATAAAGATTTTATATATCTTTATATGCTTCCCCTGTTTCAGATAGCTTTATACTTTAAGGAGAAGTGATGTAATTCAAATTATAGTATTGTATTGAAGTTTAGGTGGAATCCTAGATGCCATAAAATGTATTTTTTTCTCAATTGTGTTTTACAAGTCAATGTTTTTTGGTTTCTCATTTTTTCCTGAAATACAAAACGTTTCTCTTCATGCCTTCGTCTTTTACAGTGCATATTTTTACCTTTACAGAGATGTAAAAAAACATGGAAATCATAACTTTGAACCACAATAATTTATATCTGTGTAAAATTGTGTACAAGACAAATAGGCGATTTCATGGACTCTGAATGCCTTACTCTTATAAACATCACTACCTAGGAAATGAAGATTTTCAAGAAATATTTCTAGTCTTAGAGGATACAAAATCAGGCAAGATAGAACAGTTTATGATTGCCAGTATGAAGCAAGGTGGGTGGAAAGCATTCTCAAGTTAGTGCTTTAAAGCATTCCAAAGAAATGGAAAAAACACCAAATTCAAATGTAAAGTATGGTCCACTTTCCTGTCCAAAACAGCTCACAGATGCAGGATTCCACACAGACCTCCTCACTTAAGATGCTGAGATAGTTATGTACACAGCAGATATATCTTCCAACGTGTTATCATTTTATACAGTCTGTCTCTGAAATCCCAGGGGAAAGAACTAGTATCTGTCCATGAAAAATCACTTGCCGTATGCAGACAATGGAAACCAAGATGGAATTTTAAATATGAAGCTAAAATAAAACAACATCCTGGCTGTGTGCTTTACCATAGCAAGGCTTGTCTTCCTGGCCACACATGCATGTACTGTATAAGTGTTCAGACATGAGAGACAATACATTTTCCAGGATGATTATACCAGGAATACACAGCAATAGCAATGCCTAGATGAAAGCATTATCTTTACATGAAAAATGTGAAAACCCAGATCCAAGAAAACCAAAATAATCAAGTAACTTGTTTTAGGTCACCCATCATTTTCTAATATGCACAACTAACCAGGACAGTTTATTATCCACAGCTTTAAATGTCATTATAATTTACGGTGACAATACCCTCCAGTGTGATCACAAGTCTTTCATTTCCTGCCACTATGAACCACCTAGTGCTTGTGGCTCATCTCTCATCAATTTGTCTTTCATCTGCAATTGTCCTGGTCACAATGAAAATGCCACCCTGCCTTTAACTACAAATCTGTCTGTAATGAGCCATAGCCAAACAAGATTCCTTTGAGTTCCCAAATTGTTTTTGTGCTTAAAATGCTGTGATGTTTCAAATCAGATACACAGAATGTTTATCACCACTGATAACAATTTCAGGGGTGATATGTGCCTGTGGCTGGAAGGTTGCCGGTTTGAATCCCGTGGCCGTCAGAGGAATCCTACTCCATTGGGCCCCTGAGCAAGGCCCTTAACCCCAACTGCTCCAGGAGCGCCATATAAATGGCTGACGCTGTGCTCTGACCCCAAACTTCTCTCCCTGTCTGTGTCTCATGGAGAGCAAGCTGGAGTATGTGAAAAGACACTTAGGATAAATATGCCAGATTTTCCACAGTTACCAAAATACCAGTTTTTAAACTGTAAGTAGCTGGTAGTCCAAGTAATCTGGAATTAAACAGGGTACTATGTACTGTATTTTATTTTCAGTAACTAGGGTAATATCATTCAGCTAGTGTTCCCGAGTTCCAAATTGCTTTGACAGGTGCTGAACAAATTTTCTGATCTCTCAAGCAAAACAGGTATTTTTGCAATGATACTCTCCCTAACCTTTTCTGTGACAGCTCTCTTTTTTCATTACATGTCTATTTATACAGCATGAATACATAAATATTGCATATTCAATTGATTCCAACTTACATCTTTATAGATATGCACAACCATTCTGTTTGATGTCTCAACCGGCAGACACGAAGGATCCACACCTCTGTCATAACTGTGTCTTTTCCTTTTGGTGAAGAAGTCTAAAAATATGTCAAAATATGCATGAACTTGCAGGAAGCCAACATTTGTGGAAAACAAACTCCTACATCAATTATCAAAAAATATTTTAAATCAATGTTTACCGAATAGGGTGGATTATATGCATCACAGAACATACTGTATGACAGATTTCAATAACACCATTATCAATGTGTGCAGCTACAGTATATTGAAGAGGAGGTGAAAAAAATAAGAAAAGATTTTAACTACCTTACAATGTGGAATCTTAAGTAAGATAATTAGTGCATACAGATCATCCATACATTTTTGTATAAAAGGTTTGTTCCTGTCGTAAAACCTTCAATAAAACAATTGCTTATCAACCCAAAAATGTGCTTTTTCATCGGGAAAAGATGGGATTTTTATCTGGCAAACCTGATCTTGTATGAAACACAGTACAAAAACATACTACTGGGCACCATTTACATTACACACTATTTTCACATTTTGATTGTTTTTAAATGTAATCTACTGTATTTACTGTACCTCATTTTTTTTAACTCCGCAGAAGGCACCTATTTATTATGCAGTATTTTATTTAACACAGGCCCTAACATCTTCTAAGGCTTTCCAGTTTTTAAACCTACTGTACCTAACATCAATTTAAAAAAAAGAATTAAAATAATTTGCCACTAAAATAAATATTTTTTTCCCTTTTCTGGGATCTGAAACATGTGCTGTGCAACAGAGACCTAGAAACCCTTCTTGACTCGGTCTCTCAGCAACTGAAGCTGAGGACTCCTGATTTAATGTCATTTTCAAGTAAACACTTTCATAGACACCCTTCAGCCAGTATACACACTGCAAGCTATTCTTGAGGTCAGGAGCTTAAAAAGTCAGAAAGATCAAAGATCCCTTCTACAGTACTGTATGTTCTACTGTTCAGTTCATTACAAGCAGTAACTAGATATGAGTGGTTGTACTGTACATTGCTTACAGTACATTGATGCCAGTGCTGATGTATAAGCATGCTCTCAGGTCTGACAGCTTCAACAACAGAGCCCATGGTTCATCTTACTGACAAACTCACAGATTTACTTCTCCTCTTCCTTCTTCTCAAGACCCTCTCCCATGAAGAACCCCAGTCTATGGCAAAACATATTTGGCATTAAAAATAAAAGCACCAGTATTACATTAGAGGAGATAATGAAATCCAGAACTCATTGGAAATCCAAATCTATGCTTCATATCTGTGGAGGAGATGAGTGTCATATACAGTAATAACATTAAAGAAAAAAAACTACCGAAGTATATAAATGGCTTCCCATAGGAAAAAATAATAAAAGTATTGTTGTTTTTTATTAGTTTCCTAGATATATAACAGTAATTTGGTTGTGGGTCTCTGTTAGAAGCAAATATGTTGTAGACTAAGAAGCTACTGTATGCATATGAATCTGAATTGTTTCATGAAAAGACAGTGTTTTTCTTTTCTCTTGAGTGAAAACCCTACCTCTGCTTGAAAAATTCAGCAGTTCGATGCAAATGTTGCTTTTATAGCTAAAAACAAACATATTTAAAATGAACCTTGTTGATATATTCTTTCTGTATTCCATTTTTAAAAAATGCAAATATTACAAAAATATAAATGTTATTAAAAATGTTTATATCAACAATGAATTCAATAACTGTGAATAATATTAAGGGTCTTTATCAAGTTATTTATAAAAATCAGCCCAATGATTTTAATATTTAAACTAGGAGATTATTTTCATCGAGAAAATCGCTTAATTGACACATTTAACCTAAGTGTGAAGTATCAGCTGAAGTTCTCTGTAACTTAAAACAAAAAAGAAAACACAAAGGAAAGACAGAATTCCACAGAGCTTTTTGGAAACCCAGAATGGAAACTGCTCATCAATCATTAATCTGAAGTGACAGACAACTAGGAGAGGGGCTCTTCTCTTATTAAAGAGGAGGTTTTCTAAGGAAACACCAAAGTCAGTACTGAGGCTTCAAAATGAGCGAAAGGTTTTACATCATTCTTCAGCAGCTAAGTGGAGGCTGGTTGCCAGATATACAGTAGTTTAATGATTCTGAGAGGTGGCATGCAAGTCTGTTTTTAATTAATTCTGCAGATAAATTTGCCCTACAGCACAACCCTGACCTTTTTCATCTGTTGCTCCCTGACTGGTGCCCAGGGAACTCAGAGAGATTAGTAAATCTTTCTCTCATAGTTCTAACATTTCCAATACCTGTGGCACTGGGTCTAGTGATGAAAGAGGCAGAAGATTTAGTCATGTTTTTGATAGAATAACTTAAAAATAAGAAGACTTCGATAGGTAATATACTGGACTTTCAGGATTTTAAACATTTTAAAATTTGTTACACTAACATTTGTTAGCACTATATGATTTAGTGTATGTATTATCAAATGTAACCAATGGATAATGGCTGAGTCTTTTTAGAGGCTGTAAACCTTGGAACTCTGATTTCTAATGTTCTAAACTGGACCATTTTATAAATTATAGACTCAGCACAGGCCAGCAGCAACATAAACTGTAATTATTTGTTTTCAATGTACTGCATGTAGCATGTCAGCATCAGGAACAAAAGCCCGTTGGCGTTGCAGTACTTTTAAAACAGTCAATTTCTATGTCTTACACTGTATCTTCATATACTGTATGATAAACTGTATGTTTCTGTCACTCATGCTAATCACCTGCACTGATATCCAGGTCATAGACATTTCATTCTATTCACATCGGAAAACAACCATCAAGGAACATAATATTTGCATCAGTGCTTTGTGGTACAGTACTGTACAGTATGTCTCATAAACACCCATGTAATTAGCAACACATTAAATAATTAACATTCATTTTCTGCAATTACAGCACATTGTCATCAAATTGTCATCAATAACAAGTGCATTAAAGTAAAGGACATGTATTATATTTTATATTTTCACTCTTACTTTTTCTTAACTTGAAAACTCTTGTAAATTAGACTGTAGCATTTTGGTAAACTTGTTAAACCCCAAATGTTGTCATTTGCACAAAAGGGAGGGATGAAAGCATGGGTTCAGTGATGTATGTATCAGATACTTATTGTCATGCTGCAAAGCAATAAGAAATTCATCCATCATCTTCTGATTTTAATGATATGGCTTGAAACTGTTCAGTCAGCTGAACACATACAGTAACAGAAGAAGATCCTGTAGAGGAATGCTTCCATGAATCCAGAAAGTTATTAACCTCCAAATATTGTCTTTAGGGAACACATGTTCCACACAGAAAAGGATTCACTCCTTTATATTTACAGTTTAAAAAGCAAACACTGTAACTAAGTGGCACACAGTACCCAATTTCCAGAGCCTCAATACTCAAAATTCATTGTTTAAGTAATTAATTAACCAAAACATGGTAGCAGAGGTGCTCTGGGATGATGCCATTGACGTTAAATATACTGTGTAGCAATACCCCAGATGGTTTAATTGATCATCCTAGTGTTTATTTGAATTTGAAGAAAAATGTTTTCTCTCAGGGGTTAGGTAAAAGATCATTATCATGTTGGAGTTGCAGTTCTTTAGACAGCATAGCAATTGAAATAAAAATAGCATACAACATTGCCCCATTCACATTAAAAAAAGGTCAGTTACCAAAGGCAACAAACATGCCATACAGTGCATGTATGTTGCTCAGCAGAAAACAAATGAACATGTGTAGGCTGATACCACTTTAGAACAGAGGAATTTATGATAGATTTTTATTATAATAAAAAAACCCACAAATAATTCTACTTAATTATGAGTTTACCTTTTTCATGCACTTCCATATTAACAGCTTTAATTCAGAATTTCATATCAGGTGGTGATGTCAGTAAAATAATAACATACAGGCTAGAACAATTGAGTGATAATTAATCTACACCAGTCATTAAAGATGAACCTGAAACCACTTAATGTAACTCTGAACTGTTCAGCGGAGCTTTAGAACACATCTATACTACATTATATAAATCAGAATTTTCGGTAGATGCCACTGAATTGGTACATTTTGTTGAATAACACCTTGAGCAGCCCATTTCAGAATTTGAGAAAATGCTGGACATCCACAGTCTCTCCTCTGGGAAGAGCCCCTGGTGGTGATGGTTTCAGTATTGAATTCCACCATCCTCAGACACCAGTACTAAATAAAATGTTCATCAAAATGACTGAGACACAAGTTCTTCCGCCTACGATACAGATGGTTATGATTTCCTTTCTGCCCAAACCATGTGAATAGGTTCATTAAATAATATATCCCAAAATTAGTATCCGTAGATCAAGAAAATTTTGCACACGCATGTGTTAAGAATCAGATGTATTCTGTTTAATCTATTTCTATGCCCAAACACAGCCGATTTTCACAGTTTCTATAGATTCTAGGCCAACCTTTCTATAATTGGAGGAGTTTCATTGGACTTGATCCCTGCTGGCTTGCTTTTGAGAAAAATACTAAAGTGAACTTGAAAATGATTAGCATTTATTGCTATATAACTGTGATTTTCAATCCTAAAAAATAATATTGAATAGGTTTAAATATATGTATACAAGAAAAAATGTAAATTATAAAAAAGAGTTTTTGCATGGTGTTTATGTAACACAACTATTAAGATACTGTATATGGAACATCTCCATAGAGGCTTAAAGAATAGCTAGTAGAAATCTGGAGAAAGTAGTTAACACGCAAAAGTACAACATTTCTTTCTATGTATGTTATTATTGGGGATTTTACTAGAGCTGTCTCCAATATACAGTACTGTATACTGTGATGAAACTTTTGC
This sequence comes from Atractosteus spatula, assembly GCF_055471065.1. Lineage (NCBI taxonomy): Eukaryota > Metazoa > Chordata > Actinopteri > Semionotiformes > Lepisosteidae > Atractosteus > Atractosteus spatula. The sequence goes on along the minus strand of NC_142709.1, from coordinate 67,858,828 downwards.
CACTGTAACGACTCAACACATATATTTTTTGGAACAAGTAAAAGTTTATTCCATGCTGAAAAGAAGAAAAGAAACACAGCATTTCGGCTGTGGAGCCTTCTTCGGGTATGTGAACTTGAACTACATATGTTTTTTGCTTTGGAAGGCTGCATTATATCCCTGGTGATTTAAACATATTGCTCTCTATATCAATGATATTTGGTCCATTAATAATACATGGTCACTAGCTATCATTACAAGAGTGGATCAACCATTGCTCACTCGTGTAGAGATGTGTCATTACTAAAGACAAAGAAACCAGGCGTCCCAGCAATCCCCAGACACCTTCACAGAAAACTGTCACAACCACTAATGGCATCTTGATGGATTATAGTGTGGGTCATATGGAAATTATTTTTTAAAACTACTGCAATGTAAACAGGCTGTAGTTACAAAATTAAGCAATGTCAAGAGCTCTTCCCTGCTTGCCCCACCCTCTACTTTCTAGGAGAACTAAGCTTTTACCTCTGATCATTTTTCCTGTTCCATACAGTAAATCATTCGTGATGTCTGTTGAAGACTGATGGGTCTTTACAGATCACATCCAAGCCATCAGCCACTTCTCCTTGGAAGTTCATGGCTAAGTCTTACTACTGCCCCAGAAACTTTACATTCTCAAACCTACTGTAGCAAATACATGCTGAAGGTTTTTTTGTGACTGTCCCACCACCCTAGACACCCTAAACAAAGCATCTTTACACAGAAAAAAAGAAATGATAATATAAACAAAGAGCCTAATATTTGGCTGTTTCATTGATGTACAATGTAGTTTATTCTGCTGCCATCTTGCCTGACCTGCAGGCAGGCCATCTTTTTAGCATCATATAACCTGGATGTTATTAATTCATTCAAACAACAGAGTAATACGTGACAGGGACAAGGGAATGCTTTTTTCGTGTCAGGCAATTAATTTGATTTTAGTATCTAAACCCCAAACCTTCTAAACCCTAAAATAGAAATGTGTGAAGACAATAATTAACACCCAGGTTAGATTGCTCACTTGTTAGATATGTCGGTCTCTAGGACAGCCACTCGGAGCTTTGAGAAGGAACTGAAAAACAACCCTCATCTAGTCTGATTAAAACCAATTAGTAGTTGTACAGTATGCAGATGCAGTCTTAATTCCACCAAATACCCTGAATGCAATGGTCTGGATCAATATCTTGCAGAGAAAGACCAATTTAGTATAACATTTGTCTCCTGGCTCTTATCAGGGAAACTACACCATGCACTTACCAAATTGCTCACCAGTACAAATGGTTCCCAGAATTTTCAATCTTGGTAAATCTATATAGATTATGATCAGGTGTACCCTCTGGATTTATGTTATGCAAAGTCCATTACATTATTAATATATTAGTTTTCATTTTCAGTTCTGATCCAATACATCTAAATATTTCATCAAAGTGCGGCTAAATTCATGACCAGTGATCTGCCTGTGATCCAATGGAGCAGAGATGATGAATGGTTAATCCCCACTGTAGTAGTATGAAATCACAGATTGCAGTGTACCATTGTCTCTGTGTTTCATCAACCAGCAGGCATTTGAATTTGGGAGTCTAATCTAAGAGTATATAAACAGTGCTGCCCTCTACTAGACTAGAGCTTTGCAAAAATACAATTGTTAGAAACAGTGAAATAGTGACCTCTTATGACTAAATAAATGTAAGACATTCAGAGGAAAAACCGACTTTCCTGAGATTAATGTTAATGCTGTTATCAACCACATTATCATACAATATTACAAAATATCATCTTTATAAGCAAAAATCCATTGCAAAGTCTAAGTATCAACAAATAATCAGATTCATAACATTTTGCCTCTAAACATTTTTTTCAAGAATTTTGTTACTATTGTATAAGGCTGCCTCATTTCTCTACATTTGTTTACATTAACTATATCTTTCAAGACAGCAGAGGGACTCAGATACAGCTATTTGACAGTTCATATGAAAAAGAATGAAAAGTGCTATCAAATTGCAGGCTGAATGTTTTTCCCCAGAGAAGAAACTGAACATATAGCAGCTACAAAGGGCGTCGCCAGGGCAGAAAGATAATACAACATTGTTCCTGCACACTGTACAGGTTAAAGGACTTTAATGATTGTGTCAATCACAAGCACTTCAAGCCGTATAAAAAGATTCCCACTGATACTCGTGCCCTGACAGCTGAAATAACCTACTCCAATGTCAAATCTAATATCTCACTGCACTAAAAAAATTGAAAATAAATTGCTAAATTAAATGAAGGAAAGTGAGACTTTAAAAATGATTTCCGGATATGAGTCCTCTATAACTTTGAATGGAAGATAAACAAATTTAAAATTTTGAGTGTAAGTCACGACATTCTTCAGTAGCTGCTTTGTACATTTGTGTTCTGGAACTAGAGAAAGGCAAGCAGACACACTTCAGTGTTTAAAGACATGCCTGACAACAGGAGGGCATCCCTGGTTTTTGAGTGCTAGGTACCTGAAGGTTTTAGAACACCTTTCACCTAACATCTGATTAAGATCCAGATAATGCTGATTTGTCTTATTATCCCCTTAGTTGGTTCAATTACATCCATAAGGTCTGAGATGGAATGAAAACCAGAAATAAACTTGACATCCAGTGCCTAGGTTTGCCTATGGCTGTCATTCTCAGACTAAAATATATATTTATTTTCCTTAGTGCAGAACAGACAAGACTTTGAGGGGGCTTCATTCAAGTATTCAGAATCCTCAGATATATTGGTGTGGTCAACCATATGGATTTCATCAGAATCAAAAGTGAAACATGAAGAGGATACAAGGTACCCAGCCAGAGTGTTGAAAATAAACCCTGGTTTCAGGAAAAAGCTGGATAAGATTCAATGACTAGTTAGGTACTGGCAATGAATCAATCTCAATGGCTCGAATTGCAACCTTTCTTATATTCTTATATTCCCCACAAAATTGAGAAACAACCTTTGCAATCATAATTATTTACATGTGAGGGTGAAAAAAATAAGTTTGGGCTCATTTCTAATCTATTTAATTCTTTGTATCTCCAGCATTTTAGTTATTCACTTTACCTTCTTCTGTTACCCAGTCCCATTCTTTTTTCCTGTGGAATTGTCCTTGGTCTGCTTAATTCTCTATACTAGTTAATATTACTTGCAAACCTGATTTCACATTGTGTTCAAACAGAAGGGAGGCCACATCACAGACCTTAATTTATAACCACAAATAATCCATTCTCTGAAAATCATAGAAACGTAGAGATTCAACAATAAAACCAATTCCTGAACCCTCCTCAAAGTTCTAGGACTAATTACTGGACATTGATTTTAGGAACCGGATGTTACAAAATCAGAACAAGTGATATAACAGAGCTAAGGACAGGGCAGTATTAAACTGGCTGTGCTGCAATATTCTGTGAGTGATATCTCCAAGGGTAATGCATCTATCAAACTGAAAAACATGACAGCTGGATTTGAACTAACTTTTGAACCACTGATCCATCTCCTTCTCTCAGCAGTTTCACTGCCAGACTAGAAAGTCTCTAGACATCTGTGATGGCCTTCACAGCCAGCACTTCACAGAAATCAGTGCATACCAAACCCAACTCGAGGCTTGTCTGCTTTCAAAGCCGGTTTCAAAATGACTAACGCTATACTTGATTTCTCTCTATCACCTCTGCTTCTTATGAAATAGCCTTAATTTAAAGGACTGTTGTCACAAAAATGTAAATTTAAAATGTACTGTAGGTCTCAAGAAATAGTGCCTTGTAGGAAACCAAGACTGAATGTTTACATTTTATGTTAGTTTCCCAGCTGTTGGCATAACATTATTTTGTTGCTCAGATGCTAGGTTTACCCATAAAATCACTTTTGGTAGAAACAAGGCCAGTAACATTTGATTCAATTAACTAGTTTAACAGTTGTCCATTACATTTACATTTCAGTCAGACTGAAACAGTAGACTGTCAGCAGATCAGTTTGGTCAACAAAGCTGGCCACCCAGTGTCCAGGTCACTGAAGCCAATTGTGTAGTAGTAGACCGACAGACAAGACAGAAAAACTACTTTGCAGCTACAAGAATATATTAACTCATGATGCATGCATAACATCATACAGTTACACAATATCAGTTTCTTTCACACTGTACTGGGCTTTAACACTATAATTGTCTAAAGACTCACTTGAAATGAAATTGAAATTTGGACAATAAAGTACAATCATGCAGCTAGCAAAAGTGTAAGAAACCCATTGGTAGAACATTGTAGCAACAATCAGCTTAACTGAGCACAGTCTAATTTACAAAACATCAATAGAGGTGCACTTCAGCCAGGGTTTTGCATATTGTAATTGTAATCATGACCGATTGTCTCCTTGAAATAAAGTAGCTGCTGTTTGTTTTCCAGTTCAAGTAATCATGATGACAGCAGTACTGCAGAAAAAAACATTTTTTTTATGTTTTACTTTGCATAAACCATGTAAACTCCATGGACTACTCAATCTATCCATCAACATAGTGTATCTACCCATATATCTGTTAACAGTAAACAATTCTAATACAATTTTTAGATAGGTAAATAAAAACTTGAACGTATTGACACATTTTCCAAAATTTTCTCAGGCCTGTGTCTCCAGAGGAAAAACAAATATGCTTCTCTGATTGCATTTTTTTGAGTTTAAGATGACCTTCAGTTTTTCAGTAATTCTGCTTTCTCATGTCTGGGAGTAAAGGAATAGATTGCATACCAGAATTTCTAAATTCATACGGAAAGGAAAGCCACTGCTTACACTCCATTCAGTAACATGAAAGATCTGCAGGGGACACATCTCTGATAAACATTATTTCCAATCCTTTATTCTGCAAGTACCATCTCATCTATTTAATTTAATCTTTACACATCTGTATCTTTGCATCCACTTGAAGAAACTCTGGTTTCTCCATATGCTGTAGACCTCAAAATTTAATTTCTAGCACATCTTTGATGAGGATGGTCTCATTCTATAACTTGCGATCTCAATGACTCCTGGTTTATCTTTCTTTTTTTACTTACATTTCAGTTCTGCAATGCATGCCTATGGTATCCCCAAGTTGTCTACAAAAACTGTTGGATTTCATGGAAAACCAAAGGGACTGTTTTTTTATTAGAGGCTTCATATAAAACCTTAGCAACTGTTAGAGGGATTTGAATGTTACAGATGAAGAAATTTCCTGTGACAGCATTGGTGATCATGCTAATTTTTTTACCAGGGAGTACAATAACTTTGCCCCTTGTCCTTAGTCCCTTGTATGCTTGGCCCAGGGGCTGTTGGGGCATGTGTTTTCTTATGTATGTACAGTTCTAAACAAAGAAATTCCTTGCCCTTACCAAACTTTTACTAAATGATAACTGTATCTTGTTTTCTTGCACTCTCGCTGTTCTTAAAACAATGTTGGCACAGTATTGGGAGAATCCACATCCTTGACATCTTTTATGTGTAGCTTTCTACAGATACATAGTGCTAAAATGAGATGGTGTACTCCTGGATTTGTGCAGATGAAGTGTTCAGAAACTGTTCAGATCCTTATTTTACTATGTCTGCACTGAAGATGTCTAATGCTACTTGTGATCTTTAAGATGGAAACCATTTATGAATGGTGGGGTTGAGAGTGGTGTGGGTAGCAGGTGCTATGTTGTACTGTATTGTTGTTGTATTTTTGAACTTTTACTCTAGCTTTGAAAAAATAAACTAACAGAAATTGTTTCACATAAAATATAGAATAAGAAACTTGAAGTGCTCATTGGGAATTATAACAGATGTGAGAAATTGCCTGTATGTCCAAAGTCCCAAGTCATTTTATAGAGTAACCGAAAACCAGTCTATGTATTCTTGCTGTATCAACTTATACAATATGCATATATACTATATAAGCCGTACTATATTAAAAACTTGCAACACTTGGATACAGCTACAAAGGAACAGATTATTAATGCCAGAGAAACAAGTCAAACACAGCAGTGACCTCTGGTGGCCCATCATATGCAGTACTGTATTGTACTGTATTTCTGAAAACAGGCTTTATCATGTCAGATGTTCTGAAGTACAGTCCAGAATGTTGCTGATGCATACCAAGTTATATCCAAAATCTGAACATGCCTACTGCCTGCCAGGACCAGAGTTTCCTCTTCAGCAACACCAATAAAAGAAATTCTGTTTATTATATTGAAGTTTATTATTTCACAGTGCCTTCAATTTAGCCTTTGACCCAGTAAAGGACAGAAAACTACGCTGCAGCTTTTAATATAAAAACATCAATAATTTACATTGATGTATAACACAATTTGATATTTTTTGTTATTGCTGTTGTAGGTGCAAGACATATAAAATATTACTTCTCCAGACTCATATGTATTTGGATTCCTATATACTGTACGTATATGAAATTAACTGTATACAAAAATCTCTAAATGTAATACTAGTTTCTTTTAGCTGTAATATAATTACATATTACCTAAATTCCTTTTCAGAGGTCTTCTAAGTCATTGGCAAACACCAATTTCTGGAACACTGTCATAAAAAGCATTTCTTATCCTAGATTTATAACTCAAATGTAGGTTTTTCTGGCACATTTAATAAGGGAAATAAATTTTGGCAGCATGTTATTTCTGAATTATACAGCGGGATTTGTTCTTTTTTAACAGTCACAATAAGATCATTAAGAATGACGTTGACAGGATGCAGTGCTAATTGTATTTACTAATAAAACAGACTTATTAAGCCCACAAATTAATAAATTGCAGTTCAAGAAGCACTAAGCTAAGCACTTTCTGGCTGTAAGACCCTGAAGGTTATACTTCACAGCTTTTAACAGTCTCTCAGGACTTGTCTGCTTCAAAGACAAATTGTGAATGCTAAGTATTTTATGTCCACTTGTGTACCATTACTAAGGTAGATGCCATAATCTGTTAAATAAGGTAACAAGGCAATTAATTACCTTAGCATTGCTCAAAATGCATTTTAAGTAACCAAAACAAGAAATCAATTTACAGCCTGTCATATGGCAATCGAATTGCCCTGTGTCAGAGACAGATTGGGCAGCGCAAAGGTTACAGATTCAATCAATGCCAAGATGGAAGACCCTTCAGCATGCAGCATCAAGATGCAACATCATGTTTGTAAATATAGTGCTCACCAAAGACGCTCTACACATCTGAAATTCAAACAGGGAAGCAGTGGTGTTTCCACTCTATCAAAAATAGAAGATTGAAAATAAACATGAGTGAATCACTAAGGGCCACCCCTGGCACATCAAAGGTTAGCTAATAAATACCAAAATACAGTATATAGAACAAGGTGAGAGGAGGCAGGCTTCTCGGCCTCTTGTCATGCAGTGATGGAGTGGGGAAATGATGTTGTTAACAGTGTTGCATCTGAGCTGTGGTTTTACATCAAGCACTATGGGCTGTTACACAAATGCAATTGTTTTGTATGCTTTGAAAATGTATTAATTAAGTCCTCATACAGTACATTTCAGGCTCGGAAAACAGAACTTTAACACAGATGGTTCTGAACTGGTGTAAAACACACATTTGCTCAGCTTGTGGACTGGATTCTAGGCTATTTTAGGCTAACAGCAATACCATGTCTATAAGTAAAATATTTTTCTTCATGTCAACAACAGAGGGTCTCTGGAGATGGAGAGCTTTCACCCTTGTAAAACATGTATCTTAAACCACTGCAGAAAAAGTATGCCTATCAAAGGCAGCTAAGAGACTTTATATTGTTCTTCTCTGAAACAAATTGCTTTATCTATGACTGCAGCATAATTAGGGGCACATTCTACTGTCCGTTTCCTGCCAATTTTCATAGTTCCTTCAAGCCTAATCTATTAATGTGAATCACAGTGCCACAATAGCCAGTACTTCTGCATGTCCCAGAGGATGATAACAGCAAGTGAAGGGTCACACAGTTGGGGTTGTAAATAGCAGCTCTACCCAATTATCCTTCCTCAGCAGCAGGTTACAACACTCTTCATTACAGCAGAGCCGCTAACAGTATTTTGTTCCACATACGCTGCTGCCCGACTTAACAGATGTACTTTAAACTCACTATAGGTCGTGCCTCACTTCTCTTCCAGGGCTGGCTGCTCTCTTCGGGGACTATTCTATTTTCTTTTGCATGCTGAGTATAACCAGTAAGCAACAGCAATTCGTATAAAATTTTAAATACACTGCGGAAAGAGCCTTGCAAAGGGAAAGCGTGTTGTTTCATAAATTACTAAACGTCCAAAAACTGTGACTGCCACATTCAACAACCCGATTTCTCAGCCTGAAAGAAATATTGTGTAAAATCTCAGACAATGGTATTTATCTCACAAATGTAAGGGTTTATTCTTGTTGTATTTCTTACGGACAATGCATGGTCCAGGATCCAGGATAAGAGGTCATTGTACCATGCATAAAGAGAGGAGAGGAGGGAAGGAGGTAATGGGGAAGGTGTGGGGGGAGGGGTCTTCATAGCAGTGAGTGGGCTGTCCTAAGCCTGGTAAGGAGGAAAATGTTCTTCTAGTGACCTCTGTTGGGACTACAGGAGAGGTGCACCAAGCTGCAACAGGAGGACAATGCACAAATATTACACCAGCCTCACAAGGGCTTTTGAGACGTTTATGTTCTGCAGCAGCATGTCCACTTGATTTATTAGCCAAACATGCAATTAACACACAGATACCAAAATCTTAAAATCCTTTCTACAGTATTTACATTTTCAAGTTTCATGCAAGTTACTCCATCTGAGGAGGCTTGTTCCCTTTCAACCGCCTTCGGCTAGTGTTCTTCAGCTATCATCCTTGTTCCATCTGCCATGACTTTGGGACCTTCAGTCTTAAAACATTGCTGAAGGAACCGTCTAGCATAACATCAGATGTCAAATACAAAACATCTACAGTAGATCAACCTCAGTAACTACAGAGTGATTTTTGGCAAAAATATTCTGGAATGGGTCGTGGTCAGTAAAGTTACAAATAAACCTAATGATAACTGTATTTGCATTTTATGATACATTACAATTGGCATTTAGTGCAAACCACAGTATAGAAAAAGCTGTATGTGGGTTGTGAATGATCAAATAATGGCTTAAGATTCCGATTCTTTAGCTACTCTTGTGCCACTAAATCTAGTGCTGCTCTGGACTTTATTGATCAAAACATTCTCTTTGTATGCCTCAAACATTTGATTGGCATTAGTGCCACTGTACTCTGCTCATCTGACCTATTTGTACAACCGAAGACTGGTTGTATCACTTGGTCATTGTACAGTACTTCTGCCATGACAAGCTGTTTGTATTCATGTGCCTCAAGGGTCCATACTGTGTCCTGTCTTGTTTAACATCTATGTGTTACTCAAACTCATCTTTTCAATATCAGATACTTCAATGGCAGTTTAGTACAAAGTTCTTGCTTCTAGCATACAAAGCATAAGTGTATCATGTGTATCATAAATGTATCATTATTTTCTTTATACAGTGACAATAGTGAAAGTGGTTTTTAAACATGAGAAACAGATGGAGAAGATCCTAGGATCATTTAGCTATTATTAAAACCAGACATGCTTAGCCTGAATAAACTTTAATTTGTAATTTCCCTTATGTTCTTAACCCTTTTTCTCTCCTGTATTATTTCTTGAATCAAATTCTTCTTCTACAATTTTGTTGAGAATTCTCTCAGTGTCTTCATATTTTTAGGATTAACTATTATAATACTGGCAAATTTCAAATGCAAAAAAATAGACACCATCTTGCACAAAACAGTCAGGATGTCATGACACCCCCCGTTATAATCACAGCGCTAGTTGTATTCTTATATAAAATATTATCTAATGTGCTGTAATGAGTAATGTGTGTTAATATGTAAAATATAGGGTAGTCTGCATTTGTAAATATTTTTGAACTTTTATGCACTTGACTAATTGTTGTGTTTTCTGTGTAATTTTATTTTTGAATTTTTTATTTTTTATGTTCTTTTTATGTATTCTTCAGCAGCACTGTGAGATACAAGGTGCTATTTAAGTAAGTTTAATTGTACGTTTTTTAAAAGATTGATTGGTTGGTTGGTTGGTTGGTTGGTTGATGGGCAGATGTGTTTGTAGAACTGAATTGATGTGGCTCTTGTGGCTATGATAGATTGCAGGACAAAAACAGTCACATGCTCTCAGGGCTGCCTTGTGTCCTAAGCTTCCAGGATAGGCATGCTACAATTCTCAGCAGGATAAGCAGCTTATGGAAAATGGGTGGATGGTTCCTGTGATTCCTATATGGCATTAAGCTGTTAGCCCATGATTGCTGTACACAGAGTATACAGTACTTTATCTGTAAACACATGATACTTAATTCATGCCAGATTTGGGTTAGCAGTTTTATTCCTTATAAAGCAGGTACATTACTACACTTGCACTCAGGGCTGTATGTATTAAAACTGGATCTTTCTTAAGCTTGCTGAAGTCAACATAACCCTGATTTCTAAATTCAGGATTGCAATAGAGTTGTGAAGAAAATAGCTTGGGGAGTATGGGATACTCACCAATGACAATTCAGGGAAAACAGGATTATCTGATCATGTTCTTTTGCATTAAATCTTCTGACAACCCCTGTTCTTTCTATTAATAGTACACCATTTTTCCATAAGAGGGAGTAAGAGCCTAAAAAGAAACTATGAGCTACACACTAGCTATCTGCTAGCTATCTTGTTTCTCAAATACTGAAGCAAATCAGCAGTGAAAATGGCCTACATACTGTATGTAACAATTTAAAATAACACATCTTAAATAAACTATATAAATGATTTTAAATGCATATGCATGTGAGACATTTTAGATAGTGGTCAAATAAAATATTAAGCTAAGCCAGTCCTCTGCTCTGTACTGTAATCTTTAATTTCACAAGCAAGACTATAATAGTTATACCGAGTTGTCTTTTTTCACTCTGAAATAATTGAAAATGTAATGAGAAAACTGTTGAGGCATTCATAAATCCATCTTGCTTCTTCACAAAAACTACCTAATTCATGCTAAAATATCTTTAGGTATTTTTCCAGCAGATTAGAGAGCAAACATTTATCTTAGTATAGCACAATATCATTTCCTTACTTAAAAGAAAGTCACACAACCTATCATGTTTAACAAAGATAAATCTGCTTTGTTTAAATGTAATAAATGTTGTTTTACATTAAGTTTCCAAAACACAAAGAAATAACATTCAAAACAAGTCGAATACCCATTTTAATTATTTTTTTTGTAAAAAGAAAATAGACTGCTTTATAGTCTATTTAGAGAGAACAATGCATCATTGTGAAAGATCCTTATTATACACAAAATGGAAATCTACACTATCTTTCATAAACCTGAGTTCGTCTTATTATGCACTCTTGTTATTTTCAAGCATGCTGTATGAATAATAAAAGACATTTGTTCACAGTGGACTAAAGCAAAGACCTGCTTTAAAATTACAATGGTAATTCTTTAAGAAACACTACTGACCGTAATACTGTCAAGATCCAGAAAAAATATGAAATTGCTCTCTGTTAAACTATCTAAGGCAAAAACTGTCTCTGAACAGGAGTATTGTTTTAATTCCTTGCATGGAGATTCTTTGTGTAAAGTGAATTAACCCATGCAGAAGCATGGAACTCTCTGGAACTAATACTGTGTTGCTTCATTTCGCCCAGGTTCTGTTAAACACAATTAAACGTAAGCAATGCACCAACAAAAGTATTATTATATTCAGTTTTAATTAGTGTATTCCATTCTAAATTTTAAAATGCAACCCCACTGTATGACAGATTCTCTTGTAATAACATATACCTCAACTGCATCACTCTGTTTCATTCATCCAGAATACAGGAAGGGGCTATTATAGGAAAAGATTCTCAGATCAGTTAGATTCTCATACACTATGTGCCGGTTGGCCTATTCTCATTTGTAGCCTTTCTTATATTCTCAAAGCAGGCGTTTATAAATGTAGAACACAGTTGACATATACAGTAAATAACACATTGTCTTGCAGGAAAAAGGAAAACCTTTCTACCAGGGGTATAATCTCTGCTTCCACGGCGTGGAAACAGCATTGACAGCAGACAAACCGGGGGAAACATGCTGATATCAAAGTCTTGGCAGCATCTATCCCTGACAGGTGTTCTGCAAGTCCAACAGGCCTAGCTGGTTAGGTCAGCTAAGGAAAGTCGTTCTCCTCTGATGCCTGATGCAGCTTGAGAACACCACGCATGGAAGAGCCCAGGGCAACGAGAAAGGCGAATGCTGGGTACTTACAGGAGTGCTGCCATCCGACAGGGTGTTCATGCTGATGGATGTGCTCATCTTTTCAGAGGAGAGAGAGGGTGGGGAAGGACTGCGCTTCTCCATGCAGCTCGGGTGGAGACTGTCCTGCCGCTGGAGGTACTCACGCCATGCTCGCTGGATGCTGTGCAAAAAAGATACAGCACTTCATTCTCCTCCCATTACACCCAGTCGCGACACGACTGGGGCTTGTCAAAGGCCAGTTTCATCTTTAACAAACATGACCTGGAGAGACGAGATACAGAAGCTGCGATTGTCAGCTGTCTGAATGTGCTCTTGGCAGAGAAAGGGTAATCAAATGGGAAAGACTAATCTCAAACCAACAAACTGACTGGCGCTGAGTGGCAGAACGCCCTGCTCGGGATCTAATTCGGATTATTACATAGATGGTGCTCAAGTGGCGAGCAGTGCGTGTTGATAAAAAAAAAAGTGAAAAGCTAAAATAGCAGAGGTTTTGGAGTTAAATGGTCCGCAGCACCCGTAAGCCCTGCCAACACAAGTAAACAAATTAATGTGCAGATCTGCACTGTTATGAACAGTGTTTTAGCCCCCAGAAATATTAAAGGGCAGATGGTTGTGTAAATATTAATATACTTTAATTAGCTTTATTATTGTAGATTAAACACTAAGAAATGTATTGATGATAACTCCTTCTGTTACCGGACCATACATTACTGAATGGGAAAATGAAAAAAAAAGTTAAATTAAATAAATATGTATTATAAGCAATCAGTACAAATAAAAAATGGTAAAAATACACATTTTCAGTTATTATTTTCTTCAGTTACAAATAGTTACAAATATTTCACATGCACACTGTTATTTAAAAACATGCCAGTTGGTGGCAGCATGAAAGTAAATAATACAACATCTACATGCTTTGAAAGGCTAAGACTAGCCATTAATACACAGTATATGCAAAGCCCAAATACAGCATTAAATGAAAATGATTACAGAATCTCATTTAGCAAGGTGTTGACTTAGAACTATAAAGTGAAAACATACAGTATCCCAATTTACCAAATTAAAACTAGTATTTCATCAAGATTATTCAAGGGTTCTTTTCTGAGTAATTAATTTCCAATCAAAGAAGATTAATATAGATACATCTCTGAAGTGTTTCACTATGACAAATGTTCTGTTTCCACAAGTACTGGAAAGCAGTAAATCTAAAGGCATCATACAGTATGTCAACATTACGGCTGTAAGACATTCCCTGTGGTAACACTTTATTAAAACAGGCTAAAATAATATCTTAGGCTAGTAATTCCTAGTACCTTCTCTGTGCTGCAGGTTTTTGATAAAACGATCACTAATACATTTATTTTAAAATGTAACATTCTTTATATTGTGAATGGTATACATATCTCACATTTCCCGTATTCAGTTATTTTTACATGCAATGGAAAGATGTAAGAATGTTGAACTTATGGTCTGTTCATATTAAAAATAATGACAGTCTACAGTATGTAAGTCCTAAGTCTGAAAACCAAAATTTCTGGAGGTTTAAGATCTAAAGGATATTTTAGAAATCCTAAATGCCGAATGGATCGTAAATGAGATGAATCCGTGAAAATTAAGCTTACATTAAAACTTTTGACTCTAGTGGCTGCATTTTAATTTGGCACTTCTCAATGTTGTTTTCTATGTCCATTGTGAGCTGATGACTGTGAAAGAAAAAATAAATAACAGCTTCAGACTGTATCACAGAAAAATTACAACAACCGCCATATTTAGATGCTCACATGGCTGACAGTTCTTCTTATAAAATACAAGCATTTCTTTCCATTTTTATATCTGAGAAAACTAAAATTGTTAAATGAAAGACTTATGTGCTCACAAACCATGTATCCCCAGAGTTTCTGAAGCCAAAAGCATGAGGAGACACTGAGTCTCTCTAACTGAGGCGGAGAAGTTTAATAAGATTTTAGATTTTCACTTGTTGTACATTTACATTTCTTGTTTCAGTTTGATCGACGGTAGCTTTTACATGTCAGAATTGTGCACATCAGAACTACTGTATACCCTTTATACAGTATCCTCCAGCGTGTTAGCAATTATTATACTAGACGTGTCAAAAACACTAAGGGCACATCAAAATTAGCTGGCCTCTAAAAAGTTAGATTAAGATTCTTGGCCAACTACAAAGAACAATAAAGAATAAAAACGTATTCCATACAAGTCTGAGGTCCACATATGCAGAAGGTGTCTGGGTTCTGAGGCAAAAGTGCAAAAGTGATACTATGCAGTCTGAACGCTACTGTTTTCAGAAAGCAAACAACAAATGGTGCCTAAAATGTACTTTAGTTGCTTTATGCCTTGAAAAAACATCTCTGCGAAGGAAAACTTTAAATAAAGGCAAGAGCTACATTCCTTTGGGTAATAAACTCAGGCAAAATCCAGCAAGGACTAACTAAAGGAAACCCAGTGCATGTTACAGAGACCAAGTGAAGGGATTTAGAACTGAGGAGAATGAATGTCAAAAGGGGCTCTCAGAAGATCTTGCAGCAGAGGAGTAAAGCACAGTTATTTTCTAAAACCTGCAGTCACGAGCATAACCGCCAGGTGCAATCAATAAATAAAACATGTGCTACATTAATGTATAAGCTGCAGGGAGAAAAGATGTGTACAGTACTGTATATCCTGCACAGATTGAATTACAATCCAAAGCAATAGGACCGTTTGTTCTAAAATAATAAAATACACAGAAGGATAACAGAAAGCAACAATCTTGTTAACTTACCTTTGTAGCTGATATTTCCCATCATTCTCTTGCTTCAGATTACTCTGTAACCTCTTCAGCTCCTCCTATGAAAACACATAGCTGGTTAGATGTAAAATGGCACTTTAGTTCATATTCTGTATTCTGTAATCTCTATTGTTGCAATTTAAGTAGTGTATTATTAAATATACAACTACTGTATTAGCAATGAAAAAAACATACTTCTTTCTATCAGATTTATAATTAATTATGCTTTCATGTTTCTTCTATGAAAATGGGATACTGGTAACTGAACATTCATCCAGGAACAGAACAGAAGCATGACTAGGAAAAAAGTATTAAACATTGTTTAGAACAAATAACATTTGCTTTATACAGTATCTGCTATGGTATCCATTTTCTCTCAAAAAAGCTTTGTTTTCTACAGTTTAATTCAAAGTCAGAATTTGCTAAAAACACAAACAACCTGTGCAGCAAGAACAAAATAGGAGGAAAATATACAGTTAGTAAAATGATTACATTTTCCCCCCCAAAACTGAGTTTACTCAAACCAAAAGGGCTGTTTGGGTTTATGACTGGATCTAATCTTCATCTACTTGAATGTACTGTATAGCCTGCAGTGCACCTCAGGTGCCAGTATAACTGTAGGGAAGCACTCTAGTGATCTATCATTGGCATATTTTTCCTTAAAAAGCAGGTTGGGTGGTTAATGTTACTGAAAGTAAAAACATATTAAAACTTGTCTGTGGTGCCTTAGGAGTTTTCTCAAGAGGTCACAGCTTGGAACCTTGAAGAGCAGCAGTGGATACAGTATGTGACATCCAGTTTGATATCAGATTTATGTATAGGTTTACCTTTTGCATTCAGAGAACAATGAGGCAATGAGGTAAACAAAGAAATGGACTATAATAAGGCTTTCAGTCATACAACTGCCTCTGACATTACATCCATATCACAGTTTCTTTGACCAGCATATTCACTAGCAAGGTAATTTACGGTAAATAATTTCAATGATGGATGGATTAGCAAATTTGAGCATATTCCCTTATTTCCCCCCACTTATTTTTATGCATAGGCTTTCTGTCTGAATTACTTATAGTGAATGCATATGTAATTTAAAAGTGCAATTTAATTAAAAGTGGAATTAAACTAGAGAACCCCTTGTGGGACATGAAGTGTGTTTATGCATCAGTAAGATGTATGGTAAGAACCACCAGCAATTTGGTTTCTTTGATGATTATATCACAGTAAAGAGCTGCTTCATATGTAGAGCTGTGTATGCCATTTGTCATTGCTACAGGAAGTTGATCTCATTCCAGATAAACTGAGACACATGTATCCCAAGTGGCATGACATACAGTAATTTGACATAAAAATTCCACACTGCCCATGGATCATTTACATTGAGGTGAGGAAAAAAGATATCCCAGGCAACAGCAGCTGAACCTCCTCTTTCAGGTGTTTTAGTATCATTATAATAGCCTGTGCAAGAAACGATAAAACTTGTTTAAAAAAATGGATTGCAGATGTGATGTCTCAAACTGTCCAGAGCCAGAGAATTAATGAAGGCAGCCTGCTCACTGCAGCTGTGAGAATCTCAACCTTACCTTTTCTAGCTCAGTTCCATAGAGCTTAAAAGCTGAAGATACCTTTCAGATTCACAAATGAGGTCAGGAATCATATTACAAGTGCTGTTTGGGAGTTGACACAAAACACTTTAATGAAGAGACTAGCTTCCTTGTACATTTCAGACTAATTACAAATCAATAATGTTGGTAATACATTATATATAAAATCAATATTTGTGTTTGAAAATACTAGTAAAGCTATTATATAACATAAGACATACAATGATAATTATAGTATTTCCTATATAATTGTATATATTAAATATATACAATTATAGTAGTTATAATATAGTACATTGTGGTATTTTTCTTGTGTTTTTTTAGAGGCTAAAAACAAGAACACATGCATACATCTTTTTAACTGAGTTGAATCCTGCTTGCTTTCATAACAAATGTATGAGCAAGTCGCCTTTTCAGAAGATTATGAAAGGAGAGAAACAAACAAGAACACCAAACAGAAGCATATTGCCTCTGTTTCTGAGGGCAGAGAAAGCAACACCTACGATAATCAGCAAACTGCAGGCATTAGCATTCTGCTAGCGGAGAAGCAGACTTCTGTGGAAATTAGATCAGGAGGTCCAGGTAAAACAAGGACAAGCCTGGCCTGCTGCCTGAAGCTTTCTTATCAATTCTGTGAGTTTGTGACAGGATTTGCACCGCTCCAAACTGGCAGAGCTAACAAAGTGGAATTGGATTAATTGTACGCCTATCTAGCATGAAGCTTTACAGACCAGGTCCCAATTTACTACAAAGTACACAGGCTGAGAGAGGCGAAAAAGCTCTCTGGAAGCTCCGGAGAATAAAGTAAGAACCTGAAATGACTTTAAGTCTCATAACTGGAGGTGCTGAATTACTTAACTGTTTTTCACTGACACTGCAATCCCCTTAAGTAGACAAGAACTCCTCAAAGGAGTGGAAAGCACAAGAGAAGAAGCTTTTATCTGCTGTGCTGCATCCCACACAAAGCTGCCTCTCCTACTGTAGGAGGTGAGGAAGGGGGAGGGGCTGGAGTGTCCTCAAGGGTAAGCTGACACAAAGGTCAGAGGTCAGACTCCACTAGTCAAGGCAGGATTTGGGCATTTTACATCTAGTTCCACTGCAGTTAAATTCAGTAATTGGTTCCTTACTAAAGGTTCACTCTGGGTGGGTTCTGAAGGGCATCAGCCTTTTGAGTTACTGTACACCTCAAATTAGAGGGGAGAGGGCAACCCCAAAGCATTACTGAGAAGAAAAGTAAAAGGTTTATAGGGATGTAGAAATAAATACAAATTTAGCAATGGGTTAAATCTCCAGGGGGTTTCAATACATAGATTTTAGCTGCAGAATAAGAGAGGCATGATAGTAAATACAAATTGAGACAATGTGATTTTCACTTCATTGTAAGCTATGATCATAATACTGTACACTTTTATAGCAAGGCACATTAATGTTACCAAGCAAGGATAATAAAAATAAAAATAAACTCTAGTGAACTAAAATGTAGTTTTGTTTGTCTGTGTGATATTCCCTTGAGCCTGTTAGCTGAACTGTACATATAGAGCAACTTTATTCTGTATGAGTATGGTGAGTCACAGAATATTATGTCTTTAGTAAAAGAGACCTCTTTTTTGCCCATCATATTAAACTTAAACAATATGTTACACAGTGTTTATTGAGTAAAGTTTTTTTTAATAAATAAACAGTATTAATCAATATAAAAATATCAAACAATATTATACCGTATTACATATTTTGTCTCTTGGGTTAATGCAACAAGGTAGTGCTGTCCTCTTTGAAAGTTTGATGCTGGTGTTTTAAGTGAAGAAAAAAAAGAATGATAATATTGCCTCCTGGTTCTAAATGAAAATCATGAACATGAATGGCAGGGAAAGCAGACAAGTCATTTAAAGATTCCAGCAGTTGCCTGATTTGATTGGTGACTTGCACCACCATCAGAAGGGATTTCCTCTGAAATGGCAAGTATTCTGCTTCGAAATTAAAATTAATCAAGATTTTATTGTTCCCTTTTGATCTTTTAACACCATCACCCACAATGTAATGAGTTTACCTATTCAGATTAGATTGAAGAATAACTGTTGATAAAGGTTTTAATTACTTCTGGGTTTAGTAGGACTGTTTCATTTTGTGATACAAACTTGAAATCATTTGTTTCAGAAACTGCTACTTTAAGTTTTTCTCACTAATCACATACATAACCCAGACTTAGAATCAGTAACCTTCACATCAGACTTCACTGTGACAGATTAAGAAGTGGGACCAGCTGCTCCACATGATAGCTTTGATGAACTCACTGCTTTATTGCAAATCAATGTCACGTACATACTTCTGTAACATTAAAATATCCTTCCTGCATGGAATAAATCTGTCTTCAAGTGCTTTAGCCCAAAATACATTTCTTTTTTTACCTCTTCCTGAAACCCCATTTCTTCTCTTTTCAGTATGGAATAAACCTTTACTTGTTCCTTTGCAGCCTATGCATGCTGACGCAGCTCCCTACTTGAACCAGTTCAAACAGTCTGTGAGTTTGGTAATGGAGACTCTCTGTGGTCAGTGAGACAATCATTTCAATTTACAGTTACTGATGGCCTTGTCAATGCTTGCTGAGTCTATTAACTTTCCTTTCAGTCACAACGAAAGCAAGGTTAGCCACAAGACACTTGTTCATGATTATGCACCCCATAATAAAGGCTCCGTTTGGCAAGACAGGAAATCTCTAGGTGAGTGACCGCCCATTGCCTGTGGGTACAGAAGATCAAAAATCACTTACTTTATTACAGTTTTAAAGAAACTTGTCAACTGAGCAAGAAATGAGCCTGAAGCTCACCCTATCATTGTGTTTTGCATCATATCCCTCAAGGGATCAAGAATATTGATGTTGAAATAGCTTTGTTCATGCAGGTTTCACAAGGAAAACAGGAACTTTGTCTGAATGGAACTAATTAGTCAAATAAGAACTGTGCCTACAGTTTAAATTTCAGGGAGAAAATTGTGAGGGAAAGGCAGAAAACCCCAGCCTACAAAATACTGAAGCAAGGGTGTCAGTGTACATTGTACATACATTTTTTTTCATTCCAGATAAAGATAATGTAACTAAAATGCTGTTTGACCTAACATGTAAGTTATAAACATGTTAAGCACTAGGGAACATTTTTTAAAGACTTATTCTGATTAGAATATTTTGAAGATTAATTTATTTCTATTTTGAGCATAGCTCTTAAAACTAGGCTTTATTATTTACTTGGAACTTGTCTAGACAGTCCCAAATTGCTACCCCATGGGATGTATCTTCTAAACAAAGACCAGATTGCATCTAAGTCATGCAAAGCTTTGTTTGTGTTTGATGAAGGGAATCAAACCGAGATTTTAAGCACATCACCCATTTGTACAGAACTGGGAGAAGCCAAAATAAAAGGAGTATGCTGTTGGTAAGGCTTTATGATATTTGTCTAACTAACAAGGGAACAGGTGGTAAAATGCCATCCTGTCAGAGTGATTCTCTACAGTTAGCCAGATATTAAGTCTCAGATTTCCTGAGATGTAGAACCTGAAAGCTCTATGAGAACTGCACACATTGCAGAGCAATGGGAAATCAAATTCAATATTGCTGTTCCTTTGGAAGAAAAAAACTATAATCTTGTGCATAATGTAAATACATTTCATCTTGTGAATATAAATCTTCTTGTGAAGCTGAGGTGCCAGTAAGAAAAATCTATTTCTGTCAGATACTCTCTATTAGAAATACACTATATTGCCAAATGCACAGTATAATTACAGCCCAGACATTTTCAGAATTTTAGTTGTTGTATATACTCTGTTCTCAAAAGACCAGAAACAGACTGAAGACATAGTTTTAAGGCACAATGGCACATTATTCAAGAATTTAAACACTCATTTAATTATTCACCACCTTCATTGCCATTAAAGGGGCACAAAATATAGTATGGTTTTAAAAACTAATATGTACATGTTCTGAGACTATCCCCAGTAAAAATGATTAACAGATTATTAAATCAAATCAAATTTGCTAAATCCACACAAATACATTCTGACACACTGCACATGGTTATCACCCTCAAAAACATGGTGCATTCTTAGAGTTGGTCGATACAGATGCCTGATCAGTCCTTTTTCCAAAATCATATATCTGTAAAATAGACTACTACTGTATATACAGTATATACAGTGCCCCATTCCCTCTACCTTGTTTTTTCTTTACATGCAACTATACAGCACAGTTGTATTTGACCAGAACAAGCACAATTAGGAGAGAACAAAGAACACAAACATTTCCCCAGTGCATTACCGATTATAAATGTGCACTATAAATTTAGTGTCCAAAAGAATATCCCCCCAAATGGAGCTGCTCCAAAGCTGCAGGAGAGAGAATCTGGAATATGAGCCGCTCTCCCTCACGAATCTGCTGTAGCTCAGGCTGCAGAGACCAAACCGTCTGTCCAGCAGGGCGCAATCCGATTCCAAGGCATCCTCCTGCTTCTGGAGAGGACAGAGGTCCTGGTGAAGCCAAGAACAGCTCCTGGCATACAACAGAGCCTTTTTAAATGATGGGCTGCCTGATTCGGAAGAAAACTTGGAAGTTCAACAATAATCCAAAAGTGCAAAAGTGTCTGAACAGCAATGGGTGTTTTTTTAATAGCGGGAGGAGCACAAATTTGTTTTTGGGGGAATCTCTGATAATGACAAGATGACTCTTAAAGCAAAAAAAAATACTTTAAAGAAGTTACTGACAAAGTTCTTAAAATATAAAGGCAGCATGAACATACTGTATGACACATAAAAATACTTCAAAAAATACATGAACTACAGTACAAGGCAGTGAGATGTTCATTTTTAAGGAATGCAACATGTGGTTTTAAAAACAACAAAAAAAGTAATTTTAAAAATAATACACAGACCTTTCTAAAATATGTCAGAACCTTCTTGCCTATACAAAGCGTCACCTTCGAAAACATAAGGCATACTGAAGTATCAGCAAATGTTTTTCTTTAAAACACATTATCTAAAAAAAACTACAATTCCTTCTTCATCTTGAATTGGCACATAATTTGCTGGATAAATTCTGCACAGCTTGTATTTTTGGAAAAATGCATCATAGCCTTGAAAATGGTAGCATACACAAATTACAGTACACATATTATGCACTTGTTTTTTGCATGCATTTAAATTATTAATGGACAGTAGACAGTAAAACAGTATTTGCATGTTTGATGTAATTATTTACAAACAAGGGAAAGAATATGTAGTTCATCAATAGCAGAAGCTCTTTTCTTTTCCCAAATGCTTTGTATTCAAGAATGGAAGTCTTAGCATAACCCAACTGTCAGAGCAAACAGCATAAACCCACTGACAAATGAAAGTTCCTGCTGGCTGTGCCATTTTCATTATTTGCATTAACTTTATTACAAAATCTTTACAAGTGGAACCAGGTTGACAGATTTAAAAGCCCAGGAAATGTCTGCATAATTTAGGCACGCTAAGGACAGAAAATCTATACTAATTTTGGTTTTTGCACCACCAAGCTTAGGTTATTGATTATTAGTTGTTTGTGGCAAAATTTATGACGTTGCCCAGGGTTCTGTACCCCTGTGAAGGGCTTCTGACACTTTGACCTTGAACCCCCAGAGCAGTAAAGCACAGGCAACCCTAGCAGCTGGTACACTGCTGTTCCCAGCTTGCCACTGTAAGAGATACATTTCACACATTACGCAGAGAGTCACCCAGGTGCATATTCCATATCAGGCAAATTAAACTGGATCAAGGCCAAGCTACAGATGTAGTGTGCTGAGTTACTGCCTGGATTATGGTTCTTGTATAAATCTTCACTTTTCCTTTACTTTAATCTTGTGCATCTCCAAAAACTAAGCAAAGCTGAAGCTATTAAAAGCATTTTAAACACTTGCTGAGTTTATGGTGAGCCTAGAGCTGTTGCACGTTATGACACCAGCCTCTAGGGTTCAATCCAAAACAAAATAATTTGTCAGATCCTAGAGCGAGGAATAGGCTACAGTGCCGATGGCATTCCCTGGATGAGAAAATATCAGGAGTGAAAGGCAGTCTTGTCAAAACTGATCCCCAGTGGAAAAGGATTGGCAGAGACATCCTCATTTAACTCCATCTTCATAACTCTTACCAGGCCCACAGACAACCACCCACAGTTAAGGCCAATACAATTGTCATAATTACAGTACTAAATGAGCAAGCAATAAAAAGCTTTGCTTATCATTTAACCACATGTAACCCTATATATACTGTATAATCAACAAAATTTAAACCGGCAAATATTCAAAAAATGGCTAAATTTAAACTGCCAAATAAAAGGGCTAAAAAAACAAAATCATACTGTGGTAGTTAAAAATGTATTTTAGGAGTCACCTGTAAGCCTGTACACCTGTAATTTGAAAATTATTTTAAAAGCCATCAGTCACACTGATCTTTAAAGGATGAATGGAAATTTATATATATGGTCCATGCAGTTGTATGTACATTATGATTAGTATTGCAGCAGGTTATCAATAGTTGTGAGGAGAACAAACATCAAGCATGCACCGAGAGATCAGAAAATGTGTGTTTGTATGTTTCTCACACACATTTCTCAATCTCTCTTGATGTAAACTCTCCTCACAACAATCAGTAACCAGCATATACAGTATATAACGTACTGTAACATCTTAACTGTAACTGTAATGGATTACTTTTAAAACTAA
Organism: Atractosteus spatula; assembly: GCF_055471065.1. Lineage (NCBI taxonomy): Eukaryota > Metazoa > Chordata > Actinopteri > Semionotiformes > Lepisosteidae > Atractosteus > Atractosteus spatula. Next base: position 67,835,418 of record NC_142709.1, on the reverse strand, counting down.
CCTTCCCCATCTATGCTCATGAATGACATATTAGTACTTAAGAATTGACGGACCACCCCTGTAAAAAACCTGGTCCTTATTTGTACTTATGGTACTTATTACATATTAATACATGTAATACGTTTTTACTAATGAGGCCTGTATTAAGCTTGTCTTAGTCATTTAGTTGCACTCAAGAGGCTGCGCTTCAGAAATAAAGTACTAATACATGGTTTATAGCATACCCCTACTGTATATAGCTACACAGTGGGAACTGCGCATGAACAGCTTGCAAAAAAACCCAGAAAACCCTACACTTTATATTAGAAACAAAAAGACTCTTGCTGATAAAAAGAGTTGAATGTGTAGCATTCAACGTTGCTAGCTTTCCACATAAATACAAAAGGATCAAGAGAGCAGTCTAGTCCTAGTCATTAAACTACTGTACAAGGTTATCAACACACATCTTCTGTGAAACATGATGCTTCATTGACAGCAACATTTTCGGGCTGCGGGGCAGTGAAGAGACATTCTGAAGCCCAAGAATTGATACAGGCACAATGTTCAACACCATAATCGCTGCTACTCCCACCTTTATTTAAACCCCTGGGATATTTCACCACAGTTCATAGCTGAAAAGTGAGCAATCGTTTTAAAACAGGCTTGAAGAGAGAAGCCGCTTGTATGTTTCTCATCCACAGAGAACTGCTTTTACTGCATTTATCGAAAGACATTCAGTATCTGTGTCCAAAAGCGACAGCTGGAATAACCCTAGTTGCAGTATGTTGATAACTGCATACTTCCTCCATGTTAAAAACAGGTGAAGAGAAACACATGATTGATTTTACTGCTTGAACTTACAATTGCAACTGTAATGTTTTCTTCTTTACACTGACTGGTGAGTTTTAACTCAAGATGACACAGAAAGATAAGCCGTCAGTATCTGCCCATCTGCTGCTTTGGGGATTCAGCCTTTGAGGTGAGTGCTCACACAAAACAGATCCAGCCTGGCTTCTGAGTCGAGTTTGAGTTTGAGCTTCCAAAGCCAACAGGCTCAGAAGAATGTGTGAATTTACCTCGCTACCCCGAACACCCAAACAAAAGAGTTAGAGAGGTGGCACTACTCCAGCCACAAAGCCCACCTGCTCAACTCAGACACGCAGCTGGCATTTCCAGCCCTTCCAAGCAATTCCACAACAATCTGCAGCAACTGTTCTGGCTGGCAGTAGTCTGCAACATTTATTTGCAACACCAAAGGCACCTTTAATGCAAAAAACTCAGTGGAGGCAAGTGCATTTTAAACACGGGTATAGAATGTATACATTCTAACATATACACACGTATCTTATACACATGTACACAGAATGTGCAGCAGCAATCGGTTTTAGTCAATCTCTCGATGACCTGCAACTAAAAGTTGATTTGACACAGAAAAAAATGGGTCTACAGTTGTTCATGACAAAACCTAATTGAGGCAGACAAGAGACATGATTCGAACAGTGAGGTTTATTAGGGAGTAACTTGCCTGGCTGAGAAGAATACCAATCTGTCCATAAGGAAAGGGTTATCAACTCCCCCTCTCTTTCAAAGAAGAATGAGCCAGGGAGCTGCTGCAAGGGTGAAAATGGGGTGGAGTGGAGGCATGTGAAGCAAGTGAGTGAGCAAGAGCTGTGATATTTCTACACAGGTCCAGTTTCACCAGGAACACGATTAGTATAGTAAGGTGAAACTCATCCCTTCTAAGAAGAAGAGAAATGGATCTGTTTTAGGGCTGGTTCCCGTCCCCTGGTCTTGGGACCGTAATTAGAAATGGGGAACAGATTAATTACAAAGTTTACCAGGATAATTTAGCTAAAAACTGGTGTCTTGTGTCATAACAATCAAAACATGGTTGTTAATGGACCTAAACAATATAAAATATTAATTAGATTAAATTACCAAGATATTACTTGTTAGGATAGTTAGTGGGTTAATGGGAGCATACAGCTCAGTGTTGATCATTGGTTATCACAGATTCCCATGGAAAATGAATGTTAGGAGCTGAAGAAAGCAGATCACAAACATGAACTGCACAACATGAAGCTGTGGGAGAGGTTCTGCATTAAGGAAGAGAGTAACACTGAACACTATGGGTTGAAAAATAGTCTTAGTGTACAGTAACTCTTGTCAGATATTCTATCCACGCATGCAATACTGAAAATCTAGTCTTTAATTTTTCGATTTATATATATATATCAAATGTATTTAATGTACTGTACATCTGATCTTTTATAGTTCATCAAGAGTATGAATAAGAGTATGAAGAGGCTACTGTATACTGTATATCCCTTCCATTTATACAAACATACACAGTAGACAAAAAATAAATGTATTTGTTAAAATATTAAACTGCTCATTTAGAGGAAAAGCATCCAAGTTTGTAGCCAGAGGCTTGTCTGAGTTGTCAGAGAAACAAAAAGGTTTTTGGTTTCATGGGCCTTATTTACCTCAAAACAATAGGTGTACTAGCAGTAGTCCAGAACTCTCAAGGTTTTCCTCTCTCTGCAAATCATTACCTGGCTATTTACTGCACCAATGTTTTGGAACTTAATTTATAGTACACCCTACACCTGAAACTGCTGCCCCCATTAAAGGTGACAGTCTTTTATCTAAAATGCCTGTTTTTAGATTATTGAAGAATAACTCACATAAATTAATGTAGCTTACATCATACTTTTTTATAGAACCTTTCATAAAGCCATTAAATGATACGAAAGGAAACATACAGATGCAAATGCGCTTTTAAAACATTTCCAATCAAAGTATTTTTTTAACGTTATCTCATGACAAACCTCTTAAGAAAAATAAAACATTTACTGCTGTGTGTTTTGTCCAACCTGCCATTTTATGTTGAAATATAATAACCCAATAAAAATTCTATTGTGACTACAAATTAACTTTTCAAGTCTGAAGTGACGATAACATTTTTATTGAACATAAAATTGAAATCGTAACATGCTTTGCACTTGTCCTCAATATCTCTGTATTGTGTTTCCTTTAGAGCCTAGTTAAACAATCAAATTTCTCCACATAAGACAGTTTTACAGCATATGGAGAAAGATCAACTGCATTCATTATATGGCACGTGTTAAACAAAACTCGTTAGGACATAAATCAATAGACCATTCCTGCCTTCCAAACAGAATCCATGCAAAACCCATCTCATCATTACAAATATTCAATATGTTATACAAACATTTGATACAAAAACAAATCAATCTAGCACACAAATACCAATGGATTACGTATACAGGCCTCAACTCATATGGTGTGAAAATTAATGGAACTCAGCAAACATCAAAAAGATATTTTATCCAAACTTTCCTGTTCAGTTTCTGGAATAGTATTAGGAAACACCTTGGATAAAACTCTTGCAAAGTACTTGTTCTAAAATAAAGGCATACTGGTATCAATCTAAATGCTCTCATTTCAAGTGCAGACACAGGGCCTTTTCAAACTTTTTCCAAGGAAACTGATGTAGGGAAGGCATAAAAAAAATGCAATAGGTCAAAAGTACAAGTTGTGTTGCTTTTTTATTGTAACTTTCGTCAATGAACACAATAACTGGGCAAATTAATACAGAGATAATATTATCCAGTAATTCAAACTGTTATATTTTGCATGAATCAATATAAGCAAACATAACACTTATGGGGAATGGGGTATACTGCAAATGCCTTTAAGGCATTTGTTAAATAATTACAGTACATTACACAGCTGAATGCATTTCATAATTCATTGTAGTTGCCCATAACTACACTGCTTGTACATTTAATTAGTTTATCATGATGAACACTTCTTTGCAAACGCTAACAGTATAGTACATTTTGAAGTGTTATCGTGCTATAGGGCGTACCTCTCAGCATACTGTACTTTGCTGACACAAACAGTGCTTTTGAATAATCAGAATTCTGCAAATCTTTAAGTTCATCCCTGTCCCATCATCGTGCACGCTTCCTCCGTTCCAATCCTGAAGCACATGAAGGAATGATGGATTCATTCAAAAACAATCATAAGAGCAGCTCTAAGGGTTATGAGGGCCACACCTCTAAGAACTTAGTGACCCAAGGGAATAGACAACTTGCACCCTTGATTCATCTCAACATTGACATACAGTAGAAAGAAAATAAGACTGAAAATGTACAACAACAGTATTCCACTCGGGATTTTTACCCAAGACCCTCCAGTCCAGGGCCCCTGACCTCTCTACATTGCACATCAAGAGAAATGGAGATGGCCAGGGGGTGAAGGTAATGGAATCCACAACATGAACCCCAGTGTCGCATCAGTTATAAATTAAATACAACTTCAAACTATAAAATTAGCCTGGGAATTCAACCAGACAATCTGGTGGGTGTTGATCTGTGTGCAACTGCATGTTTGCTGCAATTTAGTGTCAGTGAGCAACAAGAGAAGAAACCGTCGTTAACCATAATTTCTCTGAAGTATTCAAACTAATGAACCACAAAGTCATAAAAGAATTCGAATTTTTAATTTGATGGTTAAACTTTATTGGTAAAATAGAAAGCAATGATGTGTTCCTAAAATGAGATCCTGAGTCTAGATAACATAAAACCATGAGAGCTGGGTGCATCTTCCCTTTTTATTAAAGAACATGGTTTAAATTGATTAAAAGAATTGCAATTCTAATGAACATGTGTGAAAGCAGAACAGAAGATGATTCAAATCAAATAATCTAATTTCCTTTTGGAAAGAAAAAAAGATTGCAGTTGTGTAATTTCAAACCATTCCATTTTCTTCCCATAAAACAATATCATTTTTAATTGATCAAAATAAGACAGACAAAGGGGTTTCCAATACAAAACAGGGAAAATATTTCACAAGCAATGCGTCAGTGATTTGAATCTCAGTTTTATTACATGTTGTGTTTAGGTTACTGGCAAAAACTATATATTGTAAATTGCAACTTAGTCATGAAACTGCACATTAGGACCTTAAAACATGTTTTTCATCCTTTGTTGTATATTAAAACGTTTTAATTATACCTTTTTGTTTACAATTAATAAAGTTTCAGCTCTTACAAAAGCTCTGGCGAATGAGACAAGTAAAATCCCTGTAAAAACATTTGTGCTAAATATAATAGCATCACAAGTGGAACAGGATTGATGGTAGTATGCATAAATGAACATTTCTGAGATCTTAGAGAGCTGCTGCTATTCATACAGGCACCTCCAGGTAAATATTATTCAGAAATCTGTGACATATGCATGAAATTATTCAGGAATTTGTTTCCATGACAGTTCCTCTGAGAAAAATGAATTTTGCCAATATTTGAAAAGCTATTCAGAGAACCTAATTTATAGCATGGAGAAGTTCTGGAGTGAGAATGTAAACAGCTGCATACAGTAATTGCAGTTTGATTGCCGAAGCTAAGAATAGACACTAGATTATTGTTTTTAGCATTATTTATTTATTTTCTTTCCCCTGGAGGCAATTCCTCTACATTTGTAACCAGATTTTTAATGAAAACCTTTGTATGGTAGTTGTACTACTTAAATAAGCTCACAAAAAATAATAAAAAAAATGTCCTGAGCTCGCCTGCTAATCTTTCCTAAATGTCAATTAAACCATTCTCTCTGCTGTGACTTTAAAAAAATTGGATAAGTTCCAGCATTCAATAAATGTCAGGTATCCCAATGTCTTTTGCAAACCCCTTAACAGCGAGTAAGACAGTAGAGAAAACATTTCTGCACTTTTCTTTTCAAAACTACTGATTTTACAGTATATCAGTAACATTCCAACACCAAGACTAAGACACTCATTCTCTTTGTCTGTGTCTCTGGAGTTTACAGCCATGTACAGACTGTGATCTTCCCATTTCAAAGCTTTTAAGATTGATTAAATCAATGATTTAAGGTCCCACAAATTCTGGACACATGGAAAAGTTCACAAGTTCAAGTACCATGAAAGGTGAAGAGAGCAACAAACATTTCATAATATTTTCTGACGTTTCATTTTCAAATTATTTCTTCTTCAGCATCAGCATATCTTCACTAACCAAGCATAAAATAAAAAGCTAAAAATATTATCTTTATTGAAAACAAGTGTAACTGCTATACAGATGTTATTTTCAAATATTTTACTCTATAGAGATATTTGCAGCTGTCTGAGCAGTGAATAATATACTGTATCTATATGACAGTTATTCCTGCTGTATATTACTGTATATCATCCGATAATAACCTGTAGATATAGAATCAAAGACTAGATTTTATTTGCTATGATACAATTTCTTAACTCTGGGGCTATATACAGTTTGGCAGAATCAAGTGACTGGACATTCAAGTGAGAAATAATTCATCTTTATTACTCATGCTTCATAACATTGAAAAAATGACTTTGCAATGCTGGAAGGTAAGTACAAAGATATTGGCATCAGACAATATAGGAAACGCATATAGTTGCCATAGAACATCAGTCAATGGGGTCACAGGTAACTTGATCATGTGAATGAAAAGCACGGCTTTATTTTCCCTCAGGACTACAGAGTTTTGCCTCTTAATCTCAGGACAAAGATATAGAGATTTTAGACTGGTGCTTATCACCACTTAAACAAGTGCTGAATGTATATGTATATACAGATGTACAGTATATGAATATACAGTATAAGATCCTTACCAACACTGCTCAGTCTGCACTTGAATCAGTAAGTTATTGTACAGGTATGATGTACCTATTGACTTTCTCTCACTCACCATCTCTTGTTATGTTTATACAGTATGTTGAAAAAAACCTACAGTAGCTGAATTTTTCATGTTCTTATGCCAAATAGTTACAGTTGTATAAACCAAGAGATTCAAGCCTGATGTTTCTGTTCGTCAAGCCAAACTTTATTGTATGCATACAAGGAACCACAATAAGGACCATAGTAGTTATTGTAGCTCAAAGGAGATGTGGCTCTGCACAGCTTATATATATTATTCTCTACACCCTCTCCTCCTGTCTTTGAGGTAGCTTTCTCAAGAAACTCCAGGACTCAGAAAGCACTTAAAACATTCCTTTCTTATCACGAGTTTAGTATAAACATTCCCCATCAGGGATTTTAGTACAGAAGATTGGAGTTCAGGACAGGGAGGGAGAAGCATCTGTGCTAAGGCAAACATGAAGGTTAGGGTTTAGCATGTGAATTCAGAAGGAGTTCACAGCTCCTACCACTATATGGGTACAGAGTAACATACAGATTGTGCTAGCAGACTCCATCACAGTATTTCTCAATACTTTTGAAAAAGCAACTGTAAAATGATTAACCGATGTTGTTGAGAGAAATCATATTCTTTTCATACACACTGAGCCTTATTAAACCAGAATACACGGAAAAGCATAGAAAATGTTTGGATTTTTTGTTGTTGTTGTTGTTGGCAAAAATTCTACAGTTGTTAGATGCTAATATCAAAGTAATTGTTTTTGCCTTCACTAAGTCTTTACATACACATCTGTAATCCAACACAAATGCATGACAGATATGTCTAATCAGCAGACAATGAGTTGGAGGGAACAAAAACAAATTTTGTTTTTATCTCCCTCAGCAGCTAGCCACAAACCTCCACCTCTCTTCAACAGTTTATAGAGTCAGCAAAAGACCAAGGGGCTGCATGCCTATTTAGAATTTTATGCTAAAAAGTAAGAAAAGGATATGGAAAAGCAACCCCAGCATTGTTGATAACCATTACACTACAGTGAAAAAGAACTATACACACAATATAAAGTGATGAAAATTTAGTTAACTGTAGTTATATGTTGTGTAGATGAAATGCACTGAAAATTCAGAAAAGACTATCAGGATAAGTTATTACCAACTGTATTATTTATTTGATGACTTAAAAATGTTTAACACAATGCCGGGTACACTTTGTGTATTTTATTAAATATTTGCATTTGTACACAGAGCTATGTGACAACATTATCCCTTTTTCATTAGAATTCTGTGATAGATGAAGCTGTTATGTAAGTAGCTACAGTATGTACTGTAAGTTCTGTGGGGACATTCAGGAAGGTACAATTTATTCTGTGGGTTCCAAGACTTTAAGTAAGAAAATAAATAGAAATCACTGTAGACATCTGAGTGAGGCCAAAATGAAGGGTGGTCCCAGTCTCTTCTGGAAGCCAGCTCAGGCTTATTAATAGCAGAGAGGCAGGCAAGTGGTGGAATACAGTCAGAATTTACAACTGCTGCAATTACTGCAGGACAAAAAGCAACTCTCTAGAGACTTTGGTCACAAAGAGAAAAATTGTACTTGTGCATAAATTAGATCAGTGCAGTGGTCTCCAATCCTTTTCTGGATAGTCTCCATCCTGTTATCTGTTATCCTGTTATCTGGTCTCTTATTTTTTCAAAGATTGGTGACACCTGTCAGCTATTGATGAATCAAGCACAAAATACTGGTCCTTGAGGGTCAAATAATATTTAGATTTTAATTCTAAATGACCTCTACATCACGTTTCATTGATCACAATGAAATTACCCTATTTTGTATTAATTAAAATGACTCTCTCCCTCCTAAACTTGATTACCCTTATTTCTGATTAAATAGATGTCAGTACAGTATGTAACCAATTAATAATGGTCACAAAGGTGGCAATGACAGTGTATTAGGTATTCCCACAGTGATGTTTGTCAAGAAACACACCTGAATGAGAAGTTTCCTGAAACAAAAAACAGAGAATACAACAATATGCCAAACATATTTTATTATTACCAATTTCAATTCTAATGTAAGAACTTAAAGTAAATTTTAAATCACACCACAAAATTAAATTGATATCTATTAAGAACCTGGCTGGAGTAAAAATCAGAAGAAACAATGGTCTTGGTAATGGTGAAAACCAGTAAATTAGATCCTAAGGGAACAATTACACATTCATTAATTTATTTTATACATTAATTTGTGCTACTGAGACCGTTTGCAATTATTTTTACAAGATTAAATTATTTTTATATTTAATTTAAAGTGTTCCATTTTTCCTTTTTGTTCCTTACTCTAAGTCCCAATTAAGGCATAAAATACCCGTGTAACAGTACAAAATGACAAGGAACACACTGAGAAACAGTAAAACATATGGGAAGAATTAGATGTTTTATGCATGTTCATAAAATAAATGCAATCATAAATCAACATGACTTCCACAGTTCCATTAAGAAGTAGCTGATTAGGCAGTATATTCCAAAAAGGACATCCAGAATACACCATATTTAAAACAATCTGACAGACTGTTTCTGTAACTAAGCCATCGAGTTGTAAACAATGAATGTGCTATAGTTATCTAAATACACTGCAACACAATCACCAGCAGTTTTAAAATAATCCAAGGTATTTAACTGAGTAAACATACAGCACAGAGCAGATAAGCAATACATTTACTTCCTATTTAAAAATCCATAATTTTGTGAAGTTACTGTAGTAGGTTATATCCATTCTTGTTTTATTATATTCTGAATAAATAAATTTAACCTATTTCACAATTCTGCAACCTTCATTTACTTTGACAAAACACTTTTCGTAGGGTCAAAAGCCCTTCATGTAACAAACTGTATATTAATAGTATACACAGTATTAATATGTGTATAGTTAATATCATCACTGGGTGGCATGGTGGTGCTGTCCACCACACTGTGCAGCCCCCGCCTGGATGATGCAACAGCAGCCGTAGTACCCCAATACTCTCCCCACACACCAGCTATAAGTGGGAAGGAGAACAGAGTGATGAAGCCAATTTATAGATGAGATAGAGGAGGCCATGACTGGTAAAGGCCAGGGGGAAATTTGATCAGGACACCAGGGTAACACCGCTAATCATTTCAAGAAACACCCTGGGATTTTTAATGACAGAAAGTCAGGACCTCGGTTTTATGTCTCATCTGAAGGACAGTGCCGTTTTTATGATATTAGGACCCACACAGACCAGAGGGTGAGTGCCCCCTGCTGGCCTCACTAACACCTCTTCCAGCAGCAACCTTAGTTTTTCCCAGGAGGTCTCCCATCCAGGTACTGACCAGGCTCACACCTGCTTAGCTTCAGTGGGTTGCCAGTTGCCAGTTGCAGGGTGATATGTCTGCTGGCAATGGGCTTGTTTTTACTAATTAGTGTTGAAATGCATTGCCTAAGTACTGGGGGGAGTAGCTTACACCAAGGGAGTGATTTTGAAAAATTTAGCGAGTTTGCACTAACACAGATAACTACCCTGCGTCCTGCCGCAGTGTTGAGTTGAGGATCTCAAATGCAAACGTTTCGAAAAACTAAAGCTGGGCTGTTTATCTTGTGCCTCCTTCAATCCACTCCCCTATACAGAATTGCTACGATCAGCTCCTTAATTATTTAATTGATTAGTAGAAAGATCAATAAAGCAATACAGCAACTAGTCACAACAAAGTACTGGAATGGAGAAGAATGGAGGGGTCACAGGTTGACTAGTCTGAAGTCCCTGTTTCCCAGTCCTAATAGTGTAGCAGCTCTTTGCCTCCTGATTTTCATTCCAGCAGGGTTGCTAATCAATTAAACGTATTGAATCCTTAATTGTCTCAACTGCTTGATTTCTAATGTTTTCTGAATTTAGGATGTAGTCCCACTAATAATCCCCTTCATGTGTATCACTTCCAAGAAATAAAGTAAGCAGAACTCTATTAAAATTTAAAATTGGTTTTCAAATTGTTTCTCCCTTATTGCTTTCAAAAACTCCTACTGTTTATCAATTAATGATGCACAAACAGGTAGGAATGATACTCTGAAATTCTCTCATAATACGTGTTAAGGGGAGCATATAATGTGGTAATTATAGCCTTATTAATAAATTATAATTAAATACCTTGTGCTGTATGCTTCCCATTCATCGCCTTAAGATTCTTAATTTTAACCCATTGGTAATTATATTTCAAATACAGTATGTTTAACATTGAAAAATGCAGAAAGATGTGTTTCACAAATATCCTCCATAAAGCAGGAGTAGAAAAAAGTGTCCAGTATATAACCCATGGGCATGTCAAATTAGATCAGTCTTGCATCTGCATTGACACCATCTATCTTAACAAATTGATTGCAACAGGGTGAATAAAGCTCTGTTTGTTCTGTCAAGAAGGATCTGCAAATTTGCAGATCAATTCTCTGCTGGCTTCAAATTGAAAACAAGCTCCAAAACCATACTCACAGCTGCTCCAGTCCTACAGAAGCAGTACAAGTCTGCACAATGACAAGATAGCATTTTTGGATATAAGTGCCCCAGTGTTAATAACTTATCTACATGCACTGAATTGAAATTATGTTGTGCAAAGATTAAATTATTATTATTATTATTATTAAACAAAATTAATCATTTTGTTTTGCACGTACATTTTTTTATATTTAATATCTTCACTGGAATAACATTTTTTTCACTCTTTGTCCTCAGTCTTTAAATAACAATGTTGGCCAGTCCACAACTTTAATTTTAGGAAATATGCAAAATTGTCCCGCAGCTACAGTAACTTTTTTAATTTGCCTTTTTTCAAACAATTTAGCATGAATGGTTCTTTTCAGAGGCTGGCTTTACTTTAAAAAACTGTACATCACAGTTCTTTCTATGGTATATTTTCTGAAAAAGTTTTATAAAGCTTTTGTAGTCATGAGTAACTCAATATTTAATTTGAATTTGGTCTGTTGAGATGTTGATATATATACACAGACGATTTACATCTAATTCCAGCCAACAAACAGAATAAAGAAGCCTGTTCTTTTCTGTTTTGTCCTCTTAGTATTTTAGTTTCAAAGTTCTTTATGTATCTTTTATCAAGTGATTTACAGTATGTGCTGTTCATTTACTTTAGGTTCAATGAAAAGTTCACTGGTGCCAATGAATGAAACACAGAGGTAAAATTAAGTCAGATATAATAGAAATGAGTAATAACTTTATTGTTACAGAATCCCTTCAACTTCTAATGCAGCCATAAAAACTTAGGACATATTCCAAAATATCAAAATATTTGGATAACACTGGGATGTAACCTTTAATCTGGAACCTTTTTGATTGCTTTCTGGAAATTTAAAGACACCGCACACTCTTTTAAAAGAATTATTGTTATTTGAAAATCTGTTACTACATTAAAGAACTTGGAAAAAAAACAAACATGAACTCCCTTTCACAAAGCACATAGTCACTTTACCACAACGTTGCAAATATGGAGGTTTAAATGAAGGTTCGGGAGGTCAAGCCCTGATCTCACCCACTTCCACTCTCCTGTACATAAATAGCTCCCACTCCCTGCACCCATCATCGCCCTCATAGCAGCTTCCTGGCTCATCCCTTGTAAAGCTAGGGGGAGTTCTGACAGCCTCGTCCTTACAATCAAGTTGTTGTTCCCTGCACCAGGCAATTTAAGACAATAAATTCAAGTCATGCCTCTGTTCCATCTTAATAATGGTTTGGGCCAAACTACTGAAATACTGGTTACATAATTGGCTTGTATTTTGAAGGACATTTCAGATAAGCTATGGATTTTCTTAGGTATAGAAAAAATATCATAACTCCAGGTAGCTGATACAGTACTTAAGAATATGTTTCAGGAGTAATGGACTATATGATTGCCTAGCAACAGCTTCTGTACAGCCTGTTCAGCTTCAGGGTTACTGGTGGGAGATAAAAATCAATATGAAAAAAACTTTCTTTGAGCTACTGAGAGAGTTGAACAGGTTAGCAGGAACGTGTTTCTGATTATACAGATTAAAACAGAGTTATTAACCTTGCCATGTTCTGTTCTTTCCTTAATTTTATGCAGGGGTGTTATTTTGTATTATGCATGTATTGAAGTCCACTGCCTGTGATTTAGTCTGGTCTTTACCAGATAAAACATCACATATTATTATTCTTATTCATGGAAAATATAAAAGCACAAGAAAGGAAAATCATGAATGAAATTTGTTTTTTGTGAAATTGGGGGAAATACATTCACCCATTGCAATCAATGACTTTTGGCTTTTGCTTTAAATTGATCAACTAGCTAGGCACCAGCTAGAAACTGACAACTGTCCTCAGATCACAAGCATGGTATAATAATAAATCATTAAAATAGACTCAACACAGAAGACCTGTTTGTGATTCTGTATACTGTAAACTCTAACACTAAGAGTTAAGCTGTATGCCATCTTCGTAAAAAAAAGTGATTATTATTTTGTTAATTATTCTGTACAATTCTGCATAAGTAAATGTAAGTTGTAAATCCATGCATTGGAACCTAATATCACAGCCCTAATGGTTACGAAGTCAAAATTTTTCTTTGAAAAGTTCTCTCAGCCATACTGTACATGCATTAAAACTTACTCTACTTTGCACTATTTTGTTTGTTCAGAGGCATTTATCTAACCTTCCAGACAAGTATTCTAGAATGTAATTTGTTATAAATCTAATTTGATGTAGACTGGATTTCCAATTTTCTTGAAAGTGGATACATCTCTCTGCTTGGCAGCATTCAAGGGGTTGTTTTTAAAAAGTATCAATTCACTTTGCACGGCTCTACACTGCCAAAGCACTGTAGCATGTTTTCAATGGGTTCTTTTAATTGAACAAAACTCTGCAGTGCACACACAGCCATTTGTATGCTGCCCACTGAGTTACTCAATCTCAGAGTTTTTTTCCACAAGACTGAATAATATGACAAAGGTATAACCTTGACAAGTGTTTGAATACAAAGAGTTTTTGCCACTTTACTGACATGCTAGACCTTTGGAAATGACAGGATATATATTTGAAAACAGACTATTAAGGATCTGTCATCAGAGTGCAGGCTAGCCTGATTTTAAAGGCAGATGAGATATTGGTTTAATACTAGTATACAGATTTATAATCCCTGTGTTTTATTAAGATGAGGGTTGTCTTTTAACGTCATTTTATTTTTAAATCATTCTAATAAAATCAATGGGGATCTCATTTTTGTAGAGCAATTAATTACTCTCAGTAATAAACAGAGAGAGTTCTCTTGAATGGCACTAATTCACTCCAGGCACTTATCTCATTACAGTGTAGGAAGTTTGGATCACATTTGTTGATATTTTAAACTCACACAGCACATACTGTAACAAAGAAGTCCAACATCTGAAAGAAAATGGCAATGAAATATTTTTTCCTTATTAAACTAGTTATTATTGGTAAATGTATTTGTGGGAAAGTGTTTATTATTCCCAGTCCTTTATATAAATGCCAGTCTCACTGCCACTGTCTTGCAGGGAAAGAAGAGGTTTTAAATGCAATGAAAAGAACTCACTCATTCATTCTCTTGCTGTGAAAACTGAACTTCCCTTCTGAGACTTTTGTTGACAGACTGTGGTCCAGCAGTTTAATTAACAAAAATGACATAAAAATCACAGATACTGTATACCAATTTCACTCTTCGTTTCCACAAGGTAAATATTTTAGTCCAAGAAAAACATTATTTGACAAAGACTATTTGCTACTTCAAAGATGAGAGTCATGTCAAATACATTTCAAAGTATTCCCAACATCAACATTACTAAGCTTATGAATAAACTTTGTTTTGAAAAATACTAGCCAAAGACTTTCTCGTCAGAGACCTAAAAGGTACCTCAAATTATGCAGCTTCTACATTTTTCATTTCTTTTGTAGTTGCTGGCATCTGACACATACTGTAGTTATGTATTAAAACCTTTGAGGAATATTAATATTGAAGGGAACACGAGGCGTGAGTGTGTCTGTAATAGTATCCTACAGCTCGGAGAGAAAAGTGAATAGAAGATTTATCTTTTACAGTGAAATGCAAAAAAGAAAGAACTTGCAGGAATAACTACTGTATATGATAGGACTGTTTTCATTCATTCTTAAGCAAGGTTAGCCATCTGAAATGAATAATTCAGAAAAAAGAGCATCAGCAAAATTATCTAAAGTCTTGGAGGAAATGAAAAGAGCTCTTGAGTCTTCTGTTCGTTTTATTAGATTCTGATTCACACTGGTAGCAATTTTCTCCAGGGTTATTCCTTTTATAAATGAGCAACGAGCAGGACGGGATATGAATTTAGTATCATTAATAAAAAGAGCCTTGAGAGGAAAAAAAAAATTTAATCTGAGATTCATTTTTTGTGGTTGTTAAATATTAACGCAGGTCAGGTAATTAGGGGGAAAACACAAAATGAACAAATTAGTATGCATTTATGGTTCTGGGCAGGGATGATCATCAATTCACTCAATATATGTGTCGAGATGTCAAAAAGCATACAACACAATATTCATTATACACATATTCCTTCACATACACAGACAATAAACATTTGTTAACATTTTCAACAGAGATAATTACATTCGTTATATGCACATACGCATGCACAAGTGACCTTCTTTTTTTAACAGAACACATATCAACATATTTAAGTCAATAAAAACATTTCCAACCCAAACTCCAAGATGGCCTCTCTTATATTTTAGCTTTCATATGCAAACAGTTTATATCACCTTAAATGTTTATTATTATGTTATTTCAAAATTAATTAAATTTAATCCATACTACCTGACTGTCCCTCTTAAATTGGAGAATGTGTCCTACAGTATGTTCATGCATTATACTGTATATTACAATGCAGTAGCACCATACTATTACAGAGACATACAATTACAATTTAATCTAAGTGCAAACACCCTTTTAAATTAAATCCGAACAATTCAAAATTTAAATGAGCAAAACAATAGATTTTTAAATAATTAAATTAAATTTAACTATCACCTTGTATTGGTAAGCTTTTCTAAGGAAAGTTAAGACAATGGCAGTGTTTGTTCCTACATATAAAGATGTCTCAGAAAACTAGCTTGCACATCTTTGAACACACTTCTCTGTTATTTTCAGCAATACGGAACATCCTAAGATCAGGTTTCACTACTGTAAAGGTATGCAATAATATTCTGAACAAGGTAGACTTCTTTAACAGCTCTCATTGACTTTCTTTAGACTTCTTCTCTTAAGAGAGTTACTATAGCAACAGAGTATATATTAAAAAAAATCAATTTTGCAGCACAGCCAAAAGACTGCTGCAGACCTTGGCACGAAATGAAGGTCAAATTTAGTGGAATGAGGAAGGGAGATAGTGCCTGTCAGGTGATGCACTGTCAATTTACACTGCCTATTTAACACAGAGTTGTAGAGGAACACAAAGTGCAATTAGACTGTTGATTCATGCATGAAAAAGCAGAGAAGGTACCAGTCAGGTCCCGGGTGGCAGCAGTCGAGATAAACTCAGGAAAACATTTCTTTTCACTTATCCTTTCATTTCGTCAACACCAAAGGAGAATCATGCTGTCACATTTCAAGGAAGCGAATGCAAAACCCTTCTAACTCTTTCTTTGCTCTTGAATAATAATCGCTGAGGGGAAACCATAGGTGATAAATATGCATGTGATGTATAAGCAGAAGAAATGAGGTTCAGTTTTTACTGCTTGTGTACAGGAATGTTTTTTCACAACTATTCTTTTTTGGTAAGTAAAAGGATACCTCTTTCCCTACATACTGTTTAATAGGGACTTGATTATTTTAGGGTAGAAAATGCTCTTCCTGCTTAATTGATATAGCAAATAGTCAATTTTCCTGTCAAACACATATACTTTAAATTCATCTCTGTCGTAAACAATCACAGCATTCAACCGGCATTTGCAACTAAAACAAAAATGTCAGTGTAGATCTATTGCAACTTTAAAGCTGCTTTAAAAGGAATCAAGTGATTTCAATGATTTTATGTAATTTATTTTGATTTTGAAGCACATTAGAATGCCGTACATATGTGATTACCATTATTGCCTTGCAGCACCAGGTCCCTGGGTTCAATTCTGGAGTGGGGTGCTGTCTGAGCAGAGTTTATATGTATGTTACCTCTGTTTGTGTGGGTTTCCTTCCACAGTTCAAAACCCTACTAGTGTGTTAATTGGCTTCTGGGATATTGCCCCTAGGTGTGTGTGTAGTCCGGTCCAGGGCGTGCCCTGCCTTCCAACGAAGAAGTGGTCAGAAAACAGAGGGATGAATGGAGGATGTCATATTAAAAAGCATTTTCCTGCAAGCTACAAGCATACAGCTGAGTGTTTTGTTAAAATTAGAAATGGGCTGTCACACTTAACATTTGACCTTTCCAGCCAAGTTGAACAACTGACTTTCAAGAGGAAAAAGGGGGAAAACCTTTTTCACTGAGAATAAAAATCTACTGATGATATCTCCTGTGTAATTTAGGTCAAGTGAACGTAATCCTCCTAATTAAGAACCAACACAGTTTAATTACGTTTGAATAGCTCCAAGACAAAGGATTTCCGGATACTTTTTTATGCTGAAAAAATGTAATGCAAACCACCCCTATGTACAGTAGTTTTCCCTTGATTTTACAGCCTTCAGGTTTGATCATGTTGGGTCTTTATCATTTCTGTACAAAAGTATTTTCCATATTAGAGATGTGATCATATCACACAATTACAAAACTACAGAATGACTGACCACACACTGAGTAAATACTGTAAAGACACTCCAAACACGTCTCTCTTGTGAGGTACTGTATGTAGATACATGTGCACAAAGGCCAACAAAAAACATACATGTTGTTTTTCTCTTCATCTGGAGTCCACAATACATGAGCAGTTTATAGCATGTCTGTAAAGCACTCAAATTAAAAAGTGGACTGGAGGTAAACACTGACAGAAAACAATTTTATGGTTTATTTTAACAAAAAGGCAAGCTTTGATTACATCAATCTGTTTGATTTAATCAATGGTAAAGCCAAAAAATAATTATATTTACTGATATCAATAAATACTTATACTGATTCGTATTTCTGTTTTGTCTGGTTGATAGTACAGGCATACACAATCAAATGATTTCTAGTAATATTTATTAATTATTTTGTATGTAATGACCCTTATTAAAATTATATCTAGCTCCAAAGTTGTGCAGAATATTAAGACTATCATTATTTTCAGAAATGCAAATAATGCAGAATAACTGCAGTGCCTTTTTATTTTCATGCAGCAGAAACTATATCTGAATTCAAGCATCTAGCTTTAGGTAAGGAGCCACTCCTGACAGGAAGGATTAATGAGTTGCAGTGCTCAGGTCTCTTCCTCACGGGATAAATAATCTGGAGTAGCCAATTAACCTATTGTCTTTGGGAGGTGAGAACATTCTGAACTACCCAGTCTGTGTGAACATGAGACAACATGCAAACTCCACATAAATAGGCTACAGCCTGGTCTTAAACCCAGGATCCAAAAGTGTGAGTCCAGTGGCCCTGAGCCAACCTTGTAAGCTTTCTTTTCTCAAAACTAAAAGTGAATCCTTAGATACTCTTTAATTATCTTCGACAAATCCAGATTCCATTTACTTTCTTGTGTTAAGATTTCAGACATCTTATGAAACTTTAATAGCTGAAATTGTATATAGAAAAATCAATCCTTAGTGATAGTACAGTACGGATGAGTCCACACTTCTGAATTAAGTCACTCTGTAGAGGAAACTAGAAGTGTTCCTGCTTACATGATGCTGCAGGAATCCTAGTGTGAAAACCTACTTAGCTAGAAATCACCCCTGTCTTGTGTTTAATGAACATAATGAATCAATTTCAGAAACACGCCACTAAGCCTGCTTAAGAGCAACTGCGAAAGGTAAAAAAATCACTTTCGTGTTTGCAATTTGTCTGTTTTGGGCTGTTTTATCCCAGCACCTAACTTCAAAAGGAATGGTGGATAAGGTGCGGTATTAATCTCTGGACAGTGGCTGGCTATCATGATAGCTGCTGAGATACATTGTGGAATCTGAGCCTGATGCTTTCAGTTGGAATTTCTGCATTATCGTCTTGCAGGCAATAAGATTAAGAGGGGACGACAACAGTGCTGAATGCTATCATGTGGGGTCTTCGGCTCTAACCATGGCTGAGATCATTAATTTCTCCCTTTTGCGATCCATTCAATACCCAGATGGTCTGTAACTATTAAACTGGATACCAGAAAAGCTCCTTGTGGTTCCAGCCTTGGAGTGACTAGCTCCAGCCCCTCCCATTGATGCAATGCATTACTAGCTGTGCAGGCATCTCTGAGTACCCTGGTCCGCTCAATTCTACAAATGATGATTAAGTGGCATGTTACAACAATCTGTGTCTTGAGACAGGCAACAAAGAGATGCCTTTTCGGGTCGCAATTGCGCCAAACATCCATTCTGCTTCCAGTACCCCTGGCTGATGCTTGGGTGCTCAATTGTTATATTACAGACAACTATCCGAATAACAGCTTGATATTAATTTAGCTTTTAAAGCATACCGTACGTGAACAAAATGCTGCTGCTGTTCTTTCTTCTCTGAACCCTGATCCTGACAACAAAACTGGTTTTCAGTACCGCTCGATATTGTTTCTTCAAACAGACGTGTGAAAACACCTTTCCTTTCCTTTGTTGGATTTGAAATAAACAGACACTGCATTGAAGTGATGCTATCAGATCATGTTCTGCATTGCACCATGGAATGAGAGTGTAAATCACTTTTACAAAAAAGAACCTAGTCGTTTCTGCTGCCTTATGATTCTGGGGAACATAGCAATTCTGCATTTCATAGCACAAAGCCAAAGATTTACTCACAGACGCTGCATATGTAATGGACTGCAGCTGCACACATATAAAGATTCGCTGCTCTTTTATGTGGAACTAATGAAGGTGAATGGCTGTTCTACCATTCTGTTTCAGCCTCTTCTTTCTAAAGCTATTACTCCACTTTCATAGCCCTTGTTCACTCTGTGCTCTCATCTTGCAGTAAACGTAACCTTCACACAGGAAAGAAGAGCGGCATCTTGCAGAATCTCCAAGGAGGAAATCCTGACTCTTCCCGTTTTTGGCACCTGCTCGAGTCATCTGTTCCAGCAGCACCTGAGATCTCTCACATCCCAACCACATGCTTCAGTAATCTCTCAGCAGTCTCATATGTTTATTAGACAGGTTACAATTAGTGTTTTATACATTTTCACTCTAAACACTTAACATATACTGTACCAACACGGAATCTAAATCACTGTTTTGTATCCACACTTTATCACTGTATGAGGAAAGGCACTATATAACTATATATAGTTCTTTTTCATTGTTTTGTTTTGCATGAACTGCACTTCCTACTGTACTGTTCCTCATCATGGACATTACCAGAACAGGGAAATGCCACTGAAGAAAGATATAAGATGTGAAGAAGGGGTTAACTGATTCCTTTCTGCACAAAGACTTCTTGTGACACAAGACATTCCAGGCTTTGAGCCAATGGTAGGGATGGGGGTTAACTGATAAGAATTCCAGATGCAAGCTAGAGACACCCCCAACTAAGGAAACCTAAAACCGACCATTGAAAGTGGCAGAAGTCTGGGAAATGTCCGGGCACCGTGACCTCCCCCCATTACCATAGTAACACATTGAGCCAGAAACGGCTGAAAGTTGCTATATAAACTGGAAGTTCTGTACCTATATTCCGAACAATACATTGGTCTTATTGTTCCTTGCATGCAATAAACTCAGTTGTTTAAACTTCATCTCGGGATCCAGAACTTATTTGTCTGTTACAACACCACCTAGAGAGCAGTTTCTGGACCATGAGAGGAAACCAAGGCATCCAGAAGAACCCCACGCATGGAGTAGGCATGCAAACTCCACACAGAAGGAGCTGGGGGCTTGGTTCCTGGGGCCCAAGAGCTGTGATGCATTAGCATTAACCAACATGCCCGCTTTCCACCTTTACCTTATTGTCATTTTATTAATGTAATTTATTGCATCTGCATATTATAATGTCTAATGAGTCCTTGGTTTTAACACTTTGTGCTTATGCTTAATGCACTTAGCTTGGCATGCACTGTAAATTACCTTGGATCTGTTTAGCAAAAAATAAGAATTGCACAATGCTAAGGGATGCTATGAGAATGCTCAAGTGAATGTATTTTTTGTGGACAGTATATCTATAATGCCTGTCTGCAAAATGTTCATGAAATATATTTTACTCTAACACAATAATGTTTTCAGTTGCCTATTAACCAAACCATAAAGTAATAACTGATTTAAAAGCTGTAAAATAACAATATGTTTGAACTTTCCATATTTCGTGAAAACATCAATATCTCTTATTAATAATAAAGAGCATTCGCTTTACAGTAATAATTCAGAGAACTGGGTACATTAAACAGACATGACTTCTCAGTCTCTTTCCTACCAGTAAAAAGCAACAGGAGAGAGAACCAGACTCTAGGACCTCAGTACCAGCTATGCTCAGCCTTTTTAAATGCAATGGAAAACCTCTGTGCAGGTAATAAAAATGTAGCAGAAAAAATATGTATAAATAGCATATATATAAATAGCAAACCAAGCTGTTTGTATATCCTAAAAGATTATGCTATTTAAAAACATTGGATGAGTCAATTATCGTTGGGAAGCCCTAAAGCATTAAAAGTGCCTGTCGCTTACCTTATGACAGGCTCCTCCGGTAATTACTATGTGGTCTAAGACAGGTTTATCTCTGCTTGAGCCAACAGGAGGATTGTCACAGATATTGAAGTCTGTGGTGCGTGACTGTCTTTAAGCTCACAAGAGCACCTGAGAAAATGAACCTGAAAACCTGAAGTAACGCACTAGAGCTAATATTTTAACTCAGACACCATGTGAGAGTCATGTTAGGCTTCCGTATCAAAGTAACTGTCAAAAAGGGATGAATCTAATTGCTTCCCTTTATAAGCAGCTCACTGCTTGTCATCATGGAGACACAGAAAGAGAATTGGAAAGCCACACAACAAGAGACACATTTATCATCACAAGAAATAACAGGCACCTTTTAGGGCATTAATATCAGTGCTCAGTAGAGAAAGGGTATTTAAGATGAGATTTGCAAAATAAGTCTTTAAAAATAATTATTAAAATGATAAAATAATTAATTATAATATATTATAAATAGATTATGATACATACTATAATTAGAATATTTAAAGCTCATGTTACTATTGTATATAATTAACTGAGATACCATTTGTTAATATAAATGAGATACCATTTGTTAATAATTAGGGCAAAAAAGCACTGTACAATTAATATTACTTATGTGTTATTAAGGAGATTGTAGCTACCATTTTTTTTAAATCTATGACTGTAAGAATTATTTCTTTGCTTTCTGTTTTGCTCAACTCACTACTCAGACAGATAATGCATCTGGTACACAACAGTAGAGTAAAGAATACTCAGTGCAAATGCATCCTGTGAGTAAAAGATAAGTAGCTCTTATCATCTGCTATATAATGATGTGTGTGAGCTCCTCACTACACAAGGCAGACCTAATTGGAAGCAGAAGTCATCTTAACTGTAGAAAAGCCATACTGTACCTGTAAGCTGCATATTTAACAGCTGGCCACAGTGATTGCAGTATGGTGCACTGACTTACACCCAGCCACTTTAAAAACTCTCCAGGACTAACTGGAGCTCCTGGAATCTACCTTCCCCCCTTTCTTTATTTTTTCACTTCTTTGCCTGTCATTTCTTCTCCTAAGAATGAGTACAGATGAACTGGGAGGAGCTTGTATTAAACAGAGGGCAGCTCTGGTAACTCCAGCAGACTCACAGACAAGAACAGAAGGAGCACAAGACACTCTTGTGTGCAGCTCATAAAAGACTGAATAGTTTATTTGGGTTAACATTTCTAAAATTGGATATGCTTTTCTGAGTATGACAGGAAAACTAAACCAGATTTCTTTTCCAAAAAGGCCATTTATAAAAGTCAAAATCTATTTTCTGCCTGTCTGTACACTATCAGTAATAAAGTTGTTGGTGAAAGGTATAGAAGAAACAAGTATGTCAGTTCTTTTGAGCTGACCGCAGTTCTTTGACTAATGACACCAGTCTCCAAAGCGTTACTGTAAATGCTTCAAACACTGTAAGCTGGTTCTAATTAAAGGAAATCCGAGACAAAAAAGTACATATTTTGCATGCAATTTAATACCCTCCCAGGACTGGGGGAAAAAAAAATGCAAAAAAATTGCAATATTGAAAACAACCCAGTTAAAAGTTATAAATTATATCAATTATAACACCATCTGTCTGAAGCAGAAATTTTAAAGTAAGCTTCGCAGCCCACGTCTTAAATCATCAGTGCCACAGAGCGGTTAGCAAGTGGCAAAGAAAAGCACAGCATACTGTTCATTAGTGGCACTGCCCTGATCAAAGGTGTCCCAGTTGGGAAGTCTACAGTTTCAGTACACTTGCAGTTGGCTCTCCCAGCTGTGACAAATCCAGGGAACATACCACGATAATAAAAAAGCACAACAGAATGGTGTTCCTCAGACAAAAAAAGGTGTGGGAAATTTAAGGATTGCAAGATCTACCGTCCAGACAGTCTTGGCTTCTTGGTTTTTCCTGATCTCAGTGCTGTAGCAGCACAAAGGAATGGCTGAGAGCACCGGTCTCCTGAGTGATACAGCCACCAAAATACCGCAATGAATAAATAACGAGTGCATTACACATTATTAAGAGATTATCAGTTGTTCCATGGCATTAAACAGAGAAGAAATCCTGTTTGGCAGCAATTTATTTATTTTTTTTCTCCTTGGGAGTGTAATTTTAATATATATGTAAATTGCTTTATACAATTACAGCGTCTTACATGATTGTTATCACTGCAGTAATTCAATGAACAAATACTACTAATGAGAGAGCAGAATTAAAACAGTGTTTCACTTACTACATGGTGAAATATGGCTGTATTTGTCTAGTTCTGGCACCTTTCTGATGGTGTTTGATTGCTTTCTCTCCTATAATCGAAATCCATTGAGGTCTGTCTAATAACTATGTACAGTACATTAATGTCTCATGGAATATGGGGATGTGATGATACGTGCAAGAAAGGAATTAATGCAAGTCCCCTTTTCCCAAAGATTTAAAGCTGCACAGTTTACTATATACAGTATACAGTATAGTATATATATGCTGTGTGTACAAACTGACCAACACCAAAAGATTGCTACTGGGTTTAACAGAAATGTCTGAAATAGAGAAATATAGTTCATTTTAGGGTGCAGGCCAGTCTTTTACAGAGACCTTGGCTTGTCTGTCAACACATACTAATACACCTTAGCTGAAATACTGTAGCATTTCTCCTTAGGAAAAAGAATGTGGGTGAGCTATCTTTCGTCAATCCAATCTATCCTGACAAGTGTTCCAAGATGCATGAAGCTCGTTTGATTGGACCTGAACCGTGACGGCCTGCTAGATTGTTTAAAGGTATTATTTATGACCTCTTGTGAAAATAAAACACTTGATACAGGAGTGTTTTCAGGGGAAAAAAAGGTATTATATTTTGTTTGAGGAATAAGGTTCCCATTAAGACACACCTTAGTGGTGCTCTGCACAACCTTTGGAATCAATAGGCATATGTTTTCTTGCTTTTGGGGGAAGTGTGTATCACAGCCATAAATAGTGCTTTTACCATGATTACGGATGGATCTGTATGCCTCAAGATGGCAGAATATTCATCTTTTTGAAGTAAGTTTAATTTCTGTGCCCCACACCATCAACTCCCTTTCATACCTGTTTGAATATAGATTGGAACTTAGCATATTGATTCAGCTGTTTTCATTCATTTTCATATTACTATGGTGAAGCACGTGCGGGCTATTGAAAGCTTTCATTTCCAGCTTCAAGAACTTAACACGGTAGTAACCCATCTCATGTTTCACATGTCTCAAAGGAGCAGGAGGCTCTCAGAGTCCACCCCTTGTATTATGCAGCTTTGTGTTATCCATTCAATTACATTTTATTACATTCAGAAGGCTCCCGTAAATGCACAGATTCTAGTTATTTGAAATACAGAGGTGAAAATTAGCTTTTGTAGAAGCTATAAAGTAGGCACGTCTCAATCCCCTCAAAATGACACCATCTCATTGTGCAAAAACGACTCTAATCTTGATTCATTTCATTACACATTTGATAATTACACCTTTGTATGTTCCATGGAATGGTGTATTATAACTTACTGAAGAAAAGAGGCTCTTTTTATTACAAATTGTATAGCTTGTATTTTAATGCAATACTTCAAAATGACTTTTACACTTGTCATGTGCAGACGCAAAATTGTGTTTTTAAAGCGCTATTGCTCAGACTCTTGTTTTTTATCTTGTGTTACTCCTGAAAACTTCTTTTTACTGGTTTTAATAATATGGAATTTGCCCGTCAAGACTTTCAAGCATCCAAAATTAAAATGGAATGCTGAAAAAGTCATACTGAATGGCACAGATCTACAATTAGACAGTTTTGGCAAATTCAAGGGATTTAGGGAACTAAACCATGTCCCCCAGGTGATCTTATTGAGAATGGTTTGCGTAACTTGTTCAAAATAAAATGAAAAAAAAACATCCAATTTAATAATACTTTGGAAGGACAAGTTTAAATTAAACTTCATATTATTACTTTGGATACTAAAACTGTCAGATGACTCATGAGATTTCATTATATATGCTGTATTTAATCACCTACAAGTCATTCTCTGCTACTAAGCTGTGTCAAATAGTATAATATTTCCTGGAGTTGGACTCTTGCATTTCAAAGATGATTTCCAACCAATCAACTTTTTTTGTCTTGTTTTTCCAAATGGGTTTAAAAGCATTCTAAGAAATGACAAATATAAATAATGCATAACCTATAAAATAGCATAAAATAGCATTTTAGAATGTTTGTATGAAATGTTGTCTTTTGAACTGTTTGGGTTTTTTTTCCATTAAGTGAATTACAACAAATAACATTAAAATATCAGACAGGCCATATTTCATTACTTCAAAGACAATTAACAGCATAAGACAACATAAAACGTAAGTCTCAAAACCGTTAAATAAATCCCAGTATTTATTACTTGCAGTAATTAGGAAATTAATTCAATAGTAATTAATAAGGCAGGCTTACAAGCATATGGATTTAGTGGCAAAGGCAAGATTAAATCATTGCATCAAATGTATGTCCTTCTGATATTTATAGCTTTAATAAGATCCTGTTAGTAATCCCTCATAAAGCTTCCTCTGCTCTAGAGCCCTGCACTGTGTCAGCAGTATTCAGCCAAATACGTGACTGTTTTACATACAATATGGAGGCCTATACAAATGTCATCTAGAACACATTGTTTATGTTTAATTATATTTCATCAAGAGTGTCAGGCATCTTAAGGGCCACAGGAGCTGTAGGCTCTCATTCCAACGTGTCTGCTTATTTATTGTTGTTTATAAAATGCTCATGAATCAAAGAGAGATTGGAAAACCATTTTGGGCATGGAATGACATTATCCAGGTCTACAGAAAGTTATGACAAGTTATGAGAGCCAAAGTCTCTTCCAGGTTTATAGTTTGATACCTTTGTCCTAGAATGAGCAGGCAATCGTCCATCACAGTCCATCAGAGAATTAAACGGGAAGAAATTAAACAACAATCAAATGTAACTTTGCTTGAAATTAAAAATAATAGTTATTATTACCAAATTAAAACCCATCCAAAGGCCCATATGCTTGCTATTCTTCTAAAAGCATCCTTAAAGGCAGCGCTGACACAATCAGATTTAGACTGTTATAATCACTGACGGCTGTCTTTGAGCCAAAACATGTGAATCCCCTAAGCAGGGAGCACGGTTCACTCTGTAACAGCTGGAAATCCTAGTAAATGAAGCAGTGAAGAATGATGCCAAGCTGCTGGGAGAAGGTTTGGAAAGAGATAAAAGCTGCCTGGTGATGAAAGAACAGAACCTGAGCAGTGCTTGTAGAATTTAAATTAGTCTAATAGGTATAATGAAGATTGGATGGCCTGATAAAATTAAAATTTCACAATTCCTTAGGAACCATTGCAGACCAACAGACCCATCATCAGACCTCTTTGGCAAATCTAATGTAAATTTTAGTGCCAACACTTGAGCTCCACTGATATTCAGCACAGTTAACCCGTTTCCCATCAGAACACACATGGTCACAGCCCTTCGATGTTTTGTCACAGCAAATTGGGGACTAGAAGAATCACATAACGAACATTTTGAGGCTAACTTATAAATTAGAGAGATAAGAACACTTTATTGGCCATCCACAATTTCTTGTATTAGGAATTTGTCTTTTTCACATACCCCACCCCAACATGCTCTCCAGACACACAAACAGAGAAGCTTGGGGTCAGAGCACAGGGTCAGCCATTTACATGGCCCTCAGAGTAGGATTCCTCTGCCGGCTGCAGGATATGAACCGGCAACCTTCCAGCCACAGGTGCAGATCCTTAGCCACAGAGCCACTGCACCGCATCCTTTAAGACAGTATCATGTGATTTTCTCAAGTACTGTATAACACATCATTTTAAAAACTAATTATAATCAAATTAATGTAATGCTGTCTTTCTCCTCTAATTAAACCTACAAGTGAAAGTGTTCCAAACTTCAGAAACGAATGGGCAATTTTCAGAAACAAAATGTCTAGGTCCCTACATCTTGCTGTCTTGTAGTATCATGAGAGGATGAGGCTAAAATGTATCCAAGATGTCCAGCTGAGTGAGCTTGATGAGCAAAAACAAAAAAGTTAACATCACAGGTCATATCCAGACATATTTTTATTGAAACGCATAATTGCAAGGCCTTAAAATAAACAGTTTAATTTTCCTTTGAGTGCTATTAGCCTCTGTGTAATATTAATCGATTCTAATGTAGAAATAAAATTCCATACCTACAGAGCAGTCACCTTTTAAAAAATCATATAAAGTGGTTGATGGGAGATGCAAAGCTGACCATGCTCTAGGAACATTTTGTATGCCACATGATACCTGTTACTTCAATGTTTTCTGTTTCCTGCTCTCATATTGCAGTGATGGATTCAGCTACGTCTGGAAATAATCTGTGCAGAGAATATTTGATGCCCAGTCAGCTGTAATACTTGATTTGGTGTCACAATTAGGTGGCTTGTACACTTTTGGCCACTGAAGGAAAAAAAAATAGTATTATTTTCATGGAGGACTGTGCTGGCCAATTTAGAGTTCTGATAATGGACTCCAAAGAGCGTCAGACATTATTATTTTTGCACATAAAAATGGAAGTTAGGAATGACTCCAGGACAGTCAAATGGTAGTTAAATAAAGCCAGCCATGTTTCAAAAGTAAACATAACTTCAGACAGTGTGATGGATTATTTTAATGTGCTGGAATGATCATTTCTTCTGCAAAATGTGGAATTCCAAATTAAAGAAACACATCAAAAATGACAAAGATACAGTAATGGATATTTGTAGACATGACAAGGATTGACAAAAGTGCTGTGTGTACACAGCTGTGCTCGGAAAATGGCTTTCCCCCATGTGGTGAAAGCCAATGGCAAGGTTCAGTATTTCAATTAACTTTCAGAAAACTGTCTCATAACTGCAAGGCATGCAACCAACAGCTGAACACCCAAATCATGGCTGTGATTAGGTGCATAGCACGCAATCAATAATCAGATAACGGCCAATTACTTTTTCTTTTTTTCTAAATTTAGTATTACCAATTATTTTTGGCTTGCAGCAAGGGCCTTTGTTGACTACAGGGGAGAATGAGGAAACATCGGCAGACTTCTTCATCCCGACCATCTTCAAACCGCTCGTCTTTCAACACATCACAGGCACCAGAGCCTGCTTTTACTGCGCGTCCCTCACTGACAGCACTGCAAGCTTGCAAGTGCCCAGGAGACCGCAGGGGTCACTGTGCTGCTGAGAGCTGAGAGAGCCCAGATCGACTAATTCCATCCTATCCTCTGCGACTCTCAGCCAATTGTGCGCTGTCTCTTGGGGAATCCAGGTCACAGTCTGTTAGTAAGTAGCTTTTAAATGTAAAGTTGGAAGCAATTCTGGAAGCCTAGGGGTAATATAGGGTCCTAAATCAAAGCAGTCTGAGCCGTAAATTTATGATTTAACATGAAAAAACTGCTGTGAAATGATGTTAAAGGTTCATAG
Source organism: Atractosteus spatula (assembly GCF_055471065.1). Lineage (NCBI taxonomy): Eukaryota > Metazoa > Chordata > Actinopteri > Semionotiformes > Lepisosteidae > Atractosteus > Atractosteus spatula. Next base: position 67,806,460 of record NC_142709.1, on the reverse strand, counting down.
CACCACCCTCTTCACCCCCAACACTCCCTTTCGGAAATGAAGACAGAAACATGTCTACAATCAATGCTTGACCCAACAAACACTATCGATCTAAGAAGATGAGGCTTTGCAATACAAGTATCCCCAGCTAAACACTGCAGAAACAAGCAGGTGTTAGCTTAAGTACCGCAGTCTGGTTTTTAAATAACCTGTTTCTTGGGCAGGCAGAATAGATGCATGCTGTAGTAGTGAAAGCTCACTAGCTAGTTTTCTGCTGCAAAAGGAAAAGAAAGAAGAATGATGGGTGCAATAAACTCAGTGGCATTTCATTAGAATAAATATACTTCCAGCTATTGAAAGCAATACTGTAGGTTTGACTACATTCCCATGAGTGGAACAGGTTATCTCTAATCAAATTGATTAGCTCCCTCTAAAGTGTGAGCTAGAGGTCCTTGTTCATAGAAGAGGTCATGGCAAAATGCATGTCCCCGGTGACACCAGCTGTAATTCATACTGACCTTTACCTATCCTGCCCACTGGGACTTCTTATTTCACCACAGCAACGGAAACCCCAATTCCAGCTCTAAAAACGCTTCAGGAAGTAAAGCCATTAAAAAACATTAAAGACAACTCTGAGCTTTCAGACTACCGAAGTGAAACACCACCTCCTGAGAGCGCCTGTCAAGAAGACTGCTGTATGTGAAAAGCAGTAAGTGTTGCTAGTTGACAAGGTTCAGTTTTTGGTTTTCTGAACATGAAAAAGGACACTGTTTACTTACTTCCATCGCATTCTGTTTTAGTTTGATATTTTTCTTTAACGACTCTTACTTACTTTCTACCAAGTGAGAAACCAAGAACTCATGACCATTAGCTCTATTTTTAGTTCTTCTCAAAATAAACCTTCTGAATTCAAGGCTGCAAAACAGACCTCTTAATTTTCCTCTCTCACATTTCACAAATTGAATGTCCATTTCACTAGGAATGGCCTAACTAGTCAAATGATAAATCTTTAAAAACACATTCACTAACATTTCACATACTGATCCATTTTCTCAGGTTATGATGCCTCAAGGTTTCCTTTGAGATCTGCTAATGTTGGCTTAATTTTCCACTCTTAGGCATTATCTCAGAACAAATTGTTCTTTTTACAATGAGATGAAAGCATTAAACATAAGGAGGTTTAATACATTATTATGTTTGATATATCTACAGTTGTAAAGTGCAGAAAAGTGTGAAATCAAATATAGAACATATTGCAAGCTCGCATGCAGAGTTTGAACCATTAATAAAAAACAGACTGTCTCAACTACAGTACATAGCTTAAAGATATACAGTATGAATTTAGATTTTCAAATGGCATATAATAAAAACGTGTTCCTTAGTCGGGTTTGCAGATATGCACTGACCTTATCAAAATAAAAGAGACCAAGACATGACTTGAGAAATGCCTTGTCTCATCTGAATAGTATGATAAATAGGAGTTCCTCAGGTCTCCAAACTGAGCCCTCTTTTTTTTCTGAGTGTGCACCAGAATGTGAACAACGTGCATGGGATATTTATTGAATAAATAATTGTTACGTGGTTGAATAAATAACTGTTAAATCACAGCTGCACATATTTTCAAAATATACACACTAACACAAACACACATGACTTATTTTCCTCTGCCCTAAGGCAAAGGCAGAAGCAGCTATGCTTTTAATCATGTGCCTCACTACAGCGGAGCCCAGTGGAATTCAGACAGGGAGGGGATTCTTGTAGCAGGCAGCGTTAATGTTCTCATTCATCACTAGCACTGCTAATGTGTCTTAAAAGATCTCCTAGTCCTTCACACCTTGGTGCATCTGTTATGTTAAAAAAGGAAAATAATAAATAATAATTAACTTGTTGTGGCAAGTGGATGTTTCAGGTGGTGTACCAATTTTCCTTCAGAAGAATACCCATTGATTTTAACCGATCAGTGACCGATATATGAATGGGAAAAGAACCAAATTGGTAGGTGTCTGGTGTAAGTTACGGTTTAATAACAATTATAACCACACTGAAGCCACAACAGTTCTTGAAATAAAGAAATGTTCACCACTAGCAGTGTTTTATTAGAAGTTGACATTTAAAGCCCTTCTAATTCAAGAGACGTTTACAACCAGTCAGCGACATTTGCTTCCTTCAAATGCTAATAAATTACAGTACATCTCAGTTGATGTCAAATGGGCCCAAGCTTTTTTACTATAATTATTTCTAATACTTTCATTAAACCCTTTTGTCAAGCTTTCCATTCTTATTCTAGTCAGCTATATCCCTATCACAGGCATTTTGTACAGAAATATTGAAAAACTGCCTGAACTGTCTAAAATTAATAGAATATTAAAATGCAGTGTTGTCAGTGTTTAGAACGTAATACCTCTGTAATAACAGCCACAAAAAAGATTTTAAGTAGATATTAATATAGTTTATCAAACGCTCCAAAAATCTCAATAAGTTATTCAGAGAAAGGGATAAAAATTCAAGAGGGCTCTATTGTCCTTTACTAATATGTCACTGTGATAAGTAGCATTTTAAACAGAAGGATGTTTTCATAGCTTTTTTGAAGTGTGCTGTGAATTTAACTTATGGTATGTTGGATTTGAAACTTTATTATACAGTGGTGTGAAAAAGTGTTTGCCCCCTTCCTGATTTCTTATTTTTTTGCATGTTTGTCACACTGAAATGTTTCGGATCATCAAACAAATTGAAATATTAGACAAAGATAACACAAGTAAACGCAAAATGCAGTTTTTAAATGAAGGTTTTTATTATTAAGGGGAAAAAAAATCCAAACCTACATGGCCCTGTGTGAAAAAGTGATTGCCCCCCTGTTAAAACATAAATCAACTGTGGTTTATCACATCTTTGGAAAGCTGAGTTCAATTTCTCTAGCCACACCCAGGCCTGATTACTGCCACACCTGTTCTCAATCAAGAAATCACTTAAATAGGACCTGCCTGACAAAGTGAAGTAGACCAAAAGATCCTAAAAAGCTAGACATCATGCTGCGATCCAAACAAATTCAGGAACAAATGAGAAACAAAGTAATTGAGATTTATCAGTCTGGAAAAGGTTATAAAGCCATTTCTAAAGCTTTGGGACTCCAGCGAACCACAGTGAGAGCCATTATCCACAAATGGCGAAAACATGGAACAGTGGTGAACCTTCCCAGGAGTGGCCGGCCGACCAAAATTACCCAAAGAGCACAGCGATGACTCATCCAAGAGGTCACAAAAAACCCCACAACAACATCCAATGAACTGCAGGCTTCACTTGCCTCAGTTAAGGTCAGTGTTCATGACTCCACCATAAGAAAGAGACTGGGCAAAAATGGCCTGCATGGCAAAGTTCCAAGACGAAAACCACTGCTGAGCAAAAAGAACATAAAGGCTCATCTCAGTTTTGCCAGAAAACATCTTGATGATCCCCAAGACTTTTGGGAAAATACTCTGTGGACTGACGAGACAAAAGTTGAACTTTTTGGAAGGTGTGTGTCCCATTACATCTGGCGTAAAAGTAACACAGCATTTCAGAAAAGGAACATCATACCAACAGTAAAATATGGTGGTGGTAGTGTGATGGTCTGGGGCTGTTTTGCTGCTTCAGGACCTGGAAGACTTGCTGTGGTAAATGGAACCATGAATTCTGCTGTCTACCAAAAAATCCTGAAGGAGAATGTCCGGCCATCTGTTCGTGACCTCAAGCTGAAGCGCACTTGGGTTCTGCAGCAGGACAATGATCCAAAACACACCAGCAAGATCACCTCTGAATGGCTTAAGAAAAACAAAATGAAGACTTTGGAGTGGCCTAGTCAAAGTCCTAACCTGAATCCGATTGAGATGTTGTGGCATGACCTTAAAAAAGCGGTTAAGGCTCGAAAACCCTCCAATGTGGCTGAATTACAACAATTCTGTAAAGATGAGTGGGCCAAAATTCCTCCACAGCGCTGTAAAACACTCATTGCCAGTTATCGCAAACGCTTGATTGCAGTTGTTGCTGCTAAGGGTGGCCCAACCAGTTATTAGGTTTAGGGGGCAATCACTTTTTCACACAGGGCCATGTAGGTTTGGATTTTTTTTCCCCTTAATAATAAAAACCTTCATTTAAAAACTGCATTTTGTGTTTACTTGTGTTATCTTTGTCTAATATTTCAATTTGTTTGATGAACTGAAACATTTCAGTGTGACAAAAATGCAAAAAAATAAGAAATCAGGAAGGGGGCAAACACTTTTTCACACCACTGTATATATGATCATTATATATAGTACAGTATATGATCAGATATATGGCAATAAACTACTGCACTATGAAACAAATGAACTATTTCTCTGTATAACCTACAACTATGATCTCTTCCCATCTCTTCGTAGCATATATTCTGTTACTGGTATTTCATGTAATGGTATTAAACACAGCAGAATCTTGCTCTAAAATCTCACAGTGACCCCAGCTCTGTGAGGGAGCAATACTAAGCACTGTACCGCAATGACACCCCAAAACTAGTTCAATTAAATTGTATGTAAAGACTTGATAATAATTCCAGAGAGTTATAAATACTGTATAAGGGAGGACCTTCAACCTCACTACCTGGCAGATAAGGCAGAGAAGTGTCATATTGCATCACCTGAGAAATTAAATTACTGTATTTGGGGAGCTTTAGGTAGGCCAGATCATGCAAGAGTGAAATTTAACCAGGACACTGCTATTAACACTCCTCGCGAGCAATACCACGGTATATTTAAAGATCAAGAAATACGATTTAAAGGCATATTTTCAGAACAGCATCTATAACCCTACTGAGATGTTGACTATGAGATTCTAGCTCAGAAGGACCAACTGGTCCACTAACACCATCTGTAACAGCAACTTGTTTTTTCCTGGGTTTCCCGATATCTCCCATCCCAGTACCAAGCAGACCTAGTCTTATAGAATGCTGTTTTCCCATACTGTAGGATTTCATTGTAAATCCTAATGAAATGGCATGAATGTTAGCAACATAAGGAAACTTTTTTTTCTGAAGTGATTGGATCTAATTGTGAACTGCTGGCATTACACAGTGGTAGAGTTAAATAAAGTTACAATGGCTGGGGTTTATTTTCATCTTGACTTATTCTCAAAGACCAGGCTTCCAATGGTAAACAAAATGAAAATTAAATTATGTTCAATTTGTTAAATTAATTATGGTCGCTTCTATCCAAGAATCATGTCAGACCATCTCCTCTCAGATTTGAATAAGCACTTGAGCAGGCAGTTTTTCCCAGCTTGACTTCTTAAAATGGGATCTATAGGGGGTAGTGATCTGACAATACTTCTGTGAGAGAGAATCTGGGGACAGCGATTATATCTGAAACAACTGGCAGTAACACATCACTAACTGTGCATATGGAACAAACTATTCTCATGTAAACACAATGACATTTATACATAAATGGCTGTTCAATTGATCTTAAATAGATGCCTGTGAATGCAAGCAATGCACCTGTCTGCATCCTTAAATCAAATAATAAATCAAATAATAACTAAGAATTAAAATAACTAAGAATGTTTTCCCTAGTGGCAAAAAAACCTAGTTCTCATATAGAGTACATTACAATTTCAAACACTCCATATACAGCACAATACATTTGTTAGAAATTCATATGAAAGCTAATCATTTCTCAGAGCTGATTTTTATAGGCAAATATAGCTTTATATTGTAAGTATAAAGGACCGATTTTAGGCATTATGTAGTAAAAAACACCAGATTAAAAAATAAACGTTAAAAGGGGGCTATAGGTTTGTAGAGTACTGTACATATTGTATGTAGCACTTTATAATAATGCTATTTGCTTTAGTATACTGGAGAAGCATTTGTTTTTTAATTTACATCCTAACATTAGAAATGATCAGGCAGAATGGCTTACAGATTAATTAATGACAGTGTTATTCAACATGGAAATGATCTGATATTATCTTTAGATTATATAAAGCAAGAGCCTGATATGTACTAATAACATGAGACTACTCATTTTTTATTACATTACATTTATAGGTGAAGTCTACATACATACAGTATAGTACAGAGCAAGTATTACTTGAGGTGTCTTAAAAAATGAAATTAGATCAGTCATTAATATACAGTTGATTTTTTCAAAAAGAAAAGTGACTCATTTCTGGTTTAATGTACAACCAACTGGTGGAGAGAAAGAAAAGAAGAGAAGCAAAATCAAAGATGAAGTGGAACACAGAGTAAGAACTAAAGGTACCGCAGCTGTTACTGTGGGATTTTCAGATCAAGCCACAAGAAGCTGGAGGAATGGAAGGAAATGAGGAAGAAATCAGAAGATCAGAGCAAGATCAATGTTTCGGTGTCTCGCAGGACTAACACCATGTGAAACAGCCTGTGGGCAGTAAAGCAGGGAATCAGAGAACTTATGTTCTCTCCGACTGGCAATTAAATAAACTTGCCATACAGAGAAGCCAGTCGTGTGTGTATAGACACTCACAGTGGGACTGATTTACATTAGAATTAAACACCATATCATTTTAATCCACAACACTCCATCATGGAGACACTCCTTAGAATAGCTCTTGTTGACAACAGATGTAAGGAATGCTAGAAATAAAACAAGTTTCTAAAGATATCTGCAAAGGGTTTTTGTATGCCATGCAAAACAGTTTTCATTTGAATAAGGTTATTCACCTAAGGACGTAGGGCTCTTCGTGAGCAAATTTGTCACTCTCAATCTGTTGTTTTCCTTTACAAGATGTACTGTAAATGAGATGACTGTCATCAGAGTGGTTTGGCCAGTTGATTAAAAAAATAAAATAGCTTTAAAAATCCCAGTGATGATTTTAAAATATTGAAGTCTGGATATAAATTTAATAAGTTGTGTTGTGCCATTAAAGCAGGACATTAAGTTGAATCACTTTGGCAGAGAAGAACAGAAATTAAATTTTAATTGACTTCCTTTAAATGCATCACCTCACAGAACCCTCAACCCACTAATAACCTGCAAACTAAGAAGCAATTAGTGTCTTAACAGAGCAAGCGTGTGTGATTTAAATGCAGCACATGTAACCTGCCTTCAAACAAAGCACTGAAAATACAAGCCCCCTTCCTTTTGAACAACATCCATGGTAAAAAAAGCACTTGAATTCTGACCTAGCACAACATTCTGTTAAGCAAGAAAGATATTTAAAATTTGGTCAGCCGTGCGAAAATAAAATTGTGTGCAGTCGCCAAAAATGGTTAGCAGTAACCGCATGGAATTTGGTTTTTCTCTAAGAAATTTCTACATTAAGCACAGGGATTTAATATTGTATTTCAAAGTGTGAGAAAATGCAGTCCAAGTGTCAGTGAAATCCCTATCAGAAAAACTACTCCAGCTGCCAGGAATCATCAGCTCCATTATTCAGCATGCTTGGGTCTCCTGGCCACATGCAATTTGGCAGAGGATTCTAATTTCTTGGACGTTCAATAAGTTTGCACAACCTGTTACTTTACAGCATACAGCAATCCACACAATGCCACATTGTGATGCTTTTGGAAACAGTATAGGAAATTTGTCATTGCCTGTGAAACTTGAAAGAGTTCCAATCCAATGTTAATACTGCAGAAGAGAATCTAAAATTCTCTTCTGCAGTAATTCTCCAATTTCCTGAGTTAAAAAATGAATATTGATTTTTATTTTGTCCTGTTAGCAAGACCAGACTGTAGAAAGTAGTTAGAGAATCCTACATTGCAAATTATCAGGTTTTCAGGGCTGCTGTGAACCTCAAACATCTTTCTGTTATTGTGTCTCAGACACAATAAAGGTGCACATTGCATCAAAGTCACAATAGACAGCAGGCTATCAGAAACCCAAAGCTGAAACAGAAACCTTTCTGCAACCTTCAAACAATATTAAAGCACGTCTTCTTAAAAAAGTTTGCTTTCTAAAGACATTTCTTATCTACAGTACTTTAGAGCAATTTCAGTAATCAAGAACATCATTAAGGTGTAAGGTTTCTTGTGCGGTAACAATGTTCTGTCGCTGTATTAGGGAGGTTTATTATTTGGCGTGAATTGTGATGCATGCTATTTATACATCTAAAGAAAAAAATATCACACTATAAAGCATATATCCCCAGGGCATTGTGTGCTTCTCTCACTGACAACTAAAACACACAGTACTGAAATCCCCAAAGACGTCTTGACATCTTCTCACTTAATTGGTATAAACTGACAAGTCTGCCGAACCTGATAAGCAAAGGCATCTGAACAGTGGCACAAAGACAGTGAGACACAGACACAGACACAGACACAGGGAGAAAAAGAATTCAAAATTGTTGCATTCTCCTTTAACAAAAAAAAACGAGAAGTGAAAATTTATTACCAGATGCATCTTGGTCACCCGCAGAGCCTGAAAAATCTTCAGCAGTGTGCCGTTAGTATTCCTCCGTGCTAGCTTGGTGTTTTCTAAGCCAGTACGATATGGAATCTGGCGAATCTGAAGGCTAGAAGCCCTTTGAGTTCAACGCACCATGCACATCAGAGAGCCTCAAAGAAAGCGGAAAAAAAAAGAAGCAGCCCACAGACACAAGCAGGATGAGAAAGTTCTGGCGTCTCTCCAGCTCAACCTTGAACTAATTTAGAGCTGAGAGGGAATGAAAATGAAGGGAAACCTAGATGTACGAAAGAGATTCATCACAGTTTAGTGGCTTCACTGAAACATGCAAGTTCCATCTCTCTCACTTTACTTCATTTTAAAACACTCCGTTCAAGGAACTATTAATCTAAATACCAGTCTGTAATCTTGTGACTACAGTGCAAATCAGCAGATCAATTTATTTCATTTTCCAGGGGGTCTGTAGTGAAGTTTGCTTGCTGCTTTAGAATAAAGAGTCTCACTGCAGAGACTTGTTTTATTCCCTCATCAAAGTTGTTTGCCGTCCTCATTTTACAGCCTTATACATTCCAGCTCAGCAGACATATGTTCACTTGTGCCTAGTATTATTTCTCTGGGCTCGTTACAAAAAACGAAATGAGGATTGCTGGTCCCTTTCACACATTCTGTCCAGTTTATCTCTGCAAGAACAGGATTTGTGTAGCTTTCAAATGTCTTTCCCCAAAACATAATAAGAGATAAGTTCCACAGCATTAGAAAATCTAAGCATTACCAATGTTTTGTAACAGCAGGCATAAAAATAATAGATGATACTATTAAACTACAGTATACCAATACTACTATTTTTACTATTGGGTCCTAGCAAAGACAGTGAAAAAAGCACAGGGTAGTAAATATACTTTTGTTCCATCCATCTATCTTGTACAGAGCAGAAATATCACAAACTGGATTTTAACTGCAAATAGCACAAATTTTTATTTTATACACCTGTTATGTTAAGTTGGTGTATTTCACGACATCCACCATTCAACCATAACACTTCAAATTGCACGATATTGATTAATTAATTCTGAATTTAAATAAAATAGCAATGTCTTGCCTTCGTTGCACATTCTTTATGTTTGGCAGCTATAAAGCCACAGGGACTAATGTCAGAGGCCATAGAAGACTTGGGTCTGGTTAATTCTTGCAAGGGAGGCTCCTAAAAGTGTGAAGCTGACCAATAGGTGGTGCTCCTCCTTTTGGAAAAGGGTGACACTGAGCTGCAGTCTTTCAGGTGTGATGTTCAACTAAGCTCCTGTCCAAGTGTAGACATTAAATTATTCTTCACTTTAGCAGGGCTTAGGTTTGAAGCCAAGTCCAAAGGCAGGGTACTAAGTCTCCCTGCCTTAACTCCATATAAATTTACTCTTCTGGCCCAGTTTTTCAGGAATTGTAAGATTGTAGGTTTATGTAGGGTTTTCTTGTAAACCATTCAAGGATTTTTTTGTGGAGAAACATATACATAAGTAAACGTTTAATGATCCTGTGTTATGGAATTTAGAGTTAAATTTGCCTTCCTAGGCTACAGTCTATTTTTTTCTATAGACAAAAAGTGAGGACGTTACTTAATACGTGGTATGAAGTTTGTTGCATACACAAGTATTGCTGACATGTAAAACAATAGTGTCTCAAAAAGTCTAAATATGACCTCCTTAGAAAGCACAGATAGAAGCAGTACGGCTCCATACAGTGTTGCACGTTGTGATATAAAATTTGTTTGAGTGAATGATAAATTCCAATACAAATGTACATGTGAAAAGCTCATATGTGATATTCACAAAACTGAAAGTGCCATATTCATACCTATGAGATTATTTGGTACTTCACAGTTAGATCTTATTCATTTTCACCAAAATATTCCTTCTGAGGGAATACCAACTGCCAAAGACTGAGTAATTAACTGGCACCAGTATCCATCTGTGTGTATTTGCGTGTATCAAGGCCAATAAATCTCCAGCAGCAGAACCAGAGAAAAGGCATATGGGTGAAAACAAATTTGTAGACAGCGCAAAACACCTCTGCTTTAATGAAGTGGAAATGAAATAATACTTTAGATTAAAAATACATTAGGCAGAAATCCTGGGAGGCTCATGCATGCAACCTGTTAGAGATCTCTGGTCCTGAAATAAGAGAGAGAGGAAGATCCAAGTAATAAAGCACAAGTCAGGAACCAGAGAAAGCCCCAGTCCTCCACCTCTACAAAAGCACAGGTGTTCTACCTACACATGTTCCTATATGCCTTATTTAACAAAGACAAACTTCTGGAATCACAGAATTCATCTGCTGAGATAAGGAAACACTCCAGAGGATATCTCGACTGCGTATTGATTAAGTGTTGCAACCTATTACAGTAATTATAGCCCAAAGCTCTGAACTGATTAGATTTAATGTTAGTGATTTCAGTTTTTCCAGCTTTGGTGACAGCTGTGAAAGAGTAAATCATGTGCTGATAAAAATCTTTGAGCTGATCCTGCTTTAACATTGCCATTATGGGGAACAGTATTGATAGAGATGAATATGTAGCAAATGGCTGAATTAAACCACTTATAAATTTCCAGAAAGTGTCGTGTTGTGTGCTTGGTGGTTTAGTATTTCATGAAGAGGGTGGAAGGGATTCTAAAAACATGCACTGCCTACTACAGTACGTACACCAGATATGGCCCATGCCCATTGAGCAAAAGCAGGACTTATTCCTTGTTCCATCCATTTTACACATCAAATACATCAGAAAAAAAGCCCAACGGGAAGATCAAATGTGCTTTTGTACAAGAGCAAAAGGAATATTCATTCCCAGTAGATCCCTTTCGCTACTTTCACAGAGTGTTTAGTCTGTCTCACTGCTCATCATTTTGACAGTCTGATGTTCACTGCATGAGATGATCTCTCCATGAGCTTAATTTAAGAACAAACAGCTAGAGAACTCTTCTTTAGAAGGTGTGCCGAGATTGTCTTTCTCATCCCTTCATTAGTGTACCCTCGTGCACCCTGTTGGATCAAAATCTCCTTGATGCTGAAGACACACCTCTTATTTACTAGCAGAAGACCCCAGTATGTACCTTTCCAAGTCAATTTGCCCTCTTAGATTTAGGTAGTCACACACAATTAACTTCAGACAATGTCCAATTTTAAGAAGTCAAAAACAATGACCTTAGCATTTTTTTCTGGATTTCTAATCTTATAAAAAGCATACACAACTGAAAAAATAAAACAAAATCTGCCATTTGTTAACCTTATGTATCTTTTCTTTTTCCTTATTGCGAGCCTGTATTATTTTGGGTACAGCTTTATCAGTGCCACCATTATAGGTAAGCTTCATTTATGAATTATCATTATAATTATATTGACTACATGGTAAACGACTTTGATTTGCTTTGCCCAGAGATCCTCCTTTTTCATTAATTGGAAAGTAAACCTTGCTTGAATAGATATATTCAAAAACAACCATGTGAATTTTTGTAAATTGTAACGTAATGATTGTTTTAACAGACCATTAAATAAATCATTATGGATATAATATAGATTCTAGTAATAACTCATGTAAAAGCACATCACAGTGCAGTCTGTGCCTGAATATTAGAAGTGCAAACTTCTGTATTTTTAAATCTTTTCATACAATGGTATTGGTACAATACACAAGTCTAGACCTTTGACATTGACCTGGAGTAGTCTTCAAATCTTTCCACTGGTGACTTTGGCAGTTTCAGAAACAATTAGCAGTCTTGACACAGTGGTGCAAGAACCTGTACTTTAATTGTTGTGTTTTAATATACAGACTGACTAATTCCACATTTTCATTCATTTTTATGGAGTGATTTTGTAAAACAAGATGTAGTTGCATTGCATACCACAAATTTAGTTATCAATTATGACAACACACCTTAACAATGTTACCTTTAACTACATCTGGGCTGCTGTGTCTTCTAAGCCAAAAAAAGATTCTGTAAATCACAACAGTTTTCAGGATGCATGGAACTATGGAACATAATACAAATTTCTAAAGCTCAGACTAAAGTTCAGGAGATAAAAACAAGTGTCCTACAATAAAGAGAGATCACAGCACAAGCTGTCAAACATGACAGCAGCTCTGGCACAATGAGAGGCTCTTCAGGGTATGGAAAATGTGTGTTTGTGTGGTTGAAGGAAAATCCACTATCGAACAAAAGAAATGTAACACTTAGATCTAATGAAGATAGCTGTATATTTAAACACAGATATCAAACAAAAAGGCAGACAAAATAGATTAAAAAATCATAACGTTTTCATTGACGTTTTCTGTCAATGTGAAAATCTTACATAGTACTGCATAAGTTCTCCCTAAGCATTCACACAGTCCTGCCAGCAGTGATAAGCAAACCCGATCTGTCTCTGAATAAACTGCTGAGGGATATTCTGCTGCTGTTACTGTTGATGGAAATAGTGAGAGAAATGCTCTTTTGTACCAAAGCCACAAGAAAAAGCTGGCCACAGTGAGACTTTAACATTGCAATCCTAGCACTGTATGGTCTTGCATTGTCCTACTGGAAAATAGAGACTCTGAGAAGAGATTGGAGGTCTGAAAAACTGTTTGTAGATGTACATTATCAGTGAGCAGTACGTTTGCCCTAAATCTGTACCAAAGGGACATGTGAGATTTCTCCCACATAATCATACATCCACCATACCACCATTTGTTTAATTAAGCAATGCAACAGTCAACCTAATGCTCACCACAATGTCTTCTATCATGTCTGTCAAGGGCAAAATGCCTTAGATGTTCTCTGGCCCAAAGAAGGCAGGGATTTCATAACTGGCCAAATGTAATCTCCAAATTTTCCAAACATTTTCAGGCAGGCAAAAAAACGTAATTTTGATTATATATGGGGATATTTCTTTCCAGAATTCCTCATGCTGTAGCCACTGCAATTTGAAAATGATTAATCAGATCAAACACATCTGATGATGTTGGATTGGTATTTTGATCCTGTGCCTTCCAGGACAATGTTGTCCCACAGACAATTAGCCGAGACGTCTACTGCTTGCTGAAAGACAGTAGAACATCTCGTTCTCCAGTCTGCATCTCACAGGCAGGTCGCCTTGACCTATGCCAATAGCAATCAGGTGGTGGTCTTATCTTTTGTTGCTTTTGCATTCATTAAAATCATGTCAGCTGCAGACTGTTAATCAAGTCATTTTGATCATTTTAATCCAACTTTAATATCACACTTTACACTTTACTTTACTGAGCATCTGGAGTTTTAATTAAATCCTGTGGCTTGAGCTCAGTATTTTGTTGCCCTAAGGAACTCTACTACTCAGCCAGCAAACCTATCTGCACACTATTTAAAATGTAAATACCATTACGTGCAGGCCCATGAGATTTCATGTTAAATCACATTGCTATGTTTTATTTGATGTATGAGTATAAAAAGCAGCAAGGCACCAAGATGTAGTTCTGACTGAAAGGACACCTAGTGGTTATCAGTCCATCCTGATAATGATGTACAGACAAAGCAACAACAGAATTTCAAGACAGGAATCGGTAAAGTGCTAGCAGCTGCAGTAATCTAACCTGAATCCAACCAACATGTTGGATGTGAATAATAAAAGCTGTGGCAGCTGTTTAAATGAAATGTCTAGCCAGTGGAGAAAAATTCCGCAGTTTACAAGAAGACAATACACCTAGAACTATCTAAAGAACAAATGTAATAGAAGAGAATAAGGAGCACACTTAGTACCTACTGTGTCTGAATAACTCTATTAGTGCATGATTTCAGTTTGGCTTGGTGGTTGTATTAAAACAAAAAATGTATGTAGCTCAACTACAGCTGGCACTCTTTGAGAGATGTGTGGGATTCCTGGCAGGTCATTGCTGTGATAGGGTGTAGGTATACGTCAGACTCTTTTGGCTTTTGGTAAAATAGTGATTCCTGTGACCTGTTAGGCTTGCAGTGACATAAGAGAGAGAAGGCGTAGATCCTCTAATCCACACTAACAGTAAGGCAGTGGGAAGCTTGCAGGAAATCAAAGAAGGAACCACTCTGAAAGTTGGGCGTCTCACAGGAGCATGACTGCATGTCTCCATTCTCTGTGTAACAGTACCTGTAGCAGTGGTCTGATTCATAAACAATCAAAGACTCCAGATTGGGTGGGTGTGTAATAAAAAAACACTTGGTCTGTCCACATTTAGAAAAAAATATTAAAAAATTGTACTAAATTGTATTGCGTTCTATTTTTGTACTCTTTTTTAATCCAGTTCAAGGTAGGGTGTTTAGAGCTTTACATTAAATCCATGCTTTATTTTCCATACTTTACACATAAAGGTAAATAAGTTTAGCTGTCACTGCAGTGATTTCTGTCTTTATTTACCTTGACATCTGCATTAAATTGGCACATTTCCCAAAGAAAGGCCAAGTCCAAGGGTGAAATTATTTGGTTTTCCTTTTAACATTCAAACTCAATATTTTATACACACACTATAAATATATATATATTCAGCTCATTCCATGCACAATAGGAGTGATATGGAAAACAACCACTGAGCTTTCTGTGTGCTCTCTGCTTTCTGTGTGCAAATCTACAAGCAAACAGGAGGGATTTACTTTTTCCATTTCACATAAAACGTCATGCTTACAAAAGATTCAAAATGCACACATATAAATTCATTTTGAAATGCTCTAAAGTTTTCCTCTTGAGTAAAAATAAAAACAATATCATCCAAAGAGCAGAAAAATATATAACTCTTAGCTTAACAAAATGTCTAAAACTAACTGAGATAGTTCTCAAAGCATGGCTCTGTATGTTAATTCTGAATGTCCTTTCAGTATTCTTTGAAGAAGCTTGCACATGATTAAGAAATCATTAATGTTTCATCAAACTATCAGCAGTGGAGTCTTTTAGCCAACAAAGAGACCATTTAGCAATCTGTGTGCTAGGAAGCTTAGTTTTTAGTGTCCCTTAATGCATGTCTACATTAAGAAAAAGAAAAAAAAGCAAGTATTTCTAAAAACATTCTGTCTGATAAATAGCATGTTAAAACAGCACAGCTAATGAAATTTAATTGACGTTCAGTCTGTGAAGTCTTACCAGAATGCTGATAGAGATACTCGAGTGAAAAGCTGATTCTCTGAGTTCTTGGGCATGCCCAGAATACAATTATTTTTCACCTCTTGGGAGCTAATTAGTAAGGCATTGCTCTCTGGAAATTCCAGCGTCACAAAAGCTCAGCATGCTACAATCTGGAATTTTAATCACTCAGGGCTCAACACTGTGAGGCAGACCCAGAAGTTCTATAAATTCACTGCTGAAAAAGCCTCTGGTTCAACAGTACAATTATGGAACCTGTTATGCAGCCCATAGATTTATGAGTCTGGTTTTAATGGGAATTCAGGAATACAGGTGCCACCTACAGTATGTTTCCAACCTGTGCCACCAGCTGGAGGATCTGGGGGACTGCTGTTACACCACAATGCCTCCTTTTCTGTCAAAACATTCTCAAAGTTTTCATCTTTTGTCACCAAAGAAAAAAAGCCTCGTTCTAAAATAAGACATTAGTGAAGGTCTAATGCTATTTTCTACCTTTCAGTTTTTTCCCTGACTCCTCAGCTACTGAAAGCAGGGATTGATTTTCGGATTTTGCTTTAGTCCACTGTAGTAATAGTCTACATAAATCTCAGAGGAAGCAGGCAGTATTTGATAGAAAAGGTCACAGAAGCATTAATATTTAAGGGCTCTGCACTGCTTTGATTACCTATTGCAAATTTATTAAATGGATATTTGTGAATGATCTACCAGCTAAGAGCATTTCAGCTCCAGTTCAGTTTACCTTCCAGAACTGGAAATGTTAACACTTCCTCTATGGAAGATGGATAAAGATAAATATCTTCTAGAATATCCATCCACTTGATTGGCAAAAGACAATGACAAATTCAGAAAACATTTTAAAGATCTGGATTAAATATATAACATGGGATATCTTCTTTAAAAAAATAAAAATATTATATATATACTGTATATCATATTACAGTACCTCAGTGAAAACCTGAAAAGGTTTATTACTAGACGAACAAAAGAAGAATTACAAACGAGAGGAGACCATTTAGATCATCTAGTTCATTTGGTAATTGATCTAAGGACCTCTTCCAGCTGTTTCTGATAAAATGCCAGGGTATCATTAACATACCTGGGTAGCTTGCTCCATACTCCCACATTCCTTTAGGTAAAGAAGAGCATTCTGTTCTCGGATTTAAGTGCTTTTCTACATAGTTACTACTGTACTTGTGTTGTCGGGTTTAGGTTTCATGATCTTGAAGATTTAAAAATCTTGTACTATATCCTCTTGCAATCTTCTCTGTTCCATACACAAAAAAACATTCCATTCCTTCAGCCTTTCAGTGTAGGACACTCACTTAAACCCCAGAATTTATCTGGCAGCTCTTCTCTGAACTGATTCCTGAGCAGCAATGTATTTTCTATAATGTAGTGAACAAAATTGTACACAAACATTCATATAAGGCCTTACTTGTGCGTTATATAATTTTAACAAACATCCCTTGATTTAAATTCTACTATGCTGTATATTGTAATATTTTCTTTTCCTTTTTATTTGCTTCCCCACTGACTAGGAGATGTAAATGATGTGTCAACATAAACACCTAAGTCCTTTTAATAAGTAGCCCTTTCTATCTAAGTGACACATACCTGTATATTGCCTTTATAGTTTGGTTTTGCTACCTGCATTTGTGTACAATAGACAATTTGTGTACAATCTGCCTGGCATTTGCCTAGTCCTGAAGTTTATGTAAATCTTTTTGAATTTCACTTATTTCTACTACATTGTTTTCTAATCTCCTAAATTGGTATTTTCGATAGATTTTACTAGGTTACTAACTATACTAAAATCATACTAAACTATACTAGATCATTGATTAAGAAAAGTGATAGTCTTAGTACTGATCCTTGTGGTACTCCACAATATTCTTCATCCAAATTTAAACATCCACTCCTTACATTTACTCTCTAATTTCTATTTATTAAAGCATTCTAAACCCAAACATCTTTCCCTGAATGCCTACAGCCTATAATTTGAGAAGTAATATTTTAATAATTAAAATATAAAAATAAAATAATTTAAGGTCATTAAATGTTTTCTGAACATCTAAATTGACCATATCATATGCTTCTTGTTCAAAGAACTCTAACAGATTACTGCAAGAGTTACAGTGTGATTCCAAACCAAAGATTACTATTACAAAGTATTTTATTCTAAATAGATGATCCTCTAATTTAATTATAATAATTGTTCCCATAACTTTACCTATAACAGAAGTCAAACTTGGTCTGTCCTGACTTGATTTAGCTTTGTCACAATTCTTATAAACAGACACTACTCTACCCACTGTCCAGTTCATGGATTGAAGACTACCACTGTCTTGAGTTGAGCAACTCTTACAGCTGAAGAGATACTATCGAGCCCTGGGGATTTGGCAATCTTGAGTGCTTCTAACACCCAAAACACTTCTCATCTATTTTATTTATAATTTGTTCAGGGCTTCAAGCAGAACATGTTTACTGTAACTGTTACTAAGACTTTTCCTCTGATCATGTCTATTGCATCCCAATATTGCTTCTCTTAACATCTGCCTCCTTTCTTCAAAGTCTGCTTTTCAGAAATTCTTCATTTTTGCTTTAAATGTTACTTGTCTATATTCATTATACACATCGAAGCACATTATGATCACAGTTCTGTAAAATTTCTTTTACCGGCTTTTTTCTTTACCTCTCTCACTTTTACCTCACTCTCGATTCTTGGATTGTCTTGATTGTTTCAAAAGACAAGAACCATACAAGTATTTCTCCTGATGGTACTCCAGTAACTGGGTAATTAACCAAGTCAACCATTTGTGTTTCTGTTGCAGACATTCCTATAGCTTTTTCTAATCTACTGTATGTGTTAGGAAAAATAAAGTCTCCCATTATGACTGAGTCTTCATTTGCTTGTAAATTTTTAATTTCATTATAGAGTATTGAATTATAGTCAGCACCTGCATTTGGTGGTCTACAACATATTCCTAACATTATAGTTTTGGAATATTTTAATGAGTCTGACCCATCTAGATTCAGAGATTCTTGATTCCTCTAAGCTTTAGTTCCTGAGCCTGAATTCTCTCTTTGAGATACTGTATAGCACCACGTCTCTATGTCTTACAGTATATCCTTCCTGCCTCTCATGAACAGTTTTTATCCACTAATGTTACAAACACAGTCCAATGGTTTCTCTCTGCCCTGTTTCTGTGATTCCAATAACACCGCTTGTATCTAATGTGATTTGTTTCTAGTACTCCTGGCATTTAGGTATTAAAACTCAATCACCTGCTGCTTTTTATGCTTTTCCCTTCAGTTCTCTTTTTGTCTTTGCTCTTCCTTTTGGATTTTCTTGGGTTTCTCGACCCTTCCAATTATGTTTAAATGTTTCGTTCTGGATCCTTGTGCTGAATGATGCTTATCTCTTTTAGATGCAGTCTGTCACGTCTGTACTGATATACTTTGCCATGGAAAGGTTTCCAGTACACAAGAAAGCTGATGCCTTCTTCTACACAACAATTTCAACTTTGTGCATACATTAATCTTAAATGGTTATATACTGACGTTAATAGAACAAGTCATATGATATGAACAGATCAATAAGGCATTTTATAAATGTAACTGTCTCAGGAGTTTCTTCAGACAAGAGAGCTGGGGATAAACAATCATATATATATATATTCTCCAGGAATGCTTACTCAAACATTCTTCTGTAGAGAAAACTACAAAAATTCCATTTCTTTCTATTCATTCTGTGTGGGTGAACTGTTGGTGCTAACAAATGATACAGTACTACCAATATTCTATAACATATGCTGTTACACAGCCATAACTCAAAGAGACACTCACTCAACCTTGGTTTTGAATTATTTGGACCTCCATAACAACTTTCTGTTTTTTATTGCTTTATTGAAATACACAAGGCACTCACAGAAATGCCCCATTATAAACAGATCACACAAAACAAATGGCTTCATAGTCAAGCTTTTCTCACTAGCTGACTCTAGTGTTGGGAATGCACGTCTTTATTGGGAATTTACACCCATACTTTTCATCAGCTGTCAGTTGCAAAGTATTGTATTACCAAGGTGAGTGTGCAGAACATTAATAAACAACTCCAAGTAAAACACTGTAACACAGACATCACAATGCATTACCAAATTGTTTTGTTGTTACAGTTGTTATATACTGTAGGCTGAAAGAGTAACTTTCCCTAAGTTACAAATAAGCTAACAATATACTACAAGGAGCAAAAGATTAGACAAATGATAACACCAAGGAAGAAATTTGTGGAAAAATTTAAGATGAATCTGTTCTGCACTTTATTTTAAGACATGTCACTCTCTAATGCCTATTTGCCATTTTCTGTTAATTTGCCTCAATTTAAATATCAGCATGCACGCAAGAAAGATGCAAACACGATAATAATATAACTACTTCAGTATAAATAATGAGCTCAACATTAAAAACAATCTGTTTAAGGGATCATGCATGCTAGGTTAATTCATAGAATCCTGGTTTGGTTCACTTGGTATGAAACAATGCATCAGTATGCTAGCTGATCAAATTTACATGGCTCAGCTTTACTAAGTTTATGCGGAAGGAGGCTGGAGTATGTTTTTTTTTTGTTTCACATTCTAATGTTTAGGGGACTCAGTTTGCTTGTGTACATGTTGCAAAAGTTCATTTTAGACCCAAATTTTATATTGTAAGTACATTGCAAAACTAATTTATCTTAGGCCAATTTTTATATTTTGTAACACATTTGATGCACCATTTCCACTTTAGTCCTGTATTGTTCAGGTTCTCTGCACTCTCAGAAAAAAAAAAGACTTTGGTGTTTTTTGTGCTTTTTAAAGCTCCATCTGAATTTTGGTGTCTGATCATGTTTCAGAAAGAGCTTTTGTCTCCTCTCCAATCCATTTCATTCCACTGTATAATACAAAATATTTGTTCTGTGACACTGGAAATACACAGTGTCTCTTGTTGTGTTTGCATTGGGATTTATGAAGCGAATCACACCCAGTCTATCTACCAAACAGCCTTTTGCCACCTTGTCCAGTTGTCTGCTTTGGTTCAGGTCTTGTTTCAAAATTGAACTTTGTTGTTCACTCTGTTCTATAGGTAAACTGAACTGTACTTAGCACAAAAAAGCTCCACTGTAAACAGGCAAGAATCACAACTCAAAATAAAAATGAGCAAGTCCTGAGGCAATAACATTCGTGAGACAATTTTCCGGTATTCCGAATAAAGAAAAGTAAAATAAAACCTTGACATTTTCAAGCTGCTATGCAATGGGATTTTTCATTCTGTCGGTTCATGTTTTATGTATCCATTCTAGTACTTTTTCCCACTAGACTGACAAGGTCCACCTGACCTCCTGAAGCCTTCACACATGATCTTCATCCTCACCCGCTTTTATGATGGAAGCTCATCCTTCACAATCCCCAGAAGAGAACCGATGGGTCAGGTGGAGAAGATATAAAATCCGCCCCGGTGTCAGGGTGTAATGAATATTGCAGTGAATACAAGCAGAATGAGATGAACGATTGTTGTTTTACAGTGTTGTAAACTGCAAGTTGATTAGTTCGATAGGAAGAAATGGAATAAACAGCACATAGAAATGAAAGGAGCAGGTCAGGCAACTCAGTAAAATGATGGAATTACTGGTAGAGCTGATGTATAGCCCCAAGGCATATTACTTTAGATTCAATTACACAGGGCCACCAGATAAAAAAACAACAAGGCTATGGTGGGCTTCGGTGTATTAAGAAATGGCTTCCTAAGCTTCATTAAAATGCATGAAACCGTCCCAGTGCATATAATTTCATTTAAAATCTGCTAAATCACTCTTCCTTCTGATAAACTGCTGTATAACATTAAAACTAACAATGTTTCCTGGATGGTTTTCCTGCGTCAGCAGTGGAATTTCAACTGCCTGCTTGCCAAGGTATATTTCAATTCCCGCAATAAGAGCATGGGAGAAAAGAATAATACAAAAAAAGAATAAGCAAGAATATACACGATGTGCCTGACACACATAAGTAGTTAAACTCCCCCAAATACAGTATATGATTACTTATTTAATATTTAAAAGTATTTAAAAAATAGCTAGAAAACCCTTATTTCCCAACAGAATGTACAGGATTTTATATCAATTTAAACCTCAAGCCTGTGACTTTGATGAACATTGATATACACATTAGGAACATATGCTCAAAGATACACAATGACGTGTAAACAGCTCGAATTTCTGCTTTACCTTCCTCGTTAATGACTATAAATAAATTGGCACAGCTACTGCTTAACGCAATACAAACTGTATGCTATTATGAGGAGAAAAAAAAACAGCTTTTAACAGTCAACCACAGAAACCTTTTGTTAATGATTTTGTGAAGTCTCTTGCATCTTCAGTGGCAGCTACACCAGAGAACTTCCTTTGACATTTAGTCACACGTCATTAAATGTTATCTCCCACGATGAGCCTTTATTAGACTTTCTCATTGTTCCTTTTTATAACTAAGATAATTCAATATGTAAGTACAGTATTGTAGCTCAAGCTGATTGCATTCAAAAATCCGCTGATGCATGGATAAATATTACAGATTGTTTCGATGCTATGTACAGTATGCAGTAGTTCTCCAGGACAGAATTATCATTTATATATCAGTGACTTTGTGTATTAATTAAAGCAATGAACACCACTAAATTAGCTGTTTGTAATATAAACTATTGAGAAATAACAAATTCTGTGTTCAGGCCTGTTAATTTAAACTCACTTCTGCCTTACGTACAGCCCTATTGCTATACAGTTAGCATACTCCCAGTAAGTGGAGAGAAACAGAATACAGTTACTTAAAGAATGTAAGAATTATCAATTACCCTTTTCCAAGTAATCAGGGTTTCCTGTTTCTAACTACACTGGCTCCACTGAACATAAATGAAAGGACAGTTTATGCTGCCATCTAAAGATCACCACTTTCAGTCCTCTAAAATGATGTTTTTTTTCTTGAAGTTTCAAAAAATTTATTTTTACAATGTGCAAAGCATAACATACAACTTTCATCCTCTCATAAGTATCAATAATTTAAAGCTGCTTATCTGCTGGAAGCTGAAATCATTACCTAAAAGATTAATGTCACTATTATTGTTCTTCCACCCCTCGTTCAGTGCCGTACCAACCAGAAGACAAATCAATGCAAAGACACAGCAAGGGCAGCGATATTGAAGGCACTGCCAAATGCACAGCTCAGGAAGCAGTCCCCATCCATGATATACAGCGCCTGTCAACATGGCTTTTTTTCCTCTGACACACCTCTAAGCTTTCATTAATTGAATATACTGTGTGCACTTCTGAAAAACTACAATAGGCACAAACTTCTTGGAATGAATTAACAAGGTCAAAACTCTGTTGGGAACGCAATACTTCTGTGTTAAGCCCGCAAACCTCTTGAGAATGCTTAATTCTGAGATAATAAACTTGGTTCTAAAATATCTATAGACACCTATTCCTTCTACTGTTTTTCTCCTTTGGCCTTACACTCATGCAAAATTTAGACACTTACCAGAGACACATCGCTACCAAATCCGTTTACCCTCATGGACACCTGAAGCTGTCTGAGAGGAGGTGGCTGGCTCTGTGGAGACAAATTCCTGCACGCAGTGTGCAGGTTCGGCTTTCGGTGAAGAGTGGCGCGCCACGCTCGTTGAATTCTGAGGGTTAGCGGAAAAAACAATACAGGTGTACTCTAATTAGCCACGAAAAATTCTACTAAAGATTTTTTTAGAATATAAACAGACATACTGTAGGAGGTGATGCAGGATAGTCAAAATGAAAAATCTAAGACCTGAAAATCCAAATTGCTTTGCAGCAAGGGCATTGTTTGGTCCATTTTGTCCATATTAGTGTGATAGTTCTGGACAATATAGAACTTGCACAGTTTAAATGAGCATCAGCATGTTTGACAGCCATTTTTACAGTCTAGAGCTAAGGTCAGGTTGGCGCCCAAACCAACTGGAGTATATGCAGATTACAACAAACTACAAATGACAGGAAAAGAGCAGCAAAGTTTTTCAGGCACAGGAAAATTGATTACAATCTTTATTTGAGGAGAGTCCGTATGTCAGTAGTAGTAGTTTATTCTTTAAACACACAAAAGCAATAAAAATGGTGATTGCAAATGATGAAAACATCTTTGCCTTTGCAGACACCCTTCAATCAAACTAATAATGGCTTTAACAGGATAATCATAGTCAAGACATTCAGTGAAAGGTGTTGCAATGTATTTTTTAAATAAAAACCAATAAGTAATCAATTTCAATTTTAAATCAATTTAAAATAAAATACATTTTTAAATAAAACATGGGATTAGTATAAGCAATAATTGCAATGTTCCAATTGATATGTTAATTCGAAGCTGAAATCTTACTGGCAGCTTGATTGGGATAAAGAAAAATTCTAAAGTACAACTTGAACATCATCTAATTCTACTCTACTCAAGCTCCTGCTAACTGAAATATGCAAATATGCACTAAATATAATTTTAAAAGTACTTACACGATAACCTTAGTTTCCGAAAACTGATTTTTGTTTACACTGATGTCTTCACAAATCCGAAAACCAGGGTTTCTTTAAAATATAAATAAGAAAAGAATTATGCAGTTAAAATTAAAGAACCAAACTACTGGGGATTATTCTGTCCCACATGTACAGTATTTGTTAAAGATATGGAAACATAATTCTGAAAAAAAAAGAAAATATACCCATATATACCCACATTTGCCTTATGTCCTCATTATCTCTTAGCTTAAAATTTTTATCTTCACGAGACGAATCATTTTTAATTTAACTATTCCTCATGAGACATACTGTATCAAGACAATTTGCTGTCAATCCAATGCAATTTGTTGCAAAACAGTAACATAATCAAAGCACTTCCTATATGCCTGTAGTGCAAAGACTGTGATAAAAACATATATTTCTGGTTTCTATAAAGGTAAAATGTCTTTTATTCATTGTTGTGCGCTTAGTACTTAGCATTTGTGTTGACTATGGTTTATGTGAATTTTGTTTTTAGTAACAATTGTAAATTCTTATATTTATATAGCACTTTTCATTCCAAAGGATTTCCAAGTGCTGCTCATATACAGTCAAAGAAAACCCATTAGTTTTTCTTCAAAAATATTCCATAGGGACTTGAATGACCAAGAGGTCAGCTGCTCAGTTTCATTGTTTAACATCTTATCCGAAGAACCGCACCTTCTATAGCCCAATGCCCCATGTTTATCATGTCAAGGCACTGATGTGTCATTTCTAGTCCAGAGAGAGAGGTGCCACCTACTGGTCTGCAGAAATATCACCTACAGCAGCACCCTGGGCTTCCTTGTTTGCATGGTTGAGGGTGCAACTTAGTACCTGTAGACTGTGTGAACTTTACAGTCATACAGTATGTACTCTCTGCTACACTTTGGTGTTCTCCAGCACTTACCTCTCCATCAAAACACCCCGTTCTGCACTTCTACAAAATGATCGATGGCCGCTCTTCTCTTTCTCCTATTAAAACGAAGGGGGAAAAAGGGTACAACTTAGCTTGAGGAACATTTAAACAGAAAAAGAACTGGAGGCAAGCTAAGGGTCCTAAATTTGGAAGATTTGAGGAAATATCCTACTGCAAAATGGTTCTGTGACAAGGATGGATTCATATCTTGAAGCCATCTGACAGCTTAAAGGGAAAAATTATCCCTACAGCTTAGGACAATTTCTCTCGACTAGTACAACCATGAGTGGCTTTGTAGTTATGGGATTCACAAGTCTGGGAAGGATAAGAGCAATCATCCAGCACAGCAAAACCCTGACTCAATGTTAATATTCCAAAAATATAAGGCTGATAGGAAAACAACTCAATGTGAGATTGTTGCAGAGTGTTGCAGAATTCTACATTGCTAACTGGAAGCTAATTAATAATTCAAAGAGCATGGAGAAACACAAGTTAATTAAGCTGGAATCGCGACAATATACTGCATATGGATAGCTCAAGCATGTACAAATCCTATGATATAATATTTAATAACATGTTCAAATATAACATCTTTGTAAAGCAATAGACCTATGCTAACAGTCCCTCTGAAACAAATGGGTTATATTCCAACTCCCAAAAAGATCCAAAATCCAAAAGACATAAACCATGATAAATGCCAATACCCAGATCCAATATCATTATGCTGAACATGGTATTTTTGAACCTCTTTGAAACGTATTTTATAGCACAGTCAGAATCAGAGAGGCTTGATTTAGCACCAAGTCTGTGAAGTTCCAGTGCCTCTGGGTATGACAAATGTAAAAGCAAGCATACAAGAGAGGTTACAAATGAGAAAGATTTAGACTTCATTAATATCCTTAAAGAATTTTGTTTATATATATATGCCACTGGGGATTTTAACAGATAAAACAGGCATCAAATATCTATTTTTAACAATGCCCTAAAACTACTAAAGCATTTCGGTAAGTTGCGCATTTGGCACTTGAAGGTATTGAAATGGCTATTCATGTGAAACTTGACTGTCAATAATTTACTGCACCTTAACACAATCTTTCATTTTGTTTTGCTTCAGATGTGACAGGACAATATATCTTTTGTACAGTTCCTAAATCTTTAAGTAATGAGTTCTTAAAATCACATTCTTTTTTTTTTCAAATTAGTGGAAAGTAGAATTAAACTGGATAATATTTTCCTGTATTTAACTCTTATTCTCTTCCTAAAACATGTGTGAAAATATGTGTTATGAATATTCATTGTCTGTTCATTTACTTAAGATCTCAAGCTCTGTGAGTTTTTTATCATGCTGAGTTAACATTATGAAACATAATTAGTGCAACCCCAGCGTTAAATATGCAAGTTGCAGGAACACTTGTGTGTATACATGAAGCAAGTGCAATTACCAAATTATGAACAGTACAGGAACAAATAAAGGTTAATTCAATGCTGAAAAGCAAAAAGAAGAAACACAAAATTCTGGCTGTTAAACCTTCTTCAGTCTATTACCTTTATCGTCGCCCACCTGAATTAAGCTCAACTGCCGAAACACTGTCTTTTCTTCTTTTTACTTTTCAGCAAGGAATTAACCTTTACATGATCCTTGGCAGCCAATGCATGCAGCTCCCTACTCTAACCATTTAAATAATACTGTATGTGTATTATTGTAATACTGTATGTGTACAGTCCAACGACCATGGACGTGTTACAGTGCTTCTGATGGAAATTTCCCAGCCAAATGTTATCACTGAATGGCCATATGCTTATTTGCAATGGCTCTGAAGCTGGGAGAGGTCATTATTTAAACACAATGGCCAATTGCAAATCTGTCAGGCTGAGCGTCAATAAATACAGCCCTTCGTAACAAACGGGGCACCATCTGTAACAGCGTTTGGCAGGGCTCTACTCCTGGACTTGGACCAGTCCGCTAGAAAAATCCTCCAGATGGCTGTAACTGTAGTGAGAAATGACCCCACCCCCAGAGCCAGCTCTCCTACCCTAGTCTATAAACACTTCCATAAGAGCAGCAGGAGATGCCATGTCTGAAGACGAGAGAGAGAACTCCAGCACTGTGCCCAGAGAGACACCAAGGCCCTACAACCAGTCATGCTGTTCCCCAGACTGCTGATTGCCAGTGAGAGCTGCATTAGTCTATTAAAATAGCCCCATCTGAATGTACTGTGTGCTGCCTAGCAATGTTCACTGAGTGCTGGAAGTTGTAATTAAGGCAACTACATCAGACTAAGAAATTTTCTCTTCTGATTAGATAAGAACCCCTTGCACTTATGAGCAAGCCTCTTACTCAAATACTCAATTAATAAGTTGGAAAATGTGAATGTTTAACCCTGCTTAAGCACGCTGCAGAAGGACACAAATTCCAGCAGCCAGGCGTGAGCCAGGCAGATAATCACACGGAATTCAAGCTCCAGAGTAGATGACAATGTGAAATTACCTTCTTTGAATAGCAAATTGGCAGTGCTGAAAGAGTAATGGTTTCCCACAGCATTGTTATTCCTTATTAAAACTAATCTACATGAGCTACAGGATGCAACAGGTGGAAAGGGAAATTGTTAAGGGGGTTGTGGGGGGACAGGAGCATTATGCTCCCCTTCAAAAGCAAAATGAAATGATAATGACCTTTGCTGGAATAATCCCATATTGCTATTACCCTGCATAAAAGTCCTTCAGTTAATATATGGCACTACAGAATGGAAAGAAGACTATTCCCATTGCTTTGAAGGACTGCCAATGCTACAGCAGAATGGATATATGGAGATTAAGGCTTGGGCTGTCAATTAGCAGAAAAATCGTTACAATATTGTTTTACACAATCATAATACATTTCACAAAGGTTATTGGTTCAAATAAGAAAAAGAAGTGCCCAAAATCACAGATAACGCAATTCCTTGAAAGGAAATAGTATGTTTTTATTATGTTCGCCAGGATTTAGAAATTAGGATTGTTGGTGAAATACTAAGTCTTTACAAAAACAGGTGTCCTTTTAATCGGAATGTCATATCATCTTATTGAGAAGAGTATGTAAATACATATTGTGGAATACATATCCTGGTATCAAAACATATCCTTCATTGATAAAAAAAATAATAACTTACCTATATACTGTATTGAACATATTGAACACAATTAAATTCTTTACAAGGTAACATTCTGGTAAACATTTAAATTGCTTGTCCTTTTGTAACATGCTAACTGAAGTCAAAAGATGGTTAGAGAAGATGAATATGATCCCAAATTCAAATACATTTACTGTATACAACATTTTACCTAATGTAATTATTAATTCTACAGTACCTTAAAATCATCCACTGACAAATGTCCATTATTTTCCTTAGCAGTTGACTCTACTCTTCAAGATTAAAATAGCTTACTTCTCTCAAACGCAAACTAACCCCGGTCTTTCTACAGATGTCTACTGCAATTATTAATCTCTTTGACAATCCATTTGATCAAAATAAAGTACATTTTAATTACTGGCTAAATTAAAAGCAATTCATAACTTTTCATATTTTCACGATGAACATGCAATTGATCTGTTCTTGAAGACAAATGTAAGCATTATGTACCCGGACTCATTTCTGGATAGAACTCCTTATTTGCAGGATTTCCATTATTAAAACAGAAACACACTCAACAATCCAATGCTTTAGCAAGAGCAAACAACTTGAAAAATTCCCTGAGGTAAAACATAAGATGTAATGCTCTCACTGAAATATAATAGCTATCCTAGATGAGAAAAGTGGGACAGCAGCCCTGACGTTTCAACAAGAAAAAGACTAATGTGACTATTAAAAACAAACATTTGAAACCCTGTATTTCATGTGGGACTCATTAAAGCACCATTTTCCTAGATTAACTACACATAATAGTTAACAAAGGGTGATAACAGCATGATCTAAGAAAGTCAATCCCTTGATAAAAGCTATTAACATGATCGTGTTTTACTTGTGAATATTGGTTAGCATTAAAGTGCTGCGTGGAAAACATGTCTCCCTCCATACAGTAATTCACCCAGTGATTTTAATGAGGAAAGCCTTTTCTGGGGGATGATAAAATAAACTGCTGCTTTCATATACTGTTGTCAACATTATTATGGTCATTTGCTCTTCATAAGGTGTCTCACTCAATTGAAATTAATATTAAGACAATTTACTCAAATGTTGAGCCATAAATGTATATACAGTATAAACTGTACACTGTTGTCAACATTTTGCTTAAAAACAGGTGAATGTTTTACCTTTAACTATAGCAATGCTGTTTTTTACAGGATCTGGTGTTTAAATTAGCATATTCAATTACTGTAAGTAGACATACTTTAAGTGCATCACTGGACAGAAAACAACATTTCCCACAGGTATGAGTGCTAAATCATTTAATATTTGAACTGTTTTAGATATAGTTTAAATACTAAGTATTTAAAGTTTATATTAAACATTCTTTTAACTTATAAACTTTCCTAACAAGCACATGTAGACCTATTTTTATTCCATGCAACTCACGTGCTGCGTTAGATTACATTTTAAGCTTCCAGGCTTACCTTTATTTATCTATGTCCTTTATAAGATTTGTTTTAGTTGAGCCATGTAAGGAATTTTTATGAGGAAATGAATGTTTTATCAGGAATCAGGCATGATATAAGCATCAGAAGGTTCCTTTAAAAAAATCAACAGTGTCTATGACTGAACTATGTACAGTCACTACACTCCATAAATTTCTTGGAACTAGGCTTCGCATTTACAAAAACTGGACTTGCTGCATGCCAGGAGAGTTGGTGAGTAAGGCAGATATGAGCTGTATAATCAAATCTGTCTGTAATAAGACAGTCTGTGATCCAGCAAGAGGTTTGTGTGAGTTAAACTATAATGAAAATGTCAGCAACACTTCCAAATAGCAGCAGTGATCCTTATCAAATACATCTTCACTATTGACCCTTCCAGCACACACACCGATAAGCTGGCACACACTACCTTGTGCTCAAATGGCTCTATTGAATGGTGTAATCATTTCATAGCATGATCGCAACTTAAAGGGTTTAATTCAAGGATCCACATCAGACATATAGCAAAGAAGAACAGAATTAGCATATAAATAAAAAAATAAAGAGTTTGCGTTCAGCTGAGTGACACCTTGCATGTCATTTACGCATTACGTAATTTGGCTTCTGCACAAATGCCGAGGGGAACATAAAAATCTAGGAGATGTTAATATGCTTTTATTCTTCACCATTTCAACAAAATTGTTTTCTGTGTACAGGGACATTGATGTGTCTGTGTTCTGCCTGTCTTAAATGTGTCAGCTGTCAAAACACTGATCTGATTAAGAAGTTGCTTTTTCCTGTTATTGTTTTCAGAAAATATATTAAAATATCACATTTTTTCGACTGCATAGCTGGGGCATTATTAGGGCTGACATTTACAATGATCAAAGCTTGCAAACACTTTCCATTAAACCTTCATTTGCACACTTCTTTCAAATCAAATAATAAGATAAAGCACATTCAGTGTCTTAATCTCCATCAGTCTTTCTGTCTCCCCAGTTACTCACTTAAGAATACACATATTGAAACACTCCAGATTTGTTACCTCTACTGAACTCACTTGCACCACAATCCAGAACCAAAAAGAAAGAATCAAATACAATCCAGAATGCCTTTGTGGAGTCTTTGGAAAAAAAACAAACAAACTTGCAATGTAGGTCTTGTAAGGTACTGATATTAACAGATACAGTATGTGTAGAAATGGTTATTAAGCAAGGGATGTTGATTGCACAAAGTGGAATCTCACCATTTTTTAGTTTTAGAACCGTATAAACTTTTCTGTTCAAACACCCTAGGCTCCCTGAATTCAACTATAGGAGTTATATCATGGTCATCAGTACTGAGACTTTTTTTAGTATGTTTTGGAATTCAGATACAGATATTGCTTTTGAAGTCTTTTCCATGGCAGAATACCAGCAGGATCAAATGAATGATAGATTCTGAAAACCTCAGGAGAGACTGCCCGCTGTTGGAATATTGTATTGTCCGATAACAATGTGGCATTGGCTGATGAAACTCAATGATAAATACTGGATTCCTGTGGTGTCTCTGTGTGTTTACACATTCTCATTTTTGATAGGATCCCCAGAAAGCAAACCATGCATCCACAACAGCTGACAACACTTCCAACTGGCTTCTAGAGAGAGTCAATCTCTTCCTTTCTTTCTTTTTTCTGTACCTTCTTCGCTTCCATTGAACAATACCTCTCAACAACAGCAAGATGGAACAGGATACACTGATAAGCCCAAGATGTCACACTTTCCTGGGAATAAATATCTTAAATCCAATGCAGGGCCACTGCATGCATAAAAGCATGAACTAATTGCTAATTTGGATAATAATTATACTGTATAATTGCTTAGTAGGAGATATGCATACAAAAGACTTCTTCCAGCAAACTACAAATTGGGCAAAGCGAGTAATTATAATTCTGTTGTGCTTTTGTTTGAGACCTTATAAATTGGACAACTAATGAGGCAACACCTATTATTTTGTATGTTTTTAAAAACTACCTAGCTGTTCAACTTTACCAGTTGGGAGAAGAGAGTAAAATTAGACTGGTTCCCCTTCATGAGTGGGGTCCTGTGTTGTATCCTATCGATTGCAGATAGGCTCTGGGTGGCCCTGACTCTTACCAGCTCCATTATATTCTAATAATAGATGGATAGAAGAGTACAAACACACAGATTTACTGCCAAATGATACATATCTTAAATCATATTTAATGTTACTTCATTGCATGTATATTAGTGCAGACACCAATTTTCAGTTGCTAAGCAACTGCAGGATAGTTTAACTTTCTGCTCTTTTTTTTGTAGCGCATACAATTAGTTTCTAATAAGAATTCAGGTCAGATTAACAGAGTCAATTTCCTTATGCAAAAAGTGATTGGAAAAATAATACATTTTAACACTTTTTTTTCTCAGACTCTGTGACACTGCACATAATTTAGAACGTGTAAATTAATTTTCCATTTAATATTTCATACTACAGGTTGTACAGTAGAACTATGAAATACAGTATACAGTAATACAAAATGTTTGGAACCAAGCTCATTAAATTCTTCACATTGAACATTTTAAAAATAACTTGCTTTGATTTAAACCTCATATATGTATTTTTTCAGAAATTATCAAGGAGTAAACTACATTGTTAGGGTGACAAATATTGAGAATAACTGGGACGAAGGGAAATGTAGTCATAATATATTTTGGGGTGTCTGACAGGTTTTCCATATGGTGGTAACCCAGGGAAAAGACTTTGGCAGTATATTACCTTATATTCCCTTGGGTAAGTCTTTAACTCACAAACTTAAATAGTGAGGGTTGGAAAGAAATTGCTATTTTGATCAGGGGAAGGCAGAGAGAACTGAGCAGAGAGAACAATACCATGAAGTTTACGGACAAAATGGAAATGTTTTGGCACAGAATGTGTCAGACTGAAACACAAAGGTCTTTGGGGAGAAGATTTGCGCTTCTTTTCATCTGTTCGTCAATCTTTTGCATGCTTAGATCAACCCTTATGTCAAACACTCTGTTTCAAGCAGCCGATAGTTGCAATAGTTTATGTGAATAAATAAGGTCTGACATAGCCAACGTGGCTGTGCAGACCCACAAAATCTATATACTGAAAAGGACTAAATATCATTAAATGGCTTTCTGAAACATGCTGTGTATACCAAGTACTGTAACTTACTGTATGTATGTGTACTCTTTGTAATCCGTACGTGTGTGTGTATAAATGCATGCACATTATTGCATAACAGCTAAATTATAAATACAGTATTATTAGAACTAAAAGAGTAAAGTGAAAATTTTAAGTATATCTGAAGTGTGAGGGGCAGAAGCAATCTTCAGAATTTAATGCAGAGACATCTTAAAACGGTCTGTGATAAACTTTGTAAGGTAATGGAAAATACAAGTTATTTTATGTTCAGGTTAGAGCAGGACCCAGGTCTAGCTCCAGTCAAAATGTTCGGCAATTCCACCACCCATCTGCCCTCTTTCGGCATGCAGTTTCTTTTACATTTTCTCATTAAAATGTTTGATCTTGTTTTCAGGTATGAAGGTAAATCAACATGGCCTGCAAAGGTCTCTAGTAGAAAGTGCTTTTCGGGGTTTGCAGTTAAAAGAGATGCAAAAAGCCATTTGTTGTGTTTTGCCAGATTTCACAGAGAATCCCACTGTACGGCCGAACCTTGAACCTTGTTCTTCATCCCCAGAAGAGATATGACAAGTGAGGGAGACACGTCTGCAGCATAATATATATTTAATCTGAAAAGAAGTCGGGTGAGGAAAGTAAATGAAGAAAGTCGAGGCATTCCATCAAGGTTCTGTCAGGGCTTGTGAATAGTGAGGCATGCAACAGCCCTGTTAAAATAACAGCCTTGCCTTGATGCTGTGTCTCGGACCGCGGACCATGTCACAGTGCCGCACCAGTGCCAGCAAGCAGACCAGAGCTTGTGCTGTGATTGAGAATTAGATACGGAAGATCATGATGAAAGTTGGGGGGGTCATCATACCACCTATCTCTTACATAATACCCTAAATCCCACAGAACATAAATTAAAAAAAAAACAGCAGGCTCTAAAGCCTATCAAATGAGTTATCATTTCTTCTAGCGTGCTCTCAGTTGTCTCTTAATGCATTAACACAACCTTGCTAGCGTTCCGGCATTAAATATTAAAGAACAGGTTGAGCAGATCAGTCTTTCCTTGACTGCTTCACGTGTATGTGATTTCTCTCTTCCGTTAACAATTTTGAGACAGGTTCTGTGTCTCAGAGGAGGGGCGAAGTAGGGTTTCTAATTATTGCCGATTTTATTGGAAAACCAGTAAGGCTTGTTTCAATGCGTTGTGTTAAATGTTTTTTTTTCTCTTTAGTTTTAAATTCGGGATATTCCAAAAATGACGGAGAGGAGAAAAAAAAACGGATAATGCGTTGGTTATTTACAGTACAGAGGTAAAAGGGCACTTGGCAAAGCTTGGATGAAAAATGAAACCCATTTCATGTGTCAACCCGGCTGAAAAGATTTTTAATGAAATCTTTTCAGACGCTGTAGGCACTGGTGAAAAATACTACTTCTGAAACCCCCCAAAACACCAATTACAAATGGATAAAAAGAAGGGGAGGAATTCAGAATCAAAGTTAATTAGATGTGCAGACGCTTCCAAATAAACCTTCGCCTCTCGCAGACCATATTACTGTACATGTTTTTTGAACGGCGGGGGTGGGGGGGAGTGATGGCTGGGGAAACGACAGGGAATGAACTGATCGCGTCCGCCAGCGAGGCAGCCCTGTGCTTTTTGTAAGTGGTGCTGATATGGACAGCTCCGGCGAACACAGCAGGACAAAAAAAGCGTTTGCTTTCAGCCTGGACAAAAATCCTTTCTGTGCTCCTGAAAAGGAATTCTAAAATACACCCGTTTCCTTTATTAACATGGCCAAATATAAGATTTCATTGTAGATTTGTTTTAAGACATTCGCTGGACAGAAGAAACATAATATTTTTTAAAAAAAATGTCATGCAGACATACTGTATGGGCATGCTATAATAAGATATCCAGGTAACTCAATGAATGCTCTTTCCCTCCAAGAAATCCTCAAAGGCTACACGCTGACACATGCAGCAAAAACCTTCCGTGTCCGAAAACTAAACTTATGTTGTACACGTTCTTTCACGTTTGTCTAAGTTTATTAACATAAGCACAGGAGCAAATATATTTTCAGACAAAAATGACCGCCTCTCCCGCCCGCAGGTCAGGAAAAATTAACACGTAACAGGTCGACATCAACAATATATTCCTGTTATGTCGCCTACGTAAAGCTTATCTAGAAAGCAAGAAAATAAAAAGGAACAGTCGAAATCATCATTAATCATTTTTAAAGCATTTCTCAACTAGTTTCGAACTGCGTGTGTCATCAGATCAGGACCAGATAGCGCCTTAGGTCTTGTTATGTCACTTTAGAGATGTTGTCCAGTCGATGATATTTGGATTTCGATCGATTACAGAGATTGATTCTGTCTTATTCGTCAGCTTCTCATTTAAATCAACCAAGAGGTCTAAGTGAAAGGATTTTAGCCCCCAAATTATACTGAATAACGGTGTTCCCCAAAACCAGAACTTGAGACAATAGGCACGATTTCATAAATACAGTCAAACTCATCCGACACCCCTAAAAAGGCTAGATACTTATTTCACTAGTTCCCAGTTATCTGTCTTAATTCCACTTGATTTATCTTACCTTAATGAAATCTAACAGATCGAAAGATTAATTTACCTGATTGATGTAGAGAGAAAGGAGTCTCTTCTCACTAGTCGGTGTTAATGTACAAATGTTGATTTTATCGCCGGCCCCTTGATAAATACTCCTGCAACAAGAACCAAAGTTGATGGAATGAATCATTATATACAGTGAGCTGCATGGATGTCCAGTCCAAAAACGAAAGTGTGGAATTAACAAGAAACAAGTGTAGAAAGTAAAGTAAAATCTATTAATAACATATAATTATTAATTAATAATTATCCATGCAAGGTCCATGTTGTGTCCATCCAAAACTTCCTCATGCCCGAACACAATATACTGTATAAAATTACCTTAATACTTGGTCTACTTGAGTACTGACCGATGCGGTCGTTTTCAGCATCCTAGGAACGTGAGCGCTCAATTCGAGAATACTTAGGAACAAATAGCCTCACAGTCCCCACACCGAAAGTGTTCCCGGAGCCAATGAGATGTTTAGTTCGTGCATGATTTATACTGTTGGTCGCCCGTACTAGAGTCATTTAGTCCAATAATCAACATCCATCACTAGCCCTTAGTTCCACATTTTGCAGTGCGAGCGAGAAATACCGGTTCTCCAGACAACAAATTAGAAGCCTCCAGCGTGTAGCCTGTGGTACGCGTACAGCGACTCCCAAGAAATGTTGGCACGTAGCACGAATGTTTGCAATACGAAGGTGATTGAACATCATTAAGTGACAGTTTTCATTAAGCTGTGCACCGGGGTCCTGTCTAGAAACACATTACAGATGTACACAGCCCTCTGCTGCTGCATACATCCATTCAGGTTTCTTTGGGTTGTTAACTGACATTTGGGTAAAATTTAGAGAAAAGTAAAGCAATGTTAAAAATGAGTAAAAAGATTAACCAGACTGCTATGTTTAAGCCGTGTAGTTTTACGTCTTTCATTCTCGTGTTTCGAAATGTTGTGCTTAGCATCTACGGTGCAAGCACTCCTCGGACACTTGTATCTAAAAAATCATTAGTCACGTATGGTTTATCTAAGACCACCCCTTTGCAAACTAAGTCATCAAGCAAAAAAAAAGCTCAAAACTAAAAAGATGGGTTTGGATTTTTATCAGTTTAACAACAAAAAGGTTTTATTTTGGAAGATACGCAAGAATTATCTGGTGTAACAGTTCTCACATTAAACAATAAAGGTAAGAAATAAAAATATTACTCTCACCCCGTCCCAAGTTATTATAGTCCGAGTTGTACAGTATTTCATTACAACTTAACTCAAATGTAAACAGTTTAACCTGAAGTTAACCGAGTTCGCATTATAGCCTGTGCTCCGGTTTCATCCCAGTTCAAAAACATACCGTACTGGCAGGTTAATCGGTTTCTGGGACATTGGGCACTGGTGTGAGTGGGTGCGTGTCAGTGTCTTTGTGTCTGCCCTGCGATGGATTGGTGTCCTGTCCTGTCCAGGGTGGAGCCTGTCTTGCCGAGACGGACTCCGGCTCTCTCAGGAGCCTGTATTAGAAGAAGAGGTTAGAAAACGGGTGGAAAAGAATCGTTTAATGTCTGTCTTTAAAGGCAAC
This sequence comes from Atractosteus spatula, assembly GCF_055471065.1. Lineage (NCBI taxonomy): Eukaryota > Metazoa > Chordata > Actinopteri > Semionotiformes > Lepisosteidae > Atractosteus > Atractosteus spatula. The sequence continues at coordinate 67,769,572 of NC_142709.1, read as the reverse complement.
CAATTGGAAGGTTGTGTATCCTTAATCATCTGAGAACCTGCTTAACCGTCGCATTAGTGCGTGAGGACGAGAATGCACCGAATGCCATTACTATTGTGTTGCTTACGTTGAACACTACAGAAATCACACTATTATACAGTATCACGTTTGCCGTTGTTTGTGCCCACTGGCTGTTGTCCTGTTCATGTCACTTACACCCTCTTGTACAGTATGTGGTGTTTGCTCCTATCACTGAAGAATCGCCATACCACAGTCTGTATAGGTACTCCTCAGATCGAAGTGTGGTTATCACGTTTCCTAAACGCTGATCCTTTTCCAGTACTGTATAAGGTACGGGGAGCAGCGGAATTGGAGACCGGGCCACAGTACTATGCTGTCAGCTACAGCAGTAGCAGTAACACCTAGACGGGGCGCATTCCTCTGTCAACTAGTGCTGGCCACAAATTACTGTATATCCACGAATAAATGTCTTCTCAATTCCGGTGGCTTGGTGTTGTCAAGTTTCCTTTGGGTGCAATGGTGCACAAAATACGATGCTACTGTACATTTGAGAAATTTGGCGTTGGTCAAAATAGAACCATAGTCAAGACATAACGCAATGCTGTAATTTGTTCTTTCTATGGAGAACGATTTTGCCATTTCATTCAAGTGAAGGCGACCAGTCATTTCAGTCATCTTCAAGAACCTTCATTTTCCTTTTCTAGATTTGAATTTCTTGTTTGGCAAGCCCGTGTGGTCATGGTGCAGCGGTTTCTGAAACCGCCCGAAAGGTCCTTAGCATCCTAACCTCGTCAGGGTGGAAACCTTGAACGAATTCATTTCTAAACTTTCATGGGGTTCCACGTCACAAGTGGAGAAGTTGGCGAGTCCCCTTTCTGGTGTGGATTTTGTCCACGTTTTTTTAACGAGACGCCGGTTTTCAACCTTTATTTTCATATGCGCTCAGTGAGGCTGGACTTGAGTAAAAGCCGCAACGTTTAAAACAAACAAGGGAAGCACTGCGTTGCTTTATTTAAAAATAAGGCGTTACTTGCACAGTACAAATAAGCAGATATAAAAATCAAAGAGAACCGGCGACAACCTGCATACAGTACGTCGCTGTAGCTGCGATAACACTGGAATCATAATCATCTGGATACAAATCCAAGCGTAATTAGACTTTGGCAGAAAGCTGGAATTTAAACCAATTTTTCCTTTTTTTTTAAGTTGAATGGTGAAGCCAGAGACGTGGACATGAATACTATAGGAAACGCTTCAGAAAGAAATAACGCTATTTCTCTATAAGTTTATATGTACTGTACTGTATAAGTGGTTTAAAACAATGACTGGGAATAATTCTCTCTCCTTGGCTTTAAATTCGACTAATGGAACATATTGCCCGGTGTCAGAGGCTTATAAACAATATCTCCTTCCTCTCACGTACTGTGTGGTGCTTGTTTTTGGACTGGCTTTAAATGGAACTCTGCTCTGGCAGGTTTGTTGCAGAACGAAAACCTGGACCTGCTCGGTGATTTACTTATTGAATTTAGCGGTGGCCGACCTCCTGTATGTCCTGTCTTTGCCTCTGCTGATTGTGAGCTACGCTATGGACGACGTCTGGGTGTTCGGTGATTTTGCTTGTAAGGCGGTGCGCTTCTTTTTTTACACTAACCTGTACTGCAGCATCAACTTCTTGATGTGCATCAGCGTCCACCGCTTCCTGGGAGTTTGCTTTCCTTTGAGGTCCATGCCTTACCGGACGAAAAAACTCGCAATTCTCGCCTCGGCAGCCACCTGGATCTGTGTGACTACAGAGCTCTTACCGACGGTTGTTTTTGCCCGTTCAGGCGTTATTAACAACATGACTGTGTGCTATGACTTGACCAGCCCCGATAACTTCCAGGCATATTTCCCCTACGGTGTGGTTCTGACCATCACGGGTTTTCTGATACCTTTCCTCATCATATGCGCTTGCAACTGTTTAATGATTAAGACATTATGGAGGGCTGAAGAAAAAATTAACGTTGGAAAGGAAATCCGTCGAAAATCTGTTCGGACCATCACGGTGGTATCCCTCCTTTTTGTGCTTTGCTTTGTGCCTTTTCACATTACCCGCATGATCTACTTAATCGTTCGTGTGGACTTCACTGAAGATTGCACCGTTCTTAATTTTGTCATGCTTTCGTATAAAATCTGGAGACCGATCGTGAGTTTTAACAGCTGCATCAATCCGATTCTTTATTTTACGTCGACAGACAGCCAGAGAGGTCGCCTTCTTGCTCAGCTAGGCAGAAATAAAGTACACCCGGCTGTCAAAAGTAATAAGCCAGCCCAAGGCAACAACAAACCGGAAATAAGAACTTCGGGAGAGAAGCACACAAAACATTAGACACCTGTCGAATTTTGTTGCCAAGAACACATGGACTGCAAATCAGAGATAAAGGCAACCAAGCAAACAGAGTGGACACTGTGAAACGACAGGCTGAGATGGAAGTACTAGATTATTAAAATGCTTTAAATTGACTGGAAAAATGGCTTGCATGAACAGATTTTCTTTGCTATTCAATTAGAGCGTAGTAAGGTCAACACCGAGTGCAGTTGGATGTAAAGAATTCAGCTTTCGAAAATAAAGACGGGGGTGAACACGGTTTTATCAGGACACTTCAGCAACCAAAAATAATTCTAATAATGTCTTGCTTTATGCTTTATTTCACGCGCTCTGGAGAGTATATCCAGTTTTAAAGGGGAACTGCAGTCCCAACTTCTCAGACAGGTTATTAAATCTTGGTAACTAAACAATTGACGGTAACACAATTTTACAAATTCCGAATTAAACACAAAACTCTGAACTTTGTTGAAGTACTGTATAGCTGCCATTTTGTTGCAAATCCATGATCTCTTCATGGGTGACAGCCAGGGTTTGAGAGAAGTTGCAAGGTGATATGGCCGTTCCAGCTCACTAGTCACTCTAAAAACTAATGTAATATGACATACACTCTGCGCAGCAGACATTTCACCACAAATGTTCCAACGTGATCTGCAGAGTTAAGCGAAACATGAAATTTCGTCTATTTTGTGATGTAAATTGGAGGCTTTATACGTTACTGTGTACATTTTTTCATTGTGGTTTGAAATGCACTCATCAATGCCAATTCTAACCCTGAAATATTGAAGTAGCGACGCAGTTCCTTTTTAATGTCCTGAAAGGAATTTCTGGATTGTATGAGATGCTTCCTCAAAGCAGACAAACTTGCAATAGTTTTCCAAGTTAAATACATGACAAAAGTCATTATTTAGGCTTCATCTTTTGCAGGCAAACTTTAATGGGGAAAGGGTGACTTTGACAATCTTGCTCAGAGAAAATTGCACTGCTAAAGCTTTTTTTGGTGTGACTGAATATTTAAGTATAAACAGTTGTACTGCAATTTTATTAGAACCTTCTGAACCATACTATTAAAATAATGCACAGGACTACTTCAAACAAATCAGTGTACTAGACTTATTTGCCCCTTTCTGCAATTAACATCAGTTATAAAATTTGCCCTTGCAAAACTAGTGCTGTTACATGTATAAAGTCAACTTGACAGCGACGGCATTATGAGCAAACTTTATTTGAAGCTTGGGAGTAATGGACCAGAATGACAAATTTGCATGTACAAAAATAATTTTCTCATGAATTAAAAGCACATTTCATACTCCAAAAAACACAGCCTACTGATGTTTACATTCCTTTAAACGAACGGGCTTTTCGATACCAATAAACATTTAAAAAAAACATGCAGAGGTATGGGATTCAGCTAATATTCAAGTATGTTTAGCACTACTGACAGTAAGGATAAAATACAATTATCACAACTTCATGGGTTGGGAGTGTATTGCAGTAAGTACACAATTAAAATTCACTTACGGTGTCAATATCCTAATGAAGCTGAATCCAAGTAGGACAGGTTGATTCACACAATGGATAATGTATGGTCACACTTTAAGACTTGAGATGCATAACAAATGTTACCTGGATATACTGTTAGCATGTTTATAAACAGTCGAGTTTTAAGCCAAAAAAAGCAATGCTTTTGAGTTTGTAACTCATCTTTACCAAAGACCATGCACAAGTGCAGTATTAAAGAGTTTAATCTTGCATAGGTACTTTTCACACTTGCCATCCTTATGCTTACAAATTCAAAATATTTTTTGAAAGCAAACTAATAACACAAATACATCATTTAACCCATACGTCCCATGCTACTCAAGGCCAAATTATCTGCTGTAGACAATTTGAACAAAGTTATCACAGTGTAAAGTGTATTACAGTGTGGAAGAAATATTAACCTAAATGTAAAAAGTACAATCACTTATGGGGTTTTAAAAAAGCACCCACAAGAAAAAAAAAACTACAGATCACAGGGTTTTTAAAATCCCACTTTTAAGGTGCATCACAGAAGAATTATTCCCAAAACACCAAGTTACAGTAAATACAGTACAGAATGAAATTTGCTGATCAGGACTTCAACCGAAGCCTCCTTTCAAAGACTTTGGCTTAGGTAGTTGAAAAAGTAACAAAACTATTTAAGGACGCTCCTGTGTGCTAATGAAGACAGGTGGGTACAATAGTGGTCAGGCAGCTGCAGACAAAAACCAAAAATGACTAAGAACACTACCGCTGAAGAAATTTAAAACAAGGAAAGGGGGGGGGGGTAGGAGACATCAGAAATTAGTGCTCAATTTTAAAGATGTATAACAAGGATCAAATTTACATTTTAAAAAGTCTTCCAAGCCTATTCCAGCAGTAAATGTAGGCGTTACTTTTTGGCTAAGTAAGCCTGTGCTGGAAAGCCTATACAACAGAGACCCCTGCAGCTGTTGTACACCTGCAGCCTTCCAGTGAAGTCAAGGAGAAATGTAGTTCCTGCGGTCAACACTAACTCTGTTCCGAGCAACCACTGCCAGAATGCTGAACACAAAAAAATAGCTTTTTCAAAGAAGTCTACCAAGCTGTCATAGTTATTACTAAATGCTTACCTGTGCACCAAGCCTGGAAAGATAACGGTTTCTCAGTCCAAAAGCTGACATGGGCTTCAATCGGGCCAAGTTCTCATCTTTCTGCTGGTGCACGCGTGCTCTTTTCTCAGTTCTGAAAAGATAGGAATTGCATTTAAAACCAGAATATTTATCTATATATATTTCCATGAGTAATTAGCTGAGGGAAAATCTTATAGACAGGAGCGTTCAATAGTTCATTATAAATGTTTCCCCATGTTAGTCAAAACAAACAAGACAAACTGAATAGGAAACAAAACGTTTATTTTACTTCATGAATACACTGCAGAAGTACAACGATTACATACGCAGCAGAATTTGATCTCAAGCGGACGCGAGTGCCCAGCAGGGTTGCAGATGTCAGACTGAAAGAAGCTTCAGGATACTCATCCTTCTCAAAATTACATTAGTAAAAGAATGCGAGCATTACGAAAATGTAAAATCTGTTAAACCAAAGTGCACTGGTGCAGAGGCTGCTCTGCAGTCTACAATTTAAAAAGATTTTTGGAGGCAACATTTGCTATGGTGACGCATTTCTGTAACATTAAATGTAGCAGCCTTCAAAACACATTGAAGCAGCAATACAAAAAGTACTCATATAATGCTCTAAATTTGAAATGCTATATAAATCTGATTTTATATTAAAACTAATATATACAGAGTGAAAAGTTTGCAAAAACCTTTACAGTAAAAAACACCATTTGATTATGTACACGCTTCACATGAATAGACTAATGTTAAAAGGTAATTTACCCCCCATATACCATCATCTTAAACACAAAAGCCTACAGAATTTCTGTAGTATTATTTCAGTCACACACAGGTTAGCTGTAGAAAATGATTGTGTCAGTGTTTGTGGTAATGCCCAAGGTGAGGATGTAATTGAGAATTGATTCTTCAGCTTGCGGACTTGGTGACCACTGGAAGTTTACTTCAGGATGCTACTCAATATCCTCACCTGTAAGACATTACAGTATAGTGAAAGTTATTCGAGAAAAGTTGTGAGTGCAGAAAGCATGCATGTTAGACAAAATGAGGCCAGCACTGCCATGTGTTACAAAATATTTAGGGATCACACCGGCACACAGAGGTCAAAGACAAGTTGTCAAAACAGTGCAGTGGGATGAAAACTAAAACAGAATGGTCACAACATTCCAACTCTGACTAACGCTGTGCAGAACCCCAGAGCATCCTGACCTCAGTTTACTTGTATTTAGTGTAAGAAAAGAATGAAACAAAACACTTGAAAAACCTCACAGTATTTTAAAACATGGCTCCCAGCTGTGTTGTTTTGAAAACTATTACAGAGGACATGCTTTACGGGTTTATTAGCAAAGTACAAGGATCAATAGCAGAAAAACAGATGTTTGAGAACCCATTGCTATAAAATGCTAAGCCTACAAGTCAAACATATGCCGCACGTACTCATGCCAGATTATCCTAGCAATAGTGACTGATTAACTGTGCCTTTGAACAAGTGCAAAAAGATCCATTATCACAGAGTTTATGGTCGTAGGCAAAGTGGGGGTACTTGAAAAGTTTAAACTATCAACACAGACTTTCTTACTTTACTACAAGATTTCATATCAACCTCATGCTTTCTACTTACTCAGCTGCCGAAACCTCTTTAAGTTTTCCTCTCTGGGATGCTGATAGATTAAGTTCTCCTCCTATAATTAAAAAAATATATATATTTTGAACCATTATCACAGTGATAAAGAAAACATAAGATGCTTGTGTCAAGCTTCATTGTCTTACCTCTGAGAAAATCTATGAAGTACAGTACCACCACAGCTATCAATGCCACTAAAAAGAGGGGAGAAGAATTCAGAATACAAGATTCACAGGCATGTGGATCAAGAGACTCGGTGACAAATCAGGATTATAAACCAATCTCAACAGTGACCTTTGCAATTGCTCTGTAAAAGACTTTCTAATTAGACATTAGAGCAGAAAATTAGTTCCATCTAACCACTCTAGATATTACAGAAAAGTCCTTGTTTTCTACATTAAAAAAAAACTTAAAATTCCACAGTGCTTACAACAAACGCAGGAACTGAAGAAGACTTCAAGAAACAAATATCCCCGACTGTCCAGTATGGATCCAGCAGCAATAGAAATTAGTGCAAGTCCTAAATTCTGGATGGACTGCATGCTGACAAGAGAGGAACAGAAATGAAAAGTTATTGCCAGCTTCTGTACTGAATCTCAATGGTAAATAAGAACAAAACAACTGATAACTGTTATTCCAGCTTCAATGAAGCAAAACATATAACCATGCTTGTTTTTATGTTCAGCTTTAATAGAAAGAGCAGACAAGTTTTAAATGCTGTGCTACATCTCTATATATTCACTTCATCTGAATCACTTACAATCCATAGGCAGTTCCCAGTTGATGTTCTGGAACAACAAAAGCCACCATTGGCCACAATGCGCAAGCAAGAAGTGAATACGACAGTCCCAGTAAACACTAAGAGAGAAGGGAGAACAAAAACAAACATTTGCAAGTCTCCGTTTAAGAAGAAGAACAAAAAATGTCTCTGGCATCTACCAATTAGTGAATTTTTAGTGAAGAAAAAAATTATCCGATCTGTAATTTTAATAACCAGGGCAACCTCACTAAGGACAGCACCACATTCTCAAGTCTTTTGACATATTGCTTTGCCAATATCACTAAAATCCTAGAAGAAAACCACTTCTTAATCCCTATAATACCAATGTTTACATAGGCAGTGTCATGAATATTTCATGGCAAAAAAACTTGTAAATATTTATAAAAAGAGAATGAAAAAAAAGCTGTGCAAAAAAGGGTTAAAAGAATAAACACTCAATGATCCGCAACATCTTTTCAACATGTATAGAAGGTCAACGAGTTTATGCCAGCAGATGCTTTTGTTTAATGAGGCACTACACTTAATACATACATGTCTCCGACACCAACCTGCAGCTATTATGCATGAATAAATGTCAGGAAGTGTTACCATTGCTATCCAGGGGTTCCAGAAGGTAAAAGCAAGCATCAGATGTGCCGCAAGAGTGGCCAAGACAGCGCACAGAACCCAGATCACATTCTTCCCAACTCTGTCCACCAAAAACCCCAAAATGGGAGATGCAGGGGCTGAGATGATGTATACAATGCTGTGGAAAAATTACAGCCAGGAATTATTACTTGTTCAAAAAACAGACAAATGAACTTTAATAAAGCAAATACTAGTTTGTGAGAGGTCAACACCACCACACTGAACCTTGCTGCATGCCAAATGAGACCCAGATTTTTATTAAATGCTCCAAATGAGGTATATTTTACCAATATACATTAACACAGATGTAGTCTATAATGGGAACTTGCCTGTTAATTGCTCTGGCTTGAGCTGGAGAAAAGTTGAACTTTTCAATGAAGAAGACCCTAAGAAAAAGTTAGAAAATCTATTGAAATTGGGCTGGACAAATGATTTTTTAAAATTTAATTGGTATATGAATGGGATATAAATAGGCTTGACTACATTAACTTACAGATATAAATTGATTTCTCCTGTTCAAAGCAACTCTAATTACTGCTTTCTATTAGTATTCTACAGACGCTTAAAGCTGGAACCTAGTGAGAAAGTTCTGAATACCCTTTTCATTTATCAAATTAATTTAACAAAAGTCCTTCATCACTAGGTTGCTAAGTAATATCAGTAGGAGCTGCCTCTGTTTACCATCATGAAAATAAAATGGCAGATGTCTTCTGTCCAAGCTTTATCTGTCAAAATTCAAATAGCACTTTTTCCATTAAACACAGCTATCTAGTTTATGCTATTTCTAAAGTTTTGTGTACACTTACTGGCCAAGTCCAATGAATGGAAAGACTGCTACATAATAACCAACACATATCAGGAAAATGAGCCACAGGGAAAGTGAGAAATCTTTCACATCTGTCAGCTTAATAACTTCACCTAAAGAAAAAACAGAAACAACCTGAGGCTTTACCAAGAAAACGTTTCAAGCATTCTTAAAAACAAAAAGACCAACTCTAATCATGAGAAATCCTGGACTACCTAATATTAAGTGCAGGGAACCTGCAAGAAGATGTACAAATTCAGACTGCACTTAATTTATGTAGACATGTGCTGCACATAATATATGCAATAAAACATTGTTGATTACTTCAGATTAAAGGTTAAGTATAAGGCACCACACCAAGTGGGGACATTCTGAGAACAATATGGTTCATGAGGCTCTGACTAGCATTCCAATATTTGAAACAAATGAGTACAGCGTAAAGCACTCTTCCCTTACTAAGTCCTGTCTGTATTCATCTGACTATTATTCTGTAAACTACGTGACCATCAAGATGAAGGAACTTGGGCTTTCCAGCTCTCAAGGCCGAGACCAAGAAACTTAGCTAAAGTAGCTGATCACTGCTGTCATGTGAAAATCCACAGTTCCAACCCTTTGCTAAAGAACAGGACTCACCGGTTTTACCCTGCTCTTTGTTTAAGATTCTCTCGGCTCTCTTGTCTAGGTAACCCAGGATCAGTGCACAGATTAAAGAAAAAATACAAGTGGCAGAACCTAAAAAATAAAGAGCAGCATAGGTCAATCTAAAGGCAAGAAATCACTTAATTTTGTAATTTCTGGTCACTCACAGAAGGACAGGAAATAAGTCAAGTACGACAATACCTGAACCATGCAGATAGTATCAACAGAACTACACAATGCTATTTCTCGACCTGATATCCGCATCATAGCAGTATTTTAGTATCTCTCATTAGAAGTGAAACCTTACACAGCAGTAGGTCTTGAAAACAGGTGAATAAGTCAAAAAACAGTACCTGTACTGCAGCGAGAACATTTCAGGTTGCAAGCTAAATACAATTAAAAATGTTGATTGAGTCAAATTTCAAAAACTAAGAATGATCCTTGTCATATTCAACAATGTAAGGATTATCTAAGGTTCCTATAAAAAAGTGTATTACTTACAGGTACTGTACTAAAAGGTACTTTCAGGTTTCCTTTACATCTAGCATTAATATAAAAACATGAAGCCTTTGAAACACTAACCCACCATCAGTGCTGGTATTTAGTTACATGCAGCCAAGGAAATGGAAGCTGAACTGTATTGCAAAATGAAACTGCTTACAACAATTTGTCCAGAACATGTACATATAAACGGGATAAAGTTACAAAAACTTGGCAATGCCGATACAACAATGACACAGTGCTACTCTATTTGACTAGACTAAGGATTTTTTTGAGCACCCAACCAAAACTCGAGGCCTGCATCTTAAAATTTAGCAGCTTAAGATCCCCCTTTCAAAAGATTTTAACTTAAACTTTTCTGGATTATTTGACAAGAGGACTATTGAAACCATTCTTGCCCCCCAAAAAGCTAAAGAAGTTAAGAAAAGATCATGAAGCTCCATTAGCCAGCAACAGGCCGGACCCACCTATCATCAGAGTAATGCCCAGTGTGGTGTGGCCTGAAGAGCCCACCATGGCCGCTATCCTCGAGTAGATCCATCCCATGATGTTCATGTTTACCGTGCTGCCCTAGAGGTCAAATGAGAGGAACTTTTCAGACACCTGACCAATTAAGCACAATTAAACATTACAGTGAAAGCACACTGCAAAACCATCTTAAAAAAGATGACTTATAACCCTCATTTTCTAACACATTTCATGAAGTATAAAGCTATGTAAATCACAGAACGCAATTTTACCAAGATGCCTGAAAGCTGCAGGTTTATCCTCTTCAACTGTATCATATGCTGACATGCATGCATTACTGATGACAATTTTATTATATCTCAAAGATTATAATGCTTTTATTATAGCATTTTAAAGGACAATTTATTGAGACAGTGAAAATCTCATTTCCCAAGGTGCCCTAGGGGGAAATCGCATGACTATATTTCCACGTCATATCATACATAACATCTATCGCGCAAGATGAACATGAAAACTCCAGCATTCTTTGTGCATGCAGTGGGATGTGAAATTAAGATCTACCCGTCTTCGTTTTAGAACAAAAATCAATTTACTGGCATTCTATCCCTCAGTCTTAGGATGTAAACATTTTTCTTCCTAGTCCACTTACTAGTCGAGCCATGCTTAACTGGAGACCGAAGACCAAGTTCAGCTCCTTTCCTTTAAACCAACTGACAGCATACGTGTTCTGAGCAACAGCCAGGGACTCGCCTCCAATCCTGAACAACCAAAATAAGAGCAAAACTATATTTGCATAGTGTGGGAATGGATATGGTACATCATAGTACATTTGAAGGAGACACTTACCCAAACACAAACCTTCCAAGTTCCATCAACCAAAAGGCATTACATAACGCACCTGCTGCAAAAATAACCTAGGGATGATTTGGACAATTCACATCAAAAGTCAAGCAACAGTAAAAACTGTACAAAGTAAAAAAACAAATACAAGTACTTGTGTCTTCTGGATCATATTTAAAAGGAAGGGTTTCATAATCTTAATATTGTTCAAAAACAATAAAAGCCAAACATGGTTTTAATTTTGTAAATGATACATTATGACATCTTTGAGAAATATTGAAACTTCATCGATAGAGGATTAACCTTACTCTTTAGCTGGAGAAAAATATCACAAGTACTTACCTGTCCCAAGCAGACGAAGAGACTAAAGATTATTGTACCTAACCTGAAAAGGACACATTAAGGAGGAAAAGTTTTACTTTGCAAAAAATTTAAAAAATATATATTTTACAGAAAGAAGAGACAAGGCTCATTCCAAGCCTCTTATATAGTGACGTAAATCAAACTGTCACCCTGTTCGCTTAATTTAACCTCTTCTCTGTGCAATATGCTAGACCAGCGGTCTGGACACTTGCTGTGTGGCTCAGTTCTGGGGACTGTCCAACATAAGAGATTTAAATCTTATTCAGGGGCACACTGCAATGACAATTCAGAGGGCAAGAGCCCCACTATGGTGGTGTAAATTTATACTGAACTGGGTCATGCTGAATTCTCCTGCGGCGGGAGGCCAGCCTTAAGCCACAGTGGAACTGCCCACTGTTTCCAGTTCACGGCTGGGAGGAGTCAGAAGCATGGTGACTGAAACCGCCCAGGCTAAAAGCTGCAATCACCATCAATAGATGAGAATATTATAACCAACTTTTACAGGAAAGTTTATCAGGGCATATAAGGCTGGAGACGATTCAAAATATCATTTTGAATTCAGGCCTTTGTGCAAATTATACAAAACATCACCGTTCTTTTTTTATATGGTCTGAGCGCATTGAGATTCACTCTGAAAACATGCATTAAACCTCAGCACCTACCTGATACCGAAAACCCTGTCCAGCAAAAAGCCTCCAAAGAAGCAGAGCACAACATTCGGCCAGGAATACCATGCATACAACTGCATGAACTTAGAAGTGTTGAGTTGCATATCCTGCCGGGAAGATAAATGAATACCATATCAAAACAAAATTACTTAAGACATATAAAGCATTATAATTTGAAAACATCATGGTTGCTGAAATCAGAATTGACTGCTTTAGTTCTTAAAGTAGATCAACAGAGCTCAATCATGAGTTACCAAGCACTCACGGACCTTAACAATCACAATAGAAGTATCGTGGAGATGTAAACATGGACTAAACTATTACACCTAATCAATGGATTATCCTGTTTTATAAAACTTGAGTACATGCATCTGCTACTTGACAGAGCATTAAAGAGACCAAGGTAAAAATGCAGTACAGGATATGCAATCTACAAGTCAATGAAAATAATCTGGAGCAGGGTTGGAGACTGGTTGATTGATTTCGAACACTTCTGCTGTTCTTCGTAATGGGTAACAGCATTCCACCAAGTAAGACATCTGCTTCTCCACTGAACTACTCACTCATCACACATGGACAACCCAAAGACAATGCACATTAACGAACCCAGTATGGCAGAACACCTGAATGTTAATATACGTTTAAAAAACACTTCACAATTTAGGCTAGATTGTGCAAACCCAGGGTGGAATTTACCCAGGGTAAAATGAAAGGGCAATATGCTTGGTTACCATAAAAGGTGTCTGTAGAAAAGGTAAGATGCTCATTAAACAAAATTAATGTTGACCTGATTAAAAGCAAAGACTTCAGCAGAACAAATCTGTAAATCTGATGATCGGAGAATGTCGGCAAATGTTAGCACATATAACAGTATAATGGAGAACTAAGCTAAATTTCCACCTCTATTATTCAGGTACTGTACTTGGAGGAACCCATTTCTGCTTGTGCAAATACAGCAGAAGCTGTCAAGTCCATCAAACTCAAATGATTCTTTTATCCTTTTTAGTGTTAGCTGAATTACATGGATCAGAACAGTTAAAAAGAAAATGAGGCAACTGTGTATGTAATCTTCTCCATGTGACTGTTTGCTTTGCTTTGACTTCCAGTCAGAACTAGAAGGGGCGAGTATGTTTAAACACTTTGTGGAACAAAAACGTTACGCCACAGACACTGGTCAGGTACTTGATTTTCTGCCAACAAACCTTAATGAAAAGTATAACATTTGATGGACTATTGACTTTATTATAATCATATTGTCTGATATTTGCTTAAATAAAACTGGCAGCAGCTCTTTTTTCAATAGGACAAAGCAAAATCTATTTAGAAATAAGGCTTGCCTCGAGAGACAGCAAATCTATTTAGGCCCTTTATACTTTTGCTGAATAATGTGGTTAAATAATTTTCTGAAAACAGCCTAAGTGAATGCTGGAGGGTTACATGAATGACAACACCCATGGTAACGATACCTGCAGTTTATACAATGAAATCCCATCCTATCAGCAGATGGGACTATAGATCAAGGCTACTCAACCTGCAATCTCCTGCAACCAGTTCTTTGCTCTATTGATCTTGCTAATTATCAATTAAATTAAGGAGTTAGTTGTAGCAAACGTCAGTAATGAAGTGGATTGGAGTTGCCCAGATTTATAGACTCAAGCAAATTGAATTAGCCAAAATGATTTAATTTCAATCTACAAAATCTATTTGAAATCAACTAGGACCTTTAGAAACTTTACAGCCCCGAGTTTCTTTCCATACTCTGAACCAGGGATGGGGATAAATCAGTAATTCCTCTGCCTTCCTTTCTAATTCTTATCTTAATTACTTGATGGTACTAATTACAAGGATAAGGTAACATTTTTGGGCTTCATCAGTGTAATTTAGGGGTCTTAATTCAGTTGCTGGAGGGCCTTGTTTCTTCTGGTGTTTGTGTTGACCTGAGTAGTCAATTAAACAACCTAATTATTTTCTGAATTAGACATATATAGGATTTTTCTCGAGGTCTTTACAATTGACTGCACAAGATATTCACTTCATTAAGGGAACAGTTACCTGTAATTCAACTCAGAGCCTGAACAGAAGGTTTATAATTGTGCATCTAATTAAATAGAGACCAACTATGTAACAAGAGAACGTGGCATGAACAAAAAAACAGAAGACACCACACCCTCCAGGAACTGAGTTATTGAAAAATACTCTGGCTCTCAGGGATTAGAGACACAATCGTGTTTCATATTAAGTGAAAAGTGACATCTTGGTCTTTGTTGGCTTTAAACACTTTAATTGAATTTAATATCATACAGCCAAAAACTTCAGAATAGAAAAAAAACATACCAATACAATACTGCTACCTTTATCACCCTCGTAAACACAACCACTCTCTGTACTTAGAACTCCTGTAATTTGCTAAATCCACACATATTCAACAACACTGGACATGGGCACAGAGAGGCAATTTCCCCCCCAATACAAAAACTTACCTGTATGACCTGAGTCTGAAGTGCTGCTGGATTATCGTAGCAAAAGTAGCTACCTGCAAGAAAAAGGCTTGATCTGTCAGATTATGCTCTTAATCAAAAGAGCAAAAAGGTCTATTCCTGACTGGCATCCTATATGAGAGGTGTTAGTGGGGACAGCTCACTCTGTAGTCCATGTGGGTCCTAATGCCCCAGTATAGTGACGGGGACACTATACTGTAAAAAGGCACCGTCCTTCAGATGAGACATACAACCGAGGTCCTGACTCTGTGGTCATTAAAAATCCCAGGGCGTTTCTCGAAAAGAGTAGGGGTGTAACCCCGGCGTCCTGGCCAAATTTCCCATTGGCCCTTACCAATCATGGCCTCCTAATAATCCCCATCTATGAATTGGCTACATTACTCTGCTCTCCTCCCCACTGATAGCTGATGTGTGGTGAGCGTTCTGGCGCACTATGGCTGCCGTCACATCATCCAGGTGTGGCTGCACATTGGTGGTGGTGGAGGGGATCCCCATTACCTGTAAAGCGCTTTGAGTGGAGTGTCCAGAAAAGCGCCATATTAGTGTAAGCAATTATTATTATTATTATTATTATTATATTGCTGAACTCGACTCCTCTCCCGAGATGAGGACAGGGAGGGCCATTTGAAAAGGGTACCCATTATGAAACGCCACAGAGCACTTATGAGATGTGAAAGAAGGCTGCGCTTTGTGAAACTGCAGCCTAGTTTTACCACAAGAGCAGTGCACCTAGATTTGTGCAAGGTCAACAGTTGAGCTCTGCGGTTCTCCAGCCCACAATTTGTACGAAAGCACAGGAGTGCAGGTTTACTGGAACACCTTCACCAGGCTTTTTCTGCAGGGATGGATTCCCAAAGACTAAACACTTAAGCTCTCTCCAGCCGTGCACAGGGAAAGAACAGCAGTGTCAACACCTCCTGCTTCACCAGCACAGCATTGGGGATTCAGAACAGTCCAGTGTTTCACAATCCTGATCATTTTGGTTTACATTCCAGGTTTTCTTGGTTTCACTTTTGGTTGCTTAATTAACTGAACCAAAGTGGTTGGATCTGTCTGTTTTGTGCTCCTAAAAGGCTGAAAAGGGTAAGGTGGCTTATGAATTTTTAAGAGGTGCCTTTAACAGTGAAGAGTACTCTGAGCCCCGTTGTATCTGCATAACAGTGTGCACGTTAATCACTTTAATGACAGGACTTTAAGGGCGGTGAGTCTGCACGGTTTTGTCGCGACTGCTTGTTGTCTTGTTTGTGAGCAGAGACTTAACACCTCCAACTTTTTTTACAGGGCAGAATTATACGTAAATTGGACTTAAATAAGCGTTTACTGTGTTAACAGGTTATTTTGCTGCCCACTTAAGTTTGCCATCAAAATTTACTGTTGTTATAATTACATTTTCAGTCAATCAAATTACCAGTTGTTTTATTTGTAAGCAAACTAGATTATCCAATCAGTGGACTTCAGTCCTTTAAACTCTTACGTCTCTCGTAAGCGTAATTTAACGCCTTAATTTTTTAAAAACTTAACATATCATGCAATGTATGTGATGTGTTGGGACTCAGACCAAAGTCTTAAGTCGCTTTCGAAACTAAAATCATACACCGGACTCACCGAATCCTAAAAAGCACATGAAGATCAGAACCACAATTCTGTGCAGTAGTGTGCTAGGATCACAGATAGACGGCATCCGTCTTCCTGGACCACTGCCATCTCTGTTATCAGAGAGGGAAGGATCTGAAACTTCAGAATTATCTTCATCCAGAAGACCCCTCCGCTCTTCCCTCTCCGCCATCTTTCACCTCCTCTGGCAAACAGAAAGACACGACCAGTCATATGACCAGCGGGAACGCGTGACACTCGGACGCGCTCAGCTGACTTGGATGAACGCGCTGCGGTGCAGTTCCGCAGTTAGCGCGCAGGAACATCTGCCGGTTTTGTGAAATTTTCTAGTGCGGAATTTTGCAAAAAGAGTTTGTTTGTCGCATCCACGGCTGTGTAAAACATTAAAAATTCAAAGTTTATTCTTCGAAAGGCTGGCAAAATCAAAAGTAAGCTTGTTGTGTCTGAGTGTTCGCATTTCAAACGGTAGCTCTCCGTTTATTTCTTTTACTAAGTGAATAAGGCGAGTTGGCTCTTTTTTCAAGAAAAACATTTTAAATGCTTAATGCTTGATAAAAGAATGTAGGATACCAACAACCCCAAATGTGTGCTCGTGGCTGTTGGATCAAACTGGTTGCCAGTGTCCTACTTGACAGCTGAGCTAGCGACCTATTTCTTATTCTGGGATAACAATGCCCTTTCCCTTGTAATGTGTCAAATTCCCACAAAACAGGTTTAGAAACTGATTTTATTCGTTGTTCTGGCATGTTTTGCAGCTATTCAGTAATAGGTAAAAGGTTTTCCGCACTAAACAAATGCTTAAACACTTAGGTTATATGTACAAGAGAAGGTGCACAGGTGCTACACTAGTACCATTTGAACTAGCTTCTGTGGCTAAGATCTCCTAAAGACAGACCTTCCCTAGAATAAATTTCAGTTTGTTCTTTGTTCCAGCAGAAATAAGCAACAGCTTTTTAATGATCTGACATGAGCTGGTTTAAATTGTTCACCATTTAAGTTCTAGTATTTATCTAATAGTTATGCAGCATTTTCTGTGAAACTATCAGTTGAAACTTAGTGTCTTTTTATAATGCTACTAAAGAACCTGGACGATTTTGTTTATGGATGTAAAGAAATTCGTTTCACAAAGGTGGATACAATTAAGAAAAAAAATAACCAAGGAATCTGAAAGAGTAATATAGAGTAAGCAACAGCATGCGCTGCTATATTCTGTGTTCTCGTTCACATTCTGGTGTCTTCCCGGAGTTGGTATTTTTATACAGGCAAAGCAATTCTGGTCTATATAATTTCCATGAATGCTATTTAATCTACCCACAATCCATCCTACCTGAGTCATCTGTCAAAAAATTTAATCTCGGCATGACAAACAGGCCTTCCTCCTAGAACCCTATGTAATCATGTTGTAGCTCATTAATTCGAAGCCTAAATATAATCCTTTTGCCTGGGAGGGGAGATCATATTTCATTATTATATTAATCAGGGCTTGGGATAGACATTACGGTAAATCACTGGACAATCCTGTGAGTAATAAATTACTGAGTCGTTTGTAAGTGGTGAACCCATTTTGAGCTGAAACTGCAAAGTAGCACACTGTAACTTGCCATGCTGTTGTGTTCAATTTCTTTAAAAATCACCCACATATACTGTTAGAAAATATACACTTGTAAATTACTGCAATTGTACTTAATCATGACATGTCCATATAACAATGTACATTTCACAGCTCATCAGTGAATTACATTTTTTCAGAGCATTTTTAATGACACTAACGCAAGATAAAAATCAATTTAAAATGTACCAATTACTTATACATATCGGGCAATGCAAACATAAATACAAAAATAAAAAATAAGGACTAAATTGGGACTTTTTTCATTGTAATCTAAAAAGATTATACTAGCACAGTGAAAGCTGGAATACTTTTGCTATAGATGTTCAACTACATATGTATCTATGTAAATAAGCCCAGTGATTTAAAATGTTATCCTGCAAGAACAGATGTAATCCACACTAATCTCTGATTATGTAGCCCCATATCTGAGATTTTCATTTTTCCCTGCTGGAATGACGTCCTGCCACTTGATATGAGATATTACCAGTACCATCATGTCCTTTGAATTGCAGATTATTTCTACGGCAAACAAAGATGCTGCACTGGAATGTGAAATACTGCTTTTATATTTTCCATTCCACGTGTCGCTTTCTAGACAAACATGTTTTAGAATTCATCTTTGTCCTAGCTTTTATCTGGCCTAATCAATTTTTCTTTTTTTAATACAAGGCTAATCGAGGCTAATACTTCACTTGGTGAAATAATTTAATATGGGAGCTTTTTTATATGATTGAAATTCATTGAACATTCCCAATTTTCTTTCTAAAATTGAGCCCAGTGGCTGTTCAGGAATGAGGAAAGAATTGGTTCCTGGGTTTATGCCACTTTTATGTAGAAATTAAATGCAACAGAAATACTGATTCTGTTTAACCATACAAGAGAAATCCAACATTATAAATGGGCGATTACTCACTAAATGGGAATGCTTTACTGACATGCCCAAGGCAATCACCAGCGTTACACAGTGTTAAGCCCACACAAATTTTACTGACAGTTTCAGAATAAACACACTTGCTTTCAAAGTTGAGTACCTGTTTATTCTGTGAAGTCTCTTGAGAGAATCAACATGGCTTGGCAGTTTCACTGTTTCTGCTTGCTGGCTGTCTAAAATGTTTATACAAATAGAGGTGGTAATGGACTCCATGAACAATGCAGTGTTTAAATCCCGTGTTCTTACAATATTTCATCTTTAGGTAAATAAATATTGATATAGTGAGTTTCATGCAAAGCAATCATCCGGTGTACTCACTTGACTAGAGCCTGTTTTATTTTTCAATGCAGAGTGTGCAGAATATGGAAAGGTAAAAACAAACATGCCTCAGAATATCAGAACTTTTCTCCCGTAGCAATTAAATCCATTGTCTTTCTCTAACAGACCAAATCTGAAGAGTGAAGGTATTGGAAAAATCTGTTACACCAAGGACACATTCCCTCACGCTCTATAGACCAGGTTTGGCTCTTGGTTGCACAGTATCGAGTAGTCTTCGCAGGTTAGTATTTTAATTCTGAGCTTTCTTGACTTTTGTGCCATCTAGTGTTTGGTTTGCAAAAACATCTGCACTAATTATGAATGCTCAACATAAAGTCTTTCTAGTGGATTAATCACATAAATAGCAGCTTTCTATATATGTATTATGAGGGCATTAAGTTAAAAAAAATGTATCTTATCTTATCTTAATAACTCTAATAATAAATTACAAGGCATTCTTGAATACCCAGAGCATTCTGACTCTGCTTAAGATCGCATTGACTACAATGCATTCCTGAATACCCAGGGCATTCTGACTCTGCTTAAGCACAAATTGAATACAATGCATTCCTGAATACCCAGAGCATTCTGACTCCATTGCTTAAAGAACAAATTGACTTCAATGCATGCCAAACTGAATCAGAGCTATCAAGCATGGCAGCCTTACCTTATCTGGTGGTGATATTGATCAATTCATATGCCATTATAAACTAATTAGCTGCCTGCCAGTAGGTGACAGAGAAAATGTTGGCTGCACATTTTATCTTCAACAGAACTATTAGTACACCAGATTACTAATGTATGAAGATTGTTTGGCAAGTAAACATTATTGTCATTAGAAAGAAAGCCCGATTCATAACCTGACCTCGCCCTACATGAAATAGGAAGATTTATAGTCACTCTCTGTCTCTTTATTTGATTTGGACTGATGAGTTCCCAGGGTTACTGCTGGTTTACTGAATTCGGTCCAACTGGATAGACGTCAGTCATACTGTATGTCCAAATAGACTTACTGCAGGGCTCGAATCCAAAACTAATAACAAAATCCATAGCACTTATACCCAACATTATTTTTAAACATGTTTCTTTATACAGTATATATAATTCAAAACATAAGGCAATCTGTATAGAATACAGATAAAAATATATTAAGTAATTGTCTTATCACAGGAGATATTTTTTAATCTGTGTTATTCCAATGCATTTCCTCAATGTTTTAAATTATGCTCACGCAGCTCTTATCCGACAATAGTTAGAAAACTCTTCCCCAGTTCATTATTTATGCCCTCAAGGCCCCGTGCCATGAATCCTTGCTGTATACCACCTTGCCTTCCTTTCGCAGGCTGGGTGATACTGTATACCTGCTGCTCGGCGATGACAAAATATATATTTAATAATATTTTAAAGAATAATTTTAATTTAAAAATGTTATAGTTTATTTACAGTACATTGCAGTGTTTTTCTTCAAGCTAAAAAAGCTAAAGCACACCTTTGAAATCAGTGCTGTCAAAAACTAGAAAGAAACCAGCAAATGGAAACTAAGAGGTGAAGAGCAGGTCTTCTTGGAGCTGGGGGAGAAAGACCACCAAGTTATGGATGGGGTAGTTTCTGTTAAGCTATGCCCCAGAAGCAAAATTAATTAAGCACTGTGATTAGAAAATCAAGTAACTGAGATATCACTGACATGTTTATCATTATTTGGCTAACACCTTTGCTGAAAGCACCTTACATTTCTAAATACTGTATATAAACAGGTGGCCATTGTACTGCAGCAATGTGAGTGAAGTACAGTACCTGCTCATGGATAAAACAGCAGTGTGATGTAGGTCAGTGAACAAACACCTCTGAAGTGCACACTGTTGCTCTCACACACTTGCACAAGTTTTGTCTTATCCCAATTTAGCAACTTGACAATGACCTCGCTAAACTGATACCAAACTTTAAGCTACATGATCAAAACAGCAACATACAGTATATTTGATGTGACACAATTTTGCAATGAGGGTGTCTAACTTACTCAATCTAAAAATCAAAGTGAAAAGAAAGAAAAACGTTTCTTTATGCGGAATAAAGTAGTGACATGAACACTGGATTTTGCAGTCATTGTTCTGTGTACACAAAGAGTATACTGTATATGAAATTGGACCCTGGACTCCTGTGGAAAAGGTGGTAAATTCTGAGGGGCAATCTCTCACACAGCTGAGGGATAGGCAGCTGATCATATGTTCTGATAAAATGTTCAACTAAAAATCTTTAGCATGTGTTGTGAGGAGACCAAACAGACTGACCAAGGCACAAATTAAACAGGCTTGAGGCGCGCAAATAAGATTTCAACAAGACCAAGGAGGAGAACGAGCAATTAGAAAGAGATGGAAGGGCTGCCTTTGCGTGTTGTTTTTTTTGGGTCACAATCTGCACTTAAGGAAACAAAACTGAAGTGACTGAGAACTGAACAGTCACCAGAAGCAAAAACAAAGGGACCAGGCCTGAGGTCTGACATCTGGATGTGGAGCCTGGCATCTGCTCAGGAGCAGGAAATAACACTTTGTACCAAGTGAGGAAAATGAAGCCAAGGCTCCATCGCAGGATGTGTTACATTCCCTTTCCCCGACAACAAACATGGCAAAAACAGATGGGGAAGAGGGGGGAGGGGCAGCTCCCGAGCCAACTGTGCGAGAAACGGGGTGGAAAAGCACAAACAAAAAAAGTCAATCTGGGGAGTGTCAGCTTCCCTTATCCAGCTCAGGAGGAATCTGACTTTCTGACGTCAGCAGCAGAAGTATTATAACTGGAAATCCTCTGAGGTCGGGGCCGTGTTGAGGCTCAAGTTCTCAAGATGCGCTGGGCTCTGTGTGTTGCTCTGGGGTTGCTTCCTCTGGTTTGTGGGGATCCCACATCGGGAACCGGCCAGGAAGAACTCCAAGACGCCGACCCACTTCGCTTCCAATCTGGGTCCACCAGTGGTCGAGCCCATGAGGTCCCAGCAGAAACCAACCCCCTCCCCGAGGTAAGCAACCGCATTCTCGTTGGCTGAAGCCTGTTTTGTCTTCTTCCTTGCCTAATAAAAGTGCCTCTGAAAATAACCGGAACTCGCTGAGAAAAACACGCACCAGCTTTCGCAAAATCACAACCTGACCCTTTTCAATCAAGACAATGCACAGGAAAAGAAATGGACTTCCTCTCTGTTGTAGGATCCAGAAGAGGTACAAAATTGCATAATTTGCCAATGTCAATCACAGGCGGGTAAGAAGAAAAGATCTTTTGTTTCTCCAGAGAAGGATAAATGTGCAAAACAAATGCTCCTCCTGTTGAAACGTTGGGTAATACTGAAGTGCAAATGCAAAGAAGGGATTAGTCAATCCTCAAATTTTCATAAGTGGTTTGTTCCTCTTTTGAAGCAAAGAAAAAAAAATTAAAACCAAAACAGAGCTGACGCCCTTCATTTGAAACGTTTTCCCATCTGTTGTTAATCTAGTAGTTTAATTAATATATCTTATTGTACTGTATTTGTCAAAATGTCATTTTGATTGTTGTTGAATCAGATTCATCCAATCGATTACTGCAAGTTCACGTTTTTGAGCCAAGATAGAAAGCTTTTATAATTGTACAAGTGCAATATTTAAAGTTGGCTGAAAATGCATTTTGGGGAAAAAAACACTTTTTAGGTTTATGGTCATTCATTTTTAACCAAATTACTTAAGACAGTAATCAAAACTCTCTTTTAAGTTTGTTATTTGTATCAAAATTAGACTAATGCCATATACATTTCTAATTACATATACTGTGTGTATATTCCAGATACTATACACATATATACTTCATTACCTCAATCCATAAATCACATTTTAAAGACATGAAAGATACAAACATTCACAGATTCCCATTTTAAAGAACAAAACATTGATAAAAACTACTACTATTTCCTTAACAACAATTACTACTTCTAACATGCACTAATTCGGTACCTCAGTTTTATTTTCTCAACACTTAAGTAGATAAAAATACAGTTGTTGGAAATGACAGTGTCCATTCTCAATATTGTAACTGTACACAGTCCATACATCTTTACTGTATATATTTAAGCCAGGCCTTTATATGTGTGCTAAATACGAACCTTTATTTGTAACAGTAGCACTTTGAATTAGAATTATTAAGTAACATTAAATCCTGAAAAAATAAAACTATGAACAGCAGGGAACAAATTCTGATAAACTGTTTTTGAAAACTGATGAAATTCTTAAAATGGTTTCAGTACAATATAAAGATTTTCTAAACTTTGGAATGGGCTTAATTGAAAATTAACATCATAAGAGCAGAATTAACAATTTTTTCAAATATCACTGATTTCAATGTTTTCTAATAACCAGTCTCACTACATACCAGTAACATTTCTTCAAAATGCCATTACTATTCATTGTCCATAAAATGAAAATAACTGTCCCAGCGATTCTTCGGCATTTTCCCCAGGTTGGTGTTCAATCAGATCAATCAGAAAAAAGCATAAACAGGTGGCCAGGTGGTTCAGTTCTTGGCCTTGCCCTTCTTTGAAGGTAGCTGGCCCGTGGATTCTAAATACTTGTGGACAAGTTCCTCTTGTGTGCTGGGCAAACATGGCTGATACTTGCTGTACTCCATTGTGTATTCACCTTTGCCCTATGTGAAAGGAGACAAACAAATAAATCACTACTTTCTTTATACTGTCAAGTATGTGTCATTCACACAACAGTTACCAAGAACAGTCCGCTCGTGTCTCAAGGAACCAGATACTGGTGACATGGACACTGTTTGATTACAGCTTGTTCTGTCCCTTGTGCTTGTTTCTGATTCCTCCCACAGTCCAGAAATGTGCTGTCCATTTTTGGCGTCACTAAATTGCTACCTTGAATGCAGGTGTGTGTGTGCCCTGCAATGACCTGGTGACCTGTGCCTGCCATGATAGAGTTCAGCTCACTGTCCCCCCCTAAGGATACTGAAAAAGGATGGATGGCATGAATCAGTTTAATAAAACAAGAAAATCTCTGACGACTCAAAAGACATCAACACTACAAAGCTGGTTTTGATAATATAAGTGTAGTGTAATAGTAATATGAGGAACTGTGCTTGCTCATTATACCCTTTTTACAACAGTACTTGACTCCTCTTGTTTATAGGATATCCTTAATGGAATAACAAACACGAGCAACACACAACACTACATGTTAGTTCAACTTTTTTTTAACAGAAAAGTTTCTGAAAAATTGGCTTTACACTAGTTACTTAATCTGAATGTTAAACTCATATGTTATCCTCATTCATCCCAAAAAACATGTACATGTGCAATAGCAATACGGTACCTTACCTCTGTGCATGACCTGAGTTCAGTGGCATACCCAAACATATCATTTAGCGGAACCTACAGAAAGTGGACAATAATTAGAATCACTGATATTACTTGACTTCCTTCAAACAGGTGAATGAGATCTATTAGCTTCAGGCAACCAAAGCTGAGAAGGGGCAAACAGCCTCCTCATTTGTTCATATTCATGTTCTTATGAAATATTACTTTGTAAAGCTGCACCCTAAAACATCTTATAAAGAGCAGTGATTAAGTACAGAGTACCACTTAAACTAACTGCTTGCTTTTCCAAAACACTTTAGGGAAAATATGTACTTCTAAGTTTATCAAATAACTTGGAAGAACCTCAGGACATAATAATGAACTATTTTATATAGCGCCTTTAAAAGGTGGCTTCTCAAAGCGCTATACAGAATGACAACAACAATAAAAAATACACAAAATATGCACAATGAAAATATGCAATGAGAGGAGACAGGAGATGAGGGTACTGAATACAGTAGGAGCAGAGTGGTAAATAACAGAACCAGTTAAGTAAAGGACCTTCCAAAAGAAGAAGGTTTTGAATTTAGATTTCAAACAGTTTAGGGAAGGGGCAAAACATCTCATAAATGTGTTAATTCCTACAACATGTCAAGCTGGGACTGTAATCAAAGTACAATACAAATCAAACCACAATTTATCTTCTAGTTTCATGCACATATGGGTCATTTCCCATTTGTATGAATGCCATCATGGGAACTATGCTCACTTCAGCATAAAGGGTGAAGTAGCCCTCCTGTCCATCCTGTCCGGTGATGACGCCATGGCGACGGTTAATGCCAGCGATCACTGCTCCCTGAAACTCACTGGGAGCCACAACTTCCACAGACATGATGGGCTCCAGGACACTCACGTTCGCCTTCTCCATAGCTGGACAGGATCAAGAGCAGGAACAGCAGGGTTACTCACCACAGTCTTCAGATTCACCACTGATTCACCAATCCCATCCCCAGTTTCAAATGAACAAAACACTGTGACTTCTTCTTTTCAGGAGCACACACTAATTGCAACTTGGTCAAAACCTTCCTCATCTTTGTTATAGCCACTGTTTTCCAGGACTACAAATTTAAACAGGTTTTGGAAAGTCTGAAAGCTTAAATGATGAAGCAGCCAATTATTTTAATAAGCGCTTGCAATGTAGAAAGCCATATCTGTCTTGAAATATTTTTTTCAGTTAAAATAAAATTTTTAACAAAAAGGTCATCACATGAAATTGTCTACATCGGGTACTTCTAATAATAATGTATTTATACAGCATGTTTAACTCAAAAGCTGGTTTACAAGTAGGAAGGAACTATTTTCATTCACCACTGAACTACACACCTTCACTAGTTTGCAGTAATTAAGCACAACAAAGCAGAGAAGTAAAAGCGCCACAGGCAGCAGAGCTGAGAGTTCAGAAGGCTGCTCCTACCCTGCTTGAGAGCTCCTTCTCCTGCTCTGATGAAGGAGATCTCATTGGAGTCCACCATGTGGTGTGCGCCATCGTCTAGCAGGAAGCGCACGCCGGAGATCTTGTGGCCTGTCAGAGGGCCTTTCTCACAGGCTTCCCGAAATCCCTGTGGGCAGTATGAACAACATGCTCCTTCACAATAAAGCTGCACAGAGGATGGACACCACCCTTCCAGAACCTGCCATGAGTATTTCACACTGTACTGTTCAGAAAGTTTCTGATAAGGCATTTAGTATAAACAAAGGTATAGAGCATTTTTCAGAATTAAAACATTTTGAAAGATTTTGAAAGCAACAAAAATGTTTACAAACATTTCAAACTGCATATAGACTGATTAAAAACACAAGGGCTGATTAGCTGTACAAAAAAATAACTAACACGATTTTATCCAAAACAAAAAAACAATTGCCTTTTCAATTGCAGGCACAAACTGTTTTGGTATATTTGTGCCGATGGTCTGGTCAACAAACTCCACTTTGGTGTAGCCGTCTGGCCCCAGGGCTTCCAAAACTCCAATGACTTTCCCATACTGCCCTGCTCCACCAGACTGCTTCTTGTGTGTGAAATCAAACCTGGAATTCACAGACACACAATTGATATTTTTTCTCATTGGGATCAAACCTTTTTACCACACAAATTGAAAGTGAGTAGAAAACTGAAAATCAAGCTTTATATTTATATTATGTACCTACAGCATGGTGCCCAGTCCTGATGTGCCTGCAGGCTTTCTAAACCTCTTTCAAACTCCGGCACCTGAGGAGCTGGGATAAGCTGGTACATCACTGTACTTAAGCCCACAATATGCTCATTCAGGTTATTAAGAGTCAGGTTGAAATGAAATCTTGAAATCACATGAGCTTCTTCAAATATGGATTAGACACTCCTGATCAACTGAAAGGTTCCTGTATAACACGTCTTTCAAATATTTAGATTGATATGGAGTTCTGCCATTAGAAACCTTTTTTAACACAATGCAAGAAAGCTAGAATATCTGTTGAAATTACACAAACTTTAAATACACCTTTAGCGCTGAGCTGACAGAGGAACTAGAGAAGATATTCTGATCCCTGAGGACGAATGAAAACAGTGCCTGTGTCTTTAAAGAGGCCATCTTTGTGGTGAACAGTCTGACTAAGCCTGTGGAGCAACAGGAAGTTACATCAAGCAGTGTAACTAAAGCAAAAGGAGCCCTTTGCTGAAGTTGCTGTGGCTAGGAATTCTGCTCAAGCATGGGGTGACATTCTGGTTGGTTTTTTTCCCATATGAGCTGCACAACATTTCGCAACCTTGTTCACAGAGACTGAAAAGAGGGGAGAACAAAGTCCATGTGTTAGTGGACACACCTAGCTCAGGACAGAAACTTCGTTTTCCTTTTCCAGACCACAAAGGTGAATCCAGCTATGCCTGTGGAAGAGCTCAACCCGTCCTATTACCAGGCGAGCCGTGCTGCCAAGGTGGCAGAGCACTACCTGAACTACCACTACGGCTCCCCTTTCAGAAGGTTTATTATTCGTCAGGTTAAAAGGGCCACTTTAGAGGTAAGAGCGTATAGTTGTACACACTTCACTTGAACTGCAGACACACCCTGAAGCGCATCTTGGTCACGACCGAGGGGGTAGACAGTGAATATCTCTCTTAAGTTTTAGTATATGAAAACATCACAAATTAAATGCCAGGCGAAATTTGCTAAACTTATTAAGAAAATAATAATTGTTTTATTCTGTATGATCTTGCCAATCTTGCATTCTGAGTATAGCCTTACACTAATTAAAATGGGAAGCAGGAAGACAGGTTTATTGTACTTCTTTAAAAATACATACAACTCATACAATAGAAATGTACTTTTTGGTGTGGGGTGATCTTTAAAATGTTTGAAACTGGAATTTTTTTTATCCGATTTTAAAGTTGCCAGTTCTTGTACTTTTATCCATTATTTTATGAATCTTAGGAAATTCCTACAGGAGCAGCAAGGTATCACATTGAATTTTCACTGGAAGAGATGGTCAGCAATGTAAGTTTTTTTTTTTATTGTAGATCTGATTTCCTCCCAAATAAGTAGAACTTATAATATTTCTGCCTACAGCATTACTCCTGCTGTAGTTCTGTACATTTTGCAGCTCAGCTCCAGACCAAGGTTTAAAGTTGTTACTTGATCAGTACAAAATAGGTGGTAAAAACAGAAATAAGAAGTGAGACCTTTACTCACCACAGTTGACGTGGTACAGAACTACTGGACCAAATGCTTTAGACTACATGGGTCCACTAAACTACTTGAACTCAACACTAGTTGTCCAATGGGTTCATTTTAACTGTCTCTTTTATTTAAGCTGCACCCCTCTTAATGTAATTGTTAATTCAGTTGTTCCTTTTGTCATTCTGCATATGTTGTTGACAAAAGTAGATATCAAACTTGTATGAATAATGAATTTGCATGTTTTCATAAGAAATAACTTTACAGATTTTTGTCATTTTACAGTTATAACCCATGTCAATTTGGCAATTAAAGTTTTTGCTATCACTTATTATCAGTTCTAGTCCCGATTTCAAACACCAGAATTGCTTCAGGCTAGTGTTGGATTACTAAACAGGCTGCAGTATTGCAATGCACTCCAAAAAGTACTATGGATATATTTTAAATAGTATTATTACATTGTATTCAGAGACCAAATACTTTAGTAATGTATTATAAAGAGTGAATATGCCTTTAAGGATGCCAACCAATCTCCCCTAATTATCAAAACATTTTTTGCTTAACTTTTTCATCAGGAAAAAATACAGTCTAATGTTCCTCTGCTGAAGAAAGTGGAACACATAGAAAAATCTATTTGATTTTTGTCATATGGTACTGTATATCTCACTCAGTTACCAAGCAATAGCAAAAAATTAATTTTCCCCCTCTGTAGTTTTCCATGTGTTTATCTTTCACAGACAACCATTGGAATCTGTGCCGCAGAAATAGTTTTTGAGAGAACTGAGGAGCAGAAAACTCCTCAAGTTCAATGCACTTGTGATGACCTCCTGAAAATAAACACTTCTGAAGCAGAGAACAGTTTCTTCCACCAGATGAAGAAAAGTTCTCCCCTTGTATCTGGCCAGTATATTCCAGGTACTGAAAGTTGACTTTTAAAATAATTGATTCTATATTAAATATTGAGAACACGATATTATATACCACTCTTGAGAGGGCTCTGACCAAAATAAACTAACACATACACTATCAGTATACGCGGGTGTATGTAGAAACACTTCTTTTGCGTTTCCTACAGATTTAGAAAGGAGTACTTATTACTAAAGGATATTCTCTCCTCACTTAATAATCTCTTCAATTAATGAAAAAATATAGAAAAAAAATCTCATTTTAAATAATTTGGCCATAAGATCTAGGTCTGTTTAAATATTTACACTTGGCACATAAACCATGAACAAAAACAAAGAAACGTAATGAATGATTACTAAAGAACCTACTGCTATGTCTATCGACAGACAGCTATGGATTCACTGCGCCAGAAATGACACCCTTGTGGCACCTGGGAGGAGTGGCCGCAAGCTTTGTGATGTTGAAGGAATCCAATGAATCCACACTATACAATGTGGCGCAAATCCTGAGCCTACAACAGCAGGCAAGTCTAACACGTGACTGTCGGACCTTCGGGGAGCGGCAGAGGCAGAAGCAAAGAAATTGTATCTTTCAGAGTAACGCATAATGCCGGTAATCTATCACTGGCATTAAAATAGATGGTTTTTTTCCCCTTGTCTATTCACAATTAGGCCAAGGTCTTCATAAAAGATCCCAGTTTTAGTAACAGTTAAAGCACTCACTTTTCCAGATTGAACCCTGATATGCCAGGTGAGTTCAGCATCTTACAGCAAGCACTTCATGTAAAAGGGTTTGTGTTCAAGACAACACTAATTACAGTACCTGCACCAGTCTAAGCACATTCTGGAGCTCTGAGAATCATGTGCTCTGTTTCTTTTACAATGTTTTTCTTTTTATTTGAAAAGGAATCAGAAGGCGAATCCCTTGTATTTGACTATGAAGTCCTTCTTCATGAATTCATATCACAGGTAAATCAACTAAGTATCAATTAAAGAAGAAAAAAAAAGTACTGAGTTTTATCCTGTAATGTATTGATCACTGTTCTGTATGTGTTACAGGAAATGATCCAGTGGCACATGAAGGTTAAATGGAGTCCGACAGAGGGAGTAAAAGTAACTCAGAGTAATTTGCAACCCAAACACCACTCGCCAACAACAGAAAACCCAGTCATCAATTCCTAATGTTCTTAAAGTCGCTACTGGGAAAAGACCTCAGGCCACCCTGGCAGTAGCATACAAAGCTGTCATAGTAATGCATTAATTACAAAAATAAACTTGGAAACAGAAGACAATACTGAGAAATTAACATCTGATGATCTATGTAGAACAGAATGTCTAATAATTATTCTCTAGCCTTCTTAGCACGTATAGATATGAATTCCAACAAATGTATTGATTGCAAAAGTACAGAAATAAATACCAATAAATTCAGGGATGGGTGGTGGTGGAAGATGTGAATTATTAGAGAGATTGTACTTTTCTATGTACAAGATTGTTCTGTCATGTTTGTACCAAGAAACACAAATAAAATATATCTGCACTTTAGATACTTGGAAGAAAAATTAATTATGTGGCAGCTCTAGAAGGTATCTAAACTAAGATAACTAAAGTAATGTATTAAAACTCTGCTTCTAATGTTTTAAGACTTACGGCACAGTGGATGAGATGGTTTCTCTGAAGGCAACCTTAGGTTTTCCCATCACACAAGGACAGCTGTATTCTCTTTCCATTCTCTAAAGACAGTGCAAGGGAACATATTAACTGCTTGCATTTTTACAGATATATAACCAAATCATCAAATGCCCAATTTTATCAAATTCGTACTTTGTGAGAACTTTTCCCGTCAAGAAAAATATTATTGGAATAGTACTGGAAACTTTTACAGGAACACATGACAAATGCCTTTCTCTTTCCCTGGCTAGAGCAATCCCCAGTTTGACTGTTTGACTTGTGGGACGCAGAGCTCAATATGTCAGCCATTACTCTCATCACAACCTCAACTGAGGGTCATCTTGACAGGGCAGCAGATATTTCAAGACCTTGTGGAATACATCTTACGTCCTCGGGTTAATGGGTGGACAGTCCTAGAATTTTCACTAGGGAGTGCATTTCAGTGGAGGATTGTAAAAAGAAAAGCATCTTACCTGGGAGTAAATCTCAAGGTGTAGCTCCCCCATTCCCGAGATGATTGTTTCCTTACTCTCTGGATCATAGTGGACTCTGAAAGTTGGGTCTTCTCTGGTAAAACGGTTTATTCCTTTAGAGAATTTGTCTAAGTCATTCTAAAACAAAGATAGAAGCTTTGCTTTTATTGAAAGCTTGTTTCCCAGAAGCATTTATCAAAAACACAGAACAAAATATTCTATTTCTTACTGAGGAAGAACACCACAAGCAGCCTAGTTCACCTCGAGAGATGAATGATACTCTATATATATTGTTCCAAGTGATAATTTTATTATTAAATGACATAACTGAACACTCCACCCATTTAGCTGATCATACTTAAATTGTTTCAGGCCTTTGGAAACTGATGATTGAAAAGCTACCTGTAAAATCTGCTGGACCATGGTTTGAGACCCCCACCTTAAGTATAGGCAACTGGATTCCAGTAAAAAACTTACCTTGTTAGATGGCCTCATAGCTACTGATATTACTGGTTCTGGAACATGAATAGATTCCTAACAAGAAGACCAAAAATGAGTATTTAAGAATGTAATATAGTACAGGCAAAGCACATTTATGCAGATCTTTCATTACTGACAATGAAAGCAAAGGTACTCTTTTGTACATACAATTGGTGTAAAAACCAGATTCAGAGGAATTGTCAAATAAAACTGGAATAGTGACCGCATAGCAATCCACTAGGACTGTTCTCCTACTCACCATGGAGAGATTGGCTGTAGTCTGTGCAGTGAAGGTGTCCCCGCTAGCACAGTCAATTCCAAACAGGGCACAGATATCGCCAGCATACACCTCTTCTACATCCTGAACAAAGTGAAATTAAACTTCAAAATCTTCTTAAACAGAAAACAAGGTTTTCCATGCTTTTGCTTTTTCAGAATAGTACAATTGGACTTTGTCTTCATGCCTCAATAAAATGATTCAACACACAAAAACTACTTTTCACACTGTCTTAGGTTCATTAAGTTTATTAAAAGGGAAGGATTAATCAAACCATCAAATTTAATTTGACAAGTGCTTGTCTTGAATTTTATCTAAATGTTTTCTAATTTTATCTGTTGCTTTTGCTAATCCTCCTAATTTGTTATCGCCTTCAAACGTGACTACTTTACTCTCTACCAGAATCTTGTTCATCGATCAAATGAGGAAGAGCATTGATCCTAGTACAAGTACAGACCCCTGTGGTACTCCACTAATTACATCACCCCGATCTGAATATTCACCCCAAAATGGAGACACTGACCTGTGCAGGAAACAGATCTATATGTTTTGATAGAGCTTTGAAACAGGAAAAATCTCTGATTATTTTTTATCGATAAACTCTTTGGGTGGTGTGATGAAGATCACTCTAATTCTTTAGCTGCCTACAATATAATGTAACAAGTAACAAGTCACACCCTTTAATTGATATACTTCTGAATAAGCCTTACAACACACAATTTTAAAACACTGGATCGTACTAACCCACTCTGAATAGTCTACCTCTTTAAAGAGAGTTAGGACCCTGCTGCCAGTGAACAGTGACCACAGCCCCAACAGTAACAAAACGCCACTGCAGTGCAGCGCAACGCTCTCGTGGTCGCCGCTCGACAGCGCGACTCACCTCCATCTGGTCGGAGTGAAGGCACACCAGGCGCTGCACACGGACCCTCTTGCCTGTCCTGGTGTTGTAGATGTACTCGCTCTTCCTCAGCACCCCCTGATAAACCCTCACATAGGTCAGCTGCCCAAACCGCCCCGCCTGTCCATGTGGAAGGGGCAAACAACACCTCAGAGAGTGCTTTGATTTAAAGATTGCTCACAGAAATAATTACAATGTAATATGAAGAGCAGGGAGAAACATATACAGCTTGTATGAGAGAAGAGTTTGAATATTATTTTGTAAATCAAAACTGGGATACCAGATTATACATTTGACAAAGGACAAAGTGGAAAAAGTAGACGTGAAAAAACTTTGCCCTCGTTCAAAGGACTTACTTTTGTTTTTTTACAGATAACTAACTTACCTCTAATTTGAATGCCAAGCCAACAAACGGTTGAGAGGCATCCCTTGTTGGGTCCATTAAAATTTTAGTAGTCTCATTTGATTCCCTGTTGAACATGGAAAAAATATGTATTTTTCTTTGCCACAGACACAACGCTCTTTCAGAAGAGGCCGTAACATTTATACATGCAAATGAGACAAGGAATTGTCCTATAAAGTAGATGTAAAATGAGTCTCCTGCTGCCTTTGAAATGTGACTGCGTGACTCCCATGTAGCTCAGTTGATAAAGGTGCTCCCTGGAGAGCAGGCTGGGCTTTACGAAGCAGGCGTCATGAATTCGAAGAGCCATCCCACTGGCCAGAGGTTACTGGGGTTCCCCAAGTGATAGCACACATCATGCTGGGTTCTGGGATCAGGGCTGGAACTAGTCAACCAGGGCTCTCAGAGTTGCTCACTACACAGCAAACACATCCTGGACATCTGCAGGCTAGCAGTGCTCTCAGGGAATAAACGTCCTTCTTCTCAAATTAACCCTCAGCATCTGGTATGGGACTGCGCAGCCTGTGGCAAGTAGCTAGAAGGTAGAAGCTGTGAGCCAAAGTCGAAAACACAATTGGTGATTCCAAATCACTTGTATAAAGAGGAGAAATTGGAACAACAATGCTAAAAAATGACTTATTTAAATAGCTGGGAGCCACCATTATTATATATGACAGATACGGTAAGAACGAAAGCAATATATTCAGGCACATACAATCCTGCGGACAGGATACTGTGCTGAATCATTACATCAATGGCAATCCAGTCATGCATCGAAGGTCTGTGCTCGAATACAGAAATCTTTACATAATCCGCAACGGCATGTTCTTCTGATTTCTGGAGACTGATTACTGTATATTTAGGCTAGAATTTATGGTTCACTGCTTGCACTTAATGTTGCGGAAAATGTACCCCTATTATGCAGGGGGATGACAAACGACACCTAATACTTTATCTCATAATCCAGCTATAGTTTACTGAACTGAGACGACATGCCAGACTCTTACTCTTGGTTGAGGATGGCGTAGTTCTGAACCTCGGTGGGATTTGGCAGGTAGTCTAGGACAGCGTCCAGCAGGGGCTGTACCCCTTTGTTCTTCAATGCGCTGCCGACAAGAACGGGGGTGAAGGAGCGCTGGACTGTAGCCCTTCTGATAGCAGCCTGCAAGAAAACACAGAAAGAAAATGACGACGATGACAATGACCTCGGCCTGGCCTAATGTACATCACACAGTGTTGTCTTACATTTTCACAGCTTCAAGTATGTCAAACTAGAAATAAACCACTGGGCACAGAACCTGGGACAGAGACCTGCATTTTCACACTGCGACGTACAATACTGCCCACTCTCAATATTCTCTGAATGCTGCACTTCTCCTTTCAACCAAAAGCTACTGGCCATAATGGAGATAGGCTTAAAGCATACAAAATACAAAGGTCTGATGGAAGGAAAATGGCTTCAAATATGGAGAATCTTCCGCTGATATATTAAGCATGTGGGTTCCCTGAGTTTTATCTGTCATCTTTTTTTTAACATTGACTGAAAATGCCAACAACAATAAGTTGCTTGAATGAAAATGAGGCGTGTAATTAAAAGACATACTAGACCTTTAAATCTGTGTTTGTGGGCACCCTTTCCTCCAGAAACATCTCTCCCAGCAGCTCATCTGTATTGGCTACACACTCCACCAATTCCTGACGTCGGTCTGCCGCTTCCAAACGGAAATCTGCTGGGATCTCATCATACTGGATATTCTGTCTGTGGAAAGAGTGACATGTCCGCTTTACATCATCATATCACAGAAGAAGAAGCCTCAGGCCTCAGCCTCATATTTACCCAGGTTTATAATGCAATCAAGCTTTTTGGAAAGTATCGCTTACATTCTTAGGGGTATATAAAATAAAGATATGAAATCAAACGAAAGAATGGTTCCCCGCACCTCAGCCTGAGCTTCTCATCTTAAGATTTTGATTTTGCCTGTTTTGTATCGTGGATGACAGACGTCAAGTATGAAACAAGGGAAGATAGACAAGATCACTTCTGAAGGAGAAAACAGGAACCTGACTCAGTGAAGGACAGGCTAAAAATATACCAGTTACCAAAACCCATGTGGGGATTTCTCTTGATTTTGGTCAACCTAACATGAAATACCATGTTAATAACACTTAGGGCAATTAGTATTAGTATCTCTCACTTATATGGCAAGTCATATTCAACTCATTCTTCACTGTCCATTTGCATCCTTTTAACCAAGAGTATTCACTTACCCAAATGGTCCTTCAAAGTATATGGCTCGTTCTTCAATGAGGTCAATAATCCCTTTTAAATTGCCTTCGAGTCCAATGGGGATTTGAACAAACGCCGCGTTGTGATTGAGCTTGGTTCTGCAACATGGGACAACAACAGCGCCTTTGAATATGGTGCGTTTTTCAAACTGCGAAAGAATACTGTATCCTGTTAGGATACGGCCATAATGGTGAATCTTGCAAAGGGTTGTGCTGAGAAGGACCCCAACAGACTTTTAACAATTTTGTGGGAAAGCCTAAAATAAAACTAACCACCCATCCATTATCAGCTGCTTAAGTTTGGCAGGAGTCGCAGTAACCAAGAGCCTATCCTGAAAGAAAGGTTATAAATTAGAGATTTCATCTGACTCGTTGAGCCTAGGGCACAAGGGAGACTTCCCTGGATGGGATTCCAGTCTATCATAGGGCACACAAAAGCACATACCGTATACACTTTACCTAACCAGCAAGTCTTTGGGAGGAGGGAGGAAACTGGAACTACTGGAGAAAATCCACACAGATGCATGGGCAACATGCAGACTCCATACAGAAAGTACTCCAGGCCAGAATCATACCAGGGTTTTATGCAGCAACACTGACCTATACACCACCGTGCCACCCTGCTACCAGCCATTTCCTTTGACATGCTTATATTTCCACACAACATGAAGAAATTACAAGGCATTCAACTGAGGACTGACAATCTTCCTTTGCATCAATATTCATACAGCATGCAACTGCAAGACAAGATTGTTTTAAAACACTATGGCAGTGTAACACTGCCCTCTAGAGTGACTTCAACTGCAAGTACTCCTGCCATAACCTACTGCAGTGTCAGTTTGAATATTTCAGAAATGCAGTGGGGAGTCTTCTTTCTGGACGTGTACAGCATTCACCAGACCTGATCTGTTGGAGAGCTCTGTCTGGATTGGCCCCGAGCCTGTCCAGCTTATTGATGAAGGTCAGGAAGGGCACGCCGTAACGCTTCATCTGTCGGTTTACGGTCATGGTCTGACACTGCACCCCGCCGACGGCACACAGCACCAGGATCGCCCCGTCCAGCACGCGGAGGGCCCGCTCCACCTCGATGGTGAAGTCCACATGGCCTGCAAGGAGAGGGCCTTGTCAGAGCCGGTCAAGGTGATGCGACCATGCAGGACTCACCGAGATTCTCCCACTTCAGCCCTGCTGTGTGAGTAACGGCGTCATAACAGCTGTAAGAGTTATGATATTAGAACTTATATCATTGAAGTTTTAACTTCAGATTCATCGGAGAATTCTTCTGATTCTGTCTGCAATGCATTTTATAGAAGTAGTTACATAATCTGTCTTCCTAAAGACACATGAGGACTTAAATGTGAATTTACACACAACACACAGAACAAGCAGAGGTCCACAGGATCATCATGGAGCTTGGGGAAACAGCCCAGAGGCCAGACGTTAATGCGGTTCTGGGCACTCCTCACACGTTGCTGCTCTACCTGGGGTGTCGATGATGTTAATGTTGTGCTGTTTCCACATGGTGTACGTGGCAGCAGACTGAATTGTGATGCCCCTCTGTCGCTCAAGCTCCATGGAATC
This sequence comes from Atractosteus spatula, assembly GCF_055471065.1. NCBI lineage: Eukaryota > Metazoa > Chordata > Actinopteri > Semionotiformes > Lepisosteidae > Atractosteus > Atractosteus spatula. The sequence goes on along the minus strand of NC_142709.1, from coordinate 67,732,281 downwards.
CATAACAGCTCCCACACCGTCCTTGCCTTTTACCTGAGGAACACAAGACACAAATACACATTTTAAAGTTACAGATACTGAAACAATCGCCTGATCACAAGGGTCTTTTCTTGTTTTACTGCATTCATAATACAATTGAATTTAGTCCTCCACAGTGAAATGAGAAACTTCAGGTTACATACAGGACATGACATATAATCAAATCATTGGTCCATTACCAGAACCTGAATTATGATCACATCATCTTATAGTATGAGATTTTGGCAGTACTTGTACAGTAGAACTACAAAATACTGATGTAGAATCAGCATGTGGCCTTCTAAATACACTTTTGGAAATCACAATTTACAGACAATGTTCCTTAAATTTTCAAGAAAGTGAGTGTACTGATAAATGCAAAGTGAAAAAGTGCTTGAAAGCAAAGTGCTTTAAGGGGCGTTTGACAACTTGAAAATGGCTGACATAATAATTCCAAGAACTGGACTGAAGACCAACATACTCACATATTACTGAATGAAGTTTAGCATTTTTTTGTGTCTACAGTGACACACTGAAAGAGAGGCTTTCCTCTCTGTATTCATCACTGGTATTCATATTCTGCAACACTGCATATTTTACAAAAAACCTCATGGACATGCCACAGAGTTATTGATTAGTCCATCACAAGGAACTGAATGAGACAGAGCATCCTGAGTGTGTTATTATAAGCTCAGCAAATTAAGAGCTGTACCTCATGCATTTCTGCTATTCTGCCAGTGTAGTACAGGACTCTCTCCGTCAGTGTGGTTTTCCCTGAGTCAATGTGGGCTGATATGCCAATGTTGCGGATCCTCTCATTGGGAATGACGCCCGTCGAACACGTCCTGCAGCTGTTAATCAATACCTGGAGCAAAGAAATGAGATGTGCAGTAATCAGAGACACCAGGAGAACAAGGCTAAAGCAGCTGAGCATGGGTTTGTTATGAGCACCAATAAGACAGGCCATGTACAGTATAACTGCATCAACTGCATCGTATGTTCTATCAGTCGGCTGTGGCGAGCGCCTTTTTCTACGTGGTGGTGTGCTGGGGCTCTGAGATTAGAGCAGGGGATGCTCACAGGCTGAACAAGCTCATCAAAACAGCATGCTCTGTCATTGGGTCTGATCTGGACCCCCTGGAGGTAGTGGCTGAGAGCAGAATGGTGTCCTAACTAGAGGCCATCATGGACAACGTCTCCCATCCCCTCTATGACACGCTTGTGAGAATAAAGAGCATGTTCAGCAATAGGCTGATCCACCTGCAATGCAACAGGGAGCGCTACAGGAGGTCATTCTGGCCTTCTGTCACAAGACTGTACAACTCATCCACTGTGTGTCTGGGCAGGGGCAACATTGACACGTTTTTGGACTAAACATGAACTTCTCCGTTTACAGCTGGTTTTCCTGTTTACCACTGATGTGCAGTATATGCTGGGGATCTGTGCAATATATTTATAATGTGCAATATATCTTCTTGTGTACTGTACATTCTGGTTTGTTTTGTATCTTCTGTACTGTGTGCAATTCTGTATACCCCATTTTTTTCCTGCACTTCTCACTGACTGTACTTACTGTATTGTATTGTTGTATTATTGTATCATTTTGTTACAATGTGCTGTGTTGCCTGTGCCAGGCTGCTGTTGCACTGCAATTTCCCTCACAGGATTAATAAAGTATCTATCAAATTCAGGAAATCGCTGACCTTTAATGGGACAGACAGGTGAATTCTTTATGATGATTAAAATTTATCAGCAGTGTGGATTAGCAGGGGTTTGACTGTGAAAAGCCACACCAAGAACCTGTGACCCTAATAAGCTGTGACACAAGCTTTGCGCCAGCTTGCAGATGCTGTCCTGTGTGATTCTGTTCCCCTTCCTCTCATTGAGCCTGGACAAGCTCGTGCCTCTTCCCTGTTCCCTGAGCTCCAGCCTTCACAGACTGTCCTAACACAACCCACAGATGTTCCCAGGGCTGGGGTCTGGCAGATATTAAACCCAGAGTGTAACTTTTAAAATTGATTCGCACAGGTAAGATATGGTCATACCCTGCTGGAATGTTGTCATGTCCCAGGACTTTATGATCTTTGCGTTGTGTAATCAAGTTGCCTTCGATCACTACAAGTGGACTTTAGCAACTGGACAGACCACCACGCATAGACTGCCCCATCAATAAACCTGTTTGTTACACTGCACAGTCAGATATCAGTCTGCACTATTGTTGCTAGCATACATCTGGTGGGTGAATATAAAACTTCACTGCTACAGAGAACCTGATTCCTAGGCAAGCCAGTGAGAGTGAAGACTCTCTCCAGTCTTTAACGTACTGACACAGGTGTCGTTCTCTTCATTAGCGACACACACATACAGTATTTTAAAATAGTTTGCTTTCTGTGTTTTTCTTTCTTGAATATCTACCAGGTTTCCCCTTCAACTAAAGCTCCTCATCACCTTTGCCCATCAACCCTCTCAATAGTGAAGTGATGGAGTGCTTATGCAACAAAGTGACTCTGTTTGTCCCAGTCACACTGAAGTCCCAATTCCAGAAATGATCAATCAAAATGACACCAAAATCAAGTAATCAATATACAAAACACTCCTAATAACATACTTGCATAATGTCAGAACTACTTGATGCAAAATTTATACAGATACTTGTTTAACTTTCCCTGATCTACTTACTATTATAAATACACAGTCCTTACACAAGCAAATCACTTACTTCATTTGCCTGTAAAATGAAAACGGAGCACTCCTCGACGAGAGTTACTTTGAATCTATGTATTTTTTCTGGACTTTGGCACAGGTAGAAATCAATAAAACCCAGCACAATGCTTAATAGACAACTGTCACCTGTAACATGCTACACAGCAGACTCACTTCAGCTACAGAGCAGAGCCTTTAGCGTGCCCTAAGTTTACTTTCATCCCTAGCTTTAAATATATATGTATACATATTGATTTGAGCCAACGTATAGCCAACACTGAGGACACCTAGTTGCTACTTTAACCGTTTCTACAATAATGTAAAAATGTATAGTTTATTAACCTTTACTCTGATCAAAATCTCAGCTTTGACAGACGTTAGGTAATGTCAATAAATCCACGTTCAGCGTTCAAACTAAGGTAAGACGCATAGGAAATTATATGCTTATAAAAATGCACAAGCACTGAACGTACCTGTTTTACGGTTAATGTTCCAGGGGTCCTTAGATGTCGCTTGCTCAAAATCAGTCCGGCTTTTAAAAAACGCATTTTGTGATCACTAATAGTCGATTACGTCAGTAGAAACGAACCATAAGAAAGTCAATTTTATTTCCTTCACCCTTACAGTATGACAGAGTGAAAGTCACGCCGGTGGATGACACCGTCCTGATAGATGTGACTCAACCGCATAAATGTAAATGACTTGGTCTCGGGCTCTTGGAGATGAGCGAGAGGTGAACTAGTACCGTATTCGTCCTTTCAAAGTGCAGATTGCTTGCTTCCACTTCGTTTTGGAAGCTAAACAATGTAACACAAATTAGTGTGTTAAAAATAATTAGATAAAAGCTGCAGCAGACACCTACTCTCTTATCAATGTGTCTTTCAAACTTTACTGAAAACAATCGGTAAAAATCCTTTAAATTTACTTTATTTTTACTGTCCATTGTATTCGTCTGTTTACAGTTGTGGTATTACTTAACTGTTTGTCGAAAGTGATCTACAAAAATCACAGATCAAACGGCAATATCTCACACACAGACACAACACAAACTGAAATGCTAGAGAGGACAGGCTGTGCTCCCACTGCCAGCGGGGAGAAATAAGAGACAGAGGTGCACTTCCTACTGCACTGACTGTGACAGATACTTCTGGGATTAGAGAAACATTCTTCCCTAAATTCAGAAATCTAATCCCAGAGTTCCCACACCTGCCAGAATCACAACAGGCCCCCATCCTACTGGAAGAGGGAGGAGGGAACTGGCAGCCCAGTATGTGATCTCCTGTCACAGCCTGAGGAACAGTGAGCCCTTATCCCAGTTATGCTCCATATGTTTAGAGTATATGTAAATATTTTATGATATGTCTGTAGATTTTTTTGTTAATGTTATTTTTATTTGCTTTGGCAACTCTGATTGTACTCATCGGACATGCCAATAAAGCGTCTTGAATTGAATTGATTTAACCTACGAACACCATTCTTTCGTAATTTGAATGCGGTTATATCACACGAACCAAGCCTGTGCAGATAAGGTGGGAGGGGGTGGCAGTAGTGCGCCGGATCCTAATTTAAGATAACATCCGGGTTTCTAAGCGGTCAATGACAGGAAAGGAAGAAGAGACAAACGACTCTTTCCTTGTAAACTAGGGCGTTTAACGAAAAATAATAACAATAGCACCCTCTAATGGTGGGGATGTCTCCATAAATAAATTCCCCCTTTGAAAAAATTATTAATCATAACACAATGACTCAAGTTACGAGTCAAGTTAAATGCATGTAGAGCAGTAATTCTCAGACCTACTGCTCTACATAGTAGAGAGCTTAAAAACCAGAACAAGTTACTGGCAGCAAATAGCACTAGAAATTAAGGGTCCAGTCGGAAAAAAACAGCATATTAATATTATATAATGCATTATTCAAGATCAGAATTTTAATTGTATTTAACCTTTTCTATCTCCAGAAGATGGGAATCATATATTGAGTATGTCCATTTGATAGGTAATATTAAACCATGCAGAATGTACTGTAATCTGATCCAGTCTGAATTTGTCCCAAGTCAGTGCCTTCTCTCAGACATAAATGAATCCTTTTGAACAGATTTTTTTTAAATTACTTGAGGGCTACAAGAAAAGTTATGTAAACAACAGGACATTTGAATTATTTTCATGATACTGCACCTCAGAATGAGTGACACTGGGGTATTGGTATTTGGTAAGGTGTCATCTAAAATGTGAATGTGCCTCTGAGCCACCTGTTCTCAGATTGAGAAGGTCTCTTGTGTGGATAGCCTTAGATTATACTTGGTCGCATTTACTTTCTCAAAATTTCCCTTATGGAACAAAGCAGTTAAGTTACAATTTGCCAGTGTGAAGAGTTTGACACCATGGTGACACATTTCCTCTTTAAAAAACAGACCCCTTTTTATGAACATTTTGTGAACCCTTGTGTTTTTCTTTTTATTGGAAAATTAAAAAACTGTTTAAAAATGGATAAATACATTTGAATGTTTTCACTAATGTGATTGCTGTGGTTTAATACTATAATAATTGAAAAGGGCCACTTCAAAGCAGGTGAAGACTTTCAAGACCTGCAAGCTCCGTCATACTTTCTCCATTGCTCTTCAAATAGAGAAAGCTCGGTCCGGTATAAAAGATGCTGACACTCACATAACTGAGAGCTCATATGATTAACCCAGCTGGACAAAACCCATACAGCTGGCAGCGTTGTCAAATGGCACTGGCACATTCACAGTAACAGTCATCACTAACCCTGCTGCAGTGAACTGGATTATAATCAGTGGGAGAATAGGAAGATGGAATCAAATTGCTTGCAGCTCAATCGTCAAATAGAGACATTTGTTAAGAATCGTTCAGAGGGTTTCAGCCAACAGTGAATCAGCAAAAGCTGAAAATGATGATGATAAATCAAATCACAGTAAAAGAAGAGGCAACACGACTAATTCAGTAAAGTCAAAGATTTTCAGGTGTTCCAACATTTATGATGAAAACTGGGTTTTAGCAACAATAACTTTATTTACCATCGATGAAACAAAACCTTGTAAACAAACATAAAACCGAATGGGAGGTTAAGCACAAAAACAAATGTACTTTACATTAGGAACACATTAAAAGTTGCACAGCTGTGTATGTGCATATCCCTAGTGTACAGTATGTGCTTTACTTCCGCTTGGTTCTCGGTGGGTCTTTCTTTAGAGCAAACAATTGCTAAACTGATTATCCAATAAACTAGGACATGTTTTATATACTTCAACAATTATTTAGAAATGATTAGAGGCAAAATTTTATTATAATTGTAATTATAATGAATTAATCAACAGCAGCAGATTGTTCTTGTCAGTGTTATCTTTGGGCAAAATACACTGAAGCAAAACTTAATAAGAGAGGTCACAGCACTTGAAGGAAAGATGTGTTCCTCTCCAGATCTCAAAGTACCAACTGGTAGATCTACTTTAATATCATTACTTGCTCTCTTTATCTCACTATTTTACATTAGTTGCTAATACAATTTGTAGTTGATAATACAATTTTATCACCAAAAAAAGAGACAGAGCAACATATAGCAATGGGGAAAATATAAATGGAAATACATGTAATAAAATAGAAATAGCTTACAGCAAATAAGAATAATACAAAGAACAGGCCATTTTCAACATTAGCTCCACATACTGATTCAGAAATCAGCCATGATAATGTCTTAAAACATATTCATGTATTTACCTTCCTTTAAAATGTAATGACAAAATGACACACTATTTTTTTCCACAACAGTGTATGAATACATGTAGCTATATTTTAAAAGCCTTATACTGTACATTATTTCAGGCATATTTATTAGATTATAAAACGTAGACTTAAAACCTTGATTTTCATGATCATTTAGAGTCTGAACGTAAAGTCTGGATTTTCTTAAATAAAAATATATAATTTAATTTGCTGCAATATATTGAATGAAACTGACCCAACTATTAAAGGTGTGCACATGTATAGACTTTCATCATGACTGATGTTACATTTTACTGCTGGTTTTAGTATTCTAGGAAATAAAGTGCTTTGCTGCATGACTCAGTTTAAAAGGACTCTTCCAACCTTCAACTGAATGTAGTAAAAAGAAATGTCTGACCACTTCCTATGTCATTAAGAAACAAGACTAACCAGATAAAACAAAGAAAGACTTATTGGTCTGAGAGACAAAGATGGTGTTGGTGACTGAAAATGTTTTATTGTTCAGTGTTTTATCACTCGAGATCCTTTGATGTTTAAATCTTCAAGGCGAGCATTCTTCACTTCTGCAGGAACCTTCGGGCGATGCTTCTCTCTGAAGGAAATATTTTTTAATCGTGTTAATATTCAGTAATATTACACCGTGAGAGGTCACCTGATGACCGTTTACATTCTCTCTACACTGTACATGCTTTTTCCTTACAGATCACTCTATGCTCTATTTGGCCTTGGGATGCAGAACCTAGCAATTTGCTTTGCCTTCTTTACAGCTGTTTGCTTGGGAGATTTGTAAAATTGATCCAAATAAAGTTTTGAACCAATTTGCTCCTTCTCCACAGCATTCAGCTGTTAAGGATGTAAAATGACAAAAGTCAACTTGCTGGAATCTGGATCCTAAGGTCTGGAGCTGGGAACTCCTGTTATATAACAATAAGAAGAAGAACCTTTCTTTTTCAGAATTTTCAGACACCTGTGTTAACTACCTTCTCCCATCATCAGCTTTGCTGGCTATTGCTGCACGGTGAACGGTTCTCTGTTTAGGGGCTTCCAGGCGAGACAGAGGAACAGATGGCTTGAATTTGGAGACTTCCCTCTGCCATTCGTCATCAAATGACTGGGCTTCACCTGATGAAAGTGAAGGACAAAGATCAGGAATAACTCAGAATTCCACTGTTTTTGCCCTGCCCCTTTAGGGAAAAAGAGGGACAACTTTAGCTGCTCTATGATAACATTTATAAATCATTAAATAGAGATTTGTGAATTTGTATGTTTTACACCGACGTCACAACAGGACTTCAAGTTAGGTGACCAGCAGGTGGCGCTGGTCAGAATGATCAAACCAATGGCTCAATCTGGGTGACACGGCCTAGTGTGCTATGGAAGGCCCTGGTGGTTAGTTATTGAAGAACCCATGGCTGTCTGCAAAAAGAGGTGTGGCTGAATTCCACTGAGCTTGCACATAGCTCCCCCTTAACTTAACGGGCTAATCAACTTCTCGCTTCTCCACACGATCTGTTGTGTAGTGGGGCCACACTTCAGTGGGAAACCACATGGGTGCATGTAAAACACTTCACTCTGAGATGGAAAGTGTACATACGCAAGGAAATATTACTAATATTAATGACATCTTTATCTAATAAAGAGTTTACACCCACAAGCCAATGAGAACTTGACTGCAGAAACGGAAGAGAACAGCAAAATGGAAACTTACTTTCATCTAAGTTGAGGAAGTCCTGATTCATTTCCCGTTCTCCTGTTTTCCTGTTTTGTTTCTGTTCAATGACATGTGCTCGATCGCGGATGTGATGTCCAATGGCCATCTTCTCCAACCCACTCTCAGAATCCTTCAGTGACTGTCGTGTCTCTTTAATCTGAATAAAAACAGATTAAACCTAAACAGCTCAGAGAACTGGTAAGAGGCACGAGCTTGTCCAGGCTCTACCAGAACGATGGGACCGAATCACACAGCACAGCATCTGAAAGCTGGTGCTAAGCACGCATCGCACTACAACTTGTGTTGCTTCTAGCAGTGGTCCCACACACTACTAGCCTGTGGCTTTCACAGTAGAAATTTCAAGGCAAATTTCAAATGTGTCGCAATCATGACAAATTTTTATCCGCATAATTAATTTACCTGTGAGGTGTGTCACAAACATGTTATAACAAAAAAGATTTTCCTGAGAACTCTGTGAATGTGTTGCAGGTTTTGTATGATGCTCAGTACATATATAAGTGGCTATCTAATGGTGAATGTTATCAAATGGTTGAAGTGAACAAACTGGGCACCGCCGCGGTACCTACCCCACCTGGAGCTCGGCGAGTTTGGTTGGTGGCCTGGAAGACCTTGGCTGGCTCATCCCCTACTTTGGAATAAGTCATGACTGAGGAGGAACTGAATGAGTGCACATTGGAGTCATTAGACAGGTTCTCCTGCCACAAGAATCATAAAAACACAGTCAGAATCAAACAGCTCACCTCTGATCACAAAATGGAGAAATCTTTCAAATTAGACGAGTTATTTGCATGTTCTGTGCACATATAATACATACCTTAACTGAATGAAAACTAGCAGACTATGTACACCATTTTTTTTTAAATGAGCTCTTCTCAAAATGCAGACCAAACTGTTTACTTAGAACTCTATTTGTATTTTTGGAGCACAAAACACACGAGTATTAATCATTACAATTTAAGAGAAATGCAAATGAGACACTAAAATAGATAAAAAAGTACAAATAGTATACTACAGCATTATATAAGGAGGAATAATGTTAGTAAATAAGCCATAAGAACAGCTTTAGAACAACACTTACAAAATTCCTATGCATTTCCACCACCCTGTTCCTCATGCTTGACATCATACTGTCCATCATGCTGAAAGGATTCCTTGCATCTGAAGCCTGTCAAAAGTGTCATTCATAATACATTGACATGTCACAATGAGCTATAAAAACACTCTTCTAAGGGGGGTACAGTTTTTAAGGACCCTAACTTTAATGGGATTATAATGCTCCTGTCTTATAAGTTATTCTATGTTAAATTCTTATTCTTAAAGTGCCCACCCCTTTAAAATAAGCATAGCAACCATTAAACAACAATAACTGTATTCTTACAGTGCAGAGTCAGTATTAACAGCAGTGGGCAGTCAGAATGCCAGCAGAAACTGCAGTGGGAGAGCTTCCAGTCAAACAGCAGTAAGCCACAGCCCTGAACGACATCCCACAGCATTTCCACATGGGTCACTGCCAGTGTTGCAAATCTGCCAGAATGTGTCCAGCTGTGGCATCTCAGATACATGTCCAGTGGGGGCAAATTCTACAGCATCAATCACTTTATACTTGAGAGTGAATCCAGATTGCAGTGCAGGCCCACTAGATGAAAGATATGCATGCACACAAAGACGCATACTGTAGACTTGTTTGCTTATATACGTATTGTACACATATATACTATATACACGTTTGTGATCCAGTCTTCATGGGGACTTCCCATTGACTCTCATTCTAATTTTACTTACTGCTTTATACTTAATGTTTTTCTATTTTACTTTACTTTTTCCGTGTTTTATTTTTTGTCATGCAACACCCCTTTTAACCTCATCTTTGACCACTTCTCCTCCCAGTTAAAAACTCTGCTACTTCCAAAACAAGCTAGCTGCTCTTCACTTAATATCACAGCTACTGAAATGTTTGCTAAAAGAGTGTACAGCTACCATATGGTTAATATATGATATAAATGTCCTTCCTATCAGAGGACAATTAATGTATTGCTTAAATAGGATGTAATGAATACTCAGTGACACCTAATGGCATTTTAAAAGTAGGCATGTTTTTATCAAATAAACACTGAAAACACACTTTATACTCTAATAAAATTAAACTGTATACAGGAAGAAAGCAGACCTGAAAGAACACTATTAGATTTAAAAGTAGATACCATTAGATGTACAGTATGGTATAAAAATAGTCATATTCATTGTAGACAATATTATCACAGTGACAATACATTAACACACACATAACGCTTTCTTCACATCAACATGCAGGAGAATTAAGACTGAATATCACTGTCAGTTGCTAAAATCACTCAAGCAATAATAAAATATGTGCCACCTAAAGGGTTGTTATACATAGTTCAGCTATGGAGATCACAGGGGATTGCACTGAAAAACAAACATGCTTCAGGTCAGTAGTATGCTTCAAGGCATGCTTTACATTTCCACCATGCAGTGGTGCATGCAGCAATACTGACCGTACTACTGAAGCTGCCAAAAGGCATAAGAGACTGGCTCATACCCTAAGAAATAAGGCATAAGCAATTACTTGTAGATTCTATTTTGCTGTTCTAAAATTTCACATTTTCCATTCTTTCATGCTTTTTTAAAAGGGAAGTGATTTATTTAAAACGTCAATATTGTACCATTTCAATACATTTTAATTCTATTTAATTTTTACTGCAGTAAATTACAAGTGTAGGCGGGTATTGTGCAATCTAAAATACTGAAAAAAAAGATTGGGCGTATTGTTAAAAAATACTTTTTACAAGCAGTAGTAGACAGTACAATACAATACCACTTTTAACTTCCATACCCTGTATGGCTTTTGTTTTTTAAAGTCAAACAATGTCTAGTAAATCCCATTTTTGGATGAAATTATGAAAGATATGCTTTACAACCGAGTATTTATGGAAAGCACAGCCAACCTGAGCATCTGTAATCTACAGGTAGTAAGGAACCAAGACATATGATCCAGCTTAACTCCATTTAGATAACGACATAAGAGTCAATTACTGGGCCGTAACAAATAATACCCTCTCATCATTAATTTGTATCCAGTACTGAGGATTATTGTAGGATTTAGCCGTGAAATATATCCATGTTCCAGGAATGATTTCGAGATCCAATAGGATAGGCCACTCCAAGCTACAGTGTCAGCAGTTTTGAAAAGGTCATACTAAAGTAAAACTATCAACTCTTATGGAAGTGTCTATGGACTAATAAAGCCCATGAGGCAATTTATATTTCTGTTCATGCCATATTTTTAGATGGGGTTAAAAGTGCAAAATCCAATGCATCAATGGCATGATCTTTAACACATTATTTTAAGTGCTCCAAGCCTTCGGCTCCTTTTGCTATGGTAACTAAATATCATATCAATATCAAGTTTTTGATTGGCTTGCTATGCCAAAAACTTGGAGCACACAGTTCTCCTAACACCGAACTCTCAAAAAGAACAAAGCTGTGATTCCCTGGTGGGAATTAAACAGAACGTGTTTTTTTTTGTGCCTTTTTTCTCCTGTTTTTTGTTAACTGCTATGGCATATTTTTAAACAAAAAAAAATCACTCATGCTTCTGATTTTTATTTGGAGCTGGCACTTCAGCTCAAGTATCAAAGCATACGTAGGGCAATTATGGTAGACGAAGTGATTTCTTTAAAAGCTGCATTTTTTTTGCTTTACTCCAATTCAAATTTTGTGTCTTCCTGGCACATTGCAAGATGGATGGTAATGAAACATCTTCTACCCTTGTGCTCTCAGTGAAAGATGTCAAACAAGTGAGTGGATCTGAAAGAGGGACAGACACACGCTCTGAGGCCCTCATGACCTCGGAATGGAAGACCACCGAAAGGACCTTGTGAATGAAGATGTACTATACCAGATGATTCAGCTCGTTTCCTAATTTGAGTGTTTATAATTGAATATGTTTAATATTGTATTTCTGAATTGTGAAGAGCAGAACAATTATATAAAGGAAACAAAGCTATACTACTAATGACACCTTCCACTGTGTACTGTCCAAGAACAAATTTATAAGGTGAATGTGCCAAATTCTATGTAATTCCAAAACATGTTTACGATTTCAATAAAGAAAAAATACAAAAATAAAAGACAGAAAAAACATAACAATCACTTAATAGACCCCAATATTTTTGTAGAACACATTTTCCTGTTCTTTACTGTGAAACATTTGATGTCTTCTGATTGTAGCATCTCGGCTTGCTTCTGCGAAAAAAAAGGTCATGGGTCTATGAACAGACTGGCATTTGATGAAAGCAATTACTGGGGATAAATATACACTACACAGAGAGGAGGCAGATTAGTACTTGATAGTTGAGGAGAATGCAAAACCTATGTTTAGCACTTCTGGGCTTTTTAAAACACTGCCAGCTGGTTATCATAAGACCCTTTGCTGGAAGGTGTCTTCAGGCAACACAAGAATGAAACCTTCATAGAATCAAAGTTGAGTTTGTCTCTCAGACACAAGCCTTGCTCTTCTTTAGGCTTACAGCATGTAAGACCCATTTTCTGTCCTTCTTTGAAAAGAAGGCAGGGTATTGGTAAATAGATAAAAGTCACTCTTTGAACATTAAATTCCTTTCCAGCAACCTAGGAAGCTGCAGGCTGCACAGTTTGTGACTGTTCAATGTTCACCAATACTTTTTTGCCTGTAATATTGTCCTCCTCACTATGAGAATCAGCACTGCCAAGAAAACAGTATGTATTCATGAGGAAACATAAATTAGTTAAACAGAAGAAAACAAAATGGAAGAACAATTGGAAGAAACATTTTAATAAGAATACTGTCAGCAGAACAATGCAGCTCTCGGCTTCTATAAATACATCCAGCTAAAGATAACTCTGATCTTAGACGAGCTGGGTGTTGAGCAGCAACCTTCTCTGACCCCTAGATGACAGACTTTTGTGTTCAATAAGGCCTATAAACCACTGCTACTATTAGGTTACAGGGTACAGCAATTACTCTCCTTGTCCTATTTTCTTTTTGTGTGACCCAAGAACTCTGCTTCATGTAACATTCTTTTAAAAAGAGAGAAAGTGCAAGCATTAGACATTTCACAGTAAAGAGAAGGCAATGAGTCAAGAAAATACTGAAATAACTATACTTTTGTATCCTATGTGTACTTTTCTGTCTATGGCAGATCAAATACACTTTTATTAACACTTTTTACAGAGGAGAATTATGCCTGACATTTCAAACATGGACAAGGCAGCATTTGTAAAGAGCAACTATCAACATTTATCATAATAGGCATGTCTTGGAACTCTCTTTAACTGCTACATTGTAATGTGCAGAAATAGGAAGATGAAATGTTTTCTGTCTTCTCAAAAGCATTTTATTTTTTAAAAATTACACTACTACTAGGGTATTAATTTGCTAAAAAAAAAATAAAGAAGACTTTTAATGTCATCATTCATGTTATTAAGATTGTGACTGAGAACAGAATGCATTGATATAACCCAATACCATTATCCAGGGATGTGAGCTGGCTCAGGTGTCATGAATTACTGAGTAACGCCAAAAAGGACGTTTTGAGATTACTAGTGGCCAGAGTTCTCAGATTTCTCCCTGACACATTTGATAAGGAGTTTATGAAGGCACAGGTGTCAAGTGTCATGTGAATCAGTCTCTATAAAAATAGGAACATGTTTAATTCCACACTGAAAAAATCGAAGGGAGAAACAACATTTTGGCTGTTGAGCCTTCTTGGTGTGTCAGGTGTGAGAAGAAGGCAGGACAGCCGAAACGTTGCGTTTCTCCTGTTTTTACGGGGTGAAATTAACATTTACTTCTTCCTTTGCAGCCAGCGCATGTTGACACAACTCCCCACTCGACCTATAAAAAACAGCCACATTTTGAGAACAAAAAACACGTCTCAGACTTTCACATTTCACCTTATTTTGGGTAACACATCAGTCAGTAAGAGGTTCTGCACACATCTGACAGTAGCTGTTACGGTCCTCTCAGAGCATCTATGAGGAGGGTGTAGCACTTGTAAGTATTTGATTTTATATACAGAATCCCTACAACGTGACAAAGGATTTGAGGAAATGTGGAGCGTGCTGAATGAGGCACTGTCGTAGTGTGTACAACTTGAGCTGCTACTGAAGCTCTTACCCTGTGCCCCTCTCTTAATGCCATGCTGGCGTTCAAGTTGCCCCTCTGATCTCCGGTTGTCCCATCAGCGATACACAGGAAAGGGTCTCTGCCGAAGGGCTCGGAGAAGCTTCTCATCATCTGACGCACATGTTCATTGTGTGCTCGGAATGGATCGCTATAGGGGCAAAAGAAAAACGGTAATGTCTACATCTGCATTTATGATTAAATTAAAAAATTAATACCCTTCAGGGCCGCACTAAAGTGTGATTACTACTATACTCTCCTACACGGCACTCATTTACATTAGATATTAAGTACAGATAATTAACTGGGCAGACTGGGAAACTGCATGGAAGTCAGCTTCTTGTCCTGTGGCCTCAAGTCTGAAAAACGTTCAGTACTGAGCCAGTGAAAGTAACTCCCAATTCATGAGAACGTGTAGAATCTAACAAGTATGAGTGCATAAATAACACAACACTTATGCACTAGTTACATGTTTAGTAGTATCTGTTACTGAAATCTGTATTAACAGCTTTCACTAGAACACTTAAGAAAGACAAGGCCGTTTTAAGCATGATTCTTTCATTGTAGTCGAGGTATAAGTATAAAAACGTGTAAGCCTATTTTTCAGACTGATTTTGCAAACATTTCCAAAAATCATTGATCAAATAGGTGAATATATAAAAGCTTCTGCTGAAGGCATTACTGCTGAAGGCATGGCTGATGCAGGGAAATAACACTTTGAAAGAAATAAAACTGGAGCACATTGTTATTATGCTGTTATCAAGTGTACAAATCAGCTTCAATACACAAAGCGAAATTCCAGAACTGTGATTATGTATACAGTAAGACAGTAACACAACAAAAGGGTTTGGCAAGAAAAATCACAAGTAGTGTACTTGTTAATAAACATCTCAGACAGTGCTTACTGATTAAAAAGCAACATCACAAGGTTAATAAATTGTCATGAGAAACACAGGAATCCAAGTATGTTCTAAGTATAGAAATCAATAAATAAACAGGGACTCAAGCAGCGGGTTTGAAGAATCACATGGCATTCTTTAATGAAGTACCATACATACCACCGGTAGTTAAACAGTCATGTTGTTTTGTTACTCTTTACTGTATATCTAAGACAGTTGGACAAAAATAAATTCACATCACAAAGCACCTCACTAGAGTCACTGTCTTTCAGACGCAATCCCTCCATGTCATTTTGGAAGCAGTTTATCAAGAAAGTAAGATTATATGAGATCTCAAGACTTTGTATGCATTTTATTTCAAAACAATAATAAAACTCTACAGCTAGTGCCACGGCTTTAGCCATTGTATTCAATATTTAGTACAAAAGTTAATAATCTAGCAGCAGTTGTTAGCCAGTAGAGACAACCAGATTCTGAGCTGTGAAAACACATCTCTTGACCACCCCTCCCCCAAGGAGTGATTTCAACAAGAGTATTATCCTACATTGAACTGCTCAAGAGAGGAGGTGTGACACAATACTAGTAACCGGATTGTGCTTATTTAGGGCAATTTGTTAACACGTAAAGACTATGCCATGATCTCATACACAAGAAAAGATGGAGTAATATATTATTATACAACGGATATATTATGGGGCAGTGAATCAAGAGTTCTAGGTTCACATCTGGATCGTCCGTGTGAAGTCTACATGCTGTCTTCTAGTTCATGTGGGTTTTCTAGTTCTATTTGGCCTCTGTGTGCTCTGTGGTGGCCTGGAGTCCTGTTCATGGTACAGTCCCGTCTAAAGTCCTGCACCTACCAGGGAGGTTTGCCTTGACCATCTAAGGATAAAGCAATAATTAAAAATGGACAGGTGAATGGATATACTGTACTGTACAATATTCGTGTTGGCTGACTGTAATACCCACAAGTGTGGCAAAACGTTAATGAGCCACTAAAAAAAAACATGTTGAATTTCAAAACCTGTGTGTTTGTAGGCATTGATCTAGAATTGCTGTTGCGCATAAATGTCAAATTTAATCTGAAATAATGCACGTCAAAACAAAAGTCTGATATCGATTTAAAACAAACTACATTGGCAAAATCTCCTAAAAAAATCCCCTTATAAAAGTTGTGCTCCTTCCAACTTGCGTCTTTTCGGCATACATAATTGCATGCATTTTCGATGTAAAAACTGAAATCAAACAACCTTTAACAGCAACTGCGGAGTGTGCACTGTGGAAAACCTGAAGCTGATGAGGATTCTTCAATGGTTGAGCATGGGCACTGGAATTCTTTAAAACGGCAAGTGTTCTGCTAGAAATTATGCAGACTATTCCATTACTACTCGCTAAACAAATCTGTCATGAGTTCAAAGCCACGTGGGCGCTTATAAAAATAATATCAGCTAGTTTTATTTTTTTTAAAAAAGTCCATTCGAGAGAACGTGAAACCCACACAAACCCTCCGAGGGACGTGTGCAGGGATCAGCAATCTTATTTCAGATGAAACCCGGGGTACCATGTCCCTCCCAAGTCACTGAAAGGCCTTGCCTAACATGTTGCATAGTTACGCCAAAAATACTGCAAGAATCCGGCGTGTGAAGCCCGACTGCAATAATGTTTAACTTGTTCTGTTTGCTCCCTCACACGTAGAGCGCAAATCCAGCGCTCCCGGACACCTTGTGCATGGAGCGCTGGTTTTATTTTATTGAAGACAAAAACGACAGATGGGCGTACTTCAGAAACAAACATAAAAACTCGCATTAAACGAAGACAATAATTCAACAAGCATGCATGCACTTGTCTTGCTTCAGTCTGCGCTTTTTCGTCCTTAACAACAAAAATGTAATAAGCATTTAAACTATGCATTGCCAGTAGAGTAGAATTATTTTGCAGTCACAATACTTATCTCAAAATTACCTTTAACATACTTTTTAATTGATGTACTCTATAACTCACTAGACCTAAATACACGTTACAGAATGACATCTCTTTAAAAAGAAAAGTCGCATTAGCCTGAAAGTCGCTTACGCAAAGAAGGGATCTTCCTCAAATTCCCTGAGAGTGCTGTTGAACATTTCCGATCCCGGCTGTCGAAGACACAAGACACGGACGACTGACCTGACCTAAACCTAAATTAGCGACCCGAACCTCCTGCGTGCCAAACTTATCCGCTGTTTCAGGTCGACGAGTGCACCAGCCTCCAGTATATCAGAGAACCGGCTACCAACCGCAGACACGTGACTGCTCTCCGGCCCTCTGATTGGCCAGTTATTCTCAGAATTTACTAGAGCGCTGCAAACGCGCAGCTCTCTTAATAGAAGGGCAATGTTGTGGACCGTTGCTATAGCAGCGCAGGCTTATAGCAAAATCTAGAAATCAAGCATTTTCTCCCGCCAGACGTTAAGTGTGATTTGTTTTTGATTGAGTAAAGGTCCTGTATGTACACAACTACATTTTGCTTCAAATCACAAACCTTTACCGTAAGCAAAATGCAAAATTTGCGACATTTACTGAGAAGAATTAAGTCTTTGCAACAACTTTGCAAAAAATTAACACGCACTTGAGGTGCAATCTAAATTTCTCTGACTTTGGTGCGTTAAAAAAAGGAATGTGGGCAAATATTAACATAACTATAAGTATTTGATTCCTGCACAAGGTACAGGTATAGTGTTATTCCATCAGGAGTACTGGATTTAAAAAAGTTGATCCATAGACTATAGAACTTTTGCTCAACTGGGAAGAACACTACATTCCAGTCCACCACTTACAGCTAGAACCTGGAATTCTCTGGAGGCTCCAAAATGTCAGAAAAAGGGCCCCAGTATGCTCACCACACACCAGCTATCAGTGGGGAGGAAAACAGAGTGATGAAGCCAGGTCAGAGATGAAGATTATTAGGAGGCCATGACTGCTAAAGGCCAGGACACTAGAGTTAACACCCCTCCTCCTTTCAGGAAATGCACAGGGATTTTTAATGACCACTGAGAGTCAGGACCTCAGTTTTATGTTGCCTTTTTAGAGTATAGTGACTGGGTCATTAGGACTCAGACAGACCACAGTGTGAGCACCTCCTACTGGCTCCACTAACACCTCTTCCAGCAGCAACCTTACGTTTCTCCCCTCCAGGTACTGACCAGGCTCACACCTGCTGAGCTTCAGTGGGCTGCCAGTTGTGAGCTGCAGTTTGACGTTGCTGCTGGTCTTCACTCCTATTTGTTTGGAATGCTTACTAAGAAAATAAATTCCATCTCTTCTTTCTGATTTCTACTTTCCTTTCAACCATTTCTTACAGCTGTTTCTGTGTCAGCAGTGTGTTTAAAGAGTGAATTATGAGAAACTGCCCCTTCCGAACACGAACACCTCTCAGGACACCTGTGGCACCTCTTAATTTGCTCAGAATGCACCAATTTTTTAAAATACGTGTATTGCAAATGTCTAAGCTGTAAGAAATGTCAATATTAAGGCCACAACTGTTAATAGACGAAGAGCCGGTAAGAAATCACGAGACTATAATCCACTTTCAAAGGGATTTTGATTCAGCAGTGAAGAAGAAACTGATCAACAGAGGGCTATGCTCCAGGGTTTCCCACGGTCTGCTAGCTTCCAATCCAGCTGGCCTGTCAGTGGCTTAAATGAACCCTAAATGGAATTAATGATATGACTAATTAGATCTTTTTAATCATTTTATGCTCCAAAACTGTTTTCAAGTTACTTCAAGTCTGGAACTTAAACAATGACAAATGCTGCGTGTTAAATGTGTAATGCATATAACTTGCATTAGGGGTTCAAGTAAAGGATGCTAATTTGAGACAAAATCCAGCAGAGGTTTGGGTCATGAAGTCCTGGACTGGCACATCCTTTCCTATATGGTATTAGAACGCTAGAAAATTCTGGCATCATAGGTAAATTAAGATTGCACAACCTTACATTTTAAATACAAACTCCAGTTCAGTGAAGCTAGACAAGGAAATTAATAAATGGCAAAAAAAAAGTCAAGCTTGAAATGATGTGCAGACAACAAACATCAATATTAGTTTTGATTTTCAACAAATGTAATCCACTCTGGATCTGAGTGACAGTCTGGTGCTTAATAAGTTGCACATAAAAACAAAAACCTTAGTTTTGGAAAAACTAGATTCCCTGGGTTTGGATCTGCGGGTGTAATTTAAATTAAATTTCAATTTGCAATAATGAGTTTTATTCAGTAATTTCAAAATAATTACAAACACCACAAGAAAATCTGAGAAAGGTACCTTCTGTGTTATTTTTTTATTTCTAAATTACAAGGTCAGAAATGAACTTATACAAAAGAAAAATACACATAATTTAAGAAAACGCATCCAGGATCTTGAAAATGAATGCTGTTGCACTTCAAGAGCACACGGAAATATTGTCAGGTTTCAATAACATGGTATCATCAAGGGTTCAGGGCACAGGGCTGCCCATCAGCCTCTCCTGGCGAAGGGTCATCAGTCTGTAGAGCCACATCTCCTCTGCTTCCGCCTTGTCAATGAACAGCTGCAGGAGGGGGAGAAAGAGAAGAGCTCAAGTTAACACCCCTGCTAAAGCCCGCTCCAGCACTGTGCCAGTCTCAGTGTGACAGACTTCAGCTTGGTAGACCTGCAGTGGCCAATACTTTTCCCGGAGAGCCACAATCCAGCACATTTTATGGGTCACCCCTTCCATTCTGAACTCCTCAACACGTGATGCAGTTTCATCTGAACCACTGAAGTAGGCGACCAGTTCAACTAAGTGGATCAGAGATTACGTGAGATGAAAATGACCACACCTAGTCCCTCCCAAGCTATACAGCTGGCCACTTTTTACACATGGAGGATGTAAAGGTGACTGAAAAGACCTGTTGGATAGTGGTTCTCCACTGCATGAAACCTACACTGAGTTTTCTGAGGCCGGGACAGTTCCTAGCAATAGTGGACACTTTTTAAATAACACTCGAACCACGGACAAACCATTCAGAACATTTGTTAAGATGGAAGGGGGGGTTCGGAGGCACTGTGGCTAAGGGTCTGTGCCTGTGGCTGGAAGGTTGCCGGTTCAAATCCCGCGGCCGGCAGAGGAATCCTACTCTGTTGGGCCCCTGAGCAAGGCCCTTAACCCCAGCTGCTCCAGGGGCGCCGTATAAATGGCTGACCCTGCGCTCTGACCCCAAGCTTCTCTCTCCCCCCATCTGTGTGCCTGTGTCTCTCATGGAGAGCAAGCTGGGGTATGCAAAGAGACAAATTCCTAATGCAAGAAATTGTATATGGCTAATAAAGTGATCTCTCCGATCTCTGACCTCTTCTCTCAGTACATTCTCTCATCCATTCAGGTGGAAATGGCACCTTTGCAACACTGCATCCTTCCCTCAATGCCTTTTCTGTGTATCCTCCAGCACAGACACTGCTACACTCCAGCCACAGAGAAGCTGCCAAGCCCGGCTTTAGCTGTAGGCATTAATATCTGCTGTAGGCATCTGTGTACTAGAAATCTGAACTGTGGCTGACACCTGCTGACATTAAATAGGCAATTCCACAACAAAATCACAATCTGTGAACTTTCCCTTGCAATTTAACAACTTAAACACAACCCGAAAAATTGATGACATGTTGCATTCATTTATTAGCAGTGAACTGTGCACATGGTTTAAAGCAGCGCAATGGATAACAGCTGGTTCATGTCCTGCATCATCGACAGCTGTTCGTTTAGAACCAAACATAGATGCATTTGTACAGGACTACATGAAAGCTATGGGAGTGATTGCTACATTTCAAAAGGCAGCAATTGCACTCCAGCTGATAGAAGTACAGTATACAGGGTTTAGGATTACACAGCTCCCAAGAGGCAATGCCATTCAGACTCAAAGGCAATAGCTTTAAGTGAGCACAGCGGCTCAGTGGTTAGTGTTGCTGCCTCGTAGCTCCAGGGCCCATGGTTCAAGTCTGGCCTCAGGCATTTGTCTGTGTGGAGCTTGCATGCGTTCTCACCACAAAAGCCCCCACTGGGCGTTCTGCTTCCCTCCCACATCCCATACATAAGCAGGCCAAGTTTAAATCACTTTTCTAAATTGTCCTTTATAGCAATGATACACTCAGCAGGGATCTTACAACCGTTTTTCTGGATCACAATAAACTTGTGGGAAACTTCCCTGAGGTTTCTATTGCCTGTCCATGAGTTTAAGCTCTCAGATTTGAAATTTTCATTGGGGAGCTCTTGCATTGAGCTCTTGGAATTGGGAAGATCAGTATACTCAAATCACAGAGCTGTAAAAGAATTTGAAGGCACATGGCAGAGTGTTCTTGTCAGAATCAAACACTGATTACACTAATTTTAAAGGGCAGACTTAAAACACCTCCAGCTCAAAACCTCCACCTTGTACTAACAGTCTGGTAGTGATATTGTATATAATGAATTAAAATGCATCAAGAAATTCAATTGCACCCTTTCTGTACTACCTCTTTTGTATGTGCTAAACCTCTCACTGGATAAGTCAAGTGGCTGTAAAATGTATCATGTGGCTGCCAACTGCTACTGGAGACAGCTCTGACTAGGAACCACAGGTATATTTAAAAAAATGCTTTTAATATTGAAATACTTATACACAGCATTTGAAATAAATGCATGTTAGCAATTATTGAACGTGACTTGCCTTTTGAAATTTGACATATACGTTTCATGTTAAAATGGTTTTGTCTGTATATGAAGATGTTTTATCATTTTATAGAAATTAGTCTTATTGAGAATGAACTCAGTCATAGATGAATAGTTTGGCCAAAATAATTGTGTTTTACATATTCAATTTACGCTCTCCAACATTTCACACATGTATTTTTTGGTTCAAAGAAACACCTTGAAGCATATTATTTACTTTCTACAGGAAAAGGTGAAATCTTGCACATACTGTATTATGTAAACTGTCAATATGCATACTTTAAAGATTTGAAATGATGAATACAACATAGCACATGTTTTGCTACCAGAACGTGCCACACATGCACAGATTCAGTATATGTGCTTTACGTATAAACAGGATATAACATATAAAAATACAAAATAAACCATAACATTTTTAAAATTGCAGTGCATGAGTGAAATTATTTAATTATTATCCAAACTTCTCCTCCCCCTCCCTTAATATATTGCTCACATAGATCACAGGTAACTACATTTAAAATGAGTGAGAGATGAATCGTTTGGTACATTTTCAGGCAGCTATGTTGCAACATTAACACATCCACTCTGCTTAGTATGACTTTGGATTTATTGAAAATGTCAGGTGTTCTTATAGCCCATTGCATTTCATCCAAGAACATTCTACAGATGACAAGAGATACTTTATATACACATTATTTAGATACTTTGATACTCTAATTATTTACACTAGATGACGTTTAAAAGCAAACAATGTGCCAAAGTGTTGTTTATCTACCCATATGTACTGTATATAGAGAGGGTTCAGTAAAAGATGAGCACTTTTCCACTTTTCCCTAAGCACTACTCTACCCAAGCCTGTGATACAAATACAGTTTGTGGACTGTATGTCTTGACAGAGCTCGAAGCTTCTGCACAGAACTGTAGTGAAATATGTAGTAAACTCATGAGAAGTTTGAAAACCAATAAAAAGTACAGAACACGCCTCCTCAACATCATCAAAATCAAAGAGGAGGTTCACAAAATACAGAGGGAAAGAATAAATTGGGACATTGTGCATTTAAAACTAAATATTACTTTTTTTCCCAGATATTCTCTATATGCATACAATATTGAAATGCAAACAGGTTTTTACTTTGTGATTTATCTGTACCAAACATATTAATGTACATCTGGATTTATGCACTAAATTGACATTTAGGTGTAGTTCATCAGGGGTCTGAATAATAATTCAACGGCTATATACTGTGTATGTTGCTCATTTCAGTTTGATAGGTTAAATGTGTGGATTTAACCCTAATATAGACCCAGCTGATGCATCTACTCACATTGGGATGAGCCAGGGAGTCATTCTCCTGGTACCGGATTGATGTAGGGATGCTGCTGACTTCGTGGTGCTCACTTTCCAGCCTGGGCAGGTCCACTGATTCGGGGTCTTGCTTGGTTTCTACAGTTTCAACCACCTATGCAAAAACAGCAATAAACAGCAGTGTTTTATATTATGAATATATTAATATTGTACAATAATGTACTATATGTGAGATATATTATAAAACCATAATATACTGTGCTACGATATTAATATAGTATTAGATTAAAAACATACTCCATTATTCTACAGGTTTTAATGTTGTTTTAGAGCATCATAAACTTGGTTAATGGGTTAATCCCATTCCCAGTTCTTCATTTTTTTCCCCAAGAGTCACCAGAGCCCATCCTATATTTTTCCTTCCATAAATGTATTGCTTTATTCTCTTGATTCTGCCATTACCTGCTATTTCTGATTATAGTATAATTCACATAGCTATAGATCAATTAAAAAAAATTATATTCTAAATTGCACCAAGGCATATTACACTGTACTCTAAAAGAGTTTGATAAAGAGCACAATATTATTTTTGACAATAAAAACATAAAATATGAATTTAATGTTTAATCCAACATCATACTGTTTGTTATCCTTGAGGTGGCAGTATAAGCATAGACCAGTTCACTTCCTGATCAAACACTGAACCATGCAGTAAACATATGGCATTTCCAATTTCACAAAGGCAGTTCAGGCGGTACTAATGAAACCTCATTCTTCTATAGTGATATTAGTGTAAGAAAATCTAATATTAAATGTAAGAAAATTACTCTGAAACTGCTTGTTCCAACTGCTTAGTCATAAAATGTTTTCCTGGTACGTACTGTACACTGTGGTCTTAAAATGTGCATTTCAGCCTGGAAGAAAAAGTACTCAATAAAGCTTAAAGTCACTTCACAATCAGTAGCTTGTTTAATGGCTCTGGATGAGACATTAACCTATTACAGAGACATGTAATTCCAATAATGGATATATTGTATACCTAGAGCACTTCTACATTTGTTTCCATTCCAGTTTTAACTCGATGGAACAATGAACAAAAAAGGAGGATATAAGAACTATTATCTGTAATTTTAAAGATGACTTGAAAATGTAAAAGTAGTTCCATACTCTTTCAAGTGTTTGGATTGCAACATTAGAGCCATTTCAGTCTTTTTGTACCTATTGTGATCTGGAAAACATTCAAACCAAAAATTCATTTTGTCGGGAGACAGACGAAACAGAAGAAAATAAAAACGGAAAATCCTTACCTTCTTACCATCTCTGCTTGATTTGAAAGCCTGCGCAACAAAAGAGTCACTCTCAATGGCTTCAATGGCTTTTATTCTTTTTACCTGGTCGGGCAGGGATGTGTCTTCTAAAAAGGAAATAAAAGAAAGAAAATCCTGACTTCAGGTATGCTTTATGCTTCAGCAATCCTACTGATATGGCAGAATTTGATTTATGACAGATGTAGAATGTTAAGGAAGGAAACAACAGTACATATTTCTCATGTGATGGCTATGGTTTTAAATAATCTTGTGTTGTTTTTTTTCAAATCTACTTGTCTCCAGCACAAAACAACATTTTGTCAGGGTGCTGAGAATATGAGTATATGAATATGACAATATGAGATACATATTTGTACAACAATGTGTTGCAAGGCGTACAAAAAACAAGCAAGAACAAAACAGTGATGGGGTAAGTACGTAAAACACAAAATATCCTAAAAATACTGTTAAAGATTAGTTGATGGCCTATGAAGGTGAGTGGGATGAATATTTGTGACGCATAATTTCCACTAGAGGGCAGTGTGGACAAGCTGCAGTTAAAAGCAGGTCATTTGGCAACGTTTTACTCCAGGCATTCTCCTGTACTCCACAAAGACAACATAGAGCAAGAGCATACAATAGACTTAAAAACCGTGGACAGATGTTATCATCTCAGAAGGTTAGTCCTCTGCATGAACTATTGCTTTATCATGACATATGGGTATAAAAATACATAAGGCTCAACTGAAAGAATGACCTCTCTTCTATTCTTTGCACATGGATGTTTAGAGTCTCCAGCACCTAACAGCTTACCTGTATGTATAATCTCAAAGACCCCAAAATCTCTGGGCCTTTTGTGCGATATGCATGTGGTATGCTGGACTGAATATCACAACAGGTTTGAACGTTTTTGTCAAACGATTTGAACGTTTTTGTTTTCCTCTCCTAACAAGTTTTGTTGATATACAGAATGATTGGGATTCCACTATGGTCAGAAACAAAACAAGCCCAGGGGACCAGTGGTGGAGAAATGAGACCATGGAGTTCAGCCCTAAGTGAAAGAATGTGTACAGGGCCCCACTCATATACTATACAACCTTTAATTCTGGGCTTTAACTCAGTTGAGGAATTACAAACGATCATGAAAATCCTGATCCTCACATCATCAATAATCTTTAAAAAAGAATACATCACATACAGTATATAATAAGAGCATGTCTCTCATAAGTGTATTAAAGTATAAGAGTAACGTAAAGATTTCCAGTAGCTCATATTTTAAGATTATTGTTTTTTGTAAAAGAATATCAATTCTAAAAATGGACAAACATAACTTGTTAAATGTCCTATAGAGAAGCGCCACACATTTCATTTGCTGCTAATGAGTAGAATTAATTTGATCTATTAACTGCCTGCAAGCAACTGTCGGAACAGATTTTCATATAGCGAATGTTTAATGAATAAATGAATATTTGTTCCGGTTTCATTTGGTTAGCAGAGAAGCACATTTTCCACATACAGTGATTTCTCTATTATTCTGTTCCACAGCTGAATATAAATTTTTATGAGTTTTTACACAAAAAAAGATGAAAAATTGCATAAGCTAGAATTCACAGTTGACCAACAACTAAAACATATGTTCTTTAGTATAATAGGTACTCCTCCGAAATCAGAAAAAAAGATTTTTTGTTATGATCAAAAGAATTATGTAGAATTTTTGATTAACATTAAGTGTTCATACAATATTCTTAAGAAAGTGAAGCTGTCCTTCACATGCCATAGTTCAACTCATTGTCTAGAACTTAATGCATCCACAGTCAGAGATACCTTTCAATCAGTCATCTATTAATATTGCACATAAACCACCATAAAGAGATCCTTAATGACAAGCAACATGAAATTACTGGAAAAACATCTCAAAAGAAATCTATTGAGATATATCAATGACAAGTCCATGGCAAAAAGTGGATGGTTAGGAAGAGAAATCCATTAATGCCTCATACTTTTTGACAAACACATTATTGGTAGATAAAATGACTTCCATATGCTGTTTGTCAGATGTCAGTGGAAAGGATATGTATTTCATAGGAAAATCAAAAATAATGGACTTTGAGAGACCCAGATAGCTACAGACGGAGGAAAATCAATACTAACTCTGTGGACAGCAAATGCTCCTTACAAAGCTTTAAGTAAAGAGGTCAAAGTTGATATTTAATATTGACACATTATCCTGAAAATTAATTTACCAGCCAAATAAATTGCCACCATATTATTTAAGCCCTCCTTGTCTACACTAGAGGTAACATCTCTAACAAGCCAGCAGAGTTGGATTGTGTTATTAGTTCAAGTTCAAGTAAAGACACCTCAAATGAAGTACAGATTTTTCTTTATTTATAAAAAATAATGAGAACGTGCTGCACTATGTGACAGACAGATATTTAGACATACAAGTAACCAGGTCTCTTACATGTTAAAAAGAGCAGGTGTAACCCAAAGACAGAAATCTGG